>NC_080849.1:49437746-50933344 GCF_030435755.1 Ochotona princeps
CTGGGACTGCAGCAGCAGGCAGGGGAAGGGACGCTGGGCAGGCCAGAGCAGGCAGGCAGGGTAGCAGGTGGCAGGTGGCAGGGTGCAGGGTTGGGCGGGCTTTTGGCTGGTGGCGTCCCGGAGTGGGGCTGGGTGGGCGAGCGGGCAGGCGGGAAAAGGAGGGAGCGGGCATGGGCCGGGGGCAAAAGCCTACAGCACCCGGTATTCCCAGGCGGTCTCCCATCCAAGTACTAACCAGGCCCGACCCTGCTTAGCTTCCGAGATCAGACGAGATCGGGCGCGTTCAGGGTGGTATGGCCGTAGACGACAGCCACCGCCTCACACACGCTCTTCAGCCTGCTGCCCCAGCTGCCTGCCCGCCACACGCCCCTCCCCTGCGCCCGCCCGCCCGCCCGCCACACGCCCCTGCTGCCCCTGCCCCTGCTGCTCATGCCCCTGCCCCTGCTGTTGCTCATTCATGCCCCTGCTGCTGCCCCTGCCCGCACCGCCGGGACAACGCTGGACCACCTCCTGCTTCAGCGGCCCCCAGGCCACTCCAGCTCTCCTCTCAGGCCGCCTCCCCCTGCCCGCAGCCAGGGCGCCTCACCCCGCACCCCCGCATTCTCCTCCTCCCTCCAGGCTCCCGCACCTGGGAAGGCGCCGCCGGCGGACAGGGCTGGGCGGGGTGGGCTTCGGGGGGCGCCTCACACTGCCCAGCCCTGCCCTCCTACGGCTCCGCCTGCCGCTGGGAGCCCTGGCAGCTGACACACGCCCGCACGCCCGCCCGCACGCACCCACGGGGTCCCAGACACCCAGCCCCGGTGGGCCCCGTTGACACCTGGGGCCCCGCGGACGCACCCCCATCCCCCAGCCCACCCCCTCGCCCACCCCCACCCCTTCCCCCACAGCCACCCTCACTCCCACCCACCCAGCAAGCAAGCAAGCAATCAGCCACGCTGGGCACTACGATGGCTCGGGACCTGGGACCGGGCACCCGGGGCCGAGGGCCGTGAGGGAGCCGGGCTCGGCGGGCCACGCCGCACGGCCCACTCCAGCGCACGGGGTCACCCTCACCCACCGACTGATGCACACACGCACGCACAGGCGCACGCAGGGACCCCACGCACTGGCCAGCACGCAGGCAGCAGGCACGCAGTCCTACACCACCCACAGGCCTCGAGACACAGAGGCATTTCGGTCCACAGGGCAGGTTTGCCCACGCCACGGGGGTGGGGTGGGGGCGCCTCGGCATCCCCTACACCCGGGGGGCGGGACTGCTGCGGGCGGTGGGAGGTGTGTCTGCGAGGGCCAGGGAGGGGGCCAACGGGCAGGCGAGTGTGGCGCTGGGCCTCCGGCCAGCCGGCCGGGCCTTGGGATTCTGCCTGAGTCAGGGCTGAGGGTCTTGGCTGTAGGGGTGTGTGGGGTGTGTGTGTGTGTGTGTGTGTGTGTGTGTGCGCGCGCGCGTGTGAGCGAGGCCAAGAGGGAGAGGGGATACACAGGCAGAGAGAGAGAGAGAGAGAGAGAGAGAGTTGTTACCGGCCAGGTGGGTGGGTTGGTGGGTGAGGGGGTCCCTCGGGTGGGCTCTGGCAGGTGGCGTGTAGGCAAGTTTCTCCCCAGGCCTGGCCCAGGACCACTGAGTGTGCATGCGGTGGGCCCTGAGCAGTGGCAAGCCTGGGCTGGCGAGGTGGTGCTGCTGTTGGTGCTGTTGGGGGCTGGCTGCGGGCGCTGTGTGCCCTGGAGGAACACACACGATTGGGGGTGTGGGTGTGGGTGTGGGTGTGGGCAGGTGCCCAGGGAGCCTGCGGGCGGAGGGCAGATCCTGGCGCGCGTGAGTGTGTGCGCGCCTGGCAGAGAAGGTTGGCTGGGGGGCTGTGTGTGTGTGTGGCAGGTGGCAGGGTGCAGGGTTGGGCGGGCTGGGGCGCTGGCTAGTGTGTGTGGGGCCACACACACAACGGGGTGGCACCGTCGCATGCGGCGGCGGGCGGGTGGGTTGGGGGCGTGGGAGGCGTGTGGCGGAGCGCTGGGACTGCAGCAGCAGGCAGGGGAAGGGACGCTGGGCAGGCCAGAGCAGGCAGGCAGGGTAGCAGGTGGCAGGTGGCAGGGTGCAGGGTTGGGCGGGCTTTTGGCTGGTGGCGTCCCGGAGTGGGGCTGGGTGGGCGAGCGGGCAGGCGGGAAAAGGAGGGAGCGGGCATGGGCCGGGGGCAAAAGCCTACAGCACCCGGTATTCCCAGGCGGTCTCCCATCCAAGTACTAACCAGGCCCGACCCTGCTTAGCTTCCGAGATCAGACGAGATCGGGCGCGTTCAGGGTGGTATGGCCGTAGACGACAGCCACCGCCTCACACACGCTCTTCAGCCTGCTGCCCCAGCTGCCTGCCCGCCACACGCCCCTCCCCTGCGCCCGCCCGCCCGCCCGCCACACGCCCCTGCTGCCCCTGCCCCTGCTGCTCATGCCCCTGCCCCTGCTGTTGCTCATTCATGCCCCTGCTGCTGCCCCTGCCCGCACCGCCGGGACAACGCTGGACCACCTCCTGCTTCAGCGGCCCCCAGGCCACTCCAGCTCTCCTCTCAGGCCGCCTCCCCCTGCCCGCAGCCAGGGCGCCTCACCCCGCACCCCCGCATTCTCCTCCTCCCTCCAGGCTCCCGCACCTGGGAAGGCGCCGCCGGCGGACAGGGCTGGGCGGGGTGGGCTTCGGGGGGCGCCTCACACTGCCCAGCCCTGCCCTCCTACGGCTCCGCCTGCCGCTGGGAGCCCTGGCAGCTGACACACGCCCGCACGCCCGCCCGCACGCACCCACGGGGTCCCAGACACCCAGCCCCGGTGGGCCCCGTTGACACCTGGGGCCCCGCGGACGCACCCCCATCCCCCAGCCCACCCCCTCGCCCACCCCCACCCCTTCCCCCACAGCCACCCTCACTCCCACCCACCCAGCAAGCAAGCAAGCAATCAGCCACGCTGGGCACTACGATGGCTCGGGACCTGGGACCGGGCACCCGGGGCCGAGGGCCGTGAGGGAGCCGGGCTCGGCGGGCCACGCCGCACGGCCCACTCCAGCGCACGGGGTCACCCTCACCCACCGACTGATGCACACACGCACGCACAGGCGCACGCAGGGACCCCACGCACTGGCCAGCACGCAGGCAGCAGGCACGCAGTCCTACACCACCCACAGGCCTCGAGACACAGAGGCATTTCGGTCCACAGGGCAGGTTTGCCCACGCCACGGGGGTGGGGTGGGGGCGCCTCGGCATCCCCTACACCCGGGGGGCGGGACTGCTGCGGGCGGTGAGAGGTGTGTCTGCGAGGGCCGGGGAGGGGGCCAACGGGCAGGCGAGTGTGGCGCTGGGCCTCCGGCCAGCCGGCCGGGCCTTGGGATTCTGCCTGAGTCAGGGCTGAGGGTCTTGGCTGTAGGGGTGTTGGGTGTGTGTGTGTGTGTGTGTGTGTGCGCGCGCGCGTGTGAGCGAGGCCAAGAGGGAGAGGGGATACACAGGCAGAGAGAGAGAGAGAGAGTTGTTACCGGCCAGGTGGGTGGGTTGGTGGGTGAGGGGGTCCCTCGGGTGGGCTCTGGCAGGTGGCGTGTAGGCAAGTTTCTCCCCAGGCCTGGCCCAGGACCACTGAGTGTGCATGCGGTGGGCCCTGAGCAGTGGCAAGCCTGGGCTGGCGAGGTGGTGCTGCTGTTGGTGCTGTTGGGGGCTGGCTGCGGGCGCTGTGTGCCCTGGAGGAACACACACGATTGGGGGTGTGGGTGTGGGTGTGGGTGTGGGCAGGTGCCCAGGGAGCCTGCGGGCGGAGGGCAGATCCTGGCGCGCGTGAGTGTGTGCGCGCCTGGCAGAGAAGGTTGGCTGGGGGGCTGTGTGTGTGTGTGGCAGGTGGCAGGGTGCAGGGTTGGGCGGGCTGGGGCGCTGGCTAGTGTGTGTGGGGCCACACACACAACGGGGTGGCACCGTCGCATGCGGCGGCGGGCGGGTGGGTTGGGGGCGTGGGAGGCGTGTGGCGGAGCGCTGGGACTGCAGCAGCAGGCAGGGGAAGGGACGCTGGGCAGGCCAGAGCAGGCAGGCAGGGTAGCAGGTGGCAGGTGGCAGGGAAAGCAGGCCGGGCTTTTGGCTGGTGGCGTCCCGGAGTGGGGCTGGGTGGGCGAGCGGGCAGGCGGGAAAAGGAGGGAGCGGGCATGGGCCGGGGGCAAAAGCCTACAGCACCCGGTATTCCCAGGCGGTCTCCCATCCAAGTACTAACCAGGCCCGACCCTGCTTAGCTTCCGAGATCAGACGAGATCGGGCGCGTTCAGGGTGGTATGGCCGTAGACGACAGCCACCGCCTCACACACGCTCTTCAGCCTGCTGCCCCAGCTGCCTGCCCGCCACACGCCCCTCCCCTGCGCCCGCCCGCCCGCCCGCCACACGCCCCTGCTGCCCCTGCCCCTGCTGCTCATGCCCCTGCCCCTGCTGTTGCTCATTCATGCCCCTGCTGCTGCCCCTGCCCGCACCGCCGGGACAACGCTGGACCACCTCCTGCTTCAGCGGCCCCCAGGCCACTCCAGCTCTCCTCTCAGGCCGCCTCCCCCTGCCCGCAGCCAGGGCGCCTCACCCCGCACCCCCGCATTCTCCTCCTCCCTCCAGGCTCCCGCACCTGGGAAGGCGCCGCCGGCGGACAGGGCTGGGCGGGGTGGGCTTCGGGGGGCGCCTCACACTGCCCAGCCCTGCCCTCCTACGGCTCCGCCTGCCGCTGGGAGCCCTGGCAGCTGACACACGCCCGCACGCCCGCCCGCACGCACCCACGGGGTCCCAGACACCCAGCCCCGGTGGGCCCCGTTGACACCTGGGGCCCCGCGGACGCACCCCCATCCCCCAGCCCACCCCCTCGCCCACCCCCACCCCTTCCCCCACAGCCACCCTCACTCCCACCCACCCAGCAAGCAAGCAAGCAATCAGCCACGCTGGGCACTACGATGGCTCGGGACCTGGGACCGGGCACCCGGGGCCGAGGGCCGTGAGGGAGCCGGGCTCGGCGGGCCACGCCGCACGGCCCACTCCAGCGCACGGGGTCACCCTCACCCACCGACTGATGCACACACGCACGCACAGGCGCACGCAGGGACCCCACGCACTGGCCAGCACGCAGGCAGCAGGCACGCAGTCCTACACCACCCACAGGCCTCGAGACACAGAGGCATTTCGGTCCACAGGGCAGGTTTGCCCACGCCACGGGGGTGGGGTGGGGGCGCCTCGGCATCCCCTACACCCGGGGGGCGGGACTGCTGCGGGCGGTGGGAGGTGTGTCTGCGAGGGCCAGGGAGGGGGCCAACGGGCAGGCGAGTGTGGCGCTGGGCCTCCGGCCAGCCGGCCGGGCCTTGGGATTCTGCCTGAGTCAGGGCTGAGGGTCTTGGCTGTAGGGGTGTGTGGGGTGTGTGTGTGTGTGTGTGTGTGTGTGTGTGCGCGCGCGCGTGTGAGCGAGGCCAAGAGGGAGAGGGGATACACAGGCAGAGAGAGAGAGAGAGAGAGAGAGAGAGAGAGAGTTGTTACCGGCCAGGTGGGTGGGTTGGTGGGTGAGGGGGTCCCTCGGGTGGGCTCTGGCAGGTGGCGTGTAGGCAAGTTTCTCCCCAGGCCTGGCCCAGGACCACTGAGTGTGCATGCGGTGGGCCCTGAGCAGTGGCAAGCCTGGGCTGGCGAGGTGGTGCTGCTGTTGGTGCTGTTGGGGGCTGGCTGCGGGCGCTGTGTGCCCTGGAGGAACACACACGATTGGGGGTGTGGGTGTGGGTGTGGGTGTGGGCAGGTGCCCAGGGAGCCTGCGGGCGGAGGGCAGATCCTGGCGCGCGTGAGTGTGTGCGCGCCTGGCAGAGAAGGTTGGCTGGGGGGCTGTGTGTGTGTGTGGCAGGTGGCTGTGCAGGGTTGGGCGGGCTGGGGCGCTGGCTAGTGTGTGTGGGGCCACACACACAACGGGGTGGCACCGTCGCATGCGGCGGCGGGCGGGTGGGTTGGGGGCGTGGGAGGCGTGTGGCGGAGCGCTGGGACTGCAGCAGCAGGCAGGGGAAGGGACGCTGGGCAGGCCAGAGCAGGCAGGCAGGGTAGCAGGTGGCAGGTGGCAGGGTGCAGGGTTGGGCGGGCTTTTGGCTGGTGGCGTCCCGGAGTGGGGCTGGGTGGGCGAGCGGGCAGGCGGGAAAAGGAGGGAGCGGGCATGGGCCGGGGGCAAAAGCCTACAGCACCCGGTATTCCCAGGCGGTCTCCCATCCAAGTACTAACCAGGCCCGACCCTGCTTAGCTTCCGAGATCAGACGAGATCGGGCGCGTTCAGGGTGGTATGGCCGTAGACGACAGCCACCGCCTCACACACGCTCTTCAGCCTGCTGCCCCAGCTGCCTGCCCGCCACACGCCCCTCCCCTGCGCCCGCCCGCCCGCCCGCCACACGCCCCTGCTGCCCCTGCCCCTGCTGCTCATGCCCCTGCCCCTGCTGTTGCTCATTCATGCCCCTGCTGCTGCCCCTGCCCGCACCGCCGGGACAACGCTGGACCACCTCCTGCTTCAGCGGCCCCCAGGCCACTCCAGCTCTCCTCTCAGGCCGCCTCCCCCTGCCCGCAGCCAGGGCGCCTCACCCCGCACCCCCGCATTCTCCTCCTCCCTCCAGGCTCCCGCACCTGGGAAGGCGCCGCCGGCGGACAGGGCTGGGCGGGGTGGGCTTCGGGGGGCGCCTCACACTGCCCAGCCCTGCCCTCCTACGGCTCCGCCTGCCGCTGGGAGCCCTGGCAGCTGACACACGCCCGCACGCCCGCCCGCACGCACCCACGGGGTCCCAGACACCCAGCCCCGGTGGGCCCCGTTGACACCTGGGGCCCCGCGGACGCACCCCCATCCCCCAGCCCACCCCCTCGCCCACCCCCACCCCTTCCCCCACAGCCACCCTCACTCCCACCCACCCAGCAAGCAAGCAAGCAATCAGCCACGCTGGGCACTACGATGGCTCGGGACCTGGGACCGGGCACCCGGGGCCGAGGGCCGTGAGGGAGCCGGGCTCGGCGGGCCACGCCGCACGGCCCACTCCAGCGCACGGGGTCACCCTCACCCACCGACTGATGCACACACGCACGCACAGGCGCACGCAGGGACCCCACGCACTGGCCAGCACGCAGGCAGCAGGCACGCAGTCCTACACCACCCACAGGCCTCGAGACACAGAGGCATTTCGGTCCACAGGGCAGGTTTGCCCACGCCACGGGGGTGGGGTGGGGGCGCCTCGGCATCCCCTACACCCGGGGGGCGGGACTGCTGCGGGCGGTGAGAGGTGTGTCTGCGAGGGCCGGGGAGGGGGCCAACGGGCAGGCGAGTGTGGCGCTGGGCCTCCGGCCAGCCGGCCGGGCCTTGGGATTCTGCCTGAGTCAGGGCTGAGGGTCTTGGCTGTAGGGGTGTTGGGTGTGTGTGTGTGTGTGTGTGTGTGCGCGCGCGCGTGTGAGCGAGGCCAAGAGGGAGAGGGGATACACAGGCAGAGAGAGAGAGAGAGAGTTGTTACCGGCCAGGTGGGTGGGTTGGTGGGTGAGGGGGTCCCTCGGGTGGGCTCTGGCAGGTGGCGTGTAGGCAAGTTTCTCCCCAGGCCTGGCCCAGGACCACTGAGTGTGCATGCGGTGGGCCCTGAGCAGTGGCAAGCCTGGGCTGGCGAGGTGGTGCTGCTGTTGGTGCTGTTGGGGGCTGGCTGCGGGCGCTGTGTGCCCTGGAGGAACACACACGATTGGGGGTGTGGGTGTGGGTGTGGGTGTGGGCAGGTGCCCAGGGAGCCTGCGGGCGGAGGGCAGATCCTGGCGCGCGTGAGTGTGTGCGCGCCTGGCAGAGAAGGTTGGCTGGGGGGCTGTGTGTGTGTGTGGCAGGTGGCAGGGTGCAGGGTTGGGCGGGCTGGGGCGCTGGCTAGTGTGTGTGGGGCCACACACACAACGGGGTGGCACCGTCGCATGCGGCGGCGGGCGGGTGGGTTGGGGGCGTGGGAGGCGTGTGGCGGAGCGCTGGGACTGCAGCAGCAGGCAGGGGAAGGGACGCTGGGCAGGCCAGAGCAGGCAGGCAGGGTAGCAGGTGGCAGGTGGCAGGGTGCAGGGTTGGGCGGGCTTTTGGCTGGTGGCGTCCCGGAGTGGGGCTGGGTGGGCGAGCGGGCAGGCGGGAAAAGGAGGGAGCGGGCATGGGCCGGGGGCAAAAGCCTACAGCACCCGGTATTCCCAGGCGGTCTCCCATCCAAGTACTAACCAGGCCCGACCCTGCTTAGCTTCCGAGATCAGACGAGATCGGGCGCGTTCAGGGTGGTATGGCCGTAGACGACAGCCACCGCCTCACACACGCTCTTCAGCCTGCTGCCCCAGCTGCCTGCCCGCCACACGCCCCTCCCCTGCGCCCGCCCGCCCGCCCGCCACACGCCCCTGCTGCCCCTGCCCCTGCTGCTCATGCCCCTGCCCCTGCTGTTGCTCATTCATGCCCCTGCTGCTGCCCCTGCCCGCACCGCCGGGACAACGCTGGACCACCTCCTGCTTCAGCGGCCCCCAGGCCACTCCAGCTCTCCTCTCAGGCCGCCTCCCCCTGCCCGCAGCCAGGGCGCCTCACCCCGCACCCCCGCATTCTCCTCCTCCCTCCAGGCTCCCGCACCTGGGAAGGCGCCGCCGGCGGACAGGGCTGGGCGGGGTGGGCTTCGGGGGGCGCCTCACACTGCCCAGCCCTGCCCTCCTACGGCTCCGCCTGCCGCTGGGAGCCCTGGCAGCTGACACACGCCCGCACGCCCGCCCGCACGCACCCACGGGGTCCCAGACACCCAGCCCCGGTGGGCCCCGTTGACACCTGGGGCCCCGCGGACGCACCCCCATCCCCCAGCCCACCCCCTCGCCCACCCCCACCCCTTCCCCCACAGCCACCCTCACTCCCACCCACCCAGCAAGCAAGCAAGCAATCAGCCACGCTGGGCACTACGATGGCTCGGGACCTGGGACCGGGCACCCGGGGCCGAGGGCCGTGAGGGAGCCGGGCTCGGCGGGCCACGCCGCACGGCCCACTCCAGCGCACGGGGTCACCCTCACCCACCGACTGATGCACACACGCACGCACAGGCGCACGCAGGGACCCCACGCACTGGCCAGCACGCAGGCAGCAGGCACGCAGTCCTACACCACCCACAGGCCTCGAGACACAGAGGCATTTCGGTCCACAGGGCAGGTTTGCCCACGCCACGGGGGTGGGGTGGGGGCGCCTCGGCATCCCCTACACCCGGGGGGCGGGACTGCTGCGGGCGGTGAGAGGTGTGTCTGCGAGGGCCGGGGAGGGGGCCAACGGGCAGGCGAGTGTGGCGCTGGGCCTCCGGCCAGCCGGCCGGGCCTTGGGATTCTGCCTGAGTCAGGGCTGAGGGTCTTGGCTGTAGGGGTGTTGGGTGTGTGTGTGTGTGTGTGTGTGTGCGCGCGCGCGTGTGAGCGAGGCCAAGAGGGAGAGGGGATACACAGGCAGAGAGAGAGAGAGAGAGTTGTTACCGGCCAGGTGGGTGGGTTGGTGGGTGAGGGGGTCCCTCGGGTGGGCTCTGGCAGGTGGCGTGTAGGCAAGTTTCTCCCCAGGCCTGGCCCAGGACCACTGAGTGTGCATGCGGTGGGCCCTGAGCAGTGGCAAGCCTGGGCTGGCGAGGTGGTGCTGCTGTTGGTGCTGTTGGGGGCTGGCTGCGGGCGCTGTGTGCCCTGGAGGAACACACACGATTGGGGGTGTGGGTGTGGGTGTGGGTGTGGGCAGGTGCCCAGGGAGCCTGCGGGCGGAGGGCAGATCCTGGCGCGCGTGAGTGTGTGCGCGCCTGGCAGAGAAGGTTGGCTGGGGGGCTGTGTGTGTGTGTGGCAGGTGGCAGGGTGCAGGGTTGGGCGGGCTGGGGCGCTGGCTAGTGTGTGTGGGGCCACACACACAACGGGGTGGCACCGTCGCATGCGGCGGCGGGCGGGTGGGTTGGGGGCGTGGGAGGCGTGTGGCGGAGCGCTGGGACTGCAGCAGCAGGCAGGGGAAGGGACGCTGGGCAGGCCAGAGCAGGCAGGCAGGGTAGCAGGTGGCAGGTGGCAGGGTGCAGGGTTGGGCGGGCTTTTGGCTGGTGGCGTCCCGGAGTGGGGCTGGGTGGGCGAGCGGGCAGGCGGGAAAAGGAGGGAGCGGGCATGGGCCGGGGGCAAAAGCCTACAGCACCCGGTATTCCCAGGCGGTCTCCCATCCAAGTACTAACCAGGCCCGACCCTGCTTAGCTTCCGAGATCAGACGAGATCGGGCGCGTTCAGGGTGGTATGGCCGTAGACGACAGCCACCGCCTCACACACGCTCTTCAGCCTGCTGCCCCAGCTGCCTGCCCGCCACACGCCCCTCCCCTGCGCCCGCCCGCCCGCCCGCCACACGCCCCTGCTGCCCCTGCCCCTGCTGCTCATGCCCCTGCCCCTGCTGTTGCTCATTCATGCCCCTGCTGCTGCCCCTGCCCGCACCGCCGGGACAACGCTGGACCACCTCCTGCTTCAGCGGCCCCCAGGCCACTCCAGCTCTCCTCTCAGGCCGCCTCCCCCTGCCCGCAGCCAGGGCGCCTCACCCCGCACCCCCGCATTCTCCTCCTCCCTCCAGGCTCCCGCACCTGGGAAGGCGCCGCCGGCGGACAGGGCTGGGCGGGGTGGGCTTCGGGGGGCGCCTCACACTGCCCAGCCCTGCCCTCCTACGGCTCCGCCTGCCGCTGGGAGCCCTGGCAGCTGACACACGCCCGCACGCCCGCCCGCACGCACCCACGGGGTCCCAGACACCCAGCCCCGGTGGGCCCCGTTGACACCTGGGGCCCCGCGGACGCACCCCCATCCCCCAGCCCACCCCCTCGCCCACCCCCACCCCTTCCCCCACAGCCACCCTCACTCCCACCCACCCAGCAAGCAAGCAAGCAATCAGCCACGCTGGGCACTACGATGGCTCGGGACCTGGGACCGGGCACCCGGGGCCGAGGGCCGTGAGGGAGCCGGGCTCGGCGGGCCACGCCGCACGGCCCACTCCAGCGCACGGGGTCACCCTCACCCACCGACTGATGCACACACGCACGCACAGGCGCACGCAGGGACCCCACGCACTGGCCAGCACGCAGGCAGCAGGCACGCAGTCCTACACCACCCACAGGCCTCGAGACACAGAGGCATTTCGGTCCACAGGGCAGGTTTGCCCACGCCACGGGGGTGGGGTGGGGGCGCCTCGGCATCCCCTACACCCGGGGGGCGGGACTGCTGCGGGCGGTGAGAGGTGTGTCTGCGAGGGCCGGGGAGGGGGCCAACGGGCAGGCGAGTGTGGCGCTGGGCCTCCGGCCAGCCGGCCGGGCCTTGGGATTCTGCCTGAGTCAGGGCTGAGGGTCTTGGCTGTAGGGGTGTTGGGTGTGTGTGTGTGTGTGTGTGTGTGCGCGCGCGCGTGTGAGCGAGGCCAAGAGGGAGAGGGGATACACAGGCAGAGAGAGAGAGAGAGAGTTGTTACCGGCCAGGTGGGTGGGTTGGTGGGTGAGGGGGTCCCTCGGGTGGGCTCTGGCAGGTGGCGTGTAGGCAAGTTTCTCCCCAGGCCTGGCCCAGGACCACTGAGTGTGCATGCGGTGGGCCCTGAGCAGTGGCAAGCCTGGGCTGGCGAGGTGGTGCTGCTGTTGGTGCTGTTGGGGGCTGGCTGCGGGCGCTGTGTGCCCTGGAGGAACACACACGATTGGGGGTGTGGGTGTGGGTGTGGGTGTGGGCAGGTGCCCAGGGAGCCTGCGGGCGGAGGGCAGATCTTGGCGCGCGTGAGTGTGTGCGCGCCTGGCAGAGAAGGTTGGCTGGGGGGCTGTGTGTGTGTGTGGCAGGTGGCTGTGCAGGGTTGGGCGGGCTGGGGCGCTGGCTAGTGTGTGTGGGGCCACACACACAACGGGGTGGCACCGTCGCATGCGGCGGCGGGCGGGTGGGTTGGGGGCGTGGGAGGCGTGTGGCGGAGCGCTGGGACTGCAGCAGCAGGCAGGGGAAGGGACGCTGGGCAGGCCAGAGCAGGCAGGCAGGGTAGCAGGTGGCAGGTGGCAGGGTGCAGGGTTGGGCGGGCTTTTGGCTGGTGGCGTCCCGGAGTGGGGCTGGGTGGGCGAGCGGGCAGGCGGGAAAAGGAGGGAGCGGGCATGGGCCGGGGGCAAAAGCCTACAGCACCCGGTATTCCCAGGCGGTCTCCCATCCAAGTACTAACCAGGCCCGACCCTGCTTAGCTTCCGAGATCAGACGAGATCGGGCGCGTTCAGGGTGGTATGGCCGTAGACGACAGCCACCGCCTCACACACGCTCTTCAGCCTGCTGCCCCAGCTGCCTGCCCGCCACACGCCCCTCCCCTGCGCCCGCCCGCCCGCCCGCCACACGCCCCTGCTGCCCCTGCCCCTGCTGCTCATGCCCCTGCCCCTGCTGTTGCTCATTCATGCCCCTGCTGCTGCCCCTGCCCGCACCGCCGGGACAACGCTGGACCACCTCCTGCTTCAGCGGCCCCCAGGCCACTCCAGCTCTCCTCTCAGGCCGCCTCCCCCTGCCCGCAGCCAGGGCGCCTCACCCCGCACCCCCGCATTCTCCTCCTCCCTCCAGGCTCCCGCACCTGGGAAGGCGCCGCCGGCGGACAGGGCTGGGCGGGGTGGGCTTCGGGGGGCGCCTCACACTGCCCAGCCCTGCCCTCCTACGGCTCCGCCTGCCGCTGGGAGCCCTGGCAGCTGACACACGCCCGCACGCCCGCCCGCACGCACCCACGGGGTCCCAGACACCCAGCCCCGGTGGGCCCCGTTGACACCTGGGGCCCCGCGGACGCACCCCCATCCCCCAGCCCACCCCCTCGCCCACCCCCACCCCTTCCCCCACAGCCACCCTCACTCCCACCCACCCAGCAAGCAAGCAAGCAATCAGCCACGCTGGGCACTACGATGGCTCGGGACCTGGGACCGGGCACCCGGGGCCGAGGGCCGTGAGGGAGCCGGGCTCGGCGGGCCACGCCGCACGGCCCACTCCAGCGCACGGGGTCACCCTCACCCACCGACTGATGCACACACGCACGCACAGGCGCACGCAGGGACCCCACGCACTGGCCAGCACGCAGGCAGCAGGCACGCAGTCCTACACCACCCACAGGCCTCGAGACACAGAGGCATTTCGGTCCACAGGGCAGGTTTGCCCACGCCACGGGGGTGGGGTGGGGGCGCCTCGGCATCCCCTACACCCGGGGGGCGGGACTGCTGCGGGCGGTGAGAGGTGTGTCTGCGAGGGCCGGGGAGGGGGCCAACGGGCAGGCGAGTGTGGCGCTGGGCCTCCGGCCAGCCGGCCGGGCCTTGGGATTCTGCCTGAGTCAGGGCTGAGGGTCTTGGCTGTAGGGGTGTTGGGTGTGTGTGTGTGTGTGTGTGTGTGCGCGCGCGCGTGTGAGCGAGGCCAAGAGGGAGAGGGGATACACAGGCAGAGAGAGAGAGAGAGAGTTGTTACCGGCCAGGTGGGTGGGTTGGTGGGTGAGGGGGTCCCTCGGGTGGGCTCTGGCAGGTGGCGTGTAGGCAAGTTTCTCCCCAGGCCTGGCCCAGGACCACTGAGTGTGCATGCGGTGGGCCCTGAGCAGTGGCAAGCCTGGGCTGGCGAGGTGGTGCTGCTGTTGGTGCTGTTGGGGGCTGGCTGCGGGCGCTGTGTGCCCTGGAGGAACACACACGATTGGGGGTGTGGGTGTGGGTGTGGGTGTGGGCAGGTGCCCAGGGAGCCTGCGGGCGGAGGGCAGATCTTGGCGCGCGTGAGTGTGTGCGCGCCTGGCAGAGAAGGTTGGCTGGGGGGCTGTGTGTGTGTGTGGCAGGTGGCAGGGTGCAGGGTTGGGCGGGCTGGGGCGCTGGCTAGTGTGTGTGGGGCCACACACACAACGGGGTGGCACCGTCGCATGCGGCGGCGGGCGGGTGGGTTGGGGGCGTGGGAGGCGTGTGGCGGAGCGCTGGGACTGCAGCAGCAGGCAGGGGAAGGGACGCTGGGCAGGCCAGAGCAGGCAGGCAGGGTAGCAGGTGGCAGGTGGCAGGGTGCAGGGTTGGGCGGGCTTTTGGCTGGTGGCGTCCCGGAGTGGGGCTGGGTGGGCGAGCGGGCAGGCGGGAAAAGGAGGGAGCGGGCATGGGCCGGGGGCAAAAGCCTACAGCACCCGGTATTCCCAGGCGGTCTCCCATCCAAGTACTAACCAGGCCCGACCCTGCTTAGCTTCCGAGATCAGACGAGATCGGGCGCGTTCAGGGTGGTATGGCCGTAGACGACAGCCACCGCCTCACACACGCTCTTCAGCCTGCTGCCCCAGCTGCCTGCCCGCCACACGCCCCTCCCCTGCGCCCGCCCGCCCGCCCGCCACACGCCCCTGCTGCCCCTGCCCCTGCTGCTCATGCCCCTGCCCCTGCTGTTGCTCATTCATGCCCCTGCTGCTGCCCCTGCCCGCACCGCCGGGACAACGCTGGACCACCTCCTGCTTCAGCGGCCCCCAGGCCACTCCAGCTCTCCTCTCAGGCCGCCTCCCCCTGCCCGCAGCCAGGGCGCCTCACCCCGCACCCCCGCACTCTCCTCCTCCCTCCAGGCTCCCGCACCTGGGAAGGCGCCGCCGGCGGACAGGGCTGGGCGGGGTGGGCTTCGGGGGGCGCCTCACACTGCCCAGCCCTGCCCTCCTACGGCTCCGCCTGCCGCTGGGAGCCCTGGCAGCTGACACACGCCCGCACGCCCGCCCGCACGCACCCACGGGGTCCCAGACACCCAGCCCCGGTGGGCCCCGTTGACACCTGGGGCCCCGCGGACGCACCCCCATCCCCCAGCCCACCCCCTCGCCCACCCCCACCCCTTCCCCCACAGCCACCCTCACTCCCACCCACCCAGCAAGCAAGCAAGCAATCAGCCACGCTGGGCACTACGATGGCTCGGGACCTGGGACCGGGCACCCGGGGCCGAGGGCCGTGAGGGAGCCGGGCTCGGCGGGCCACGCCGCACGGCCCACTCCAGCGCACGGGGTCACCCTCACCCACCGACTGATGCACACACGCACGCACAGGCGCACGCAGGGACCCCACGCACTGGCCAGCACGCAGGCAGCAGGCACGCAGTCCTACACCACCCACAGGCCTCGAGACACAGAGGCATTTCGGTCCACAGGGCAGGTTTGCCCACGCCACGGGGGTGGGGTGGGGGCGCCTCGGCATCCCCTACACCCGGGGGGCGGGACTGCTGCGGGCGGTGAGAGGTGTGTCTGCGAGGGCCGGGGAGGGGGCCAACGGGCAGGCGAGTGTGGCGCTGGGCCTCCGGCCAGCCGGCCGGGCCTTGGGATTCTGCCTGAGTCAGGGCTGAGGGTCTTGGCTGTAGGGGTGTTGGGTGTGTGTGTGTGTGTGTGTGTGTGCGCGCGCGCGTGTGAGCGAGGC
This sequence comes from Ochotona princeps, assembly GCF_030435755.1. NCBI lineage: Eukaryota > Metazoa > Chordata > Mammalia > Lagomorpha > Ochotonidae > Ochotona > Ochotona princeps. The sequence goes on from NC_080849.1 coordinate 49,453,096, forward strand.
CAAGAGGGAGAGGGGATACACAGGCAGAGAGAGAGAGAGAGAGTTGTTACCGGCCAGGTGGGTGGGTTGGTGGGTGAGGGGGTCCCTCGGGTGGGCTCTGGCAGGTGGCGTGTAGGCAAGTTTCTCCCCAGGCCTGGCCCAGGACCACTGAGTGTGCATGCGGTGGGCCCTGAGCAGTGGCAAGCCTGGGCTGGCGAGGTGGTGCTGCTGTTGGTGCTGTTGGGGGCTGGCTGCGGGCGCTGTGTGCCCTGGAGGAACACACACGATTGGGGGTGTGGGTGTGGGTGTGGGTGTGGGCAGGTGCCCAGGGAGCCTGCGGGCGGAGGGCAGATCCTGGCGCGCGTGAGTGTGTGCGCGCCTGGCAGAGAAGGTTGGCTGGGGGGCTGTGTGTGTGTGTGGCAGGTGGCAGGGTGCAGGGTTGGGCGGGCTGGGGCGCTGGCTAGTGTGTGTGGGGCCACACACACAACGGGGTGGCACCGTCGCATGCGGCGGCGGGCGGGTGGGTTGGGGGCGTGGGAGGCGTGTGGCGGAGCGCTGGGACTGCAGCAGCAGGCAGGGGAAGGGACGCTGGGCAGGCCAGAGCAGGCAGGCAGGGTAGCAGGTGGCAGGTGGCAGGGTGCAGGGTTGGGCGGGCTTTTGGCTGGTGGCGTCCCGGAGTGGGGCTGGGTGGGCGAGCGGGCAGGCGGGAAAAGGAGGGAGCGGGCATGGGCCGGGGGCAAAAGCCTACAGCACCCGGTATTCCCAGGCGGTCTCCCATCCAAGTACTAACCAGGCCCGACCCTGCTTAGCTTCCGAGATCAGACGAGATCGGGCGCGTTCAGGGTGGTATGGCCGTAGACGACAGCCACCGCCTCACACACGCTCTTCAGCCTGCTGCCCCAGCTGCCTGCCCGCCACACGCCCCTCCCCTGCGCCCGCCCGCCCGCCCGCCACACGCCCCTGCTGCCCCTGCCCCTGCTGCTCATGCCCCTGCCCCTGCTGTTGCTCATTCATGCCCCTGCTGCTGCCCCTGCCCGCACCGCCGGGACAACGCTGGACCACCTCCTGCTTCAGCGGCCCCCAGGCCACTCCAGCTCTCCTCTCAGGCCGCCTCCCCCTGCCCGCAGCCAGGGCGCCTCACCCCGCACCCCCGCACTCTCCTCCTCCCTCCAGGCTCCCGCACCTGGGAAGGCGCCGCCGGCGGACAGGGCTGGGCGGGGTGGGCTTCGGGGGGCGCCTCACACTGCCCAGCCCTGCCCTCCTACGGCTCCGCCTGCCGCTGGGAGCCCTGGCAGCTGACACACGCCCGCACGCCCGCCCGCACGCACCCACGGGGTCCCAGACACCCAGCCCCGGTGGGCCCCGTTGACACCTGGGGCCCCGCGGACGCACCCCCATCCCCCAGCCCACCCCCTCGCCCACCCCCACCCCTTCCCCCACAGCCACCCTCACTCCCACCCACCCAGCAAGCAAGCAAGCAATCAGCCACGCTGGGCACTACGATGGCTCGGGACCTGGGACCGGGCACCCGGGGCCGAGGGCCGTGAGGGAGCCGGGCTCGGCGGGCCACGCCGCACGGCCCACTCCAGCGCACGGGGTCACCCTCACCCACCGACTGATGCACACACGCACGCACAGGCGCACGCAGGGACCCCACGCACTGGCCAGCACGCAGGCAGCAGGCACGCAGTCCTACACCACCCACAGGCCTCGAGACACAGAGGCATTTCGGTCCACAGGGCAGGTTTGCCCACGCCACGGGGGTGGGGTGGGGGCGCCTCGGCATCCCCTACACCCGGGGGGCGGGACTGCTGCGGGCGGTGGGAGGTGTGTCTGCGAGGGCCAGGGAGGGGGCCAACGGGCAGGCGAGTGTGGCGCTGGGCCTCCGGCCAGCCGGCCGGGCCTTGGGATTCTGCCTGAGTCAGGGCTGAGGGTCTTGGCTGTAGGGGTGTGTGGGGTGTGTGTGTGTGTGTGTGTGTGTGTGCGCGCGCGCGTGTGAGCGAGGCCAAGAGGGAGAGGGGATACACAGGCAGAGAGAGAGAGAGAGAGAGAGAGAGAGAGAGAGTTGTTACCGGCCAGGTGGGTGGGTTGGTGGGTGAGGGGGTCCCTCGGGTGGGCTCTGGCAGGTGGCGTGTAGGCAAGTTTCTCCCCAGGCCTGGCCCAGGACCACTGAGTGTGCATGCGGTGGGCCCTGAGCAGTGGCAAGCCTGGGCTGGCGAGGTGGTGCTGCTGTTGGTGCTGTTGGGGGCTGGCTGCGGGCGCTGTGTGCCCTGGAGGAACACACACGATTGGGGGTGTGGGTGTGGGTGTGGGTGTGGGCAGGTGCCCAGGGAGCCTGCGGGCGGAGGGCAGATCCTGGCGCGCGTGAGTGTGTGCGCGCCTGGCAGAGAAGGTTGGCTGGGGGGCTGTGTGTGTGTGTGGCAGGTGGCAGGGTGCAGGGTTGGGCGGGCTGGGGCGCTGGCTAGTGTGTGTGGGGCCACACACACAACGGGGTGGCACCGTCGCATGCGGCGGCGGGCGGGTGGGTTGGGGGCGTGGGAGGCGTGTGGCGGAGCGCTGGGACTGCAGCAGCAGGCAGGGGAAGGGACGCTGGGCAGGCCAGAGCAGGCAGGCAGGGTAGCAGGTGGCAGGTGGCAGGGTGCAGGGTTGGGCGGGCTTTTGGCTGGTGGCGTCCCGGAGTGGGGCTGGGTGGGCGAGCGGGCAGGCGGGAAAAGGAGGGAGCGGGCATGGGCCGGGGGCAAAAGCCTACAGCACCCGGTATTCCCAGGCGGTCTCCCATCCAAGTACTAACCAGGCCCGACCCTGCTTAGCTTCCGAGATCAGACGAGATCGGGCGCGTTCAGGGTGGTATGGCCGTAGACGACAGCCACCGCCTCACACACGCTCTTCAGCCTGCTGCCCCAGCTGCCTGCCCGCCACACGCCCCTCCCCTGCGCCCGCCCGCCCGCCCGCCACACGCCCCTGCTGCCCCTGCCCCTGCTGCTCATGCCCCTGCCCCTGCTGTTGCTCATTCATGCCCCTGCTGCTGCCCCTGCCCGCACCGCCGGGACAACGCTGGACCACCTCCTGCTTCAGCGGCCCCCAGGCCACTCCAGCTCTCCTCTCAGGCCGCCTCCCCCTGCCCGCAGCCAGGGCGCCTCACCCCGCACCCCCGCATTCTCCTCCTCCCTCCAGGCTCCCGCACCTGGGAAGGCGCCGCCGGCGGACAGGGCTGGGCGGGGTGGGCTTCGGGGGGCGCCTCACACTGCCCAGCCCTGCCCTCCTACGGCTCCGCCTGCCGCTGGGAGCCCTGGCAGCTGACACACGCCCGCACGCCCGCCCGCACGCACCCACGGGGTCCCAGACACCCAGCCCCGGTGGGCCCCGTTGACACCTGGGGCCCCGCGGACGCACCCCCATCCCCCAGCCCACCCCCTCGCCCACCCCCACCCCTTCCCCCACAGCCACCCTCACTCCCACCCACCCAGCAAGCAAGCAAGCAATCAGCCACGCTGGGCACTACGATGGCTCGGGACCTGGGACCGGGCACCCGGGGCCGAGGGCCGTGAGGGAGCCGGGCTCGGCGGGCCACGCCGCACGGCCCACTCCAGCGCACGGGGTCACCCTCACCCACCGACTGATGCACACACGCACGCACAGGCGCACGCAGGGACCCCACGCACTGGCCAGCACGCAGGCAGCAGGCACGCAGTCCTACACCACCCACAGGCCTCGAGACACAGAGGCATTTCGGTCCACAGGGCAGGTTTGCCCACGCCACGGGGGTGGGGTGGGGGCGCCTCGGCATCCCCTACACCCGGGGGGCGGGACTGCTGCGGGCGGTGGGAGGTGTGTCTGCGAGGGCCAGGGAGGGGGCCAACGGGCAGGCGAGTGTGGCGCTGGGCCTCCGGCCAGCCGGCCGGGCCTTGGGATTCTGCCTGAGTCAGGGCTGAGGGTCTTGGCTGTAGGGGTGTGTGGGGTGTGTGTGTGTGTGTGTGTGTGTGTGTGTGCGCGCGCGCGTGTGAGCGAGGCCAAGAGGGAGAGGGGATACACAGGCAGAGAGAGAGAGAGAGAGAGAGAGAGAGAGAGTTGTTACCGGCCAGGTGGGTGGGTTGGTGGGTGAGGGGGTCCCTCGGGTGGGCTCTGGCAGGTGGCGTGTAGGCAAGTTTCTCCCCAGGCCTGGCCCAGGACCACTGAGTGTGCATGCGGTGGGCCCTGAGCAGTGGCAAGCCTGGGCTGGCGAGGTGGTGCTGCTGTTGGTGCTGTTGGGGGCTGGCTGCGGGCGCTGTGTGCCCTGGAGGAACACACACGATTGGGGGTGTGGGTGTGGGTGTGGGCAGGTGCCCAGGGAGCCTGCGGGCGGAGGGCAGATCCTGGCGCGCGTGAGTGTGTGCGCGCCTGGCAGAGAAGGTTGGCTGGGGGGCTGTGTGTGTGTGTGGCAGGTGGCAGGGTGCAGGGTTGGGCGGGCTGGGGCGCTGGCTAGTGTGTGTGGGGCCACACACACAACGGGGTGGCACCGTCGCATGCGGCGGCGGGCGGGTGGGTTGGGGGCGTGGGAGGCGTGTGGCGGAGCGCTGGGACTGCAGCAGCAGGCAGGGGAAGGGACGCTGGGCAGGCCAGAGCAGGCAGGCAGGGTAGCAGGTGGCAGGTGGCAGGGTGCAGGGTTGGGCGGGCTTTTGGCTGGTGGCGTCCCGGAGTGGGGCTGGGTGGGCGAGCGGGCAGGCGGGAAAAGGAGGGAGCGGGCATGGGCCGGGGGCAAAAGCCTACAGCACCCGGTATTCCCAGGCGGTCTCCCATCCAAGTACTAACCAGGCCCGACCCTGCTTAGCTTCCGAGATCAGACGAGATCGGGCGCGTTCAGGGTGGTATGGCCGTAGACGACAGCCACCGCCTCACACACGCTCTTCAGCCTGCTGCCCCAGCTGCCTGCCCGCCACACGCCCCTCCCCTGCGCCCGCCCGCCCGCCCGCCACACGCCCCTGCTGCCCCTGCCCCTGCTGCTCATGCCCCTGCCCCTGCTGTTGCTCATTCATGCCCCTGCTGCTGCCCCTGCCCGCACCGCCGGGACAACGCTGGACCACCTCCTGCTTCAGCGGCCCCCAGGCCACTCCAGCTCTCCTCTCAGGCCGCCTCCCCCTGCCCGCAGCCAGGGCGCCTCACCCCGCACCCCCGCACTCTCCTCCTCCCTCCAGGCTCCCGCACCTGGGAAGGCGCCGCCGGCGGACAGGGCTGGGCGGGGTGGGCTTCGGGGGGCGCCTCACACTGCCCAGCCCTGCCCTCCTACGGCTCCGCCTGCCGCTGGGAGCCCTGGCAGCTGACACACGCCCGCACGCCCGCCCGCACGCACCCACGGGGTCCCAGACACCCAGCCCCGGTGGGCCCCGTTGACACCTGGGGCCCCGCGGACGCACCCCCATCCCCCAGCCCACCCCCTCGCCCACCCCCACCCCTTCCCCCACAGCCACCCTCACTCCCACCCACCCAGCAAGCAAGCAAGCAATCAGCCACGCTGGGCACTACGATGGCTCGGGACCTGGGACCGGGCACCCGGGGCCGAGGGCCGTGAGGGAGCCGGGCTCGGCGGGCCACGCCGCACGGCCCACTCCAGCGCACGGGGTCACCCTCACCCACCGACTGATGCACACACGCACGCACAGGCGCACGCAGGGACCCCACGCACTGGCCAGCACGCAGGCAGCAGGCACGCAGTCCTACACCACCCACAGGCCTCGAGACACAGAGGCATTTCGGTCCACAGGGCAGGTTTGCCCACGCCACGGGGGTGGGGTGGGGGCGCCTCGGCATCCCCTACACCCGGGGGGCGGGACTGCTGCGGGCGGTGAGAGGTGTGTCTGCGAGGGCCGGGGAGGGGGCCAACGGGCAGGCGAGTGTGGCGCTGGGCCTCCGGCCAGCCGGCCGGGCCTTGGGATTCTGCCTGAGTCAGGGCTGAGGGTCTTGGCTGTAGGGGTGTTGGGTGTGTGTGTGTGTGTGTGTGTGTGCGCGCGCGCGTGTGAGCGAGGCCAAGAGGGAGAGGGGATACACAGGCAGAGAGAGAGAGAGAGAGTTGTTACCGGCCAGGTGGGTGGGTTGGTGGGTGAGGGGGTCCCTCGGGTGGGCTCTGGCAGGTGGCGTGTAGGCAAGTTTCTCCCCAGGCCTGGCCCAGGACCACTGAGTGTGCATGCGGTGGGCCCTGAGCAGTGGCAAGCCTGGGCTGGCGAGGTGGTGCTGCTGTTGGTGCTGTTGGGGGCTGGCTGCGGGCGCTGTGTGCCCTGGAGGAACACACACGATTGGGGGTGTGGGTGTGGGTGTGGGTGTGGGCAGGTGCCCAGGGAGCCTGCGGGCGGAGGGCAGATCTTGGCGCGCGTGAGTGTGTGCGCGCCTGGCAGAGAAGGTTGGCTGGGGGGCTGTGTGTGTGTGTGGCAGGTGGCTGTGCAGGGTTGGGCGGGCTGGGGCGCTGGCTAGTGTGTGTGGGGCCACACACACAACGGGGTGGCACCGTCGCATGCGGCGGCGGGCGGGTGGGTTGGGGGCGTGGGAGGCGTGTGGCGGAGCGCTGGGACTGCAGCAGCAGGCAGGGGAAGGGACGCTGGGCAGGCCAGAGCAGGCAGGCAGGGTAGCAGGTGGCAGGTGGCAGGGTGCAGGGTTGGGCGGGCTTTTGGCTGGTGGCGTCCCGGAGTGGGGCTGGGTGGGCGAGCGGGCAGGCGGGAAAAGGAGGGAGCGGGCATGGGCCGGGGGCAAAAGCCTACAGCACCCGGTATTCCCAGGCGGTCTCCCATCCAAGTACTAACCAGGCCCGACCCTGCTTAGCTTCCGAGATCAGACGAGATCGGGCGCGTTCAGGGTGGTATGGCCGTAGACGACAGCCACCGCCTCACACACGCTCTTCAGCCTGCTGCCCCAGCTGCCTGCCCGCCACACGCCCCTCCCCTGCGCCCGCCCGCCCGCCCGCCACACGCCCCTGCTGCCCCTGCCCCTGCTGCTCATGCCCCTGCCCCTGCTGTTGCTCATTCATGCCCCTGCTGCTGCCCCTGCCCGCACCGCCGGGACAACGCTGGACCACCTCCTGCTTCAGCGGCCCCCAGGCCACTCCAGCTCTCCTCTCAGGCCGCCTCCCCCTGCCCGCAGCCAGGGCGCCTCACCCCGCACCCCCGCATTCTCCTCCTCCCTCCAGGCTCCCGCACCTGGGAAGGCGCCGCCGGCGGACAGGGCTGGGCGGGGTGGGCTTCGGGGGGCGCCTCACACTGCCCAGCCCTGCCCTCCTACGGCTCCGCCTGCCGCTGGGAGCCCTGGCAGCTGACACACGCCCGCACGCCCGCCCGCACGCACCCACGGGGTCCCAGACACCCAGCCCCGGTGGGCCCCGTTGACACCTGGGGCCCCGCGGACGCACCCCCATCCCCCAGCCCACCCCCTCGCCCACCCCCACCCCTTCCCCCACAGCCACCCTCACTCCCACCCACCCAGCAAGCAAGCAAGCAATCAGCCACGCTGGGCACTACGATGGCTCGGGACCTGGGACCGGGCACCCGGGGCCGAGGGCCGTGAGGGAGCCGGGCTCGGCGGGCCACGCCGCACGGCCCACTCCAGCGCACGGGGTCACCCTCACCCACCGACTGATGCACACACGCACGCACAGGCGCACGCAGGGACCCCACGCACTGGCCAGCACGCAGGCAGCAGGCACGCAGTCCTACACCACCCACAGGCCTCGAGACACAGAGGCATTTCGGTCCACAGGGCAGGTTTGCCCACGCCACGGGGGTGGGGTGGGGGCGCCTCGGCATCCCCTACACCCGGGGGGCGGGACTGCTGCGGGCGGTGGGAGGTGTGTCTGCGAGGGCCGGGGAGGGGGCCAACGGGCAGGCGAGTGTGGCGCTGGGCCTCCGGCCAGCCGGCCGGGCCTTGGGATTCTGCCTGAGTCAGGGCTGAGGGTCTTGGCTGTAGGGGTGTGTGGGGTGTGTGTGTGTGTGTGTGTGTGTGTGTGTGCGCGCGCGCGTGTGAGCGAGGCCAAGAGGGAGAGGGGATACACAGGCAGAGAGAGAGAGAGAGAGAGAGAGAGAGAGAGTTGTTACCGGCCAGGTGGGTGGGTTGGTGGGTGAGGGGGTCCCTCGGGTGGGCTCTGGCAGGTGGCGTGTAGGCAAGTTTCTCCCCAGGCCTGGCCCAGGACCACTGAGTGTGCATGCGGTGGGCCCTGAGCAGTGGCAAGCCTGGGCTGGCGAGGTGGTGCTGCTGTTGGTGCTGTTGGGGGCTGGCTGCGGGCGCTGTGTGCCCTGGAGGAACACACACGATTGGGGGTGTGGGTGTGGGTGTGGGTGTGGGCAGGTGCCCAGGGAGCCTGCGGGCGGAGGGCAGATCTTGGCGCGCGTGAGTGTGTGCGCGCCTGGCAGAGAAGGTTGGCTGGGGGGCTGTGTGTGTGTGTGGCAGGTGGCTGTGCAGGGTTGGGCGGGCTGGGGCGCTGGCTAGTGTGTGTGGGGCCACACACACAACGGGGTGGCACCGTCGCATGCGGCGGCGGGCGGGTGGGTTGGGGGCGTGGGAGGCGTGTGGCGGAGCGCTGGGACTGCAGCAGCAGGCAGGGGAAGGGACGCTGGGCAGGCCAGAGCAGGCAGGCAGGGTAGCAGGTGGCAGGTGGCAGGGTGCAGGGTTGGGCGGGCTTTTGGCTGGTGGCGTCCCGGAGTGGGGCTGGGTGGGCGAGCGGGCAGGCGGGAAAAGGAGGGAGCGGGCATGGGCCGGGGGCAAAAGCCTACAGCACCCGGTATTCCCAGGCGGTCTCCCATCCAAGTACTAACCAGGCCCGACCCTGCTTAGCTTCCGAGATCAGACGAGATCGGGCGCGTTCAGGGTGGTATGGCCGTAGACGACAGCCACTGCCTCACACACGCTCTTCAGCCTGCTGCCCCAGCTGCCTGCCCGCCACACGCCCCTCCCCTGCGCCCGCCCGCCCGCCCGCCACACGCCCCTGCTGCCCCTGCCCCTGCTGCTCATGCCCCTGCCCCTGCTGTTGCTCATTCATGCCCCTGCTGCTGCCCCTGCCCGCACCGCCGGGACAACGCTGGACCACCTCCTGCTTCAGCGGCCCCCAGGCCACTCCAGCTCTCCTCTCAGGCCGCCTCCCCCTGCCCGCAGCCAGGGCGCCTCACCCCGCACCCCCGCACTCTCCTCCTCCCTCCAGGCTCCCGCACCTGGGAAGGCGCCGCCGGCGGACAGGGCTGGGCGGGGTGGGCTTCGGGGGGCGCCTCACACTGCCCAGCCCTGCCCTCCTACGGCTCCGCCTGCCGCTGGGAGCCCTGGCAGCTGACACACGCCCGCACGCCCGCCCGCACGCACCCACGGGGTCCCAGACACCCAGCCCCGGTGGGCCCCGTTGACACCTGGGGCCCCGCGGACGCACCCCCATCCCCCAGCCCACCCCCTCGCCCACCCCCACCCCTTCCCCCACAGCCACCCTCACTCCCACCCACCCAGCAAGCAAGCAAGCAATCAGCCACGCTGGGCACTACGATGGCTCGGGACCTGGGACCGGGCACCCGGGGCCGAGGGCCGTGAGGGAGCCGGGCTCGGCGGGCCACGCCGCACGGCCCACTCCAGCGCACGGGGTCACCCTCACCCACCGACTGATGCACACACGCACGCACAGGCGCACGCAGGGACCCCACGCACTGGCCAGCACGCAGGCAGCAGGCACGCAGTCCTACACCACCCACAGGCCTCGAGACACAGAGGCATTTCGGTCCACAGGGCAGGTTTGCCCACGCCACGGGGGTGGGGTGGGGGCGCCTCGGCATCCCCTACACCCGGGGGGCGGGACTGCTGCGGGCGGTGAGAGGTGTGTCTGCGAGGGCCGGGGAGGGGGCCAACGGGCAGGCGAGTGTGGCGCTGGGCCTCCGGCCAGCCGGCCGGGCCTTGGGATTCTGCCTGAGTCAGGGCTGAGGGTCTTGGCTGTAGGGGTGTTGGGTGTGTGTGTGTGTGTGTGTGTGTGCGCGCGCGCGTGTGAGCGAGGCCAAGAGGGAGAGGGGATACACAGGCAGAGAGAGAGAGAGAGAGTTGTTACCGGCCAGGTGGGTGGGTTGGTGGGTGAGGGGGTCCCTCGGGTGGGCTCTGGCAGGTGGCGTGTAGGCAAGTTTCTCCCCAGGCCTGGCCCAGGACCACTGAGTGTGCATGCGGTGGGCCCTGAGCAGTGGCAAGCCTGGGCTGGCGAGGTGGTGCTGCTGTTGGTGCTGTTGGGGGCTGGCTGCGGGCGCTGTGTGCCCTGGAGGAACACACACGATTGGGGGTGTGGGTGTGGGTGTGGGTGTGGGCAGGTGCCCAGGGAGCCTGCGGGCGGAGGGCAGATCTTGGCGCGCGTGAGTGTGTGCGCGCCTGGCAGAGAAGGTTGGCTGGGGGGCTGTGTGTGTGTGTGGCAGGTGGCTGTGCAGGGTTGGGCGGGCTGGGGCGCTGGCTAGTGTGTGTGGGGCCACACACACAACGGGGTGGCACCGTCGCATGCGGCGGCGGGCGGGTGGGTTGGGGGCGTGGGAGGCGTGTGGCGGAGCGCTGGGACTGCAGCAGCAGGCAGGGGAAGGGACGCTGGGCAGGCCAGAGCAGGCAGGCAGGGTAGCAGGTGGCAGGTGGCAGGGTGCAGGGTTGGGCGGGCTTTTGGCTGGTGGCGTCCCGGAGTGGGGCTGGGTGGGCGAGCGGGCAGGCGGGAAAAGGAGGGAGCGGGCATGGGCCGGGGGCAAAAGCCTACAGCACCCGGTATTCCCAGGCGGTCTCCCATCCAAGTACTAACCAGGCCCGACCCTGCTTAGCTTCCGAGATCAGACGAGATCGGGCGCGTTCAGGGTGGTATGGCCGTAGACGACAGCCACCGCCTCACACACGCTCTTCAGCCTGCTGCCCCAGCTGCCTGCCCGCCACACGCCCCTCCCCTGCGCCCGCCCGCCCGCCCGCCACACGCCCCTGCTGCCCCTGCCCCTGCTGCTCATGCCCCTGCCCCTGCTGTTGCTCATTCATGCCCCTGCTGCTGCCCCTGCCCGCACCGCCGGGACAACGCTGGACCACCTCCTGCTTCAGCGGCCCCCAGGCCACTCCAGCTCTCCTCTCAGGCCGCCTCCCCCTGCCCGCAGCCAGGGCGCCTCACCCCGCACCCCCGCACTCTCCTCCTCCCTCCAGGCTCCCGCACCTGGGAAGGCGCCGCCGGCGGACAGGGCTGGGCGGGGTGGGCTTCGGGGGGCGCCTCACACTGCCCAGCCCTGCCCTCCTACGGCTCCGCCTGCCGCTGGGAGCCCTGGCAGCTGACACACGCCCGCACGCCCGCCCGCACGCACCCACGGGGTCCCAGACACCCAGCCCCGGTGGGCCCCGTTGACACCTGGGGCCCCGCGGACGCACCCCCATCCCCCAGCCCACCCCCTCGCCCACCCCCACCCCTTCCCCCACAGCCACCCTCACTCCCACCCACCCAGCAAGCAAGCAAGCAATCAGCCACGCTGGGCACTACGATGGCTCGGGACCTGGGACCGGGCACCCGGGGCCGAGGGCCGTGAGGGAGCCGGGCTCGGCGGGCCACGCCGCACGGCCCACTCCAGCGCACGGGGTCACCCTCACCCACCGACTGATGCACACACGCACGCACAGGCGCACGCAGGGACCCCACGCACTGGCCAGCACGCAGGCAGCAGGCACGCAGTCCTACACCACCCACAGGCCTCGAGACACAGAGGCATTTCGGTCCACAGGGCAGGTTTGCCCACGCCACGGGGGTGGGGTGGGGGCGCCTCGGCATCCCCTACACCCGGGGGGCGGGACTGCTGCGGGCGGTGGGAGGTGTGTCTGCGAGGGCCGGGGAGGGGGCCAACGGGCAGGCGAGTGTGGCGCTGGGCCTCCGGCCAGCCGGCCGGGCCTTGGGATTCTGCCTGAGTCAGGGCTGAGGGTCTTGGCTGTAGGGGTGTGTGGGGTGTGTGTGTGTGTGTGTGTGTGTGTGCGCGCGCGCGTGTGAGCGAGGCCAAGAGGGAGAGGGGATACACAGGCAGAGAAAGAGAGAGAGAGAGAGAGAGAGAGAGAGAGAGAGAGAGAGAGAGAGAGTTGTTACCGGCCAGGTGGGTGGGTTGGTGGGTGAGGGGGTCCCTCGGGTGGGCTCTGGCAGGTGGCGTGTAGGCAAGTTTCTCCCCAGGCCTGGCCCAGGACCACTGAGTGTGCATGCGGTGGGCCCTGAGCAGTGGCAAGCCTGGGCTGGCGAGGTGGTGCTGCTGTTGGTGCTGTTGGGGGCTGGCTGCGGGCGCTGTGTGCCCTGGAGGAACACACACGATTGGGGGTGTGGGTGTGGGTGTGGGTGTGGGCAGGTGCCCAGGGAGCCTGCGGGCGGAGGGCAGATCCTGGCGCGCGTGAGTGTGTGCGCGCCTGGCAGAGAAGGTTGGCTGGGGGGCTGTGTGTGTGTGTGGCAGGTGGCAGGGTGCAGGGTTGGGCGGGCTGGGGCGCTGGCTAGTGTGTGTGGGGCCACACACACAACGGGGTGGCACCGTCGCATGCGGCGGCGGGCGGGTGGGTTGGGGGCGTGGGAGGCGTGTGGCGGAGCGCTGGGACTGCAGCAGCAGGCAGGGGAAGGGACGCTGGGCAGGCCAGAGCAGGCAGGCAGGGTAGCAGGTGGCAGGTGGCAGGGTGCAGGGTTGGGCGGGCTTTTGGCTGGTGGCGTCCCGGAGTGGGGCTGGGTGGGCGAGCGGGCAGGCGGGAAAAGGAGGGAGCGGACATGGGCCGGGGGCAAAAGCCTACAGCACCCGGTATTCCCAGGCGGTCTCCCATCCAAGTACTAACCAGGCCCGACCCTGCTTAGCTTCCGAGATCAGACGAGATCGGGCGCGTTCAGGGTGGTATGGCCGTAGACGACAGCCACCGCCTCACACACGCTCTTCAGCCTGCTGCCCCAGCTGCCTGCCCGCCACACGCCCCTCCCCTGCGCCCGCCCGCCCGCCCGCCACACGCCCCTGCTGCCCCTGCCCCTGCTGCTCATGCCCCTGCCCCTGCTGTTGCTCATTCATGCCCCTGCTGCTGCCCCTGCCCGCACCGCCGGGACAACGCTGGACCACCTCCTGCTTCAGCGGCCCCCAGGCCACTCCAGCTCTCCTCTCAGGCCGCCTCCCCCTGCCCGCAGCCAGGGCGCCTCACCCCGCACCCCCGCATTCTCCTCCTCCCTCCAGGCTCCCGCACCTGGGAAGGCGCCGCCGGCGGACAGGGCTGGGCGGGGTGGGCTTCGGGGGGCGCCTCACACTGCCCAGCCCTGCCCTCCTACGGCTCCGCCTGCCGCTGGGAGCCCTGGCAGCTGACACACGCCCGCACGCCCGCCCGCACGCACCCACGGGGTCCCAGACACCCAGCCCCGGTGGGCCCCGTTGACACCTGGGGCCCCGCGGACGCACCCCCATCCCCCAGCCCACCCCCTCGCCCACCCCCACCCCTTCCCCCACAGCCACCCTCACTCCCACCCACCCAGCAAGCAAGCAAGCAATCAGCCACGCTGGGCACTACGATGGCTCGGGACCTGGGACCGGGCACCCGGGGCCGAGGGCCGTGAGGGAGCCGGGCTCGGCGGGCCACGCCGCACGGCCCACTCCAGCGCACGGGGTCACCCTCACCCACCGACTGATGCACACACGCACGCACAGGCGCACGCAGGGACCCCACGCACTGGCCAGCACGCAGGCAGCAGGCACGCAGTCCTACACCACCCACAGGCCTCGAGACACAGAGGCATTTCGGTCCACAGGGCAGGTTTGCCCACGCCACGGGGGTGGGGTGGGGGCGCCTCGGCATCCCCTACACCCGGGGGGCGGGACTGCTGCGGGCGGTGGGAGGTGTGTCTGCGAGGGCCGGGGAGGGGGCCAACGGGCAGGCGAGTGTGGCGCTGGGCCTCCGGCCAGCCGGCCGGGCCTTGGGATTCTGCCTGAGTCAGGGCTGAGGGTCTTGGCTGTAGGGGTGTGTGGGGGGTGTGTGTGTGTGTGTGTGCGCGCGCGCGTGTGAGCGAGGCCAAGAGGGAGAGGGGATACACAGGCAGAGAAAGAGAGAGAGAGAGAGAGAGAGAGAGGGAGAGAGAGAGAGAGAGAAAGAAACAGGCAGAGTTGTGGCAATCTGATATTAGGAGTAGAGCTTCCTCTGGGTCTCCCATGCGGGTGCAGTTTCCCTAGACTTTGGGCTGTCCTTGAATGCTTTCCCAGGCCAGAAGCAGAGAGTTTGATGGGAAATTCGGCTTCCAGGTTGGGAACCGGCTGCAATATGGGATCCTGGGATGTTCAAGGAGAGGACTTAGGTGCTAAGCCACCGATCTTGGCCCTGAAGATTTAATTTTTAAAGTTTGAATTTCGGTAGGCATTTGGATGCCCACATCCCTCACTGATGCCTGAGTTTGATTGCCCGTTCTGCTTCCTGCTAACGTAGATCCTGAGGCACTTCCTGAATGCTTAATTGATTGTGCGACCACCCAGAAAGGAAACACACATTGGGTTCCACACTCAGGATTTCAGGTTGGTCTAGCTCTGATTGTTGATAACATTTGGGAAATTAAGTCTCAGATGGTGGATGTTTGTCAAATAAGTAGTTTAAGAAACTGAATTCAAATTGATCTGCTTTGAGAAATACTGACCTAGTCCATGACACTGGGGTACATGTTCCAATTACGTGCAGACTGAGTCCTGCTCTGTCCCCAGGTAGGTCCGTTTGCCACTCTGGTTAGGAGGTGGACTATTTCCTGTTGCTGTGGGCTCCCAGTGTGAGCTGGTGTTAAAAAAGCTTATTTGAGCTCTCCAGTCTGGTGACGTCATCTTGCTGTGACGGTGGATGTGTGTCTGATCTCTGCAACCACAGGGGCCCCATTCCCCACAACTTCCTACTAATCACCTGGCGGAGGCCCTGCTTGCAAACACCAGGCTGAGTCAATGTCATCATTGACTGAACTCTAGTGGAAGTTTTGAAGGAGAAACCACCTTTAAGCCAGGCAGGAGGCAAGAGCTGTGAATTACAAACAGGCTGCACAACAGCCCAGCAGTACTGTCACTCCCTGGTGTTCTTATTGACTCGTTCTGCTGTGATAATTAAATGGCAAAGACAAACAAAAACCTACTAAAATCTGGTCCTGGTGTGTGGATGAAAGCTTAGAGGCTAGGAATGGGGAGAGGTTGGCAATGGTGGTGGTGGCTGACAGCAGGTTCCCATAGAAACTGCTAGGCAAAGATCAGAGGGATCCCCCAGGAGTCCTAATTCCAATCAACCAAAGCCCGTCGCTCTACACCCTTCACTCCTTTGAAAAGTTTAAAGCGTCCATGCACCTG
The DNA here is from genome assembly GCF_030435755.1 of Ochotona princeps. Taxonomy (NCBI): domain Eukaryota; kingdom Metazoa; phylum Chordata; class Mammalia; order Lagomorpha; family Ochotonidae; genus Ochotona; species Ochotona princeps. The sequence continues at coordinate 49,468,350 of NC_080849.1, forward strand.
GCAGATAAGGAATAAACACAGGTTTGTTTCTGAATTTTGTACTATTATAAGTAGGGTTCACTCTTCCATCACGGATTTGGAACGTAGGTATGTGTTTAAGAATTTGGTGTTTAAATCACTTTCTTTTTTTCTGAAAGAGATTGCTATTCCTTAACATAGGGATGATATCCAATTATATTTATTTTGGAACACCTAATAGTACAGATGTACTTTAGGCCATAGTAGCAGGAATTCCTCCACAAACTGGTGGCCTACGTGGGAATCAGAGCTGAAGGGAGCACAGCAGCGCCGAGCGCGCAGTCCGCGTCCCGAGTGTCCAACACCCAGGAAATGCCCAGGTCGCGCCGGCGTCTCGGCTCACCGTGGACGGGTCGAGTGGTCAGCACAGCCGCCACCGACAGGGACACGCCCGAGCCGCGCCTGCGCAGGAGGCGCCGGGGACGCGCCCACCATAGAGCGGCCAGGCCTCCCGCCTTCCTAGAGAGCTTTCCGGAAGTGCCTTTGGGGCAAGATGCGCGCTGCCGGGTGCTGTGCCTCGGCGGCCTTAGGACTTGGCGGCTGCGGGGTCCTTGTTGGGTGCCGCGGTCCTCCTCTGGTCCCCCGAGCCCGTCCTCGTCCCTGGCCGGCCTCCGTCCTTCGCACAGGCCGCTCTGGGACCGGCGGTGAGTACGGGCGGGCTCCGGGCCGGCGGAGGGTGCGCGGGGGCCGGAGTGCCGGGGGCGGGACTCGGCGGCCAGGCTGCCCCGAGCGGCGCAGGCCAAACTCCCTTCGTGGCTGTCCGTTTTATTAGTTCATTAATTGATTTTTCAGTCCGTCTTGTTTGTGTTAAACACAGGAAAACGCGCCCATGTTAGTCACGGGGAGAGATTGTCATCCCCCGCCCCCCTTAAAGATATACTTTGTTTTTGGAAGCCTCAGTTGGCCCTGGAAACTTTTCATGTTTGCTGTTAGGCTATTGTATGTTCAGGAAATGATGTTTTGACTTACAACAAACTCATTATTGCCATTTTAGAAGTTGTGTAGAATGCAGCGTTTTTCCGGAATGTTTATTGGCAGCTAATTAAAGGACGTGCCTGGGAACACTCCTCTTGAGGGCCCATCTGCAAAACCGACGCACTCGGTGTTAGTGTATCAGGCTGCTTTTCCTAAGATTTGCTTTATTTATTGGAAAGGCAGAATTAGAGGGGGAGAGAAAGGAGCTATTTCACCTGCTGGTTCTCTGCCGGGATGGCCTCAGTGCCCCTGAGCCAGGAGAAGTCCAGGGAGCCGGAGCTCCTAGGCTCTTAGGTGTGTGCAGAGGCCCTGGCACCCCGGGCGTGTTGGCTGAACCCCAAGTGGGGGTGCTTGTGGGGTGCATAGGCCACAGGCAGCATCTTCAGCTCTTGCCAGGCACCAGGGGGTTCCTTGGGAGTGGACCTAGGGAAGCCGCTGGAGCTGGCCCCCGTGCTGGGGTGGGGGGCCCCCGCACACCTCTGGGAGACCAGGAAGGAGCTGCAGGCGCCTGGAGCCCTTTGGTGAGTCAACCAGCAGGTGGAAGATCTCACTTGCTCTGCCTCTTTCTCCCTGTGACTGCCTTTCAAGTAAATAAAAAACTATTTAAACAAACAAACAAACAACTGCTGATTCCATCAGCGATCCTAAAGGCATATTTCTGTTTGATTAGTTCAGTTGGGTATGCAGCAGTCACTTCAGCAGGTGGATGTGAAGTTTGGATTTTCTGTGGTTAAATGGAAAATACAAGTATGACAACATTCAGCCTGTACAATTTGAGATAATGATAAACACAGTACCCACACCACCTTATCTTGAACTTTTAATCTGAAACTTTCTCGTTTTCAGTTCCTAAACATTGTTTCAGACTTAGTGGTGAGGAAGACTACTACTGCTAGTCCCTTCGACACCTCACATGTGACAGGACCTGAGATCCAGAACAGGCTGAAAGAGTGTCTATTTTAAATTTCAAAAAGGAAAAACTTAACTAGATGTTATTTGAAGAAGATGTGTAAGAGTCAGTTTTCAGGTTAATACTGATGTGTATACACAAATCTAAGAGAAAGGTATGTGATGCTGTAATTTTGTACTCATTTGTTCATAGATTGTAATTCTTTCAGATTGACTGAAAGATTGGCTAACTGGAGAAGGATGAGACTTAAATGAAAGTTAGCCAGAAAAGAATCTCAAAACTCAATTTAAAAATAAATTAAGAAATAGGTCAAAGTGTGAACAGATATTCCACCAAAGAAGATGTGTAGATAGAAGCTAGGCACAGACATGCTGAACAAGGAGGTGCAAATTGAAATGACAGGGTGTTACCGCACACCTATTAAAATGTCTAAAGTCAAAGGAAGCATTCAGTGGTTGGCGTTGTGGTGTATCAGGTGAACTTAAGCTTGTAACCCTGGCATCCCATATTGAAACATGAGTTTGAGTTCCTGCTATTCCACTTCCAGCTTAGCTTCTTATAACACATCTATGGGAAGGCTTCAGGCCCCTGACACTCACGTGGGAGACCTTTTTGGCTAGCTGGGGTATGAACCAGTGGGTGGATGATCTCTCTGTCTTTTCCTGTCACTTTGCCTGTTAAATGAATATATGAATCTTAAAGGAAACACAAAATCGAGGGCTGGTCAGGGTGAGGAGCAGGTGCAGGTCGTAGTATTGCTAGCAGACTTCATGCTAAAGCCACTTAGGAAAACATTTTGACATTTTAAAATGAAGTTATATTTCATGACCCAACGGTTTCGCCTCGATATTTATTTAACTGAAAGAAGACTGTCCATACAATAACTCATCCTGATGCTCAGTCACGTCATTCAAATCATCAAAACGACACAGTATCTAAAAATTCTGGCAAATGAGTAAACATTTCATCAGCATAAAGAATAAAGTACTGGTCCGTGCAAGAATAGTTAATATCAAATGGATTTTTTTTAAAGATAAAGCCCTTGTCCTTTTTATTTATTTTTAAAAAAGATTTATTTATTTTATTTTTATTACAAAGTCAGATATACAGAGAGGAAGATCTTCCATCCGATGATTCACTCCCCAAGTGAGCACAACGGCCAGTGTTGTGCCGATCCAGAGCTAGGAGCCAGGAACCAGGAGCCAGGAGCTTCCTCCAGGTCTCCCACATGAGTGCAGGGTCCCAAGGTTTTGGGCCGTCCTCGATTGCTTTCCCAAGCCACAAGCTGGATGGGAAGTGGGGCTGCCAGGATTAGAACCGGCGCTCATATGGGATCTCGGCACGTTCAAGGCGAGGACCTCAGCTGCTAGGCCACCGCTCCAGCCCTATCAAGTGGATTACATACCATCCTGAAAAGGCTATGCACTCAATGAGATTACCCACATAGTATTCTGGAAGGTCATTGGTACGTCAGATCAGGCTTCAGGGTCGTGGGGTCCTTGAACATGCAGTACTCCACAGGACAGTTTTCAGCTGAAAATTAAGTCCCTTGAGGTAGAATACGAGCCAGGCAGCGTAGATAAGATGATGGAGTGGAAGCTGGAAGATTAGGGACTGGTTGGAGAGTTTAACTCTCCCTTGAGCTCCGCTATATGGAAATTGGTCTGGTGAGAATAAAGGTGGGCTGGAGAGCACAAGTGTGTAGAAACAGATCAGTGCAGATAACACATTCTGAAACGGATGAAATGAGCAGCACTGCGGGGTCCCTGGGGCTTAACACAGGCTGAAGCAGACCCAGTCGGCCATGCTTCCTGAAGTCGTTTGCTTATGTTGCACATTCCTACCAGAGAAAGCAGAAGCACAGAGTTATATCTTGGATGGTTTGGCATGCCTTGGGGGGTGGAGCTGAAAGTTAAAGAAACCAAGAGTCCTTTTTGGAGCAGTGAGGAGGATCATTTAAATGAGTGAGCCGGGAAGCCCATGTCTTGGTAGGAGGCTTGTTAAAATAGCTTAGTAAATTATTAGGACTTTTGACTTGTCTTAACACTATGGGGTTGTTTTGCTTTCCCAAAGAAATATCCTCGGGCCCTCACAAGGGTCTTCTGTTAAGATAAAGAAGGTAGTGGAAAACAACCTCCCTGACCTGTTCTGGCCCTAAATGGCTGCGGACTCCGGAAGACCTGCAGCCCCATCTCCGCCAGAGCAGACCCCTGAAGAGGACCTCGTGATTGTCAAGGTAGAGGAGGAGGATCAGAGTTGGGACCCGGAATCTACTCCGCATGAAAATAACCCTCCTGGCCAAGAGCTCTTCCGCCTGCGCTTCAGACAGTTGTGTTACCAGGAGACGCTGGGACCCCGGGAAACTCTGATCCAGCTCCGGGCGCTTTGTCATCAGTGGCTGAGGCCGGATCTGAACACCAAGGAGCAGATCTTGGAGCTGCTGGTGTTGGAGCAGTTCCTGACCATCCTGCCTGGGGAGCTGCAGACTCTGGTTAAGGAGCACCCGTTAGAGAATGGAGAGGAGGTGGTGACCCTGCTGGAGGACTTGGAGAGGCAGGTTGGCATCCTAGGACGGCCAGTAAGTAGTTGTGTACTGTGACTGTGGGAGTTATGGAAGCCGGGTGGGGGCACTCTGCCCTTACAGGGAGAGAGTAAAGGCTGAGCGAGGGTAGTGTGTATTATAGGTATGAATTTCTTTCTGTTTTTTTGTAATGGGTATAATCCATTTTTTAAAAAATCTTTGTAACCGCCTTGTATCTATATTGCCAGATGGAAACTAATGCACAGGAGACTTTAAGTTAGTTTTTCACATTTGCTCAATTGAAAGGTAGACCTGAGGCCAAACTCTGACTCCCTGTGTCCTCATCTAAAGGCTTTTTCTGCTGTGTCATGTAGCTGCAAGTGGGTCCTTCTCCTTCCCACCCCCCTCGGCTAGTGGGTACAAAACACTAGTACACCACGGAGCAGGGAAAGCACCAACAGGATGCTGGCTACCTGTGTGTTCCTCACTACCCACGGGGGTCCTGCTCCCAGCCTGGACCCCTGTGATGTGCTCTGTACCCTCTTGTTTGTCAAAGCAAGTCCTGCTAACCCTGCTCTCCCGATGTTGCCAGGTGCCGGCTTGTTTGCACGGATGCAGGGTCCTCTGGGAGGAGGTGACGAGTTTGGAATCTGCACCAGAGCCTCCCAGTACTCCACTCCGAGCTGCGCCAATGCAGGGTGAGTCTCCAGTGTGCCAAGGCTTGCGACGGTGAGGAGCTGATTGTGCTGCTGAGGGAGCGGGGAGGGATAGAAAGAAAGGAAAGAGCCGTGCGTTGGGGGCCTGTTGGTTCCCGGAGCTGTGGAGTTAGAATCGCCGTTCACAGACTGTTCCTGTAAGCGTTTACCTAGCTTCAGAAGCACACTTAGCCACGGCGAGGCGGGGGGAGCTCATGAGCAAGGTAAAGAGTTGGAGTATCTGTGTGCACTCATACATTTCTGTTATCACAGTGCGTTTCCAGTATATGTGTTTTTGAGATTTTGCTGGTCAGACATTTTATTTGTAAGTAGTTCAGGATGTATTTCCTCAAACAAGGACATTTCTGAACTCCAGTGAGCTCTTCACAAGTGGGAAATGTTCACTTTGCTATGGTATATATCTCATCCAGAGTTGATGTGCAGTTTGCCCATTGTCCCACAGCACAGCCCAAGGTGGCACTTTTGTGATCGTCATGTTTGACTCCTTCCTTTTTATTTTTAAAATTAAAAATATATATATATATATTATTTGTTTGAAAGGCATAATTAGAAAGATAGATAGACAGAGAGATCTTCATTTTTCTGCTTCCTTCCCCAAATGCCTACAGTGGCTGGAGCTGGGCCGGCCAAAAGCCAGGAGCCAGGAGCTTTTTCTGGCTTTCCCACATGGGTGGGGGACCTGAAGACTGCTGCTCTTTCCCATATACATTAGCAGGGGGCTGGATTGGAACTGGAGTAATTGGGACTCAAACCAGTACCTTTATGGGATGCCCGTGCTGCCGCACTGCCCTGCCCCATTATATTGTTGAAAATATTTATTTATTTATTCATGCAATTTTTATTTGCCTTTTTTTGATTTTTGAAAAAATTTCATGTTTTTAATGATTACATGGTTGATCAGGGTGGGAAGGATCGAGGTTTAGGAAAAATTGAGTGAAGTCATTGCTGCCAAATTTGCTATTTCTTCTTGTTGTTCCTGGGGAAGATTTATTTATTTATTTGAAAGAATTAGAAGGATATATGAGTATCTTCTATTCACTGATTCATTCCCCAGATGGCTTTCGGGGCTGAACCAGACTACAGCCAGGGGCTAGGAGCTGCATCTGGGTCTCCCCCGTGGATGGTGGGGACGCAAGTCCTTGGGCCATCTGCTGCTTTTCTTAGCCATTAGCAATATCCAATAAAAAAAAAAAATATATATATATTTAACTTTTTAAAATTTTTTATTATATTTTTGACAATATTTACATAATTAGAGTAAAAAGGTTCAAGGGCTACAGGAAAGTGGGTGAGACTATTATTTCCACATTGTTTCCTTCATGTATCTGAGGTAAAGGGGGATATTGAGGGAGAAACCCCACCCAGTCTCCCACCCACCCCAGGTCCCGGATGTGGGGCATGCTCTGAGATCCTTGCTCAAGTGGTTTTGATAGTTCAGTTATGAATCGCTGCCAATCTCGTCTTTCCAAGCATGATGAGGTCGTTGAAAAATCCACTGATTGACAGAGTCCATCATAGAGTCTCCATTTGCCTAGTATTTCGCTGCCAACATATAGCTGAGGTGGTTGATTGACTTGTTCTTTCTTTTGTCTTTTCTTGGTTAGGGTTCTGAGTCCAGCATTTCAATTGGGGAGATCTCCAAAGAAACTTTGTCTCAGGTGCTCTCAGACCAGATTCTTGTATGTACTAGCAAGCACAGGACCCAGCACAGTCCATCGCCCTGATCAGCTGGTTGTTGCAATTGCTGGATTGGTTCTGTTTTCAGCCCCGACTTCCACTGGAACCAATGGGTGTTGCAATCCAGCCTGGTTCTGCCCAACACATACTCAGCACTCACATAAACCAGTGGGAGCTGCAATCTAGTTGGAGCAACCCACAATAATTCCCACCAGGCCCGCCCCCTACTCTGGTTTGCCAGTATGTGTAGCAGACTAGTCCAGTCTGTCCCACATCCCATTTGGCTCTCGTACGTGTCAATGGGTATTAAAGCTTAGCTCCTTCTAGCCAGTTCAACTATCCAGCCCTCACAGATGTTGTTGAGTGCCTCTCTGTCTAGCCACCCCAACCCCTGTCCTAGTTTTCATGCCTTCCAGTGGGAGTGGTAACCCAAGAGGGAGGAGCCCACTATTTCCCTCCCAGGCCACTCCCACTCCCGGATTATGCACTCTCTAGGTGGTTCTGTGGTTTAATTTGACAGAATTAGCCCCCAGTGCCAGCTTCTGCCATCTGATGCTGCGGCTAAGCCCAAACAATCCTCACCCATTCTAATTTTAGTTTGTACCAGTAGGAACAATCAGCCCAGCCTGGCTTTTCCCTGATCTAGTCCATATGAGGCACACAGGTGTTGTAGCCCTGCCTAGTCTGGTCTGCCCCCATCCCAGCTCACGCTGTCCAGTGGGAGTAGCTGATCAGCAGGGGAATTCCCCCATATTCCCCCTGCTGGCTCTGCCTCTTCCCTTCCTGTTTCTCATGTGTACTGGTTGGGCGCTGTGGTCACATCTGGTACAAGTAACCTTACCTTGGCATTCTGTAATGTGCACTGGTTTTTGTCACGACCGAATCTGACCTGACCCGCACTCTGTTCTTGTGCTCAGATTCACCAGTGGATGACGTGAACTGATTTAGCTTGGTCTTCCCCTGACCCATGCCAAATGTATGCCAGTGGGAAACTTTCCATGGCCTGTTCTGGGCTGTTTCCTTTCATGCTTCTTGTGCTTACCTGCCGGGTCCGTGTCCTGCCGGAGGAGTTGCCCAGGCTCCCCCATCAGAACCTCTCCCAGTGCCAGATTTCACACATACCAGAGGGTCCATGAACCAGCCAGTTGACCTTCTGTCCTAGCAGGAACAGTGGCTTTCCAGACTGGCTTCTACCCGATCTGGTTCTTGCTGTTGGATGTTTCAGCCCAGCCATGGCTCGTCCATCCCCACGTACTGCTCACACATGGCTCAGTATGGGCTGAGACCAAGCCTAGTCCGTCCCCCATCTACCCTGGTCCTCTGGAACACCAAATGGTTTTGGAGTCTTGCCCGGCTTGGTGCGTCCAGTCCCAGTCCACACTTGTGCAAAGGGAGACTACAACCGTATCCTGATCAGAACACAGCCCCCATTCCAGCCCACGTGCCCCTTGGTAGAAACCTCCACCCAGCTAGGGTGCCCCTTAGCTCCACAGCTGGGCCTGTTCCCAGCCATAGATCAGCTTAGCTCAGCCCCTCACCTGTCCTGATTCCTGCCTTAGACGCTGTGGCTTAGCGTCCCTGGTTCATGCAGACCAGTAGGTGCAAGAGCCTAACTCTGCATGACCTGTGCTCCATCCTGGTTTCTAATCTTGCTTGTTGACTAAGGTTTGCTCAGTCCTGCCCAGTACACCCCGTTCCATTACCAATTCATACATTAGCCAGCTGTTGGAGCTACTATGCCCAGCTTGTCCGACCCCCAGGTCTGGACCACGTGTTTACCAGCGGGAGCTGTGACTCGCCAGGGGAGTTTCCCAGGTTCCTCCACTTGATCCATTCTTGGACCCAGTTCTCATACATGCCATTTGGTTTTAGGCCAGTGCTTGGCATAGTCTGGCCTTCCATTTGGCCTTGTATGAGCTGGTGAACATTGCAGTCCAGCCCACCCCACACCCTATTCAGGATGCACATTCGGATGCTGCTGCCTCGCGCAGTCCAGACTGTTGTGGGTTCCTTTACTCGTGAGTGATGGAAGGCTCTTTGGTCACACCTGGCTTAGTCCATCACCACCTCAACCCTTGAGCTAACCAGTAGGGCTAGTATTTCCACAGGGTGTGGCCCACACATCCCCCACAGAATCTACCCCCGGATATGCTTCTGTCATGTGCTAGTTAATGTCATGGCCTTGCCTAATGTGACCCATTTCCTGATCCATCATCATGTCTGGTAATAGGATATGATCCTGCTGGACAAGCCCCAAGTCTTAAGTTTTGCATGGGCTGGTGTTCAGTGGTCAGCATTGTTCAGTGATTACAAGTTCTTCAAAGGAAGAGTTACTGTCATTGGGAATCTTTAGGATTGACTCAGATCCCAGAAGCACAGTGGGTTCAACCTGGAGCTACTGAAGCGTGATTCAAAAAACCAAAACCCCAGAGCTCCCCAGCCACTGGGTGCCCAGTGCGCCATTTGGTGCCAGGCTGGGCCTGCTGGCCCCCTGGGGACAGCTCAGCATGTGCACGTGGTGACTGGAGTCAGGGATCTGAGCATGGAGATGCCCCGGCCTGGCACCTACCAGCAGCCAGCAGGCTACCGGAAGTTTTGTAAATAATTGAATCTTATATATATATATTAGAAAATATATAAATTAAATATAAAAATATAAATACATATAAATTTACACTATTAAATATATTATTAGATATATATAAATTTATATATATATAAATGTAAATTAAATATATACATATTTAAGATTCAGTTATTTTTTTTATTGGAAAGGCAGATATACAAAGAGCAGGAGAGACAGAGAGGAGGGTCTTTCATTTGCTGATTCACTCCCCAAGTGGCTGCAATGGTTGGTGCTGAGCCAATCAGAAGCCAGGAGCCTCTTCCACATCTTCCGCGTGGATGCAGGGTCTGAAGGCTTTGGGCCGTCCTCGACTGCTTTCCCAGGCCACAACAGGGAACTGGATGGGAAACGGGGCCGCCGGGATTAGAACTGGTGCCCGTATGGGATCCTGGTGGGTTGAAGGCAAGGACTTTAGCCTCTAGGCTACTGTCCTGGGCCCCAGAATAAATAAATCTTAAAAAAAAAAAAAAAAAGAATGGTTCCCTCTCCCCGTTTGATTTTTTAAAACTGATACAGGGTAAAAAATTGTTTATTCCATAAATATTCTGCTAGTGTCTTTTTTTTTTTTAAGATTTTTTATTGGAAAGGAGACTTTACAGAGAGAAGGAGAGACAGAGACAAAGATCTTGCATCTGCTGATTCACTCCCCAAGTGACTGCAATGGCCAGAGTGACTGCAATGGCTGATCGAAAATCAGGAGCCAGGAGCTTCGTCTGGGTCTCCCATGCGGGTGCAGGGTCCCAAGCTTTGTGTTGTTCTCAGCTGCTTTCCCAGGCCACAAGGAGGGAGCTGGATGAGAGTGGAGCAGCCACTTTTTTTTTTGTAAAGAATTATTTATATGAAGTGCAGAGTAACAGAGAGGGACAGACAGGGATCTTCCATTCACTAGCTCAAAATGGTTGTTAAGCTGAAGCTGGGTGCCTGATGATAGGGGTACAGGTATTGCTAGTGACGTAACCACCTGGGCCTTAATGCTGCCCCAGTGTCTATTTTTGATGCTTGAATTGTTTCACATTTGACCAGATGAAGCCCCTTCAACTTGATTCCTGTGTGTGTTTGACGTTTTCCACCATCTTTTTTTTTTTTGAGAATTTTCTTGCTTGCTTATAAGATATTCTAGCCTCATCTTTCTCATTTATGTAAGCAGACGCTTCTCATTATGTAAGAAACACATTGAGTTGATACTGTAAGTCTTGCTAAGGTCCTAATGCTTGCTGATTTTGGTAATAACCTGTCGGCTCTCTACAACAAATACTGACAGCATTCTGGATGGTGCAGTGAGGTAACAAGTAGAGACAGGCAGATTCTTTTTTTTTCCCTTGATACATCTCCACTTTTATTTATTTAATTTTTGATGATGTTTACATAGTTGAGAAGGATATATGCCCATGTGAACCACTGATTAGGGTGGGGAGTGTTGACGTATGGGGGAAAGTGGGTGAGACAATTGTTCCCCGCAGTCTATCCCCATCAGTACCCGGGAACGGGAGACGGCCACTAGATACGATCCTGGGGTCCCCAGTGTGGAGCATGTTGCAACGACACTGCCTCAGTGGTGTCAGTAGTTCTGAGATGCTGTTGACTCAGTTGCTGAGGATTAGGAAATCTTCCCAAGGTTCATTGGCTGACATAGTCCACCTGAGTCTCTACTCACTCACATACAAACTCTGCTGTCAAAACTTGGCCAGGAGACTTGTCCTGTTTGTTCTGCCCTCCATCCTCTGACGTGGTACTGGGTGTCTTCTGCAGGCCTCAGTGAGCTGTTTGTCATGTCTCCTGTGTGCATCTTGGCATGCAGCTCATTGCACAGGCATCAGTAACTGAGGAGGCCCAGTTGCAATACATGCATTCCATGGTCAGACCACAGATCCTGTGATGTTTCCTGTAGTTGGGGTTTTTAGTGGTGTAGTTGGAGGGCTGTTCTCAAAGAAACCTCGCCTAAGGCAACCCCAGACCTGACTCCTGTGTGTGCCAGCAAGTGCAGGTTCTGGCTCAGCCTGTCAGCCACATCAGCCTACGCATACACACTGGTGATTGCAGTTGCAAGATCACTTCTGTGTCCAGCCCCATCTCATATGCAAACCTTGGATGCTGCGGCTCAGCCTGATGCTGCCCACCACACCGTCAGCCCTCACACAAATCAGTGGGAACGATAGCCTGGTTGCAGGGATACCCAGTAATCCCCACCAGCCCTGGTTTCTGTGCATGATGGTATGTGCATCCCACATCCCATAAGGCTGTCATAACACACTGTGGCCTAGCTCAGCTCGACCAACCACCCTATATCCAGGTCACATTTATGCCAGTGGTTGCTGTTGCATTGTCCAGCCAGGCCTGCCCCCAGCCCTGGTTCTCATGCTCACTGATGGTAACTGTAACCCATCAGAGGGGTGCCCACAGTTTCCCTACAAGACCCACTCTCTCTCTCTCTTTTTCTTTTTTAAAGATTTATTGATTTTATTACAAATTCAGATATACAGAGAGGAGGAGAGACAGAGAGGAAGATCTTCCATCCGATGATTCACTCCCCAAGTGAGCTGCAACGGCTGGTTCTGCGCCGATCCGAAGCTGGGAACCTGGAACCTCTTCCAGGGCTCCCACACGGGTGCAGTGTCCCAATGCATTGGGCCGTCCTCGACTGCTTTCCCAGGCCACAAGCAGGGAGCTGGATGGGAAGTGGAGCTGCTGGGATTAGAACCGGCACCCATTTGGGATCCTGGCATTAAAGGCGAGGACTTTAGCCTCTAGGCCACGCCGCCAGGCCCAAGACCCACTCTCAATCCTGGATTGTGCAGCTTCCAGGTGGTACTGTGATCTATTCTGACGCAACTTGTCCCCAGTCCTGGCACTAGGCACCTTTTATGTGGTAAAGCCCAACCAGGCTGCAGTTACTCTGGCTCGTGCATGCGCCAGCGAATGCAGTGGCCTGGCTCAGCCTGGCTCGTCCCCCAAACCCAGTTTACATGGAGGCCAGTGGGTGTTATAGCCTTGCCTAGCCTGATCCGCCCAAAGTCCCAGCTGTTCTCACTAGTGGGAGCAGTGGCTCAGCTGGGGCACCCCAGCAGGCCCCCTGTGTGGCTCTGCCCCTTTCCCTCCCATCTGGGGTATTGCATGTGCTGGTGGAAGCTGTGACACAGTCTCGCATGGCCCACCTCCTTTGGCATTCACTGGTGGGTGCTACAGCCTGGCTTTGCCCAGCTTGACGCCAGTCCCAGCTCATGCTGGTGGGTGCTGCAACCTAGCCTTGCCCAGCTTGCCTCCATCCTCAGGTCTCATGCAAACAGTTGTTTACAGAATTGTAGCCTGCCATGGCCTGCACCCTCTCTTGACTTCCACACATACCAGGGTGTACTATGACTTGGCCTGGCGTTGTCTGGTCTATCCTCTGAGCTATCCCTCGCACCTGCTGACAGGTGAAGCAGCCTTGCCTGGTCTGGCCCACACCCAGCCCCCAACTCTTGTGCTCACCAGTGGGAGCCCCAGCCTTGTAGGGGAGTTTCCCAAATTCCCCCCACCAGGCCCACATCCAGATGTGTATCTCATGTGTGTTGGCAGGTGCCCTGCCCAGCATAGTCCACCCCACAGTTTTGACCTTTGTGATTGCTGGTGGATGCTACGTCCTGGCCCACCCCCACATCCAGTTCTTGGGTGAGCCTGTAGGTGCTGCAGCTTGGGTCAGCTCGGCCTGCTCGGAACCCCAGCTCCCAGGAGTATTGGTAGAGTTCCATGGTTATGCCTAGCTCAGGCTGTTACTACCCCCAGCTCCCACTGGGATGAACTCACAAATTCTCCTCCGATTCTTGCCCCAGACTTGGTTCTCTCATGTGCTCAGTCATGGCCTGACACTCACGGGCAGGTTCTGTGGCCTAGACCTGGCAGGCAGGCCTCCCAGCCCTAGCTTTTGTGTGTGCCACTGTGCAGGTGTCCTGGTCTGACCCAGGCAGGTCCTCTGGCTTCCCCATCTTTAAACCACTTGGTCTCGGTCCCCTTGTTTACCTATAAATGCTGTGACCTGGTCTCTGGAAGTTCCCCAGAAGTCATTCTTCACCTGTAATTTGCTCCCTCAGTGGTTTCCACTCCTACACATTCAGGGCGGGTCACAGTGACCATTCCATGGCTGAGTTGGCATGGCCCTGGGTCTGGGCTTCTGGCTGTGTGGCATCAAGATGGGTGAGTTCAAATGTTCAGCTGGACAGATCGCAGTCTGAGGAAAGAAAATTACATGAGACACAGACAAGTGATTTTGGCATTGAAAATACTGGCAATTTGAGTATAACTTTAAGGCTGAGTTTGGAAACATCAAATTGCAGATGTTTTGTGGTTGGCCTTAGTTGTCCAAGGTATCAGCATTTCACTTGCAAAATCATTGGTATACATTTTCTGCTGAAATGCAAGTAAATTGAAATGGAAGAGTGCTGGTTCTCAAAACCACAAGACTGGACTGATTTTATTGATAGTTCCTTTCTCTTCTCTCAGCCTTGTGTACTTCTCAGAGTCCTACCTCTTCTCAGAAAGGAAATTCTGGAGACCAGGAAATGACAGCCACACTTCTTTCAGCAGGGTTCCAGGTGAGTCTGGTTCCTCCTCTCCTGGCCTTCGTTCTGTGTCTGAACCGTCCGTAGTGGTACCTGCAAACGACTTGCTCCAAATTCTTTGTATGGGTGGACTGATTCTTCAGAGTACTCACAGTAGATAAAACACATCTTCCTATTCCCAGTCAGTCAGATCCTTTTTTTTTTTTTTAAAGATTTATTTATTTTTAATGCAAAGTCAGATATAGAGAGAGGAGGAGAGACAGAGAGGAAGATCTTCTGGCCATTGATTCACTCTCCAAGTGACTGCAACAACTGGAGCTGTGCCGATCCAAAGCCAGGAACCAAAAGCCTCTCCCAGGTCTCCCACGCATGTTCAGGATCCCAAGGCTTTGGGCTGTCCTCGACTGCTTTCCCAGGCTATAGGCAGGGAGCTGGATGGGAAGCGGGGCTGCTGGGATTAGAACCAGCGCCCATATGGGGTCCTGGCGGGTTGAAGGTGAGGTCTTAAGCCGCTAGGCCACCGACCTGGGTCCCAGTCAGATCCTTTTACAAAGTATATTCTCTTCCCCTTAATCCTCTCTTATTGTTAGTGGATTTCTTTGGCATAGGTTTGAGCTATGAACAGTTCCTCACATGATCTTACTTTGTTCCAGACGTTGGAGAAGATTGAAGACATGGCTGTGTCCCTTATTCGAAAGGAGTGGCTTCTTAATCCATCGCAGAAGGATCTGAGTAGAGATAATAGACCAGAGGATTGTAGAAACACGTTCTCCCTGGGTAAGGAGAACTGTGGTTATAGCTAATGTTATTATTATTATTATTTTTTTTTGCTCATTTTTCATATGCCTGGTAGCTGTGAGCTCTCTAGAAGAAATAGTTGAATTTAAATTCAGGATGCAACAGAAGGATTCAGTTTGGAGACTTCTTGAGGTCTAAAGTGAAGCTTCCGTTTTCCATCCAGTGCTTCCCTGTAGTTTGCACCTGTTTACCAGTTGGACATTGGCATCCCTCTCCTGCCTTGTGACTTAGTATATTTCCTCCTTAAATCCCATAGGATTCTTACATACATTTTCTTTTTTCAGATAAGCCTGTACCATTTGAGGCATTTCTCCATTTTTCTCTGTCTTTTTAAACATTTATTATTATTTTTTTTTATTGGAAAGGCAGATTTATAGAGAGAAGGAGAGACATCTGCTGGTTCATTCCCCAAATGGCTGCAGTGGCTTGAGCTGAGCCGATCTGAAGTTGGGGGTTAGGAGCTTCTTCCATATCTCCCATGTGAGTGCAGGGTGCCAAGGCTTTGGGCCGTCCTCCACTGCTTTCCCAGGCCACAAGCATAGAGCTGGATGGGAAGTGGAGCAACTGGGATATGAACTGGTACCCATATGGGATGCTAGTGCTTGTAGTCAGAGGATTAGCCAATTGAGCCACTGTACCGGTCTCAGTTCTCCATTTCTGTCCCATTATGTCTTTGAGTAGTTCTGGTTGGTTCATAGTGTGCAACTTCTACTTCTCAGTAGATTCCTTCCTGACTTCAGTTCCCCCTTTAGTTACTGTTATTTCTTTTTAAAGATTTTTTTTGTTTTAATTTATTAATAAGGAGAACAGATTTTCTGCATTTCATAGGTACATTCACAAGAAAAGCAGGAGAGACAGATCTCACATCTCTTGGTCACTCCCCAAATGATTGCAATGGCTGAGGCTAGGCCAGGCAGAAACCAGGAACCTGGTACGCCATCCAGGTCTCCCACGTGAGTGGACAGTTGTCTGCTGCTTTCCCTGCTGCGTTAGCTGGCATCTGGATTAGAAGCTGAGACTCAAACTAGAGTTCAGATGAGATCCTGGCAATGCAGATAGTGGCTTAATGTGCTGTACCACACTGCTGGTCCCTCAGTAACCCTCTTTTGTCCTAATACTGCTTCCCTGGTTGGCTCGTGAGATCTTGTTCTATCCTTTATGTATCTTCTGTAGTAGAAAGCTGATTGGGAGGCAGACAGAAGCTCTTTGTTTAACGTAGCTGTTCTACATGTATGTGCTCTTTTCCCTAGCTTCAATTTCTTGTAGCCTAAAGAACAGGAAGGGACACAGCTTGATATTTATTTATTACATTTTCGTTTCAGGTGGTGAGACCAGGAATGAGAACAGGGAATTAGCTTCAAAACAGGTAATACCTACTGGAGTCCAGCCACGTGGAGAGACAGCTGCCAAGTGCAACGGGGATGTTTTCAGGGCTCTTGAGCGTGGAGAAGCCCGAGATCCTCTGGGCAGATTAGAGAGGCAGCGGGGAAATCCTACACAAGAAAGACGACATAAATGTGATGAATGTGGGAAAAGTTTTGCTCAGAGCTCAGGCCTTGTTCGCCACTGGAGAATTCACACTGGGGAGAAACCCTATCAGTGTAATGTATGCGGTAAGGCCTTCAGTTACAGGTCAGCCCTTCTTTCCCATCAGGATATCCACAACAAAGTGAAACGCTACCACTGTAAGGAGTGTGGTAAAGCCTTCAGTCAGAACACAGGCCTCATTCTGCACCAGAGAATCCACACTGGGGAGAAGCCGTATCAGTGTAATCAGTGTGGGAAAGCTTTTAGTCAGAGTGCGGGCCTTATTCTGCACCAGAGAATCCACAGTGGGGAGAGACCCTATGAATGTAATGAATGTGGGAAAGCTTTTAGTCATAGCTCGCACCTCATTGGACACCAGAGAATTCACACTGGGGAGAAGCCCTACGAGTGTGATGAGTGTGGGAAAACCTTCAGGCGGAGCTCACATCTGATTGGCCATCAGAGGAGCCACACCGGGGAGAAGCCCTACAAATGTAATGAATGTGGGAGGGCCTTTAGTCAGAAGTCAGGTCTTATTGAACATCAGAGAATCCACACTGGGGAAAGACCTTATAAATGTAAAGAATGTGGGAAAGCTTTCAATGGGAACACTGGCCTCATTCAGCACCTGAGAATCCACACAGGGGAGAAACCGTATCAGTGTAATGAGTGCGGGAAAGCCTTCATTCAGAGGTCGAGTCTAATTCGACATCAGAGAATCCACAGTGGAGAAAAGTCTGAATCCATGGCCGTTTAGGAAAAGCTTGTCGTAGTTTGAACAGTGTTCGGCATTAGGGAAAGCACGCACTGGTGAAGCTCTTTCAGTGTGGAAAGGCACAGTTTGATTATTGCAACCTTATCCAGTGTCAGTGGTGGCCGAGTTAGCATGGCTCCTCGGCAGTTTGGGCCAGTGCCTGGAGGCAGGTTGGTTAGTTTGACTGTCATTGGAGGCATGTGCTTCTAATGGCCTGATACAATCTAGCCTTTAGAACGTAGCGTCAGAGCAAGTTGCTTGTCACAGCTTGAGACGAGTTTGTCTTTCGGTGATTAGCTGTAAGTTTGAGAGAAGCCACTACTCTAGTTCCTCTGTTTCTCTCCATCTGTGATACTTTTCTTCCCTTCATTCCCTGAAGCTTCCCTTGGACTTCTGACCTGAGAAGGTCCTTGGAGTCCAAGGCAGCTGCTCTGTGAGACTTATATTTGTATGTAGCTTTCTAAGATCCTCCTTCTAGGGAGACTTTTTACAGTCGCTTAATGTGTTGATGCTGAAGTGTGCACTTTTTTATTCTGATGTTCCTTGTGGTGATCCATGTTGTCACACAAACTCAGAATGCAATATTTTTAACAACACTGCAGCATTTTTCCTTCACGTACCACCTTCACTCACTCCACTGAGTCGGCGAGCAAATGTATGTATCCTTCAGCACCCTCGCCCAGCACCTGTCAGGAAAGGAAGTGGAGGCGTTAGTGACTGTGGCAAAGTTGCAGAAAATGAGGTGAGTGGAGATAGTGCAGCCATTTTTTGAGCTTGGATATTCATACTTTTTAGTGACTTCTGACTCCATTTCCACCTCCTTTACTGTGGAACAAAGAAGAATTTGGGCTATCCTAGTTTTGGCATCACATAGAAGAAATAAGAGATGGAGCTGCTTGAAAAAGGTGCAAAGGTCCTTACAAAGAATGTACACACATGCCTTGGTCCATTGAGTGCTGTTTCAGGTTCTATAAGCTTACACAGACTCCTTGACTAGGTTTGTCACTATTCGTTACCCTGAAGCCACCTCCTTAGGCAGTGACCTGCCATCATTTTGTGTATTTCTTTTTTCTTTTTCTTTTTTTTTTTTTTTTTAAAGATTTATTATTATTGGAAAGCCGGATATACAGAGAGGAGGAGAGACAGAGAGGAAGATCTCCCATCCGATGATTCACTCCCCAAGTGAGCCGCAACGGGCTGGTGCGCGCCGATCCGATGCCGGGAACCAGGAACCTCTTCCGGGTCTCCCACGCGGGTGCAGGGTCCCAAAGCTTTGGGCCGTCCTCGACTGCTTTCCCAGGCCACAAGCAGGGAGCTGGATGGGAAGTGGAGCTGCTGGGATTAGAACCGGCACCCATATGGGATCCCGGGGCGTTCAAGGCGAGGACTTTAGCCGCTAGGCCATGCTGCCAGGCCCGGTTTTCTGTATTTCTTGCACATTAATTTATATAATATCCACAATGGTAATCTGTCAGATACCTCCCAGTTCATCTTTTGTCTGAGTTTTGATGCATACCACATATATTCCATATCTGTAATTTTCCAGCAAGATCTACAACGATTAAGCTCACCACATCATACACCGTATGCCATCTTTGAGGCTTTCCATTTACTAAGGGATGCTGTGTAAAGTAAGGAACTAGTGCAGCGTGGATTGTCCTTCAAATTCTGTGGTACCAGTTACTCCAAATTACTGTTGTTCCCATTATGCTTAGAAGTCTTGTTAATAGATCAGAATAGAAAGTATTTTTTATGGTCATTTTTCATTTTTGTCTGTTTGATTAACCCTTGAATCATTAGAGTTGGAATTGGATAGCTTTTGGTTTTCCAGAGTAACTGTCAAACTTGAAATTGATTCTATAAGCCAGTTCATAATAAAATTATATATGTTCTTGTGAGCACTCCAAGGGAAGTAATACAGTTTTACACTGTGGCTAACAATTGATGTGAAAGAAATCACATATAGGTTTTCTATATCTATTTCACTGAGCCATAGGTATCTACCCATTACATATTATTGTGATTTCATTGGTCAGTTTTTTTTTCCAAAACAGTTCATTACATTAGCCATTATTAACATTTCCCCCCACCAAAAAAAAACTTAGAAGCAAGTCAATATGGTTGTATGTAGATCCTTGCTTTTTGCTTCAGTTGTGCCGTACTCTTTGTAGTACTGGCGAGCGAAGGTGAGCGAATGATGGAGTGATGGGTAGGATCAAGCAGTGTATGACTTCCAGGCTCAAGTACATTTCTCTCTAAACTGCTATGGCAGTGCTGGGGAATCTTTCTGTCTGCTAAGGGCTATTTGGGTATTTGTAACATCATTCTTGGCCATACAAAATTATCAATGTGAAAATTAGCCTCAAATTTGAATCCTGCCTGTAATGGTCTTATTAGGGTCAGATGAAATGATTTTGTGAGTATTATATAGCCTATGTTTCCTCCCCCTGCCTAAAGGAAAGTAGAAGTGTGGAAGGAATTGAAATATCCATATGCCAGGCAGGCAGATGGACCGTAAGCTTACCTGTAGCATAAAATGAGAAAAACCTTCAAGCTCATTGCCAGTTTCCAGTCACTGTCCTGTTTTTCCTGTGACAGTTCTGGTTTTTCAACCCCGTGTCCCCATTCACTCTTAAGCCAGTAGGTAATGTTAAGGCTGCTCTTTAGTTCGTGAGCTTCTGGATGTCACTGATACTTCATATTGTTGAATTCTGTCTGCCTCTACTTTGGCTGATGCACCCCCCCAGCCATCCCTGTCCTCATCTGACTTTTCTTTACTGATCTCTTTTTTTCTCCCTCTCTTCACTGAGAATAATCCTTATGTCTTATTTTTATTCACTCCTTTTAAAAATTTACTCACGTTTATCTATTTGAATGACTTCCTATTTTGCACCTTTTTGAGTTTTCCACAGGTGTCTGCACAACTTAGTATTTGAAAACAGAACTCATCACTCAGCTCTCCCGTCGCTAATTTTTTTTTAAATAGGTATCATTGCTTAATTGCTTTACCTTGAGCACAACGCAGTACTGCTATGTATCGTTTCCTAACTGTGGAGTAATCATTTCATCTTTTTCTGCTCTTCCTGTTTCACGCTCCCACATCTAGCTGCTGGTCCAGTTCCTGGTCTTCTCCTTGGTGCTTGATCTTTTACATTTCTGCCAGATCAGGCCCAGGTTATGGAAGTTCTTGTCTTAATTTCCATTGTATCATGATCACCATCTTGTAGGATGCTTCTAGAATGATTCACCTTAAACTCCGTTTCTAGATGTTTCATTTTAACTCCATAGTGCCCAACAGATAATTCCTGTCAGAGCAGCGGTGTTGGAGGTTCTTCATGGCCTTACCTCAGCCTTTATTACTCTTCGGCATTTTCTGCCCGATTCCTGACATTCAGACCTGCTGTAGCTCTCTGCTGCTGCCTGGCAGGCGCTCGCCTCTGTGCCTTTCTCCTGGCCAACTCTCCCTTCATAGTCCAGCTTCTTTTAATTTCTTCTGAATAAGGTCTCCCTAACTGACTTCTTATATTGAACCCTCCCCAATTGTGTTGTTTAAGCACTTTTTGAGTTTGTACAGTGGCCCATGCACTGGCTAGTATTGTTTTTATAATTACTTTCTAGCATTAATATTGTAGTTTCACATTTTATTTATTTCCAAAATTAAATTGTAAGCTCCTTGAGAGCAGGAATAATAATTTACATTTGTATCTTTGTATTCCCTTGTGCCTAGTACAGTGCCTAGCACATAGTAGGCATTTAATAATAAATGTTGAATTATTGTGTTTTTTAAATGGTGTGACCTATAGAAATTTTTATGCTGTTTTCAAAGATGTCTTTTACTGCTCTGTGCATTCCATAGTAGTTTGTCAGAATCTGCCTAAACCTAAGAGTAAACAAACAAACAAACAAAAGAATGCCCCTAGGCAAGGTATGTGTGGAAATGTGAAAGCTCTCTGTTTGCTTAGCCATATTTGTTTATAGGTTAAGAAAGATAGGAAATGGGAAAACAGACTACTTGTATGATGTTAGAATTGTGAACATGCTTGAGACTAGGTTTGTGAGTGTGGAGACATGTTTGATCTTATCTTTGATGGCCAGCTGGGGTGATCCTGGAGGTTAAGGATGCTACTGAACATGTACGTGCACAGGACAACCGCCACAGCAATGTTACGGTGAGGTTGGGAGACTGGTTTACATATGCTGAAATAGGGGGTAGGAAATTAAACTTAAATTTAAAAAATAATGCAATATTTTAAGATGTCATAATTGATCAAACAGACAATGAGAAATGCTTAACAGAGAAATGATTTTATTTATCTACTTTGTGGCCATCATTGACACTTTCAGATGACATGCTTTGTTTAAGAATATTCAGGCTTTTATACCCTGAAAGAACTGAGGGTAAAGCTTTCATTAATCCTTATCTTATGTGGAGCCAGCAGTTCTTAGAATAATTTCTCTTATGTTAGCAGAACTTAAAGAAGTAAGGTAGAATACATTGATAGAGTCTTGGTATGCTTTGGTCCATTATTTATAACCCAAGGAAAACAAGAAGAAAAGATAATGTTGAGGGCAGGGACATTCTTTTCTGTGATTTTTAACCAGAGGGAGGCACAAATGAGAGAGAACATTGGGGCGTTCAGTCCGTTGCTTGTCGTTCCAAGGTTTGTCACAAACCCAGGTGTGCCTGGCTTGTGGATAGCTCCCTTGTCTATCGATGCATTCAGCTCCTTCTAAGAGAATCTTAAGTGTTGATATATTCTATGGTTCATCAAGATTATTAAAAAGCCTAAATGTTTATAGTTCACAACAATCACATGTATCAGGGTATTGATACTCAATAAAATGGTGGATGATGTTTTGGGGGGCTTTTTTTTAAATTTTGAATTTTATGGTACAATTCCATAGGGCCTTAGATTTCCCCACCACAATTCCCCACCTCCCGACTGATTTTCCCCATATTATTACAACAGAACAGTCCTTCATAAGCAATCATAAGTTCGTCAATCTGTTACATAAGTGTGTCCCAACATTGCTGGTATAGACAATGTCGGACCGTTCAGCATCGCATTGTCTAGATATATCCAGCAGTTTCACTGGGAGTCCATCTTTGATTTGGAAGCAGGGATGCATACTGCATTGTATCATCACATCTGAATCTGGTAGTCTCTGTTACGCTGCAACTGTACTTTCCCTTAAATGAGAAGCCACAAAACAAAGTCAACAGCAGGTTTGTAGTTAAAATAAAAATTTACAGCACCATGGAGTGGAAAAGCGTGCCACTGAATAACCAATGCATGGATGAAAAAAAGGAAAGCACAAAACCGTATTAGATAAAATGATGCCACTGTGCAGTCTACGAGCCAGCAATGAGTTCAACAAGAGAAAAGAAACTGTTTGGAAAAAATGAAAATGAAAACAACAACATCAAAACACATGGGATGCAGCAAAAACAACATTGATAGGGGTATTGATCTTACAATTTGCGTGAAGGCTGTCTTGTATCAGAGAGAATGTATGGTATTTGTCCTTTTGGGATTGACTTATTTCGCTGAGCATAATGGTCTCTAGTTGGGGCCATCTAGTTGAAAATGGTATAATTCATTCTTTTTAATGGCTGAATAATATTCCATGGAGTAGATGTACCACAGTTTCTTTTACCACACGTCTTTGGAAGGGTATCTGGGTTGTTTCCATGTCTTTGCCATTGTAGATTGTGTTGCTGCAAGTATAGGATTACAGATCCCCTTCTCACATGCAGATTTCACTTCTTTTGGATATATTTCTAGAGCGGGATAGCTGGGTCATGTGGCAGACTCATTTGTAATTCTCTGAGCACTCTCCATACTGATTTCCACAGTGGTTGTACTAGGCTACACTCCCACCAGCAGTGGAGGAGGATACCTTTCTCCCCATATCCACCCAGCATGATGTGGCAACAGAGTTTTGGATGTAGGCGAACCTCACTGGAGTTAGGTGGTACCTCAACGTGGTTTTCATTTGTATCTCCCTGATGGCTAGGGAACCTGAGATCTTTTCATGTATCTATTAGCCATTTGAATCTGATCTTTTGAAAAATGTTCATTTATTCATTTCCTTTGCTCAATTTTTCAGAGTTTGTTACTGTCCCTGGGTTTCTGAAGCTTTTTTAAAATCCTGGATATTAGTCCCCTATCACTTGCGTGGAATGCAAAAATTTTCTCCCATTCTGTTGCTAGCTTCTTCACTTTGTTTACTGTTTGCTTTGCTGTACAGAAGCTTTTTAGTTTGATGTGGTCCCATTTGTTTATTTTGTTTTTGTCTGCCTGTGCTTTTGGTGTCTTCTCTAAGGAAGTCTTTCCCCATTTCTATATCTTGGGGAGTGCTTTCTATGTTTTCCTTTAATAGTTTGATGGTTTCTTGGAGTAGATTTAGGTCCTTGATCCATTAGAGCTGATTTTTGTATAACGTGACAAGTGTGGATCTTAATTCTTAATTCTGCATGCTGATATCCAATTCTCCCAACAGCAGTTGTGGAAGAGACCAGGCTTTTCCCTTGGATTATTTTCACTTTTCTTGTCAAAGATTAGTTGGCTGTACATGTGTGGGCTCCCTTCTGGGGTTTCTATTCTGTTCCACTCATCTTCTCTGTTTCTGTACCAGTTTTGATGACCACTGCTCTGTAGTATGTCTTGAGGTCTGGAATTGTGATTCCTCTAGCTTGATTTTTATGCTTCGGGATAACTGGCTATTCATGGTATGTTATGTTTCCAGAAGAACTTTTGTATCTTCTATTTCTGAGAAGAATATTGTTGGTATTTTGATTTGGATTGTGTTGAATCTATGTATTACTTTTGGTAGTATGGACATTTTGATGATGTTGATCCTGCCAGTACAGGAACCTGGTAAGTTTCTCCATTTTTTAAGGTCATCTTCTATTTTTTTTTTTAATGTTTTATAGTTTTCATCATTGAGGTCTTCCGCATATTTAGTTATCTTAATTCCTAGGTAATTAAGATTCCTTTCCACTAGTTTAAAGGGGACTGTACTTACAATTTCTTTCTCAGCCATGGAATTATTTGTGTACACTAGCGCCAGTGATTAATGTATATTAATTTTTTTTTAAGATTTATTCATTTTATTACAGCCAGATTTACACAGAGGAGGAGAGACAGGAAGATCTTCCATCCGATGATTCACTCCCCAAGTGAGCCGCAACGGGCCGGTGCGTGCCAATCCGATGCCGGGAACCTGGAACCTCTTCCGGGTCTCCCACGTGGGTGCAGGGTCCCAATGCACTGGGCTGTCCTCGACTGCTTTCCCAGGCCACAAGCAGGGAGCTGGATGGGAAGTGGAGCTGCCGGGATTAGAACCGGCGCCCATATGGGATCCTGTGGCTTTCAAGGCGAGGACTTTAGCCGCTAGGCCATGCCGCCGGGCCCAATGTACATTAATTTTTAAAGCTGCTACCCTACCAGATTCTCTTATGAGTTCCAATTGCCTGTTGACTGAGTCTTTTGGTTCTCTTAAGTAGAGAATTGTGTCATTGGCAAGTAAGGATAATTTCAATTCCTAGAGTAGTGGTGACAGTGGGCATCCCTGTCTAGTTTCAGATTTTAGTGGAAAAGCTTCCAATCTTTGCCCATTTAGTATGATGCTGGCATTTTTTTTATACTGCTGTGATTGTATTATAGAATGTTCCTTCTATGCCTATCTTGCTTAAGGTTTTCAGCATGAAGTAGTATTTTATCAAATGCCTTCTCTGCATCTACTGAGATAATCATATGGTTTTATTCAGTTTGTTGTTGTGATGTATCACATTGATTTGCAAATGTTGAACCATCCCTGCATGCCTAGGATGAATCCCACTTGGTCTGTGTGAATGTACTATTGGGTCCTGTTGGCTGGTATTTTGTTGAGAATCTTTACATCTATGTTTATGAAAAAATAACAGTCTGTAGTTCTTTTTTTCAGTTGTGTCTCTATCTGGCTTTGATATTAATGTGATATTGGCTTCATTGAGTTTGGAAGGATTGCCTCCCTTTCTGTTGTTTGGAAAAGCTTGTGGAGGATTGGAGTAAGTTCCTCTTGAACCATTTGGTAGAATTCAGCAGTGAAGCCATCTGATCCAGGACTTTTCTTGGTTGGGAGGGCTTTATTTGCTGATTCAATCTCAGTGCATGTTATTGGTCTATTTAGATTATTAATTGCTTCTTGATTCAATTTTGGTGGATTGTGTCTGTCCAAAAATCTGTGTATCTCTTCTATGTCTTCTGATTTGTTCGCATATAGTTGCTTGTAATAGTTCCTAATAATTCTTTGTTTCTCCAAGGTATCTGTTGTTCTGTCTCCTTTCTCGTCTCTGATGCTATTGATGTGTATTTTCTCCCTCCTTTTTTGATTAGTTGGGCTAGTGGGGAATCTATTTTGTTGATTTTTAAAGAACCAGCTTTTTGATATATTGATCTTATGTATTGTTTTCTTGGTCTCAGTTTGGTTTATTTCTTCCCTTATTTTTTGATGATTCTTTTTTTTTTTTTAAAGATTTATTCAGTTTATTACAAAGTCAGATATACAGAGAAGAGGAGAGACAGAGAGGAAGATCTTCTGTCCGATGGTTCACTCCCCAAGTGAGCCCCAACGGGCCGATGCACGCCATCCGAAGCCAGGAACCAGGAACCTCTTCCAGGTCTCCCACGTGGGTGCAGGGCCCCTATGCATTGGGCCGTCCTCAGCTGCTTTCCCAGGCCACAAGCAGGGAGCTAGGTGGGAAGTGGAGCTGCCGGGATTAGAACCGGCGCCCATATGGGATCCCGGGGCGTTCAAGGCGAGGACTTTAGCTGCTAGGCCACCATGCTGGGCCCTTTTCTAGTTTCTTAACGTAAGCTCAATTGTGATGAACTTTCCTTTTAATACTGCCTTGATTGTGTCCCATAAGTTTTGATATGTTGTGTTGATGCCTTCATTTGTTTCTTTTTTTTTTTTTTAAAGATTTATTTTTTTTATTACAGTCAGATATACACAGAGGAGGAGAGACAGAGAGGAAGATCTTCCATCCGATGATTCACTCCCCAAGTGAGCCGCAACGGGCCGGTGCGCACCAATCCGATGCCGGGAACCAGGAACCTCTTCCGGGTCTCCCACGCGGGTGCAGGGTCCCAGTGCTCTGGGCCGTCCTCGACTGCTTTCCCAGACCATGCAGGGAGCTGGATGGGAAGTGGAGCTGCCGGGATTAGAACCAGCGCCCATATGGGATCCTGGGGCGTTCAAGGCAAGGACTTTAGCCGCTAGGCCATGCCGCCGGGCCTGCCTTCATTTGTTTCTAGCAATTTTCTTCCCTACTCAAGCAATTTTTAAAATTTCCCTTTGATTTCCTCTTTAATCCATTTCTCATTTAGTAGCATATTATTCAGTCTCCACGTATTTTCATGTCTTCCTGGGTGTCTTGGTCTCTAGTTTCACTCCTTGATGGTCTAAGGAGATGCATGGTGTAATTTCGATATTTTAAATTTTCTGAGGCTTGTTTTGTGGCCTATGACATGGTCAGTTCTGGAGAAGCTTCCATGTACTGATGAAAAAAAAAGTGTATTCTCTGTAGGATGAAAGGTTCAGCACATATCAACTAAGTCCATTTGCTGTAGTGTCAAGGCGAGGACTTTAACCACTACACTGTCACATTGGGCCCCTTTTTTTTAAAGGCATATTTTAGTGCGAATGACAGCTCTTCCATCCACTGGTCCACTTCCCAAGTGGTTGCAACAGCCAGAGCTGAACTAACCTGAAGCCAGGAATTGTTCCAAGGTATTTGGTTATCTTCCACTACCTTCCCAGGCTGCAAGTAGGGAGTTGGATGGGAAGTGAAGCAGCCATGAAACCAGCACCCATATGGGATGCTGGCCCTTGAAGGGAGAGTATTAGCCAAGGCGCCATTGCGCCAGGCCCAGTTGGTCAGCTCTTAGTCATGTCCCCTAATTATTTATTTATTTATTTATTACTATTGTGAATATAGTTCTGCAATGAATGTAAAAAGTACAGATTCCTCACTGTTACACTGATTTCATTTTCTTTTCTTTTTAAGATTTATTTTTATTGCAATGAAAAATATACAGAGAGGAGGAGAGACAGAGGAAGATCTTCCGGCCGTTGATTCACTCCCCAAGTGATTGCAATTGCTAGAGCTGAGCCAATCCAAAGCCAGGAGCCAGAAGCCTCTTCTGGGTCTCCCAGACGGGTGCAAAGCCCCAAGGCTTGAAGCCGTCCTTGAGTGCTGTCCCAGGACGCAAGCAGGGAGCTGGATGGGAAGCGGAGCTGCTGGGATTACAACCAGTGCCAATATGGGATCCCGGCATGTTCAAGGCGAGGACTTTAGCCACTAGGCCACCACGTTGTATCCTGATTTCATTTTCTTTGGGTATATACCCAGTAGCAGAATTGCTGAATTATATGGCAGTGCTATTTATAATTTTAAAAAGAATATCCTTAGTATTTTTTTTAAAGATTTATTTATTTTTTTACAAAGTCAAATATACAGAGAGCAGGAGAGACGGAGAGGAAGATCTTCCATCTGATGGTTCACTCCCCAAGTGAGCACAACAGCTGGTGCTGTGCTGAGCTGAAGCCGGGAACCAGGAATTTCTTCCAGGTCTCCCACACGGAGAGGAGTCCCAAGTCCTTGGGCTGTTCTCGACTGCTTTCCCAGGCCACAAGCAGGGAGCTGGATTAGAACCGGCGCCTTTATGGGTTCCCGGGGCGTTCAACGTGAGGACTTTAGCTGCTAGGCCTTGCGACCGGGCCCTATCCTTTGTATTTTCATTAACGGGATGTCTGTATTTCCAACAACATGTTATAAGGGCTTTTGTTCCTTCACATTCCCATCAGCGTTTATTACTTGTTGCCCAGTTGGGACTGAGAGCGGGAGCAGAGTGCTAAAGACGGTGCTGGGATTGGTAGGGCCCGTTGCAAGATGGCAGCTGGCCCAGGGCCAGGAGGCAGAGTTGGTCTTGCTAGCAGGTAAAAACCTTTTTCTTATGGTAAAAACCAGGAACCTGGAGCATTGTTTTTTTTTTTTTTTCTTTTTCAAAGGGATCAAATGGGCGAGAAGCCTGTCTATTACTATTACAGGGAATTTGACAATTTTGCAGGGAATTTTGATGCAAAATACAGCAGGAACCAGGTAGAATTTTCAGGCAACTCAAAGCATGATTTATTTAGGAAAGGAAGAAAAAGGACTCCTGTTGAAGTGACAGGAGGGGAGGAAAGATTTGAGGCAATCTAAGAGGGAAAGAGAACTCTGCCACAGTGCAGGAGGGAGTACCAAGGAAGGAAGAAGCCTGAGGAGGTGGAAATGGCGATTTTTATGCCTGATCTCAGGAAGGGCTTATTGTTGTGGGATGTGAGTGATAGCACGCCAAGTAAGTCTAAGGTTTACTAAGGAGTCTGTTAACCAACTTGGGGATAACAGGGCCACTAGAAATAGCAAATCACAAGTCTATATAGCAATCCAGTCAATTGAAACCCCAAGAGGAACAAATAGTTGTTACCCTGAAGTCCATCTGTTAAGCTGAAGACCTATGTCCCAGCTTCCCCAGCTATATGTTATCCTAAGAGACACGCAACGAATAACCTAGACACATTTACAAAGCTGCCGACATTCTGTTAGTTATTTAAAACAGAGTTCTAGTTTACGTTATTGCGTGCAGCTAATTCCTGCAGCCTGGTTCTTTACCATGGGGTGGAGGTGGTGGGGAGGCGAGGAGGAAGGGGAGGAAGAGGTGGCAGGGAGGTCAGAAGAAGAGAGAGACAGCCGTACCTGGGGGCCTTTATGCCATTCAGGTGAGCCTGCAAGGTGTTGGGGGCGGGGATTGGGAGGGATTGAGGGCAGGCTCCACGGGATTGGTGCCTGAGACTGTCACAGGTGATTGCCTAAGAGTGATTGGTAAGTGGGCAGAGTTGGGGAAGGGGCTGGGTGATTGGGGATGGGATTCTCTGGTGAAATGCTGGGTTACATGATTGGTGGACGGCTGGGCTGGCGCAAATTTCATGAGCTGTGAGGAGAGTCAATGGCGCTGGGTCCAGGGTGGGATGTTCGAATAACTCCTTGCATCCTGGCACATTCATCTTTCCCTGGCTCTGGCTTCTCTGCCCACATTCCATTACTGCTAGGCCTCACCTCTCCTGGAACTCTTGATAGTATACAGATTAGAAATACAAAGCATCTTAGCATTGTTGTCTTACTGACCTGCCCAAGCATGAACAGAGGGTGAAGAACAGAGTCACATGGGGCCATGCTCCAGGGGATATCTGTCCTCAGTATGTCCTTGGGAAGCCAGAGAGTGAGCTGGTAGTGCCGGAGTGACAGAGGCACAGAACCAAGAGAGCGAGCCCCTGCTTCACAGGCCTTTTAAAGGGGCTTGTGAGGGGAGTGGTTACACAACAATCCAATACCGCCCCCTCTGAGGTTCCAGGTGATAATAGGTGAGCATCACAGGTGGGCAGGAGGGACCGCCTAGGTGGTGGTGGGGGAGTGGCTTCCAGGCTCTGGACCCTGAACTAGCTGCCTACCCTACCACAACATGAATCACCTGCAAAGAAGAAAAAAAATTCTGGCAATGGGTGGCGATGTCTTATCACCTGGTCCAAAGCTAAAGGAAGGGTGGGAGACTGGTGGCTTTTTCCTCCCTTTATGATGATAAGCTGAAAAGTAAGGTACCATCCCTTTGATGGAGACTGGGAGATGGGATTAGTGTGGGCCAAGTCTTCTAGCTTTTTTTTTTTTTTTTTAAGATTTATTAATTTTGGGCCCGGCGGCGTGGTCTAGCGGCTAAAGTCCTCGCCTTGAAAGCCCCGGGATCCCATATGGGCGCCGGTTCTAATCCCGGCAGCTCCACTTCCCATCCAGCTCCCTGCTTGTGGCCTGGGAAAGCAGTTGAGGACGGCCCAATGCTTTGGGACACTGCACCCTCGTGGGAGACCCGGAAGAGGTTCCAGGTTCCCGGCATCGGATCGGCGCGCATTGGCCCGTTGCGGCTCACTTGGGGAGTGAATCATCGGACGGAAGATCTTCCTCTCTGTCTCTCCTCCTCTGTGTATATCTGGCTGTAATAAAATGAATAAATCTTTAAAAAAAAAAAAGATTTATTAATTTTATTGGAAAGGCAGATATACAAAGAAGAGAGGAAGATCTTCCATCCAATGATTCACTCCCCAAGTGGCTGCAATGGATGGTGCTGAGCCAATCCTAAGCCAGGAGCCAGGAACCTCCTGGGCCTCCCTCGTGGGCGCAGGGTCCCAAGGCTGTGGGCCATCCTCCACTGCTTTTCCAGGCCGCAGGCAGGGAACTGGATGGGAAGTGGAGCTGCCGGGATTAGAACTGGCGCCCACCCATATGGGATCCCTGGGATCCTTGCACATTCAAGGTGAGGACTTTAGCCATTTCGCTATTGTGGAGGGGGGGGCGCGCATTTTCCAGCTTCTGTGATGACAACTCTAACAGATGGGGATTGGTATGTTGATTCTGTCCTTTTTTTCTCCCTCAAGGAGGGATGCGAATGTGCTTCTGGGAGTGTAAGAAATGGGAAGAAGCAAGATTTTACATTTTAAAGGGTAAACTGACCAGGGACCCTAACTGCCTACTCTCCCATCTGACTCCTCACACTGTGAGGAGAGTGGTTACACAGCAATGCAATACCGCCCCCTCTCAAGTTCCAGGTGATAGGTTAGTATTACAGTTGGGCAGAAAGCACCACAGAGGTGGGGAAGGTGTGGCTTCTACTTCCAAGACCCTGACTCTGAACTAGCCGCCTAAGACCACAACTCTCCCTGGTGGAGGATGGCCTGGGACCACTTCCACCCTGCAGGGTGACCACGTGAGACACATGGCCTTCCAAGGTATATAGCACTGGGCCTTTATACATTATTGGTATGGGCGATGGGAGAAGGTATCAGGTCCTGAGTTTGTGCATGGCAGTGACCTGTAGCACAGGGTACCCATCCTCGTGGGCTGAGACAAGGTCTGAGTGGTTCCTGCAGGGCATTCCAGACATTCCTGAGGAGATAAGGCCGGGCTGATCCCTTGTGGACTCACTGTCACTGCCTCAGACCAGCATCCTGCTCTGCCCAAACTAATATTATGGATATTAATCCTCTGTCAGTTGCATAATTTGCAAATATTTCCTCCCATTCTCACAGTGGTCTCTTTACTTTGTGGAGTGTTTTGTTTGCTGTGCAGTAGCTTCCCAGCAGGTTGTAGGCTCGCTTGTCTGTTTCTGCTTTTTAAAAATTTATTTATTTAAGATGCAAAGTTACAAAGCTAGAGAAATCTTCCATGTACAGACTGCAGTGCATTGGTCATCAAAACCATCCGGTACTGGTACAGAAGCAAGGAAAATCAGTGGAACAGAATGTAAAGCCTAGAAGGGAGCCCACACATACAGCCAACTGATCTTCGACAAGAAAACTGAAAATAATCCAGAGAAATAGTCTGTTCTCTTCAACAAATGGTGTTGGGACAGTGGGATAACAGCCTGTAGAAGAAAGAAGCAAGACCCTCCTCTTTCAGTTCATACAAAAAAGAGCTGTAAATGGATCGAGGGCCTACATCTGCTCTCAGAAACCATCATTCTATCACAGGAAAATGTAGGAAGCACTTTGCAAGATACAGGCATTGGTAAAGACTTCTCAGAAAAGCCACCAAAAGCACAGGTAGTCGAAGTCAGAGGAACAAATGAGATTGCATCAAGGCAAGAAGCTTCTGTACAAGAAAGGAAATGATGAAGTCAATAAACAACCGATTGGATGGGAGAAAATTTTTGCATAGTACACAACTGATAGGGAACTAATATCCAGGATTTAGAGAGCTTCAGAAACTCAGTGACAGCATAACAAACAACCTTGTGAAGAACTGGGTAAAGGAAATGAACATTTCTCCCAAAACAACAAATTCAAATGGCTAATATACATGAAGAAATGCCCAGGCTCTCTAGCTCTCAGGGAAATACAAATGAAAACCACATTGAAGTCCCACCTAACTCCAGTGAGTTTGGCCTACATTCAGAACTCTAATAACTCATACATTCACATGTATGTGGGGAGAAAATGCACCCTCCTTCACTGTTGGTAGGAGTGTATGGTAGTGCAACCACTGTGAAGTTAGAATGGAGAGTGCTAAGAGAACTGAAAATTGATCCGCTGTATGACTCAGCTATCCAACTTCTGGGAATGTATCTAAAGGAAATGAAATCTACATATGAGAAAGTGACCTGTACTCCTATATTTACAGCAGCACAATCTACCATAATGAAGGCATGGAAACAACCCAGATGACCATCAAAAGAGGAATGGGTAAAGATGTGGTAAATCTACTATATGGAATACAACTTGGCCATTAAAGAATGAAATTTACTATTTGCAATAAAATGGTTTCAATCAAGGCCCGTTATGGTCAGTGAAATAAGCCTATCTTAAAAGGACAAATACCATATGTTCTGTCTGCTATAAGGCAACCTTTATGCAAAATGCAAGATGGCTAGGTAAGTGTGTGTGTGTGTGTACCACGGTCTATACCTACAGTGTCAGGATACAGTTACATAGAATGGTAGACTTGTGACTTGTTGAAGGAGTAAACTGTTGTTACAACATAGGAGAAAACTGTGTGGAAGAGGGTAGGGGAAGATGGAAGGGGAAATCCCTGAGTCTAAGAAACTTTATCATGAAAAATAATTTATTTAAAAAATTATACCAAAGGCATTAAAAACATCTCATGGCTTTAAACAAAGCAGAACAGCAACACGATTGAAAGTGAATACTGTGTAACATTTGTAGTAGTTAGGGACTGGCTGTGGGTTTGGAACTCAATTCTTTCTCCAAAGTTCCAGGCAAATGACTCGGGACTGCAACTTTTTTTTTTTTTTTAAAGATAAAATCCTTTATCCAAAAAAGAATACTTTTTCTTCTGATATATTTCTTCCCTTGTAGAGTTTACCTCACAGATCAAAACAAAATGTGCCCCTGACTTCTTCCTACTGCTAGTTTGTTGTTTGGGGACCAGGGCAATGAGCTTGCGTGAGATGCAAGTTTGTGATCTTGAGACCTCACCTCGGCCCACAAGTACTATTAACATTTCATTGCAGTGACAGAACATACTATATAGCAATAATGTCAACACTCCCAGAGGGATTATGGATATTTTGAAAAATTACCAATTACCAAATGCAATTACAACTTTCTAGTGAACATCTCCAGAGAGGAAGACAGTATTTTTGTGGAACTTCTTTTCTATAATTCATGTAAACCCTCAGAGGCTCAGGGTGGCTGGAGCAGAAATTGTGGTGGTGTGAGATGTAAGGTACTGAGAGCAAAACTTTATCTTACTGGAGTCTCTGCTTCCCTGAGGTGTTCCAAATCTAATTTTTTTGGTCAAATACCCTATCTCAGCAGTGTATTTTCAAATAAAATTTTAAAAAAATTTATCACCCCATACCCAACATTTCTACTGTAGGGCCTTCACCATTTAGAAGTAAAAACACATGATTTATCCCCAGCTCTAGACAACTGTCTAGGCTGCCTCGTACCCCTGCATGTGTTAAACTCTTGGAAGAAAGACAGTCAATAGCTAGTGAGCATTCTGGGCTTGGTTAATGCCAAATCTGTGTTAACTATACCAATGGGTCAGTGTAGTTGCCTATTTTTTTTTTTTTTCCAAGATATGCAGGGAACTCTCGTGGTAGATGGGGGAACCCCAGCATGAGACATGCTGCCCTGGCCCCTAGACACACCATGTGCCATGTGTAGTGGTGATGGTGGGGAGACAGTAGATTACCCATGGAAAGGGGATCTGGGGATATGTTGGAGTGGCAGCCATTGGGGGAATGTTTGACAGGTAGGCAGTACCTTCTGGGGGCTTCCATGGAATGGGCCACTGCTCCCACAGGCCATGGAGCTGAGATGGAGTGGTTTAACGGGTAGAAACTAGAGGGCATATCTGGGTCAGGCCAAGATACCCACCAACATGGGAGACCTGGGCTGGGTTAAGTAGCATCACCTACCACCTACCAGCACACATAAAAGCTGGGGGCCCTGTCTGGCTGGACTAGACCTCAGTATTCACCAGTGAGTGTTGGGGCAGGGGATGGGCCACATCAGACTAGGCCAAAGCACCTGTCAGAATACAAGAGAACTGAATCTGGGGGCAGGTTCTGTAGGGGATTTGTGAGCTTGCTCTTTGTAGGGCTATGGAATTCACTGATTTGTGTGAGGGCTATGAGTGGTGACAGGCTGAGCTAGGCTTGACCATGGAACTCACTGACATTTGCCAGGTTGGGTTGGATCAAGCTACAGCATCCACCAGCACCTGCAAAACTGCCAGGCAGGGCCAAGGCACCCACCAGCACGTGTGGCAGCTGGTGCTGGGAGTAGGCCTGGTAGTGGAACTTGGGAAACTTGCCTGGTAAGCAATAGCTCCTGTTGGGGAGCAGAGTAAGGGCTGGGGATAAGCCAGGCCACACTCATTGTGTGTGGTCTGGATCTGGAGGCAGGCCAGGCTGGGCCAGTCCATAGCACATGCTGGCATGTAAGCCAGGATGAAGTGAGTTGCAGGGTGGGTTGAGCTGCAACACCTTTCAGTTCACATGAGGGCTTGCACTGGGGTGGACTAGGTGGGCTAGGCTGCTGCACCTACGAGTGAGAGCTTGTATTGGTGACAGGCTGGACTAATGCAGGCTGCAGCACCTGCCAGCAAATGCTGACATGGGTTGTGGGTTGTGCCAGACTGGGATGCAGTACCCATCAGCGTGCGCAGGACCTGGGGCTGGGAGTGGGCCTGGTAGGGAAACTTCAGGGACTCCCCTGATAGGCTGCTGCTTTCACTGGTGTACACGAGAGCTTGGGACTAGGAATGGACCTGTCTGGGCAGAGCTGTAGCACCCACTGGTGCATTTGAGAGCCAAAATGGATATGGGCCTGCCGGATTGGGCCACAGCTGAGAAGTGCTGGAACTGGGTGCAAGTCATGTCACCCACAGTACTCCCTGGAAAGCACAAGATTGGGGCTGTGGTGGGCCTGGTGGCAGTACTGTGGGCACTTGTTTCCTAGGCTGCAGCTCCTGTTGGTGAGCCTAACAGCCAGGGGTGAGCCAGGCTGGATAAAGTAGCAGCACCCGTTGGCTTACATGTGGGCCATGTCTAGGGATAGGTGAGACTGAGCTAATTGCAGTGCCCAGGTGTGTGCACGAGAGGTGGATTGGATGCAGAATGGTGTGGACTAGGTTGCAATGCATGTTGACACTTGCAAAAATGGGCTGACTTTAAGCCTGGTGGGGGTTATTGTGGGTCACTCTGACTAGGCCACAGCACCCATAGGTTCATGTGAGAAATGGAGTTGGGGGAGGAACTGACTAGGCAACTACATTCACTGGTATATGTGTTGGCTAGTGCAGGTGATGGACCAAGCTTGACCCTTCACTGGGGCACACAAGAATCAAGTCTGGGGTCACCTCAGATTAGGTTTCTTTGGGGACCTCCTATCTAGGTTACTGGACTCAAACGCTGACCACAGGAAAAAATCACGAATGTGGTTTTACATTTGAGTGTATGTATCAGGACTGGATCTCACTTGATGCTCATACAGTGGAGTGCATACACCTATACACATAGAAGACAAGGCAGCCAGCTCGTGTAGGTCAGCAGAGGACACTGAGTGCCATGTCGGAGGATGGAAAGCAGAACAGATCTGAGCACTCTCCTGGCCAACCGTTGCAGCAAGTGTCTGTCCATGGATGCAATGAAGTGGACTTGGTCAGCCAACAGACCCTGGAAATATTTTTTCAACACTGCAATTATCTGACAATGTATCAGAACTATTAAAATCATGCAAGTAACACCCTTGGAACACTCTTCCTCAAATCCAGGTTCCTAAGGAATCATCAAAGGACCATCCCAAATTCCTGGGTGCTGATACAGCACGGAGGGGCCCTGACTGCTTCCCCTTCAGTAGACACCGGAGGGAAATAACAAAAAAAGAATTGAAATATTTGTCCCACCCACTTTCCTTCATCCCTCTATCTTTCCCATCCTAATTATAGTCCCACTGCCTCCCTCTCAATAAAATGAAATAAAAAGCAAAAAACAAACCAAAAAACCACATGGTTTAAGAATGCACATCTCGGGCTTGGCGGCGTGGCCTAGCGGCTGAAGTCCTCACCTTGAACGCGCTGGGATCCCATATGGGCGCCAGTTCTAATCCCGGCTGTTCCGCTTCCCATCCAGCTCCCTGCTTGTGGCCTGGGAAACAGTCGAGGATGGCCCAATGCTTTGGGACCCTGCAGCCGCGTGGGAGACCCGGCTTCGGATCGGCGCGCACCGGCTGTTGTGGCTCACTTGGGGAGTGGATCATCGGACGGAAGATATTCCTCTCTGTTTCTCCTCTCTGTATATCTGACTTTGCAATAAAATCTTAAAAAAAAAAAAAAAAGAATGCACATCTCTACAAATAACATAATGTTTCTATACTTTAAGCAGCCCAATGTCCAAAAAGAAGAAAATGGATAATTATTTTGTAATATATACATGTAAGATAAAATTATTCTGTCATAAAACAGGAAACTACTTGCTTTATTCACATGAATATAAATTGGATCTCAAAAAATTGTTTCAAGATTTAAAAAAAGTGGAAATAAAACAGGGCACCTTGTGATTTGTTTAGTTTTTATGAAGTTCAAGAGCCAGTGGATCTGACACATACTAACAAATGAAAATAGACTTGATGGGAATGTCAGTTGGCTTGTGTTTTCTGAAAAGTTACAAGCTGGTTAATTTTAGTGTTAAGAAAGAATGTGTCAGTTGGTATGTGCTTTGGACACATTAGGATAGTTTTAGGTTTTAAGATTTCTCAAATTGTATGCTTAATATTATGATTAAATACCTTTGGTTTCTATATTGAATATATCAGCTACAAAAGAAGGAAAATTGCCTAATAATGGAGACAAGCATATTTTATTTACAAAAATCCCTTCTCAGTACCTTCATGTGATCAATTCAGGCTACTCTTGTAGGACAGAAAGAGAGCTGGAGGAACCACAATTCCAGACCCCAGGACATACTACAGGGCTGTGGCCATCAAAATAGTTTGGTATTGGTACAGAAAAGAAGTTAGTGGAACAGAATAGAAACTGGAGAAGGGAACCCACACACATACATCTTCAACAAGAGAACTGAAAATAATCCAGGGAAGATTGGTCTCTTGGTCCCGGCGCAATAGTATAGCAATTAAAGTTCTTGCCTTGAATGCACTGGGATACTATATGGTCACCAGTTCTAATCCCACGGCCTTGCTTCTCATCCAGCTCCCGGCTTGTGACCTGGGAAGGCAGTTGAGGATTGCTCAAAGCCTTGGGTTCCTGTGCCCGTGTGGGAGACCCAGAAGTTCCTGGCTCCTGGCTTCCGATCGGCTCAGCTCCAGCTAATGCTTGGACGAAAGATTTTCCTCTCTGTCTCTCCTCCTCTCTGTATATCTGCCTTTCCAATAAAAATAAATGTTTAACAAAAAAAAAAAAAAAGGAAGATTGGTCTCTTCAACAAATGCTGTTGGACAGTTGGACAGTTGGACAGCAGCCTGCAGAAGAAAGAAGCAAGACCCCACACCTTTCACTTTGTAAACAAATCAGCTGTAAATGGATCAAGGGCCTAATAAATATGCACCCAGAAACCATCAACCTATTAGAGGAAAACATAGGAAGCACTCTCCAAGATACAGGACACACACACACACACACACACACACACACGCAAGAAGATGCCTTTCTTTAGCTGCGATTTTTATAATCTTCCTTTTTTTAAAAAAAAAAAAGATTTACTTATTTTTATTGGAAAGTCAGATATACAGAGAGGAGGAGAGACAAAGAGGAAGATCTTCTGTTCATTTGTTCACTCCCCAAGTGACCGCAATGGCCAGAGCTGAGTCCTCAACTGCTTTCCCATGCCATAAGCAGGGAGCTGGACACGAACCAGTGCCCATATGGGATCCCAGCACGTGCAAGGCAAGGACTTTAGCCACTAGGCTATGAACCAGGGCTTCTTCCCACTTTTTATTTTCCTAATTGTGCCTTGCCTCCCTTTCTAGCCCTGTTCACGCTGTGTGGGCTACAACCCGGAGGACATAATTTTCAGTGAAATAAGTCAGGAAGAGATATACAAATGCTACATGTTCTTCCTTGTATTTTAATAAAGAAGCTTCAAGCCTGGTGAGGTGGTCTAGCGGCTGAAGTCCTTGCCTTGAACGTGCCAGGATCCCATATGGGTGCTGGTCCTAATCCCGGCAGCTCCACTTCCCATCCAGCTCCCTGCCTGTGGCCTGGGAAAGCAGTTGAGGACTGGCTTTTGTGGCCGTTTGGGGAGTGAAACATGGGCTGGAAGATCTTCCTCTCCATCCCTCCTCCTCTCTCTATATCTAACTTTGCAATAAAAATAAACCTTGAAAAAAACTTATGTAGTTGAAATAGCTTATATTTTTATTGGATTATAGTTTATAGGGAAGGCTCCGCTTTGGCCTGAGCAACATGTCCAGGGTTGGCGCTGGATAGCACCAGGCAAGACAAAGACTATGGAAGCAGTTCATGACCTGTTCAATCCGCAGAAAAAAATGAGTTTGGTTTCACTGTTTACAGAGGGACACATACAGTCCCCACAGCCCCCAGTTTCCTCATCCCCAAGATTTCTACTTCTCTATTAAAGTTCAGAGCTGGCCCACGGCTCTGGTATTAGATGCTGCAATGGCCAGATCTCCAACAGTGCCTTAAGCCAGAGATTATCATGGTCAACTCAGCAAGCAGGGGGGCTGGTGTCCATGAGAGGGGGCTGGACTGGTCCTTGACAGGTTGTTAACTCTTACTAGCATGTTCCTTGGTCTTACAGTCCCCAGCTGTCTGTGTTCAATGTAAAACTCGATCAAGTTTGTGCAAGCTGTTTTCTTCTCGCAGCAGCTCCTGCTGCTCCCCCTGGACTATGATCTTTTGGTTGGTTGAATTCTTTATTTAGTATTATTAACTTTGACAATAATGTAGATGAAAAAATTTTATATAAAAAGATACTAAATTTAAAAATTTAAATAAAAAACCAACCTAGGAACACACGCATACACAAATATTAAAAAAATTTACCTGCAAAAATACCCACTATATTTTAGAATTAGCATTTTTATTTCTCATTTAAGTTTATATTTGGTTTTATTTTTTCCATTAGGTTATGAGTAGAATAACGGTATCTTAAAAATAGAATGTTTGCCTTACAAACTCTTCTAGGAAATTATCTGCTTTTAAAAATTATACATATATGCACACATATATGGTAAACAAATCTCATGTATATCACAGTACAGATTTAGCAGCGATACATCTCTTCCTGCCCTCCCTCCCAACCCATGTTCCCACTCTCCTTCCTGTTTTCTTTTTCCCCGTTTTTAACAATTTTCTTATTCTTGAAAGGCAGATTTACAGAGAGAAGGGGGAAGGAGAGACCTTCCATCCAGTGATTCATTCCAAGTGGCTGCAATGGCCAGGGTTGAGCCACAGGGTGGCGGGGAACAAAGCACCCAAGCCATCCTCTCTGGGTTTCCCAGGCCAGAAGCAGGGAGCTGGATGGTAAGTGGAACAGCCAGGACATGAGCCAGTGCCCAGATGGCATGCCAGCACTGCATGCAGAGGTTTAGCCTGAGATACCACCATCCCACATCTTTGCATTTCTTCTTTGTTTGGTTACAAATTTTAAAAATCATTATTTTATGATACAGTTCCATAGGCCTTGAGATTTTCCTTTCCCCCACTCCAAGTCCCCCCCCCCCATTGAGTTCCCCTATATTATTACTATAGAATAATTCTTCATTAAGTCATACCTCCATCATTGCAGGCATAGACAATGACAGAGTCTCCAGCATCCTATTGTCAAAATATAGTTAACAGTTTCACTGGGAGTCCATCTTTGATCTTGAAGGAGAGATACATGCTGCCTCGTATCCTCACATCTGGATACAGTTCATCACCCAAATTAGCCTATGCACACTGGTAGTCGCAATTGTTGGGTCAGTTCTGTCTCCAGCCCTGTGTTTTACGCAAACCAATGGGTGTTGGAATTCAGCCTAGTTCTGCCCACGACATACTCAGCCTTCGCATAAACAGGTGTGTGCTGAAGCCTAGTTTGAGTGATCTGCATTCACCCCCACCAGGCCTGCCCCCTGCCCTGGTTCCTGTGCTTGCTAG
Organism: Ochotona princeps; assembly: GCF_030435755.1. NCBI lineage: Eukaryota > Metazoa > Chordata > Mammalia > Lagomorpha > Ochotonidae > Ochotona > Ochotona princeps. The sequence continues at coordinate 49,508,625 of NC_080849.1, forward strand.
TATTTTTAGGAGACTGGTCCTGTTTGTCCCACATCCCATTCGGCTCTCGTGCATGTCAATGGCCACTGAAGCCCAGTTCATCCCAACCAGCCCCACTATCTAGTCCACACTGGTGCCAGCGAGTGCCACCATCTGTAATGCCATGTCTGTGCCTGACAGAATTTGACCCCCATGCCAGCATCTGCCAGCTGATGCTGTGGCAAAGCCCAACCCATCCACACCCACTTTGGCTTATGCATGTACCATAAGGTACAGTCAGCCCAGCCTGGCTTTTCCCTGATCCAGCTCAAATATAGGCAATCAGATGTTGTAGCCTTTCCTGGCCCAGTCTACTCCCCCATTCCAGCTCTCATGCTCACCAGTGAGAGTAGTGGCCCAGTAGGGTGGCCCACAGCCACCCCATTGGGTCCATTCCTTCCCTCTTCACCCCCGGGTTTCACATGTGCTGGTTGGGTGCTGCAGCCCAGTCTGGCACAGCCTGTCCCACTTCAGCATTTGCCATTGGGTGCTGCATCCTGGCCTGGCCCAGCCCACCCCCAATTCCAGCAGTGCTGGGCTGTAACCTAGCCCAGCCCTGCCAGCCCCCAGTCCCAGGCCTAATGTTGACTTGCTGGTATTGAGTCCCAACCCAACCTGGCCTCACACGCCATTCTGGCACTCGGATTTACCAGTGGGTGAAATGAATTGACCAAGGCTGGCCTGCCCCTGACCTGTGTCACATATGTATCTGTGGGTACCATATTTTGGCTTGGTCTGGGCTGCTCCGCATCTTGGTTCTTGCACTAACCCGCAGGGATTATGTCTCGACAGAGGAGTTCTCCAAGCTCCTCCATCAGAACCTCTCCCAAGGGGGCCCGGCAGCGTGGCATAGCGGCTAAAGTCCTCGCCTTGAACGCGCCGGGATCCCATATGGGCGCAGGTTCTAATCCCAGCAGCTCCACTTCCCATCCAGCTCCCTGCTTGTGGCCTGGGAAAGCAGTCGAGGACGGCCCAAAGCTTTGGGACCCTGCACCCGCGTGGGAGGCCCAGAAGAGGTTCCTGGTTCCCAGCTTCGGATTGGCGCAGCACTGGCCGTTGTGGCTCACTTGGGGAGTGAACCATCAGACGGAAGATCTTTCTCTCTGTCTCTCCTCCTCTCTGTATATCTGACTTTGTAATAAAAATAAATAAATCTTTAAAAAAAAGAACCTCTCCCAATGCCAGATTTTGTGCACACCAGTGGCTATCCCTACATAGTCCACCCCCTGTCCCACAGGACAAATGGCTTTTCCTGACTGGCCATCACTCATTCTGGTTCTTATTGTTGGGTGCTACAGCTCAGCCAAGCCTGGTCCATACCCAGACACAGCTCATGCATGGCTCAGCAGGGGCAGATACCTAGCCTAGCCTAGCCCATTCTGTTTTGGTAAATTTCCAGGAGTGGGACAGTGGATTGTATGGTAGATCTAGTTTTAGATCTCTAAGAAACCTCCATCCTTTTTCACATAATGTTTGTACTACGTTATATTCTCACCAACAGTGTTTTAGGATAACTCTTTTTCCCCCATTTGAATTTCATCCCTTGAAAAATGCCTGTTCAAGTTCTTTGCCCATTTCTTACTTGGATTGTTTATTTTGTTGTTGTTGTTTCCTGGAGCTCTTTATAGATTCTAGATATTAGCCTTTTATTTGTTGGGTAATTTGCCAATATTTTTTCTCATTTTGTCAGTTGTCTCTTCATTTTTCTTTTTCAAGTTTCCTTTGCAATGTATAAGCTTCTTAGTTTTCTATTTTTACTTTAATTGCCTAAGCTTCTGGGGTCATTTTGAAGAAGTCCCTGATTATGCCATGTCTTGTAAAATGTTTCTGATGTTTTCCTCTTGTAATTTGATGGTGTTAGGTTATAGATTTAGATCTTTGATCTATTGTGTGTTGAATTTTGGATGAGGTATAATGTAGGAATCTTGTTTCAGCACCTGGAAGTCTGCTATTCCTAGCACAAAGTTTTGAAGAGACTATCCTCTTTCCAGAGATGATTTTGGCTCATTCATCAACAATTATTTTATTTTACGTGTATGGATTGACTTTTGGGGCTTCTAGAATGTTCCACTGGTCTACATTTCCATTTTGTGCCAGACTCTTTTGATTGTTGATCTGTAGTATGTTCTGAAATCTGCTTTTGTGATGCCTTCAGCTTTCACAAATGTTTTTAATTAAAATATTTATTTATTAATTATTTTTTATGATTTTTACATAGTTAATTAGGGTGATAAGGGCCAAGGGCCATAGGAAGGTGAGTGAGACCATCATTTCCACATTATCTTTTTTCCCTTCCTATATCTGGGGGAAGAGGGAGATAAGGAGAGGAGCCACACTCAGCCTCCTAAATGCCTCTGCAGCCTGGGATGGTGGACAACCACCTGATACCACCCCAAGGTCCCTGATGTGGGGCATGCTCTGAGTGTCCTGCTCATGAGGTTTTGATATTTCAACAGTTACGAATTACTGCTGATATTGCTACTCCAAGCATGATAAAATCTATCCAGAATTCACTGGTTGATATAGTCCACCTTAGAGTCTCTGTCCAGATTTTCACTGCCAACACATGCCTGGGGTAGTGGATTGATTTGTTCTGTCCTCTGCCATGGTGCCAGATGTCTCCGCAGGTGCCAACGTACTGCCCTATCCTCCGTGTGCACCTGCATATTCTGTCCACTGCTCTGTCTGAGCCACTGAGGCCCAGCTCTGATACGTGCACTCCACAGTCATGGATGGGGTTTTGAGTCCAGCGATTCAGTTGGGGGGATCCCCAAAGAAGCTTTATCTGAGATGTTCCCAGACCTGATTCTTGTGTGTGCCTGCTGTTGCAGGTGCTTGGGGAGTGAATCAATGGATGGAAGATTTTCCTCTCCGTCTCTCCACCTCTCTGTACATCTGACTTTCCAATAAAAATAAATAAATATGTAAGATTCTAAAAATTGATGCATAACACTTAATATTTTTATTATTTTTAGCTAATTTATTTTAATTGGAAGTCAGAGAGACAGATCTTTAAAAAACATTTATTTATGTTTCATTACAAAGGCAGATTTATAGAGAGAAGTAGAAAGAAAGATCTTCCATTTGCTCATTCACTCCTCAAATGTCCTCGACAAGCAGGCTGAGCTGATCTGAAGTCAGGTGGCGGGAGCTGCTTCTGGATTTCACGCATGTGCAGGGTTCCAAGGCTTTGGGCCGCCTTTCTCTTCTTTTCCCAGGGAATAGCAGGATGCTAATACACATTATTTTCAAAAGCTGGACAAGGGTATTTAAAGTGATCTAATAATAGCATTGTGTTCATGATAGCAGAAATCCAGCAACACCGGTGTTATCAAATAATAACAGGAACTATCAAAGTGTGATGGAGTTCAGAGTACTTATCAACGTGCTAAACAGCTTTTACAACTAATAGTTTGAGTCAAGTTACACAATACATACAAAAATCGGTTCCATACATTAACAATGTCAGAAAAAAGTAAGAAAAATAATTCTGTTTACCATATCATCAAAAGAATGGAATACTTGGGAATATTTAACATAGAGAGCAAAAAAAAAAAAAAATCCATGCACTGAGTTACACTGAGGGAATAAGTTCCTCATATCACACAGCATAGTGATGTCTGTAATTCACAATGGCCTGGGGTATGTTGGGTGAACAAAAGTTTCAGGCCTAAAACTATAAGGACATTTATGTATGTTACCTATAAATTGTGTACGTCTAACATTATGAAAAATTTAAACTAGCAAGTACTTGAGGCTGAGAATGTTTGAAAGGAGGGGGGATGCTGGATAAAGGATGCTGAAAGACAGTAGGGTGAATGCAACAGATTTTAGTGTTTTCCGTATAGGAAATGCTTTGGTCGATTAGTTTTGATCACTAGGCATCGCATACATGAATCGAAATATATGTAGCTCAATTAGTGTGTATGACTATTACTAAAAATTTTTAAAAATTAGCAAAATAAATTGAAAAAGTCATAAATAAATGTCATTGCATTTCATGCCTGTGAGTTCAATGAATTGTTTTTGAACATCCATCTTGTGATTTAATTTAAAGATCTAATGCAGTCTTAAAAACTCAAATGGAAGTTTTGATGAAAATAAAAAGCCAAGGGTCTGGTGCAGTAGCCTAGCAGCTAAAGTCCTCACCTTGCACACACTGGGCGCTGGTTCTAATTCCACCAGCCCCGCTTCCCATCCAGCTCCCTGCTCGTGGCCTGGGAGAGCAGTTGAGGATGGCCCAATGCTTTGGGACTCTGCGTCTATGTGGGAGACCTGGAAGAAACTCTCGGCTCCTGGTTGGGGAGTGAATCAGCAGACCAAAGATCTTCCTCTCTGCATCTTCTTCTCTTTGTATATCTGACTTTCCAGAAAGAACAAATAAATCTTTAAAAAAAGGACACCATAAATAAACCTTGTATAAACCAGTAGATTAATTTTAATGAAGTCACAAGAATACACAATGGAGAAAGAATAGACTTATCAGGAAAGGTAATGGAAAAACCAAAAATGCATATTCAAAACATGTGAAAACCTACATTAAAAATGTAAATTTAGAATGAGTTAAAGTCTAAACCAAAAGGCATGAAACCATACATGTTTTCTTTTTTTTTTTCCCAGCTGCCACAGAGGAGGCATTAAACTTAAATTTTATTTTGTAGAATAGAGATATAATATACAATTCTTACATTTCTAAATGCTGCTTGCTAAAGAATTCAATGTGATATTGGCAAGGCCCAAGATGGGGACGTGTAACTTACCAGAGACAGAAATATCCATTAGGCTTTGTGGTTGGGCATGCTTCTCAGTGCTGGGTATGGCACATGATTGATGCCTGCTGAACCCCAGAGTCTGAAGCCACCTGGCACTGATGCCTGCGCCAGGGCTATGTCCTGCAGGGTGGAGCTTCCCAGGGGAAATCTCTAAGGGACCGATGCTCTACTGTCTCCTCCTGCCTTCCCCCACCCGGACTTCCTTCCATGATCTGAATCTACATGTATTCATTTTATAATGACTACAATGAAACATCTAAGAAACATTACTCAGAGAGGAAGCAGGCTTGGTTTGGTTATGGTTGTGAGGGTGCACAGTGCCTCGTGGTTCCACGGGTTGGGCATTGCTGCTGATGGTTTAGGCGGCAGAGCCTGAACAGGCACGTTTTCTTAAAACAATCAAAGGGGCGCTTGGCGCAGTAGTATAATGGTTAAGGTCCTCGCCTTGAACATGCCGGGATCCCATATGGACGCCGGTTCTAATCCCGGCAGCTCCACTTCCCATCCAGCTCCCTGCTTGTGGCCTGGGAAAGCAGTCGAGGACGGCCCAAAGCTTTGGGACCCTGCACCCGCGTGGGAGGCCCAGAAGAGGTTCCTGGCTCCTGGCTTTGGATCAGCGCAGCACTCAGCCATTGTGGCTGCTTGGGGAGTGAATCATCGGACAGAAGATCTTCCTCTCTGTCTCTCCTCCTCTCTGTACATCTGCCTTTCCAATAAAATAAATAAATCTTAAAAAAAAACAACCAAAGGGGGACATTTTTGAGCCAGTGTCAGCATTTCGTAACATAAACAAAATAAAGATGTATGATTACATCAAAGCAAAATATTTTTGCACAAAAGGAAAGTTAGCAAAATGAGAAATAGCCAAGAAATATTTATAAACCACATATACCATAAAGGGTTGATATGCAAAATGTATCAAAAATCATACTATTAAATATAGAAAAGCAACAACAAATAACACATTTCTTCACTTTAATTATTTGAAAAGAAACATTTTCTCAAATGCACTGAAATGGATGGTAGACATGTAAAGATATTCAATAGCTCTATTAAGAAAATGAAAATCAAAACCAGAGTTGATGTAGCTTCACACTTTCGGAAGCAGCTGTTATCAGAGTCAGATGCTAACGAGTGTTAGTAAGGAGTCGGAGAGAAGCAGCCCGCTGTTCCCTGGTGGGGGATGGAAACTGCTGCAGCCAAATGCAACAGGGATGGGAGTTCCTGAAAAAGTGAGACTACGACTACCACACGATCTATCAATCCCAACTCTGAGACATCCCAGAATCCCACAGTAATACAACCAGCATCCTGAAGACAAAGCTGTAGTATCTTTGATTATACAGTGGATTAAAATTATGTTTTTTCAAAAATGAAAAAAATGCAGGCCCGGTGTGGTAGCCTAGCTTTGCATGCATCAGGATCCCATATGGGTGCTGGTTCTAATCCCAGCAGCTCCACTTCTCATCCAGCTCCCTGCTTGCGGCCTGGGAAAGCAGTCGAGGACGGCCCAAAGCCTTGGGATCCTGCACCCGCATGATGCAGGAAGAGGCTCTTGGTTCCTGGCTTCGGATCGGTGCAGCTCCAGCAATTGCAGCCACTTGGGGAGTGAATCAATGGATGGAAGATCTCCTCCTCTCTTTAAATATGACTTTCCAATAAAAATAGAATAAATCTTTAAAAAAAAGAAAGGAAGGAAGGAAGGAGTCAGATCTGAGGGAGGAGCGAGTGAAGGGAAAGGGGAGATACTATTTTCTTAGACTATTAAATACATGAAATATATTCCCTTTCTATTAATAAAGTTATTTTCAAAAAGAAATACATTACATAGCCTTTGGTACCATCAAATTAAAAGTTATTTATACATACTGATAGTATAAAGCTATACTTTTAATCAGATAGCCAATTCTACATTTCTTGAATCATTTAACTGATGACATGAACTTGTTAAAAATCGGCGGCACTTTCATATTATATTTTGTAGAATATTTATTATTCTTTTATCAGAATTTATTAGTACAAAAGGGCTGAATGTGGCATAGACGTTAACCACGAGTCTGTTGAAACTCAGAACAACGGGGTCACTTGCCCACAACATGGTTAAGAAAGAAGAGATGAGAAGGTCCACCCAGTACATGACTACGAAGAAACTCACCAGCAGCAGGATGCTGTGTGTGGCCCTTTTCACTGGGGAAATTCTTGGGCTGACACTGGCTCTGCGCAGGTTCTGAGACGTCCTCTGGTGCCTGCACAGTAGACTAACCATGTACGCACTGAAGATCAGCATGAGGCCTACAAAAAAGACATCTCTGGCAAATGTCAGAGTGAGAAGCAGCGCCCTGACGGTGGTGTTCATGTGCAAAAGTGAGCAATATTTACTCAACTTCAGTATATCTGTCTGGGTCACGTTGGTGTAAGTTACAGCATAGATGATCATTTTACCACTGGAAGTCAGATTAAGGGACCAGAAAAAGAAGAAGGCGTGTACAAGGTGACTTGTGAACTTTTGCTTGTACTTGGCCAACCAGGAGCTGCTGGGGCTGATGGTGGTGGCCTGGAGGACGCTCAGGAGACAGGTGGTACAGATGGAGAGACCCCTCATGACCCTGTGGACGTAAAACAAAGCCTTGCACTTGAAGTCATTCTCAACACTCAGTGATTCAAACATGGCTGGGGAATAAAAGTCCACGGAGATGAGCAGCATCACTGTGTGGACAAAGGCCAGGTGACAGGTGGCCAGGTCAGTGGCCTTGCGCCTTTGGTCTTGAAAAAATGTGCAAATGTAGAAGAACAGGAGACAGCTGTTGCCTGAGACGCCAACACCCGTTTGGAAATAAAGGCATTTCTTGATGATAACAAATGTGGAAGGTGTGCTCATCGTAATGTTATATGAGGAGTATATTTTGTCTGAAAAAAGAACCAAGAGACCGCAAAACATCAGTGTTTGTTCTTTAGTGATCCAAATCATTGCCGTTAACACCATTTGCTTTTATAACTTGTTCTTGATTAATTATGAGCAACTGTATTTAAATTATTGACAATACAATCCCTGTGTTTACTAGTATTTGCTACTTAAAATGATTTATATGTATGAAAAAAAATCAACACCTTTCTGATCACGGATGTGTAGGATACACACTGTGGACCCTCTTGTCGCACCACGGGCCCCCTATTTAGAAATAGCTGATCGTTCTGCATTGTTTCTGTTTATATTTACCACTAAGAGAGATCTTAAATAAAATCAATAGTTTCTTACAGTTGAACTGAATAGATGTGATAATCTGTAAAGAATAAAACACAAAGCATCAAGAATATTCATCTGAGTATTTCTTGCAATCACTCTGATACATTGTAGTCTTCAATGTTCTATGAATCTGGACCTTTGGGATCATGTACAGGAGCCTCCCTGTTTGTAATAAGCAGTGCAGTGACCTCAACCCCATCTGTAACCTTATGGTTCCTTTTTCCATGAAATCCAATGTATTGGGGAATCAGAGTAGACATATTTGAAAGGGCAGCATGGTCTTAAAAAAGCTATGATCTTGGGCCCAGCGCAGTAGCCCAGCAGCTAATGTCCTCACCTTGCACGCACTGGAATACCATATGGGTGCTGGTTTGTGTCCCTGCTGCTCTATTTCCCATTTGGCTCCCTGCTTGTGGCCCGGGAAAGCAGGAGAGGACGGCCCAAAAGCCTTGGGACCCTGCACCCGTTGGGAGACCCAGGAGAGGCTCCTGGTTTAGGATTAGCCCAGCTCTGGTCATTGTGGCCACTCAGGGAAGATCTTCCTCTCTGTCTCTCCTCCTCTCTGTATATCTGACTTGGCAGTAAAAATAAATAATAATCTAAAACTATTATTATAAAATAAATAATAATTTATTTTTACTGCCAAGTCAGATATACAGAGAGGAGGAGAGACAGAGAGGAAGATCTTCCCGATGATTCACTCCCCAAGCGAGCGCAATGACCGGTGCTGAGCTGATCCAAAGCCAGGAGCCAGGAACTCTTCTGGGTTTCCCACACACGTGCAGGGTCCCAAAGCTTTGGGCCGTCCTCGACTGCTTTCCCAGGCCACAAGCAGGGAGCTGGATGGGAAGTGGGGCTGTGGGATTAGAACTGGCACCCATATGGGATCCCGGCGCGTTCAAGGAGAGGACCTTAGCCACTAGGCCACCGTGCTAGGTCCAAAATAAATAAATCTTAAAAAAAATATAATCTCCAATTGGTCCTGGCTTTTTCAGTTTAGTTTTTTCCCTAGATACCTCATCTGTGAACTTTCTTGATCTCAGCACAAGATTTCTAATGTCCAACTTTCAGTTATTAAGAAAGAATTACTTTTTCTGTTCATGTTTACAACCATAAGGTTAAATCGGGACAATGGCATGTTAAATATTTCAGTCTCCAATAATAAAGCTAATTTCTTTAATGTTTTCTCAGTATATATCTAATAGCATAATATCTTGTAAAAATTCAGAGAACAATCTTGCAATTATTGTTTCATGGTACTTAATTGGACCCAGGTGTGGTTAGTTTTCAAAATCTAATTTACTCCAGGCCCTAGACTACGTCATGTCACATACACACACACACACACACACACACACACACACACACACCATGAACCACATTCATTCATAGTACTACTGATTACACATTAAAGATCATGTATTACTGTTCTTCTATCTCAGTAGGGCAATGTGAGTTGAGGATGAGTATTCCTGACTTACAGAAATTGATGCTTGAGGGAGAAAAGTGCTAGTAAGTCATCTGCTGTGTGATTTTATAAAGCATATATTCATGTGGTGGACATATAGGTTGCTATGCCTATTCCCAAAACATAATATGGCAAAAAAAAGATTGCATGGATCTCAGCGTCTAGAACCAAGCAATGCAGAACTCTTTCCACACACACGTGCGTCTCCAGAGCAGCCGTTATTGCCGTCACCAGGAACAGTACAAAATCATCGAATTAAAGACTAACATATTGAGACCACATGCTAAGAGTAGGAAATGGGTATTTTTGGGTGAATTAATGATAGAAGTATATACAAAGCAATTGACTTGTTATATATCTATACGACTTTATTAGTATACTCCATATGTCAAAAATAGACCGTAAGTAGCAAATGTGTGGAAGAATTGGAAAGGTCAGATCGCAAATGCTGTGCCCTGAGTTTCAGAGGACCCTGCAAATGCTAGCGTGTGATTTCTGGCTTTTTGTTTATTTTCCAGTCATCTGAACCAAGAAGACATCACTTAAGCGTAGCCTGTTTAGGGCCCGGCGGCGTGGCCTAGCGGCTAAAGTCCTCGCCTTGAAAGCCCCGGGATCCCATATGGGCGCCGGTTCTAATCCCGGCAGCTCCACTTCCCATCCAGCTCCCTGCTTGTGGCCTGGGAAAGCAGTTGAGGACGGCCCAATGCATTGGGACCCTGCACCCGTGTGGGAGACCCGGAACAGGTTCCTGGTTCCCGGCTTCGGATCGGCGCGTACCGGCCCGTTGCGGCTCACTTGGGGAGTGAAACATCGGATGGAAGATCTTCCTGTCTGTCTCTCCTCCTCTCTGTATATCCGGCTTTCCAATAACAATAAAATCTTAAAAAAAAAAAAAAAAAAAAAAAGCGTAGCCTGTTTAATTTTCTAGAAGTTTCAAGGCCTTAGACTGTTGTATCTGCGAAGCATGTTAAATGACTGATGCTGACCCAGTGTGTTCAGCATTGAGTCTAGAACCTACTGTACACGAACACTGGACTGTAACAGTGCAGGTCCTTCCTCCCCGACACCATCCTTGCACACTGTGATTTAGTAACATTGGGAAACGCTTTAATTCCTTTTTCTGAGATTCAGACTCGGTGTCTGTCGTTAAACTTCTTGAGCTTTGATGCTGCGAGACTTGTGGAGCACTGTCAGGCTCATTTGTTTGCTTTTATAAATGTCTTCCAGTTTCAGCTTGATTTATTTACACCATTCCCCCTCATCGATTTGAAGACAAGGACACTAGGAGATCCCGTCTCTACTGAATTCAGACAACACTGACATATATCTAGCAAATTGTTATCTACTTATCACATGTTAGACCGTTATTTTATTCTTTTCATTGAACATTAGATTTTATGAATTTTCAGCAAACTACCAATATGAAACTTTTAGTGGAAATTTTGTATATAAAATTTAGGAGATTTTTTTTTAATAATAAAGGAATGCTACATTCTTTATATTTTGGAAAGTATTAGTCTCTTATGAAAAATGTTACTCCATTGAATGCAGAGAAGTTAATATAATTTCAGTTTGCTTATAAAGTATGAAATACTGAAATGGAATTTATAGTAAATATTTTAAATCATGATTAATATAATAAGCTCCATTTCTGTAACATAGTAACTAATTATCCAAAAATTGAATATGTGACCAAAGGAATTGTATAAAAATCATAAAAAACATATGCTATATTACTGTAACAAAACAAAACAAATTATCTTTATGAATATATACAAAACACTAATTAAGATGCCACAAAGAAATCTCATGACCTCATTGGTTGTAAACATAAAAAGATATTAAAGGTTAAATTTCCGAAATATTTAAAATTTTGTAGCTATTTCTTTGTTGATTTTTTTTCCCCAGCAGGACTATTATTGATATAGAAAATGCTACTGATTATTGTTGTTGGTTTTGTATCTTGGTAAAATAAAGACATCTGACTACATACTTTTGAATTACATCAGATTTCTCGGTTATATCACATTTTATCGTAGTAAGCTAAACTGAGCAAAATAGTAAGAAATGTGAAATGCAGTTACTGCAAAATTACAAAGCCCATTAAAAACCTATGTCCTCAGAAAATCCACATTTTTTTCTCTGCTTGGAAACATCTCCTGTATTCAGTTACTACTCATTAAAAAAAAAAGATTGAAATGAGAAGTTTAACACTTCATTGAGATGACCTTGCTCTATCCTACCACCCACCTGACACTCGAGCGTTGTTACTGAAATTGAGACAGACACTCGTCCACCTGGGCTTAGACGTTAGTTCACATCTGTGATGTCAGACCCAAGATGCTTTATAAGAAAGCAATGATTTCAGCCTAGCTCCCTCCAGACCCATAATTTTCATGTCACCTCTAGCAGCGGGACAGCTTTGGCTTGGAGACTGTTAGGAAGTAAGCCACTGCAGGAAAATTAAAGCTATTTAACTTCTAGAAAACAAAATAGAAACAGCTGGGTTCCAAACTTTTCCATGTGTGAGCTCTCTCCCAGGGTTGTACTCACATGGTCTCAGCCCTTTCCCATTTTATCACTGAAGGTTCAAGGATCCATGCCTTCTGATGTGTTGCCCAGTGATGGCTAATTTTCAGTACCGTAGTTAGACCGTAAGCACCTTAATGAAAATTAGAAAAATGCCAGCCCCGTTACAACTACCCCAGAAAAATGCTTGGTCCTTCAGAGGACACTGAGTCAGGGCTTCAGACATGGGGACTGAACTCCAGATGGACTTGGCCTTCTGTTTCCTTTCTGCTTCTTCTACTCCTACGGTGTTTGGTTATATACACTTTGCAGTGGGAAGTCCATTCCTTAGCCGAAGTCTTTTTTATTCTGTTGACATTCATGAAATATACCCCTGACATAAGCAAGTCTCACATTAACAAAATCGTAATTATATCTTCACTTTTAAAGTATTTGATGATCAACTAATATCTCATGTTAAAAGCATGAATTTTCCTTCTATAAATCAACTGATCTTATCACAGGGCATCAGGTCACCCAGTATGGGGTAAGCATTATGCCCGTTGTGATGTTCTTTGTTTTAAATTTCAGATTTATTTATGTTTTTATTCTGAAGTCAGATTTTACAGATAAGGGGAGACAAAGATCTTCCATCTGTTGGTTCACTCCCCAAATGGCTGCAGTGACCAGAACTGAGCTTATCCAAAGCCAGGAGCTTGTTCCAGGTCTCCCAGGCAGGTGCAAGGTCCCAAGGCCCCAGGCCATTCTCTACTGCTTTCCTAGGCCGTAAGCAGGAAGCTGGATGGGAAATGGAGCAGCCAGGACATGAACAGGCACCCATATGGGATCCTGGCACTTGGAAGGTGAGGATTTAGCCATTGAGCCATTGCACCAGGCCCATATCTTCTTAAAAAGCATAAGAATGAAGTTGGCATCTTATGATTTGCTTACTTTTTATAGATCATTCCTGTTTTCCTGAGGAATAGTGAACTTTCTACCTCTCATTTGATGAACATTAGGATCAGTTTTTTCATTACACCTATGATTATAAAGGAAATTGAAAGTATGTTATTGCAAACATTAAAGGGGAAAAAAAGAGCAGCAGTAGACATTGAGGGAGGAGAGTGGGAGAGGCAAGTATGGTTAATTTCTTAGAATTGTATCTATAAAATACAGGAGCTCGTTCTCTTTATATTAATAACAAGTTGTTCAAAAAAGAGATCCAACTATGTCTTCTCTTTTTAAGTTAATTTTTTAACTTACATAAGGTGAACAAATTTCATATATTTCATATATATGGATTTCAGGGCGTATGACTCTGCTCCCCCTACATCCCTCCCACCCATTTTCCCACTCTTCATCCTCTTCCTCTCATTTGTTCTTTTTCCCTCTGAAGTTTTACTTTACTGACATATTTTGTTTATTTTCTAATCACAAGCTTAACCCTCCCCTAAACAAAGAATTCAACAAAGAGTAAATAGGAAAACTATTCTTCCTCAAGGCAAAGGCTGTAGACAGCAATCAAATTTCACAACATCAACTTCACTAATATGCATGTGATTTAAAAAAAATGCCATAATTGTGGCAAGCTGGGCTGCCTTTTTTCTTCAGATTTTATTTATTTGTTTTCATTGGAAATGATTTACAGAGATTTACAGAGAGAAGGAGAGACAGGGAGAAAGATCTCCCATCCACTGGTTCACTCCCCAGGTGGCTACAACAGCCGGAGCTGAGGCGATCCAAAGCCAGGAGCTTCCTCCAGGATGCAGGGTCCCAAGACTTTGAGCCCTGCTCTGCTGCTGTCCCAGGCCACAAGCAGGAATCTGGAAGGGAAGTGGAACAGCCGGGATATGAACCAGTGCCCATGTGGGATCCTGGCACATGCAAGGCTAGGACTTCAGCCACTAGGCTACCATGCTGGGCCTATGCATGCAGCTTTTGTGCTTCGTATATTAATGGCCTGGTAGGGGAACTGTGGAAACTCCCCTATGAGGCTGCAGCTCCATGGTTCTTACACATGCCAACAGGTGATGTGGTCGAATCTGGCATAGCTTGACTCCAGTCTCAGCTTTCCCCAACAGGAGCTACCAATTGGCACAGTTCAGCCCACTTCCAGTCCCAGCTCTTGCTGGCAGGTACAGCAGCTTAGCCCAGACTGGCCCACACCTAGCCCCAGGCCTCATGTGAACTGGCCGGTGTTGTGGCCTAACTCACCCTAACCTGCGCTCCGTCCTGACTCTTGTTTGTGCCAGTGGGTGCTGCAGACTGGTCTAGCCTAACCCACTCCCAGCTCTGTTTCTTATGTTCACTCATTGGAATTGAAGCAGGGGAGTGCCCACAGTTCCCTCACCAGATCTGCTCCCAGCCCTGGCTCTTGTGATTGCCAGGGAGTGCTGTGGTCCAGTCTGACATGACTTATACCCAGTCCCAACACCTGCCAGTAGGTGCTGTGGCTTAGCTCAGCTGGTCCACACCCATGTTGGCTCTTGCTTGTGTCAGGAGGTGTGGAAACCTAGCCCAACCCGGCCTGCCCCAGACCCAGTCCAATGCCAGTTAAAGGGTACTGCAGCCCTATTTGGCTCAGCATGCCTCAATTCAAGTTCTCATGCTCATAGGTAGAAGCTTCAGCCTACAGGGTTGTCCCTGAAGTTTCCCTACCAGGCCTATTCCAAGCCTTAGGTCTTATGCATGCAGACAGGTTCTGTGGCCCAGTCTGGCATAACCCACTCCCAGTACCAGGACTTGCCAACAGGTGCTACAGCCTTGCCCAGCCTGGCCTTCTTCCAGAACTGGCCAACCTGTGAACTGCTGAGTGTTGTAACCTAACACAGCCTGGCTTTCACCATGTTCTGACTCTTACACATGCCAGTGGCTGTTGTGGACTGGCCTAGCCTGGCCTGCCACCAGACCCAACCCACACACATGCTAATGGGTGCTGCAGCCCAGCTTGGCCTGGCCTGCTCTGAGTCTCAGTTCTTGTACTCAGTAGCAAGGGCTATGGTCTAGCAGTGAAGTTTCCCAAGTTCCCCTGATACATTACTCCAACCCTATCGTCTCTTGTGTGCCAGCAGGTGTTGTGGCCCAGTCTGACATGGCCTGCCCCCAGCCCTGACACTCATTGGTGAGTACTGAAGGCTAGCCTTACCAACCTGCACCCGTTCCAACTCTCACTGGTAAATGCTGCAGCCTAGCCAGTCTGACCCACTCCTATATCTGGCTCTCTTATGAAGCGGCAGGTGTTACAGTCTAGCCCAACCCATTTTTTTTTTGAATTTTGAAATTTTAATTTTGACAATCTTTACATAGTTGATTAGGGCACAAAGGGTCAAGGGCTACAGAAAAGTAGGTAAGACCATTGTTTTCACATTATTATTATTATTTTCTGTATCCGAGGTAAGGGGAAAGAAAAAGAGAGAAGCCCCACCCAGCCTCCCACCCATCCCAGGACCCTGATGTGGGGCATGCTCTGAGG
Organism: Ochotona princeps; assembly: GCF_030435755.1. NCBI lineage: Eukaryota > Metazoa > Chordata > Mammalia > Lagomorpha > Ochotonidae > Ochotona > Ochotona princeps. Next base: position 49,524,107 of record NC_080849.1, read on the forward strand.
GTCCTGCTCAAGTGGTTTTGATAGTTCAACAGTTCTGAATTACTGCCAATCTCGCCATTCCAAGCACGATGACATCTCTCCAGAATCTGCTGGCTGACATAGTGTACCCTAGAGTCTCTGCCCAGATTTTCACTGCCAACATGGCTGAGGTAGTTGATTGATTTGTTCTGTCCTCCATCCTCTGTTGTGGTACCAGGTGTCTGCTGTGGGTTCCAATGGACCTCCATATCCTCCGTGTGCACCTGGATATGCTGTCCACTGCTCCGTCTGAGCCTCTGAGAAGGCTCAGCTTTGACACTTGCACTCCATGTTCAGACATGGAACCTGCAATTCTCTCCATGGTTGGGGTTCTGAGATCAGCAGTTCAGTTGGAGGGATCCCCAAAGAAATTTCATCTGAGGTGATCCCAGACCTCACTCTTGTGTGTGCTTGCCAGTATAGGGTGTGGCATGGTCCATAGCCCCAATCAGATTATGCATACGCTGGTGGTTGCAATTGCTGGGTTAGTTCTGTTTCCAGTCCTGTCTTCCATGCGAACAAATGGGGTTGTAGTCCGTCCTAATTCTTCTGCCCAGCACACACTTTAACCCAACCCATTTTGAACCCATTCTGGCTCTCATGAATGCCAGTGGGTGCTGAGGCCTAGCCCAGTCTGACCTAGTCCTAGACCTGGTGCATATGGTGGGTAATGCAACCTAGCCAAGCTTGGTCTACCCTTGGCTCTAGCTTGTGCACTCACTAGTGCTCCTGGATTTGGATCAGCTCAGCTTTAGCTGCTGCGGTCATTTGGGGAGTGAACCAGTAATTGGAAGATCTTTCTCTCAATCTCTTCTTCTCTTTATAAACCTGCCTTTCCAAAAATCATTTAAAAAATCCTTTTATTGTCATAATTTTTAAAAAACTTCTTGATGACCACAATTATTTCATTATCTGAATTCATTTATACGTGATCACCATTCTGAAACTTCCTTTTCTAACCAGTCCTAATGTTTTATATTTTATATTTTATTTAATACCAGTAAGAATTTTTCTTGTTTCTCCATTTTTTTTTTTTTTTTTTTCACATGGAAAGACCCAAAGGTTCTCATTTTGGAAAGAAATTTCCCCCTGGCGGTAGGCAACAGAAGCAGCCAATAGCTTGCAGGCATTCTGGGCTTGGTTAATGCCAAACCATGTTAACTATACCAATAACTCAGCATAGCTGTTTATTCTCTTATTTCCTCCCTCCTTTTTTGCTTCCTTCCTTCTTTCTTTGTTTCTTCCTTCTTTCCCTTTTCGCTCTTCTCTCTTAAGACCAGTGGGAAACTCTGGGCCAGGACATGCCTCTCCAGCCCTGAGGCTGGCTGCAGATTGTCCAGGAAAGGGGATTGGGGATATATTGGACTAAGGCATGTTGGACAGGGAAGGAATGACTTCTGGGGTATTCCGTGGACTGGGCCACTGCACTAAGAGGTAGGCAAGAGCTGAGATGGAGTGGTTTAGAAGGGGAAACCACAGGACATGTCTAGGTCCGGCAGAAGTTTCTACCCAATGTGGAAGACCTAGGTTCAGCTAAACAGCATCACCTGCCCACCTGCTGTGCTTACAACAAAGTGAGAGAACTGGATCTGGGGGCAGACTCTGTAGGGGCATTATGGGCTTGCCTCCGTGGGACTGTGGCATGCCGGAATCCAGCTCCAGCTGAGTTTGGAACTCGAGAAGGGTGCGTGGATGAGGCGTAAAGAGGAAAGAAATGGAGCACTATGGTTTCATGATCATAATGGACAATGCGGGAAAGCTGTCCGCTTTATCTGTACAGAAACAAACTCTGGCTCAGACTTTTTACGTCATGGTCAAGTGGGTGTTTCTAAGGATAATTCTGCCATTTGTTTTACCTAAAAACAACAGAAGCTCCTACTACAGTTCTTGTTCTACAACTCAATCTCAAAGAAGAGGAGAACCTAAAGATCAAGGAAAGAATGAAACCCTAAGTACAGGTCCCTTGATTACCATAAGGTCAATGGGGATAGCCAAGACAGTATGAACAATAAAAGGCCCTTTTACAAGACGTTATTATTGACATTAACCTCCAAGCTCACATTGAGTAAAAAAGCCAACTCCACAGTAGCAAACAATGCCTGAATGGATTAGAATTCTTCCACAGGGTGGTCCAGTGTCCATGTAACGGAAGGTGGGGATCTGCATTCAAGTGGTTGTAGAGATATCTGTGGGCCCTGCCATATAGCGGGAAGTTCCTTGCAGCCCTGCCTGCAATGGAACAATACTCTTCACACCTTTCTGTCCCCCACATCCACTGCAGGACCCCAACAGTGGCACCCTGGGGAGAACTGGGGCAGTGATGGGCCAGGTCAGCCTGGCCCACAGAACTCACCTGACAGAAACCCACTCAACATTCATGGGGCTGGGAGAAGGTCATGTACGCGCAAGTTGCAGCACGCATAGGTGCTTGGAAAGGGTCAAGACTGAGGGCATACCATGGCAAGTAGGGCTGCTGCCCCCACTGGCACATGTGAGATCTTGGACTGGGAGTAGGCCTGGTGAAGGAACTTGGGGAACTCTCCTACTAGGCTGCAGCTCTCAGCATTTTTGTGGGCTGGGTCTGGGGACAGTCTGGGCTGGACCAGGCCTTAGTTCCCACTGGCATGCATGAGAACCAGGACAGGGTATGCAATACACCTGACTTGGTTGAGCTGCAACACCCACCAGTGAGAGCTGATTGTGAATGAGCCATGCCAGGCTGGGTCAAAGCACCCTCCTGCAGGTGCAAGATGTACAGCTGGGAATGGGTATGGTAGGGGAACTCTGGGGACTCTCCTGCTGGGTTACATTTCTCACGGATGAGTGTAAGAGCTGGCTCTATGGATGGAGATATATATATATATATATCACTATGGATATATTCCTAGAAGTGCTACTGCTGGATCATATGGTTTGCAGGTTTTCAGTTGTTTGACTGTTCTCCATAACGATTTCCATGGAGGCTGCATCAACCTGCAGTCCCACCAGCAGTGGAGTAGGGTTCCTTTTCTCCGCATCCTCGCCAGCAAGTGCTGTTAATGGTTTTTCGTATGTGAGCCATACTTACTGGTGTTAGGTAATGATGTCTTAATTTGAATTTCAGTGATGTCTTAATTTGAATTTCAGTGATGTCTTAATTTGAATTTCCCTTATTGCCAGAGAGCTTGAGCATATTTTTTTCATATGTTTGTTTGCCATTTGGATTTGTTCCTTTGTGAAGTGTCTGTCCATTTCCCATGCCCATTTCATGAGTGGTTTGTTTGTTTTGGTGTTTTGGTTGTTTTGGAGATCTTTGTATATTCTGGAGATTAGCCCCCTATCACCTATGTAGTGTGCAAAGATCTTCTCCCGTTCTGTGGGTTGCTTTTTCACTTTCTTGATTGTTTCTTTTGCTGTACAGAAGCTTCTTAGTTTGATGCAGTCCCATTTGTTTATTTTGGTCTTGATTGTTGTTGCTTTTGGTGAGTTTTTTAGGAAGTCAGGGCCTACACCTAAATCTTGCAGGGTGTTCCTCATTAGACATCAGCAAAAACTTTATAAAGACATACAGTGGGATCCACGAGCAATCCTGACAGCCTCTTAACAGGAAGGAGGTCATACGCACAGAGCAGGGGGGGACCCCAGAGTGGAACAGGAGGACAGGAGGAGGCTTGTATCCTAACCCTGGAGACTCCTGGTAACTCACCAAGGACTATCAGTATGGCACCAAGGAGTATATCCCAACTGCCAAGGAAATCACAGGCAACTGGAGTGCCCTCGTAGGCCAAGAACTCTGAGGTCAACCATTCTCTATCAGCTTTCCCACACGGGATGGAGGAAGCCCAGAGCCTTCCTCACAGGATCTAATGTCATTGGAACAACAGCCAGGAGCCCTGAGCAGTCCTCAGAAACAGAACAGTAAACTTCCTTCAGGATTCAGGAGAGGAGCTTTCTCTGGTCCTTACTTAGTTCCAACATTGGCTCTCCACCCTCTCTTGCAATGACCATCAGGGTTGCTCTTGAGCCCCCCAAATTAGATCAGATAGACAGAGAGCAATAAGGAAAGCTTAGAACAGACAGGAAAAAGTCAGCTTGGACTACCATATACCTTACTAGGTAGGACACAAAGATCAGTTACTCCTCACTAAGGTATTGAAGATTTCTCTGCACATTCCTCCTAAAACTGTTCTGCTCCCCAATGGTTAATATATGGCTTGTTAGAGTTATAAGCCCATTTGGACTATATTAAAATTCATGAAGTTCAGTAAAAATCATGCCTGAATACTATAAGCTGCTAAATATAAAAATGAAAATAGACACGAGACAGCTGAATAGTACCCTATAACCATTTTAAGGTTTATAGCATCCGGTTGTGTATATACTAAAATTGAGATGTCAAGGAAGTAGTTATAGCATGTGGTTCAGAACTTGCATTCTCTAACATATTGGTCACTCAATACCATGTTAATTAACTTCATGATGGTGTTAATTTCCATGTTTCTTCCTGTTGTTGAAGTTGTGTAGTGACATCTCATTGGAGGGGATGATATTCTGCCAGCTCTATTTTCAGACCAAGGATGGTCTCCCAATGAAACTGTTGAATTTATCTGGACAATAAGATGCTGGGCTTTCTGTATGGTCCACGCCTGCAATGAAGGAATCATAACTGGTTATGAACTGTACTACTGTAACAATGTGGAGGAATTCAATATGGGGGGAGGGTTTGGGGAGAGGATGGGGGAATCCCAGAGCCTATGAAACTGTGCCATAAAATGAAATAAAATAATATAAAAAAAGCTGGTGCTGTGGGCAACTTGGGTTTGGCAAACCTATAGCACCCATTGGCATGTATGTGGGCTAGGTCTGGGAATGGGCCAAACTGGGGTGCTCATGAGAACCAGAACGGGTGTAGGATGGGCAAGGCTTGGCTGTGGCATCTGCTGAGTCACATGACAACTGGTTCTGGGAGTGGGTCAGGCTGGGTTAGGCTGTAGCATCCATTGGTGAGAGCCAGAATGGATGTGGGCCAGCTCGGCTAAGCTTCCCCACACACAGGTGTAAGCCAGGAGTTGGGGCTGGCCATGTCAGTTTGGGTAGCAGTACCCACCAGCACACATGGCCTCTGGGAAATTCCCTTGCTAGGCAGAACTTTTGCTGGTGAGTGCAGGAGTGGGGGCTGGGAGCAGGCTAGGCCAGGCTGGGTTTCAGCACCCATTGGCATATGTATAAGCTGGATCTGGAGCAGGCCAGGCTGAGTTGGACCACCAAAACCTGAAAGTTCATATGAGGGCTGGAGGTGGGCCAGCCTGGGCTAGGCTGCTACACTCATTGGCAAGAGCTGGGACTAGGAGCATGCCAGGCTGAGCCAAGCTGTATTACCTGGAGCAAATGTTGAGACTGGGGGCAGGCCATCTCAGATGGGCCATAGCAGTTGTTGGAACACACAAGACCTGGGGCTGGGAATAGGCCTGTTAGGGGAACTTTGTGGATTCCCTTGCTGGGATGCTGCTTCCACTGGTAAATCTAAACTGGGACTGGTGGTGGGCCAGGCCAGGCTATGCTGCTGCACCTGCTGGCATGTAACGTGAGCTGGAATGGCAGTGGGTCAGCCATGCTAGAGCACAGCACGAGCTGGCAAGTGCCAGGAATGAATATGAGTCATTTTTAGCCTAGAGTGCAATATGTTCTGGCAGACGACTCTCATGTTGTCCATCCCTGAGTCCATGCACCAGCACTGCTCCCTGATATTTAAGAAATACTACTATGATTACGTATGTGACAGAGCCAGGATTGTAGCACAGTGGGAAAAGCTGCAGCTTGTACTTCTGGAATTCCATCTGCGACCAGCTCATGTTTTTGCTGTTCCTCCTCCATTGCAACTCCCTGCTAATGCCCTGGAAAGGAGTGGAAGATTGTTCAAATGCTTGAGTCCCTGCCACCCTCAAGGGAGACCGGGAAGATGCTCCTGGCTCCTGGCTGCAGTCTGTCTTTGCTGTTGCCATGCTGATTGCAGATGACTTCTGAGGAGTGAGCCAGGACATTCAATTTCTCTCTTTCTTTCCATAACTGTGACTTTAAAACAAACAAATAAATAATAAAATTGGATTTATCACATGCTGGGGAGGCAGAGTGTCCAATGACAAAAAGTGTTGTCAGTCTGCCATGCCTCCCGCATCAGCAATTTTTGTTCACTCCACGTGGAACCTGGTCTGTCTCCACGGGTTTTGGAAAAAAAGTCTCTCTTTAACTTTCCTCTCTAGGGATGTTCACTACAAAGTTGTAATTGGCCTTGATAATTGGTAAAGAGGACAAAGTTTTGCAAAGTGCCATTACTCCCTGTGTGTGTACTGTCATCATTGCGACATGAATGTGTTATGACACTGTAGTGAAGTGATCATCGCAGTAGTGCGAGGGGGGTGTGGTCACAAGATCATGGACTCATGTCAGAGACCTGGCTGTCTCCCTCCCACACTCACCGACTGTCCTGAACCCCGCCTCGAGCTCAACCAATAGCCTGGCAGCTGACAGAAATCAGGTGAGTATCTAACGTTTAGGTCTGTGAGGCAAGCTCCACAAGGAGATGCATCAGGAGATAAAGTGCTCTTCAGCTGGAAAACGAGCCCCGTTAAAGCCGGTTCAGAGAAGGTAAGTCATGCGGTGATAGGAAACATACAGCGTCTGTTCATTACATACCGACTGTATTTCTTTTTCAAAAAGCATTACAGAAAGGCATTCAAGCATTGATTCATATGCTCGTACATCTATATTGTAAAATACATGGAATTGGTTCACTTTACATACATAAAATGAGTTAAAAAAATAAAATGAACTTTATCAGTTTTCAAAATTAGGCTTTTAAAAGAAGTACTTTCTGTGAAACTATGGTCTGGGGTGGAATTGTGAGAGAGCGCGTTAAGCCTGTATTTGGGATGCTACGTCGGTGTCAGGATGTTGGGTCTGATTAATCTCCTGCTCATGGATCTTAGCAAGCAGCAAATGATGCTCAGTTGTTTGGGTCCCCGCTACCCCTGTGCAAGTTCCAGGTGGAGTTCTTAGTTCCTGGTTCTGATTTGGCCCAGGCCTAACTCTGGAGGGGATAAGTGTGCACTGAGCCAGCCAGCGAAAATGGTCTCTCTCACTCTTACTCTCTTTTTTTCAAATAGGTGAAAATACATATTTTTAAAAAGAAAAATATGTTAAATATCACTCCCAGGCTAAATGTTTGTTTATTTATTCAATGACTAACTGGCCCAATCTTGTTTCTCTTTTTGGATAATGGACTTATAATTTGCTATATCTAAAACGTCTATCATTGAAATAATTTAATGTGATATATTTCATGTACAAATAGCTCTTTCTCTAGAATTAATGGCAATTTATTTTTCCTCTGTAAATGGTACCCCTTACATTTTATATTCCCTGCTTACTATTTCACAGTGTGTTCCTTGTTGGTTAAGATGGAAAAGACTCTTTTAATACCAGCATGGACTATTTTATACATTCCATAACCTTCACTCTATGTATCAGTATTTCTGTTAAGATTACATTAAAGGTATCATATCTACATTGATATTTTGCCTGAATCCCTGAATCATTATACTTCACAGAACTTCTAGATAAAAATGTCCAGAATCATAATTTATTGTTTAAATATGTAATCATCCTGTGACTAGACACAGGACAGCAAGATATGTGAAGCGTTAGAAATCAAAACCTGCTCCAAGTTTTAGGTACATAGCTGTTAACTACAATGTCATTTCCTGACTCTGCCTCTCATAAGAAAAACTTGAAAATACATCATACAGGGCCCAGCAGCGTGGCCTAGAGGCTGAAGTCCTTGCCTAAAATGTGCCAGGATCCCATATGGGCGCAGGTTCTAATCCCGGCAGCTCCACTTCCCATCCAGCTCTCTGCTTGTGGCCTGGGAAAGCAGTTGAGGACGGCCCAAAGCTTTGGGACCCTGCACCCGCGTGGGAGACCTGGAAGAGGTTCCTGGTTCCCGGCATTGTATCGGCACAGCACCGGCCCGTTGCGGCTCACTTGGGGAGTGAATTTTCAGACAGAAGATCTTCCTCTCTGTCTCTCCTCCTCTCTGTATATCTGGCTTTCCAATAATAATAAACCTTTAAAAAAATAAAAAATACATCATACAGCTTTCCTGTAAGATGTGATTAAAAAAGCATTTAATTTATAGGATTATTGAAAGTTACTGGTAAAACATTCAATATATGTCATTATAGGAAAATTCCTAGAGAAGTCGATTTCAGTAAGAAATGTACGGTCAGTGGACAACAGTGGGTTTCGGCTGAGCAGGTCACTCCCTCCCGCTGCGCTCAGCAGTCACTGGACTATGACTCATGACCTCCAGGGAAGGGGTGATGCAATCATCTTCTGATTTCAGACCTTAGTTGGATTCTTGGGGAATACTTTTCTTCTTTACCATTACAGTGATCTTGATTTTACCAGACGCACACTAAGATCCGTAGATCTACTTTTCAAGCGTTCGACTATGGTGAACACCTTGTCATACTCTTAAGGCGTCCCACGCGTTTTCTTTTGGGTTGTAGCATTTCCTCAGTGATATTGGGTTCAAATTTGTTTTCTGTTATTATAGACTGGGCAGGGCTGTGTCCACTGGCAGCATCTGCCTGTTGAGTGTCTTTCAGGCTGTCACCATCCGTTCAAGTCCAGTGGGCTCCAATTGGGCAGAATTGAAACTACAAGCTCCCTGATTCATCTGGCCTTCCAACTTGCTGTGCTGTATTCTTAACATGTTGGCAGATATCATTATCCCAATGATGTGACCCAAAAATCAAATATCATAAACAACACAAGGAAGAAAAGGAAATTGACCTTGGATACTGTCATGGGCCACTTACTAGTGGTGCTTTGAGATCCCTGCATGTGACCTTGTTATCGTCCTGTTATGTTTTGTGTTTGATGTTCGTGATTGGGTTCCCTGGTTTTCATCGGTAGGCACAGATAGCACGGCCAACATATTCACAGCACCAAGCTCTCCCCAAGACTTTCCTATGAGTCCAGAATCACTCAGAACATCTTCGTTTGGCTGGGCTATGTCGTACTATCGTCCTCCCTCTCCTCCATTCTTTCACAGTTGGTGGCTGGTGAACATCTGTGCACTGAGCAGTGTCTGTTCCTGAAGTCAGCCACTTTGTTCTCATGAAGCTTTGATCAGAATGTCCAGGATTAGGTTTGCCTGCCTTGAAAAGAACACACCATTTCATATACTGGCCAGATAGCTCCACAATATGTGTGGTTTGTGTTGTTTCTTACAATGTGCAGGATTAATATTTTTCTTTTTTTTTCTTTAAAGATTTATTCATTTTATTACAGCCAGATATACACAGAGGAGGACAGACAGAGAGGAAGATCTTCCGTCCGATGATTCACTCCCCAAGTGAGCCGCAATGGGCCGGTGCGCGCCGATCCGAAGCCGGGAACCTGGAACCTCTTCTGGGTCTCCCACACGGGTGCAGGGTCCCAATGCATTGGGCCGTCCTTGACTGCTTTCCCAGGCCACAAGCAGGGAGCTGGATGGGAAGTGGAGCTGCTGGGATTAGAACCGGCGCCCATATGGGACCCCGGGGCGTTTAAGGCGAGGACTTTAGCTGCTAGGCCATGGCGCCGGGTCCATGATTTATTTATTTTTTTATTACAAAGTCAGATATATAGAGAGGAAGAGAGACAGAGAGGAAGATCTTCCGTCCGATGATTCACTCCCCAAGTGAATGCAACAGCTGGTGCTGTGCTGATCCAAAGCCAGGAGCCAGGAATTTCCTCCAGGTCCCCACGCAGGTGCAGGGTCCCAAGGCTTTGGGCCGCCATTGACTGTTTTCCCAGGCCACAAGCATGGAGCTGGATGGGAAGTAGAGCTGCCGGGATTAGAACTGGCGCCCATATGGGATCACAGCACGTTCAAGGTGAGGAGTTTTATCCACTAGGCCACACCGCCGGGCCCAATATTTTTCCTTTGAGTCTTTAAGCACCACATAGAGCAGTCACATCATATAAGTGTGAGAGGGAACTGATGTAATATCTGCCGTCATGATTTATCATGTGTTAGAACATAAATATTTCCCTCTGTAATTAAATATTGCATGGAGATGTTTAGAGGCTGAGATTTCTTTTAAAATGACGTCTCCTGGGGCTCGGCATGGTGGCCTAGTGTCTAAAGTCCTTGTCTTGAATGCGCTGGGATCCCATATGGGCACCAGTTCATGGGAGTTCATCTTTCGTCTGGAAGTATCCTCACATCTGGATATGATCGTCTCCATTACACAGTTACTATACATCCCATTAAATGAAAAGCCACAAAACAAAATCAACAACAGCAAGAAAAAATAATGAACATCACCATGAAGTTAAACAACATGCTACTGAATGACTAATGTGTTGCTAAAGAAATGTAAAAGAAAACCAAGACCCTTCTTGAAGAAAATGATGCTACTGTATGAGCTATGGGTCAGTGAAGAATTTAATGATAACAAAGTGTTTTGAAAAGGTGAAACTAAAAAAAAAAAATTCAGAATCCATGAGATATAGTTTCCACTGATCTTTGTTAGTGAAATGTGTCTTCTGTAGGCAACTAATAGGTGTTATTTGTTTTTTTTAATCCAGTCTACTAATCTACGATGTTTGATTGAGGAGTTTAAGCCATTTACATTCAGGGTTAATATGAATGGGTGGTAATTTGGTCCTGTCATTTTAGCAATGGGTTGTTCATTGATTTAGTCTTCTGTTGTCATTTTACTGGGATGTTCTTTGCATTTGCCTTTGGTTTTGGTGGGCGCTATTCCTCCTGTATGTTAAGTGTCATCATTAAGTATCATCTGTAAGGCAGGTTTAGAAGAGGCAAATTCGAGGGCAAGATGCCTGACATAGGAGGATGGATGTGAGGGCGATTGCAGCGAGAGAGGGTTAAAACACGACAGAAGCGTAAGTGGAGCAGCAAAGAACTACACGGAGAGGTGCATGAAGTTCCCTGGACAGTGTGGAGACTTAAGAGGAGACATAGATACAAATACAATAATTGTGGGTGACCTCAACACCCCATTAACACCAATAGACAGATCAACGAAACAAAAACTCAACAAAGAAACAACAGAGCTCCCACAAACAATAGAACAACTGGACTTGGTAGACATTTATAGAACTTTTTATCCTAAGACCACAGATTATACAATTTTTTCAGCAGTGCATGGCACCTTCTCCAGGATCGACCACATGATAGGACACAAAGCAAATCTAAATAACTTCAAAAAGATTGGAATCATACCATGTACCCTCTCAGACCACCATGGAATGAAAGTGGAAATCAACAATTCAAAATGCCCCAGGAATTACAGAAACTTTTGGAGGTTGAACAACATGCTATTAAACGAACAATGGATCAGAGAAGAAATTAAAGACGAGATTAAAAAAATTTATGGAAACCAATGAAAACTCTGATACAACATTGCAAAACTTGTGGGACACTGCCAAAGCAGTGCTACGGGGTAAGCTCATTGCAATTGGGGCTCATGTCAAGGCCCAAGAAAGGCACCACATACAGGAATTAAGCACACACCTCCAGGAATTGGAAAAACAGCAGCAGAAGGGCCCCCCACACAACAGGAAACAAGAAACCATCAAAACAGGGGAGGAGATAAACCAAATAGAAATAAAAAAACTATACACAAAATCAACAAATCACAAAGCTGTTTTTTTGAGAAGATAAACAAAATAGACACCCCACGGGCCCGACTGACAAAGAAAAAAGAGAAAGCGAGAATTAACAGCATCAAAGATGAAAAGGGCAACATAACAACAAACACTGCAACCATTAAGGCCATAATTAGAAATTACTACAAAGAACTGTACTCCAACAAATCAGACCACCAAGAAATGGAAAAGTTCTTAGACTCCCACCACCTACCGAAACTTGGCCCAGATGCAACAAAAGACCTGAACAAACCCATAGCCGAAGCAGAGATTGAATCAGTGATTAAAGATCTCCCAACAAAGAAAAGCCCAGGCCCAGACGGTTTCACTACAGAATTCTACAAAACATTTAGAACAGAACTAACCCCAATCCTCTACAAACTCTTCAAAACAGTAGAAAAGGAAGCAACCCTTCCAAACTCATTCTATGAAGTCAACATCACCTTAATCCCAAAACCGGATAGAGAACTAATAGAGAAGGAAAACTACAGTCCTATCTCTCTGATGAACACTGATGCTAAGATTCTCAACAAAATCCTAGCCCATAGAATTCAAAAAAACATCAGACAGATCATTCATCCGGATCAAGTAGGATTGATCCCTGGCATGCAGGGATGGTTCAACATTTGGAAATCCATAAATGTGATACACCACATCCAAAGACTGAAAAACAAGAATCACATAATAGTATCAACAGATGCAGAAAAAACTTTCGACAAAATCCAACACCGCTTCATGCTAAAAACCCTAACCAAGGTAGGCATAGAAGGAACAATCCACAATATAATCAAAGCAATATATGAAAAACCCAACGCCAGCATCATACTGAATGGAGAAAAACTGGAACCCTTCCCATTGAGATCTGGAACAAGACAAGGATGTCCGCTATCTCCACTGCTATTCAACATAGTCCTAGAGGTACTCGCTGAGGCCATAAGACAAGACAAAGAAATCAAAGAGATTCAAATGGGAAACGAAGAAGTCAAGCTTTCACTGTATGCAGATGACATGATCCTTTACATAGAAGAACCAAGAGACTCAATACAGAGACTCCTAGAACTTATACGAGAGTTTGGTAGAGTGGCAGGGTACAAAATCAGTGAACAAAAATCAACAGCCATAGTATATGCAAACAGCCCCAAGATGGAAAAAGATCTATCCAGCAAGGTACCATTCAAAATAACAGAGAAAAGTATGAAGTATCTAGGAATAAATCTAAGCAAAAATGTAGGAGACCTTTTTGAAGAAAACTATAAAATACTTAAAAAAGAAATTGAACAAGACTTCAAAAGATGGAGTAACATCCCATGCTCCTGGATAGGTAAAATCAATATCATTAAAATGTCTATACTGGCAAAAGCAATATATACATTCAATGCAATCCCAATCAAATTGCCCAAAACATTCTTCATTGAACTGGAAACAATGATACAAAGGTTCATCAGGAAACACAAAAAAACCATGAATAGCTAGAACCATCCTGAAGAATAGGAAATTAAAAGGGGGAATCACAGTTCTGGACCTCTGGACATACTATAGGGCAGTGGTTATCAAAACAGCCTGGTACTGGCACAAAGATAGAGAGGAGGATCAATGGAGCAGAATAGAAACAACAGAAGGGAACCCACACAGATACAGCCAAATAATCTTTGACAAAAAGACAAACGACAATCCAGGCAAATGGGAAGGTCTCTTCAATAAATGCTGTTAGAACAACTGGATGATAGCCTGTAGAAAAAAAAAGATAGACCCACATCTTGCACCATACACTAAGATCCAATCTAAAGGGATAAAAGACCTAAACCTACATCCAGAAACCTTCAAACTTTTGGAAGAAAATGTTGGAAATATCTTGCAAGATCTAGGGGTAGGCCCCGACTTCCTAAAAAACTCACCAAAAGCAATAGCAATCAAGACCAAAATAAACAAATGGGACTGCATCAAACTAAGAAGCTTCTGTACAGCAAAAGAAACAATCAAGAAAGTGAAAAAGCAACCCACAGAATGGGAGATCTTTGCACACTACATAGGTGATAGGGGGCTAATCTCCAGAAAATACAAAGAACTTCAAAACACCAAAATACCAGCACAAACAAGCCACTCAAGAAATGAGGCATGGGAAATGGACAGACACTTCACAAAGGAACAAACCCAAATGGCAAATAAAAACATGAAAAAGTGCTCAAGCTCTCTGGCAATAAGGGAAATCAAAATTAAGACATCACTGAGGTACCACCTAACACCAGTAAGATTGGCCCACATACGAAAAAATGCCAACACTGGATTCCAGACGCTAACCATCATGTGCACGTGGTGAGCTGTCCCCAGGCCTGCCTGGGCTCTGGGGGCTGCTCCCTTTGGGGTGAGTACACTGAGGGTGTAGGTCTCCGTGACTGGGCAGGTCCGGGCCCACCTGCCGCCCTCATTGGGCGGTGAATGGGACTGGGGAGGGGCGCGACCTTGGGCCTGGGAGTTTAAACTTCCAGCAGCCTCCTGGATGCTGGTGGGTCTCAGGACAGGTTGTCTCATGCCTGGATCCCAGATGCCAGCCACCACGTGTACGTGGTGAGCCGTCCCTGGGCCATTTATTCTTCAGTTATGAATTTCTGTTCTTTTCAGACATCCAGCAGAAGGAAGGAGATTTAATTTACTAGACTGAATGCATACTTGAGTTTTTTGGACCCTATTGAATGAAGTCTAAGAAATTCCTTCCAAAACTCACAGCTCTTAAGTTGAAATTCCATCCTATGTGAGAGGTAGCTTTGGCGTTTCATAAGCATTGAGGGCGAAGGAGCAGGCCAGCATCACTTTCTCAGAGAAAAACCCACAGAAATCAGTTTGAGAGTCTAACGTGCTTGATTCAGGGCCACGGTTTGGTTCAAGACATTCATCTACCAATGTCTGTTGTATTGGCCGATATGCCTTTCCATTTTCCTCAGTGCCTTGTTTCACATCATTGCAATACTCCAAAGTGCTCAGCAGGAGCCTAGAAGGGGAGGAATTTACTGGAATATGAGGACATACTGGAGCAGAATCTGCTATCTTTATGCACAATAGAATCTGCCTCACACAATACGGAGAGCAGGGTGGGGTTCATCCATTGATTCAGAAGATCTCTCTATCTTTTTAAAAGAATTTGAGATAGGTTGTTAAAAAGGAACACAATCGAAATAAGATGCAAATATAGTAGAAAGAGCCATTACCAGGACATCTCTGCAGAATATTTTTTGGCCAGTACAGTTTGAGCCAGTACAGTACATCCTTGATGCTGGAGAGGGCGTGGTCACTTTGGTACACTGGAAAGAAAGTCATGCAGTGCCTGAAACAGTTAATTTTATTTTCTCAAAAGATTGCTGGCATCTTAACCAATTCACTCTTGCTATCGATATCCATGTTGCCAAGCACTGAGACATCATTTAGGATGATACCATAAAGGCATTTCACACTGCTCACTGGCGTGCGTGACCAATAGTAAGACCTGGGCAAGGTGGCTTGGGGAGAACTGAGGGAAGAGCTATTCACAGTGCTGTGGGAAGAAAATGGAGGTTTTCTAGAAGCATCAGGGGACCTGGAACTCATCATAAGCCTGAGTAGGGGGAACAGGAATCATCTTAGGATGAGGGGGAGGATGCTGGGATGCTGGGAGGAGAGGCAATGTCTGCTGATAAGCCTGATGTTCCTTCTCCTCCTGGGGCTCCTGTGGCTAAAGCAGAGAAATGAAACAGTCCCGAATGCAGTGCCTACTTGGTGCTCTCAGAGCAGAGATTAACAGAGGCTGGGAAGGTATCACAGGCCACTGGGGTCCTGAGCAGCCCCGACGAGCGGCCACGTGGCCCCAGAGAAATCAGAGCCTAACCTGAATCTACAGTGCCCGGCTGCCAAGCTGGGACCAAGCTTCTGCTCCGGGGAGACAGCTGATTTCCTCCCGTATGAACCAGCACCCTTCCCAAGCATGGCAAGTGACAAACCACCCAGTTTCTGTGGTGCCCGGATCACAGTCAGCACTTCAGTCCCTCTCGTCGGATCTGAGCTGGACTCACGTGCTCTCTGCTGCTGTAACTTGAAGACAGAGCTGAGCTTCCGTAGGTACCAATTTCTCCCCATCAGCAAGAGACAACCAGGATGATCCCCAACACACAGCCATGAGTGATCCGATCCCTGGACAGGGGCACGCTGCTCGGTGCCCCTACTGAGAGACAGCCAAAATGGACTTTACCATGGGCCCCCCAAACTTCACACAGGTAGGCAAGTAGTCCCTGCCTCTGTGTGTGTGTGTGTGTGTGTGTGTGTGTGTGTGTGTGCTGGGGACAGGGTCGGGGGAAATGTTGGTTCCTGTCCCAACAGCATGGGAACCCAGGACAAACCCCTTATAAGGTCACACACAAAGGACAATGATCAACTGGCAGGGAAGAGCCCCCGGAAGTCCTTTTACCATCCAAGCAATGTTTAGACATCCAGGAAACAAGCACACCGACACCCTCTTATTTTTCTACCCTAGAGTGAGTGAAGCAGTCAGGGCAGTGGGCTCCAGCACAGTCCAGAAAGGAGTCCCAGGGATGGTGGCCTGTGTAGGACAATAGCTCTTACTTTCTATTCAAAGCAAAAACTCTATGTCACTTGTTGCAAAGTTGCTAGGACTTTGATGAGAAGATGTTTTTGATGGAGTTTAACCTGGGGTTTATTTGGGAACATTCACCCAAGTCCAATTCAAAGACTCCAACTCCGAAGGGCAGTTGTGATGTGGCTGCACCCCGGATTAGAGCGCCCGGATGAAGTCCTGTGTCCTCTACTTCCTGTCAATGTAGAAGTTGATGGCTCGGAGAGCTGGGTGCCCACCACCCAGGTGGGTGACCAAGACTCATCTCTGAGCTCTGCTTTGGCATGGCCTAGCCTTGACTGTTGAGGCATCTGGGGCCCCTCTCTTTTTCTTCTCTCTGCCTTTCAAATAAAATAAAATGAAAAAACTAACATAAAATCATTTTCCTGGCTGACATGTTCTCTTGCCCACTGAACTATGCTTTATAAACATTAAATACCAAAAACCGAGGGTGTACATGGAACTGGCTAGGGTCCGATCGTGTATCATGCAGTTAAACGAGGGAAATGTATTCATTTAGATAGTGTAAACTTATCCCATTTGATCAAATTACAAAAAGAAATAAAAGAACATAAAAGAACATTTTTGTACCTTTCCCCTTTCACTTATGAGGAAGATAAATACATCATCACTCTTTTATTGACCCAAATATCCAAAATTCTGCGTGCCAAGTCTCTCCCCAAAATGAACTCAACTTGCTTGGAGGAAAACGTTTTCAAAGGGAATCGTATTTCACAGCGCTCTTAGTCTACATCCTGGTGCTCACATCTAGTCCTAACTACCTAACTTGTTTCGAAAATCACTTTTAAAATTTGGTGCGAACAAGCGCCAAGTTCCGAGGGCACTCATGCTTTCAACCAATCATTTTAGTGACAGTCTTTCATCCTCCCTCTGCCCTTTCATGCACAGACAAGATTTCCAACACAGACTTACAGACTCTGTGACCGGTGTTTTTCTGCTAGGACAAGGTAGATGAACAGAGAATGGGGAATGGCTTCACAGGGTTGTCACGAAAAATCCGGACAGCATCAAATCGGTAACACTTGAGCCATCCAGTTGAGGAAAGAGGAAATTAGTACAGCAGTTGTCATGAAGAAAATCCTCTGGACTTCCTTCACTTTTCTCTCAGAAATGCAAGAAGTTTCCCCCACTTTGGCACAAAATGATTGAAAAGACCAACTGTTTTATGGAAACACAACATTTCAAGAGCTGCAATTTTTTGAGTACTCAGGAGTCTTGGAGATGAAAGCCAGAAATGAAGGAACTGGAGTCGGGGAAATTCCTGACAAAAGCCCTGTTCAGAGTGAGAACGGGCGGGTGCCTCCACAGTGCTGGGAAGAAACTCAGCAGGAACTCAGGAGCCGCTGAGCACAGCCCAGAGGGGCAGCTGGAGTTTCCTGGGCTCACTCACTGTTATTGTAGGAGTGGAAACCCAAAGGAAGTGCTGTGAGTTACACAGCTAGTGGGAAAAGACGCTCTCTCGAGTTACCAAATGAACAAAGCACAGCTGCCGGAAGCTGGAGGAATGACCTCTTGCTGAAAACTGACGACAAAGTGAAAAAAATTGTGAAAACCCTAGGGTTCATGGTCATTTATTTTCAGTTAAAGGGGGATTCCACTAAGAAAATTGACCTAAATATCTCAGTTTCTTTTTATGTCAGGAAATACTAAGGAGTGAGAATGGGTTTTAAAACGCAGAGTTGGCACTGTGGTGTAGTGGGTAAAGCCGCCATCTGTGACATTGTGACTCCTACAGGCTCCGGTTTGAGTCTTGACTGTTCCACTGCTTCAGCTCCCTGCTAAATACCTGGGAAGAGCAGCAGAAGATGGCCCCAGTGCTTGGGTGCCTACCACCCATACAGGAGACCTGGGTGAAGTCCCTCTAGCTCTTGTCACCTGCCTAAGAGTGACCCATTCCTGGGCAGCCGTCTGGGCAGCAAATCAGCAGATGGAAGATCTCTCGTTCTCTCTTTCTTTCTCTCCCCTCCCTCTCTTTGTAACTGTCTCAAACAAATAAATCCTCAAAAAATAAAAATAAATGTTTAAGCAGGCTAAATGAATTTTCAGGTTCAAGGGAAAAAAACAAAGATTACACCTTTGATTTTAGATATGTCTTCCTTCATCCGCAGACGGATTTCTCCCTGGGCAAAAAATGAGTACATCAACTGCTGTACGTTCACATTTCTCTCACAATGGGGTCTGAATAACACTAGTTTCCACGGAGTTTTAGCTGAGAGGCACAGAATCAGCAGTGAGTTGGTGCAGGTAACGTGCAAATTGCCAACACAGAATTTATCGCTTTGCCTTGTCGTGGAGCCACATAGAACAGTTGAGAATTTGAAAGTTGAGGGCCAAAGTCAGGAATTTTCAATTCCATTCCTGAGTGGCTATCAACTGCTGTTCAGTATTTTTAGCCAAAAATTACAGAATTCAAGGTGCCCCAAATCTGAAAACTTCTTGAGTACTGAAGCAATGTCCCAAGTAGAAAATTCCACACCTAGGGCCCGGCACGATAGCACAATGGTTAAAGTCCTCGCCTTAAACGCACCGGGATCCCATATGGGCGCCAGTTCTAATCCTGGCAGCTCCACTTCCCATCCAGCTCCCTGCTTGTGGCCTGGGAAAGCAGCTGAGGACGGCCCAAAGCTTTGGGACCCTGCACCCACATGGGAGACCCGGAAGAAGTTCCTGGTTCCCGGCTTTGAATCGGCGCAGCACCAGCCATTGTGGTCACTTAGGGAGTGAATAATCGGATAGAAGATCTTCCTCTCTGTCTCTCCTCCTCTCTGTACATCTGCCTTTCCAATAAAATTAACAAATCTTTAAAAAAAAAAAAAGAAAATTCTACACCTGACTTCAGGTGACAGATTACAGTAAGGTATAGATACACTAAAAATACTACACAAAATTACACTCAGGCTATGTAAGGAAATTAAAGATGAAACATAAATAAACTTTGCTTTTAATATTAGATCCTATCCACAAGATGTCTCATTATGTATATGCAAATACTGAAAACCTGGTAAGTCTGAAATTCAAAATATTTCTGATCCGAAGCATTTTGGATGAGGTTGGATAAGGCATACTCAACTTACATTTGCTTTTTTTTTTTAAGCCTGTATTTTTAAACAACTGATCTATTACAAACTGAACAGGTTTTAAGATCCCTTAAAAAATAAATAAGTAAAAGATCTGCTCACTAGAAAGGCTGATCTGCCTTCCAGGTCTCCCATGCAGGTGCAGGGTCCCAAGGCTTTGGGCCATCCTCGACTGCTTTCCCAAGCCACAAGCAGGGAACTCGATGGGAAGTGGGGCAGGCAGGACATGAACCCGCGTCCACATGGGATCCTGGCAGTTGCAAGGTAAGGATGTAGCCAGTTCAGCCATTGCACCAGGTCCCTCTTTTATAGATCTAGTTTATTTGAAAGGCAGAAATAGAAACAGAGATCTTGCATCTACTGGTTACTCCCGATCTCACCGCAGTGTACCAGAGTGGGCCAGGTAAAAGTCAGAGACAAGAAATCCATCACACATGAGCAGCAGGACCAAGTCCTTGGGCCACTTTTTACTGTTTTTCCAGGCACGTTAGCAAGGAACTGGCTCCAAACAGAGCAGATGGGACTGCAATTGCTGCTCCTATGGAATACCGGCATTTCAGACAGCAGCTTAACCCATTGTGCCACAACACTGGCTTCCTTGAGGCCTTTTAATGCTTGATTTAAAAATGAGTTGATGTATTACTTGGAAAATGATGAATAAGAGTTGGTAGTATAGTAAAACAGGGAAAGCCACGAGCTGTGACACTCGAATCTTGAATATATAGACACCAGTTCATATCCTGGATGCTCCACCTCAGATCTAACTCTTTGATGAGTGCCTGGGAAAAGCAGTAAAAAAATCAGTCTTTGGGCCCCCGACAACAGCATGGGAGAGCCAGAGAGAGTTCCTGGATCTGGCCTGGTCTGCCTCGACCATTGCTGCCATTCGGGAATGAGCCAGGGGATGGAAGATCTCTCTCTGTGTCTCTCTAACACTGAATTTCAAATAAAACTTTTCTTTTGAAAAGGGTGGCTATTTTGCAACTTTCCATAGCACAAGAAAAGTTCTAAACTTATTTCAAACGAGTAGAAAAGCAGGAGAAAGACAACATTTAGGAGACTGTTTAATTTGTCTTTGATAATATAATTAGTGTCTCGCCACAAATAACACAACTGCGTGTATCACCTTATTGTTATGGAAACAGAACTAAAGCATCAGGATATTTAATCCAACTGCATTTCCTGGGATTTTGCTACTAATTCTATTCCCGAGATTAATTTATCATGGAAATTCATTGTAGGTGAGAGTTCAAGATAAATTCACATAACACCTTGGACCGCACTTGTATTACTGTGACAAAAGTTGATGTCTAACTGGGAAAGTGAGATTAAACTAAGTATGGCTGGGAGTCGTTCACTCTCCAAGAGGACATAAAGTCACTTGGCAAGTTTTAGGGTCCTGGATTGCTTTATAATCTCGTGAAATGAACCCACCTTTTTCTCTCAAGAGGACTTCAACCTCAAAACAAAATTCCTCATTTCAAAAACTCATGCTTCATAATAAGCCATAATGGAGGCAAGAATAAACTTCCACAGTAAACAACCCAAATGTTAGGGAACTATTCACGCGGGGCAATAAAGCAGTGGCAGGTGCTCATGTGTGGCCGGAGATGCTGTTGAGAAGGTCCGGATTGGAACACATCTTACAGCACACAGAAAAGGCACGAACACTCGGACAGATGTTGCCTCTCTAAAGGCCAGATTTATCTCCTGACAAAAGTACATTGACATGGCATAGAAAAAGTTTAAGAACAAGATTTTAAAAAATTGCTTATTTTCACCTATTTAAAGGCCGTGACATTTTTCATCTACCAGCCACTCCCTAAATGCCTACAACAGCGAGGGCGAGGTGAGGCTTGTTAGATTTGCCACTTGCCAAAATGTTAGATTCGCCGACCACCAGGGAAAGAATAACTCAACCAAATATACGAAAAGAATTCAGATGGCCTTTATTTCAGGGAACCACGGTCATGGGTTTCCCTTCCCCGTGCAGCAGAAAGGACAGACAGATGTGAAGGAGTGGGCTGCAGAGGAAGAGGAGCACGGAAGAGATGGAGAAGGGGCCCTATTAAACTCTCCTTGACATGGAAGCCGAGACAGGGGTCGCCTAGGCTCTACTGGTGAGGGGATATGGGTCTGTGTCCCTCATTGGTGCAACGATGGCCTCACAGCCTGAGTGGCCTGCCAGAACTCCACCATCTGTTCCGGGTTTGGTTGGAGGCATACTCCACCCTTCTCCAGCCACCATGGTAGCCATCACACGGCTCTCAACTATGTAATCATTATTGGTTGAAAAGAGGAGAAGTCACAATGCGGGCCAAACCTGCATTCTTTCACAGTACCAAAGGAGACCTCCTTCAGTTCTACTTCTATGTGGCCTAGAGTCACATCATGGGACCTACAAATACACATCAAACTTGAAGCACACTAGGAAATTACAGCAGGAAGAAAGACACAAAAGCAGCAAACAGAAATCAGTAGAAAAATACAACTGAAGCTCACACTAGTGATTTCCTTTGCGTTGTCTCTTACACTGGTGGTCCAGTCCACTTGGCTGCATGGCCACAACGTATGCATACAAAGGAGTTGGCGGGAGAGTGTAGAGACGAAACACAACACACACTCTGGGAAGGAGTGTCCCCAAGTGCCAGGCACATTGCCATTTCAACACGGTTTCCCCCTAACTATGGCACGGATGGCAGCTCTTCTACAACAGGAAGAGGAAAAAGAGATACAGAAATGTCCAAGGGGGAAACAAATCCAGGAGGCAAACCACAGGACAGTCATCACGCTGGAAAGAAAGAAAAGCTAAAAACAATTCAACACAGTGATGATTCTCTGCCAGAAAGCACAGGGAGTTTTGATCCGAGAGGACAACATTCAAGCTTCGGCATATCAGACTGAAGGCAGGCAAGCCTTGGAACCACCCAAGAAACAGCATCTGTAGAATCAAGCTTGTCTGTCACACTCAAAACAGAAAAACAAAACCCTTTTTTCAAAGTTCAAAATTGTCAACACTCACACAAAGTTCTATAACCTGGCATTTGGAAAGCC
Organism: Ochotona princeps; assembly: GCF_030435755.1. Classification (NCBI taxonomy): domain Eukaryota; kingdom Metazoa; phylum Chordata; class Mammalia; order Lagomorpha; family Ochotonidae; genus Ochotona; species Ochotona princeps. The sequence goes on from NC_080849.1 coordinate 49,546,574, forward strand.
GAGTACTTAGACACAGTACCCAGACGGGACAACTGCAGAATGGTCGCAAAGCTCCTCCTGTCAACCAGAGCACTTTCAAAGACAACGCCATGACAAAACATACCATTGGACGCACTGCTCACGGCTGATCCTGCAGAGGCCACCTCGCAAACTGCTGCTGGAACCTCCACCCAAGACGCTCCACACGCTTCTACCTGTCAGTCACTGTCTGAATCCATCTGCTGTGCTCGACCAACTGGACCTAAAGTCTTAGGAGATGAAAAAAAAAGATTTAGATTTTCAAAACTCAAGTATATTTCATAAAACCAATTACCACTCTTGTATGTCTGAAGTGTTGATTGTACCTGTTAATAGTAAACTTTGAAAGGATACACATATTCAAATGAGGCATGTCTCTTTTCCTTCTTGTTGTTACACACATGCTTACAGAGACCAGGAGATTCAGAGATCTTCCCTCTGCCGCCGAAATCCTCAAATGGCTGCAATGGTCAGAGCTGAGCTGATCGGAAGCAGGGAACCAGGAGCTTCCCCTGGGTCTCCCTTGTGAGTGAAGGGGGCCCGGGCACTTGAGCCATCTGCCCTTGCTTCCCCGGGCCATTAGCAGAGCGTTGCACCAGAACTGGAGCAGCTCAGACTCCAACAGGCTCCCATAAGGGATGTCAGCACTGCAGGAGGAAGCCTCACCTGAAACACCATGGTGCCCACCCCGTACCTCAAGACTGCTCAGGAATCCAACTCAGCCGAGAGCAGCAACTGTATCAGACCCTCACTACTAGGCCACCGCTTGAGCTTCTGAGGCCCTCAGCTTTAAAAGAAGGATGCCATACTACACAGGAAATGTCAACGCTAATCTCCTCTGTGTGTCCATGTGCATACATGAATGCTGCACAAATGATGAAATGCCCAGGAATGAAAACACTCCCCCAACACAGACTCTTCTGCTTTCTCCAGGACTAGAGCCCTGAAGCATCACAGGCTCAAGACGAGGGACTGACGCAGCCACAGGGCAACAAGGAGGACAAGGAGAGACAAAACACGAGGAGAGGCAGGGAGCGAGGGCAGGAGTCCACCCAGGATAGAAAGGAAAGCAAGTGCTGACCAGGACAGAGGCAGGAGCCAACACTGCAGGGCAGAATTCTGTCACACCACCTCCAGTGGAGCCTGCGTGAGGCGGATGCTTCAAGCAAGGATGCCTCCTGGATTCGGCTGCATCTCTAGTAGTCTTGGCATTCCTGGCTGTACTCTCTTTGCTCTTATCTTTATGGCTGGAATAATATTGTTTATGTGCCGCAAAGGCTCAATGTTCCTTTATAGTTCTATGAAGCCTTCTGACAGGAGACTGGACAAGGATAGCAAACAATATGAGATTAAAAACTATCAAGTCACTAGCTTTAATAAACCTACCTGGAACTATTTTTGAGAATTCCTAAAAAGAAGATTATAGTAGAAATCTACAGCTTAAAAAGCCATACAGGAAGAAAAACTAAGAAAAATTGACAAGTTAATATTAAAACCAATGTAAGGCACAAAACACGAGAGCTAACCACTTAATGATTAAAACTGCAGCTGGTGCCAAACTGCGTCCACAAGAAACAGCAACTGCAGTCTGTCACCAGGCTATTAGAGAACAATCTTTTCTCGACAGACCTGCTTACCTCCCTGGAATAATTATTTGTAGAAATGTAACCACATGAATAAACAAAGAAAAATGTCCCTTTGCAATAATCTATTGTATATAAGCTGATGCCTTGCTTTTGCAAAATGCACTCAGATACTACTGCCTTGAGTTGTTGTGTCTTTGTCACTCGCCGAATCCTTGTCCACCATTCCTGGGGTCCTGTTCCCATCAGACTGATTGCTCCTGGCAGAGCCGGTCCATCGCAGAATTCACGGGCAGGAAGAGGGAGAGGACAGGAAGCAAGCACGACCACCTAGGACAACAGCACTCCATGACAGCTGAAGCTGAATGAGGACACAACCAACAAGGGAGTCAAGACTGAGTGCGACAAGCAGGGACATGGGCAGAAAGGAGGGCTGCACGGGGCACAGGACATGGCAGCATGCTGACCCCCAGGAGGAAACAGAGCAGTACAGAGAGACAGACATGACAGAGGCAGAAAGAAACCAACGCATGCAGAGAGAGAAGAAACAAGCTGATCTGTTTGTTGCTAAATGTGTGGTGAAAGGCCAAAGGTCTTGGCATCCCAGACATTCAGAGACCTGGCCTAGGAACGGAGGCTGGCACTCCTGAGGCCCAGGACCTCCCAGGCATCTGGGCCAAGTGCTACAGGAAGGCACCATCAGGAATCAGGTGCCCTCAAGAGGATCCAGGGGCTCAGGTCTTGTGGAGCCCTCTGAGTGATCCCTCACTAGGGTTCCTGGGCCTGCTGGCAGGACTTGGGCTAACTGCTCAGGAGCCCTCAGGGAATTCACGGAACTGCCTCCATTCAAAGTGGCATGGCAGCTCATTGCCAACAAAACTTCCTCCAAAGTGACCCACTCTGTTCTGCTCTTACTCACTCTGAGGTCATAGCAAGTTGGGTCCCCAAAGCAGCAGTGCCCCAGTTGTCCAGCATGGCTGGAGACAGCAAAAGCATAGCCTATCTCACCGTAGAATTAACCACCAGGAAAGCCTTTGCTGCCAGAGAACATGAACTTATCCCCCACTAAGAGCTCTATCCAAACCCATGAATGACAGCCCTTTCTCAACCTCCCCAGACTCACCACGCACAAGACGCTGGCTCCTGGCTTCCCATCAGCTCAGCTCCAGCCGTCGCAGCCCATGGTTCATTCGGGCAGTGAACCAGCGCATGCAAGGTCTTTCTCTCTCTCTCTCTCGCTTTCTCTCTCTCCCTCTTTCCTGCTCTCTGCGAACCTGAGATGCCTTTCAAAGAACAATCAACAAATCTGTTAAATAATAAGAACAATAAAAATCCACATAAGCAAAATAGAATTCCTAGCCCTAACTCCTACTGTTTTGTTTTTTTTTTTTTTAAAGATTTTATTGTTATTATTGGAAAGCCGGATATACAGAGAGAAGGAAAGACAGACAGGAAGATCTTCCATCTGCTGTTTCACTCCCCAAGTGAGCCGCAACAGGCCTGTGCGCCAATCCGATGCCGGGAACCAGGAACCTCTACCGGTCTCCCACGCAGGTGCAGGGTCCCAAAGCTTTGGGCCGTCCTCCACTGCTTTCCCAGGCCACAAGCAGGGAGCTGGATGGGAAGTGGAGCTGCTGGGATTAGAACTGGCACCCACATGGAATCCCGGGGCGCGTTCAAGGTGAGGACTTCAGCCGCTAGGCCACGCCACCAGGCCCCCTAACTCCTATTGTTTCAAGCATCTGTCTCTTTTGATCTGAAAGGCAGGTTTAACAGGGAGAGGAGGAACAACGCAGAACTAGCCCCTGCTGCCTCACGACCCAAAGGGCAGCAACGGCCGGGAATGGGTCAGGTCGAGGTCAGCAACACCTTCTGGGTGGCTCATGTGGGTACAGTGGCTCAAGGACGTGCGTGGTCCTCCACTGCTTACCCCAGTGTGGCATTTACACAAGCAGGGAGCTAGACTGCAAGTGGAGGAGCCAGAAATCCAATCACTGTCCATTGGGGGGCTGACACTGCAGACAGAGGGTTCACTTACTATGCCATCGTGCCCGCCTCCACACAACTTGGCCTAAACCTACCAGAAGCATCGCTTCAGCCCGTTTACCATGTCTTCTGGTACAGGTTTCATTCTCACCAGAGCACAGCCAACTTATACAAGGTCATCCCCTTGAAACGGAAGGTACCTACCCCTTGTACACCTGAGTAGCATCTCCACTTGGCACTTGGTGGCTCGAGAGAGAGCAGCAGGACTCAAGGGCCACCTGGAAGAGCAAAGGCAAAATGGAAAATGGGCAAAGCTCTCTATATTCTGCAACCTCTTCGTTCATTTCTTCCCTTGCAAGGACTCAAAATTCACAATCACTGAAAGAACAATAATCTTACACACAACAACCTTTTACAAAGATACTGTGAGTGGTTTGCATTTCTTGTTTAGGTCTAGCACACCACTGGGCAAGAGGAGTCATCTAGAATCTTACCAGCCTAAACAAAGCATTCATTATTTGCTGTATTTTGGCTAATATATGATCACGGGCATTCTAGAAAGTGCTCTATAAATGCTGAATGGGTCCGGCACGGTAGCACAGTGGCTTAAGGCCTCGTCTTGCACGTGCTGCGATCCCAAATGAGCGCCAGTACTACTCCCACCCAGCTCCCTGCCTGGGGCCTGGGAAAGCAGTCCAAGACGGCCCAGGCCCTTGCAGACCTACACCCTCAGGGCTGGAGGAGGCTCCTGGCTCCTGGCTTCAGATCAGCTCAATTTCGGCCGTTGTGGCCACTTGGTGAGTGAATCAGCAGACAGAGATCGTCCTCTCTGACTCTCCTCCTCTCTGATAGCTGACAGTCCAACAGAGCGAGGGCTCTGTGGGCTGTGCCAGGAGCGGCACTCTCCTACAGCTGCAGAGCCCCAGCACCAGGGGCCCAGCTGCTGCGCCTCCAGGCACACAGAGTGGCACCCAGCAGGCTGAGCCGGCCTCAACACCATGGTGGTTCTTCCCCACCCACAAGCTCTTCCCACCAGGCCAGCTGCTCAGAAGGGCTGGGCGCTGCATGTCACCTCAAGGGCCTCAACGAGCCTAAGTCCTTGGCCACGGACCTGGGCCATGTGCTACACGTCTGCAGGGACGGCCATGTGAGGGCTCCTCAGCCCTCCCAGACCTCTTTTTTTTTTTTTAAAGATTTATTTTTATTACAAAGTCAGATATACAGAGAGGAGGAGAGACAGAGAGGAAGATCTTCCATCTGATGATTCACTCCCCAAGTGAGCCGCAACAGGCCGGTGCGCACCAATCCGATGCCGGGAACCAGGAACCTCTTCCAGGTCTCCCGTGCGGGTGCAGTGTCGCAGTGCAGTGATTGGGCTCGACTGCTTTCCCAGGCCACAAGCAGGGAGTTGGATGGGAAGTGGAACCGCCAGGATTAGAACCAGCGCCCATATGGGATCCCGGGGTGTTCAAGGCAAGGACTTTAGCCGCTAGGCCACGCTGCCGGGCCCCCTCCCAGACCTCTTAACAGGACCAGTAACCCTGGTGAGGGAAAGCTCACAGGGCCCAACAGGGACTCAAAACCCTGTATCCCCTTGAGGGCATTCGATTCCTGACCATGCTTCCCTGCAACACCTGGCCCACATGGCTGCGAAGTCTCTTGCCCTCACCACGGTCAACCTTCGTTCCTGGGCCAGTACTCTGGACATGGAGCTACTTCCATATTTTGAGCCACACACATGTCTCCACTAGTCATGGATGGAGGACCCATTGGGGAAGACCAGAGCCCTGAATGCTGTTTGGCTCAACTGTTGTTGACTTGTCTCTGCATGAAAAGTTTGGCATCCTAGTCCAGGCTGCGCCCCAGAAAGCACTACAGCTAGCCTCCCAGAGCATGCTGGCCGTTCCCCTCACACGGATCATGCTTGTGATGTTCATGAGGAAGAACCCAGTGACCAGCACTAGAGATTCTGTGTGTGCAAGCTGTACGGTGATTGCTGAGGCTTCGTGGGTAGAGGCCTCAGGAACTATGTCACCAGCCTCATCTTTAGCAGGAGGGCCTTCCTGGTCACTCTGCACCTGCTGCACAAACCACTACTGCTTTAGCTTCTCAGCAGGGGAAAAGGATCAACTGACTACCTCCACTACTCTAGAACTAGCAAAACCTGGGCTGGAGTGGATACAACATTTCTAGGATGGCCTTCTTACCAGTTGCTTTCCCCCTTTGATGGAAATTACACTCACACATATGTATCATACTGTACTCATGACCTGTGTCTAGGGCACACTCTGGCTTTATTCATGTTCATACCAAGCATATAACATACTGTTCTAAGGCATGGGCATTTGGCTTTTGTTTTCCTTTAGCATTCAAAAACTGCTGCTTTGGACACAAATACTCTAGGGGCTGGTGTGACAACTCAAGTGGCTATTCTCGGTCTGGCAGTGCTGGCATCCCAAATGGGTGCCAGTCCATGCCCAGATGCTCACTGCCCATCCAGCTCCCAGCTGATGACCCGGGAAAGCATTCAAGGATGGCCCAACGTCTTGGGAACCTCTACCCACGGGGGTGGACAGGAGCAAGTTCCTGGTTCCTGGATGCCAGTTGGCTCAGCTCCAGCTGTTGCAGCAGACATCTGGGGAGCGAACCAGCAAACGCAAGACCTTTCTGGCTCTCCTCCTTTCTGCCCATCTGCCTTTCCAACAAAATTAAAGAAATCTGTAGAAAAAAGAAAAGCTCCTTAAATGTAACTCTAATGCCTATTCCAATTTTCACAAGCTCTCAAACAATACAACAGAAAGAGATGATCCAACTGCACTCTACTCATTTCCAGCTCTACGCCAACAAGTGGTCTTCTGGCTTTGTGTTCCCCCACTAGACAGTGGAAGAGCAGAGACAGACACAGAGATCTTCTACCTCCTGCATCACTCTCAAAGGCCTGTCCTTGGCAGGGATGGGCCAGGCTGAACCACTGGTGGCAAGGTCTCACCCAACTGAACCACCCTCTGCTGCCTCCCATGGCATAGACATCATCAGGAAACTGGATCCGAGGCAGACTCAGTGGTGCTCAAAACAGGCACTCCAATCTGGAAGGCAGGCAAACACTGTGATGGAAATACCAAGCCCTGTGCTTACTCCAAGGAATGCTCTTCCCAATGGCGCTAGATGGCTCGGCTCCATTTGAGGATGTAAATCCCCCTCTGCACAATCAGTAGACAAATGGACTCCAGCGTGACCCACAGCTGAAAATCAGACTCACTACAAAGTCCAAAACTGCAAAGATCTTGGGAGGTGAAAGAAATTCTCACTTGACAAAGCACCTTCCTATGACACCATCCTGATTCAGAGGACTTCTTCATGGTTGACCAAATATTCAAAATTACTGATAAGATATCTACGTTCTGAAAAGCTATAAGCTAAGCAGCAGAGAGAGACAAGGTTCAAGAGGGCTGGAGTTGCTTTGTTCCTCCAGCAGTCCCCCTTGCCTGTTCCCCCAACAGCAGGCAATGAAGTGACACCTGCATGCGGAGTACAGGAAAGCCAAACAGGATTCGTTGCCCCCTCAACCAACCAGGCGCATTCTTCTTTTGCTTGGGAGTTCCCTTCGGATTTCTTGGAAAGGCAGAGTTGGAGAGACAGGAAGAGACAGAGAGAATGAGTTTCTCCCTAGATGGGGAGACTCCCCAAATGGACACAGGGGCTGGGAATGATCTGAGCCGGGAGCTGAGCCGGGAGCTGAGCCAGGAGCCAGGATCCGGGAGCTTCCCCTCCTCTCTGACATGGATGGCAGAGATCCAAGGACTTGGCCCATCAACCAGTGCTTTCCCAAATGCATCAGTAGGGATCTGGATCAATAGTACAACAGCCAGGCGGGACGCCTGCATCACTGGTGCCAGCTAGACTCACGACACCACAGCTCTGCTCCCAAACACACTGATTCTGTAACTCAGTTGACTAATATGGAACATGCACACTCTCTCTCTCACACACATATAAATCTAAAAAAACCTCATGCAAACTGAGTATTCTCAAGAGTATATACAAGTCAGGCTTCATTTGTATGTTATTTCTCCTTTGTTGTTGTTACTTTTACTTATTACAATGGCACAGCAGAGACAGAGAGAGAGAGTACCAGCTGCCATGTGCTAAGGCCTCACTCTCCCAAAGCCTGCCACTGCCCACACAGGGCAGGCAGAAGCCAGGAGACAGGAACGCCAACCTGTGCTGACACCAACATGGCAGGAGTTCAGACACGTGAGCCATCATCAAATGCCTCCCAGAGCACACAGGAGTGGCAAGCTACACTCTCATGGGGATCCAGGAATCAGCTCCAACGCCAGGAAGAACCATAGCACAGAGGGAGGGGGAGCACTGGAAGGACAGGCCCTGTATCGTTCATACCTATTATGCTCACACACTCTAGGGGAGGGACAGTTCATTTGGGGGCTTTCAGGGCTATCATGAGGATGTGAACAGGGCCAAAGACCTAGTGGGCTTTGACGAGGAGGGCCGGGGCCCATGCCCGAGTTCCGGGCATCTCCAGGCAACAGCTGGTTGCTAACCAACGCCCATTGTGGGCTGCCTATATAAGGCCCAGCATGCACTGCTCCCGTGACATTTTGTGGGACTGTCCGACTGAGCTGGACGCTCTCTGAGCGCTCCAGTCCAGTTCAGTGACCCACAGCCATGTTCTCAGGGATCCGTGGCCTAGGCACCAGGCTAGGCCACTACCTGGGACTGGCAAAGATCGGCAGCTATTTCACAGACAGACTTGGCAAAGGCGTGTGGGGGAAGCACCTGCAAGGATGTGAAGAACACATGCTGACAAGTCTCTCCACAGACGTGGAAGCACGCTATCAGGCATGGGAGCTGCGCAACAACCAGCACACCGCCACTCAACACACCTTACCCCAAATTCTGGATCAATTCACAATTGAATCAGAACTCTTCAGCAGCAACTGCACCCATCACCATGCAGATAACAAAACACAAGCGGGAAAGCTGGGAAAGGAAGGCGCCCAGCACCTGCAAACTCTCGGGCACTTTCCCACCAGAGAGGATCTCCTCACAGCGCCCCAACCGCGACCAGAAGCCTCCAACAAGACGACCTTTCACCAAGAAACTCGACCTCTGGCCTGCTCTGAGCCTCCTCAATGGCTCCTGCAGGAAAATCAAGAGCTCAAGACATCACTAGCCACCAAAGATGAAGCAATCAGGCTCCTCTGGGAAAGCATCCACACACTATGTCAGGTCGTGACAGAAGCCACACACGAGGACACACAACACCGGCAAGTGGCCCTTGAGATCAAACGATTCCAGAAGAAGCAACAGTTCTTACACAAGCTAGACAAGGGCAGAGAGCTCTTTCTCAAAGCCAAGAAGAAGGAGGTGCACGATCTGCAGAACCAGCTGGCAGAGATCCAGCAGGTAAACGAGACGATCAAACAATCCATGGACAACCTCGCCCAGTTCAGGAGGCTTCTGGACACTACACAAAACCTTGGCCAGGACAATCCAACTCTCACTCACTTGGCACACAATCTCCACAACAACAACATCACAGCCACAGAGTTTGAGGACGAATCCCGCCAAATCCTGCAGACTCTTGGCAACTTCCCTCCCAACAAAGAAGATCGCCTAAGACACCTCCAAGCTTCCCCAGACGCCTCCCACACGACACCATTCACACCAGAGTCTCCAGACCTCACGCAACCTGGGACCTCAAGCCAGTCTTCTCAACTCCTCCAAGGGACCAGCCACAACCTCAAACCATCACTCGCACCAACACAAGCCAAAACCACGCTCCTCCTGGAACAAACACACACAAAGCCTTCTTCCAAGAACACCACCACCACACTCGAGACGCAACAACACCAAATGTCTCTGCACATCAAGCAACTCGAGGACAAACAGCAATTCTTGCAAAAGTTACTCAAAGGCAAAGACCTCTTCATGGAGGCAAAAAACAAGCAGCTACGAACTCTCCGCAAGAACCTCGAGGACAAAGAGAAGGAAAACAACACTTTACGGCAAACCCTGAGCACACTCTCACACTCCACCACCGACACCACGTCACTGGAGACACAACACGACCCAGAGTCTTCAGCACTCCAGGAAATGAGGAACAAACAACAGGAGCTAGAGAAGCTCGTGCGAGGGAAAGAGCTGGTTCTCAGACACAAAACTCAGCAGCTGCGTACGCTCCAGGACACCCTTGTCCAGAAGGAGGAGGAGAACAGGATCTTACAGCAATCTGTGACCCAGTTAGAAGAGGCCGTGTCCACACTGCACATGGAGATTCAGCAACGCACACAAGGACACGAGAGAAGACCCGACACACCTCGGGAAACGAACAAGGCACTCCAAGACTCCAACTCGGAGAGCCCCACGTCAATCCAAGAGGACCCGTTGGCTGCCTGTGCACTCAGGGAGGAGCTGCACACTCGTGAGCGGCTGCTCCGAGAAAAAGAAGACAGATGCCAGCAGCTCTTCAGTGCCACAGAGGCCATCCTGAAGCAGATCCTGGTGCTCCAGCAGGAGAAAGACACAGTGCTGCTGGCCCTGCACCAGAAACACCTGCAGGAACGGGCCCTGCACAGCTCACTGCAGAGCTTACAAGACATGTTCAACCACCAGCACCACAGGGACCACCCCCATCTTCCACAGTCCCAAGACTCTCACCTGCCTCAAGGCCTGCCTGAAGCACATGCCCTAGCAGCAGTTCAAGCCGAAGCCGGAGCCAGAGCCGGAGCAGAAGCAGAAGCAGGAGGAGGAGGAGCAGGACAAGGAGAAGCAGAAGTAGGAGGAGCAGGAGTAGGAGGAGCAGGAGAAGGAGGAGTAGCAGGAGACAGAGTAGGAGGAGCAGGAGACGAAGTAGGAGCCGAAGCAGGAGACGGAGCAGGAGACGGAGAAGGAGGAGCAGGAGATAGAACAGGAGGAGCAGGAGGAGGAGGAGCACCAGGAGGAGCACCAGTTGGAGGAGGAGCAGGAACAGGAGCAGGAGACGAAGTAGGAGCCGAAGCAGGAGCCGGAGCAGGAGATGGAGCAGGAGGAGCAGGAGATGGAACAGGAGGAGCAGGAGGAGGAGGAGCAGGAGACGGAGCAGGAGCAGGAGGAGGAGTAGGAGCAGGAGGAGGAGGAGCAGGAGCCGAAACAGGAGCCGAAACAGGAGCCGGAGCAGGAGCCGGAGCAGGAGCCGGAGCAGGAGACGGAGCAGGAGACGGAGTAGGAGGAGCAGGAAGAGATGGAGCAGGAAGAGACGGAGGAGCAGGAGGAACAGGAGGAGCAGGAGGAGGAGGAGCCGGACCAGGAGTAGGAGGCAGAGCCCTGAGCAGCACCACCAATGCTGCTGATCCAGGGACACTGACACACTGCGGGAAGCAGCCCATGATGACACAGCCGGCCCTGGCCACTGAAACCAACACCCTGAGAGGCCAGGCCAAAGCCGATGCTGACAAGACCCAGCAGCAACTGCCCGCCAACCATGAGCCTGAGCCTGAGCCTGAGCCGGAGCTCATGCCCGAGCACGAGCCTGAGCCCTCCAGGATGGAGAATAAAAAGCCCAAGAAGTACCTGTCCGACCAAGGAGATGGCAAGAATGGGCAGATCGACATGGTGCAGGGCCAGAAGGCCGTTCAGGCTGCCAACATCACAGGCCCCAGAGCAGCTGCATTCCACGGCAACAGACACCTGGCCCAGTGCGGCCATTCCCAGCCAGGCCTAAGACACAGGGCTCCTCACTGCCAACTCCCACAGGCTCACCTCACCTGTGACAAGGGCAGTTCTGACAGCACCTAAGGCCAGGCCCCGCCTCGCTGGCTCCAAGGCTGCCCAAGCCTCCCATCCTACTACCAGCGGCCACCTGATTGGAGCCAAAGGCAAGATTCCCACACTCTGCTGCAGGGGCAGGCACAAGGGCTGCAAGCTGCCAGGGCCCAGCTGCATGCAAACACCAAGGGCACACCCAAGAACAGGCAGAAGACACCCAAGCCCAGCAGCCACCTCTCAACTGCTTCCCATGCAGCCGCCCACACAGCCCCAAACACCAACATGGCTCACACCACAGGGCCGCACAGTGCTCTGCCCACAATCCACCTGCTCCTCAACCTTGCTAAAGAGGCCCCGGCTCAACAACACCACCCCCGTCCCCTTTACTCACCCAGCAACCAAGCAATCGGACATGCAAGTCACACACCTCAAACACCACCACTCACGGCAAGACCACCCTCAGCACTGACTGAGGATGATTCGTTGACCACTGAACCCTACAGACACACAATTCTTACAGGCTTCACGCAGCTGACGTTGACGTGAGGCTGTCTTTCCGGATCATCAACACAGACTTTCTTTCCTCAGGACACCTTGCAAGGTTTACTGAGTGAATTATTTCCCCTCTGTCCAAGTGGACATTTTGAAGATATTTGGATTTGGCCACAGTCATCTGCCAACTGTAACTTACCAATTGTGCACAAGATAATAAACCCATGACAAAGACAAGATGATGCACTGGCTCACCTCATACCATTCTCCTAGCAGAGGAATGGTGGGGACAGGCTAGTTTGACCCACACAAGAAGGACAAAGGACCCAGACACAGGCGGCCTCATGCCGTCAATACACAAACACGTCAAGAGGCCGAATCGGCAGAGACACAATGGCCATTGCAGCTCTCTGCTTCCCAAGACAAAGAGACGCACTGGAACCTCTCACTCATGCAGTGAGAAGGAAAGCTGACCCCTCCACCACAGAAGTCTACACAAGAAGATTGCAAGAAAACAACTGCCAAGAGCAGACTGCAGGACGAGCACCAGAAGAGTTCCAATGGAAGCACCACGTACTTTCCAGACACTAACTGGACACTCAGAAAGTGTCCACAACACTACGTCAACAAGGTTTTAATAAAGTTTCTTACATCCAGAAACTGCTTGGAGGAGTTTCTGTAGAATCCTTCAACGAGCCCCTCACAGAACACACAGCAAGCCAATTTGTGCTTGAGGGAGGGTGTGGCATGGGAGTGGGAGAGGGGAGGACAGACAGTAGGACTTCCTGGGGACCAGCACGGTGTCACCATACATCATGCACACATCTCCCTGCAGGCCAGCATCGTACATGGGCACTGAGTCTAGTCCCAGCGGCTCCTCTTGTAATCCAGCTCCCTATTCCTTGGCATGGGCAAGTAGGAAAAAAATCAACTAGGTACCTGGCCACTTGGCTCAACACATGGGAGACCTGGACAAACCTCCTGAGCCCTGGCTTCACTGTGGCTCAGCACAGCCCTTGCCCTGCCTGCCATTTCAAGACTGACCCAGCACACGGTACATCTGTCTCTCTTTCACTCCCTGTCATTCTGCCATTCCTAGAAGGATCATTTTCTCATTACCAAGATCTACATTTTGTTGGTTTTGCTTTTGTGCTTTTATATTTGAAAGGCAGGTTCACGGGGAAAGTAGGAGAGACAAAGATCTTCCATCACCTATTGGATCACTCCCCAAATGGCCACAGCAGCCAGATCCGGGACACTCTGAAGCCAGGGGACCGGAGTTTCCTTCGAGTCTCCTGCGCATGTGCAGGCGTGCAAGGACTGGAACCATACTCTGAGGCTTTCTCCAGCACAACACCAGACAGCGGATTTCTAATTGGAGCTGCTGCCACTCAAGAAACACCTCCCAGAGGAGGCTTGGCCTGCCAGGCCACACTGCTGGCTCCTCAAATCAATCTCTTCTAAAAACATTCTTGTGTACCACGCAGGGCAATGAGTACACACCAATGGCTCAAATCCTACCTTCTTCAAGGACAGGAGGGTGGGGAAATGGTAATCAATTGTTTAAGGATTAATCGCTCTTGGTCCTGGCCCAATGTCCTAGTGACTAAATCCTTACCTTATGTGTGCCGGGATCCCACACAGGCACTGCTTCGTGTCCTAGCTACTCCACTTCCCATTTCCCACCCAGTTCCCTGCTTCTTGACCAGGAGAGCAGTAGTGGAAGGCATTACACCTTGGGAACCCTCACCCACATACAGCCCCCCAAATAAGCCTTGGCTGCTGCCTTTGGATGGGTCTCCTTAGTCGTGGCCATTGCAGACGCATGGGGAGCAAACCAGAGGACAGAAGAGCTTGCTCACTGTCTCTCCCTCTCTGGGAAACACAACTTTCCTGGAAAAATATATATGTCTTTATTTTTCATTGCTTTCCATTTCAAATGCAAAAGCACAACAGAGAAGGATGGAGAGACTATGAGATCCTCCCATCCAATGGTTCTCTACCAAAATGGCAGTGATGGTTGGAGATGAACCAATCTGAAGAAAAAAACCAGAAGCTTCTTCATGGTCTTCCTTGTGGCTGTAGGAGCTCAAGGCCTTAAGCCATCCTCCGCTGTTTCCCAGGCAATCAGCAGGGAGCTAGACTGCAAGAGGCACACCAACTGGCACTTCTATGAGACACAAGAGTCAAATCTTGGTCAAACCCTCAAGCGAGGGTTCTTAGGGACTCCCAGCTAGGTCACTAGACTCAAACGTAGGGTAGCCTCACGGAAAATCCCAAGACATGTGGTCTAATCTGAAAGTGCATGTGTCCAGAAAGGACCGCCTCATTCCTGATGCCTGAGCAGTGGGCAGCAGGTCCGGAGGCACATGTGGAACATGATGCCCAGTACTTCTAGGCCAGCAGGGGATGCCGTGGGGCTCCTCAGAGGATAGAAAGAACAGCTTACACAGCTCTCCTGCCCAAGCCTGGCAGCAAGTCCCTGCATTTGTGGATGCACTGGCATTCACTGGGACAGCCAGCAGACCTTGAAAAGATGTTCCCGACCAAGCTGCAACAAAACTCACACTGTCTCAGAAACGGCAAACCCACTCAAGGAATACACTCACAACGTGCTTCCCCACCTTGGGGTCTCTAAGGCATCATCCCATCACCATCCCCCGACCCCTCCCAGGCACTGATGTGCTTGGACCAAAAGCAGCTGTCTCCTTCCCTTCACCAACACAGGACCCAGGAAGAAAACAGAACAAGAACTGAAACAGTTGTTCCACCCACTACCTCCATACCTCAACCCTCCCCACCGAATCCAAGGACCACATGGGCATGCATCACTCTCAGCTACGTAATCAGTATTACAAGTAAAATATGAATTAAAAACAGACTAAAGTCAGGGCCTTCTGAGAAGGAGTAGTTGCCACTTGATCATGTTCTTTACCTCTGTGAGGCGTACAGAGGACTTAGCATTTCCCTTTCAGGGGATCCTAACAATCCTAGCAGAACATCTACAGAAAGATTTTCACCTGGAGACCGGATGAATTCCAAACTCCAATCATGTATTCACAACTTCAACATGAACTTTCTTAACTGCAACAGAAAGTGATGTGGTTTGGCGCTTCTTACGAGTATTCAAATCAGCACTGCCTCAGTGATATCCTGCTAGAACCGCACCTCCATCTCCAAGGGCTCCATCTTTATCCTAAACTTTATCATTCACATTCGAATTTGTCAATACTTTACAGGGAAAAACAAGCTGGCATCCTGCACCAAGCACCACATGGGTTTGAGGAGACAGATGAGAGCCAACAAAGTCATGCCCTCAACAGTGACTAACTCCATAGAGAAACAGAAAGCCCAGAATAATATAAGATCAGACCAACAGTGAAATACACTGTTGTATTAATACTGTTTGTATTATAGCAACATAATTCATTTGATCTTTCCTACTTCTAACTTGTCAGCCAGCATACCAATGTTAGAGGACATTTGAACAACATTAGAACTCAAAGTGTTTCAGAAAGCTTCTTCAGGAACATAAACATAGCAGGCATTTCAGTGCAGCAACAACAAAATGTCAAACAACATGATTTCAGCTTTCAAAGGAGAAATCTAACAGAGAGACAGAGATCTGCCTTCCACTGGTTCACTCCCCAAAGGGCCACAACGGCCAGAGCTGGATCAGTCTGAAACCAGTGGCCTGGAGCATCTTCCTGCTCTGGCACGCAGCAGTGCAAGCCCTTGAACCACACTCTGATGCTCTCCCAGGCACAACAGCAGAGAGCTCATTTGCAAGTGGAGCTGCTCTCACTCAAAAAGGACCTCAATGGGCAGTACAGGTGCCACAGGGGAGGTTTAGCCTGCCAGGCCACAGTGCTGGCTCCTCAAGCAATTGTCTGCTAAAAACATGCATGTGAAACATGAAGATCATGCAGTCCACAGCTGTGGCTCAATTCCGAGGCTCCTCAAGTGGGGCAAAGGCAGTCAATCTTTGAAAGATCAACTGCTTTCCAGCCTGGCCCAATGGCCAGGCAGACACATCCTCACTTTGCATGCACCACAATCCCATATAGAGAATCTGTATAATAAGGCCCTGCGTGACAGCCTAATGACTAAATCCTTGCCTTGCACGTACTGGGTTCCCATATGAGCACATCAAGTCCCAGCTGCTCCACTTCCCATCCACCTCCATGCTGGTGGCCTTGGAAAGCAAAAGAGAATGGCCCAAAGTCTTGGGACCCTGCACCTGCATGGGAGATCTGGACCAAGCCACTGGCTCCTGACTTGGCAGCCACTTGGGGAATGAACAAGCGACACAAGACCTTTCTCTCTGCCCATCTCTCTCTGCATCTGACTTTCACATAAAGATAATCTTTAAAAACAAGATGCACAGCATGAAAAACTGACACATTCACAATAAAATGTCTTTGTACCAAAACCTTTTTCAATTCCATGTTCCACACAGTTTTGGAAGTACCCTGTATCTTTTCTGCCTTATTTTCTCTTCCAAGGTCTCAGATAGTATAGAAGACTTTAATGAACCAGTAGTTCTCTTACCATTTGGCTTATGCTCTATCCTTCTTCTCTCCTTGCTTCCACTGAGATGATTTCCTCTATCTTTTATCTTCCAGGTTTGCAAAACCTTAAGGCTCGTCTCTCAGCTGCTTCTTCCTAAGACAGCAGTTGGAAGGCAAATAGGGCACAAATCATGCTGGTCTCCCCTCTCTGGACTTTCTTCTTCTTGACTCATCTCCTAAGGACAGATTATCTTGGCAACACTTGGTTTGTAAGAAGAACAGTTTCTTAGGTTTTGTTCAGACTCTTCCCTTATCCTTAACAGGACTGTGTCACTCAATCTACCATTATCAGCATCAGAATCTGCAGTGTGCTTATTTACAACAGCTTCAACAAGCTTTGATCTTTCTCTCTGCCAAGACACAAATGCATTCTTTCAATTTATAACAAAATATAAGACATCATTATTTAAACACAACATCGATTTCCTTACATAACACAAAGTCATAAATGACTGCATGGTCATTAAGCCACCCTGCTCATAGCCTGGAAAAGCAGTTGGCCAAAGTGTTTGGGTCACTGCCACCCATGTGGGTGACCCAGATGAAGCTCCTGGCTCCTGCCTTCCACCTGGCCCATTCCCAGCTACTCGGACTTTGGGAGTGAACTCACTCATGGAAGATATCTGCTTCTGTCTTCTCCTCTCCCACTCTAATTCTGACTTCAAATTTTAAAGCCAAAACAAAACAAAAAGGCCAAAGACTACACGCGGGTATGATCTACAGCAGCAGGATAAGGTTTCTGTGTCTGACCGTGAGGTGCTTGGATTGGATAATTCATGTCTAGTTCCCAACTCCAGATTCCTGCTAATGCAGATCCCGAGATAGAATAATAACGGCTCAAGTAACGTGAGGTCCTGCCAGCCATGTGGGAGACTTGACCGAATCCTGAACACCAGCTTCAACCCACCTTGCCAGCAGATGCAGGCATCTGAAGAGTGAACCAGTGCATGGAAACTATTTGTCTATGTGTGTTTTCTTTACTCTCTTTTTTAAATAATTTATTTTTTTAAAGATTTATTTATTTTTATTACAAAGTCAGATATACAGAGAGGAGAGACAGAGAGGAAGTGAACCAGTTCTGTGTACTGGTTCACTCCCCAAGTGAGCTGCAACGGCTGGTGCTGCGCCAATCCGAAGCCTGGAACCTGGAACTTCCTCCTGGTCTCCCACACAAGTACAGGGTCCCAAAGCTTTGGGCCGTCCTCCACTGCTTCCCCAGGACACAAGCAGGGAGCTGGATGGGAAGTGGAGCTGCTGGGATTAGAACTGGGGCCCATATGGGAACCCGGGATGTTCAAGACGAGGACTTCAGCCGCTAGGCCACGCCGCCGGGCCCTTAAATAATTTTTTGAAGTTCTCTTTTTTTAATTGAAGGCAGACTTATGGAGAAAAGGAGAGACAGATAGGAAGACGTTCTGTCTACTGGTTCACTCCCCAGGTGGCGGCTATGGCCACAGCTGAGCTGAAACCACTCTCGACCACTTTCCTAGGCCACAAGCAGGGAGCTGGATGGGAAGTGAAGCAGCTGGGACACAGATTTGCATCCACATGGGATCCTAGCACATGCAAGACAAGGATTTAGCCACTAGGACACTGCGCCAGGCACCAATGTTTCTTGAAGTATTATTTCATAACCAGGGAATTAAAACTTTAACATTTGAAATCTCTGTAATACTTCCATTCTGCAAAACTTCTCTAGCACCATAAACAACATCAAGGGACGCTTGAGTAAACTTTCTCTATCCATGTTAGGTAAAGATATTAAAGTATTAAATTACTCTAAAATCACTTCAAAAACTAAAGCTACAAAAGAAACTTTCACTAAAAGAATCTGTACCTTGTTGTTTTACGCTGAAGATCAACTTCACATCTACATCAGCCTGAGAACACTTGGAAAGCTAAAGTGTAAAAAGCACCAAACAAACCCTGTGGGAGAAAAAGAAACAAAAGTTAGATTGCATTTCTTCTCCTACAAGTAACTTATTTTTAATCCAAAAGGCTGGGACACACACAAAACACACAAATCTCCCATGCATTTGTTATTTTCCAAATGCCTACTAAAGCCTAGCCTGTCCAGCCCAAGCCCTGGAGCCCAGAACTCAGTGCCAGCATCCCATGGGAGCCAGCAGGGACCCAAGCACTTGAGCCATCACCTGATGCCTCCCAGGGTACACATATCTGGAAGCCGGCCGTGGAAACAGAGCTAAGTTCTAATACAGGCACTCTCATATTCTCTATGGGAATCTCAAGTGCTGCCATACTGTCATTTTTTGTAAGATTTATCTGTTTTACTTGAAAGTCAGAGTTGCAGGGAAAGAGGGAGAGATGGAGAGACAATCTTCCATCTGCTGGTTCACTCTCCCTATGGCTGGAAGACTAGAGATGGGCTGGTCCAAAGCTAGGACAAAGGAGCCTCTTCTGGGTCCTCCCACGTGGGGGCAGCAGCCTGAGGCCTTGACACATCCTCCACTGCTTTCAGAGACCACTGGATTATTGTCCAGTTTTATTCTAGTTCTATCACTTCTTTTCAGTCAGTCTTCTACGTGGGTTCTTTTGTCCTTACCTCATGTCTACGAACACACTGATCTAGGGGGCATGAGTCATATGAAATCCACAGAACTTCAACCATCACCCACAGCCTAGTATTAACAGGATCCTCTCCATGTTAAGTCAGACACCGACATCCTCTGGAAGTACCATCTTACTCAGGACCTTCAACTTTGAGAATGTCAAGTTTATACACTCCAGCTATTCTTTACCATGATTACCAGTGATAGCTACCAATACTATTTCCCCATGAAGTTTACCACTTCATAAATCTTGGAAAAGGACAGTATCTAAACTTCAACTAGTACATCTTGATCCAACTTATATCGAGTTTATACCCAAAACAAAACAAAATGTAATAATTTCTCTTTTTGATTTAATACAAATCTGTTCCCCAAAAGGAATCTTGAGGCACCTCAGAGGTGGTTCAGGCACTACACATTTTTATAAGGGTGTCCTTAGGTGAGAGGCAGACACACACAGAATCTTTCAGACGCCACTTTGTCTGGGCCAGGAAGAAGCCGTGAGCCCCAAACTCCATCTGGGTCTCCTGTGTGGTGGCAAAGGCCCAAGTATTAAAGCCATCACGTCCTGCTTTCCCAGGCACATCACAGGGAGCTGGATCAGAAGCAGAGCAGTTGCAATAAGAACTGATGCTCTGAGGTGGCATGCCAGTGTCACAAGCTGTGGCTTACCTCTTCACCACAACGCCTGCCCTGTATTTCATACCTTTAGCTGTAACAACACCATTTAGAGAAGTTCTAAGAAACAGTAAAGTACTTAGGGTAATTTCCATAAACACTATGTATTATAAATACATTTCTCAAAAATGAGAAAACACTGGTTAAAATACTTAGGTTCCACATCAGAATACCTGGGTTTCAGCTGCAGCTCCGGTTCCACTCCAGCTTCCCACTGACAGAGAGAAGCAAGGAACCAACCAACCAAGGCCTCCTCTCACCATCATGGGAGATCTAGATTGAGTTTCTGTCTCCTGGGTTTGCCCACGACAGTCCTGGCCATTGTGGGCACCTGGGGAGTAAACCATCAATGGAGTGATGGCTCTCACTCCATGTGACTCTCAAATAAAACAAAACTGATGTTTGTTCAACATCTGGCTCATGTGAGTGCCTAAAGAATTAAAGGTAGGTGTGTGTGTATATGCATGTGTGTGTGCGTGCATGTACAAATGAAGAAAAGTTTTAATAAAATCAATCTTCAAACCTTTTGGATGACTAAATCTGGGTAGGGATCTCTCGCTTTAATGAAACAGAAAGCTGCTCTCGTGACGGACTGGAGGAGAGTGGAGTCTTTTCTGGTCTGAAGAATTTTAACAATTGCACTTCTGCTGGTGGCTCTGAAACAAACACAAAAAAGATCAAACTGTTTTGATTCAAGTAAAGTTGCACACAAAACTTAAATTTATTACAGGTAATAAAAACTATGAACACTAAAGTACATTTCTCTATCATTTAAATTAAAAGTTGCTATCATATACTATTCTTGCTGGTTCGGTAGGCTTTAAAGGTTTACATCACAATAAAAATGCGTCAAAAATGCTGAAGGAGTAAAAGTTTAAGCACCGCTATTTAAACACATGACGCACTGTCGGTGTCTACATTATTGGATCATCTGCTTGCATTCTGTTCACATGCACATGTGCACATGCAATGTTTCCAATCGATGGAACAGCACTGGAGCTGCTCTGGTGCCCAGCAGCTTCAATCACTCCCTGTGATGCTGGCATCCCATGGGAGCACTCGTTGGAGGCCTACCTGATCCACCTCTGGTCCAGCTCCCTGCTAATGTGCCTAGGAACGGCGGGGGATGTGGCCAAAGCACTCGGTGTCCTGAAACCCACATGTGGGACCCAGATGGAATTCTGGACTCCTGGCTTTTACCTGGAGATTTGGGGAATGCTGGTCATGTGGGGAATGCAGCAGAAGATGAAGGATCTCTCTCTCTCTTTCTCTCGGTAATGCTGCCTTCTCAACAAAATCATTTAAAAAGAAGCTTAATATAGAATTTAGGAAAAAATAAGGCAGCACAGTCAAAGCTATCCCCAGCTGCCATACAACTCCAGAGAGCATCCCTTAGAGTTTGCCTTGTGCCAACCCACAATTCTATCAGGATGTGGTACTGTTACAGTAAATAAGAAAATACACTGAATGTTTCCCTTCCTCTTAAGCATATCAATTCTTTTCACAGCTAGGAATTCTACATTTACAAGACAGAAACTGCAAGATCATAGAAAACTGAACAAAAATGCTTTTTTTCCAAGCTGTCATAACACTTTCTATTTGAATATCATTTAAAATAACCTAATTTCTAATATCATCAGTCTTTTTGTCAAAGTCCTTTACCTAAATCCCAAAATAAACACCTGAACCAGCTATGCCTTTACAAAAACACAAATATCAGCCTCCCTTCCCCCAATACCCATACAAAACCACAGGGCAGTCCCAAAGCAACCCACGATGTTACCTGTTTCTGGAGTTTTAAAAAGCCTTCTCTTCCTACAGCAGCAAGAATAACATGATGCTGACTATCCAAAATTAGCTGCTTCCTGTCATTCACAATATTCCCCTAAAAAGTACAAAGCACATTGAACAACTTGGCAGTAGCCTCAAAAGCAGCAGCACAACCTTTGCTGGAGGACTGAAATATTGTATCTCATACCAACTCCCACACTCACAGCTGTCTGCATTTCCAAATGATTCAAGCAATATTCTGTCCAAAAATCTGTCTTGCTTCAAATTGACACGGATATTAAAGAGAGACACATCTTGAAATCTTTTCCAATCTACTTCAGAATGCTTAAGGAACTACTTCAAGGATTAGTAATGTCTGGTAATGCACACTAATCCTCTATCTTCAAGCACCAGCTTCCCTGGAGTTCATGTTCTGGCTGCTCCACTTCCCATTCAGATCCCTGTTTGTGACCTGGAAAAGCAACAGAGGATGGCCCAACTCCTGGAGACCCTGTGCCCATGTGGGAGACTTGCAAGCAGCTCCTGGCTCCTGGCACTGGATCGGCTCAGCTCCAGGCACTGCAGCCATTTGGGGGAGGAAGTGGATGGAAGATCTCCCTCTCTGTGTCTCTCCAATTCCCTATAAATCTTTTCCAATAAATACATAAATCTTTTAAAAAGAAACTACTTAAAAATAAGGATGCTTCCAGCCATGGAATAATAGTCAAAACATTTAGAGCTCATTATACACTTGTTTAATGCCTAATGCTTTACATTAAGGGGCACTGGCACTGAGCCTGAAATGAGATCCAGGCACTCTAAACCTCAGGGGTACTTCATTTGAAGCGAATAATGTGTAGCTCATATTTTAACACAAAACACGTTCTATAATAAAATTATGAATCTAATTAAGCAGTAGTTCATTTGAAATTCACACAAGCCCAGCTAAATTTAAATGCAACCCCCTCCTCTGCATGCCCATACTAACATACCATCCCAGGCCACCTGCCACCTGAGGAAGGGGACAGAGGTTACCTGCAGTTAAGCTGTTTCCTGCTGTGCAGGCATCCTATAGGTACCTTGCTGGAGCCCTGGTTTCTTCACTGCACACTCAGGTCCCTGCTAATGTGCTTGGGAAAACAGAGGGAGACTTGGCTAGAGTTCCAGCCTTTGCTCTGGCCAATCCCCCAGCGGCCTCTTGAGAAGTGAACCACTAGATAGCAGATCACAGCCTGGTCTGTGATCTCCCATTCCTTCTCTACATTGAAAATAATTACATGAATCAATCAATCAATCAATAAACTTTGATATCTAAAGACTCATCCCCAAAATCATTGTTAAATATGAAGAATATTCTAGAACAACTGAATCAATTCAAAATACATGCACTGACACATACTACAGGTATAGTTCTACAATGGTCTTACATCAGACAACTCAAATTTATACTATAATCACATTTCAAGGGAGTATTTTTGGACAAGGTACTTAATTTCAGTACAGAATCACGTTTTAGGACATCATGCATGTACATGACAAAAACGGTAGCAAAAAAGGCTTCAAGAATATAAGGCAATGTTAAACAAAAGTCATAGGATAGTAACAACAAATTTTAAAAATAAGAAAGCAGTAACTTTAACTGCAAAAAATCATCAATAATGTGCAGTTACTTTTCAGGTTAGGAATCAAACACTTGTGCAATCTCAGCAAGCAGTTTATTACCACATACTTTCCTGAACAGTATACTATTCAGAGCCACTGCACTTTTGAATCAACCTCACAGCATCCTCTACTGCTGTGTCTCTGTACGCACTGGGCTTGTAGCTTCTTCAAACCTGAAGATAAACTTCTATAAAAGAAGTCTAGATGCACATGGACTTGCTCAATTTATTCTCTGTTGAAACAAAGTATCTTGTCCAGCTAGTGATTTTAATTACGTATTATCAAAATGAATTCCAAAATGGAAAATCTTAAAAACTGAATCTCAAAGAAATAAATCTTGCCACAATTTGTATTTCTAGACTACTTATGGAACTTTCCAAAAACCATTCAATGACAAACATGACAAGACTCACAACCTTCATGTAATTTAGTGGTCATGCTGATATGTAGGCAAATTTAGAAAGTTTTTTAAGGAATAAGCAAAACTGGTAACTAAGGTCTTGAAAGCTAACTTCAACATTCAGGAAGCACAGAATCTGCCAAAGTCTTGCGTTTGGGAATCACTGTGTTTTTGCAGTTTAGGCATATTTTTGAACAACTGCTTCCTCAAATGGTCAACTGATAATCCTAAGAGTCAAATGGAACTAAATAAAAACATACAGAAGTGTAAGGGTGGTTGTCATCATCAAGAAGATCACAAACAAGAGCTCGGCCAGCTAAAGTCCTCGCCTTGAATGCCCCAGGATCCCATATGGGCGCCGGTTCTAATCCCGGCAGCTCCACTTCCCATCCAGCTCCCTGCTTGTGGCCTGGGAAAGCAGTCGAGGACGGCCCAATGCTTTGGGACCCTGCACCCGTGTGGGAGACCCGGAGGAGGTTCCAGGTTCCCGGCTTCGGATTGGCGCAGCACCGGCCGTTGCTATATGTGATTCTCATGCCTTATTTGATGACACAGTTCCTTAGGCTCTGGGGATTTGCCATCCCCTCTCTCAAACCGTCCCTCAGCTACTCATTCCCCCTCTAGTAATGTAAGGGGTAGTCTTTCATCAACAGTCCTAAGTCCATCATTTTGCTACTGAAGTGTTTCCAGACATTGTAGCCATGGACACTGTCACAGAGTCAGGATAGATTCAACAGTTTCAACAGAAGTCCAGCTTTGGTCTGGATACAGAGATACATACTGCCCTAGTTCTCCACATCCGGACCTGCCAGTCTCTGCTACACTTCTGTTATACACCCCCTCAAGCACAGAGACAGAGAAAAAAACAGTCCACAATGGGGTGAAAAGCAGAGAATTTACATGAACACAAATTTAAACAACATACTTACACAATGACCAATGTGTTGCTAAAGTGATGGAACCGAAAATCAAAAACCTTGTTGTAGAAACTGATGCTACTGGGAGGGGTTGCAGGAATCCCAGAGCCTATGAAACTGTGTCACATAATGTAATGTAATTAATAAAAAAATACATATGTATGTATAAATATATATATTTATAAAAAGAGATTGATGCTACCGCATGACCCATGCGGTGCAAAAGAAATAACCATATAAACAACAATGACCACATAAACAAGAACATCAATGCCCATGACATGTAGCAAAAATAGTGTCGAGAGGGACATTTACAACACCAGGTGCTTACAATCAAAACGTCTCATATGAATGATCTATTAATGAGTCACAAGGACTTCTTCAAAACACACAAATGAACAGAAAGTACAAAAAGGTAAAAATTCACAGCAAAAATAACTGGATTTGAAACTAAAAAACTGCAAATGAAAACAAGAGCCACTCACAAAGAGGAAAAACAACCCCTCAGCCATAATAAGGGAGAGCAACACGAGACCCCAACCACTTAAAATCCAACAAGCAATACTTCCAACTTTCTGCTCTTTCTATGGGTCATGACACTGTTGGCATAGGCAATAGAAGAGAGTCTAATTTTGTACAGTCTAGGGATACCTCAAAGTTAAATGGGAGTCTACCTCCATTCCTTACTAGAGAAGCATTTGGTTGATTTTTTTTGATTCCTGGTACTTTGCTCTGCATTATACCCTTTGTTTGCAGGGTTAAACACGATGTCTTTGTATTCTGACATGGTGTTTTTTCCACAAATTGATTTCATTATGCGTATGTTAAATCATCCCTACATGCCAGGGATAAACCCCACCCGGTCAGGATGAAGGATCTGTCTGATATACTGCTGTATTCTGTTGGCAGTATTTTGTCCAAGATCGCAGCAAGGATATTCAGCAAGGCTATTCAGCAAGGATATCAGTCTGTAGCTTTCTTTCTCTACTCTATCTCTGTCTGGCTTTGATAGGAAGGTGATACTGGCTTCGTAGAAGGAGTTTGGATTGATGCCTCCCTTTCTTTTCTTTTGAATAGTTTAGGAAGAATTAGGTTCAGTTCTACTAGGAATGCTTTGTAGAACAGAGCAGTGAATGGGCCCAATGCATTTGCATAGCAGCAAAAGTCCTTGCCTTACACGTGCTAGGATCTCACATGGGCACTGGGTGTAATCCTGATGGCCCCATTTCCTATTCAGTTCCATGCTTGTGGCCTGGGCGAGCAATGCAGGACATCCCAAAGCCTTAGAACCCCATACCCACGTGGGAGTCACAGAGGAGGCTCTGAGCTCCTGGTTTCAGACGGGCACAGCTCCAGCCAATGTGGCTGCTTGGGGAGTACATCAGAGGATGCAACATCTTCCTCTTTGTTTCTTCTCACATACACAAGTAAATCTTCAAAATAAAAATTAAAAAGGAGCAAACGAATCCGTCTGAGCCTGGCCTTTTTCTTTCTTGGCAGGGCTTTAATCACTGATTCAATCTCTGCCTTGGTTCTAGGTTTGATTTTTCTGTTGCCTCATGACTCAGTTTTGGCAGACGGTACAAGTCCAGGAATCTATCATTTCCAGGAATCCTTCCCATTTGATGGCATAGAGTTGTTGGTAGTAATTTGATTATTCTGCATGTGGCTCAAGTATCTGCTGTCATGTTCCCATTTTCATCTTTGATCATACTAATTTTTGTCCTCTCATTTTTTCTTGTTTGTTGGTCACTTGGATCAGTGGGATGTCTATTCTGTTTATGTTCTCAAAGAACCAACTCTTTGATTCATTGATTTTGTGTATTGCTCTCTTGGTCTCTGTATAATTTAGTTCTTCTTATTTTGATTCTTGCTTGTTTTCTCTTGCTTTGCTGTTGTTTTTCTACCTCGTTCAGGTGTATTCTTGGCTCATTTGTTGGATATCTTTCTTGTCTACTGCTGCAGGCACCAACTGCAATAAATTTACCTCTTGAAATGGCCTTGCCAGTGTCCCACAGGTTTTGGTAAGTTGCGTCCGAGCTTACATGTGTTTCAAGAAATGTTTAAATTTCGTGTTTAATTTCTTGTCCAACCCACTGCTTGTTCAGTAGCATTCTGTTCATCTTCCAAGAGTTTACAAATTTCCTGGGGTATTTGGATTTGTTGATCTCTAGTTTCACTCTGTAGTCTCTGACAAGATGCATGGTATGATTTCAATTTTTTCAAGGTGGTGATGCATGTTTTGTGACAAAGAACATGGTCGATCCTGCAGAAGGCTCCATGTAAAGTTAAAGAAAATGCGTATTCTGTGTCTATGGGATGGAAGGTGCTGTATAAATCTATGAAGTCCATTTGTTCTGTGTGAGATCTGTTGCTTCTTTGTAGAGATTCTGCCCATTGAATCTGTCCACTGAAGTGAATGGGGTCTTGAGATCCACACACCATTATTGTCCTGGCATTTATCTTCACCCTTAGGTCCGTCAATACTTGTTTCGATAGCTAGGTGCTCTTGCATTTGGTGTGTACACATTCACCATTGTTATTTCTTGTTGGTGGATGGTTCCCTTTGTCATTATGTAGTGGCTCTTTACCTCTTGTAGTGTTTTTTCACGATGAAGTCCATCTCATCTGATAGTAGAATGGCTACACTGGGTCTTTTCCCTTTGGCATGAAATGTGCTTTTCCAGCCTTTCACACTCAGCTTTCATGTATTTGTTGAGTAGCCATGTCTCCAATAGGCAAACAGAGAGATGGGCACTGCTTTTTGATCCATTCTGTTAATCCATGTCTTTTGATTGATGACTTTAGGGCATCTGTGTTCAGAGTTAGTACTGCCTTCTTCATCTTCAAGAGAATTATTTCTGCAGATAGTGGCTCGGACTTTGAAAGATCGGCTGGGACAAATGACTGCAGTATGTCTTCATATTCTGTGGTTAAAGTGAAAAATAATAAAAACAAATTATTTGAAGATCCCCTTACCATGTTCTAATTCTCTAATTTCACATAAATTTAGGAAAATGGATAAACCCAGTGTGCATTGAACTTAGCAGTTAAGAGAGGCAGCTTAGAATGTCCACACATCCCACTTAGGAGAGCCTGGAGTTTCTGACTCTCAGCTTAGATTCCCAATTACACATTCCCGATGATGCAGACCCTGCCAAGCTCCAAGCTAAGGTACGACTTGGTCTCCTACCTCCTTGGGGGAAGAGCTGCATTGCCTCCCGCACTACCTCCTGACTTCAACCCAGTCCAGCTTCAGCCACATAGGCATTTGGGGAGTGGACTGGTGGAGGACAGAGCCATCTGCCTCTCAATTTAAAAACAAAACCAAAACAGCAGAGCAAAATACAATGAGACACTAACCTAATTTTCTTTGATTCCTTCTTGTCTATTTGATGGTAAATATTCAGACACACAGCTGCCATCCCTGGAGTGTCTGCTCCTCTACTGCCTATGCTCCCAACAGCCAAATTCTGAAACTGTTCACTCTGCTTGGAGGAAGCTCACTTACAATTACCATAGGCCACAGAGTCTTCCCTGATGGGCCAGAGCCCATCAAATCACAGATTTCACATTTCTTGAAGATCTACATTATTCTCTGTCCTTTATAATAGGCTCTAATTTGGGCCTCAAGAAAGGCTTAGAAGATATTGATATTCTGTTAAACAAAATAACTTCAGTACAATTGCTGCTACTTAATTCTCAAAAATTCACAATAATGCTATCACAAAAATGTTCTGCTATACAATATATAGCCAACAGATCTTGCTGTTAAGCAGGGTACACTTGGTTTGCTTATTGACCAATCATTCTAACATCACAACACTGTGCAATTGTATCCAGTTTTTCATATCTTCTCAGGGAAGGGAAAATGGAAGGAAAAAGTCCATCTACCATCCTTTGCTGGTCTCTCGGGCCATCAACTGTGAGCTGGATTGGAAGGGGCAAAGCTTGGACGCAAGCCAGCACCCATACGGAATGCCAGAACCACAGGCAGAGAATTAATGTGCTATGCCACTGCACTGGCCCTCCTTATCTACAAATTTTAAGAATAAAGGAACTCACACACAGCAAAATACCTCCGATTCGATCCTCGTACAGGAATCCTTGTAAAGCAGTTTTTAAATCAAATGCACTTACAGATACATAGATAATTTATAATTAACCTCTTGCTATATCAGAATCTTAGAATTTAAAATTACATTTCTCGGGCCTGGTGGCGTGGCCTAGCAGCTAAAGTCCTCGCCTTGAATGCCCCGGGATCCCATATGGGCACCGGTTCTAATCCCGGCAGCTCCACATCCCATTCAGCTCCCTGCTCTTGTGGCCTGGGAAAGCAGTTGAGGATGGCCCAAAGCATTGGGAACCTGCATCCGTGTGGGAGGCCCAGAAGAGGTTCCTGGCTCCTGGCTTCGGATCGGCGTGTACCGGCCATTGCAGCTCACTTGGGGAGTGAATCATCGGACGGAAGATCTTCCTCTCTGTCTCTCCTCCTGTCTGTATATCCACCTTCACAATGAAAGTAAATAAATCTTTAAAAAAAAAAAAAAGAATTTAAAATGACATTTCTCAAAGCTACCACTCAGGGTGTGTTTTTTCCTGTCATTTTCATCCCAACATTATTGTTCCACTCTTGTTAAGAAAACGCAATAGTAGGGCCTGGCACAATAGCCTAATGGCTAAAAGCTCACCAGGATCCCCTACTCATATCCTGTCTGCTCCACTTGCCATCCAACCTCTTGCTTGTGGCCTGGGAAGGCAGTCAAGGACAGCCCAAAGCCTTGGCACCCTGCATCTGTGTGGGAGACCCGCAACAAGCTCCTGGCTCCTGGTTTCAGCCTGGCTCGGCTCTGGCCTTTGCTGTCACGTGGGGAGTGAACCAGCACACAGAACAGTTGTCTCTCTCTATCGCCTTCTCTCTGTATATCTGTCTTTGTAACAACAAAAATCTCTCAAAGAAAAAAAGGAACAGTAATCTGCTAAAACTCACCTATTATTGATAAAGTGCACCACACATTTATGGTTGTCACACAACCTCTCCTGAAATGTTTTGTGTAGGCCTTCAACCGGGATGAAATTCAATGTCAAGAGGAGATATATTTCAAATTTAAAGATTATGTAACATATATATATACGAATAAGAAACTACAATGAACTTTGACACATTTATTCTAAATTAGTAAAGCACAGGTGTACTAACAACTTCCTTTCCTAAGCTTTGTCTTCTTCTGAATCCATCTTCAATATCCCAAATGAACCTAACATATAACATGTCTCTGTTGCTGATATCAAATGAGATTTGTTTACCTCTTTTTATTATCATTTTATGATACATTTCCATAGGCCATGGGATTTCCTTTATCCCTTCCCCAATTCTATCCCCACGCCAACACCGAGTTCCCCTTTTTCATTACAATACCATAGTTCTTTACACACAGTCATATGTTCATCATTGCAAGCATGGACACAGGCAGAGAATCCAGCATCCTATTGTGAAGATATAACAAACCGTTTCATTGGGAGTCCATTTTTGTCTGGAAGTACAGATGCACACTGCATTGGATCCTCACATCTGGACAGGATCGTCTCCAATACACAGTTACTATACATCCCCTTACACATTAGTCACTCAGCAGTATGTTATTTCACTCCATGTTTTCCTACATTTCCACTTTTCTTCCTGCTGTTGATTTTGTTTCATGGTTTTTCATTTCAGGGGATCAATAATAACTGTGGAATAGGGACTATCATATCCAGTTGCAAAGATGCAATGAAATATGCATCTCTACCCCCAAATTAAAAACAGACTCTCAATGAAATTGTGAAATAGGATGCTGGACTCTGCCACTCTCCATATCTACAATGCCAGCATACACTTACACAGCAGAATGAAGTAATTATGACTGATTATGAAGGACTATATCACTAGAATGAGATAGTGGAATCACTAAAGAGGGACAGTGCTTAGAGGAGGAGTAAAGGAAATCCCAGAGTCTACGGAACTGTATCTTAAAATAACAATAATAATTTATTAAAAATGTCAAGTAAATCCTCTTATTTTTGTATCATAGTGTCAAATAGCAGTAAAATAAACATGTTAAGATCCTTAATCTGCTGCTATGTTTTACTGTAAAATTTACCTTTGTTAAAATTTGCTTCTGTTCAAATTTGTTGAGATCGCACGTAAAAGTATCCCAATATTACTTTGGCTGGTATTTTCTAATTACTGTATAATATTTTGGGAATGCAAATTTTATTTGAATGTCAACTACAGTTAAGCATGTGCCGTTTGCTTTTCTTGCTCAGGCTTTGTAATTTGAAGGAATGTTTTTATTACAGTTTAATAAATGTTTGCTTTATTTAAAAAAAAATAAAAAATATATATAATTTAATATAAAAAATAACAATAATAATAATAGCAACAAGAGCAGAAAATATCTAACATTAACTGAAAGTTGACTTAACATAGATTGCCTTAGGACTAGCCAACCTGTAAGACCATCTGCCCATTCCCACTAGTTTTACAGTTACAAAAGTGCTTTTGACAGTTTATTCTCATCAATGACAGAAGCAGAATGACATCTCTTTGCTGAAAAACTGTACCACTCTGCAAGGTGGAAATATTTATTTTTATTGCAAAGTCAGATGTAGATAGAGAGGAGCAGAGACAGAGCAGAAGAGCCTCCGTCCGATGATTCACCCCCCAAGTGACCGCAATGGTTGCACCACAATGGCTGGAGAGCCGAATCAGGAGCCAGGGACTCCTCCAGGTCTCCCATATCGATGTAGGGTCCCAAGGCTTTGGGTCGTCCTCAACTGCCACAGGCAAGGAGGCACAGGCAAGGAGCTTGAGGAGCAGCAGCACCGCTGGGATTAGAACCTGCGCCCTTATGGGATCACGGTGCGTTCAAAGCTGAGAACTTTAGCTGCTAGGCCACTGCACCAGGCCCAGTGTCTATTTCTCATTAGTTTTAGGATTAGCTTTAATAACAGCTAACACCCTTCTTAACTACAAGGGTGTGAATTTTTCATAGTTGTTGCTGCTGCAATTTCTAGGTTTATTAAATTAACAAAATGAGAGACTCAATTCAGAGTATTTTATTTCTTCCCTTCCAAACAAAGCAAACAAACTAGCTGCTTCCCACTTATAAAACACTACAAAGGTCCTTCTCTCATTAATATCAAACCAAAAAGAAAACCACACAACATATAATAGAGCCCTAAATTCACAGCCAAGAAGCATCTGGTTCAAAAAAAAACCTATTACACGGGGCTGGCACTGTGACACGCGTGTTCACTACCACCAACCACACTGCCATTCCAGAGAGTGCATGGAGCAGCTGCCCTACTTTTGACTCATTTTCATGCTAGGGTGTCTAGGAAGGCACCAGAAGCTGGCCCAAGTACATCCTGCATCCATGTGGGACACCCAAAAGCAGCTCTTGCTCCTGGCTTGGGCCTGACCCAGCCCTGGCAGGTGCAGCCACTGAGGGAGTGAATCATGGACAGACCATCGGTCTCTCTTCCTCTTGTTCCCTGACCTTTTTCTCTGTATTTCTGCCTTAACAATAAATACGATGATAATATGTATTTTCTAGATTTTTTAATCGGAAAATCAGATCTTACGGAGAAGGAAAGAGAGAGAGAGGAAAAAAAAAGATCTTTCAATGGCTGGTTCATTCTCCATATGGCCACAATGGCCAGAGGTGAGCCGATTCAAAGCCAGGAGCCGCTAGTTTCTTCCACGTCTCCACATGGGTGCACCTTCCCAAGGCTTTGGGCCATCCTCTACTGCTTTTCCACACCACAAGCAGGGAGCTACATGGGACGTGGAGCTGCCAGGACACAAAATCAGGGCACATACGGGATCCCGGCAGCACATGCACAGTGAGGACTTTAGCCACTAGGCTATGGCGCTGGGCCTAGCTCTTTTATTTGTGATACTTGCATCCCAGATCAGAATGCCTGCTGTGACTTCAACCTACTTTGCCCCCAGTACAGATGCCTGCTAGTGCACCTGGATTCAGCAGGTGACACTTGAGGTACTTGCATCCCTACAACCCATGGGACAGACTCCAATGGACTTCCAGATTCCTGCCTGTGGCTTGACCCAGTCCTGCAGGGATCAGTATAGTGACTAACACACGTCAAGTCAATTAGTTAAAAAACAAAAACAACGTTGAGTAAAAGATTTCCTCTTCAAAACATATACTCAAAATGTTTACAAGTAACAAATGGACTGCTCCACCAAGTAAAGCCTCACTCCAAATCCCTCTTGAGCTCCCAGTGAAAACAGTGTCTTATTTGGGAGAAAACAGCATTATTCTATCTAGTCTAAAGCTATTTTTCTAAACAAAATGCTCCTGATATTGTCACAGAACATGAGATGCTGATATATTTTTAGTGAATTTATAGCTTAGACATAAAGCAAGTTATCGTTTGCACCACATATACAGATTCCAGATTCTAAGATATATTTTCCTTTTGAAAATATATTGAATTGAATACTATAAATAAACAATGCAATGATAAATGCACTGTAACTCTTCAAAGACACACATTCAGTTGAAAGGATAAGATTACATGAATGCTAACTCAAAACCAAAAATGAAGAAAAGCTCAGTTATCATCAAACACCTGGCCAGGACCTCCACACTCCACAATGCTCAACTACCCTTGACTCATTTCTTTCAAGATTTACTTATTTCTACTGCAAACAGTAGAGTCCAAGAGGAAGATCGTCTGTTGGATGATTCAATCCTCAAGGGACCACAACAGTCACTGCTGCACCAGTAAGAATCAGGAGCCAGGACTCCTCCAGGTCTCCCATGCATGTGCACGATCCGAGGCCACAAGCAGGGAGCTGGATGGGAAGCAGGCCACTGGGATCAGAACCATTGCCCATACGAGATCTCGGCGTGCTGAAGACAATGACTTTCGCCACTAGGCCACTGCGCTGGGCCATCTGCACACATTCTTCAGTGGACTCCACAGCATTTCCAATAGCAAGGTGCCTCTACCACAGGAGCAGGAACTCAACTCGTATCTGCTTCAAGGCCTATGCCTACACTACCCAGGGGTCACACACAAATAAATTGTCTTCTAGCAAATTATATTTACACTCAGAAGAGCATTAGATAAACATCAAGAGTAACAGTTCATCTCACATCTAAGTTTTTCATGGCATAACAGTTTACCTAAAATACTTTCCAAGCTCAGTTTACTTACCTCTGCTTCTACATCCACATTTTGCTTCAAAGGCGACTTTCAAATGGCAGCACGTTCATGGTGAGCAGTAGCTTGCATAGCTGTAGGGTCAGCACAGTCTCCATTCTCTGAATTAAAAAAAAGGAAATGAGAAACCGTCATAACTCACCAAGTTTCGATATACATGTACAATACAGTTGTGACTTCAGGACACCATGAACCAATGAGAATGATTTATTAGTCCATACTATAGGTTTTTATTATGTAAGAGTAGGTTTTCCATACATTGTAGCCCTTTAATTTACAAAAGAAAGGCAAACTTACTACTAAAAACCAACGTTTGCTTAAGCAAAGAGTTCAACCAGAACTGTGCAGCCAATCTGTAAAGAACAAAGGATCCAGGTCATCGGAACAACAGCCAGGAAAACTGAGCAGTCCCCAGAAACAGAAGAACAATAAACTTCCTTCGGGACTAGGGAGAGGAGCTTTCTCTGGTCCTTGCTTGGTTCCAACTTTGGGTCCACACCCTCTCTTACAATGACCATCAGGATCCCTCCAGAAACACCTCAAAACAAACAAACAAACAAAAAATCTAGAACAGATAGAGAACAACAAGGAAAGCTTAGAATCAGACAGGAAACGGTCAGCGTGCATTCACTTATACCTCACTAGGTGGGACACAAAGATTAGTTACTCCTCACTAGGACATTGAAGAGTTCTCTGCACACCCCTCCTAAAACTGTTCTGCACCTAAACTGTTGACACATGTCTTGTTAGAGTTATAAGCCAGTTCAGACTACCCAAAAAACAGCCAGGTTCAGCAAAATCATGCTTCAACGCTCTAAACAGCTAAATACTAAAATGAAAATAGACATGAGACAGCTGAATAGTAATCTAAGGCCATTTTAACTTGTTTAGAACCCGGTTGTATATAAACTAAAATGGAAATGTCAATGAAGAAGTCTCAGGATGTGGCTAAGAACTTGCATTTTTTTAAACATATTCATTACTCAATACCATGTCAATTAAGTCCATAACGTTATAAATTGCTGCTGACGTTACGTTGTGGCTTTAAATTGATCGGGATGATATTCTTCCAGCTCTACGTTCAGACCAGAGATGGTCTCCCCAAGAAACCGTTGAACTTATCTGGACAATAAGATGCTGGACTCTATGTTTGCTATACACTTGCAATACGAGAATCTCGACTGATTTTGAACTGTGGTAATGCAACAAGGTGGAGGAATCCACCATGGGGGAGGGTTTGGAGCATGGTGGAGGGAATCCCAGTGCCTATAAAACTGTGTCACATAATGCAATGCAATTAATAAAAAAAAGAAGAAGAAAAGACATGGAGAATTAACTCTCAGAAAACATGATTCAAAAGGAAAGAAAGTGAATGAAAAACTTAAATAAAGCACTACTCATTACATACATATGTATATATGTACATCTCTATCAATATACGTATAGACACACACAACTGCAATTAACGGCCATAACAAACTGCCACAAAGAGCAACACAACAGGCTAAAATCTCACAATGTCTCGGAAATGCCAAAGACTTTAAAGGAATGCTTCCCCACCTTGGGGTCTCCAAGGCATCATCCCATCACCATCCCCCGACCCCTCCCAGGCACTGATGTGCTTGGACCAAAAGCAGCTGTCTCCTTCCCTTCACCAACACAGGACCCAGGAAGAAAACACAGAACAAGAACTGAAACAGTTGTTCCACCCACTACCTCCATACCTCAACCCTCCCCACCGAATCCAGGGACCACATGGGCATGCATCACTCTCATCATATACTCGTTGTTGGCTGAAAGCAGATGTCACAATGCATGCAAAACCTGCATTCCTTCAGAGTGCCAATGGAAACCTCCTTCAGTCGCACTTCTACGCGGCCTAGGGTCACATCATGGGACCTACAAATACACATCAACACTCCTTCAAACTTGAAGCACATTAGGAAATTACAGCAGGAAGGAACACACAAAAGCAGCAAACAGAAATCAGTGCAAAAATACAACTGAAGCTCACACTAGTGATTTCCTTTGCATTGTCAATTACACTGGTGGTCCAGTCCACTTGGCTGCATGGCCACAACGTGTATGCATATAAAGGAGTTGGCGGGAGGGTGTGGAGATGAAACAACACAGACTCTGGGAAGGAGTGTCCCCAAGTGCCAGGCACACTGCCATTTCAACACGCCTTCCCCCTAACTATGGCATGGATGGAAGATCTTCTACCATCCATGGAAGAAGAGGAAAAAGAAATACAGAAATGTCCAAGAGGGAAACAAATCCAGGAGGCAAACCACGGGAGAGTCATCATGCTGGAAAGAAAGAAAAGCTAAACACAATTCAACACAGTGATGTTTCTCTGCCAGAAAGCACAGGGAGTTTTGAGCCGAGGACAACATTCAAGCTTCGGCATGTCAGACTGAATGCAGTCTCCCTTGGTTGCTCCCGCAACAGCAGGCAATGAAGTGATACCTGCATGCAAAGTACAGGAAAGCCAAACAGGATTCATTGGCCCCTCCACTAACCAGGCTCATTCTTCTTTTGCTCGGGAGTTCCATTTGGATTTCCTGGAAAGGCAGAGTTGGAGAGACAGGAAGAGACAGAGAGAATGAGTTTCTCCCCACATGGGGAGACTTCCCAAATGGCCACAGGGGCTGGGGATGATCTGAGCCAGGAGCCAGGAGCCAGCAGCCAACAGCCAGGAGCCAGCAGCCAGCAGCTTCCTCTCCTCTCTGACATGGATGGCAGAGATCCAAGGACTTGGCCCATCAACCAGTGCTTTCCCAAATGCATCAGTAGGGATCTGGATCAATAGTACAACAGCCAGGCGGGACGCCTGCATCACTGGTGCCAGCTAGACTCACGGCACCACAGCTCTGCTCCCAAACACACTGATTCTGTAACTCAGTTGACTAATATGGAACATGCACACTCTCTCTCTCACACACACATAAATCTTAAAAAACCTCATGCAAACTGAGTATTCTCAAGAGTATATACAAGTCAGGCTTCATTTGTATGTTATTTCTCTTTTGTTGTTGTTACTTTTACTTCTTACAATGGCACAGCAGAGACAGAGAGAGAGAGTACCAGCTGCCATGTGCTAAGGCCTCACTCTCCCAAAGCCTGCCACTGCCCACACAGGGCAGGCAGAAGCCAGGAGACAGGAACGCCAACCTGTGCTGACACCAACATGGCAGGAGTTCAGACACGTGAGCCATCATCAAATGCCTCCCAGAGCACACAGGAGTGGCCAGCTACACTCTCATGGGGATCCAGGAATCAGTTCCAACGCCAGGAAGAACCATAGCATGGGGGGGGGGGAGCACTGGAAGGACAGGCCCTGTATTGTTCATACCTATGTATGCTCACACACTCTAGGGGAGGGACAGTTCATTTGGGGGCTTTCAGGGCTATCATGAGGATGTGAACAGGGCCAAAGACCTAGTGGGCTTTGAGGGGGAGGGCCGGGGCCCATGCCCGAGTTCCGGGCATCTCCAGGCAACAGCTGGTTGCTAACCAACGCCCATTGTGGGCTGCCTATATAAGGCCCAGCATGCACTGCTCCCGTGACATTTTGTGGGACTGTCCGACTGAGCTGGACGCTCTCTGAGCGCTCCAGTCCAGTTCAGCGACCCACAGCCATGTTCTCAGGGATCCGTGGCCTAGGCACCAGGCTAGGCCACTACCTGGGACTGGCAAAGATCGGCAGCTATTTCACAGACAGACTTGGCAAAGGCGTGTGGGGGAAGCACCTGCAAGGATGTGAAGAACACATGCTGACAAGTCTCTCCACAGACGTGGAAGCACGCTATCAGGCATGGGAGCTGCGCAACAACCAGCACACCGCCACTCAACACACCTTACCCCAAATTCTGGATCAATTCACAATTGAATCAGAACTCTTCAGCACCAACTGCACCCATCACCATGCAGATAACAAAACACAAGCGGGAAAGCTGGGAAAGGAAGGCGCCCAGCACCTGCAAACTCTCGGGCACTTTCCCACCAGAGAGGATCTCCTCAGAGTGCCCCAACCACGACCAGAAGCCTCCAACAAGACGACCTTTCACCAAGAAACTCGACCTCTGGCCTGCTCTGAGCCTCCTCAATGGCTCCTGCAGGAAAATCAAGAGCTCAAGACATCACTAGCCACCAAAGATGAAGCAATCAGGCTCCTCCGGGAAAGCATCCACACACTATGTCAGGTCGTGACAGAAGCCACACACGAGGACACACAACACCGGCAAGTGGCCCTTGAGATCAAACGACTCCAGAAGAAGCAACAGTTCTTACACAAGCTAGACAAGGGCAGAGAGCTCTTTCTCAAAGCCAAGAAGAAGGAGGTGCACGATCTGCAGAACCAGCTGGCAGAGATCCAGCAGGTAAACGAGACGATCAAACAATCCATGGACAACCTCGCCCAGTTCAGGAGGCTTCTGGACACTACACAAAACCTTGGCCAGGACAATCCAACTCTCACTCACTTGGCACACAATCTCCACAACAACAACATCACAGCCACAGAGTTTGAGGACGAATCCCGCCAAATCCTGAAGACTCTTGGCAACTTCCCTCCCAACA
Organism: Ochotona princeps; assembly: GCF_030435755.1. Lineage (NCBI taxonomy): Eukaryota > Metazoa > Chordata > Mammalia > Lagomorpha > Ochotonidae > Ochotona > Ochotona princeps. The sequence goes on from NC_080849.1 coordinate 49,584,803, forward strand.
AAGAAGATCGCCTAAGACACCTCCAAGCTTCCCTAGACGCCTCCCACACGACACCATTCACACCAGAGTCTCCAGACCTCACGCAACCTGGGACCTCAAGCCAGTCTTCTCAACTCCTCCAAGGGACCAGCCACAACCTCAAACCATCACTCGCACCAACACAAGCCAAAACCACGCTCCTCCTGGAACAAACACACACAAAGCCTTCTTCCAAGAACACCACCACCACACTCGAGACGCAACAACACCAAATGTCTCTGCACATCAAGCAACTCGAGGACAAACAGCAATTCTTGCAAAAGTTACTCAAAGGCAAAGACCTCTTCATGGAGGCAAAAAACAAGCAGCTACGAACTCTCCGCAAGAACCTCGAGGACAAAGAGAAGGAAAACAACACTTTACGGCAAACCCTGAGCACACTCTCACACTCCACCACCGACACCACGTCACTGGAGACACAACACGACCCAGAGTCTTCAGCACTCCAGGAAATGAGGAACAAACAACAGGAGCTAGAGAAGCTCGTGCGAGGGAAAGAGCTGGTTCTCAGACACAAAACTCAGCAGCTGCGTACGCTCCAGGACACCCTTGTCCAGAAGGAGGAGGAGAACAGGATCTTACAGCAATCTGTGACCCAGTTAGAAGAGGCCGTGTCCACACTGCACATGGAGATTCAGCAACGCACACAAGGACACGAGACAAGACCCGACACACCTCGGGAAACGAACAAGGCACTCCAAGACTCCAACTCGGAGAGCCCCACGTCAATCCAAGAGGACCCGTTGGCTGCCTGTGCACTCAGGGAGGAGCTGCACACTCGTGAGCGGCTGCTCCGAGAAAAAGAAGACAGATGCCAGCAGCTCTTCAGTGCCACAGAGGCCATCCTGAAGCAGATCCTGGTGCTCCAGCAGGAGAAAGACACAGTGCTGCTGGCCCTGCACCAGAAACACCTGCAGGAACGGGCCCTGCACAGCTCACTGCAGAGCTTACAAGACATGTTCAACCACCAGCACCACAGGGACCACCCCCATCTTCCACAGTCCCAAGACTCTCACCTGCCTCAAGGCCTGCCTGAAGCACATGCCCTAGCAGCAGTTCAAGCCGAAGCCGGAGCCAGAGCCGGAGCAGAAGCAGAAGCAGGAGGAGGAGGAGCAGGACAAGGAGAAGCAGAAGTAGGAGGAGCAGGAGTAGGAGGAGCAGGAGAAGGAGGAGTAGCAGGAGACAGAGTAGGAGGAGCAGGAGACGAAGTAGGAGCCGAAGCAGGAGACGGAGCAGGAGAAGGAGGAGGAGGAGCAGGAGATAGAACAGGAGGAGCAGGAGGAGGAGGAGCACCAGGAGGAGCACCAGTTGGAGGAGGAGCAGGAACAGGAGCAGGAGACGAAGTAGGAGCCGAAGCAGGAGCCGGAGCAGGAGATGGAGCAGGAGGAGCAGGAGATGGAACAGGAGGAGCAGGAGGAGGAGGAGCAGGAGACGGAGCAGGAGCAGGAGGAGGAGTAGGAGCAGGAGGAGGAGGAGCAGGAGCCGAAACAGGAGCCGAAACAGGAGCCGGAGCAGGAGCCGGAGCAGGAGACGGAGCAGGAGACGGAGTAGGAGGAGCAGGAAGAGATGGAGCAGGAAGAGACGGAGGAGCAGGAGGAACAGGAGGAGCAGGAGGAGGAGGAGCCGGACCAGGAGTAGGAGGCAGAGCCCTGAGCAGCACCACCAATGCTGCTGATCCAGGGACACTGACACACTGCGGGAAGCAGCCCATGATGACACAGCCGGCCCTGGCCACTGAAACCAACACCCTGAGAGGCCAGGCCAAAGCCGATGCTGACAAGACCCAGCAGCAACTGCCCGCCAACCATGAGCCTGAGCCTGAGCCTGAGCCGGAGCTCATGCCCGAGCACGAGCCTGAGCCCTCCAGGATGGAGAATAAAAAGCCCAAGAAGTACCTGTCCGACCAAGGAGATGGCAAGAATGGGCAGATCGACATGGTGCAGGGCCAGAAGGCCGTTCAGGCTGCCAACATCACAGGCCCCAGAGCAGCTGCATTCCACGGCAACAGACACCTGGCCCAGTGCGGCCATTCCCAGCCAGGCCTAAGACACAGGGCTCCTCACTGCCAACTCCCACAGGCTCACCTCACCTGTGACAAGGGCAGTTCTGACAGCACCTAAGGCCAGGCCCCGCCTCGCTGGCTCCAAGGCTGCCCAAGCCTCCCATCCTACTACCAGCGGCCACCTGATTGGAGCCAAAGGCAAGATTCCCACACTCTGCTGCAGGGGCAGGCACAAGGGCTGCAAGCTGCCAGGGCCCAGCTGCATGCAAACACCAAGGGCACACCCAAGAACAGGCAGAAGACACCCAAGCCCAGCAGCCACCTCTCAACTGCTTCCCATGCAGCCGCCCACACAGCCCCAAACACCAACATGGCTCACACCACAGGGCCGCACAGTGCTCTGCCCACAATCCACCTGCTCCTCAACCTTGCTAAAGAGGCCCCGGCTCAACAACACCACCCCCGTCCCCTTTACTCACCCAGCAACCAAGCAATCGGACATGCAAGTCACACACCTCAAACACCACCACTCACGGCAAGACCACCCTCAGCACTGACTGAGGATGATTCGTTGACCACTGAACCCTACAGACACACAATTCTTACAGGCTTCACGCAGCTGACGTTGACGTGAGGCTGTCTTTCCGGATCATCAACACAGACTTTCTTTCCTCAGGACACCTTGCAAGGTTTACTGAGTGAATTATTTCCCCTCTGTCCAAGTGGACATTTTGAAGATATTTGGATTTGGCCACAGTCATCTGCCAACTGTAACTTACCAATTGTGCACAAGATAATAAACCCATGACAAAGACAAGATGATGCACTGGCTCACCTCATACCATTCTCCTAGCAGAGGAATGGTGGGGACAGGCTAGTTTGACCCACACAAGAAGGACAAAGGACCCAGACACAGGCGGCCTCATGCCGTCAATACACAAACACGTCAAGAGGCCGAATCGGCAGAGACACAATGGCCATTGCAGCTCTCTGCTTCCCAAGACAAAGAGACGCACTGGAACCTCTCACTCATGCAGTGAGAAGGAAAGCTGACCCCTCCACCACAGAAGTCTACACAAGAAGATTGCAAGAAAACAACTGCCAAGAGCAGACTGCAGGACGAGCACCAGAAGAGTTCCAATGGAAGCACCACGTACTTTCCAGACACTAACTGGACACTCAGAAAGTGTCCACAACACTACGTCAACAAGGTTTTAATAAAGTTTCTTACATCCAGAAACTGCTTGGAGGAGTTTCTGTAGAATCCTTCAACGAGCCCCTCACAGAACACACAGCAAGCCAATTTGTGCTTGAGGGAGGGTGTGGCATGGGAGTGGGAGAGGGGAGGACAGACAGTAGGACTTCCTGGGGACCAGCACGGTGTCACCATACATCATGCACACATCTCCCTGCAGGCCAGCATCGTACATGGGCACTGAGTCTAGTCCCAGCGGCTCCTCTTGTAATCCAGCTCCCTATTCCTTGGCATGGGCAAGTAGGAAAAAAATCAACTAGGTACCTGGCCACTTGGCTCAACACATGGGAGACCTGGACAAACCTCCTGAGCCCTGGCTTCACTGTGGCTCAGCACAGCCCTTGCCCTGCCTGCCATTTCAAGACTGACCCAGCACACGGTACATCTGTCTCTCTTTCACTCCCTGTCATTCTGCCATTCCTAGAAGGATCATTTTCTCATTACCAAGATCTACATTTTGTTGGTTTTGCTTTTGTGCTTTTATATTTGAAAGGCAGGTTCACGGGGAAAGTAGGAGAGACAAAGATCTTCCATCACCTATTGGATCACTCCCCAAATGGCCACAGCAGCCAGATCCGGGACACTCTGAAGCCAGGGGACCGGAGTTTCCTTCGAGTCTCCTGCGCATGTGCAGGCGTGCAAGGACTGGAACCATACTCTGAGGCTTTCTCCAGCACAACACCAGACAGCGGATTTCTAATTGGAGCTGCTGCCACTCAAGAAACACCTCCCAGAGGAGGCTTGGCCTGCCAGGCCACACTGCTGGCTCCTCAAATCAATCTCTTCTAAAAACATTCTTGTGTACCACGCAGGGCAATGAGTACACACCAATGGCTCAAATCCTACCTTCTTCAAGGACAGGAGGGTGGGGAAATGGTAATCAATTGTTTAAGGATTAATCGCTCTTGGTCCTGGCCCAATGTCCTAGTGACTAAATCCTTACCTTATGTGTGCCGGGATCCCACACAGGCACTGCTTCGTGTCCTAGCTACTCCACTTCCCATTTCCCACCCAGTTCCCTGCTTCTTGACCAGGAGAGCAGTAGTGGAAGGCATTACACCTTGGGAACCCTCACCCACATACAGCCCCCCAAATAAGCCTTGGCTGCTGCCTTTGGATGGGTCTCCTTAGTCGTGGCCATTGCAGACGCATGGGGAGCAAACCAGAGGACAGAAGAGCTTGCTCACTGTCTCTCCCTCTCTGGGAAACACAACTTTCCTGGAAAAATATATATGTCTTTATTTTTCATTGCTTTCCATTTCAAATGCAAAAGCACAACAGAGAGGGATGGAGAGACTATGAGATCCTCCCATCCAATGGTTCTCTACCAAAATGGCAGTGATGGTTGGAGATGAACCAATCTGAAGAAAAAAACCAGAAGCTTCTTCATGGTCTTCCTTGTGGCTGTAGGAGCTCAAGGCCTTAAGCCATCCTCCGCTGTTTCCCAGGCAATCAGCAGGGAGCTAGACTGCAAGAGGCACACCAACTGGCACTTCTATGAGACACAAGAGTCAAATCTTGGTCAAACCCTCAAGCGAGGGTTCTTAGGGACTCCCAGCTAGGTCACTAGACTCAAACGTAGGGTAGCCTCACGGAAAATCCCAAGACATGTGGTCTAATCTGAAAGTGCATGTGTCCAGAAAGGACCGCCTCATTCCTGATGCCTGAGCAGTGGGCAGCAGGTCCGGAGGCACATGTGGAACATGATGCCCAGTACTTCTAGGCCAGCAGGGGATGCCGTGGGGCTCCTCAGAGGATAGAAAGAACAGCTTACACAGCTCTCCTGCCCAAGCCTGGCAGCAAGTCCCTGCATTTGTGGATGCACTGGCATTCACTGGGACAGCCAGCAGACCTTGAAAAGATGTTCCCGACCAAGCTGCAACAAAACTCACACTGTCTCAGAAACGGCAAACCCACTCAAGGAATACACTCACAACGTGCTTCCCCACCTTGGGGTCTCTAAGGCATCATCCCATCACCATCCCCCGACCCCGCCCAGGCACTGATGTGCTTGGACCAAAAGCAGCTGTCTCCTTCCCTTCACCAACACAGGACCCAGGAAGAAAACAGAACAAGAACTGAAACAGTTGTTCCACCCACTACCTCCATACCTCAACCCTCCCCACCGAATCCAAGGACCACATGGGCATGCATCACTCTCAGCTACGTAATCAGTATTACAAGTAAAATATGAATTAAAAACAGACTAAAGTCAGGGCCTTCTGAGAAGGAGTAGTTGCCACTTGATCATGTTCTTTACCTCTGTGAGGCGTACAGAGGACTTAGCATTTCCCTTTCAGGGGATCCTAACAATCCTAGCAGAACATCTACAGAAAGATTTTCACCTGGAGACCGGATGAATTCCAAACTCCAATCATGTATTCACAACTTCAACATGAACTTTCTTAACTGCAACAGAAAGTGATGTGGTTTGGCGCTTCTTACGAGTATTCAAATCAGCACTGCCTCAGTGATATCCTGCTAGAACCGCACCTCCATCTCCAAGGGCTCCATCTTTATCCTAAACTTTATCATTCACATTCGAATTTGTCAATACTTTACAGGGAAAAACAAGCTGGCATCCTGCACCAAGCACCACATGGGTTTGAGGAGACAGATGAGAGCCAACAAAGTCATGCCCTCAACAGTGACTAACTCCATAGAGAAACAGAAAGCCCAGAATAATATAAGATCAGACCAACAGTGAAATACACTGTTGTATTAATACTGTTTGTATTATAGCAACATAATTCATTTGATCTTTCCTACTTCTAACTTGTCAGCCAGCATACCAATGTTAGAGGACATTTGAACAACATTAGAACTCAAAGTGTTTCAGAAAGCTTCTTCAGGAACATAAACATAGCAGGCATTTCAGTGCAGCAACAACAAAATGTCAAACAACGTGATTTCAGCTTTCAAAGGAGAAATCTAACAGAGAGACAGAGATCTGCCTTCCACTGGTTCACTCCCCAAAGGGCCACAACGGCCAGAGCTGGATCAGTCTGAAACCAGTGGCCTGGAGCATCTTCCTGCTCTGGCACGCAGCAGTGCAAGCCCTTGAACCACACTCTGATGCTCTCCCAGGCACAACAGCAGAGAGCTCATTTGCAAGTGGAGCTGCTCTCACTCAAAAAGGACCTCAATGGGCAGTACAGGTGCCACAGGGGAGGTTTAGCCTGCCAGGCCACAGTGCTGGCTCCTCAAGCAATTGTCTGCTAAAAACATGCATGTGAAACATGAAGATCATGCAGTCCACAGCTGTGGCTCAATTCCGAGGCTCCTCAAGTGGGGCAAAGGCAGTCAATCTTTGAAAGATCAACTGCTTTCCAGCCTGGCCCAATGGCCAGGCAGACACATCCTCACTTTGCATGCACCACAATCCCATATAGAGAATCTGTATAATAAGGCCCTGCGTGACAGCCTAATGACTAAATCCTTGCCTTGCACGTACTGGGTTCCCATATGAGCACATCAAGTCCCAGCTGCTCCACTTCCCATCCACCTCCATGCTGGTGGCCTTGGAAAGCAAAAGAGAATGGCCCAAAGTCTTGGGACCCTGCACCTGCATGGGAGATCTGGACCAAGCCACTGGCTCCTGACTTGGCAGCCACTTGGGGAATGAACAAGCGACACAAGACCTTTCTCTCTGCCCATCTCTCTCTGCATCTGACTTTCACATAAAGATAATCTTTAAAAACAAGATGCACAGCATGAAAAACTGACACATTCACAATAAAATGTCTTTGTACCAAAACCTTTTTCAATTCCATGTTCCACACAGTTTTGGAAGTACCCTGTATCTTTTCTGCCTTATTTTCTCTTCCAAGGTCTCAGATAGTATAGAAGACTTTAATGAACCAGTAGTTCTCTTACCATTTGGCTTATGCTCTATCCTTCTTCTCTCCTTGCTTCCACTGAGATGATTTCCTCTATCTTTTATCTTCCAGGTTTGCAAAACCTTAAGGCTCGTCTCTCAGCTGCTTCTTCCTAAGACAGCAGTTGGAAGGCAAATAGGGCACAAATCATGCTGGTCTCCCCTCTCTGGACTTTCTTCTTCTTGACTCATCTCCTAAGGACAGATTATCTTGGCAACACTTGGTTTGTAAGAAGAACAGTTTCTTAGGTTTTGTTCAGACTCTTCCCTTATCCTTAACAGGACTGTGTCACTCAATCTACCATTATCAGCATCAGAATCTGCAGTGTGCTTATTTACAACAGCTTCAACAAGCTTTGATCTTTCTCTCTGCCAAGACACAAATGCATTCTTTCAATTTATAACAAAATATAAGACATCATTATTTAAACACAACATCGATTTCCTTACATAACACAAAGTCATAAATGACTGCATGGTCATTAAGCCACCCTGCTCATAGCCTGGAAAAGCAGTTGGCCAAAGTGTTTGGGTCACTGCCACCCATGTGGGTGACCCAGATGAAGCTCCTGGCTCCTGCCTTCCACCTGGCCCATTCCCAGCTACTCGGACTTTGGGAGTGAACTCACTCATGGAAGATATCTGCTTCTGTCTTCTCCTCTCCCACTCTAATTCTGACTTCAAATTTTAAAGCCAAAACAAAACAAAAAGGCCAAAGACTACACGCGGGTATGATCTACAGCAGCAGGATAAGGTTTCTGTGTCTGACCGTGAGGTGCTTGGATTGGATAATTCATGTCTAGTTCCCAACTCCAGATTCCTGCTAATGCAGATCCCGAGATAGAATAATAACGGCTCAAGTAACGTGAGGTCCTGCCAGCCATGTGGGAGACTTGACCGAATCCTGAACACCAGCTTCAACCCACCTTGCCAGCAGATGCAGGCATCTGAAGAGTGAACCAGTGCATGGAAACTATTTGTCTATGTGTGTTTTCTTTACTCTCTTTTTTAAATAATTTATTTTTTTAAAGATTTATTTATTTTTATTACAAAGTCAGATATACAGAGAGGAGAGACAGAGAGGAAGTGAACCAGTTCTGTGTACTGGTTCACTCCCCAAGTGAGCTGCAACGGCTGGTGCTGCGCCAATCCGAAGCCTGGAACCTGGAACTTCCTCCTGGTCTCCCACACAAGTACAGGGTCCCAAAGCTTTGGGCCGTCCTCCACTGCTTCCCCAGGACACAAGCAGGGAGCTGGATGGGAAGTGGAGCTGCTGGGATTAGAACTGGGGCCCATATGGGAACCCGGGATGTTCAAGACGAGGACTTCAGCCGCTAGGCCACGCCGCCGGGCCCTTAAATAATTTTTTGAAGTTCTCTTTTTTTAATTGAAGGCAGACTTATGGAGAAAAGGAGAGACAGATAGGAAGACGTTCTGTCTACTGGTTCACTCCCCAGGTGGCGGCTATGGCCACAGCTGAGCTGAAACCACTCTCGACCACTTTCCTAGGCCACAAGCAGGGAGCTGGATGGGAAGTGAAGCAGCTGGGACACAGATTTGCATCCACATGGGATCCTAGCACATGCAAGACAAGGATTTAGCCACTAGGACACTGCGCCAGGCACCAATGTTTCTTGAAGTATTATTTCATAACCAGGGAATTAAAACTTTAACATTTGAAATCTCTGTAATACTTCCATTCTGCAAAACTTCTCTAGCACCATAAACAACATCAAGGGACGCTTGAGTAAACTTTCTCTATCCATGTTAGGTAAAGATATTAAAGTATTAAATTACTCTAAAATCACTTCAAAAACTAAAGCTACAAAAGAAACTTTCACTAAAAGAATCTGTACCTTGTTGTTTTACGCTGAAGATCAACTTCACATCTACATCAGCCTGAGAACACTTGGAAAGCTAAAGTGTAAAAAGCACCAAACAAACCCTGTGGGAGAAAAAGAAACAAAAGTTAGATTGCATTTCTTCTCCTACAAGTAACTTATTTTTAATCCAAAAGGCTGGGACACACACAAAACACACAAATCTCCCATGCATTTGTTATTTTCCAAATGCCTACTAAAGCCTAGCCTGTCCAGCCCAAGCCCTGGAGCCCAGAACTCAGTGCCAGCATCCCATGGGAGCCAGCAGGGACCCAAGCACTTGAGCCATCACCTGATGCCTCCCAGGGTACACATATCTGGAAGCCGGCCGTGGAAACAGAGCTAAGTTCTAATACAGGCACTCTCATATTCTCTATGGGAATCTCAAGTGCTGCCATACTGTCATTTTTTGTAAGATTTATCTGTTTTACTTGAAAGTCAGAGTTGCAGGGAAAGAGGGAGAGATGGAGAGACAATCTTCCATCTGCTGGTTCACTCTCCCTATGGCTGGAAGACTAGAGATGGGCTGGTCCAAAGCTAGGACAAAGGAGCCTCTTCTGGGTCCTCCCACGTGGGGGCAGCAGCCTGAGGCCTTGACACATCCTCCACTGCTTTCAGAGACCACTGGATTATTGTCCAGTTTTATTCTAGTTCTATCACTTCTTTTCAGTCAGTCTTCTACGTGGGTTCTTTTGTCCTTACCTCATGTCTACGAACACACTGATCTAGGGGGCATGAGTCATATGAAATCCACAGAACTTCAACCATCACCCACAGCCTAGTATTAACAGGATCCTCTCCATGTTAAGTCAGACACCGACATCCTCTGGAAGTACCATCTTACTCAGGACCTTCAACTTTGAGAATGTCAAGTTTATACACTCCAGCTATTCTTTACCATGATTACCAGTGATAGCTACCAATACTATTTCCCCATGAAGTTTACCACTTCATAAATCTTGGAAAAGGACAGTATCTAAACTTCAACTAGTACATCTTGATCCAACTTATATCGAGTTTATACCCAAAACAAAACAAAATGTAATAATTTCTCTTTTTGATTTAATACAAATCTGTTCCCCAAAAGGAATCTTGAGGCACCTCAGAGGTGGTTCAGGCACTACACATTTTTATAAGGGTGTCCTTAGGTGAGAGGCAGACACACACAGAATCTTTCAGACGCCACTTTGTCTGGGCCAGGAAGAAGCCGTGAGCCCCAAACTCCATCTGGGTCTCCTGTGTGGTGGCAAAGGCCCAAGTATTAAAGCCATCACGTCCTGCTTTCCCAGGCACATCACAGGGAGCTGGATCAGAAGCAGAGCAGTTGCAATAAGAACTGATGCTCTGAGGTGGCATGCCAGTGTCACAAGCTGTGGCTTACCTCTTCACCACAACGCCTGCCCTGTATTTCATACCTTTAGCTGTAACAACACCATTTAGAGAAGTTCTAAGAAACAGTAAAGTACTTAGGGTAATTTCCATAAACACTATGTATTATAAATACATTTCTCAAAAATGAGAAAACACTGGTTAAAATACTTAGGTTCCACATCAGAATACCTGGGTTTCAGCTGCAGCTCCGGTTCCACTCCAGCTTCCCACTGACAGAGAGAAGCAAGGAACCAACCAACCAAGGCCTCCTCTCACCATCATGGGAGATCTAGATTGAGTTTCTGTCTCCTGGGTTTGCCCACGACAGTCCTGGCCATTGTGGGCACCTGGGGAGTAAACCATCAATGGAGTGATGGCTCTCACTCCATGTGACTCTCAAATAAAACAAAACTGATGTTTGTTCAACATCTGGCTCATGTGAGTGCCTAAAGAATTAAAGGTAGGTGTGTGTGTATATGCATGTGTGTGTGCGTGCATGTACAAATGAAGAAAAGTTTTAATAAAATCAATCTTCAAACCTTTTGGATGACTAAATCTGGGTAGGGATCTCTCGCTTTAATGAAACAGAAAGCTGCTCTCGTGATGGACTGGAGGAGAGTGGAGTCTTTTCTGGTCTGAAGAATTTTAACAATTGCACTTCTGCTGGTGGCTCTGAAACAAACACAAAAAAGATCAAACTGTTTTGATTCAAGTAAAGTTGCACACAAAACTTAAATTTATTACAGGTAATAAAAACTATGAACACTAAAGTACATTTCTCTATCATTTAAATTAAAAGTTGCTATCATATACTATTCTTGCTGGTTCGGTAGGCTTTAAAGGTTTACATCACAATAAAAATGCGTCAAAAATGCTGAAGGAGTAAAAGTTTAAGCACCGCTATTTAAACACATGACGCACTGTCGGTGTCTACATTATTGGATCATCTGCTTGCATTCTGTTCACATGCACATGTGCACATGCAATGTTTCCAATCGATGGAACAGCACTGGAGCTGCTCTGGTGCCCAGCAGCTTCAATCACTCCCTGTGATGCTGGCATCCCATGGGAGCACTCGTTGGAGGCCTACCTGATCCACCTCTGGTCCAGCTCCCTGCTAATGTGCCTAGGAACGGCGGGGGATGTGGCCAAAGCACTCGGTGTCCTGAAACCCACATGTGGGACCCAGATGGAATTCTGGACTCCTGGCTTTTACCTGGAGATTTGGGGAATGCTGGTCATGTGGGGAATGCAGCAGAAGATGAAGGATCTCTCTCTCTCTTTCTCTCGGTAATGCTGCCTTCTCAACAAAATCATTTAAAAAGAAGCTTAATATAGAATTTAGGAAAAAATAAGGCAGCACAGTCAAAGCTATCCCCAGCTGCCATACAACTCCAGAGAGCATCCCTTAGAGTTTGCCTTGTGCCAACCCACAATTCTATCAGGATGTGGTACTGTTACAGTAAATAAGAAAATACACTGAATGTTTCCCTTCCTCTTAAGCATATCAATTCTTTTCACAGCTAGGAATTCTACATTTACAAGACAGAAACTGCAAGATCATAGAAAACTGAACAAAAATGCTTTTTTTCCAAGCTGTCATAACACTTTCTATTTGAATATCATTTAAAATAACCTAATTTCTAATATCATCAGTCTTTTTGTCAAAGTCCTTTACCTAAATCCCAAAATAAACACCTGAACCAGCTATGCCTTTACAAAAACACAAATATCAGCCTCCCTTCCCCCAATACCCATACAAAACCACAGGGCAGTCCCAAAGCAACCCACGATGTTACCTGTTTCTGGAGTTTTAAAAAGCCTTCTCTTCCTACAGCAGCAAGAATAACATGATGCTGACTATCCAAAATTAGCTGCTTCCTGTCATTCACAATATTCCCCTAAAAAGTACAAAGCACATTGAACAACTTGGCAGTAGCCTCAAAAGCAGCAGCACAACCTTTGCTGGAGGACTGAAATATTGTATCTCATACCAACTCCCACACTCACAGCTGTCTGCATTTCCAAATGATTCAAGCAATATTCTGTCCAAAAATCTGTCTTGCTTCAAATTGACACGGATATTAAAGAGAGACACATCTTGAAATCTTTTCCAATCTACTTCAGAATGCTTAAGGAACTACTTCAAGGATTAGTAATGTCTGGTAATGCACACTAATCCTCTATCTTCAAGCACCAGCTTCCCTGGAGTTCATGTTCTGGCTGCTCCACTTCCCATTCAGATCCCTGTTTGTGACCTGGAAAAGCAACAGAGGATGGCCCAACTCCTGGAGACCCTGTGCCCATGTGGGAGACTTGCAAGCAGCTCCTGGCTCCTGGCACTGGATCGGCTCAGCTCCAGGCACTGCAGCCATTTGGGGGAGGAAGTGGATGGAAGATCTCCCTCTCTGTGTCTCTCCAATTCCCTATAAATCTTTTCCAATAAATACATAAATCTTTTAAAAAGAAACTACTTAAAAATAAGGATGCTTCCAGCCATGGAATAATAGTCAAAACATTTAGAGCTCATTATACACTTGTTTAATGCCTAATGCTTTACATTAAGGGGCACTGGCACTGAGCCTGAAATGAGATCCAGGCACTCTAAACCTCAGGGGTACTTCATTTGAAGCGAATAATGTGTAGCTCATATTTTAACACAAAACACGTTCTATAATAAAATTATGAATCTAATTAAGCAGTAGTTCATTTGAAATTCACACAAGCCCAGCTAAATTTAAATGCAACCCCCTCCTCTGCATGCCCATACTAACATACCATCCCAGGCCACCTGCCACCTGAGGAAGGGGACAGAGGTTACCTGCAGTTAAGCTGTTTCCTGCTGTGCAGGCATCCTATAGGTACCTTGCTGGAGCCCTGGTTTCTTCACTGCACACTCAGGTCCCTGCTAATGTGCTTGGGAAAACAGAGGGAGACTTGGCTAGAGTTCCAGCCTTTGCTCTGGCCAATCCCCCAGCGGCCTCTTGAGAAGTGAACCACTAGATAGCAGATCACAGCCTGGTCTGTGATCTCCCATTCCTTCTCTACATTGAAAATAATTACATGAATCAATCAATCAATCAATAAACTTTGATATCTAAAGACTCATCCCCAAAATCATTGTTAAATATGAAGAATATTCTAGAACAACTGAATCAATTCAAAATACATGCACTGACACATACTACAGGTATAGTTCTACAATGGTCTTACATCAGACAACTCAAATTTATACTATAATCACATTTCAAGGGAGTATTTTTGGACAAGGTACTTAATTTCAGTACAGAATCACGTTTTAGGACATCATGCATGTACATGACAAAAACGGTAGCAAAAAAGGCTTCAAGAATATAAGGCAATGTTAAACAAAAGTCATAGGATAGTAACAACAAATTTTAAAAATAAGAAAGCAGTAACTTTAACTGCAAAAAATCATCAATAATGTGCAGTTACTTTTCAGGTTAGGAATCAAACACTTGTGCAATCTCAGCAAGCAGTTTATTACCACATACTTTCCTGAACAGTATACTATTCAGAGCCACTGCACTTTTGAATCAACCTCACAGCATCCTCTACTGCTGTGTCTCTGTACGCACTGGGCTTGTAGCTTCTTCAAACCTGAAGATAAACTTCTATAAAAGAAGTCTAGATGCACATGGACTTGCTCAATTTATTCTCTGTTGAAACAAAGTATCTTGTCCAGCTAGTGATTTTAATTACGTATTATCAAAATGAATTCCAAAATGGAAAATCTTAAAAACTGAATCTCAAAGAAATAAATCTTGCCACAATTTGTATTTCTAGACTACTTATGGAACTTTCCAAAAACCATTCAATGACAAACATGACAAGACTCACAACCTTCATGTAATTTAGTGGTCATGCTGATATGTAGGCAAATTTAGAAAGTTTTTTAAGGAATAAGCAAAACTGGTAACTAAGGTCTTGAAAGCTAACTTCAACATTCAGGAAGCACAGAATCTGCCAAAGTCTTGCGTTTGGGAATCACTGTGTTTTTGCAGTTTAGGCATATTTTTGAACAACTGCTTCCTCAAATGGTCAACTGATAATCCTAAGAGTCAAATGGAACTAAATAAAAACATACAGAAGTGTAAGGGTGGTTGTCATCATCAAGAAGATCACAAACAAGAGCTCGGCCAGCTAAAGTCCTCGCCTTGAATGCCCCAGGATCCCATATGGGCGCCGGTTCTAATCCCGGCAGCTCCACTTCCCATCCAGCTCCCTGCTTGTGGCCTGGGAAAGCAGTCGAGGACGGCCCAATGCTTTGGGACCCTGCACCCGTGTGGGAGACCCGGAGGAGGTTCCAGGTTCCCGGCTTCGGATTGGCGCAGCACCGGCCGTTGCTATATGTGATTCTCATGCCTTATTTGATGACACAGTTCCTTAGGCTCTGGGGATTTGCCATCCCCTCTCTCAAACCGTCCCTCAGCTACTCATTCCCCCTCTAGTAATGTAAGGGGTAGTCTTTCATCAACAGTCCTAAGTCCATCATTTTGCTACTGAAGTGTTTCCAGACATTGTAGCCATGGACACTGTCACAGAGTCAGGATAGATTCAACAGTTTCAACAGAAGTCCAGCTTTGGTCTGGATACAGAGATACATACTGCCCTAGTTCTCCACATCCGGACCTGCCAGTCTCTGCTACACTTCTGTTATACACCCCCTCAAGCACAGAGACAGAGAAAAAAACAGTCCACAATGGGGTGAAAAGCAGAGAATTTACATGAACACAAATTTAAACAACATACTTACACAATGACCAATGTGTTGCTAAAGTGATGGAACCGAAAATCAAAAACCTTGTTGTAGAAACTGATGCTACTGGGAGGGGTTGCAGGAATCCCAGAGCCTATGAAACTGTGTCACATAATGTAATGTAATTAATAAAAAAATACATATGTATGTATAAATATATATATTTATAAAAAGAGATTGATGCTACCGCATGACCCATGCGGTGCAAAAGAAATAACCATATAAACAACAATGACCACATAAACAAGAACATCAATGCCCATGACATGTAGCAAAAATAGTGTCGAGAGGGACATTTACAACACCAGGTGCTTACAATCAAAACGTCTCATATGAATGATCTATTAATGAGTCACAAGGACTTCTTCAAAACACACAAATGAACAGAAAGTACAAAAAGGTAAAAATTCACAGCAAAAATAACTGGATTTGAAACTAAAAAACTGCAAATGAAAACAAGAGCCACTCACAAAGAGGAAAAACAACCCCTCAGCCATAATAAGGGAGAGCAACACGAGACCCCAACCACTTAAAATCCAACAAGCAATACTTCCAACTTTCTGCTCTTTCTATGGGTCATGACACTGTTGGCATAGGCAATAGAAGAGAGTCTAATTTTGTACAGTCTAGGGATACCTCAAAGTTAAATGGGAGTCTACCTCCATTCCTTACTAGAGAAGCATTTGGTTGATTTTTTTTGATTCCTGGTACTTTGCTCTGCATTATACCCTTTGTTTGCAGGGTTAAACACGATGTCTTTGTATTCTGACATGGTGTTTTTTCCACAAATTGATTTCATTATGCGTATGTTAAATCATCCCTACATGCCAGGGATAAACCCCACCCGGTCAGGATGAAGGATCTGTCTGATATACTGCTGTATTCTGTTGGCAGTATTTTGTCCAAGATCGCAGCAAGGATATTCAGCAAGGCTATTCAGCAAGGATATCAGTCTGTAGCTTTCTTTCTCTACTCTATCTCTGTCTGGCTTTGATAGGAAGGTGATACTGGCTTCGTAGAAGGAGTTTGGATTGATGCCTCCCTTTCTTTTCTTTTGAATAGTTTAGGAAGAATTAGGTTCAGTTCTACTAGGAATGCTTTGTAGAACAGAGCAGTGAATGGGCCCAATGCATTTGCATAGCAGCAAAAGTCCTTGCCTTACACGTGCTAGGATCTCACATGGGCACTGGGTGTAATCCTGATGGCCCCATTTCCTATTCAGTTCCATGCTTGTGGCCTGGGCGAGCAATGCAGGACATCCCAAAGCCTTAGAACCCCATACCCACGTGGGAGTCACAGAGGAGGCTCTGAGCTCCTGGTTTCAGACGGGCACAGCTCCAGCCAATGTGGCTGCTTGGGGAGTACATCAGAGGATGCAACATCTTCCTCTTTGTTTCTTCTCACATACACAAGTAAATCTTCAAAATAAAAATTAAAAAGGAGCAAACGAATCCGTCTGAGCCTGGCCTTTTTCTTTCTTGGCAGGGCTTTAATCACTGATTCAATCTCTGCCTTGGTTCTAGGTTTGATTTTTCTGTTGCCTCATGACTCAGTTTTGGCAGACGGTACAAGTCCAGGAATCTATCATTTCCAGGAATCCTTCCCATTTGATGGCATAGAGTTGTTGGTAGTAATTTGATTATTCTGCATGTGGCTCAAGTATCTGCTGTCATGTTCCCATTTTCATCTTTGATCATACTAATTTTTGTCCTCTCATTTTTTCTTGTTTGTTGGTCACTTGGATCAGTGGGATGTCTATTCTGTTTATGTTCTCAAAGAACCAACTCTTTGATTCATTGATTTTGTGTATTGCTCTCTTGGTCTCTGTATAATTTAGTTCTTCTTATTTTGATTCTTGCTTGTTTTCTCTTGCTTTGCTGTTGTTTTTCTACCTCGTTCAGGTGTATTCTTGGCTCATTTGTTGGATATCTTTCTTGTCTACTGCTGCAGGCACCAACTGCAATAAATTTACCTCTTGAAATGGCCTTGCCAGTGTCCCACAGGTTTTGGTAAGTTGCGTCCGAGCTTACATGTGTTTCAAGAAATGTTTAAATTTCGTGTTTAATTTCTTGTCCAACCCACTGCTTGTTCAGTAGCATTCTGTTCATCTTCCAAGAGTTTACAAATTTCCTGGGGTATTTGGATTTGTTGATCTCTAGTTTCACTCTGTAGTCTCTGACAAGATGCATGGTATGATTTCAATTTTTTCAAGGTGGTGATGCATGTTTTGTGACAAAGAACATGGTCGATCCTGCAGAAGGCTCCATGTAAAGTTAAAGAAAATGCGTATTCTGTGTCTATGGGATGGAAGGTGCTGTATAAATCTATGAAGTCCATTTGTTCTGTGTGAGATCTGTTGCTTCTTTGTAGAGATTCTGCCCATTGAATCTGTCCACTGAAGTGAATGGGGTCTTGAGATCCACACACCATTATTGTCCTGGCATTTATCTTCACCCTTAGGTCCGTCAATACTTGTTTCGATAGCTAGGTGCTCTTGCATTTGGTGTGTACACATTCACCATTGTTATTTCTTGTTGGTGGATGGTTCCCTTTGTCATTATGTAGTGGCTCTTTACCTCTTGTAGTGTTTTTTCACGATGAAGTCCATCTCATCTGATAGTAGAATGGCTACACTGGGTCTTTTCCCTTTGGCATGAAATGTGCTTTTCCAGCCTTTCACACTCAGCTTTCATGTATTTGTTGAGTAGCCATGTCTCCAATAGGCAAACAGAGAGATGGGCACTGCTTTTTGATCCATTCTGTTAATCCATGTCTTTTGATTGATGACTTTAGGGCATCTGTGTTCAGAGTTAGTACTGCCTTCTTCATCTTCAAGAGAATTATTTCTGCAGATAGTGGCTCGGACTTTGAAAGATCGGCTGGGACAAATGACTGCAGTATGTCTTCATATTCTGTGGTTAAAGTGAAAAATAATAAAAACAAATTATTTGAAGATCCCCTTACCATGTTCTAATTCTCTAATTTCACATAAATTTAGGAAAATGGATAAACCCAGTGTGCATTGAACTTAGCAGTTAAGAGAGGCAGCTTAGAATGTCCACACATCCCACTTAGGAGAGCCTGGAGTTTCTGACTCTCAGCTTAGATTCCCAATTACACATTCCCGATGATGCAGACCCTGCCAAGCTCCAAGCTAAGGTACGACTTGGTCTCCTACCTCCTTGGGGGAAGAGCTGCATTGCCTCCCGCACTACCTCCTGACTTCAACCCAGTCCAGCTTCAGCCACATAGGCATTTGGGGAGTGGACTGGTGGAGGACAGAGCCATCTGCCTCTCAATTTAAAAACAAAACCAAAACAGCAGAGCAAAATACAATGAGACACTAACCTAATTTTCTTTGATTCCTTCTTGTCTATTTGATGGTAAATATTCAGACACACAGCTGCCATCCCTGGAGTGTCTGCTCCTCTACTGCCTATGCTCCCAACAGCCAAATTCTGAAACTGTTCACTCTGCTTGGAGGAAGCTCACTTACAATTACCATAGGCCACAGAGTCTTCCCTGATGGGCCAGAGCCCATCAAATCACAGATTTCACATTTCTTGAAGATCTACATTATTCTCTGTCCTTTATAATAGGCTCTAATTTGGGCCTCAAGAAAGGCTTAGAAGATATTGATATTCTGTTAAACAAAATAACTTCAGTACAATTGCTGCTACTTAATTCTCAAAAATTCACAATAATGCTATCACAAAAATGTTCTGCTATACAATATATAGCCAACAGATCTTGCTGTTAAGCAGGGTACACTTGGTTTGCTTATTGACCAATCATTCTAACATCACAACACTGTGCAATTGTATCCAGTTTTTCATATCTTCTCAGGGAAGGGAAAATGGAAGGAAAAAGTCCATCTACCATCCTTTGCTGGTCTCTCGGGCCATCAACTGTGAGCTGGATTGGAAGGGGCAAAGCTTGGACGCAAGCCAGCACCCATACGGAATGCCAGAACCACAGGCAGAGAATTAATGTGCTATGCCACTGCACTGGCCCTCCTTATCTACAAATTTTAAGAATAAAGGAACTCACACACAGCAAAATACCTCCGATTCGATCCTCGTACAGGAATCCTTGTAAAGCAGTTTTTAAATCAAATGCACTTACAGATACATAGATAATTTATAATTAACCTCTTGCTATATCAGAATCTTAGAATTTAAAATTACATTTCTCGGGCCTGGTGGCGTGGCCTAGCAGCTAAAGTCCTCGCCTTGAATGCCCCGGGATCCCATATGGGCACCGGTTCTAATCCCGGCAGCTCCACATCCCATTCAGCTCCCTGCTCTTGTGGCCTGGGAAAGCAGTTGAGGATGGCCCAAAGCATTGGGAACCTGCATCCGTGTGGGAGGCCCAGAAGAGGTTCCTGGCTCCTGGCTTCGGATCGGCGTGTACCGGCCATTGCAGCTCACTTGGGGAGTGAATCATCGGACGGAAGATCTTCCTCTCTGTCTCTCCTCCTGTCTGTATATCCACCTTCACAATGAAAGTAAATAAATCTTTAAAAAAAAAAAAAAGAATTTAAAATGACATTTCTCAAAGCTACCACTCAGGGTGTGTTTTTTCCTGTCATTTTCATCCCAACATTATTGTTCCACTCTTGTTAAGAAAACGCAATAGTAGGGCCTGGCACAATAGCCTAATGGCTAAAAGCTCACCAGGATCCCCTACTCATATCCTGTCTGCTCCACTTGCCATCCAACCTCTTGCTTGTGGCCTGGGAAGGCAGTCAAGGACAGCCCAAAGCCTTGGCACCCTGCATCTGTGTGGGAGACCCGCAACAAGCTCCTGGCTCCTGGTTTCAGCCTGGCTCGGCTCTGGCCTTTGCTGTCACGTGGGGAGTGAACCAGCACACAGAACAGTTGTCTCTCTCTATCGCCTTCTCTCTGTATATCTGTCTTTGTAACAACAAAAATCTCTCAAAGAAAAAAAGGAACAGTAATCTGCTAAAACTCACCTATTATTGATAAAGTGCACCACACATTTATGGTTGTCACACAACCTCTCCTGAAATGTTTTGTGTAGGCCTTCAACCGGGATGAAATTCAATGTCAAGAGGAGATATATTTCAAATTTAAAGATTATGTAACATATATATATACGAATAAGAAACTACAATGAACTTTGACACATTTATTCTAAATTAGTAAAGCACAGGTGTACTAACAACTTCCTTTCCTAAGCTTTGTCTTCTTCTGAATCCATCTTCAATATCCCAAATGAACCTAACATATAACATGTCTCTGTTGCTGATATCAAATGAGATTTGTTTACCTCTTTTTATTATCATTTTATGATACATTTCCATAGGCCATGGGATTTCCTTTATCCCTTCCCCAATTCTATCCCCACGCCAACACCGAGTTCCCCTTTTTCATTACAATACCATAGTTCTTTACACACAGTCATATGTTCATCATTGCAAGCATGGACACAGGCAGAGAATCCAGCATCCTATTGTGAAGATATAACAAACCGTTTCATTGGGAGTCCATTTTTGTCTGGAAGTACAGATGCACACTGCATTGGATCCTCACATCTGGACAGGATCGTCTCCAATACACAGTTACTATACATCCCCTTACACATTAGTCACTCAGCAGTATGTTATTTCACTCCATGTTTTCCTACATTTCCACTTTTCTTCCTGCTGTTGATTTTGTTTCATGGTTTTTCATTTCAGGGGATCAATAATAACTGTGGAATAGGGACTATCATATCCAGTTGCAAAGATGCAATGAAATATGCATCTCTACCCCCAAATTAAAAACAGACTCTCAATGAAATTGTGAAATAGGATGCTGGACTCTGCCACTCTCCATATCTACAATGCCAGCATACACTTACACAGCAGAATGAAGTAATTATGACTGATTATGAAGGACTATATCACTAGAATGAGATAGTGGAATCACTAAAGAGGGACAGTGCTTAGAGGAGGAGTAAAGGAAATCCCAGAGTCTACGGAACTGTATCTTAAAATAACAATAATAATTTATTAAAAATGTCAAGTAAATCCTCTTATTTTTGTATCATAGTGTCAAATAGCAGTAAAATAAACATGTTAAGATCCTTAATCTGCTGCTATGTTTTACTGTAAAATTTACCTTTGTTAAAATTTGCTTCTGTTCAAATTTGTTGAGATCGCACGTAAAAGTATCCCAATATCACTTTGGCTGGTATTTTCTAATTACTGTATAATATTTTGGGAATGCAAATTTTATTTGAATGTCAACTACAGTTAAGCATGTGCCGTTTGTTTTTCTTGCTCAGGCTTTGTAATTTGAAGGAATGTTTTTATTACAGTTTAATAAATGTTTGCTTTATTTAAAAAAAAATAAAAAATATATATAATTTAATATAAAAAATAACAATAATAATAATAGCAACAAGAGCAGAAAATATCTAACATTAACTGAAAGTTGACTTAACATAGATTGCCTTAGGACTAGCCAACCTGTAAGACCATCTGCCCATTCCCACTAGTTTTACAGTTACAAAAGTGCTTTTGACAGTTTATTCTCATCAATGACAGAAGCAGAATGACATCTCTTTGCTGAAAAACTGTACCACTCTGCAAGGTGGAAATATTTATTTTTATTGCAAAGTCAGATGTAGATAGAGAGGAGCAGAGACAGAGCAGAAGAGCCTCCGTCCGATGATTCACCCCTCAAGTGACCGCAATGGTTGCACCACAATGGCTGGAGATCCGAATCAGGAGCCAGGGACTCCTCCAGGTCTCCCATATCGATGTAGGGTCCCAAGGCTTTGGGTCGTCCTCAACTGCCACAGGCAAGGAGGCACAGGCAAGGAGCTTGAGGAGCAGCAGCACCGCTGGGATTAGAACCTGCGCCCTTATGGGATCACGGTGCGTTCAAAGCTGAGAACTTTAGCTGCTAGGCCACTGCACCAGGCCCAGTGTCTATTTCTCATTAGTTTTAGGATTAGCTTTAATAACAGCTAACACCCTTCTTAACTACAAGGGTGTGAATTTTTCATAGTTGTTGCTGCTGCAATTTCTAGGTTTATTAAATTAACAAAATGAGAGACTCAATTCAGAGTATTTTATTTCTTCCCTTCCAAACAAAGCAAACAAACTAGCTGCTTCCCACTTATAAAACACTACAAAGGTCCTTCTCTCATTAATATCAAACCAAAAAGAAAACCACACAACATATAATAGAGCCCTAAATTCACAGCCAAGAAGCATCTGGTTCAAAAAAAAACCTATTACACGGGGCTGGCACTGTGACACGCGTGTTCACTACCACCAACCACACTGCCATTCCAGAGAGTGCATGGAGCAGCTGCCCTACTTTTGACTCATTTTCATGCTAGGGTGTCTAGGAAGGCACCAGAAGCTGGCCCAAGTACATCCTGCATCCATGTGGGACACCCAAAAGCAGCTCTTGCTCCTGGCTTGGGCCTGACCCAGCCCTGGCAGGTGCAGCCACTGAGGGAGTGAATCATGGACAGACCATCGGTCTCTCTTCCTCTTGTTCCCTGACCTTTTTCTCTGTATTTCTGCCTTAACAATAAATACGATGATAATATGTATTTTCTAGATTTTTTAATCGGAAAATCAGATCTTACGGAGAAGGAAAGAGAGAGAGAGGAAAAAAAAAGATCTTTCAATGGCTGGTTCATTCTCCATATGGCCACAATGGCCAGAGGTGAGCCGATTCAAAGCCAGGAGCCGCTAGTTTCTTCCACGTCTCCACATGGGTGCACCTTCCCAAGGCTTTGGGCCATCCTCTACTGCTTTTCCACACCACAAGCAGGGAGCTACATGGGACGTGGAGCTGCCAGGACACAAAATCAGGGCACATACGGGATCCCGGCAGCACATGCACAGTGAGGACTTTAGCCACTAGGCTATGGCGCTGGGCCTAGCTCTTTTATTTGTGATACTTGCATCCCAGATCAGAATGCCTGCTGTGACTTCAACCTACTTTGCCCCCAGTACAGATGCCTGCTAGTGCACCTGGATTCAGCAGGTGACACTTGAGGTACTTGCATCCCTACAACCCATGGGACAGACTCCAATGGACTTCCAGATTCCTGCCTGTGGCTTGACCCAGTCCTGCAGGGATCAGTATAGTGACTAACACACGTCAAGTCAATTAGTTAAAAAACAAAAACAACGTTGAGTAAAAGATTTCCTCTTCAAAACATATACTCAAAATGTTTACAAGTAACAAATGGACTGCTCCACCAAGTAAAGCCTCACTCCAAATCCCTCTTGAGCTCCCAGTGAAAACAGTGTCTTATTTGGGAGAAAACAGCATTATTCTATCTAGTCTAAAGCTATTTTTCTAAACAAAATGCTCCTGATATTGTCACAGAACATGAGATGCTGATATATTTTTAGTGAATTTATAGCTTAGACATAAAGCAAGTTATCGTTTGCACCACATATACAGATTCCAGATTCTAAGATATATTTTCCTTTTGAAAATATATTGAATTGAATACTATAAATAAACAATGCAATGATAAATGCACTGTAACTCTTCAAAGACACACATTCAGTTGAAAGGATAAGATTACATGAATGCTAACTCAAAACCAAAAATGAAGAAAAGCTCAGTTATCATCAAACACCTGGCCAGGACCTCCACACTCCACAATGCTCAACTACCCTTGACTCATTTCTTTCAAGATTTACTTATTTCTACTGCAAACAGTAGAGTCCAAGAGGAAGATCGTCTGTTGGATGATTCAATCCTCAAGGGACCACAACAGTCACTGCTGCACCAGTAAGAATCAGGAGCCAGGACTCCTCCAGGTCTCCCATGCATGTGCACGATCCGAGGCCACAAGCAGGGAGCTGGATGGGAAGCAGGCCACTGGGATCAGAACCATTGCCCATACGAGATCTCGGCGTGCTGAAGACAATGACTTTCGCCACTAGGCCACTGCGCTGGGCCATCTGCACACATTCTTCAGTGGACTCCACAGCATTTCCAATAGCAAGGTGCCTCTACCACAGGAGCAGGAACTCAACTCGTATCTGCTTCAAGGCCTATGCCTACACTACCCAGGGGTCACACACAAATAAATTGTCTTCTAGCAAATTATATTTACACTCAGAAGAGCATTAGATAAACATCAAGAGTAACAGTTCATCTCACATCTAAGTTTTTCATGGCATAACAGTTTACCTAAAATACTTTCCAAGCTCAGTTTACTTACCTCTGCTTCTACATCCACATTTTGCTTCAAAGGCGACTTTCAAATGGCAGCACGTTCATGGTGAGCAGTAGCTTGCATAGCTGTAGGGTCAGCACAGTCTCCATTCTCTGAATTAAAAAAAAGGAAATGAGAAACCGTCATAACTCACCAAGTTTCGATATACATGTACAATACAGTTGTGACTTCAGGACACCATGAACCAATGAGAATGATTTATTAGTCCATACTATAGGTTTTTATTATGTAAGAGTAGGTTTTCCATACATTGTAGCCCTTTAATTTACAAAAGAAAGGCAAACTTACTACTAAAAACCAACGTTTGCTTAAGCAAAGAGTTCAACCAGAACTGTGCAGCCAATCTGTAAAGAACAAAGGATCCAGGTCATCGGAACAACAGCCAGGAAAACTGAGCAGTCCCCAGAAACAGAAGAACAATAAACTTCCTTCGGGACTAGGGAGAGGAGCTTTCTCTGGTCCTTGCTTGGTTCCAACTTTGGGTCCACACCCTCTCTTACAATGACCATCAGGATCCCTCCAGAAACCCCTCAAAACAAACAAACAAACAAAAAATCTAGAACAGATAGAGAACAACAAGGAAAGCTTAGAATCAGACAGGAAACGGTCAGCGTGCATTCACTTATACCTCACTAGGTGGGACACAAAGATTAGTTACTCCTCACTAGGACATTGAAGAGTTCTCTGCACACCCCTCCTAAAACTGTTCTGCACCTAAACTGTTGACACATGTCTTGTTAGAGTTATAAGCCAGTTCAGACTACCCAAAAAACAGCCAGGTTCAGCAAAATCATGCTTCAACGCTCTAAACAGCTAAATACTAAAATGAAAATAGACATGAGACAGCTGAATAGTAATCTAAGGCCATTTTAACTTGTTTAGAACCCGGTTGTATATAAACTAAAATGGAAATGTCAATGAAGAAGTCTCAGGATGTGGCTAAGAACTTGCATTTTTTTAAACATATTCATTACTCAATACCATGTCAATTAAGTCCATAACGTTATAAATTGCTGCTGACGTTACGTTGTGGCTTTAAATTGATCGGGATGATATTCTTCCAGCTCTACGTTCAGACCAGAGATGGTCTCCCCAAGAAACCGTTGAACTTATCTGGACAATAAGATGCTGGACTCTATGTTTGCTATACACTTGCAATACGAGAATCTCGACTGATTTTGAACTGTGGTAATGCAACAAGGTGGAGGAATCCACCATGGGGGAGGGTTTGGAGCATGGTGGAGGGAATCCCAGTGCCTATAAAACTGTGTCACATAATGCAATGCAATTAATAAAAAAAAGAAGAAGAAAAGACATGGAGAATTAACTCTCAGAAAACATGATTCAAAAGGAAAGAAAGTGAATGAAAAACTTAAATAAAGCACTACTCATTACATACATATGTATATATGTACATCTCTATCAATATACGTATAGACACACACAACTGCAATTAACGGCCATAACAAACTGCCACAAAGAGCAACACAACAGGCTAAAATCTCACAATGTCTCGGAAATGCCAAAGACTTTAAAGGAATGCTTCCCCACCTTGGGGTCTCCAAGGCATCATCCCATCACCATCCCCCGACCCCTCCCAGGCACTGATGTGCTTGGACCAAAAGCAGCTGTCTCCTTCCCTTCACCAACACAGGACCCAGGAAGAAAACACAGAACAAGAACTGAAACAGTTGTTCCACCCACTACCTCCATACCTCAACCCTCCCCACCGAATCCAGGGACCACATGGGCATGCATCACTCTCATCATATACTCGTTGTTGGCTGAAAGCAGATGTCACAATGCATGCAAAACCTGCATTCCTTCAGAGTGCCAATGGAAACCTCCTTCAGTCGCACTTCTACGCGGCCTAGGGTCACATCATGGGACCTACAAATACACATCAACACTCCTTCAAACTTGAAGCACATTAGGAAATTACAGCAGGAAGGAACACACAAAAGCAGCAAACAGAAATCAGTGCAAAAATACAACTGAAGCTCACACTAGTGATTTCCTTTGCATTGTCAATTACACTGGTGGTCCAGTCCACTTGGCTGCATGGCCACAACGTGTATGCATATAAAGGAGTTGGCGGGAGGGTGTGGAGATGAAACAACACAGACTCTGGGAAGGAGTGTCCCCAAGTGCCAGGCACACTGCCATTTCAACACGCCTTCCCCCTAACTATGGCATGGATGGAAGATCTTCTACCATCCATGGAAGAAGAGGAAAAAGAAATACAGAAATGTCCAAGAGGGAAACAAATCCAGGAGGCAAACCACGGGAGAGTCATCATGCTGGAAAGAAAGAAAAGCTAAACACAATTCAACACAGTGATGTTTCTCTGCCAGAAAGCACAGGGAGTTTTGAGCCGAGGACAACATTCAAGCTTCGGCATGTCAGACTGAATGCAGTCTCCCTTGGTTGCTCCCGCAACAGCAGGCAATGAAGTGATACCTGCATGCAAAGTACAGGAAAGCCAAACAGGATTCATTGGCCCCTCCACTAACCAGGCTCATTCTTCTTTTGCTCGGGAGTTCCATTTGGATTTCCTGGAAAGGCAGAGTTGGAGAGACAGGAAGAGACAGAGAGAATGAGTTTCTCCCCACATGGGGAGACTTCCCAAATGGCCACAGGGGCTGGGGATGATCTGAGCCAGGAGCCAGGAGCCAGCAGCCAACAGCCAGGAGCCAGCAGCCAGCAGCTTCCTCTCCTCTCTGACATGGATGGCAGAGATCCAAGGACTTGGCCCATCAACCAGTGCTTTCCCAAATGCATCAGTAGGGATCTGGATCAATAGTACAACAGCCAGGCGGGACGCCTGCATCACTGGTGCCAGCTAGACTCACGGCACCACAGCTCTGCTCCCAAACACACTGATTCTGTAACTCAGTTGACTAATATGGAACATGCACACTCTCTCTCTCACACACACATAAATCTTAAAAAACCTCATGCAAACTGAGTATTCTCAAGAGTATATACAAGTCAGGCTTCATTTGTATGTTATTTCTCTTTTGTTGTTGTTACTTTTACTTATTACAATGGCACAGCAGAGACAGAGAGAGAGAGTACCAGCTGCCATGTGCTAAGGCCTCACTCTCCCAAAGCCTGCCACTGCCCACACAGGGCAGGCAGAAGCCAGGAGACAGGAACGCCAACCTGTGCTGACACCAACATGGCAGGAGTTCAGACACGTGAGCCATCATCAAATGCCTCCCAGAGCACACAGGAGTGGCCAGCTACACTCTCATGGGGATCCAGGAATCAGTTCCAACGCCAGGAAGAACCATAGCATGGGGGGGGGGGAGCACTGGAAGGACAGGCCCTGTATTGTTCATACCTATGTATGCTCACACACTCTAGGGGAGGGACAGTTCATTTGGGGGCTTTCAGGGCTATCATGAGGATGTGAACAGGGCCAAAGACCTAGTGGGCTTTGAGGGGGAGGGCCGGGGCCCATGCCCGAGTTCCGGGCATCTCCAGGCAACAGCTGGTTGCTAACCAACGCCCATTGTGGGCTGCCTATATAAGGCCCAGCATGCACTGCTCCCGTGACATTTTGTGGGACTGTCCGACTGAGCTGGACGCTCTCTGAGCGCTCCAGTCCAGTTCAGCGACCCACAGCCATGTTCTCAGGGATCCGTGGCCTAGGCACCAGGCTAGGCCACTACCTGGGACTGGCAAAGATCGGCAGCTATTTCACAGACAGACTTGGCAAAGGCGTGTGGGGGAAGCACCTGCAAGGATGTGAAGAACACATGCTGACAAGTCTCTCCACAGACGTGGAAGCACGCTATCAGGCATGGGAGCTGCGCAACAACCAGCACACCGCCACTCAACACACCTTACCCCAAATTCTGGATCAATTCACAATTGAATCAGAACTCTTCAGCACCAACTGCACCCATCACCATGCAGATAACAAAACACAAGCGGGAAAGCTGGGAAAGGAAGGCGCCCAGCACCTGCAAACTCTCGGGCACTTTCCCACCAGAGAGGATCTCCTCAGAGTGCCCCAACCACGACCAGAAGCCTCCAACAAGACGACCTTTCACCAAGAAACTCGACCTCTGGCCTGCTCTGAGCCTCCTCAATGGCTCCTGCAGGAAAATCAAGAGCTCAAGACATCACTAGCCACCAAAGATGAAGCAATCAGGCTCCTCCGGGAAAGCATCCACACACTATGTCAGGTCGTGACAGAAGCCACACACGAGGACACACAACACCGGCAAGTGGCCCTTGAGATCAAACGACTCCAGAAGAAGCAACAGTTCTTACACAAGCTAGACAAGGGCAGAGAGCTCTTTCTCAAAGCCAAGAAGAAGGAGGTGCACGATCTGCAGAACCAGCTGGCAGAGATCCAGCAGGTAAACGAGACGATCAAACAATCCATGGACAACCTCGCCCAGTTCAGGAGGCTTCTGGACACTACACAAAACCTTGGCCAGGACAATCCAACTCTCACTCACTTGGCACACAATCTCCACAACAACAACATCACAGCCACAGAGTTTGAGGACGAATCCCGCCAAATCCTGAAGACTCTTGGCAACTTCCCTCCCAACAAAGAAGATCGCCTAAGACACCTCCAAGCTTCCCTAGACGCCTCCCACACGACACCATTCACACCAGAGTCTCCAGACCTCACGCAACCTGGGACCTCAAGCCAGTCTTCTCAACTCCTCCAAGGGACCAGCCACAACCTCAAACCATCACTCGCACCAACACAAGCCAAAACCACGCTCCTCCTGGAACAAACACACACAAAGCCTTCTTCCAAGAACACCACCACCACACTCGAGACGCAACAACACCAAATGTCTCTGCACATCAAGCAACTCGAGGACAAACAGCAATTCTTGCAAAAGTTACTCAAAGGCAAAGACCTCTTCATGGAGGCAAAAAACAAGCAGCTACGAACTCTCCGCAAGAACCTCGAGGACAAAGAGAAGGAAAACAACACTTTACGGCAAACCCTGAGCACACTCTCACACTCCACCACCGACACCACGTCACTGGAGACACAACACGACCCAGAGTCTTCAGCACTCCAGGAAATGAGGAACAAACAACAGGAGCTAGAGAAGCTCGTGCGAGGGAAAGAGCTGGTTCTCAGACACAAAACTCAGCAGCTGCGTACGCTCCAGGACACCCTTGTCCAGAAGGAGGAGGAGAACAGGATCTTACAGCAATCTGTGACCCAGTTAGAAGAGGCCGTGTCCACACTGCACATGGAGATTCAGCAACGCACACAAGGACACGAGAGAAGACCCGACACACCTCGGGAAACGAACAAGGCACTCCAAGACTCCAACTCGGAGAGCCCCACGTCAATCCAAGAGGACCCGTTGGCTGCCTGTACACTCAGGGAGGAGCTGCACACTCGTGAGCGGCTGCTCCGAGAAAAAGAAGACAGATGCCAGCAGCTCTTCAGTGCCACAGAGGCCATCCTGAAGCAGATCCTGGTGCTCCAGCAGGAGAAAGACACAGTGCTGCTGGCCCTGCACCAGAAACACCTGCAGGAACGGGCCCTGCACAGCTCACTGCAGAGCTTACAAGACATGTTCAACCACCAGCACCACAGGGACCACCCCCATCTTCCACAGTCCCAAGACTCTCACCTGCCTCAAGGCCTGCCTGAAGCACATGCCCTAGCAGCAGTTCAAGCCGAAGCCGGAGCCAGAGCCGGAGCAGAAGCAGAAGCAGGAGGAGGAGGAGCAGGACAAGGAGAAGCAGAAGTAGGAGGAGCAGGAGTAGGAGGAGCAGGAGAAGGAGGAGTAGCAGGAGACAGAGTAGGAGGAGCAGGAGACGAAGTAGGAGCCGAAGCAGGAGACGGAGCAGGAGAAGGAGGAGGAGGAGCAGGAGATAGAACAGGAGGAGCAGGAGGAGGAGGAGCACCAGGAGGAGCACCAGTTGGAGGAGGAGCAGGAACAGGAGCAGGAGACGAAGTAGGAGCCGAAGCAGGAGCCGGAGCAGGAGACGGAGCAGGAGGAGCAGGAGATGGAACAGGAGGAGCAGGAGGAGGAGGAGCAGGAGACGGAGCAGGAGCAGGAGGAGGAGTAGGAGCAGGAGCCGAAACAGGAGCCGAAACAGGAGCCGGAGCAGGAGCCGGAGCAGGAGACGGAGCAGGAGACGGAGTAGGAGGAGCAGGAAGAGATGGAGCAGGAAGAGACGGAGGAGCAGGAGGAACAGGAGGAGCAGGAGGAGGAGGAGCCGGACCAGGAGTAGGAGGCAGAGCCCTGAGCAGCACCACCAATGCTGCTGATCCAGGGACACTGACACACTGCGGGAAGCAGCCCATGATGACACAGCCGGCCCTGGCCACTGAAACCAACACCCTGAGAGGCCAGGCCAAAGCCGATGCTGACAAGACCCAGCAGCAACTGCCCGCCAACCATGAGCCTGAGCCTGAGCCTGAGCCGGAGCTCATGCCCGAGCACGAGCCTGAGCCCTCCAGGATGGAGAATAAAAAGCCCAAGAAGTACCTGTCCGACCAAGGAGATGGCAAGAATGGGCAGGTCGACATGGTGCAGGGCCAGAAGGCCGTGCAGGAGGCCAACATCACAGGCCCCAGAGCAGCTGCATTCCACGGCAGCAGACACCTGGCCCAGTGCGGCCATTCCCAGCCAGGCCTAAGACACAGGGCTCCTCACTGCCAACTCCCACAGGCTCACCTCACCAGTGACAAGGGCAGTTCTGACAGCACCTAAGGC
Organism: Ochotona princeps; assembly: GCF_030435755.1. Lineage (NCBI taxonomy): Eukaryota > Metazoa > Chordata > Mammalia > Lagomorpha > Ochotonidae > Ochotona > Ochotona princeps. The sequence continues at coordinate 49,615,954 of NC_080849.1, forward strand.
CAGGCCCCGCCTCGCTGGCCCCAACGCTCCCCAAGCCTCCCATCCTACTACCAGCGGCCACCTGATTGGAGCCAAAGGCAAGATTCCCACACTCTGCTGCAGGGGCAGGCACAAGGGCTGCAAGCTGCCAGGGCCCAGCTGCATGCAAACACCAAGGGCACACCCAAGAACAGGCAGAAGACACCCAAGCCCACCAGCCACCTCTCAACTGCTTCCCATGCAGCCGCCCACACAGCCCCAAACACCAACATGGCTCACACCACAGGGCCGCACAGTGCTCTGCCCACAATCCACCTGCTCCCCAACCTTGCTAAAGAGGCCCCGGCTCAACAACACCACCCCCGTCCCCTTTACTCACCCAGCAACCAAGCAATCGGACATGCAAGTCACACACCTCAAACACCACCACTCACGGCAAGACCACCCTCAGCACTGACTGAGAATGACTCCTTGACCACTGAACCCTACAGACACACAATTCTTACAGGCTTCACGCAGCTGACGTTGACGTGAGGCTGTCTTTCCGGATCATCAACACAGACTTTCTTTCCTCAGGACACCTTGCAAGGTTTACTGAGTGAATTATTTCCCCTCTGTCCAAGTGGACATTTTGAAGATATTTGGATTTGGCCACAGTCATCTGCCAACTGTAACTTACCAATTGTGCACAAGATAATAAACCCATGACAAAGACAAGATGATGCACTGGCTCACCTCATACCATTCTCCTAGCAGAGGAATGGTGGGGACAGGCTAGTTTGACCCACAGAAGAAGTACAAAGGACCCAGACACAGGCGGCCTCATGCCGTCAATACACAAACACTTCAAGAGGCCGAATCAGCAGAGACACAATGGCCATTGCAGCTCTCTGCTTCCCAAGACAAAGAGACGCACTGGAACCTCTCACTCATGCAGTGAGAAGGAAAGTTGACCCCTTCCCCACAGAAGTCTACACAAGAAGATTGCAAGAAAACAACTGCCAAGAGCAGACTGCAGGACGAGCACCAGAAGAGTTCCAATGGAAGCACCACGAACTTTCCAGACACTAACTGGACACTCAGAAAGTGTCCACAACACTAGGTGGACAAGGTCCTAATAAAGTTTTTCACATCCCAAAACTGCTTGGAGGAGTATCTGTAGAATCCTTCACCAAGCCCCTCACAGAACACACAGCAAGCCAATTTGTGCTTGAGGGAGGGTGTGGCATGGGAGTGGGAGAGGGGAGGATAGACAGTAGGACTTCCTGGGGACCACCACGGTGTCACCATACATCATGCACACATCTCCCTGCAGGCCAGCATCGCACATGGGCACTGAGTCTAGTCCCAGCGGCTCCTCTTGTAATCCAGCTCCCTGCTCCTTCGCATGGGCAAGTAGGAAAAAAATCAACTAGGTACCTGGCCACTTGGCTCAACACATGGGAGACCTGGACAAACCTCCTGAGCCCTGGCTTCACTGTGGCTCAGCACAGCCCTTGCCCTGCCTGCCATTTCAAGACTGACCCAGCACACGGTACATCTGTCTCTCTTTCACTCCCTGTCATTCTGCCATTCCTAGAAGGATCATTTTCTCATTACCAAGATCTACATTTTGTTGGTTTTGCTTTTGTGCTTTTATATTTGAAAGGCAGGTTCACGGGGAAAGTAGGAGAGACAAAGATCTTCCATCACCTATTGGATCACTCCCCAAATGGCCACAGCAGCCAGATCCGGGACACTCTGAAGCCAGGGGACCGGAGTTTCCTTCGAGTCTCCTGCGCATGTGCAGGCGTGCAAGGACTGGAACCATACTCTGAGGCTTTCTCCAGCACAACACCAGACAGCGGATTTCTAATTGGAGCTGCTGCCACTCAAGAAACACCTCCCAGGGGAGGCTTGGCCTGCCAGGCCACACTGCTGGCTCCTCAAATCAATCTCTTCTAAAAACATTCTTGTGTACCACGCAGGGCAATGAGTACACACCAATGGCTCAAATCCTACCTTCTTCAAGGACAGGAGGGTGGGGAAATGGTAATCAATTGTTTAAGGATTAATCACTCTTGGTCCTGGCCCAATGTCCTAGTGACTAAATCCTCACCTTATGTGTGCCGGGATCCCACACAGGCACTGCTTCGTGTCCTAGCTACTCCACTTCCCATTTCCCACCCAGTTCCCTGCTTCTTGACCAGGAGAGCAGTAGTGGAAGGCATTACACCTTGGGAACCCTCACCCGCATACAGCACCCCAAAGAAGCCTTGGCTGCTGCCTTCGGGTGGGTCTCCTTAGTCGTGGCCATTGCAGACGCATGGGGAGCAAACCAGAGGACAGAAGAGCTTGCTCACTGTCTCTCCCTCTCCGGGAAACACAACTTTCCTGGAAAAATATATATGTCTTTATTTTTCATTGCTTTCCATTTCAAATGCAAAAGCACAACAGAGAGGGATGGAGAGACTATGAGATCCTCCCATCCAATGGTTCTCTACCAAAATGGCAGTGATGGTTGGAGATGAACCAATCTGAAGAAAAAAACCAGAAGCTTCTTCATGGTCTTCCTTGTGGCTGTAGGAGCTCAAGGCTTTAAGCCATCCTCCGCTGTTTCCCAGGCAATCAGCAGGGAGCTAGACTGCAAGAGGCACACCAACTGGCACTTCTATGAGACACAAGAGTCAAATCTTGGTCAAACCCTCAAGCGAGGGTTCTTAGGGACTCCCAGCTAGGTCACTAGACTCAAATGTAGGGTAGCCTCACGGAAAATCCCAAGACATGTGGTCTAATCTGAAAGTGCATGTGTCCAGAAAGGACCGCCTCATTCCTGATGCCTGAGCAGTGGGCAGCAGGTCCGGAGGCACATGTGGAACATGATGCCCAGTACTTCTAGGCCAGCAGGGGATGCCGTGGGCCTCCTCAGAGGATAGAAAGAACAGCTTACAGAGCTCTCCTGCCCAAGCCTGGCAGCAAGTCCCTGCATTTGTGGATGCACTGGCATTCACTGGGACAGCCAGTAGACCTTGAAAAGATGTTCCCGACCAAGCTGCAACAAAACTCACACTGTCTCAGAAACGGCAAACCCACTCAAGGAATACACTCACAACATGCTTCCCCACCTTGGGGTCTCTAAGGCATCATCCCATCACCATCCCCCGACCCCGCCCAGGCACTGATGTGCTTGGACCAAAAGCAGCTGTCTCCTTCCCTTCACCAACACAGGACCCAGGAAGAAAACAGAACAAGAACTGAAACAGTTGTTCCACCCACTACCTCCATACCTCAACCCTCCCCACCGAATCCAAGGACCACATGGGCATGCATCACTCTCAGCTACGTAATCAGTATTACAAGTAAAATATGAATTAAAAACAGACTAAAGTCAGGGCCTTCTGAGAAGGAGTAGTTGCCACTTGATCATGTTCTTTACCTCTGTGAGGCGTACACAGGACTTAGCATTTCCCTTTCAGGGGATCCTAACAATCCTAGCAGAACATCTACAGAAAGGTTTTCACCTGGAGACCGGATGAATTCCAAACTCCAATCATGTATTCACAACTTCAACATGAACTTTCTTAACTGCAACAGAAAGTGATGTGCTTTGGCGCTTCTTACGAGTATTCAAATCAGCACTGCCTCAGTGATATCCTGCTAGAACCGCACCTCCATCTCCAAGGGCTCCATCTTTATCCTAAACTTTATCATTCACATTCGAATTTGTCAATACTTTACAGGGAAAAACAAGCTGGCATCCTGCACCAAGCACCACATGGGTTTGAGGAGACAGATGAGAGCCAACAAAGTCATGCCCTCAACAGTGACTAACTCCATAGAGAAACAGAAAGCCCAGAATAATATAAGATCAGACCAACAGTGAAATACACTGTTGTATTAATACTGTTTGTATTATAGCAACATAAGTCATTTGATCTTTCCTACTTCTAACTTGTCAGCCAGCATACCAATGTTAGAGGACATTTGAACAACATTAGAACTCAAAGTGTTTCAGAAAGCTTCTTCAGGAACATAAACATAGCAGGCATTTCAGTGCAGCAACAACAAAATGTCAAACAACGTGATTTCAGCTTTCAAAGGAGAAATCTAACAGAGAGACAGAGATCTGCCTTCCACTGGTTCACTCCCCAAAGGGCCACAACGGCCAGAGCTGGATCAGTCTGAAACCAGTGGCCTGGAGCATCTTCCTGCTCTGGCACGCAGCAGTGCAAGCCCTTGAACCACACTCTGATGCTCTCCCAGGCACAACAGCAGAGAGCTCATTTGCAAGTGGAGCTGCTCTCACTCAAAAAGGACCTCAATGGGCAGTACAGGTGCCACAGGGGAGGTTTAGCCTGCCAGGCCACAGTGCTGGCTCCTCAAGCAATTGTCTGCTAAAAACATGCATGTGAAACATGAAGATCATGCAGTCCACAGCTGTGGCTCAATTCCGAGGCTCCTCAAGTGGGGCAAAGGCAGTCAATCTTTGAAAGATCAACTGCTTTCCAGCCTGGCCCAATGGCCAGGTAGACACATCCTCACTTTGCATGCACCACAATTCCATATAGAGAATCTGTATAATAAGGCCCTGCGTGACAGCCTAATGACTAAATCCTTGCCTTGCACGTGCTGGGTTCCCATATGAGCACATCAAGTCCCAGCTGCTCCACTTCCCATCCACCTCCATGCTGGTGGCCTTGGAAAGCAAAAGAGAATGGCCCAAAGTCTTGGGACCCTGCACCTGCATGGGAGATCTGGACCAAGCCACTGGCTCCTGACTTGGCAGCCACTTGGGGAATGAACAAGCGACACAAGACCTTTCTCTCTGCCCATCTCTCTCTGCATCTGACTTTCACATAAAGATAATCTTTAAAAACAAGATGCACAGCATGAAAAACTGACACATTCACAATAAAATGTCTTTGTACCAAAACCTTTTTCAATTCCATGTTCCACACAGTTTTGGAAGTACCCTGTATCTTTTCTGCCTTATTTTCTCTTCCAAGGTCTCAGATAGTATAGAAGACTTTAATGAACCAGTAGTTCTCTTACCATTTGGCTTATGCTCTATCCTTCTTCTCTCCTTGCTTCCACTGAGATGATTTCCTCTATCTTTTATCTTCCAGGTTTGCAAAACCTTAAGGCTCGTCTCTCAGCTGCTTCTTCCTAAGACAGCAGTTGGAAGGCAAATAGGGCACAAATCATGCTGGTCTCCCCTCTCTGGACTTTCTTCTTCTTGACTCATCTCCTAAGGGCAGATTATCTTGGCAACACTTGGTTTGTAAGAAGAACGGTTTCTTAGGTTTTGTTCAGACTCTTCCCTTATCCTTAACAGGACTGTGTCACTCAATCTACCATTATCAGCATCAGAATCTGCAGTGTGCTTATTTACAACAGCTTCAACAAGCTTTGATCTTTCTCTCTGCCAAGACACAAATGCATTCTTTCAATTTATAACAAAATATAAGACAGGATTATTTAAACACAACATCGATTTCCTTACATAACACAAAGTCATAAATGACTGCATGGTCATTAAGCCACCCTGCTCATAGCCTGGAAAAGCAGTTGGCCAAAGTGCTTGGGTCACTGCCACCCATGTGGGTGACCCAGATGAAGCTCCTGGCTCCTGCCTTCCACCTGGCCCATTCCCAGCTACTCGGACTTTGGGAGTGAACTCACTCATGGAAGATATCTGCTTCTGTCTTCTCCTCTCCCACTCTAATTCTGACTTCAAATTTTAAAGCCAAAACAAAACAAAAAGGCCAAAGACTACACGCAGGTATGATCTACAGCAGCAGGATAAGGTTTCTGTGTCTGACCGTGAGGTGCTTGGACTGGATAATTCATGTCTAGTTCCCAACTCCAGATTCCTGCTAATGCAGATCCCGAGATAGAGTAATAACGGCTCAAGTAACGTGAGGTCCTGCCAGCCATGTGGGAGACTTGACCGAATCCTGAACACCAGCTTCAACCCACCTTGCCAGCAGATGCAGGCATCTGAAGAGTGAACCAGTGCATGGAAACTATTTGTCTATGTGTGTTTTCTTTACTCTCTTTTTTAAATAATTTATTTTTTTAAAGATTTATTTATTTTTATTACAAAGTCAGATATACAGAGAGGAGAGACAGAGAGGAAGTGAACCAGTTCTGTGTACTGGTTTACTCCCCAAGTGAGCTGCAACGGCTGGTGCTGCGCCAATCCGAAGCCTGGAACCTGGAACTTCCTCCTGGTCTCCCACACAAGTACAGGGTCCCAAAGCTTTGGGCCGTCCTCCACTGCTTCCCCAGGACACAAGAGGGAGCTGGATGGAAAGTGGAGCTGCCAGGATTAGAACTGGGGCCCATATGGGAACCCGGGATGTTCAAGACGAGGACTTCAGCCGCTAGGCCACGCCGCCGGGCCCTTAAATAATTTTTTGAAGTTCTCTTTTTTTAATTGAAGGCAGACTTATGGAGAAAAGGAGAGACAGATAGGAAGACGTTCTGTCTACTGGTTCACTCCCCAGGTGGCGGCTATGGCCACAGCTGAGCTGAAACCACTCTCGACCACTTTCCTAGGCCACAAGCAGGGAGCTGGATGGGAAGTGAAGCAGCTGGGACACAGATTTGCATCCACATGGGATCCTAGCACATGCAAGACAAGGATTTAGCCACTAGGACACTGCGCCAGGCACCAATGTTTCTTGAAGTATTATTTCATAACCAGGGAATTAAAACTTTAACATTTGAAATCTCTGTAATACTTCCATTCTGCAAAACTTCTCTAGCACCATAAACAACATCAAGGGACGCTTGAGTAAACTTTCTCTATCCATGTTAGGTAAAGATATTAAAGTATTAAATTACTCTAAAATCACTTCAAAAACTAAAGCTACAAAAGAAACTTTCACTAAAAGAATCTGTACCTTGTTGTTTTACGCTGAAGATCAACTTCACATCTACATCAGCCTGAGAACACTTGGAAAGCTAAAGTGTAAAAAGCACCAAACAAACCCTGTGGGAGAAAAAGAAACAAAAGTTAGATTGCATTTCTTCTAAAAGTAACTTATTTTTAATCCAAAAGGCTGGGACACACACAAAACACACAAATCTCCCATGCATTTGTTATTTTCCAAATGCCTACTAAAGCCTAGCCTGTCCAGCCCAAGCCCTGGAGCCCAGAACTCAGTGCCAGCATCCCATGGGAGCCAGCAGGGACCCAAGCACTTGAGCCATCACCTGATGCCTCCCAGGGTGCACATATCTGGAAGCCGGCCGTGGAAACAGAGCTAAGTTCTAATACAGGCACTCTCATATTCTCTATGGGAATCTCAAGTGCTGCCATACTGTCATTTTTTGTAAGATTTATCTGTTTTACTTGAAAGTCAGAGTTGCAGGGAAAGAGGGAGAGATGGAGAGACAATCTTCCATCTGCTGGTTCACTCTCCCTATGGCTGGAAGACTAGAGATGGGCTGGTCCAAAGCTAGGACAAAGGAGCCTCTTCTGGGTCCTCCCACGTGGGGGCAGCAGCCTGAGGCCTTGACACATCCTCCAATGCTTTCAGAGACCACTGGATTATTGTTCAGTTTTATTCTAGTTCTATCACTTCTTTTCAGTCAGTCTTCTACGTGGGTTCTTTTGTCCTTACCTCATGTCTACGAACACACTGATCTAGGGGGCATGAGTCATATAAATCCACAGAACTTCAACCATCACCCACAGCCTAGTATTAACAGGATCCTCTCCATGTTAAGTCAGACACTGACATCCTCTGGAAGTACCATCTTACTCAGGACCTTCAACTTTGAGAATGTCATGTTTATACACTCCAGCTATTCTTTACCATGATTACCAGTGATAGCTACCAATGCTATTTCCCCATGAAGTTTACTGCTTCATAAATCTTGGAAAAGGGCAGTATCTAAACTTCAACTAGTACATCTTGATCCAACTTATATCGAGTTTATACCCAAAACAAAACAAAATGTAATAATTTCTCTTTTTGATTTAATACAAATCTGTTCCCCAAAAGGAATCTTGAGGCACCTCAGAGGTGGTTCAGGCACTACACATTTTTATAAGGGTGTCCTTAGGTGAGAGGCAGAGACACACAGAATCTTTCAGACGCCACTTTGTCTGGGCCAGGAAGAAGCCGTGAGCCCCAAACTCCATCTGGGTCTCCTGTGTGGTGGCAAAGGCCCAAGTATTAAAGCCATCACGTCCTCCTTTCCCAGGCGCATCACAGGGAGCTGGATCAGAAGCAGAGCAGTTGCAATAAGAACTGATGCTCTGAGGTGGCATGCCAGTGTCACAAGCTGTGGCTTACCTCTTCACCACAACGCCTGCCCTGTATTTCATACCTTTAGCTGTAACAACACCATTTAGAGAAGTTCTAAGAAACAGTAAAGTACTTAGGGTAATTTCCATAAACACTATGTATTATAAATACATTTCTCAAAAATGAGAAAACACTGGTTAAAATACTTAGGTTCCACATCAGAATACCTGGGTTTCAGCTGCAGCTCCGGTTCCACTCCAGCTTCCCACTGACACAGAGAAGCAATGAACCAACCAACCAAGGCCTCCTCTCACCATCATGGGAGATCTAGATTGAGTTTCTGTCTCCTGGCTTTTGCCCACGACAGTCCTGGCCATTGTGGGCACCTGGGGAGTAAACCATCAATGGAGTGATGGCTCTCACTCCATGTGACTCTCAAATAAAACAAAACTGATTTTTGTTCAACATCTGGCTCATGTGAGTGCCTAAAGAATTAAAGGTAGGTGTGTGTGTATATGCATGTGTGTGTGCGTGCATGTACAAATGAAGAAAAGTTTTAATAAAATCAATCTTCAAACCTTTTGGATGACTAAATCTGGGTAGGGATCTCTCGCTTTAATGAAACAGAAAGCTGCTCTCGTGACGGACTGGAAGAGAGGGGAGTCTTTTCTGGTCTGAGGAATTTTAACAATTGCACTTCTGCTGGTGGCTCTGAAACAAACACAAAAAAGATCAAACTGTTTTGATTCAAGTAAAGTTGCACACAAAACTTAAATTTATTACAGGTAATAAAAACTATGAACACTAAAGTACATTTCTCTATCATTTAAATTAAAAGTTGCTATCATATACTATTCTTGCTGGTTCGGTAGGTTTTAAAGGTTTACATCACAATAAAAATGCGTCAAAAATGCTGAAGGAGTAAAAGTTTAAGCACCGCTATTTAAACACATGACGCACTGTCGGTGTCTACATTATTGGATCATCTGCTTGCATTCTGTTCACATGCACATGTGCACAAGCAATGTTTCAAATCGATGGAACAGCACTGGAGCTGCTCTGGTGCCCAGCAGCTTCAATCACTCCCTGTGATGCTGGCATCCCATGGGAGCACTCGTTGGAGGCCTACCTGATCCACCTCTGGTCCAGCTCCCTGCTAATGTGCCTAGGAACGGCGGGGGATGTGGCCAAAGCACTCGGTGTCCTGAAACCCACATGTGGGACCCAGATGGAATTCTGGACTCCTGGCTTTTACCTGGAGATTTGGGGAATGCTGGTCATGTGGGGAATGCACCAGAAGATGAAGGATCTCTCCTTTTCTCTCGGTAACGCTGCCTTCTCAACAAAATCATTTAAAAAGAAGCTTAATATAGAATTTAGGAAAAAACGAGGCAGCACACTCAAAGCTATCCCCAGCTGCCATACAACTCCACAGAGCATCCCTTAGAGTTTGCCACATGCCACCCGGAATTCTATCAGGATGTGGTACTGTTACAATAAATAAGAAAATACACTGAATGTTTCCCTTCCTCTAAAGCATATCAATTCTTTTCACAGCTAGGAATTCTACATTTACAAGACAGAAACTGCAAGATCATAGAAAACTGAACAAAAATGCTTTTTTTCCAAGCTGTCATAACACTTTCTATTTGAATATCATTTAAAATAACCTAATTTCTAATATCATCAGTCTTTTTGTCAAAGTCCTTTACCTAAATCCCAAAATAAACACCTGAACCAGCTATGCCTTTACAAAAACACAAATATCAGCCTCCCCTCCCCCAATACCCATACAAAACCACAGGGCAGTCCCAAAGCAACCCACGATGTTACCTGTTTCTGGAGTTTTAAAAAGCCTTCTCTTCCTACAGCAGCAAGAATAACATGATGGTGACTATCCAAAATCAGCTGCTTCCTGTCATCCACAATATTCCCCTAAAAAGTACAAAGCACATTGAACAACTTGGCAGTAGCCTCAAAAGCAGCAGCACAACCTTTGCTGGAGAACTGAAATATTTTATCTCATACCAACTCCCACACTCACAGCTGTCTGCATTTCCAAATGGTTCAAGCAATAGTCTGTCCAAAAATCTGTCTTGCTTCAAATTGACACGGATATTACAGAGAGACACATCTTGAAATCTTTTCCAATCTACTTCAGAATGCTTAAGGAACTACTTCAAGGATTAGTAATGTCAGGTAATGCACACTAATCCTCTATCTTCAAGCACCAGCTTCCCTGGAGTTCATGTTCTGGCTGCTCCACTTCCCATTCAGATCCCTGTTTGTGACCTGGAAAAGCAACAGAGGATGGCCCAACTCCTGGAGACCCTGTGCCCATGTGGGAGACTTGCAAGCAGCTCCTGGCTCCTGGCACTGGATCGGCTCAGCTCCAGGCACTGCAGCCATTTGGGGGAGGAAGTGGATGGAAGATCTCCCTCTCTGTGTCTCTCCAATTCCCTATAAATCTTTTCCAATAAATACATAAATCTTTTAAAAAGAAACTACTTAAAAATAAGGATGCTTCCAGCCATGGAATAATAGTCAAAACATTTAGAGCTCATTATACACTTGTTTAATGCCTAATGCTTTACATTAAGGAGCACTGGCACTGAGCCTGAAATGAGATCCAGGCACTCTAAACCTCAGGGGTACTTCATTTGAAGCGAATAATGTGTAGCTCATATTTTAACACAAAACATGTTCTATAATAAAATTATGAATCTAATTAAGCAGTAGTTCATTTGAAATTCACACAAGCCCAGCTAAATTTAATTGCAACCCCCTCCTCTGCATGCCCATACTAACATACCATCCCAGGCCACCTGCCACCTGAGGAAGGGGACAGAGGTTACCTGCAGTTAAGCTGTTTCCTGCTGTGCAGGCATCCTATAGGTACCTTGCTGGAGCCCTGGTTTCTTCACTGCACACTCAGGTCCCTGCTAATGTGCTTGGGAAAACAGAGGGAGACTTGGCTAGAGTTCCAGCCTTTGCTCTGGCCAATCCCCCAGTGGCCTCTTGAGAAGTGAACCACTAGAAAGCAGATCACAGCCTGGTCTGTGATCTCCCATTCCTTCTCTACATTGAAAATAATTACATGAATCAATCAATCAATCAATAAACTTTGATATCTAAAGACTCATCCCCAAAATCATTGTTAAATATGAAGAATATTCTAGAACAACTGAATCAATTCAAAATACATGCACTGACACATACTACAGGTATAGTTCTACAATGGTCTTACATCAGACAACTCAAATTTATACTATAATCACATTTCAAGGGAGTATTTTTGGACAAGGTACTTAATTTCAGTACAGAATCACGTTTTAGGACATCATGCATGTACATGACAAAAACGGTAGCAAAAAAGGCTTCAAGAATATAAGGCAATGTTAAACAAAAGTCATAGGATAGTAACAACAAATTTTAAAAATAAGAAAGCAGAAACTTTAACTGCAAAAAATCATCAATAATGTGCAGTTACTTTTCAGGTTAGGAATCAAACACTTGTGCAATCTCAGCAAAGCAGTTTATTACCACATACTTTCCTGAACAGTATACTATTCAGAGCCACTGCACTTTTGAATCAACCTCACAGCATCCTCTACTGCTGTGTCTCTGTACGCACTGGGCTTGTAGCTTCTTCAAACCTGAAGATAAACTTCTATAAAAGAAGTCTAGATGTACATGGACTTGCTCAATTTATTCTCTGTTGAAACAAAGTATCTTGTCCAGCTAGTGATTTTAATTACGTATTATCAAAATGAATTCCAAAATGGAAAATCTTAAAAACTGAATCTCAAAGAAATAAATCTTGCCACAATTTGTATTTCTAGACTACTTATGGAACTTTCCAAAAACCATTCAATGACAAACATGACAAGACTCACAACCTTCATGTAATTTAGTGGTCATGCTGATATGTAGGCAAATTTAGAAAGTTTTTTAAGGAATAAGCAAAACTGGTAACTAAGGTCTTGAAAGCTAACTTCAACATTCAGGAAGCACAGAATCTGCCAAAGTCTTGCGTTTGGGAATCACTGTGTTTTTGCAGTTTAGGCATATTTTTGAACAACTGCTTCCTCAAATGGTCAACTGATAATCCTAAGAGTCAAATGGAACTAAATAAAAACATACAGAAGTGTAAGGGTGGTTGTCATCATCAAGAAGATCACAAACAAGAGCTCGGCCAGCTAAAGTCCTCGCCTTGAATGCCCCAGGATCCCATATGGGCGCCGGTTCTAATCCCGGCAGCTCCACTTCCCATCCAGCTCCCTGCTTGTGGCCTGGGAAAGCAGTCGAGGACGGCCCAATGCTTTGGGACCCTGCACCCGTGTGGGAGACCCGGAGGAGGTTCCAGGTTCCCGGCTTCGGATTGGCGCAGCACCGGCCGTTGCTATAGGTGATTCTCATGCCTTATTTGATGACACAGTTCCTTAGGCTCTGGGGATTTGCCATCCCCTCTCTCAAACCGTCCCTCAGCTACTCATTCCCCCTCTAGTAATGTAAGGGGTAGTCTTTCATCAACAGTCCTAAGTCCATCATTTTGCTACTGAAGTGTTTCCAGACATTGTAGCCATGGACACTGTCACAGAGTCAGGATAGATTCAACAGTTTCAACAGAAGTCCAGCTTTGGTCTGGATACAGAGATACATACTGCCCTAGTTCTCCACATCCGGACCTGCCAGTCTCTGCTACACTTCTGTTATACACCCCCTCAAGCACAGAGACAGAGAAAAAAACAGTCCACAATGGGGTGAAAAGCAGAGAATTTACATGAACACAAATTTAAACAACATACTTACACAATGACCAATGTGTTGCTAAAGTGATGGAACCGAAAATCAAAAACCTTGTTGTAGAAACTGATGCTACTGGGAGAGGTTGCAGGAATCCCAGAGCCTATGAAACTGTGTCACATAATGTAATGTAATTAATAAAAAAATACATATGTATGTATAAATATATATATTTATAAAAAGAGATTGATGCTACCGCATGACCCATGCGGTGCAAAAGAAATAACCATATAAACAACAATGACCACATAAACAAGAACATCAATGCCCATGACATGTAGCAAAAATAGTGTCGAGAGGGACATTTACAACACCAGGTGCTTACAATCAAAACGTCTCATATGAATGATCTATTAATGAGTCACAAGGACTTCTTCAAAACACACAAATGAACAGAAAGTACAAAAAGGTAAAAATTCACAGCAAAAATAACTGGATTTGAAACTAAAAAACTGCAAATGAAAACAAGAGCCACTCACAAAGAGGAAAAACAACCCCTCAGCCATAATAAGGGAGAGCAACACGAGACCCCAACCACTTAAAATCCAACAAGCAATACTTCCAACTTTCTGCTCTTTCTATGGGTCATGACACTGTTGGCATAGGCAATAGAAGAGAGTCTAATTTTGTACAGTCTAGGGATACCTCAAAGTTAAATGGGAGTCTACCTCCATTCCTTACTAGAGAAGCATTTGGTTGATTTTTTTTGATTCCTGGTACTTTGCTCTGCATTATACCCTTTGTTTGCAGGGTTAAACACGATGTCTTTGTATTCTGACATGGTGTTTTTTCCACAAATTGATTTCATTATGCGTATGTTAAATCATCCCTACATGCCAGGGATAAACCCCACCCGGTCAGGATGAAGGATCTGTCTGATATACTGCTGTATTCTGTTGGCAGTATTTTGTCCAAGATCGCAGCAAGGATATTCAGCAAGGCTATTCAGCAAGGATATCAGTCTGTAGCTTTCTTTCTCTACTCTATCTCTGTCTGGCTTTGATAGGAAGGTGATACTGGCTTCGTAGAAGGAGTTTGGATTGATGCCTCCCTTTCTTTTCTTTTGAATAGTTTAGGAAGAATTAGGTTCAGTTCTACTAGGAATGCTTTGTAGAACAGAGCAGTGAATGGGCCCAATGCATTTGCATAGCAGCAAAAGTCCTTGCCTTACACGTGCTAGGATCTCACATGGGCACTGGGTGTAATCCTGATGGCCCCATTTCCTATTCAGTTCCATGCTTGTGGCCTGGGCGAGCAATGCAGGACATCCCAAAGCCTTAGAACCCCATACCCACGTGGGAGTCACAGAGGAGGCTCTGAGCTCCTGGTTTCAGACGGGCACAGCTCCAGCCAATGTGGCTGCTTGGGGAGTACATCAGAGGATGCAACATCTTCCTCTTTGTTTCTTCTCACATACATAAGTAAATCTTCAAAATAAAAATTAAAAAGGAGCAAACGAATCCGTCTGAGCCTGGCCTTTTTCTTTCTTGGCAGGGCTTTAATCACTGATTCAATCTCTGCCTTGGTTCTAGGTTTATTTTGGTTTTTCTGTTGCCTCATGACTCAGTTTTGGCAGACGGTACAAGCCCAGGAATCTATCATTTCCAGGAATCCTTCCCATTTGATGGCATAGAGTTGTTGGTAGTAATTTGATTATTCTGCATGTGGCTCAAGTATCTGCTGTCATGTTCCCATTTTCATCTTTGATCATACTAATTTTTGTCCTCTCATTTTTTCTTGTTTGTTGGTCACTTGGATCAGTGGGATGTCTATTCTGCTGATGTTCTCAAAGAATCAACTCTTTGATTCATTGATTTTGTGTATTGCTCTCTTGGTCTCTGTATGATTTAGTTCTTCTTATTTTGATTCTTGCTTGTTTTCTCTTGCTTTGCTGTTGTTTTTCTACCTCGTTCAGGTGTATTCTTGGCTCATTTGTTGGATATCTTTCTTGTCTACTGCTGCAGGCACCAACTGCAATAAATTTACCTCTTGAAATGGCCTTGCCAGTGTCCCACAGGTTTTGGTAAGTTGTGTCCGAGCTTACATGTGTTTCAAGAAATGTTTAAATTTCGTGTTTAATTTCTTGTCCAACCCACTGCTTGTTCAATAGCATTCTGTTCATCTTCCAAGAGTTTACAAATTTCCTGGGGTATTTGGATTTGTTGATCTCTAGTTTCACTCTGTAGTCTCTGACAAGATGCATGGTATGATTTCAATTTTTTCAAGGTGGTGATGCATGTATTGTGACAAAGAACTTGGTCGATCCTGCAGAAGGCTCCATGTAAAGTTAAAGAAAATGCGTATTCTGTGTCTATGGGATGGAAGGTGCTGTATAAATCTATGAAGTCCATTTGTTCTGTGTGAGATCTGTTGCTTCTTTGTAGAGATTCTGCCCACTGAATCTGTCCACTGAAGTGAATGGGGTCTTGAGATCCACACACCATTATTGTCCTGGCATTTATCTTCACCCTTAGGTCCGTCAATACTTGTTTCGATAGCTAGGTGCTCTTGCATTTGGTGTGTACACATTCACCATTGTTATTTCTTGTTGGTGGATGGTTCCCTTTGTCATTATGTAGTGGCTCTTTACCTCTTGTAGTGTTTTTTCACGATGAAGTCCATCTCATCTGATAGTAGAATGGCTACACTGGGTCTTTTCCCTTTGGCATGAAATGTGCTTTTCCAGCCTTTCACACTCAGCTTTCATGTATTTGTTGAGTAGCCATGTCTCCAATAGGCAAACAGAGAGATGGGCACTGCTTTTTGATCCATTCTGTTAATCCATGTCTTTTGATTGATGACTTTAGGGCATCTGTGTTCAGAGTTAGTACTGCCTTCTTCATCTTCAAGAGAATTATTTCTGCAGAGAGTGGCTCGGACTTTGAAAGATCGGCTGGGACAAATGACTGCAGTATGTCTTCATATTCTGTGGTTAAAGTGAAAAATAATAAAAACAAATTATTTGAAGATCCCCTTACCATGTTCTAATTCTCTAATTTCACATAAAGTTTAGGAAAATGGATAAACCCAGTGTGCATTGAACTTAGCAGTTAAGAGAGGCAGCTTAGAATGTCCACACATCCCACTTAGGAGAGCCTGGAGTTTCTGACTCTCAGCTTAGATTTCCAATTACACATTCCCGATGATGCAGACCCTGCCAAGCTCCAAGCTAAGGTACGACTTGGTCTCCTACCTCCTTGGGGGAAGAGCTGCATTGCCTCCCGCACTACCTCCTGACTTCAACCCAGTCCAGCTTCAGCCACATAGGCATTTGGGGAGTGGACTGGTGGAGGACAGAGCCATCTGCCTCTCAATTTAAAAACAAAACCAAAACAGCAGAGCAAAATACAATGAGACACTAACCTAATTTTCTTTGATTCCTTCTTGTCTATTTGATGGTAAATATTCAGACACACAGCTGCCATCCCTGGAGTGTCTGCTCCTCTACTGCCTATGCTCCCAACAGCCAAATTCTGAAACTGTTCACTCTGCTTGGAGGAAGCTCAATTACAATTACCATAGGCCACAGAGTCTTCCCTGATGGGCCAGAGCCCATCAAATCACAGATTTCACATTTCTTGAAGATCTACATTATTCTCTGTCCTTTATAATAGGCTCTAATTTGGGCCTCAAGAAAGGCTTAGAAGATATTGATATTCTGTTAAACAAAATAACTTCAGTACAATTGCTGCTACTTAATTCTCAAAAATTCACAATAATGCTATCACAAAAATGTTCTGCTATACAATATATAGCCAACAGATCTTGCTGTTAAGCAGGGTACACTTGGTTTGCTTATTGACCAATCATTCTAACATCACAACACTGTGCAATTGTATCCAGTTTTTCATATCTTCTCAGGGAAGGGAAAATGGAAGGAAAAAGTCCATCTACCATCCTTTGCTGGTCTCTCAGGCCATCAACTGTGAGCTGGATTGGAAGGGGCAAAGCTTGGACGCAAGCCAGCACCCATACGGAATGCCAGAACCACAGGCAGAGAATTAATGTGCTATGCCACTGCACTGGCCCTCCTTATCTACAAATTTTAAGAATAAAGGAACTCACACACAGCAAAATACCTCCGATTCGATCCTCGTACAGGAATCCTTGTAAAGCAGTTTTTAAATCAAATGCACTTACAGATACATAGATAATTTATAATTAACCTCTTGCTATATCAGAATCTTAGAATTTAAAATTACATTTCTCGGGCCTGGTGGCGTGGCCTAGCAGCTAAAGTCCTCGCCTTGAATGCCCCGGGATCCCATATGGGCACCGGTTCTAATCCCGGCAGCTCCACATCCCATCCAGGTCTCTGCTCTTGTGGCCTGGGAAAGCAGTTGAGGATGGCCCAAAGCATTGGGAACCTGCATCTGTGTGGGAGGCCCAAAAGAGGTACCTGGCTCCTGGCTTCAGATCGGCATGTACCGGCCGTTGCAGCTCACTTGGGGAGTGAATCATCGGACGGAAGATCTTCCTCTCTGTCTCTCCTCCTGTCTGTATATCCACCCTCACAATGAAAGTAAATAAATCTTTAAAAAAAAAAAAAAAGAATTTAAAATGACATTTCTCAAAGCTACCACTCAGGGTGTGTTTTTTCCTGTCATTTTCATCCCAACATTATTGTTCCACTCTTGTTAAGAAAACGCAATAGTAGGGCCTGGCACAATAGCCTAATGGCTAAAAGCTCACCAGGATCCCCTACTCATATCCTGCCTGCTCCACTTGCCATCCAACCTCTTGCTTGTGGCCTGGGAAGGCAGTCAAGGATGGCCCAAAGCCTTGGCACCCTGCATCTGTGTGGGAGACCCGCAACAAGCTCCTGACTGCTGGTTTCAGATTGGCTCAGCTCTGGCCTTTGCTGTCACGTGGGGAGTGAACCAGCACACGGAACAGTTGTCTGTATCACCTTCTCTCTGTATATCTGTCTTTGTAACAACAAAAATCTCTCAAAGAAAGAAAGGAACAGTAATCTGCTAAAACTCACCTAATATTGATAAAGTGCACCACACATTTATGGTTGTTACCCAACCTCTCCTGAAATGTTTTGTGTAGGCCTTCAACCGGGATGAAATTCAATGTCAAGAGGAGATATATTTCAAATTTAAAGATTATGTAACATATATATACAAATAAGAAATTACAATGAACTTTGACACATTTATTCTAAATTAGTAAAGCACAGGTGTACTAACAACTTCCTTTCCTAAGCTTTGTCTTCTTCTGAATCCATCTTCAATATCCCAAATGAACCTAACATATAACATGTCTCTGTTGCTGATATCAAATGAGATTTGTTTACCTCTTTTTATTATCATTTTATGATACATTTCCGTAGGCCATGGGATTTCCTTTATCCCTTCCCCAATTCTACCCCCACCCCCAACACCGAGTTCCCCTATATCATTACAATACCATAGTTCTTTACACACAGTCATATGTTCATCATTGCAAGCATGGACACAGGCAGAGAATCCAGCATCCTATTGTGAAGATATAGCAAACCGTTTCATTGGGAGTCCATTTTTGTCTGGAAGTACAGATGCACACTGCATTGGATCCTCACATCTGGACAGGATAGTCTCCAATACACAGTTACTATACATCCCCTTACACATTAGTCACTCAGCAGTATGTTATTTCACTCCATGTTTTCCTACATTTCCACTTTTCTTCCTGTTGTTGATTTTGTTTCATGGTTTTTCATTTCAGGGGCTCAATAATAACTGTGGAATAGGGACTATCATATCCAGTTGCAAAGATGCAATGAAATATGCATCTCTACCCCCAAATTAAAAACAGACTCTCAATGAAATTGT
The DNA here is from genome assembly GCF_030435755.1 of Ochotona princeps. Lineage (NCBI taxonomy): Eukaryota > Metazoa > Chordata > Mammalia > Lagomorpha > Ochotonidae > Ochotona > Ochotona princeps. Next base: position 49,634,798 of record NC_080849.1, read on the forward strand.
GAAATAGGATGCTGGACTCTGCCACTCTCCATATCTACAATGCCAGCATACACTTACACAGCAGAATGAAGTAATTATGACTGATTATGAAGGACTATATCACTAGAATGAGATAGTGGAATCACTAAAGAGGGACAGTGCTTAGAGGAGGAGTAAAGGAAATCCCAGAGTCTACGGAACTGTATCTTAAAATAACAATAATAATTTATTAAAAATGTCAAGTAAATCCTCTTATTTTTGTATCATAGTGTCAAATAGCAGTAAAATAAACATGTTAAGATCCTTAATCTGCTGCTATGTTTTACTGTAAAATTTACCTTTGTTAAAATTTGCTTCTGTTCAAATTTGTTGAGATCGCACGTAAAAGTATCCCAATATTACTTTGGCTGGTATTTTCTAATTACTGTATAATATTTTGGGAATGCAAATTTTATTTGAATGTCAACTACAGTTAAGCATGTGCCGTTTGTTTTTCTTGCTCAGGCTTTGTAATTTGAAGGAATGTTTTTATTACAGTTTAATAAATGTTTGCTTTATTTAAAAAAATAAAAAATATATATAATTTAATATAAAAAATAACAATAATAATAATAGCAACAAGAGCAGAAAATATCTAACATTAACTGAAAGTTGACTTAACATAGATTCCCTTAGGACTAGCCAACCTGTAAGACCATCTGCCCATTCCCACTAGTTTTACAGTTACAAAAGTGCTTTTGACATTTTATTCTCATCAATGACAGAAGCAGAATGACATCTCTTTGCTGAAAAACTGTACCACTCTGCAAGGTGGAAATATTTATTTTTATTGCAAAGTCAGATGTAGATAGAGAGGAGCAGAGACAGAGCAGAAGAGCCTCCGTCCGATGATTCACCCCCCAAGTGACCGCAATGGTTGCACCACAATGGCTGGAGATCCGAATCAGGAGCCAGGGACTCCTCCAGGTCTCCCATATCGATGTAGGGTCCCAAGGCTTTGGGTCGTCCTCAACTGCCACAGGCAAGGAGGCACAGGCAAGGAGCTTGAGGAGCAGCAGCACCGCTGGGATTAGAACCTGCGCCCTTATGGGATCACGGTGCGTTCAAAGCTGAGAACTTTAGCTGCTAGGCCACTGCACCAGGCCCAGTGTCTATTTCTCATTAGTTTTAGGATTAGCTTTAATAACAGCTAACACCCTTCTTAACTACAAGGGTGTGAATTTTTCATAGTTGTTGCTGCTGCAATTTCTAGGTTTATTAAATTAACAAAATGAGAGACTCAATTCAGAGTATTTTACTTCTTCCCTTCCAAACAAAGCAAACAAAGTAGCTGCTTCCCACTTATAAAACACTACAAAGGTCCTTCTCTCATTAATATCAAACCAAAAAGAAAACCACACAACATATAATAGAGCCCTAAATTCACAGCCAAGAAGCATCTGGTTCAAAAAAAAACCTATTACACGGGGCTGGCACTGTGACATGGCGTGTTCACTACCACCAACCACACTGCCATTCCAAAGAGTGCATGGAGCAGCTGCCCTACTTTTGACTCATTTTCATGCTAGGGTGTCTAGGAAGGCACCAGAAGCTGGCCCAAGTACATCCTGCATCCATGTGGGACACCCAAAAGCAGCTCTTGCTCCTGGCTTGGGCCTGACCCAGCCCTGGCAGGTGCAGCCACTGAGGGAGTGAATCATGGACAGACCATCGGTCTCTCTTCCTCTTGTTCCCTGACCTTTTTCTCTGTATTTCTGCCTTAACAATAAATACGATGATAATATGTATTTTCTAGATTTTTTAATCGGAAAATCAGATCTTACGGAGAAGGAAAGAGAGAGAGAGGAAAAAAAAAGATCTTTCAATGGCTGGTTCATTCCCCATATGGCCACAATGGCCAGAGGTGAGCCGATTCAAAGCCAGGAGCTGCTAGTTTCTTCCACGTCTCCACATGGGTGCACCTTCCCAAGGCTTTGGGCCATCCTCTATTGCTTTTCCACACCACAAGCAGGGAGCTACATGGGACGTGGAGCTGCCAGGACACAAAATCAGGGCACATACGGGATCCCGGCAGCACATGCACAGTGAGGACTTTAGCCACTAGGCTATGGCGCTGGGCCTAGCTCTTTTATTTGTGATACTTGCATCCCAGATCAGAATGCCTGCTGTGACTTCAACCTACTTTGCCCCCAGTACAGATGCCTGCTAGTGCACCTGGATTCAGCAGGTGACACTTGAGGTACTTGCATCCCTACAACCCATGGGACAGACTCCAATGGACTTCCAGATTCCTGCCTGTGGCTTGACCCAGTCCTGCAGGGATCAGTACAATGACTAACACACGTCAAGTCAATTAGTTAAAAAACAAAAACAACGTTGAGTAAAAGATTTCCTCTTCAAAACATATACTCAAAATGTTTACAAGTAACAAATGGACTGCTCCACCAAGTAAAGCCTCACTCCAAATCCCTCTTGAGCTCCCAGTGAAAACAGTGTCTTATTTGGAAGAAAACAGAAATATTCTATCTAGTCTAAAGCTATTTTTCTAAACAAAATGCTCCTGATATTGTCATAGAACATGAGATGCTGATATATTTTTAGTGAATTTATAGCTTAGACATAAAGCAAGTTATCGTTTGCACCACATATACAGATTCCAGATTCTAAGATATATTTTCCTTTTGAAAATATATTGAATTGAATACTATAAATAAACAATGCAATGATAAATGCACTATAACTCTTCAAAGACCCACACTCAATTGAAAAGGTAAGATTACATGAATGCTAACTCAAAACCAAAAATGAAGAAAAGCTCAGTTATCATCAAACACCTGGCCAGGACCTCCACACTCCACAATGCTCAACTACCCTTGACTCATTTCTTTCAAGATTTACTTATTTCTACTGCAAAGAGGAGAGTCCGAGAGGAAGATCGTCTGTTGGATGATTCAATCCTCAAGGGACCACAACAGTCACTGCTGCACCAGTAAGAATCAGGAGCCAGGACTTCTCCAGGTCTCCCATGCGTGCGTACGATCCGAGGCCACAAGCAGGGAGCTGGATGGGAAGCAGGCCACTGGGATCAGAACCATTGCCCATACGAGATCTCGGCGTGCTGAAGACAATGACTTTCGCCACTAGGCCACTGCGCTGGGCCATCTGCACACATTCTTCAGTGGACTCCACAGCATTTCCAATAGCAAGGTACCTCTACCACAGGAGCAGGAACTCAACTCGCATCTTCTCCAAGGCCTACGCCTACACTACCCAGGGGTCACACACAAATAAATTGTCTTCTAGCAAATTATACTTACACTCAGAAGAGCATTAGATAAACATCAAGGGTAACAGTTCATCTCACATCTAAGTTTTTCATGGCATAACAGTTTACCTAAAATACTTTCCAAGCTCAGTTTACTTACCTCTGCTTCTACATCCACATTTTGCTTCAAAGGCGACTTTCAAATGGCAGCACGTTCATGGTGAGCAGTAGCTTGCATAGCTGTAGGGTCAGCACAGTCTCCATTCTCTGAATTAAAAAAAAGGAAATGAGAAACCGTCATAACTCACCAAGTTTCGATATACATGTACAATACAGTTGTAATTTCAGGACACCATGAACCAATGAGAATGATTTATTAGTCCATACTATAGGTTTTTATTATGTAAGAGTAGGTTTTCCATACATTGTAGCCCTTTAATTTACAAAAGAAAGGCAAACTTACTACTAAAAACCAATGTTTGCTTAAGCAAAGAGTTCAACCAGAACTGTGCAGCCAATCTGTAAAGAACAAAGGATCCAGGTCATCGGAACAACAGCCAGGAAAACTGAGCAGTCCCCAGAAACAGAAGAACAATAAACTTCCTTCGGGACTAGGGAGAGGAGCTTTCTCTGGTCCTTGCTTGGTTCCAACTTTGGGTCCACACCCTCTCTTACAATGACCATCAGGATCCCTCCAGAAACCCCTCAAAACAAACAAACAAACAAAAAATCTAGAACAGATAGAGAATAACAAGGAAAGCTTAGAATCAGACAGGAAACGGTCAGCGTGCATTCACTTATACCTCACTAGGTGGGACACAAAGATTAGTTACTCCTCACTAGGGCATTGAAGAGTTCTCTGCACACCCCTCCGAAAACTGTTCTGCACCTAAACTGTTGACACATGTCTTGTTAGAGTTATAAGCCAGTTCAGACTACCCAAAAAACAGCCAGGTTCAGCACAATCATGCTTCAACGCTCTAAACAGCTAAATACTACAATGAAAATAGACATGAGACAGCTGAATAGTAATCTAAGGCCATTTAACTTGTTTAGAACCGTGTGTATATAAACTAAAATGGAAATGTCAATGAAGAAGTCTCAGGATGTGGCTAAGAACTTGCATTTTGTAAACATATCCACTACTCAATACCATGTCAATTAAGTCCATCACGTTATAAATTGCTGCTGACGTTCCGCTGTGGCTTTAAACTGATCGGGATGATATTCTTCCAGCTCTACGTTCAGACCAGAGATGGTCTCCCCAAGAAACCGTTGAACTTATCTGGACAATAAGATGCTGGACTCTACGTTTGCTATACACTTGCAATACGAGAATCTCGACTGATTTTGAACTGTGGTAATGCAACAAGGTGGAGGAATCCACCATGGGGGGAGGGTTTGGAGCGTGGTGGAGGGAATCCCAGTGCCTATAAAACTGTGTCACATAATGCAATGCAATTAATAAAAAAAAAAAAGAAGAAGAAGACAAGACATGGAGAATTAACTCTCAGAAAACATGATTCAAAAGGAAAGAAAGTGAATGAAAAACTTAAATAAAGCACTACTCATTACATACATATGTATATATGTACATCTCTATCAATATACGTATAGACACACACAACTGCAATTAACGGCCATAACAAACTGCCACAAAGAGCAACACAACAGGCTAAAACCTCACAATGTCTCGGAAATGGCAAAGGCTTTAAAGGAATGCACTCACAATGTGCTTCCCCACCTTGGGGTCTCTAAGGCATCATCCCATCACCATCCCCCAACACCGCCCAGGCACTGATGTGCTTGGACCAAAAGCAGCTGTCTCCTTCCCTTCACCAACACAGGACCCAGGAAGAAAACAGAACAAGACCTGAAACAGTTGTTCCACCCACTACCTCCATACCTCAACCCTCCCCACCGAATCCAAGGACCACATGGGCATGCATCACTCTCATTATATACTCGTTGTTGGTTGAAAGCAGATGTCACAATGCACGCAAAACCTGCATTCCTTCAGAGTGCCAACGGAAACCTCCTTCAGTCGGACTTCTACGCAGCCTAGGGTCACATCATGGGACCTACAAATACACATCAACACTTCTTCAAACTTGAAGCACATAAGGAAATTACAGCAGGAAGGAAGACACAAAAGCAGCAAACAGAAATCAGTGCAAAAATACAACTGAAGCTCACACTAGTGATTTCCTTTGCATTGTCACTTACACTGGTGGTCCAGTCCACTTGGCTGCATGGCCACAACGTATGCATATAAAGGAGTTGGCGGGAGGGTGTGGAGATGAAACACAACACGCACTCTGGGAAGGAGTGTCCCCAAGTGCCAGGCACACTGCCATTTCAACACGCCTTCCCCCTAACTATGGCATGGATGGAAGATCTTCTACCATCCATGGAAGAACAGGAAAAAGAAATACAGAAATGTCCAAGAGGGAAACAAATCCAGGAGGCAAACCACGGGAGAGTCATCATGCTGGAAAGAAAGAAAAGCTAAACACAATTCAACACAGTGATGTTTCTCTGCCAGAAAGCACAGGGAGTTTTGAGCCGAGAGGACAACATTCAAGCTTCGGCATGTCAGACTGAATGCAGTCTCCCTTGGTTGCTCCCCCAACAGCAGGCAATGAAGTGATACCTGCATGCAAAGTATAGGAAAGCCAAACAGGATTCATTGGCCCCTCAACCAACCAGGCGCATTCTTCTTTTGCTTGGGAGTTCCCTTCGGATTTCTTGGAAAGGCAGAGTTGGAGAGACAGGAAGAGACAGAGAGAAGGAGTTTCTCCCCACATGGAGAGACTTCCCAAATGGCCACAGGGGCTGGGGATGATCTGAGCTGGGAGCCAGGAGCCAGCAGCCAGCAGCTTCCCCTCCTCTCTGACATGGATGGCAGAGATCCAAGGACTTGGCCCATCAACCAGTGCTTTCCCAAATGCATCAGTAGGGATCTGGATCAATAGTACAACAGCCAGACGGGACGCCTGCATCACTGGTGCCAGCTAGACTCACGACACCACAGCTCTGCTCCCAAACACACTGATTCTGTAACTCAGTTGACTAATATGGAACATGCACACTCTCTCTCTCACACACACACATACACACACATAAAAATATTTGAAAAGCTCATGCAAACTGAGTATTCTCAAGAGTGTATACAAGTCAGGCTTTATTGGTATGTTATTTCTCTTTTAGTGGTGTTGTTACTTTTACTTATTTCAACAGCAGAGCAGAGAGAGACAGAGAGAGAGAGAGAGAGACAGAGAGACAGAGAGACAGAGAGAGAGAGCACCAGCTGCCATGTGCTAAGGCCTCACTCTCCCAAAGCCTGCCACTGCCCACACAGGGTAGGCAGAAGCCAGGAGACAGGAACTCTAACCTGTGCTGACACCAACATGGCAGGAGTTCAGACACTTGAGCCATCACCAAATGCCTCCCAGAGCACACAGGAGCGGCAAGCTACACTCTCATGGGGATCCAGGAATCAACTCCAACGCCAGGAAGAACCATAGCACAGAGGGAGGGGGAGCACTGGAAGGACAGGCCCTGTATCGTTCATACCTATGCATGCTCACACACTCTAGGGGAGGGACAGTTCATTTGGGGGCTTTCAAGGCTATCATGAGGATGTGAACAGGGCCAAAGACCTAGTGGGCTTTGAGGGGGAGGGCCGGGGCCCATGCCCGAGTTCCGGGCATCTCCAGGCAACAGCTGGTTGCTAACCAACGCCCATTGTGGGCTGCCTATATAAGGCCCAGCATGCACTGCTCCCGTGACATTTTGTGGGACTGTCCGACTGAGCTGGACGCTCTCTGAGCGCTCCAGTCCAGTTCAGCGACCCACAGCCATGTTCTCAGGGATCCATGGCCTAGGCGCCAGGCTAGCCCACTACCTGGGACTGGCAAAGATCGGCAGCTATTTCACAGACAGACTTGGCAAAGGCGTGTGGGGGAAGCACCTGCAAGGATGCGAAGAACACATGCTGACAAGTCTCTCCACAGACGTGGAAGCACGCTATCAGGCAAGGGAGCTGCGCAACAACCAGCACACCGCCACTCAACACACCTTACCCCAAATTCTGGATCAATTCACAATTGAATCAGAACTCTTCAGCACCAACTGCACCCATCACCATGCAGATAACAAAACACAAGCGGGAAAGCTGGGAAAGGAAGGCGCCCAGCACCTGCAAACTCTCGGGCACTTTCCCACCAGAGAGGATCTCCTCAGAGCGCCCCAACCGCGACCAGAAGCCTCCAACAAGACGACCTTTCACCAAGAAACTCGACCTCTGGCCTGCTCTGAGCCTCCTCAATGGCTCCTGCAGGAAAATCAAGAGCTCAAGACATCACTAGCCACCAAAGATGAAGCAATCAGGCTCCTCCAGGAAAGCATCCACACACTATGTCAGGTCGTGACAGAAGCCACACACGAGGACACACAACACCGGCAAGTGGCCCTTGAGATCAAACGACTCCAGAAGAAGCAACAGTTCTTACACAAGCTAGACAAGGGCAGAGAGCTCTTTCTCAAAGCCAAGAAGAAGGAGGTGCACGATCTGCAGAACCAGCTGGCAGAGATCCAGCAGGTAAACGAGACGATCAAACAATCCATGGACAACCTCGCCCAGTTCAGGAGGCTTCTGGACACTACACAAAACCTTGGCCAGGACAATCCAACTCTCACTCACTTGGCACACAATCTCCACAACAACATCACAGCCACAGAGTTTGAGGACGAATCCCGCCAAATTCTGCAGACTCTTGGCAACTTCCCTCCCAACAAAGAAGATCGCCTAAGACACCTCCAAGCTTCCCCAGACGCCTCCCACACAACACCACTCACACCAGAGTCTCCAGACCTCACGCAACCTGGGACCTCAAGCCAGTCTTCTCAACTCCTCCAAGGGACCAGCCACAACCTCAAACCATCACTCGCACCAACACAACCCACAACCACGCTCCTCCTGGAACAAACACACACAAAGCCTTCTTCCAAGAACACCACCACCACACTCGAGACGCAACAACACCAAATGTCTCTGAAGATCAAGCAACTCGAGGACAAACAGCAATTCTTACAAAAGTTACTCAAAGGCAAAGACCTCTTCATGGAGGCAAAAAACAAGCAGCTACGAACTCTCCGCAAGAACCTCGAGGACAAAGAGAAGGAAAACAACACTTTACGGCAAACTCTGAGCACACTCTCATACTCCACCACCGACACCACGTCACTGGAGACACAACACGACCCAGAGTCTTCAGCACTCCAGGAAATGAGGAACAAACAACAGGAGCTAGAGAAGCTTGTACAAGTGAAAGACCTGGTTCTCACACGCAAAATTCAGCAGCTGCGCACACTCCAGGACACCCTTGTCCAGAAGGAGGAGGAGAACAGGATCTTACAGCAATCTGTGACCCAGTTAGAAGAGGCCGTGTCCACACTGCACATGGAGATTCAGCAACGCACACAAGGACATGAGACAAGACCCGACACACCTCGGGAAACGAACAAGGCACTCCAAGACTCCAACTCGGAGAGCCCCACGTCAGTCCAAGAGGACCCATTGGCTGCCTGTGCACACAGGGAGGAGCTGCACACTCGTGAGCGGCTGCTCCGAGAAAAAGAAGACAGATGCCAGCAGCTCTTCAGTGCCACAGAGGCCATCCTGAAGCAGATCCAGCAGGAGAAAGACACAGTGCTGCTGGCCCTGCACCAGAAACACCTGCAGGAACGGGCCCTGCACAGCTCACTGCAGAGCTTACAAGACATGTTCAACCACCAGCACCACAGGGACCACCCCCATCTTCCACAGTCCCAAGACTCTCACCTGCTTCAAGGCCTGCCTGAAGCACATGCACTGGCAGCAGTTCAAGCTGGAGCCGGAGCCAGAGCCGGAACAGAAGCCAGAGCAGGAGAAGGAGAAGCAGGAACAGGAGGAGCAGTAGGAAGAGGAGCAAGAGGAGCAGGAGAAGGAGGAGCAGCAGGAGGAGGAGCAGGAGGAGGAGGAGGAGCAGGAGATGCAGCAGGAACAGGAGGAGGAGGAGCAGCAGACGAATCAAGAGCCGGAGTAGGAGCTGGAGCAGGAGCTGGAGGAGGAGGAGCAGGAGAAGCAGGAGCAGGAGGAGATGAAGCAAGAGGAACAGGAGGAACAGGAGGAGACGGAGGAGAAGCAGGAGAAGCAGGAGAAGCAGGAGGAGCAGGAGGAGCAGGAGGAGTCGGAGCAAGATCAAGAGACAGAGCCCTGAGCAGCACCACCAATGCCGCTGACCCAGGGACACTGACACACTGCGGGAAGCAGCCCATGATGACACAGCCGGCCCTGGCCAATGAAACCAACACCCTGAGAGGCCAGGCCAAAGGCGATGCTGACAAGACCCAGCAGCAACTGCCCGCCAACCATGAGCCTGAGCCTGAGCCTGAGCCCTCCATAATGATGGAGGACAAGAAGCCCAAAAAGTACCTGTCCGACCAAGGAGATGGCAAGAATGGGCAGATCGACATGGTGCAGGGCCAGAGGCCGTGCAGGAGGCCAACATCACAGGCCCCAGAGCAGCTGCATTCCACGGCAGCAGACACCTGGCCCAGTGCGGCCATTCCCAGCCAGGCCTAAGACACAGGGCTCCTCACTGCCATCTCCCACACGCTCACCTCACCTGTGACAAGGGCAGTTCTGACAGCACCTGAGAAGGCCAGGCCCCACCTCGCTGGCCCCAACACTGCCCAAGCCTCCCATCCTACTACCAGCGGCCACCTGACTGCACCCAAAGCCAAGATTCCCACACTCTGCTGCAGGGGCAGGCACAAGGGCTGCAAGCTGCCAGGGCCCGGCTGCATGCAAACACCAAGAGCACACCCAAGAACAGGCAGAAGACCCCAAGCCCAGCAGCCACCTCTCAGCTGCTCCCCATGCAGCCGCCCACACAGCCCCAAACACCAACATGGCTCACACCACAGGGCTGCCCAGTGCTCTGCCCACAATCCACCTGCTCCCCAACCTTGCTAAGGAGGCCCCGGCTCAACAACACAACCCCTGTCCCCTTTACTCACCCAGCAACCAAGCAATCGGACATGCAAGTCACACGCCTCAAACACCACCGCTCATGGCAAGACCACCCTCAGCACTGACTGAGGATGATTCGTTGACCACTGAACCCTACAGACACACAATTCTTACAGGCTTCACGCAGCTGACGCTGATGTGAGGCTGTCTTTCTGGATCATCAACACGGACTTTCTTTCCTCAGGACACCTTGCAAGGTTTACTGAGTGAATTGTTTCCCCTCTGTCCAAGTGGACATTTTGAAGATATTTGGATTTGGCCATATGGCATCTGCCAACTGTAACTTACCAATTGTGCACAAGATAATAAACTCATGACAAAGACAAGATGATACACTGGCTCACCTCATACCATTCTCCTAGCAGAGGAATGGTGGGGACAGGCTAGTTTGACCCACACAAGAAGGACAAAGGACCCAGACACAGGCGGCCTCATGCCGTCAATACACAAACACTTCAAGAGGCCGAATCAGCAGAGACACAATGGCCATTGCAGCTCTCTGCTTCCCAAGACAAAGAGACACACTGGAACCTCTCACTCATGCAGTGAGAAGGAAAGCTGACCCCTTCCCCACAGAAGTCTACACAAGAAGATTGCAAGAAAATAACTGCCAAGAGCAGACTGCAGGACGAGCACCAGAAGAGTTCCAATGGAAGCACCACGTACTTTCCAGACACCAACTGGACACTGAGAAAGTGTCCACAACACTAGGTCGACAAGGTTTTAATAAAGTTTTTCACATCCCAAAACTGCTTGGAGGAGTTTCTGTAGAACCTTCAACAACCAATTGTGCTTGAGGGAGGGTGTGGCATGGGAGTGGGAGAGGGGAGGACAGACAGTAGGACTTCCTGGGGACCACCACGGTGTCACCATACATCATGCACACATCTCCCTGCAGGCCAGCATCGTACATGGCCACTGAGTCTAGTCCCAGCGGCTCCTCTTGTAATCCAGCTCCCTGCTCCTTCGCATGGACAAGTACAAAAAAAATTCAACTAGGTACCTGGCCGCTTGGCTCAACACATGGGAGACCTGGACAAACCTCCTGAGCCCTGGCTTCACTCTGGCTCAGCACAGCCCCTGCCCTGCCTGCCATTTCAAGACTGACCCAGCTCATGGCACATCTCTGTCTCTCTTTCACTCCCTGTCATCCTGCCTTTCCTACAAAGATCATTTTCTCATTACCAAGATCTACATTTTGTTGTTTTGCCTTTCTGTTTCATATTCAAAAGGCAGGTTCACAGGGAAAGTAGGAGAGACAAAGATGTTCATTCACCTGTTGCATCACTCCCCAGATGGCCACAGCACCCAGATCAGGGACACTCTGAAGCCAGGGGACCGGAGTTTGCTTTCAGTCTCCTGCGCATGTGCAGGCATGCAAGGAAAGATGGAAGGATGAGAGGGAGGGAGGGAGGGAAGGAAGGAAGCAGAAACGAAGGAAGACATGAAGACATGAAGGAAGGTATAAAGGGAACGAAGGGTGTGAGAGAGCGCACGAGAGAAAGAGCGAGCGAGAGGGAGAAAGAGCAAGCAAAGAAAAGCAAGCTACAGAAATCACATAGTATTAACGCTAAGAGCATAAAAATAAAAACAGGTTGTGTGTTTACATGCTGAATGCTGACAAACTAGAGCCTCTTCTCTTAACGAATAGACATAAGGCTGCCAATCATGTTTCTTTCCTATTCAAAATGTTTTGGGGAATGTTTTGTACCTTACAATCGAGTTCCATAGTCTCTGTGAATTCCCCTTCTTCCCTCTGCAAATCCCTTCATCCTCTCTCCAAATCCCATCTCCCCACTCATTTCCCCTATGGTACTGTCCTGGACAATCAAGATGGTGGAATAGGATAAGGACACATTTAAACAGACAGAGAAACATGTAATCAGGATCACGCAGAGAAGACACATTCCAGGAAACAGGAGAAAACAGAACAGCTGCAAAAGGATACCTGGAGACTGACAGACACAGGAAAGCAATGCACACAACAGTGTGCTGTTGCAGTGACTGATAACTCCAGCAGCATTCAGTGCCGGAGTGCAGCTCCAGCCGAGAGTTCGGAGCTCGGGAAGTGTGCGTGGAGTCGGCGATAAAGAAAGACACAGACACTGACACTTGGTGCGATCTCACAACAGCACAAGAAAAAGCTGTCCTTTTTATTTACTCAAAACCTCACAAGCTTCTGCACAAGCAACTAATTGTTCTATTTTTTTACTTCAAGACTAAGGGGGCATGTACAGACATTCGGTCATTCCGTCTGCACTTCAGGGCTAAGCAGGTGTCCCCAGAGATAATTCTTTAAAACACTGTATTCATATTCTTCAAAGCAAGCCATTATTCATTCTTCAACAGTAGCCATGGAGCGGCAGCCAGGACTCCAAGGCCAAGGCACATGCGATTACCTGCTAATCAGTAGTGCATGCCTACCATATTTCTATTTCTACAATTTGCCCATTATTCAATGGGAAAATAGTTTACAAGGGGGAAAAAATATAATTCTAAAAGCAAAAATTACAAATATTAAATCCCTCTATAACTATAGACCCTGCAACCCCGTAAACAATGAAACAATAATCAAAAGCATTTTTCTTTAATAAAAACATCCTTAATTCCTCTAGCTAAAAATTGTAAATTTGTAAAATTGTCCGTCACCATGATCAGCTGGTAGTTTCAATTGCTGGGTTGGTTCTGTTTTCAGTCCTGATTTCCACTGGAACCAATGGGTGTTGCAGTCCAGCCTGGCTCTGCCCAGCACACACTCGGCCCTTGCATCAACCAGTGAGAGCTGCAGCCTAGTCGGGGCGACCCACAATAACCCCCACCAGGCCCGCCCCCTACCCTGGTTTGCCAGTATGTATAGCAGACTAGTCCAGTCTGTCCCACATCCCATTTGGCTCTTGTACTTGTCAGTGAGTATTAAAGCTTAGTTCCATCTAACCAACTCAACTCTCCAGCCCTCACAGATGTTGCTGAGTGCCTCTCTGTCTAGCCACCCCAGCCCCCATCTAAGTTTTCATGCCCTCCTGCGGGAGTAGTGACCCAAGAGGGGGGAACCCACTATTTCCCTCCCAGGTCTCTCTCAGTCCCGGTTTATGCACTCTTCGGGTGGTTCTGTGGTTTGACTTGACAGAATTAGTCCCCAGTGCCAGCTTCTGCTAGTTGATGCTGCGGTTAAGCCCAAACATCCCTCACCCACTCTAATTTATGCTTGCACCAGCAGGAATCATCCGTCTAGCCTAGCTTTTCCCTGATCTAGTCCACGAGCAGCGCACAGGTGTTGCAGCCTTGCTTAGTCTGATCTGTCCCCATCCCAGCCCGAGCTCTCCAGTGGGAGTAGCTGTCTGGCGAGGGGACCAGCCCCTTAATCCCCACGCCAGCTCTGCCCCTCCCTTCCTGGATCTCGCGTGTGCTGGTTGGGTGCTGCAGTCAAATCCAGTACAGGCAACCACGCCCTAGCGTTCCATAGTGTGCACTGGTTTTGTCGCGACCAGCCCTGGCCTGATCCACACTCTGTTCTGGTGCTCGGATTTACCAGTGTATGACATGAACTGATTCAGCCTGGTCTGCCCCTGACCCATGCCAAATGTATGCCAGTGGGAAACTGTCCATGGCCTATTCTGGGCTGTTTCCTATCATGCTTCTTGCGCTTACCTGCAGGGACTGTGTCCTGCCAGAGGAGTTGCCTAGGCTCCTCCATCAGAACCTCTCCCAATGCCAGATTTCACGCATACCAGGGGGTCCTTGAGCCAGCCCTATTCAGTTCACCTCTTGTCCTAGCAGGAACAGTGGCTTTTCCTGGCTTGCTTTCACCCCATTCTGATTCTTGTTGTTGGATGTTTCAGCCCAGCCATGGCTCGTCCATACCCACATAAAACTCACACATGGCTCAGTATGGGGTTGAGACCCAGCCTAGCCAGTCCCACATCCACCCCGGTTTTCCAGGACACCAGATGGCGTTTGGGTCTGGCCTGGTGCATCCAATCCCAGCCCACACTAGTGCCTCGGGAGATTGCAACTGTCTCCTAGATAGAACGCAACCCCATTCCAGCACACGCGCCCCTTGGTGGGAACCTCAACCCAGTTAAGGTGTCCCCTTACCTTCCCAACTGGGCCTGTTCCTAGCCGTAGATCATGCGCCTGCCAGTGGGTGCTCTGACTCAGCTTGTCTCAGTCCCTCACTTGTCCTGGCCTCTGCCTTAGACACTGTGACTTAGTGTCTTTGACTCAAGTAGCTACCTAAGCAGCGATTCAGACAACCAATACCCCAGAGTTCCCTGGCCAGGCAGCCAGCAGGCAGAACCTGGCACCACATGGTGCACTGTCCGCCCTGGGGGAGGCTGAGAACTCGTTCACTGCCTTGCGGCAGTGTCTTTGGCATGAGCCCCCAGCATTGGGTCCAGCCCGGCAGGGGCACCCCCCACAGCCGCCACACTGTGAGGAGCAGCACTTGCCCCGCGATCCCAAGGCCCGAACCCCTCCCAAACTCACCCTGCCACAAGATATTAGCAGCTGGGCGGAGTTAGGAATTTTAACCCAGTTCCCAAGTTCCCTCATGGCGTACTTCGGGTACATCTTTTCCACAGAATACGACTCAGCCATCAAAAAGAATAAATTCCCCATTTGAAATGAAATGGTTCCAAATGGAGACCATTATGCTCAGTGAAATAAACCAATTTCAAAGGGACAAATATCTTATGTTCTCTATTATAAAAGGCAAAATTCATGCAAAATATAAAACAGATATATAGGTAAACATGTATATACATACATTCTCACAGATAATGAAGGCTAGCATACCGGGAAGCAAAGGCATGTGGCAACATGCATCTCTACTCCCAGATGAAAGAAGGAATCCCAAAGCAATTATTAAATAAACCCTGACAACAGGATATTAGATTTTTAAACATTGTTTATACCTACAATGCTGTAATACACTAAACAGCAGATTGCTGGACTGGTGACTATTGTTGAAGGACTATAGACTATTATAATAATATGGAGGAAAATGGGAGGGAAGGCGTGGGCAGGGTAGAAGGGGAAGGTAGAGGGGGTAATCTCCATACCTACAAAAGCATATCATAGAAGGTAATTTTTAAAAATTTTCAAAATAAAGGTAAAGCTGGTCAAAAAAGTTTTTAACATCTCTACATGTGGAAACAATAAAGAAACTATAAAATAGACTTAATAGAAGTTAAAAGACAGCTGATATGTCTTAACATAAAGTGAGACAAGATAAATACTGCTTATTATCTACTCTAGAAACATAGAAAGTACAACGAATCCAAATTTTTTTTAAAGATTTATTTTATTTTTATTACAAAGTCAGATATACTGAGAGGAGGAGAGAGAGAGAGAGGAAGTGGAGCTGCCGGGATTAGAACCAGAAGCCATATGGGATCAAGGCGAGGACCTTAGCCACTAGGCCACGCTGCCGAGCCCAACGAATCAAAATTTGAAATGTGACCAAAAAACCAGCTGGTGAATGAATAACCTGTGCCTGGTAACAGTAAAAATACTTCACCTACATTAATCTGTCGATAGGAAGGTATTTTAACAGAAGGAAGTCTGAAGAAATACAATATCCTAGAAGGATCTTGACATGATGCTGAAAAGAATTTTATTTTCACTTTTGTAAGGAACGATGGTGAAATAAACTAATTGCAGACACATGCTGAACTGAAGGAAGAATCAGTAACTATTTTCTCAAACGTTGAAGAGGTCGGCTTGAAGAGGACAGACTGGAAAGTGGAAAAGAAGTTGATAAGAAAAGAACTGAAAAGGGAGGGGGGAAGAAGGGAAGGTGGGAAGAAGATAGAGAAAAGATTAAACAAAGAAAATTCTTCCCACAAAAACAATGAGAAAAAGGAAGCAGTTATGCAGGCGTAATACATGGCATAAATAAAGAACTAAATGAAGTGACAGGGCAACCCTAGTTGTAATAAACAGCAAGTAGGTCACTTTGTTGGAGATGAGGTGTTAAACTACGGGTTAATTCTACATCCTTAAGTTCCAACATTCCAAAACTGCTCTCCAAGGATAGTCACATTTCACTAGAAAAAGGTAGCTTCAATGGTACTCATACTCACTCTATAAAAGCTATCCTTTTACAGCAGCAACAAAAGAAATGCTAACCAAACAGTAACAGCAATGCATTGTGTCACATACTTGGTTATCTTACCAGAAGTCACAATTTACCTCTCCTGCTGTGGAGAAATTTACTACACAAAATATATTCTAGGTAGAGATATTTGGCCTAGGAATTAAGATGCCTACAACTGATACCTGAATGTCCAGGTTCAACATATGACTCCAGCTCCTAATTCTAGCTTACTGTGAAGACAGATACTAGAATAGCAGGTCATGATTCAAGTTGTTGGGTCCCTGCCATCATTATGGGAGACCTGGAATGCCATCACAGTGCCCATTAGGCATAGTCTCAGTCCCTGTGAACGTTATGTGGAGTAAGCCAGTAGACAGAAACATATACATGTGAGATGAATCCCTCGGCTTGTGCCCTATACAAAAACAGGCTGTTAGTGATGGTTTGAATGTCAAACTTCATACAATTTTTTTAAAGATGTATTTTTTTTAATTTGAAAGGCAGATTTAAAGACAGGAGAGACAGAAAGAGCTTGTAACAACTGGCTCGCTCCCCAAGTGGCCCCAATGGCCAGAGCTGAGCTGACCCAAAGCCAGGATCCAGGAGCTTCATCCCAGGCCTCCCACACAGGTACAGGGGTCCAAGGATTTGGGCTATTCTCCACGGCTTTCCCAGGTCATAAGTAGGGAGCTGGATACGAAGTGGAGTAGCCAGGACACTAAACAGAGCCCATATGGGATCCTGGTACTTGCAGGTGGACGATTAGCCTGTTAAGCCACTGTGCCTGCCAGCCCCATACAACTATTTTCATAATACTATAAACTAATTTGATGTGATTTTTTTTATCTTATGCAACAGAATTCCTTAGTTTTAAAATACGACAAATACAAGAGGTTAGAAAAGATGAAAATCTCTTGAAGTTTGTTTTTAAAGGAAAGACAAGCAGAGGTATTTTTGGAAATCAGCAAAAAAGGTATGATACCACATGCAGACCTCCCACTGTGTGTTCCCAATACAGTTCAAGGTAAGTAAAGGCAACAAAGTAGGGACAGGAAGCAGGAAAGACAGTACACTCATCACAGGAGAAAAATGTGTCAAAACTACTTATGCCTTTGATTCAGATAAAAAGAAAAACAGCTCTAGTTCATACAACATGAAGATGATCTTGATATGAAAATATGCAACACATTCCATGGTTTCTAGCCTGTCTAAACAGAAAAAGGTTCTCAAGTCAAAGAAGCCCAAGAGATAGCTCCTCCCATTCAAAGCAACCACACCAGGAGGCTACCATCTTCTTACTGCTTGTTTTCTGGTTAAAATGAGATTCACAATTTAAAGTACTAGAATACTCTGGGTAGTACCCTACCTTGCATGCTCCTGAACTCCCACAATCTCTACTTCGCTGTCCAAAGAGGCAATGTTAATTTCCTCATTCAGGGGTGCACTGCCCGCAGATGGCTTATCACTTGTCAAGAATCCTGGATCCAAGTGACCTGAGAGAGCAAAGAAGAAAAAAAAAGTTACAGTTTGATTTCTCACCAACAGCAGAAGCAATTTATTGACAGACTTCTCTTCCAGACTGAGTCATAGCAACAGTACAGCCCTCACTCTTACCAGTCTAAGTGCTGTTACTGTTCTGAAATAGGTATTCAGATACCATGACGGCACACATATGAACTTAAAGTCTATTGCTTTATTTAATAGCGGACTTTAAAGTCTTTTTTAAGAGAAAAGAAAGGTTGACACTTTGGTGAATATCTAAACATACATACATACATATGAATTATAACAACAATTTTTTAAATGTGGCTTTAGAATGTTTTTAAACGACATTTCTCTACTACTTATAATTTGAATACAGCAAATCTAAACCACAGAAACTCACAGGTATAAATGGTTTTTATCTCTAAAGTAGAGGTGCAGAAACTTTTTTTTTTTAAAGATTTATTCATTTTATTACAGCCAGATATATACAGAGGAGAGACAGAGAGGAAGATCTTCCGTCCGATGATTCACTCCCCAAGTGAGCCGCAACGGGCCGATGCGCGCCGATCCGAAGCCGGGAACCTGGAACCTCTTCCGGGTCTCCCACGCGGGTGCAGTGTCCCAATGCTTTGGGCCGTCCTCAACTGCTTTCCCAGGCCACAAGCAGGGAGCTGGATGGGAAGTAGAGCTGCCGGGATTAGAACCGGTGCCCATATGGGATCCCGGGGCTTTCAAGGCGAGGACTTTAGCAGCTAGGCCACGCCGCCGGGCCCAAGGTGCAGAAACTTTTTACTGTCAAGGTTTATTTAGATATTTACAAATTTGGTAGACCATGCAAAATAATCAACTTAAAATTTGCCTGCTATATATTTGTTGAATTTTGAGTCCCAGCAAGGCCAGACCAAATGATTCAGTGGGCTTTATATGGTATGTGAGCATATCTTCCCCACCACCTGCTATAAAGGAATGCAGATTTGACAGGTCTGATGCAGGACTATACCTTGAAGGGAAGGCTAGAAGTAGATCACAATTTTGGCTCTGAGCAACTGAAACATGACCTACACTACCAAGAGTTTTCATTTGTTCTTAGACAGAAACAGACCATATGCTTTGGAAGAGTACAACAGTTGGTCACATTAGGACATGTAAGGACTGTCTCACCAGGGTTTCCAGAAAGTGCATGTATTCCATGTTGCAATGAAACATATTTCCTAACATCACAGAAAACAAGCTTCTCAGAACTCGAATAACAGCTAATGACACTGAACCAAAGTAACCACGTGAAATCTCTCCTAACAAGTTTAAAAATTCAGTTTATGTAGTTAGCCCATGTGTTCTGATTTGAAGGGATGAATTTTAGAAGACCTGGCAGTCAGCACAGAATAAACAGCTACAATGAGTGCAAGTTTCCATTTATTCTTCAAAGGGTATTACATACATTGCCATCTGATATAAAGTAGTTCTTCAGTTTTTTTAATCTCTCCTGAGACCTCATATAATCTAAACCAAGATAATGAGAATTAAATTTTACATGCACAACTCTCCCTGTACCCACCCCCTGCTTCATTCCGATATTTTAAGTTCACTGAAAAAAAATCGTGCACTTTCACACTTCTATCAAGTTTTTCAGGAAAGATTAATTACTGTCTCAGAGCAAACTTTACCAGTCTCACACTCTTTAACAGGTATCAACTCACTGCTGAGAATTTAATCTAAGGAAAGAGACCTGAAATAATATATTATGCCTTTCAAATACCTATCATAGCTCTATGTAGAAACACTGGAAAATATATATATAACACATAAAGTATCACACATAGGGGCCAGCATTGTGATAGAGAAAGTTAAATCACCTCAATGGGCAGGGGTCCTGCTCCCAGATGTTCCACTTTCAATCAACTTCTTCACTAATGCAACCGGGAAAGCAGTGGAAGATGACCCAAGTCCTTGGGTCCCTGCATCCATGGGGGAGACCAGAAACAGCGACGGCTTTGACCATGCCCAACAATTCTGGCCTTTGGGGCCTTGCGTCCCTCCAAAGAAGCAGGAACATGCCCCATTCCACTTGTTGGAGCCATTAAGAATGGGAACCAGCCAATGTGATAAGCTCACTCTCTCTTGCTCTCCTTCTCCCTCCTACCCTGTTACTCCGTCTTTAAAATTTTTTTAAATTAAAAAAAAAAAATGCCACACATAACACTGAAAATACAGGAACATGCATAATGAGTAAGCTGTGAAAAGTAATCAAATTTGAAGATGACTGGTGGGTCTTTTTCATAGCCATCATTTTTACCTTTCTCCTTGAATCAAAAATGATGCACATGAAAAAACAGAAATGTAAAAGGCTTAAAAAAGCTTCTGGAGGAAACTACTGATTAAGATTATATTACAGGTTCGGGCCTTGGGATCAGGGGGCAAGTGCCGCTCCTCACAGTGTGGCGGCTGTGGGGGGTGCCCCTGCCGGGTCGGACCCAATGCTGGGGGCCAAAGACACTGCCGCAAGGCAGTGAACGAGTTCTCAGCCTCCCCCAGGACCCAAGAGAGCTCTTCCCTCAGGGTAAGTATGCCATGAGGGAACTTGGGAACTGGGTTAAAATTCCTAACTCCGCCCAGCTGCTAATATCTTGTGGCAGGGTGAGTTTGGGAGGGGTTCGGGCCTTGGGATCAGGGGGCAAGTGCTGCTCCTCACAGTGTGGCGGCTG
Source organism: Ochotona princeps (assembly GCF_030435755.1). NCBI lineage: Eukaryota > Metazoa > Chordata > Mammalia > Lagomorpha > Ochotonidae > Ochotona > Ochotona princeps. Next base: position 49,655,404 of record NC_080849.1, read on the forward strand.
TGGGGGGTGCCCCTGCCGGGCTGGACCCAATGCTGGGGGCTCATGCCAAAGACACTGCCGCAAGACAGTGAACGAGTCCTCAGCCTCCCCCAGGGTGGCCGCCTGGCCAGGGAACTCTGGGGTATTGGTTGTCTGAATCGCTGCTTAGGTAGCTACTTGAGTCAAGGACGATAAGTCACACTGTCTAAGGCAGAGGCCAGGTCAATCAGTGGACGACCTCATCGAGTGAAACTGGCAGCGATTCATAACTGGAGAACTATTAAAACCATCTGAGCAAGGATCTCAGAGCATGCCCCACATCCGGGTCTTGGGGTGGGTGGGAAACTGGGTGGGGCTTATCCCTCAATATCCCACTTTACCTCAGATACATGATGGAAACAATATGGACATAATACTATTACCCACTTCCCTATACCCCCTGAACCTTTTTTTTTTTTTTTACCGTAATTAACTATGTAAAAATTTTCAACTAAAGTACAATAAAAAAATATATTAAAAAAAAAAGATTATATTATAATTTACTTGAGTCTTAAATCCAGCTGGATCCAGGTGGCACCACCAGTGGGCACCAAACAAACCCAGTCCCATTCAATCAGGGCAATTTCTTAAACAGAATTTGGTTAAGTCTTACATTTGGTGAACTTAGGTTCTTGCTCTGATCTCTTAATATCTTGTTATGGCCAAATCCAATTAATCCAATTTCCACTGCAACGTTAATTAGGGCTATCACCATGCACACTCTCTCAATTGTGCTACTAGGGAGGAATGCAAATCAATAGTTTCTCTCTTTTTCAAATCAATTGGCCCATAATTCACTAATTTAAGCAGTCCTTACTATTTAAGTTACCTGTTACTTAGTACAATACATACTTGCCTACAGCATGCTATTACTACACTAGGTGCTAGGAACACAATAGGAAACAAGGCAGGCAGTCTATCTTCAATGAACGAAATATATTTAAGGCTAATAAAAACCAGTCCACTGCACTATGACTGGAAAAGCATTCTGATGGGGAAACTTTCGGATACTTCAAAAAGTTCAAAGAAAACAGAACTGAAAGGTTATTTTGGTACAAAGTGTTTCTGAAATTCACACAGTTTTTCCATAACGCTCATGTTTCCATGGACTTTTTGAAGAGCCCTTGGAAAGAACATCCTGGAAACGCACAGAAATGGCACATTCCCCAGATCTGAAGGTGAAGGAGGAAGCTGAGCCTCCAGGCATGAGCCTCCAGATGAGCACAAACAATATAGGAACATCTTGTCACAAACTGGCGAGAGCCAGGGCAGTAAGAGAGACAGGAGAAACAAGGCTGGCCGAGTCAGCAGGTCAGACCATGGTAAGGAGTTTGGGCTTGACCTTGAGAAGCAGGAAGCCACTGGAGGATATCTGCAGAGCAGTGAGTGACATGATCTAGTTTGGGGTTTGTAAAAGTTCCTTGTGGAGCACAGAAAAGAAACTCAGAGCTAAGTGGTTAGACTTCTGTAGTTTCTTGGTGAGAAATAACTAGCTGAACCAGGAAAGGAGCAAAAAAGAAAATACTCTGTGTTTGTATGGAAAGTTGGCGTTTGGCGGGGGAGGGAAGGGTCAGGCAAACAAAAGAACACCGGAAGTCAAAAGCAGCACTTGCTATCTGGAGAGAGCCACAACAGGACAAAGTCACAGTACTGCTCAATGTGCAAACCAAAGCCAAGGTGGTTGGCTGGCTGCTTTGGATAGGACAATAATGTGGCCTGGAAGTAGTCAGAGATGCTCTTCTAAATCTCAATTCACAAGTCAAAAGAATAAAGACTTGGTAACTAATTCCTCCGAAACCGGTGAGAAGATATAGGTCGCCCAGAGGAGGAAAAGCGGCCCAGAACAGAAAGAACCCCAATGAAGACATAATGAAGTCACAGGCAGGGGAGGCAAGTCCTCAAAGGAAAGCTAAAGGCAGAAAAAAAACCCAAGAAGGTGACACCATGGACACCAAAGAGCACTGCTAGGAACAGGTACTTAACAGTACCCAGCTGAAGGCTCAGATAAGAGAATGCAAGTGTTGTCCACTAAAATCACACGTCAGATGCCTGTGGATGTTAGGAAAGGGGTGACTCAGAGCACTGGTGGGCTAAGCCAGCATGGCAAAGCAAACTGAAGAATAATGGGAGGAAAGGAACAGCTTTAAGTTTAGCTGAAGAGAAAAAGGGACAGGCTGTTACTGAGCAAGCAGTGTGGATTTGAAGGAAAGAGGTACCTATACGTGTATAGCTTTTAAAGAAGGGAGACTGGTCAGACTTAGGGGGGAAAGCGGGCAGAAAACAGGCTCTGTCAGAGAGCTGAGGTAACTCTGGTCTGTGCAAAATATGACAAGGCCACCAGGAGAGCATGGATGGGTAGAGGGAGGACAGCAGGCAAGAGTTCAGAAAGTGAAGCAACCACTCTGAAGAATCCTGGCTGAGGAAAAGGGGGCTCTGGGGCAGGACCGGGAGCTGCCAGGAAGCCGCAGGAAGGAAATGAAGGTGACCCTTGGGCTCTGCAATGAGGCACTGTCTCCATGCGAGGCAATGGGGATGGAGACTTAGAGTGTGCACCGAGGGAGCAAACTCTACCAAATGGGGACAGCACGAAAGTCACCTCGTGAAGGGAGCGGAAGACAGCAGCAAAGCAGACTGCAAAGGCAAAGCAATGAAGCTGGGAGGGGACGGACGGAGGGCTGGGTGCAATGAGCCGGTAAAACAGTAAGAACTGCCAGTGGAAAACAGAGACTGTAGGAAAAGGTAGCAGGAAACCACTCTTCCTAAGAAGAAAAACAGTATTTCCACCCTCTCAGCTACCCAAAAAACACAAGTCACTGGGACTGCTCCATCTCGCCCTCACTTTGCTGCTCTCATCTGCTCCAGCCTCTCACCATTCAGCTTCCTACAACTTCTGCTCTGCCCTCTGGAATGCCAGCTCCATGGTGAATGGTGTCAACCTTATTTCTCTCCGCCTCCTCACAGAAACCCAAGTGTCCTGAAGAAGAAGGTGATCCTACCCCCAATTCTAAGATCACAATCACAGATTATCCTCCTTGGTCCTCTGGTACCAAGAGCAGCAGCCCACATTTTCCAGGCTACCTCTTCACTATCATACACTGATCCACAACAGCCTCACTAGGTTCATGAAATATTCCTGGTGCCTGTATCAGAATGTGTGTGTGTCCACGTCCAAGTTCTGGTCTCACAAATACACATTATTTATGGGAACAACCACCTAAAACCTTCCTGTGCCAACCAACTAAGAAATAGGACTGAAACAATTTTTTTAAAGGTTTATTTTATTATTATTGCAAAGTCAAATACACAGAGAGGAGAAGAGCAGAGATGAAGATCTTCCACCCACTAATTTACTCCCCAAGCAGCCACAACAGTCAGAACTGTGCCAATCCAAAGCCAGGAGCCAGGAGCCTCTTCCAGGTCTCCCATGCGGGTGCAGGGTCCCAAGGCTTTTATCTGTCCTTGACTGCTTTCCTAGGCCACAAGCAGGGAGCTGGATGGGAACTGGCACCCATATGGGATCCCGGCGCAGGCAAAGTGAGGACTTTAGCTGCTAGGCTACGACACCAGGTCCCATGGAATGGAAATTTAAAAGACACTAAAAATCATTTATAGCCAAATTAAAGCTAGGGCTAAATACAAATGAAATTGATTAAATTAGACTTAAAAGGCAAACTACAAAAGTCATGGCTGTTCTAACCAACCTGTTCTCTGATGATTTGATGCTTATAAATACTAGTAAAAGGAAAAAAAGTATGACACAGGCAGGCACCTGGCCTGTCCAGTGCCATCTGGGATGCATCAGCATGCCTGGGCTCGTGCCCTGCCTCTGCTCCTGCTTCCAGCTTCCCGCTGACATGCATCCTGACAGGCAGCAGGTGATGGCTCAAATGATGAGCTGGGTCCCTGCCCTGCAGACTGATCTGGAATTGAGTTACTGGTTCCTAGCATTGGTATGGCCCTGCCCTGGTAATTGTGGGCACCCGGGGACTGAACCAGGAAATGGAAACTCTGTCTCTACCTTTAGGAAGAGAAGAAGGGAAGAAGGAAAGACAGAAAAAACGGAAAAAAACACACAACAAGAATACGTTACTCCTTACTTTTTCTGTACCTGCTTTTTTCACCATAGTTCTAATTTTCAATTCTGACTTGTGTATAGGAATTTTTTTTTTTAGATTTTTTTATTGATTATTTTGCATTATGTGACAGTTTCATAGGCTCTGGGAATCCCCCCACCCCTCCCCACGCCCCTCCCTCCTGGTGGCTTCCTCCACCTTGATGCAGTATTACAGTTCAAATTCAATCAAGATTCTTTCCTTGCAAACGTATACCAAGTATAGAGTCCAGCTACTTGTTGTCCAGATGGGTTGAACAGTTTCTTGGGGAGACCATTTCTGGTCTGAAGTTAGAGCTGGTAGAATATTAATTATCCCAGTCAATTAAGAGTCTCAATATAACATCAACAGCAGTTTGCAACATTATGGAGTTGACATGGTTGTGAGTAACCAGTATGTTACAAAAAACAAAAACAAAGAAAAAAAACAAAAACAAAAAAACAAGTCCTAACCACAACCTATGATTAGCTCATTGACATTTCAGTTTTAGTTTATATACAGGACCGACTACTTTATACCTTAAAATGGCTATAAGGTACCATTCAGCTGTCTCGTGTCTATTTCATTTTAGTATTTAGCCATTTGTTGTGTTGAAGTATAATTTTGCTGATCTTGGCAGATTTTAGGATAATCTAGACTGGCTTGTAACTCTAACAAGACATATGTCGACAATTAAGGTGCAGAACATTTTATTTTTTTTTGGGGGGGGGTGCAGGGAAATCCCCAACACCATGGTGAGGAGTGACTAATCTTTGTGTCCCACCCAGCGAGGCATGAGCCAATCCACACCAGCTCTTTCCTGTCAGATTCCAGGCTCTATTTTTTGTTGTTTGTCTATTTATTTTAGGTTTTTTTAGTTTGTATGATTGGCTCAGCTATGGGGGGTTTTCGGAGCGATCCCGATGGTCATTGCGAGGGAGGGAGGGGGTCCAGAGTTGGAGCCAGGCTCAGACCAGAGAAAGCTCTCCTCCCTGGTCCCGAAGGACGTTGTATAGGAATGTTTTAAAAATGTCACAGTCACCAACATTTCTGAATAACTAAGTCCTCCCCTTGGGTGGGATATCTCATTCTGATCCCACCACTTCTGGCAGTCTCATTTCATTGCTGGAAACATCACTATTTCTTTAGAGAAAAGTTACTGTGCTGCATTTGTTAATGACAAGAGAGCCATAACCATTATATCAGACTTTCCAACTTCATTCATCTACCAAGGACCCAGAGACTACTCATTTATACACTAGTCTCACATTACCACATCAATCATAACAATCCTGGCAGCACAGCTTTGGCCATAAAAATCACAATTCAGGGCCCGGCGGCGTGGCCTAGCGGCTAAAGTCCTCGCCTTGAAAGCCCCGGGATCCCACATGGGCGCCGGTTCTAATCCTGGCAGCTCCACTTCCCATCCAGCTCCCTGCTTGTGGCCTGGGAAAGCAGTTGAGGACAGCCCAATGCATTGGGACACTGCACCCGCGTGGGAGACCCGGAAGAGGTTCCAGGTTCCCAGCTTCGGATCGGCGCAGCACCGGCCTGTTGCGGCTCACTTGGGGAGTGAAACATCGGACGGAAGATCTTCCTCTCTGTCTTTCCTCCTCTGTGTATATCTGGCTGTAATAAAATGGATAAATCTTTAAAAAATATATATGATTTGTTATGCAGAACTATGAGTAGGTAAGGGTTTATAACAACCTTTTCTGTCTTTTAAAAGAACTATCTCTTGAAGAAAGAGACAAAAAAGGGAGACTGCTGAAGAAGGGCTAGGAAAATTCAAACTAACAGGAGTACTTGTCTATTGGATAATGTCAATCATTACAGGGTAGAATAAACATACAGAACTTGTTCTCAGTTTACTATTCTTCTGGCTGATAAACTAAGTTCTGATTTAAAAAAAAATCAAGTCACTTAAAGTTACACACAACAAAATTCGCAATTTAGGATTTAATCAAGAACATACGCACACTTCATGCTTGCAACACTTTAGATGCCTTATCACATTCTCCCATTTGCCAACTCTGTTATCTGTTTACTTAAAGTATACTTAAATGTAACAATGAACTAACTAGTTTCTCTGTAATCATTAAGCCTCGCTATAAAGATAAATGTAATACTATCAGTAAGTACTCCACTTATGGCTAATTCAGGTGCTATTTCTCCATCTGATTAAAATCTTGAAATTGTTGCCATTTGCTACAAGGCAAGACAATCCTCCATTTTTTTTGTTTTGTTTTGTTTTGCTTTTTTAGTTAAGAACATCAATTCATCCACTGTATGCTAGAAATAGGGGTGTGTCTTCTCATTAATCACCTCTACAGATAAATTCTAACTTTTCCAACAATAAGATACTTCTAAAAGTTTGTGAAAAAGTCAATTAAAAGATAATTATTTTGAAGGCCTGGCTTAAATCCTCTCCTCGTATGAACAGGAATCCCATATCAGCACGGTTCTAATCCCAGCAGCTCCACTTTCCATCCAGCTCCCTACTTGTGGCCTGGAAAAGCAGTAGAGGACAGCCCAAAGCCTTGGGACCCTGCACCTGCATGGGAAACCTGGAAGAAGCTCCTGACTCCTAGCCTTGGATGGGCTTAGCTCTGGCCATTGAGGACACTTAATGAATGGGTCAGCAGATGCAAGATCTCTGTCTCTGTTTCCCTCTGTGTATCTGGATGGATGAATAGATAGATAGATAGATAAACTACTTTGGTGCATAAATTTGAGCTCCATGCATAGAGTTTTCATAGCATATATCCTCCACAAGTGTTTGAAAAGGCCCCACATTATCTGTGTCATCACACACTTCAAACACAGGATATTCATTTTTATTATCTTAAACTTTCAGCAATATTACCATGAAGCTTTTCATTGCATGAGTGTTTCCTTCCGAAATATGCTCCAAGACTCAGAAAAAAATCTAATGAAAACAAAACCTAATTTTTCCTTTGCTGTTTATCCATGATTAATTCCCCTTTCCAAATTTGAAAACCAGAAGCACAGAATACTAAAACTACATAAAATTTACCATTTGCACTTCACAGATGAGGAAGATGAGTCCTAATTACGTGGAATGAGAATGACTTTGACAAACGGGACTGGGAACAACACAGGAAGTAAAGATTTTTGGCAGCAGGCACACAAGTCATAAAGCCCTTCTCACTCCCTCTTCACTACTCAGGTCAGACCGATTTCACTGTTGAGTCTCTTCACAGGGCTATGGTGAGGGTTGAAGAGCACAAACACCACAGCAGTGATGTGCTGGTCCTCTGCCCCACCTTCCCATGCTAATTCGTACTTGCCTGCTTCCTTCCTTGTTTGCTTGCCTTTGCATGCACTTTGTTGGACACAGCCTGCATTCAAGAAGCTCTGAGGAAACATCACTGCCAGGAGTGATGTCCTATATTGGTCATAAAAGAACCCAACCTTCTAAGTAAATGCTTTATGGAGATTAATAGTTAAATGAGATCATTCAAACTGCTTCTATACTTTTGTTTGAAGTGAAATGTTAGCTTGCATGTATTCATATAAAAGTGCTTCAAAGCAAACAGAAATCATTTTGGATGAGCCCTTATTTCATACTTGCAGAAAGAGCACTTCCACCGACACAAACTTGCCACTCTGATTACAAAATCAGGGACACCTATCAACACCACTTCCTTTGGGAAGTGTTGGGTCCAAAGAAAGGTGGACAATGGCCAATTAAGGACTGACCCTTTGATCCCATTTCTTAGGCCACTGTAATGCACATGAGAAAATGCCTTCTTTCCTATTTACCACATCTGGAGGGGAAACACTTCATACTGTTGTTGCTAACGGACCTCTGGGTCCAGTACCATTTCCATGAGAAAGGGGTCATACCAAGGCTCAATTTAGAGTGAGACACCCCCCTCCAAAAAACGGTTCATTTGAAAGAAGGGCTCTTGACAATAACCAATCCAAGGGATCTAAGCAGTGTGTGTGTGTGCACCCCTGCGCAGCAGTCAGGTAAAAGAATGCCGTGAGCATGACAGATGGGGGAAGAGGCAAACCTCCAGGGCTGCAGACCTGCACTTCAGCACAGCCTCTCAGTACATGCCAAAACACTGACCAAGATGAAAATTTACATCCACAGACAACAAAACAACACTTAGAAAATGTTTACATCATATTTCTATTGCTACAACACAATGGAAAATACACACAGGATAATCTGAAAAGTCATTTGCAAAAACATCTCCTAGAAAATCACACCAATAAATATGTAAAAACAATTTATAGGAAAGTGCCATCTCCAGAAAAATCACCTTAATACCACAGGTTCTGTATACTTTCATCAGAATGTCACAAAGCTGTTTCGGTAAAGACCAAAAAATGTCTGCATTTAACTGAGATTAAACACAGCAATAAGCACTGAAAATTTGCAAACAAGAGTTTTTTAAGTAAAATTATATCGATGTCCATTTAACTTGTTTTTCCATTGTGCTCATCTCAATTATTACAAATTTAAACTATATGGATCAACATGGAGATAAAATTTTACGATTAATTTGTCTTCATACATATATTATGTCCACATATCACATAAAACATTCATCCAGAAAAGCTCTAATACTGACAAAAGATTTTGAAACAATCAGAGAGGTTAAACAAAAAAAACACACAAGATTATCACTAGGGAATTGAAAATTTCAAAGGAAAACACAATTTAGTGTATCACTACTAACTATGGAATTAGGAAAGCTTAGAATGAAGTGTGGTTATTCAAAAGTTGACTCAGGTAATTTATCTGAGCATTAGGTAGGAATGTACAAATGCACAAACAGGGTACCTTTCAATTTATCTTTCTAATTCAGGGGGAAATCGTGAACCACTGCTTTAAGGACTCAGATCTAAAAAGAACAAACCCAAAAAACTTCCACTACTTATTCCAAGGTAGAGCACAAAAATTAGAAAATAAATATTAACCACATCCCCTTTGGTAAAGGTGCACTGTTTCTAGCCTTTTGATCACTTCATGAAATTCTTCCAACCATTCTCAACTTTTAATAGGGTAATGCGGTTGGACACACAAATTTAAAGACAAAGCCCCTTGACCTTTTTGTTCATGGTGCTTTATTTTTTCAACCTATCAACTGGAGGAACCCAAAAACATTATGTAAAATCAGTTCCTAGTTATACCATGTACAAACACCATTTATGTTGTCAAAAACTAATAGGGGCCCAGTGCAATAGCCTAGTGGCTAAAACCTCACTTTGCATGCACTGGGATCCCATATGGGTGCCAGTTTCCCTGCTTATGGCCTGGGAAAGCAGTAGAGAATGCCCCAAAGCCTTGGGACCCTGCCCCTGTGTTGGGAGACTGAGAAGAAGCTCCTGGCCCCTGGCTTCAGAATGGCTCAGCTCTGGCTATTGCAGTCACTTGGGGAGTGAACCAGCAGATGGAAAATCTTTCTGTCTCTCCTTTCCGCAAATATGACTTTGTAATAAAAATAAAGTAAATCTTTAAATAAAAATAAATAAAAATTTTTTTAAAAGCAAAGCTGACTTCCGTAGTGAGGACCTAATGTGAACTGACAGGAAATCACTAATATATCAACACTGCCCTCAAGAGAGTTACAGGAAACATTTCTTTTTCAAAATGTTAATTTTTCTAGGTTACATTTCAAATGCACAGTTAGAGAAAAGATAAAGAAAATTCAATAAAAGCAAAACAGTAATTTGATAACATTCTTCCGAAATAGTTATAATAAAATAATCCTTCATTATCAAAAAATACACTTCATAAATTATTCTTTCACTCTTTATGCCATCTAGGTTTCATCGTGGTAATTTTATACAATATGAAAATATCTACTCAGTACTAGTAAACTATCAGGTTGGCTCAAACTCCCACCAACTTTCCTAAACTTTGACAAAATAAAAATAAATCATGAAAAAGTTATAGAAACTCAGAGGTATTCACAATTGATACAACTTCTACACAAAATGGCATGCTTTATCATACCATGACTGAGAGCATATACACCATTTTGCAGAGGTTACTGAGAACTTTTCTTTGAAAATATTCCTTTACAGAACGAATTTAATAAAATTTAATAAATGTGCAAGTTTGATAAATTTGCTGGAACTGTTTTGATACTGCATTTTCTGACATGGGACAGGCATTCTGCAAAATCTTCACTGTGCCCTCATTGTACTGTTTAAATAATAGAGAAAAAAAGGAGAGAAATAAATAACAGCAAAATGTAACAGGTCAATTACTTTAAAAGGGTTATCTTTTTACAAGAAAGCTTACCGATATAATTGGCTATTCTAAACAAATTTCATGACAGCATTAAGCCTATTTGCCATTATTCCTGTAAACTTCATGTAATTTGCAGTTTAAAAACAAAGTCAGTTGTGTATCAAAGCTGAAAATTATTAACAATAATCAACTTAGGGTGCTGTACCTGTTCAACAAAAGGACTAGTAATATAATTCTTCCTTAAAAAAAAAATAAATATACTTTAAATAACTGTGTATTCAACTTTTAAATAATAAATTTCATATAAGTCAAGATATCTATATCCAAGGACCCATGTAAAATCTATGTTATATTAAGGAATATGAGCAATAAGTAAAATAGATTAATTTCTGTATATTCTTTTACTGAGTTTGAAGGTAGATGGTCATTTTTCCATTCAATCACTGTTTGCATTGTTTACATTTTGTCTATATTCCTACTAATTTAGGGTCTTTTTGCCTTACGTATGTCATTGCTAAAATTAAAAAACAAAAAAGGAAAGATTATTTCAGAGTTCTTAACATGAATATGCATTCACATACATATACCTTCGTAACACTGAGTTAATTTATGACTTGGTAACAAAAGTAAGCTTTACTCTTGATACACCAAAATAACAGAATCTCTTATTCTAGATTTCTTAAAAATTCATATCAAATATTAAACCTCAGATTTTAATTTCATCATGTTGTCTCCAAATTTTAACAATACATACTACGCATCAATAACTTAAAAGTTATTGCTTAAAAACTGGCTCAAATGACTGTCACTGTTCCAATCTGCTCTCTAAATTCCTTTGAGATGATCAGGTGTGTAATGTCCTAGAACACTGAACTAGTCTGAGCGAGGCAGAAAGCACACTATGAGCAGGCAATCAAAAGGCACATCTACCTTTGCTTTACTTTACTCTAAACGGCACCAACTAAAAAGAAATACTAGTTGGAGATATCAACATGTCAGTAACAAAGCTACAACAACTCCTTTCCTGACTTTTCTTTCTCCCCTTTTAACAATGCTCAGTAATTTTTTAAATGGAAGACTACAATCTTTTTAATTCTCTATCCCATGAAAACAAGCTTGAGTGAAATTAATCACCTGCTAGATTAAACAAAGGGAAATTCCATATGCACATATTAGAAGTCAAATAACCAGATGTGAGATTTTATTCTTAGACGAAAAGCATTCCAACCATGTTTGAATTAGTTTCGTAGGTTAGAAGACATTTCTTTTTAGCATTATCCCTTTATAGCCTGCATATAAATCCAAATAGAACACAGTCATTTTCCCTCTTAAAAGTCACGGAAAATTGGGAAATTCAGGGGAAATGAAGGCAGGACAACCACTAGGCACTGAAATAGCAACACAGCAATGCCATGGGGTGGGCATGTAGGTTAACGGTTAAGATGCCTGCAGTGACAGCTCCAGTCCCAACTACTCAGCTTGCTAATAGAGATGGGAAAAGCAGCAGAGAATGAACCAAGCGTCTAGGCTCCCACTATACATAAGTGGGAGTTAGGGCCATTTGGAGTGAATGAACAGATGAAAACTCTCTCTCCTCTCTGTCATTATGCCTTTCAAATACATGTATCTTAAGGGGGGTGGGGGGAGGCATGTGTCATACAGGACTACTGCTTTCTGCTAACACAACCTGGGACCCAGTAGCAACAGCCCAAGTAACTGAGTTCCTGTTATCTATCTACATGGGAGACTTGTAATGATACCCAGCTCCTGGTTTTGGTGCTACCCAGTCATAACCGTTTTGGACTTTCAGGAAGGAAAGTATCAGATGGGAACTCCATCTTTCAAAGAATGTTGTTCCTTATGCTATCCCATTGGCTCAAGTACTCGAGGGCCTTGCACCTAGAAGGAAAACCTAGATGGAGTCTTAGGTTTTTCACTTGGGCTTGGTCCAGATAGACCTGCTGTGAACATTTGGGGAGTGAATCAGTAGACAGGAAAAAATATCTCTGTGCCTTTCAAATAAACAAACATTAAAAATTAAGGGATCTGACACTGTGCAGGTCAAATTGTTGCCTTCAACATCAACATCCCATAGAAAACACTGGTTCATATCCTGGCTGCTTTGTTTCTGATCCAACTTCCTAATAATGTTAAATAAATCTTTTATATATAAAGTATAAATATATTTAAATATATAAATGAGGGGCCAGCATCCTGGCATAGTAGGCTAAGCCTCCACCTGCAGTACTGACATGCTGTATGGGTGCTCCCAGCTGTTCCATTCCTGATACAGCTCCCTGCTAATATATCTTGGAAAGCAGTGGAGGATGGTTCAAGACCTTGGGCTCCTGCACCCGTGTGGGAAGCCTGGCTGAAGCTCCTGGCTACTAGATCCTGGCTCTTGACTTCAGATGAGCCCAGCTCTTGCTGTTGCGGCCTTGGGAAGTGAACCAGTGGATGTCTCTCTTTCTCTCTCTGTAACGCTTTCAAATAAATAAATAAATAAATCTTTGAAATACATAAAACTGCCATCACCTAATTCAAATGTAATTCCTACCTACTAGTATTAGTGTTTGTAATCCTAAGAATACCATTTCCTCAGTGGGAAAAAACTCAATAACCCATGGTAGCGGTTTAGTAAACAAAAAATTATTTAAAACTACTTCAAATACTTAATATCTCTCTAAATATCCATAATACAGAAGAGAATTCCTTTTAAAGAGGAATTTTCAAATTATGCATGGTCATTTTGAAACAAAATGTATTTTAAAAATAACACTCCTTAGCAAAGTAATCCATTATCTTTAAGGCACTATGAGAAACTGAAAATCAGGATAAAAACTTTTGTGAACATGTTTTTTCCTTCTACAAAGTAATTCTTCATACTTCCAAAGCACAGACTGTAAAACTGCACTTCAGTATGAGTTTTTAATATTTTAACATGTTTTATGAATCAAATCAGTGTATTATGTTCCTTCTCTTCCCACCAAAATATTTTCTTCCACATATTTACCCAAAATTCTGTACAGGCTTTTCAGAATTATTAGCATTTATTTTAAACATTGAAAATGTCAATCTTAAATTGAATTTTAATTACAAAAATTATGACAATTCCACTACATTAAAATCTCTTCCTTAAATACAAGGTAAAAAGTTCACAGAGCTCTTGTTCAATTATCCAGTAACAACAAAAAAATAGAATACATACAGTCAACATAATATTAGCAATAACTTATTAGTCATTGTCATTCTTAATGACAAATTGAGTTTCTCTATTTTAAAAATGAAAAGTAATTTAGGACATACTTAAAACATATTATGAAACAAACACCTGTTAAATGCTTGAAGAAATTTATACATGCATAAAAATGTATCCCGTATGGCCGCTGGTTCTAATCCCGGCAGCTCCACTTCCTCTCTATCTTTCCTCCTCTCAGTATATCTGACTTTGTAATAAAAATAAAATAAATCTTTAAAAAAAAAAAAAAAGAGGCTTCTGGCATTGGACCTGCCCAGCTCAGGCCACTGCAGTCATTTGGGGAGTGAACTGGCAGATGGAAAATCTCTCTCCCCCTGCCTCTCTTCTCTGTAACTCTGATTTTCAAATAAATAATAAATAAATCCTTTTTTTAAAATGTTGATTAATATGCTGAAGTAATATGTCTAAAATTCCATAAGCAGTAAATCTAACCCCAAGAAGAATGTGAAGACAGAATAAATTTCCCTGAAAATATCTCAATTTCAAGATTGTAAATCAAATTCAGTTAGTCATTTAACACCAATATGCTCTTTCCACTGATACAAAACTTACATTTAAAAAGTGAGCAGAAGAGCATTATGTATAAATCAATCACTTGAGAAAAACCATTTATGTCAAATTGCTATCTATTTTATGGTGAAAAAATAAACTTTACACATTATTTACTGCAAACTGACTAGTGTTCAAATCCTACACTAGTCAAATACTAACTTCAGGAAATCTAACAATCATACAACAGAAGAAGGTGGCATACTAGTCGTTTTCAATATATATTTGTATATTTACATTCTTAGAATTAAAACTGAACACATTCACAAGTCTTCCCCAAAATTAACTTCCAATTCTCATACATCAAGTTCTGAAAGGAAAAACAATCAGCTATTTTTCAACTCAAAATTTTAAGAGGAAAAAAACATGGCTCAATCTACTACAATAGTTATAAATACCTTTAATTAATTAATTAATAATTAGCAGGCCAGCCAACCCGCTGATAAGGCCAGAATTGTGGGGTAGCAAATGAAGAGCCATGGGGCACCACTTCTTCTCCTGGCTGCTCCTTTTCTGATCCAGCTCCCTGCTGATGGCGCAGCAGCCGATGGCCCAAGTGCTTGGGCTTCTGTCACCCCCCTGGAGACCCAGACGAATGAAGTTCCTGGCTTTGGACAGAACAGTTCTGGCCACTGGACCATCCAGGGAGTGAACCAGTTAACTCGTCTCCCTTCTAACACTGAATTTCAAATAAATAAACACATCTTTAAAAATTTAAAAATCAGTGACACTTTTTAAAGTTACTAACAAATTAAAAGTCCCCAAATATTTATTCTTCCTCTCACTAAACACAGAACTAGATATTTTCCAAACCTGCAGATTCATTAAATGGCAAAATTAACCCTTGTCAAACTGATTATTTAATCAAATATTCAATTCCTCAAAAATAAAACCAGTGGAATGCAAAATATCTTTTAAAAGTGTTAGTAAAGTTATATATCTCTATTGAAAATAGATTTTCATCCTAACAGAAATTCTGAAAACCTAAAACACCAATATTTACCAACACTAGGCTACACACAAAAACAGCCTTTGTGTTGCAACACGTACAATGTGGTTTTGATGATTCACTTTGACATACTCCACAGGCCCTAAGTTTTTAGATAAGGAACTGAAAACAAAATTAAGCTACTAGTATACCAACTAGTAAATTTGTTACCTTGCAATTTAAGAATTCAATACATATCCTTCAAAGAAATTATTATTTCCATCTTTCTTCTCTTGAGGTACCCTTTATTTGGAAGTATTCAAAAGTTCCATTGGATGATATCTGTCAGCTTTCTGCCTTAAGCACTGAATTTTTAGATAAAGCTCAAGAAAAGACTCTGTTGCAACGAAAAAAATATAATAGGTCACCTTACCCATGACTTCACCTTCCTCTACGTTAGGTACCCACAGCAATCAGACTGAAATATACTGAATGGAAAATTCTAGAAATAATCTTAAAGTTTCACATTTTGTATTATTCTGAACGGTGCGTGCCACCATCCGGTTCCAACACCTTGGTACACGAATGCGGGACCTTCTTTGTTCAGAATTATCTATGCTCTCTATGCTACTTTTCCCTAGTCACTTAGTATCTACCTCAGTCACCAGACTGTCACAGTACCACAGCGCTTATGACCAATAACCCTAAAGCTACATCATTCCATGCTGCCAGCTCTACCTGCAGACAAGAGATGGTCTGCCAAAGAAACCACTGAATTGATCTGGACAATAAGATGCTGGACTCTATGCCTGGTATATGCCTGCAATGAAAGAATCTTGACTGATTTTGAACTGTAATACAGCAACAAGGTGGAGGAACCCAACATGGGGGGAGGGCATGGGGAGGGGTTGGGGGAATCCCAGAGCCTAGGAAACTCTGTCACATGATGCAATGTAATTAATAAGAAAAAAAAAGGAAACACAGATGAAAGGAATGTGCGTTTTACAACCACTTTTCTTTTATGACATACATCATTCTTGTATGGGGAGGACAGGGAATTTACATCATTACCAGAACGCGACCAGTTACACCTCAAAAAGAAATCCTTCAAGATTTCCTGCAAGACACACCAACGATCCTAAAGTTGAGTTCAACTATTATGAAAGCTTGCTCGCCCCACTTGCAATATCTAGCAGTCCCTGGTTCGACCTTGCAATCTGCCCAATAACAACTCTCAGGTAAGCGACTCCCTAACTTAGCTGAGGGCCCTCAGAAACCTTCTGAACCCCCTTTGCTATTTGTTTTTTTAGGCCATGAGCAACCCATGACAGCCACTGTGAGGCAGGCCTCATCTCACCACTAACTGAAGTTACTAACGGCGCACCAACAGCTCTGAGAACCTTCAGCTGAAGACCAGGCAGGTGCCCACAGCACAGTGCGGCCCGCCCCCATGGACCCCAGCACCTGACCAGGGGTGCAAGCGCACTAATGGCCCCACTCCGCCACTTCCCACACCTTCCTCCGGCGCTGCCGCAACCCGCACACCCACAAGCCCACAACCCTGGCCCACAACGCCCCGGAACCACGACCCTGCAGGACCACCGTCCTCACAGCCACTTCCAGAAGCCCACCTCCCTCCGCCGTGGGCGCCCAGCGGGCTCCCCGAGCACCAGCCCGGGACTCCCTCGCCAGGCCTCCACAGCCAGAAACACTCACCGAGGCCGCTCCTCCAGCGCTCCCGGGGCTCCTCCGGCCTGGACCACGAGCGCGGGCTCCACGTCCGCCCGTCCGCCGGCTGCAGGAGCACACACACGCACGCCAGCACGGCCAGCCAGCTGGACGCCCCACACCAGACTGTGCACGGGGCCACACCACGCAGGGCACGCACCGCCCTCAACTTGCTCCTATTGGTCCCAGACTGTGCAGGCCCACCCTCCCGCCGCTCTTACTGGCCCTGGACAGCCTTGCCCGCCCCAGGGCGCTGGTATTGCTCCTTGTTAGCCACGCCCCATCCCAGGTGCTGCCTGCAAGTACTTTTTTTTTTTAACATATATTTTTATTGCATTTTCTTTTTTAAAAAAAAACTAATTACATTGCATTATGTGAATCATTTTTTTATGCACTGGGATTACCCCCACCCCTCCCAGAGCCCTCCCCCCTCGGTGGATTGCTCCACCTTGTTGCATTTCCATAGTTCAAATTCAGTTGACATTCTTTCATTGGAGGTATTTACCAAGCATGAAGTCCAGCATCTTACTGTCCTGGTAAGCTCAATGGTTTCTTGGTGAGACCATCTCTGGTCTGAAGGTAGAGCTGGCAGAGTATCATTCCAATCAATTAAAAGTCCCAACATAATATTTCCAACCATTTACAACATTATGGCATTAATTGACATGGTATTGATTAACCAATATGTTAATAGGAAAATGCAGGTTCCCAACCACAACCTGTGACTTCTTCATAGACATTTCAATTCTGGTTTACATTCAACCGTATTCTATACACCTTAAAATGGCTTAGATTGCTATTCAGCTGTCTCATGCCTATTTTAATTTTAGTCTTTAGCAGTTTATAGCATTGAAGCATGATTTCGCTGAACCTGGCTGTTTTTCGGGTGGTCTAACTCTACAGTTCTAACAGGATATATGTCAACATTTAGGTGAGCATGTTTAGGAGGGGTGTGCAGAGAAATCTTCCATACCCCAGTGAGGAGTAACTAATCTTTGTGTCCCACCCAGTGAGGTATAAGTGCATCCCCTCTGACAGTTTCCTGTCTGGTTCTAAGCTTTCCTTGTTGTTCTCTGTCTATCTAGTCTAGTTTTTGTTTGTTTGTTTGTTTGTTTTGAGGGGCTTCTGGAGCACTCCTGATGGTTATTACGAGAGGGGGGTGGGGACCCAAAGTTGGAAGCAGGCAAGGACCAGAGAAAGCTCCTCTCCCTAGTCCCAAAGGAAGTTTACTGTTCTTCTGTTTCTGCGGACTGCTCAGGGATCCTGGTTGTTGTTCCGATGAGCTTGGAACCTGCTAGGCAGGATTTGGGCTTCTTCCATCCCATGTGGTAGATCCAAATGGGGGTGGTTGACCTCAGAGTTCTTGGTCTCCGAAGGCACTCCATTTCCCCGTGGTCTCCTTGGCAGTAGGGAGGTAGTCCTCGGTGCTCCTTGGTGAGGATCTGGGAGTCTTCAAGATTGGAATAAAAGCCGCCTCCTGTCCGCCTGCTCCACTCTGGGGTCCCCCACTGCTCTATGCGTATGACCTCCTGTTAAGGGGTTGTTAGGATTACTCCTGATTCCCCATATGCCTTTGTAGTTTTGCTATTGTCTAATGCGGACTCAAGTCTGTTTTCTATGAGTTACCAGTGAAATTAACCATTTTTAAAAACGCTGCTGAACTGCCTCCTGTTTTTCTTTTTCTTTTTTTTTTTTTTTATTTCTTTATTAGGCCGGGAACCTGGAACCTCTTCCGGGTCTCCCACGCGGGTGCAGTGTCCCAATGCATTGGGCCATCCTCAACTGCTTTCCCAGGCCACAAGCAGGGAGCTGGATGGGAAGTGGGAGCTGCCGGGATTACAACCAGCGCCCATATGGGATCCCGGGGCTTTCAAGGTGAGGACCTTAGCCGCTAGGCCATGCCGCCGGGCCCCGCCTCCTGTTTTTCACCCTACAGTTTGTACATAGACTCCACCAAACAGTTTAGAATTAGGATAATACAACGAGGAAGGGCAGGAGGGGAAAATGGGAAAGGAGGAAGAGGAGGAGAAGAAAGGAGAGAAATGAAGCCCTCTAGTTACAAAGATGCACAGCAGGGAAAAAAAATTGTAGGAAGAATTCATAGATGATCAGGAACGTAACAGGTAACTTATAGACAACAGATTCAAATCAGCATTAGACAATAGTAAAACTACCAAGACATTCCGGGGGAATCAAGAGCAATCCTGACAACCTCTTCACAGGAGGTCATATGCACAGAGCAGGGGGACAAGAGGAGGCTTGTATCCCAACCCTGGAGACTCCCAGATCCTCACCAAGGACTATCAGTACGGGCACCAAGGACTACATCCCAACTGCCAAAGAGACCACCGGGAACTGGAGTGCCTTCAGAGGCCAAGAACTCTGAGGTCATCCACCTCTGTTTGGATCTACCACATGGGATGCAGGAAGCCCAAACCCTTCCTGCCTTGCAGGTTCCAAGGTCATCAGAACAACAGCCAGGAACTCTAAGAGGTCTGCAGAAACAGAAGAACAGTAAACTTCCTTTGGGACTAGCGAGAGGTGCAGGGCCCAGTCTCCCAAGGGTTAACTCCACACCTTAGCTTGGTTTTCAAGGGGTAACAGGATGTGCAATCTTGGCCTGACACATTTAGTTCCTGCCTTAACCACAAGTTCCTGCTTCCCCTATATCAAGATGCCCCCAGGGGTCTTAGGAGCTGCTTGAACATTGGAAAAATACTGGGAGGAACCAGAGAGTATAAAAGGCAGGCTAGACTTCAATAAAGTGGCATTCTCTCTTTGAACAAATGGCCCAGTGTGTGTTGTCTTCTTTGTAACCCTAGTCCCTCTGCTCAACTGAGGGTACACAGTGATGCAGGCGTTGCCCACAGGAGCTTTCTCTGGTCCGTATTTAGTCCCAACTTTGGATCCCCATCCTCTCTTGCAATGACCATCAGGGTAGCTCAAGGGCCCCCCCAAACACACACACACACACACACACACACACACACACACACACACACACACAGAATAGACAGAAAACAACAAGGAAACCTTAGAACCAGACAGGAAACGTTCAGCGTGGACTCACACATACCTTACTAGGTGGGACACAAAGATTAGTTACTCCTCACTAAGGTACTAAAGATTTCTCTGCACACCTCTCCTAAAACTGTTCTGCACTTCAACTGTTGACATATGCCTTCTTATAGTTATAACCCAGTTTAGACTATCCTAAAATCTGCCAAGTTCAGCAAAATTATACTTCAACACTATAATCTGCTAAGTACAAAAATGAAAATAGACACGACACAGCTGAATACTACCCTATGGACTTTTTAAGGTGTATAGAATCCGGCAGTATATAAAGTAAAATTGAAATGTCAATGAAGTAGGCACAGGATGTGGTTAAGAACTTGCATTCCTTTAACATATTGGTTACTCAATACCATGTCAACTAAATTCCATCATGTTGTAAATTGTTGTTGATGTTATGTTGTGGCTTTCAATTGATCGGGATGATACTCTGCCAACTCTACCTGCAGACAAGAGATGGTCTGCCAAAGAAACCACTGAATTGATCTGGACAATAAGATGCTGGACTCTATGCCTGGTATACACTTGCAGCGAAAGAATCTTGACTGATTTTGAACTGTAATACAGCAACAAGGTGGAGGAACCCAACATGGGGGGAGGGCATGGGGAGGGGTTGGGGGAATCCCAGAGCCTAGGAAACTGTCACATGATGCAATGTAATTAATAAGAAAAAAAAAGGAAACACAGATGAAAGGAATGTGCGTTTTACAACCACTTTTCTTTTATGACATACATCATTCTTGTATGGGGAGGACAGGGAATTTACATCATTACCAGAACACGACCAGTTACACCTCAAAAAG
This sequence comes from Ochotona princeps, assembly GCF_030435755.1. Lineage (NCBI taxonomy): Eukaryota > Metazoa > Chordata > Mammalia > Lagomorpha > Ochotonidae > Ochotona > Ochotona princeps. The sequence continues at coordinate 49,676,090 of NC_080849.1, forward strand.
AAATCCTTCAAGATTTCTTGCAAGACACACCAACGATCCTAAAGTTGAGTTCAACTATTATGAAAGCTTGCTCGCCCCACTTGCAATATCTAGCAGTCCCTGGTTCGACCTTGCAATCTGCCCAATAACAACTCTTAGGTAAGCGACTCCCTAACTTAGCTGAGGGCCCTTAGAAACCTTCTGAACCCCCTTTGCTATTTGTTTTTTTAGGCCATGAGCAACCCATGACAGCCACTGTGAGGCAGGCCTCATCTCACCACTAACTGAAGTTACTAACGGCGCACCAACAGCTCTGAGAACCTTCAGCTGAAGACCAGGCAGGTGCCCACAGCACAGTGCGGCCCGCCCCCATGGACCCCAGCACCTGACCAGGGGTGCAAGCGCACTAATGGCCCCACTCCGCCACTTCCCACACCTTCCTCCGGCGCTGCCGCAGCCCGCACACCCACAAGCCCACAACCCCGGCCCACAACGCCCCGGAACCACGACCCTGCAGGACCACCGTCCTCTCAGCCACTTCCAGAAGCCCACCTCCCTCCGCCGTGGGCGCCCAGCGGGCTCCCCGAGCACCAGCCCGGGACTCCCTCGCCAGGCCTCCACAGCCAGAAACACTCACCGAGGCCGCTCCTCCAGCGCTCCCGGGGCTCCTCCGGCCAGGACCACGAGCGCGGGCTCCACGTCCGCCCGTCCGCCGGCTGCAGGAGCACACACACACACGCCAGCACGGCCAGCCAGCTGGACGCCCCACACCAGACTGTGCACGGGGCCACACCACGCAGGGCACGCACCGCCCTCAACTCTCTCCCATTGGTCCTGGGCCAGCTAGGTCCGCCCTCACCTCACTTCTATTGGTCCTTACCAATACTCCCACCATGCCCGTGGTCCAGTGCATGCTGTGCTTCTCTAGGTCAACACGAGGCTCCGGAACCTGGCTCAGATCTTCCTAGAAGACCTCTGCTCCCCAAGCCAAGTGGCTGAGACACACAGCCGGCAGCCGCACTCCTCCCTGGGCATCCCGCTGCCGAGGACCGAGCTCCCACAGCATCACAGTCCTGGGTGGGCACAGGAAGTGGGCAGAGCCCAGCAACCCTGCACCATACACTGCCAGGCTTGTGCTGCTTCCAGCTGTCAACAGTGAGTTCCTCCGGCAGGACAGTTATTTATTCTCTGATAAAAGGCACAAGATGAAGAAGCCAGACTGTGAGACCCGTGGGGCTGGCATCATTACCCTACTGCTGACGCCCAGATGCCAGCTGGGCAGGCGACGCAGAGCCACCTGCACTGCAACAATCAGGGGCTTGTCCCTTCACCGATTGCCCATTTACTGAGGTACAGAAATGAGCTCTGATTCCCTGGATGCTGTGACACGAACCCTCCCCTTCAGCTGGAGCCCAAGTATGTGAGCCATCTTGCAGGGCTTTTCCCAGGCCGTTGTTAGGACAAGAGCCATCACTCCATGGAATACTGCATTGTAATTGATGACTACACACTGCCAGCCTGTGATATTTTTACCTTTTATCATTGAAATTGTCCACTTAATAGGTCTTCTTAAGGATTTATTTATTTTTATTGGAGGCTCCAGACCAGAATCAAGATGTGCTTGAACGTCAGGATTCAGACAATTGAGCCAATGCATCAGGCCCAATTTTGTTTACTTTTCAGGAAAAACAACACCAAAAATAACAACAATAAAAAACATCTCTTTGATTCATTCATCTTTTATCTTTATTTACTTCTACGTATTTCTTCTCTAATTTTAATATTTCTTTCTTGCTACCCATAGTTTTGATTTGTTATTTTTCTAGATCCCTGAGATACCTTGAAAGATCACATATTTTATGCCCTTCTGATTCCTTGATTCAGGCAGCAATTGATTATGAACTTACCTCTTAGTAATGCTTTTTCTGTATCATGAAAGTTGTGATATGTTCTCTGACAATTTCATTCATTTCCAGGAATTTTTAAAATTCCCTTTCAATTTCTTTTATGACCCACTGTTCATTCAACAATGTATTGCTCAGTCTTTATGTATATACTCATCCCAATAGAGGCAGAGTAAGCATTTGATAAAATACAACATATTTTCATGATGAAAACCTGAAGTAAAATGTGTATGGAAGAACCATTTCCCAATACAATCCAGGCAATTCATGAAAAACCCATAGCCAGTATTATGCTGAATGGAGTAAAGTTGGAGGCATTTCCGCTAAGACCCAGAACAAGGCAAACATGCCCACTTGGAACACTGTTATCAATAGAGTCCTAGAAGTTTTAGCCACAGAACCATTAGACAAGAAAAAGAAATCAAAGGGACACAAATGGGAAAGGAGTAAGTAACGCTATCCCTGTTTGTAGATGGCACGATTCTCTACTTCGGAAAGCAAAAAGACTCCACTAAGAGACAATCAGAACTCATCAGAGAGTTTGATAATTGCAGGATATAAAATCAACACACTAATATGAGTAGCTTTTGTGAACACAAACAAATCCTTGGCCTGGAAGAACATGTAGGATCAGTTGAATTCACAATTGCAAAGTTTAAATAACTTGGAATAATTGTAACTAAGAGTATGAATGATCTCTAGAATGAAAATTGCAATAGGCGATACCAAAAAATAGAAACATCTTCTATGATCTTGGGTTGATAAAATTAATATAATCAAAATGCCTACACTACCCAAAGCAATGTACAGATTCAATGTTATCCCAATTAAAGTATCTAAGGCATTCATCTTAGATAAGAAAAGATTATGTTAAAGTTCAAATGGAAATATTAGAGATCTTGAATATTTAAAGCAATTTGAAACAACAAAAATCATTCTAGAGACAACACAGTACCAAACTTGAAGATGCATTACAGGGCAGTTGTAATCAAAACAGCCTGATGCTGGCACCAAAACAGACCTACAAAAACAAACAAACTAAAACAGACCAAAAGATCCACAGAACAGAATAGAAGTTCCAAAACTTAGCCCACAAATCTAGAACCAACTTATTTTTGACAAACAGACTGAAATCATTCCAGGGAATAGGACAGTCTCTTCCACAAATGGTACTGGGAAAAGTGGACTAATTTAGGAAGAAGTATGAATCCAGACCCTATCCTCACACCCTATACAAAAATCACCACAAAACGGATCTGCCTCCACAGCTGCAAGCTGGCAACATCACACTACTGGAGGAAACCACTGGGGAAGCTACGAGATGTAGACAACAGAGAAAGCTTCGTGGAAAAGACCTCCTGGGCCTGGTGCAAAGATCCAGTGGTTGAATCCTCCCCTGCAGGCATCCCATATGGGCACCAAGTCGTGTCCTGGCTGCCCCAACTCCCATCCAGCTCCCTGGGAAAGGAACATAGGATGGTCCAAAGCCTTGGGACTCTGCACCTGCGTGGGAGACTCAGAAGAAGCTCTTGGCTGCTGGCTCCTGCTTCGGATAAATCTGCTTTTCCAATAAAAATAAATAAATCTTTCAAAAAAGAAAAGACCCTAGGAGCACGGGCAATTAAACAAAAGAGATTATTGAGATAAGATCAAGATAAGAAGTTTCTTTTTTTTTAAGATTTATTTATTTTTATTACAAAGTCAGATATATAGAGAGGAGGAGAGAGAGAGAGAGAGAGGAAGATCTTCCGTCCGATGATTCACTCCCCAAGTGAGCTGCAACGGCCGGTGCTGCGCCGATCCGAAGCCAGGAACCTGGAAACTCTTCCGGGTCTCCCACACGGGTGCAGGGTCCCAAAGCATTGGGCCGTCCTCAACTGCTTTCCCAGGCCACAAGCAGGGAGCTGGATGGGAAGTGGAGCTGCTGGGATTAGAACCGGCGCCCATATGGGATCCCGGGGCATTCAAGGCAAGGACTCTAACCACTAGGCCACGCTGCTGGGCCAGAGATAAGAAGTTTCTGCACTGCAAAGGAAACATCAACAAACAGGCAACCTACAGAATGGAAGAAAATATTTGCAACGTTTGCGACAGAGGAGGGATTAGTGTCTAGGATTTATAAGGAGCTCAAGAAACTCAACATCAAAACAATCCAGTTAAGAAGTGGACCAAGACATAAACAGTGGTTTCCAAGAGATGAAACCCAAACACATGAGGAAATGTTTGGAATCATCACCCATCAAGGAAATACAAATAAAAACCAGAATAATGTTTTACTACGCCCCATTGAGAATGGCTGTCATCTGAAGATCAAAATAGAATAAATGCTGGTGAGGTCGTGGGAGTAAAGGCTTCCCGCCCCACTGTTGACAGGAGTGCGGATTAGCACAAGCTGCATGCAGGGCAGTTTGGAGACTCCTCCGAGATTTGAAAATAGATCTACCGTATCACCAAGGCACCCTGCTTCTGGAAATTTACCCTAATCAAATGAAATGAGCGTATAAGTTATTTGTGTGCTTTCAATCATTGTAGCTCAATTCACAATAGCTAAAATACGAAAATAAACCAGATGTCCATGAACCGATGACTGGACAAAGAATAGGTAGTATATATATGCTATGGGATACTCCTTAGTCACAAAAAAGAAAGACCTCTTATCTTTTACAGATACAATGGGAAACCCTTAAATCAGTTCCAAAAAGACAATTACTGTGCTTTTCCCTGATCTGTGGTAACTAAAGCACGAAACACAAAACAGTGCGATCTATAGGAGTTAGACTGACATTACAAGAACTGAATACCTCAGCCCCTGTCTATACTCTTGAGGAACGGCAGGTTCTTTTTCTCTACTTTAAAGCTGTTGGATTATTTACTCAATGGAATATTAAGCCTGTGAATGAGACGTGAAACGAAAACGTGCCATTCTAAGAAATAAGGATGGAACGAGCTGGTTGGGGGATGCCGGGGGAGGGAGTAACACTATGTTTCTAAAACCGTACTGTGAAATTCATGAAACACATTCGCATTATGTGAACAAAATAATTTAAAAGAGAGAAAAATATAATCACTGAAATATTTATAAATGTAATGAAAGTAGAAAATTCCCAGATCTGAAAAAAAGTCAATAAATTCAAGCCAGATAACAATAAAGAAAGCGCTGCTAATGCATGCACTGGAAAAGACAGTCACAAAACATTCAGTTTTAGGAAAGCCAAAATACGTTGTCTTCAAAAAACAATGAAAAACAAGTCAGACAGACAAATGCATGCAAGACAAGTATTTGATGCCGTACTTGCATCGAAACACATAAGCCCGTGACTGAATACTTTTTTTTGAATGGTAGAAGATTTGAGCAGACACATCACCAGCTAACCTGTGAAGATGGCCCATAACATGGCAAAGATGTCTACTATTTACTGTCATGTAAGCATGCCACCCTGGGTATGCTACATGACTACGAATATGAAGACATGCAAGATTTCAAAGAGGCTGATAGAGTAGAATGTGGACAGAAAGGCAACTGGAACATTCGTATTGTGCTGAGAGAATTGTAAAATGGAATAAGTTTTGGAAAAGAGTTTGGGCTTAACCATTAAATGTGAGGCACCACAAGGTAGCAATTTCACTCCTAGACATTAGGGCTTTTATTTGTAATAGCCAAACTTCATTATCTCTGATGGACTCAGTTGTATTCCCCAACCCCCCAAATTCAGAGGAATCTCAGGGTGCAACAACAGCTGCAGACAGGGCCTTTAACATGGCTGAGTAACTTACAATGAGCCTCGGGTTCAGCAGCCACCTGGGACTCCAGCAATAGGTGCCTGGTTTGGACCTGGCTCATTCCTGGTCATTGTGAGCATTTGAAAATTGAACTAGCAGGTGAAAATCTCTCAATCTCTCAATCTCTCTCTCTCTCTCTCTCTCTCTCTCTCCCTCTCTCTCCCTCCCTCTCTCTGCCTTTCAAATAAATATTTATTTTTTTCAAAGGAGGAAATTGGGACAGGCCGACACAAGAGTGAACATGCCCCAAGAGGGCCAAGGAAGAAACCCAGAGAAGACACAGCCATGTGCAAGGCAAGCAGAGCCTCAGAATAAGCCAGTCTCAGGCTTCAGAACCATGAGATAGTGTGTAATGTTATTTAAGCCATCCAGCGTGTGACCTTAAAACTAATACAATGTCCATCAAGAGACGAACCAGTAAACCACTGTCTGTTCGCACAACAGTGTCCACATGGCAATGAACACGCTGCACTGTGAGCAAACCTCAGTACAGTTACACTGGGGAACGAAACCAGAGTTCTTCTCTGTATTGCATGATTGTCTACATTAGAAATGAAAGGAAATGTACAGAATTGTGGCAAATGTTGATTTATATAAAGTGACCAAGAGGAACTCTACAGTTGCCTGGAGATGGCAGATGGAAGGGGCTGGGTTACAAAGAATGCCTCATGAAATTGCGAGAGGTGATGACATGTTCCTTATTGATGATACATTTTCTGGGTGTGAACTATTTCAAACTCATTGAAAGTATGCACTTTACATGAATACGGTTGTACAGCCAAGCATGCTTGAATCATGCTGTCGGTTTCTGACAGATAAATCAGTTGGTAAAGAGACTGGGTGGTCTTCCATCCCCAAACAACACCCACTCATGACAGATCCACCCTAAGTGGGAGGAAGGAGGCACCTGCAGCTGATAATTGCACAAATGTTACTTCTTTCTTGGGCCTCACTGTCCACTCCCTTGCTTATCATGATCTCAAATAATGTAATTGACAAGAAAATCTGCCTAAAAGTAACAAAGGCCTCGAGAATGAAAATAGTCAAGAGAAATTTCTATTTACCTTCTCATTTTTCCTCATCCCACTTTTGATAGCATTTCAGTGTTACAATGACCAATTAGCATGCTAACGTGTCTCAACTCAAGCAGCTCAGTGGAACAAAGGTCATCTCCCAACAAACCTGCATATTGTTACTTGGTGGACGGCAGCAGTCACCCACACCACGGCTTGTTCATGCTGTCCTCCACCCTTACACAGGGCTGACGTTTTGTTATTCATTCTTTCCAGCTGATTTTCTAAAGAACCTAAACGGAAAATTAGGCAAAAATATTTTATTTAACTTTTTGTTGTTCATGCAGTTGTAAAGGATGCTTGCATGTAAGGACTGCTAATTAGGGTGGGGAGGGTCAAGGCATGGGGGAAGAAGAGTACGACAAATGCTTCCAATTTTCCTTTTCTTCCATTTGTCCCTGTATCTGGGAGAAGGGAGAGGAGAGGAGAGGCCCTCTCTCAGCTGCCAAACTATGGCAGTATCTAGGGATAGGGATGTCCACTTGATGTCATCTTAGAAAGCCCCATGTGCAGAAGAACGTTCCAAAGGCACAGCTTGAGCAGATTTAATAGTTCTGAGATACTGTTGGTTCCATTGCTCCAAGGTTGGGAAAAACCTTCCAAGGTCCATTGGCTGACAGAGTCCAGTGCATCCACTCACCCAACACTTCCTGCCAAACTCAGCCAGAAGAGTTGTCCACCCTGTTCTGTTCTCCACCTGCTGACATGGCAGTTGCATCCTCTGCAGGCCTGAACAAGCTGGCCATCGCATCCCCTCTGCACCTGGGCATGCTGTCCACTGCACAGGCATCAGCAATCGAGGAGGCCCAGTCCTGACACATGCATGTAGTTCAAGGTCAGACCACAAATCCTATGCTCTTCTCTATGGCCAGAGTTTTTAGTCCAGCAGTTTAGTTTAGGAGTCCTCCCAGAACCCTCACCTGGGATGATCCCACACCTGATTCTTGCATGTGCCAGCCAGTCCAGTGTCCAGTTCAGTCCATCACTCACATCAGCCTATGCACACACTGGTGGTTATAGTTGCCTAGTCAGATCTGTTCCAGGCACCCTGTGCTATGCAAACTGATAGGTACTGCAGCCTAGCCCGACCCAGCCTGCTACAGACACCAGTGGGAGCTGCAGTCTTTGGGGCTACTCCTAATAACCCCCACTGCGCTCACCCTCAACCCCGGTTCCTGCATATACAGCAGATAAGTCCTCTCTGTGCCACATCCCAATTGAGCTCTCATATACACCTGCGGGTATTGCAGCTTGGCTCAGCAAACCCAGCCCACCACCCAGTTCACACATATGCTGATAAGTGCCACCTCCTTGTCTAGCCTGGTCCATTCCCAGCACTGGCCCTCAGACAGTCCAGCAGCAACTGCAATCCAGAAGAGGAATGCCCACAGTTTCTCTACTAGGCCCACTTTCAGTCCCAGATCTGGCACTCTCCAGGGGTCACTGTGGTCCAGTGTGACACAACTTACTCCTGGCCTGATACTTGCCAGTGGCTTGTGGCATCAAACCCCGGCCAGTCAGCCCTTCTCCTGGCTCTTGCATTCACCTGTGGATATAGTGGCTTGGCTTAGCCCAGCTCTTTCCCAAACCTAGCTAACATGCAGACTGACAGGTGTCGCAACCCTGCCCAGCCCAGACCACCCCCACTTCCAGCTATCATGCTCCCCAGTGGGTACAGTGGCCCGGCAGGTGAGCTTCTGCACCCTCCCCTCCAGGTTTACTCTCTACTTGGGGTCTTGTATGTGCCAGTGGGTACTGTGGCCAGACTGGCATTGCCTGTGTTGACCTCGCATTTCCAGGCCAGTGCTATAGCTTAGCCCCATTGGCTTGCCCCCTGTCCCAACTCATGTTGGGGGTGCTGCAGTCTTGCCAAACCTCAGCCAGCCTCTATTCCCAGCGCTAACGTGAAGTTATGGGTGTTGTGTCTCAATCCAGCCAGGCCTGCACCCCAATTTGACCTTCACTCCTGCTAGAGGGTATGGCACACTGGCCCAACCTGCCTGCCCCCAGACCTGACCCACATGGAGCCCAGCCTAGCCTAAACTGCTTCAATTTTGGTTCTAGGGGTCACCAGCAAGGGCTGCATCTTAACAGGAGAGGTCCCCAAGATCTATCAAACCAGTTCCCAGTAGCAGATCTAACGCACACTGGTGGCTATTTGGTTCAGCCTGACTTGATCTGCTTCCAGTCCCAACATTCACTGGCAGGTATTGCAGCCTTGCCAGACTAGCCTACACTGGTTTTGGTGGGTGCTGTAGCCCAACCCTGCTTGGCCCATCTCCAAACCCAGCTCTCATGAGGATCAACAGGTGTCGTGACCTAACCCAGCCCACGCCACACCCACTCTGGTTTTCGTGAGTGCTAGTGGGTACTAGAGCCCAGCCCAGTTTGGCACACTCCCAGATCCAGCCCACACACACGCTGAGGGATGTTGTAGCCATGTTCAGCTAGGTCCAACCTCATTCCTGGCCCTTTCATTCACTAGTGGGAACTGCAACCCAGCAGGGTCAACCCCTGAACTCCCTGATCAGGCCCGCTCCCAGCCATAGACCTTCCACAGACTGGTGTTTGCTCCGACCCAGCCTGGCATAGCCTAAACCCTGTCTTGGGCCTTGCCACTGGATACTGTAGACTGGCCTGGCCCAGACTGCCCCAGCCCAACTTTTGAAAGTGGGTGCTGCAGCCTAGCCTTGCCCAGTCAACCCCATCCCTGACTTTCATGTCATGGGCATGGCTCACACCCAATCCTGACTCCTGCACAGACCAGTATGTTACACTTTGGCCCAGCCCTGTCCAGTCTATCCCCATCAAACCAGCTCAAACACCTAGTAACAAGTGGAGTATCCTTGCCTGGCCTGGCCCACACCCAGCCCTGATTCACATGTTTACCAGCAGGAGTGACAGCCCACTAGGGGAGCCCTCCAAGTCCCCCAGCTAAGCCCACCCCAGACCCAGATCTCACATGTGCCAGTGGGTGCTAGGCTCTTTCCCAGTACAATCTGCTCCCCCCATGTTGGCCTTTGTGCGTTGCTGGTGGATGTTGCTGGCCAGCCCCTCTCACATCCACTTTTGGGTTGTGCCAGTGAGAACTACAGCCTGGACCAACCCAATCTGCTCCCATCCCCAGCTCCCATGAGTGTCGTTGAGTTCTGTAATCCTGCTTAGCTTGACCTGTCACCACTCCTGGCTCTTAAGCAAGCAAGCAGATATTGCAGTCCCAGAGAGTGAGCACATAAATCTTGCAGTTCTCTCACATGCCTGCGAGTGTCATGACTCAGCTTAACGTGGCCTGTCCCCTACCCAGACACTGATTGGCAAGTACTGTGACCTAAGCATTCTAACCCTTCTGGGCAGCCCCTACACCCTGGAGGGCAGTGCTTAATGGTAACTAGCTCAGCTCAGGTCTCCCTTCTGATCAGGAACATTGGCTGGACCCAGAAAATTCCTCTGGTTTCCCTCCTTCCAACCTCCCAGTCCCAGTCCCCTCATTACTTGCAAATGGCCTAGTCAGCCACTTAAAAATAAAGAAGAGGAGGAGGAGGAGAAGAAGAAGAAAAGGAGGAAACTATGCTGGCACACTGGCATAGTTAACACAAATCTGGCCTTAACCAGGCCCAGAATGCCCATCAACTATTGACTGCTCTTCTCCCAGCAGTGGAACACTTGCCTAGGTACAATGCAACTTAGGCCCTCGTCTACAGTTGGGGGATATCACATTTTCTTTACCCTGTCATAAGTTAACGGACATCTGGGTTGATTCCATTCCTTAGCTATTGTGAATTAGGCTGCAATGAAAAGGCAGGCAACTTCCCCATATGATGATCTCATTTCCTTTGGGTGAATTTCCAGAAGAGGAAGTTTGGGTCATAACAGCAGATATACTTCCAGATTTTCTGATAGAAATTATCAAGCTAATAGCAATACTCATGGGGGAAAAGTAAAGGGAAAAAAATGACTCAACTTTATAAAGAACAAAGTTGCTTTTAAGGCTTATTACAAAGGAAAAACAATGAATTATTTCAGGATTGTACTTTAGAAGACAGACCGTTCAGATCAACCAAACCAAATAAAATCCCAAATACCTCATACACATCTGGTCACTTGCTTGTTAACAAAAGCACTAGGGACACTTCATAAATAAAAAAGAATTTTTCCCCCAATACATGTGCTGCCTTAATTGGGTATCTAGTTGAAATAACAATTATAACAGTAACTTTATCCTTGACTTTACATACAAATGAAAGTTGAATCAGAATCAGAGAATCCAAATAAAAAGCCTAAAACTTAAAAACTTCTAAAAGAAAAGGAAAGCAGATTATTGTACCTTCTAATCAACAAATACTTGCTATACCAACTGGGGAGGAAACAAGTGAAGGAAATTTCTCTGTCTCTTCCCAAGGTCACCAAGATGAGGCAGGAGAAGGGTTGATGAAGAATGTCCGCTTTGTTATACACAAGTTACAGGTTTTAAAGGTTAAGGAAGCGGAGGGCAGGGCCCCCACCCATCAAAGGTACTGTAATTGGCTACAAGCCTTGTCTATTTCCCTCCATGTCAGAAGTCATTTTCCACATGGATTCCCTTGATCTAGTCAAGTTGGAGGTCATGTGTCTCAGGTCACACAGAGTAAGCTCTAAGCCATGCCCACCAGGTAGCAGGCAGGGGCCCAGAGGCAATTGCCCACAGTCTCTCCCCTCTGTAATTTTTTTTGAATAAATAAACAGATCATTTTTCTTTTAATAGCAAAAAGGAAATAAGGCAGAACAAACAATATTCCCATTCCAAAGGAGGTGCTTGGGAATTTATGGACGGAAGGCCAACAGAACATGGCTAGGTTAGACTGTGTGATGGACACGTGATAGGTGAGGGGAAAAAGGGGCGTGGGGAGTTCTTGGGTGCAGAGAAGATGCACTTGTACACGTGTGGCATGTTCCGGGACGGCTATGAAATGTCCCGGTGGTTGAATCATTTCGTGTTACAGTGATCCGCAAGGTGAATCTTTGGTCAGCCTAGGTGGGCCAGCACACAGACACCAGACTGCCACCTTGACTGCAAGTCATTAGGTCCACTTATCAAGGAATCTACTAAAAGGCAGTGGAGGAAAAGTTTAGCAAACACGTCTATGAAGGGTGTAGAAAGTTAGTCTATAGCGAACTGGGGAATAACTGTTCTGGGCTATTAGAATGTTAGACAGCTAAGGGGAGCTTACTATTAAGCAAGGTGATGGGATCCTCTTCGCCCACAGACTGCAAAAAGCATATTTGTAGACAATTCTGGAATTCTATCTCCAAGCTATTAGGACTTAAAACACTATCCTACTTGTGAGTGTCTGACATATCCATAAGGTAGTTGAGTAGAAAAGCAGCTTACCCAAGCAACAAGGATGCTGCCAGCTTTTAAATGTGCACCTGCTTGTGTGTGCATGCAGAAGGAAGTCTTTCAGGGTGTTCTGCACAGCCATCAGCTTTAACCCACGTGGGGTGAGAATGAGACCATGGCTGCAGTGGCAGAGCGGTGACAAGGCTTGGGGCTGAGGCATCTACTTTGGTTACGGACCACTGATCAGAACATGTCTTTGTCATCTTGGATGCTTCGGGATTCTGACTACAGGAGTCTCCCTCTGTCTCTTAGCAGCCATCCTTCTCAGAGGTAAGGAAGCCTGCCAGCGGTCCGCTGCAGCAGAAATCTGGGAGGTTGTCTCAATGTGCCCCCACTACTGCCCAGCCCCTTCCCCTTCATTACTCGCACACTTTGCTCTGTCCAGAGGTAACCCTGTGAGAGTCTCCAGCTCTAAGAAAGAAGCACATTAGACCCAGTGACACCGACATCCCATATGGGAACACCAGCTGGAATCCTGGCTGCTATACTTCTGATCTAGCTCTGCTCACGCACCTGGGACAGGCTCACTGGCCCATGTACCTGGGCCCCAGTACAAGGGCGGATGCGGTGGTTCACTCCCGGCTTCACTTGGCCCAGCTGGGACTGCGGTGGGCGTTCATTTGGGCAGTGAAGCAGTGGATGGAAGCTCTCTCTCTCTCACTCTACTTCCCACTGTTTCCGCGTCACTGTCTTTCCTTCCATCTCTGCTTTTTTGTGTTTCAAATAAATAAATAAATAAGTAATAAAAATAAATAAATAATTACATCTTGTAAGATAGGGGACAGTGTGCATTTCATGAGAATTCATAATGTGTTAAGCCTCATTTCCTTAAAACTTGTTTGTCAATCAACTATCATTAGAATACTTACTCCACAATACTTTAAAATGTCTGGAGTAGGGTCCGGCGGCGTGGCCTAGCGGCTAAAGTCCTCGCCTTGAACGCACTGGTGTTTGAGGACGGCCCAGCGCTTTGGGGCCCTGCACCCGCGTGGGAGACCCGGAAGAGGTTCCTGGTTTCCGGCTTCGGATTGGCACAGACCGGCCGTTGCACTCACATGCGGGGTGAATCATCGGACGGAAGATCTTCCTCTCTGTCTCTCCTCTCTGTATATCTAACTTTGTAATAAAGTAAATAAATCTTTTTTAAAAAGTCTAAAGTAAAAAAAAAAAATGCTTTAAGGAGATTTTTCTGAGGCAGAGTGATTTGAAAGAATGTCTTGACCCAGAGTCCTACTGGGCTGTTTCTCTCTTCCTGCTTCTCTCTCTCGTTGATTTTTGTCTTTCCTCTCTTTCCCACTTACACAGCATCCTCAAACCCAGTTGAAGGATTCTCTGTCTGATGCTTTGCCTTTCAAATCATTAAAAGTATTTAAAACTACACAGCAATTCAGCAATGATACCTGACTGCTTCAGCCAAAGCAGCTGTAAGAGGCAAGGAATTACTGTAAGCAGCTGTAGCAGCCCTGTGCCTTGAGCAGATCTCAAACGTCTGACCTCCTTGGTTAACACAGACTAGCAGCTGGCAGCAGCACCCAGTATCAGCCCTTATGTGCCTGCTGCTCAGGGAAATGGTTTACCAAACCAGCCTTTCAGTTTCCCTCAACAGGCATTTCACTCCAAGAGATCTCAGGACATAACAATCATTCTTTTATAACATCACCTTCATCCTAAGAATGAGAGAAAAAACAAGCCCCTAAGTTTCTATATTATTGGTAATCACTTAAAACGACACATGACTAAACATCCCTGTATTTCAAATTAGAAATAATAACCGCAGTGCAGCAAAGAATTAAGCTGTTATATGTTCAGGATCCACAAGGCCAGAAGAAAGATCCTGGTCACATTATTATCAGAACTGCAAGAGGGCTTCTGGTAACCAAGACAAGGGGTTTGGGAAACTGGAGCCCCTACTACACTGGACCGCCGTCCTGCGCATGTGTGCCAGGAGACCCAGTCTCCCTTCGCGGCCCCCTCCTCTGATGCTCTCCACCTCAGAATGCTTTCATGAGCATAGCTGTCAGCAGGAAGTTAGTCTCAGAGAAAAGTTTAAGTTTCGAAATAGAATAGCCTATGTGATAACAAGGATAGTTAAAGTAAATGAACCTAGCTGTTGAATGATTCAATCTACAACAGTTTCCAAAACTGATTTTTTTTACCCTCATCACCTCTCCATTCTGCAAGATCACTATTTTTCTACATTCAGGAAAATTGTGAAATCCTAACAAGTAATTGTACATTATCAGTGGAAATCAGATGAGGCAAAAGTCACGGACATCAGTTAGAAGGAAGATGGAACGGCAGGCACTTGGCGTGTGAGTTGAGCCGCTGGTTAAGGCTGTGCACAGCCCGCAGCCGAGCGCCCCTGCAGCGCTCCTGCCTCTGCGCCTGTCCAATGCTGACATGCGCCCCGGGGCAGCAAGCAATGGTTCAGGTCCCCGGGTCCCTGTCTCACAGTGAACATGCCCTGACTGAATTCCAGCCCATGGTTCTGGTCTGGGCCAGTCCCGGCTGTCACCAGCATGGGGGAAGCAGGCCAGTGGACACAGAGCTCTGTGTATGTCAGTCTCTCTGTCCTTCAAATCAGTAAGTTTAATTCATATAAATTTAATTAAATTTTTATAGATTTAATTTATATAATTATAGTTTTATATTTATATAAACTTATATTTAAATACTTCATATATAATTATATATAGCATATATATTATTTCATTATACAATTGTATTATTGATACATAATTTAGATGCATAATTAATTTATAGTTATATTATATATTTATACACTATAATAAATATTTATAGATGCATTAATATATAAATATAAAATATATAAATGTGTATGTGAATGTATAGATTTATAAAATATATATAAATGTATTATGATATATAAATATTTAAATTCATAAAAATTATAAAATATTTTTAGTTTTATGTGTAAATATATATAATACAATGCATATAATATATATTTAATATACACCATATATATTTATATATTAGGTATGTTATAATTATATGTAATTATTGTTATTACATAGATACTTATGTAAATATATTTATGAATATAGAGATTTATAAATATATTCATTTCTATATTTATATATAAATATATTACTCATGCATTATATAACATATAATGTGTATATTGCATATGATATATGCTACATTATGTGTTATATGTTGTATATTATGACACAATGTTGTATATACTATATACAATATATATGTTTATATGTATATATGTTTATATGTATATATGCATGTTGTGTATGTGTTATATTATGTTATATATTATATAAAATTGTTTCTATATTATATTATTTTAATTATTCTATCATTATGAATTATCATACATTCTTTCTGTTATATATTATTTATATTTTATATTACTTTTATATACTAGTATATTGTTATATAATTTTTAAATAGAAAAATATTTTATATGTGTTAGATATAAAATATGATATTTTATGTTTTACATATATAAAATATAATACATAATTTATATTTTATATGTATAGTTATATACAATACATTATATATAATTGTCTAAATGAATGTATTTTAATATAATTAATTAACTGCATAAATTTAAATACATTTTTTAAAGGAAGTAAAGGGGAGATAGATGAACAAAAAAGATGACAAGTTCCAAAGCTTACGTAATGAACACCCATGTTTGTTCAAGTACAATCCAGTTAGTTCTACTGGAAATAGTGTCAAACGTGAAACATAAGTTGAATATTTCTTCCCAGATACAGAAAAAATAATTAAAAGGCAATTATTATGAATGCAATGAATTCACAATTTTACGTGGCCCCAGCATCCATTTTCAAAGAAGTGTCACTTTCTCACAGCAGCAGCTCCCCACCTCCTCCCCGTTCCTCCCTGCAGCTGATCCCGGCATTTCCTGGTGACCACTTCCCTGTGGGACAGTAAGATACAACCTGCTGCCACCGTGCCTCCAGGGACCTGCAGACATGCAGCAGCAGGCTGTCAGTCACAGCATCCTCTCCATGAAACCCACCAATGAAAACCCACATGGGGGATTCAGACAGGATTTCAGACCCCACTGGCGGCATCGGCCAACAGCTCCTTGTCTTTCTGTCTCTCTTTCTTCCTGCCTGTGCTTCCAGATCTTTGAGTGTCTGTGTCTCCCTGGACCTGTAGTGAATAAAATCTACATTTACATCTTTCAGGGTTGGGGTGGAGAACAACTATCTTAGGTTCCTGTTTGGATTAATAAGTTTCATCACAGGACACCCAGAGTAAAGACCTAACTATATCCAGGCAACACTGTATTCTTTAAAAAAAACCAAACAAACAAACAAAAAAAACAACAAAAAAAGAGATTCATTTATTTTTATTGGAAAGGCAAATTTACAGAGACAGGGAATATACAGAGAAAGATCTTCTGTCTGATGATTCGCTCCCCAATGGCTGTAACGGCCAGAGCCAAGCTACTTTGAAGCCAGGAGTCAGGAGTTTCTTCTGGGTCTCCCTCACAGGTGCAGGGTCCAAAGTCTTTGGGCTGTGCTCCATTGCTTTCCCAGGGCACAAGCAGGGAGCTAGATGGGAAGAGTAGCATTGAGGATTAGAACAGGTGCCCATACAGGATCCTATTCAGCAAATGAAAAGTGAAGATTTTAGCCACTGACTCATCTTGCCAGACCCAGCGTTTTATTCTCTTAATTAATTATTTTTAGTTAAAAGGGGAGAGAAAGAGATCTTCCATCTGCTGATCTGTTTCTCAAATACCGACAATATTGGGCCACTTTGACTCTGAGCTGTCAATGTGGGTCTCCTGCACAGCAGTATGGACCTATCTGGGCCATCATTGGCTGCTCCTTCCCAGGGTGCACAGCAGCAGGAAGGTACACCAGGAGTGTGGTCAGGACTTGAACTCAGGTGCTCGAATAGGACATGCTGGTATCCAAGTCTTAACCACTATGCTCACCTTTACAATTATCTAGGAGAGATGAAGAAAGATGAATCCTTCACAGAGAGAGACAAACAAACAAACAAACAAACAAAAACACACACACACACACACACAAAAGCTCATCTTGCACTTCTCCAATGCAGGAGTGAATGTCCTGCGGCACTGTCCTTGGAAGCTTTGATAGCAAGTGTTATGACTCCTGGATTTTGTCCTCTATTACTCTCCAACCCCTTTGCAATACATCGAGATAAAATAAGTACACACTCATACATGCTCCACGCACCTGCCGGCAACATCTGTTGGAAAATTATTAATTTATTTGAAAGATAAATCTACGTTAATCTCAAAACAAGAGCATGCAGAGCTGGATGGTAAATGGGATACAGGCTAAGCAACAGGTGCAAGGGGGATATAGAAATTTACTACTCAACTTTTAATAAATCACTAAAAATTTACCAAATTACATGAGCGCTTCCAATAGATACATATAAACTTTCTAATCTTGTGTCTGATGAATGAGTCCCCCATTGTTCGTTACATAGATATGAAATGTATTGTGTCCACCAAAGTCACTTATTGCTAATTGGTCCAGCATTGTGTTTTAAATGTCATTCACTCAATCCTTAAGTGCTGGCTACTCATCTCAAACTTCCATGGAGTAGATGTTCTATGATCACCTTTGGCTAAGCAAGTGTTAAAGGAAATAAATTTTTTTTCCCTTCAAGTTTTTTATTTATTCAGTATTTATATTAGTTTCTATTATGAACTTATTTATTATAATATATATACTCTTATGTAATATATATAGTCTTTGGTAATTTCCTGCTGTTAAAGGAACAAAGGTGCACTAATATCTTTTTGTTTTGAAAATTGACAGCATAATTCTTGACAGATTCCCACAGGGCATTGCATTTTCAAGGATCTGGAGTTCTTTCCAGCTCCTCCGCAGGTGGCTAAGTTCCTTACCTCATTGTTGTTTCCCAGAGCAGTCTTCCATTGACAACACAGTGTAGATGGAAAAGCTACAGGGTCCTAAGCGCAGGAGGCCTCCCGTGGCAACTGGACGACGAGCTGATGACCCCGAGTCGGAAGGGATTCTGAGGGAAGAACAACTGGCAGAGATTCCTGAAGAACACGTTGATGAGGAACAGACAGCGCTTAGCGGAGTCGGACTGGAGACTGCTGAGTGAGTAGATACCTTATTCTAGCTGCGTTTTGGGAAATGATGAGAATGTAAACAAGTCAGCAGTTCACCTAAGAGAGAGAAGGATGAAGTGAAAGTAGAGCAATGCACTTTGCTCCTTACCTGCTGGCCCACTGAGCAGTGCGACACAGAGGAGGTTAATACCAACATGCTACAGCGTCATTCTTTTTCTTTTTGAAATGCAGAGCAACAGAATATAATTATACCAAAACTGATACAAGTTTGTCAAGATGGTAACTTGTGTAATAAAACCCGCAGTTCAATTGCTTTCATATTGCCATGTAACTTTTTCAATACTTATCATTATTTTGATTCATGTGTTTGAAAGACACAGAGAGAATGAGAAGCCCATTCCTGTTTACCAGCTTACTCCCGATTGGACAGAACTGCTAGGGATTAGGCCAGGCTGAAGCCAGGGTCTGGGGACTTCCTTTGGGTCGGACGACAAAGGGCCACGCACTGAGTCACCACCTGCTATCTCCAGGGAAGCCAGTACTAGAACCTGAAGTCACAGCAAAGCTTGAATTCAAATCCAGACACTCTGTGTAAGATGTGGGCATCACATGTGATGTGTTAACTTTTGTGCCTAACATGCATTCCTGAACTTAATTATTTTTCATATTGTACACCTAGCTTTCATTTTTTCTGTAAGTATTTTTGCTATTAAATCTTAACATACTATCTTACTGTGAATTTTCACTTGTAGTCATTCTCCCTCTGAGAGACAAAACTTTGTAGGTCAAAATTTTCAGTTCTAAAAGTGATGTCAACATATTTTGATTGACCTATGCCAACTATCAAGTAGCAGAAAGCTATACATGGTTTTATCCAACGTCAGTTTTACTTTTGATAATAATAGCATTCACTATTATTTATTATTCTGCTGGTGAGATGTTCTGCTGATCAACCAGAAATGTGGGAGAAATTTTATGAGATGGATGAGAAGGCTGTTAATGAGATTCACGTTGTAGGGGAAAGAATAAAGGGAAAGACGGCGATGGGAAAGAGAAGGGAGGGGGAGAAGAAAGCAGGAAAGCAGAAGATGATGGAGAAATGTACCATGAGAGCAGAGGGCGGAAGGAGTGAGAGGAAGGATAGAGAAGGATGGGGTCTGAGAAGCAACTGGAAAGTACAACACCCGCCTTAACCCTAACGCTGCTGGAGTAGCATTTATCAGCTCTGGTTATCTCCCCCTTGGCGAGCAGTCATGTTGCATGGCGGCCCCGCGCTAGGCTGGATCTCCATCCTGGGAAAGAATTCAAGGAGGAGATGTAGATAAATTTTAACAGAGAAACAAGACTTGTTTACCAACAAAAGAAGAAAATGGGCAAACTGAGGAGAGACAGTTGTCATAGACAAGCCTTAGGACTGTTTCTGTGTGCAATCTGGAAGCATGCGAAGCGTGGGATTAGCTAATTATTCCAAGGGAGAGGAGTCTGCCGAGGGGCTCAACTTACACAATTATGACCAAATAAATAAATAAATAGATAAATAGATAAATAAATAAATAAATAACACAGAACACACATTTTTCTCAATGTGCACAAAACTTGTTCTGCCAAGATTGGCTGCATTCAGGAACAGCACTTTGAATCGCGATCTTAAAGAAGCTGGGTCAAGATCCTGGCATCCTTGTGTAAAAGTTTGTAACAGGAAATGAACCATGGCTTCCCTGGTACAATACTGAAGACAAAACACAATCAAAGTGGCGGTTACCAAGACAGAAGCGCTGTCCGGTTAAACAAAAGCAGACTGGACAGCCACCATGACAGCAACAGGTTGTTGTTTATTCTAGAGACGTTTTGCTTATTGACTTTCTGGAAGGCCAAAGAGAGACAGAAGCTACTCATTAGAAGAGTGTTTTGGGAAAGTTAGCCAGATGTCAGCAGAGAAATGCCCATGAAAGTTTTGTCAAACAGTTAATCTCCACAACAATGATCGTTGCGTTCCTCCCTTCAAATAACGGTGATTACGTGAGTTTTTACAGGAAATAATTAGGCATCCACCTCATGGGCCTGACTTTCTTCTGACGTCTCCTTATTCCCCAATTAAAAATCTTTAAAGGGAAGCCATTTCGTTTCCATAAATAACATTAAAAAGTCTGTATTGACGTAGTTGAATTCTCGGGATTCTCAAGTCTTTAGAAACGGACTGAACAGGGCCCGGCACGGTAGCCTAGATGCTAAGGTCCTCACCTTGCACGTGCCAGAATCCCTTATGGGTACCAGTTCTAATCCCAACAGCCCTACTTCCCATCCAGCTCCCTGCCTATGGCCTGGGAAAGCAGTGGAGGATGGCCCAAAGCCTTGGGACCTGCACCCGTGTGGGAGACCTGGAGGAGGCTCCTGGCTTCTGGCTTTGGTTTCAGCTCAGCTCCAGCCAATATACAGAAGATCCTCCTCTCTGTATATCTGACTTTCTAGTAAAAATAAAATAAATCTTAAAAAACAGAAATGGAGTAAACCACAGGCATTTCTTTCAAAGGTTTCTTAAACTTGGTGGAGCTTATCTGGATAAACATTACTTTTATCTTTTCATCTAATTGTTCCATAAGTCCCCATTATACACTTTCTATTTCAAGATAAATGGGAAAGAATGAGACAACAAGAATTAGATAAGAGCTATTTCAAAACATTCGAAGGATTATGGATATATTCAAACCAGCAGCCTTAGGCCACCTGTCTGTTACTACCCTGCAGGGGAATGCTAGCTCTACTAATACCCGTGCAGAAGGCCTATGCTGGAAAGATTTATTTAAGAAATACATTTATTTTATTATTTTTAAAATAAATATATATTTTTAAAAATTTATTCATTAATTACATTGTATTACAGCTGTGAAAAGCTGTGAACAGACAGCTCCAGTCGCAACAAGGCGAAGGCAGAGACTTTATTGCTAGTTTGAGCTAGGGTCTGAGTCTCATCCAGTGCAGTGGAGTAGTGACAAGGACCCTGCCCACATTTCTTACACATTTTATATAGGGCCTTGGTTATACAATACTGAATTCCAAGAATAGGTGACAAATTCTACAAGCAGACACAGGTAGGATTTATGATTGGTCGATCTTCATCGCCTGTGACCACCTGTTAACCAGGGACCTTCCGGGTCACTTCTGATTGGTCGACTCTGTCTAGGGTGGGTAACAACCCACTTTGGGGAAGTGGTCCCGTCAATTCTAGAAAACTGAAACTTAGGCCTAGGCTGTCCCACAACCTGTCGTGGCTTTACCGTAGTTCTCTACACAGCAAGCTGAGCACTTATTACAGATGCCAAAATCAGTGGTTAGATGAATAAACTCTACTTAAGACGGGTGAACAATGTTCTAGCCCCACAGTAACATACAGAAGAATAGCACAGAAAGCACTTGTCTTTGTCTTTTTCCAGGTTTTAGAGCAAACTTCGGTGCTTCAAAACTGAAGACACGGTAATTTAATTTTTTGTGAGAATGGTAAGGTTTCCCTAGACTTTCAGTTTTCTAAACATTTATCTTAAAATCATGAATATGTTTGAACTTTCCAGAGTGCCTTGCTCAGATACACTGGGAGAACTGATGTTTTCTGCTTTACTGAATCATTTGGTCAATCACTTGCGCAGGTGCTGTAAGTAGCTTGATCTTCATGCGCTCTCTCTTTAATTAAGTGGTGAATTTATTTTGCTAATATTTTATATTCTGAAAAACAAATGCATAAATTTCAAAAACTTCTGGCAACAAGAGTGTACAAAAATAAACTATTTTTAAGTCTTTTTTTTTTCCATAATTTTTTTTCTGTTACTCTCGTCTGGCGAACAATACAGCCATGAATTCCATGTTGAAAATGTAAGCTCCATGGAGACGGTATAAAGATGCATTTTGCTAAATGAATCTCGCTGGAAACCGTTATGCTGAATGAAATAAACCAGTCCCATCAAGACAAATACCATGTCTGTGATAACTTACCCAGAAGGCGCAGGGAGACGTCATCTGTGTAAGCGAAATGGGCACCCTGGATTCGATTACGGTTTACAGTCCTTCCTCGGACTCCTGAGCAATAGAATTTACTTTTTTCTATTTGCTAGTGTTGAGTGTTAAGCTTGCCATTGTAAAAATATTTGAAAAATATGCCACTATAAAATTTAGGACAAATAAATAAGGAAGGAGGAAGGTGGGTGGGTTTCAGGCAGGTGTGAAATATCGCTGTGTTCTTAAATCTGTTTCATGAAATACACAAGATGTGTTCACTTTAAATAAAAATAGAAAAAATAGAAAAGTAGATGCACCTTGTATCTGTCTCTTTTTTGCTCTGCCACTCAAAAAAAAAAGTTCACAAGAAATGCGTATCGTTGACAAAAGCAATGCCTGGATTTCATGACACTTTTTACATCAAAATAGTTATTTTAGGTTTTCCCACAAACTTTTGAAGTACTTTTGCATGTTCAGAAGCGTGGAACAGTTTTTTGGATGGTTTGGCCTAAAGCAGTTAACCGATTAACTCCCTCGTCTTTCCTCCCCTCCACTTTCTGGTCCTGGTAATTAAGTTTATGATATCACAGAATGTTTTTCTTATCATCTAGAAAAATGAAAGCAAAACAGAAGTGTGTATTAGGAAGTCGTGAATCCGAACCCAAACGCTAGCAACGGAAGTGTTGTTTCTCTCTTGTGACACATGAGGATGCTGTTGGCTAACAAAAGGATGTTTCCATTTAATGGCCGCTTTTCCACCGGCTTCTCGACTTCTCTAATTGCAGGACAGGGTTTGCTTTCAGGGGAGTTTTTGATGCTCTTTTTACCCACCATCTTAAGACACACAAGGAAAGAAACACAACAGAGACGGTTGCTCAACTTATTTTGTTGAACCGCAAAGAACTGTGTAGGTATTTTAGGGCTGTTTGCTGAACATTTGTCTATAGTGTGTGTATGGATGGATATTTTTATTCATTATTTGAATGGTCTATTTAGAAACTTGTTTAAGTGAAAAATCTTGTTTTTTTTTTTTTTTCCCCACTTGGGATTTTATAGGCTTATTAAAGCCAGGGCAATGATGGGAAAACTGATTTTACAGAATGTGGACCCGCAGGACCTATTTCTATAGGGTTGGGGCCGCAGTCTTGAGTCTTCGGAAGGACAAGAAACAATGAAGATTTCTTTCTCTGGGAGCCTGGGTGGTGGGGCATTTTAGCTGGAGGGGGAATCCAAGCAAATGGACAGCAGTAAATACAGAGTAGATAGAAGCTTGACTAGGGAACAAAGCAGGGGCCCCTCTCCCAGCAGACCTGACCCGATGATTGGTATGCAGTGGTTGGCAGTGTGGAAGTGCTCGTGTCCCTTCTGGGTAGGGGGCGATAGGGGTGGCAGGGGGCGGTAGGGGGCGGTAGGGGGCGGTCGGGGGCGGTCGGGGGCGGCCGGGGGCGGTCGGGCGGTAGGGAGCAGCTGTGAGAATCCTGCTTAGCTGCTCCAGCCAGACGCCCCTTCACCACCGCTGTTTGCTCCTCTCCGTCGTTTTTCATCCGTTAACCGCTCCCTGCTCCGTGTCTGTCGTTTCCCACCGGCCCAGTCTGTATTCAGAGGTGAGCTCGGACTCTCTTACCTACCACAAGACCCCATTGCTGTGTTCCCTGTCCCTGCTGGGACAGTCCTGAACAAAGTCTCACTGTGCCTGGGTGTGTAGGGCGTGGGGTCATGGGAGGGGCTCAGCAGCCCCATAGCCCCTCTCCACTGCTCTGTGTTGAGTTCCAACAGGAGCCTCTGGAACATCTCTGCCCTCCGTTGATTTCTAACAAGAGACCCAGAAACGTCACTTTTCTCTCTTTGTATTTATTTTACATGTAAATTGCAGATTACTGCTTTGTATTTCTGAGTCAGATATACAGAGAGCAGGAAAGACAGAGAGGAAGATCTTCCATCCATTGCCAGCAATTCACAACTGTTGAACTATCAAAACTGATTGAGCAGGACCCTCAGAGCGCGCCTCACCTCGGGGATCTGGGATGGGTGGGAGGCTGGGTGGGGCTTTTCCCTTTGTTTCTTCCCTGACCCCAGGTACAGGGACTAAAACTGATGATATTAGTGTGGAAATAATGGTATTACCCACTTTCCTGTAACCCTTGACCCTTTGTACCCTAATCAACTAAGTAAGATTATTAAACAAAGAAACAACAACAACGAATAAGATCTGATGTCCAATGATTCACTCCCCAGGTGGTTGCAATGGCCAGAGCTGTGCCGATCCAGAGCCAGGAGCCAGGAGCCTCCTCCAGGTCTCCCACGTGGGTGCAGGGTCCCAAGGCTTTGGGCCGCCCTCGACTGCTTTCCCAGGCCACAGCCAGGGAGCTGGATGGGAGGTGGGGCTGTTGGGATTAGAACCGGCGCCGATACGGGATGCCAGGCATGTAAGGCCAGGACTTTAGCATCTAGGCTACTGTGCTGGGCCCTGAAGGCACTATTTAAAAGTAAACAAAGTAAAAGAGAAACAGTTTATAATTAGTGTTTAAGTTTTTGCAGGGAGCATCCTATTTTTTTTTTTTCCTTTTTAGAATCCTGATTTTTCAGTCCTAAAACTTTTGGTCCCAAAATATACAAATTCGTTTGCTGTGCTTTTTTTGTGTTTCCTCTTTAAATTCTAACTTTTTACCATTCGTGTTTATTTCCACTTTTTTTTTAATTATTTATTATTTAACTTCAGTAATTACATTGTATTATGTGACACAGTTACATAGATACTTGGGTTCTCCCTATTTCCACTTTCTTAGGTACTCGGTACTGTAGGCCTTTCTGAGTGATGGCTCCAGCTGGCAGGTGGCTATACGCATTGCTGGTTATAATTACCAGTGTTTTCTTTTTTTTTTTTTTTAAAGATTTATTTATTGTTATTACAAAGTCAGATATACAGTGAGGAGGAGAGACAGAGAGGAAGATCTTCCGTCCGATGATTCACTCCCCAAGTGAACACAATGGCCGGTGCTGTGCCGATCCGAAGCCAGGAGCCAGGAACCTCCTCCAGGTCTCCCATGCAGGTGCAGGGTCCCAAGGCTTTGGGCCGTCCTCAACTGCTTTCCCAGGCCACAAGCAGGGAGCTGGATGGGAAGTGGAGCTGCTGGGATTAGAACCGGCGCCCATATGGGATCCCAGCGCGTTCAAGGCGAGGACTTAGCCGCTAGGCCACGGCGTCGGGCCCAATTATCACTGTTTTCTAAACATTGCACAATTTGGTTTTAGTGGCTTCCTGGATCCAGAAGTTATCTGGGTAATTTATGAATTTTCTAAGCCATAGTTAGATACGATTTTGAATCTATTTTTTTTACTTGTTTCTCATCTTCCTGAAATGAAATTACAGGGAATAATTTCCATTTTAGTATTTTATTTATTTATTTTTTAAATGGCTCTTCTATTGAGGTCCAAGATGAAGAACTTTGAGGATGTTGTGTGTTCACTGACTGTTAAATACTGGTAAGGCTTTCAAATCACATGCCTCCAAATTCTGTATCTGCAGTAGTTTGAAGCTGGCCCTGTGAAGGCAGGCACCGAGCTGGAGAGCGCTGTGCGTGTGTCTACAGGGAGAGCAGAAGACACCGCAGCCTCTTCCTCAGGTCCAGAAACTGTTCTCTCGTATTCTGCACAGCCATGCATGGAGCTGGGAGCCCTGGTCAGGCCCTGCTGTGGGTGCTGGAGACCCTGTGCCGCAGGGAGGTAGCGACCGTCTGCACAGTGGGAAGAAGGGTTTCTGGCCAGAGGAATGAGTATCCAGCACACGGGGTGAATGGGCCTTCTGGGCAAAGGAGTAATTTCTGAGGGGAGCAGAGGATCTCAAAGCAGCACCTGGTTTGTGAGTTTGTTGTAGTGTCACACTTGTCTATCCGGCCTCCCTGGGCACACGGTCCTGGGCTGCCTAGCGCAGGCTTGGTCCTGAATGGAATCCAGGTGTCAGGGCTCCTGTGGTGTGGTGGGATGCCCGAGGTTGCTGGGGTCTCTGTGTTGAATGGGCACTCTGGAGGAACTCTGCTACCCTTCAAGGTGCCAGCCTCTCCAGATGGTCGGAGCTCCTGACTCCATGGTGCAGGTGTTGCTGTCCTAGGGGTCTGCAGAGAGTGCAGGATGCTTTAGGAGGTCACGTCTTTGTTTTTAGGAAAAAGTTCTCAGGCAGTAAAGATCAGCTAATTCTGCAGGGAGACAAGGGACAGTCCAGTATCTGCTCAGCACAGTTTTGTGATGACAGAAGATGAAAACCTAGATACGCCCAGCTTTGAGATTCTGAACTGCGGGAGGCCATGCGGGAAGCTGTGCAGCTGGGGCAAACGGCAGGTGAGGAGGTTGGCTCCCCTGTTGGCAAGGCTGCGAGGAGTTTCTGGCTCTGTGGCAAGGCCCAGCAGAATGTCTCTCTAATCACCTCATTGCTGCCTCGTCCCATTGTACGGACACTTGATCACCTCTCTGATATTTCGTAGAGTTCTCCTGAGGATGCTGTTGTTTTTCTGCAAATGTGAAATGATTTCTGTAACTGGCATAAAATACCTGAAACTGACTCTTATCAATCGTGTTATGGTAAAAGTTCCTAGTGACATAAGACAATGAGACACAGCTAAAAGCATACAGTAGTACAGTTAAGCCAAATGTCTTATTATGTGCACACCTTCCTGGATGTATACACCTCAAGGTGTGTAACGCTCTCCTTAAGAAAAGGCTTGGCAGTATCTTGGAAACAGATGGCAGTTATGGAGATACAGAGAGCTTGTTTACCGCGCAGCCTCAAACTGCCACATCACACCAAATGACGCAGTCATCTTGGCTGCCCACCACATAAAGCCAGAAGTGTAAAGGCACCCTTCCAAAAGGGAGGTGAATGTTGCGAGCCTCTAGAGGAAAACGGTTTGAAACTTCTACCTTATATTGGCACTTATATTTAGGAAAAGAAAATAGTCTGAAAAGATAAAAAAGTTTTTTGTGAAGGCCCTCTGGGAGGGCAGGCCACTCTGATCCTTCTCAGTGCCCTTTGGGAACAGAACAGAAAACAGCTGAGTCTGTACTAGGGGAAGGTGACGGTAATCAGTGTTTGATTCAGTAAGGATCCATGATATATATCTGTATGAGCTTTCTTTTACATTTTGTATGTTTGATTTCTAAAGTAGCATTCGTTTAAGTTTCGTGAAAACTGACTTTGGCTATGAGTAAACCACCTGTCACTATGTAAACGCATGTGCTGCCAGCTGTAGAGTTCCTGTCTTCAGCTGCGTCACTGCAGGTCTGAGTGAGTAATAGCTTGCGGAGAAAGCTTGCTTTGAAGTAAAATAATTGCAGTGTTTTTTTTAGAATTATCTTTGTAGTTATACTTTTAACCATGAAGTAAACATGAAAGCAGCTGGATGTTCGTGCAAAAGCTTGTGATGATTTCTGTATAAATAAAGCAGGCAGCTTTTCTGAGTTGTCCATGATGAGCATCATGCTGTAGTGGTCCACGTCTCTTCTTGTCTTACTTCTCACTGATTCACACATCCTTCCCGAGCTCCGAACTTGCCTGGAGCTGGTCTCCAGTAAGAACACCATCGTCAAGGGAAACCAATGGTTTGTGATGTCCAAAACATCAAGAAACACTCAAAATCTGGAATAACAAACTAAAGTCGTCACTGTACAAGAGGGAGCTGCGGCGGTCTGCTTACAACTCTTTGAACAGCTGGAATAAACACAGAATATCTGTAGAGATCTCTTGGGCCTGTATGGAATCCAAGGAGAAGCGGCAAGGGGAGATTACACAGGGTCAAAATGGAGGACAGGTTATGGCCGAGCAAGCAGATCTGGGAGATGCTGCAGAGTCCAGCAATCTGTATGCAAGATAAGGAGAGAGGCGGGTGTTTATCACAGCGATTGAGATGTTGGTGGGGCCGCCTACATCTGGTACAGGAGTGCCTGGTTTCATGTGCTGGTCCTAAACCAGATACCAGGCTCTTGCTTCTGGGCATCCGAGGAGATACGAGGTGGATGGCACAAGGAATTAAGTCCCTACCACTCAGGCCCAGCCATTGTAGGAATTTGCAGAGTAAAAGTGAGCCCAGTGCAGTAGTCTAGTGACTAAAGTCCTCGCCTTGCATCTGCCAGGATCCCATATGGTCACTGGTTCTAATCCCAGCTGCTCCACTTATCCAGATCCTTGCCCATGGCCTGGGAGAGCAGTCAAGTATGGTCCAAATGAGAGACCTGCACCCACATGAGAGACCCGGAAGAAGTTCCGGGCTCCTGGCTTTGGATCGGCTCAACTGGTCGTTGCGGTCATTTGGGGAGTGAACCAGCAGATGGAAGATCTTACGCTCTGTATCTCCTTCTCTCTGTACATCTGCCTTTCCAATGAAAATAAATAATTTTTTTTTTTTAAAAAGTGAATGGAAGATCCACTCCTGCTCGACTTCAAAGACATTGAAGTGCAGACACCATCATCAGGATGGGCATTTGGGGAGGGAGGCTCATCTGGAACCTGGGTAAAGAAGCATTCCTTGTCCGTGTGGCCCTGCTCCCCCAAACTCCCAAAACTCAGGATCCTGCCCATGACCTCATTCTAAAGGTCAGTGGTCACCACGCACTCACACCCCGGAAAGCGAGTAGACTCGTTTCTATTGCGTTTGTTATTGGGAGGTCGCTTTGGAGCCTGCTGATCCTAACCACTCCGAACAGAGCCAGTTCTGCCCAGATGCTGTTTGCAAGCTGGATACTGTGGTCTCATCGGCTCCCTGTCTGAGTATCAGAGGAGCATTTACGGGACATCCTCCACCTGCCAGCGGTCCGTGCCGTGGATAGCGTGGCTGTGAAACTGGGATGCCGATACACGGCACCTTAGGCTGGGTAGGGTCAAGACTGTGTGGCTGTGAGGTCAGAGGAAGGAGATGGGCTCCCAGGCTATAAAATGGGATTGTTTTGGTCACCAAACACATCACACAGTGACCTCAATTCAGCACAGTCATAATTGTGATTATTTTGCAGACAAATGTGTGAGTCACACAGTATCTCAAAGGCTTATTATGTTCAAAATAGTCACAGAGAAATAATAATTCTGAGATGTTCTTTGCATTTGCCTTTGGTTTTGGTGGGTGCTATTCCTTTTCTCTGTCAAGAGAACATCTTGAAGTATCCTTTGTAGGGCAGGTTTGGAAGAGACATATTCTTTCAACTTTTCTTTACTGTGGAAGAATTTTATTTCATTTTCAAAGACAAAGGAAAGCATTTCTGGGTACCTTATCTTGGGTTGACAAGTCTCTGCTTTTAGCATCTGGAATATGTTGCTCCATTCTCTTCTGGCCTGGAGAGTTTCATGTGAGAGGTCTCCTGTGAGTTTAATTAAAATTCCTTTATATGTCAGTCGATTTTTTTCACGTGCACGTTTAAGGATCTTTTCCTTATGTTCGGTTGAAGAGAGCTTGATGACCAAGTGTCTTGGTGAAGATCGCTTTTGATCAAGCCTGTTGGGAGTTCTGTGCCCTCCCCCCTGGATGTTCTTTCTCCAGATTAGGGAAATATTCCCTTATTATTTCACTGAATACATTTGTAAATCCAGCTTCTCTTCCTGTACCTTCTGGGACTCCCATAAATCTTATATTCGGCCTCTGAATAGTGTCTTTCAATTCTTGAATTTTTTTTTTTTTTTGCCTGATCCAGCTCTGCTTCCAGCTGTTTGCTTGTTTCCCCTTGGTGACAGGAAATATCTTCTAATTTTGAGATTTTTTCTTCTGCCTTCTTCATTCTATTTTGGAGACTCTCCACTGTACTTTTAATTGGATCCACTGTATTTTTCATTTCTGATATATTGGCTTGTATTTAATCCATTTCCAGTGTGACATAGTCCTTAAATTCATTGAATACCTACTTTACATGCTTCTCATTGTTGATAAGAAGCTTTATAACAAGTGTTTTGAATTTTGTATCTCCCATTTTCTCGATGTCTTCCTCAGGTAACTCTGAGGTTGGCAAAGGGTTTTACTGCTTTGCAGGGGAGTCTTCAGTAACATTAATTGTGCCTCTGTCTCTTCTTTTGCTCTTGGTCATTGTACTTCTGGTTATCAGAATCTTCTCCTTGGGGCAGGTTTCTAAGCTGTGTCACCCACAGGTCTACAGTTTGGTTTTACTTATTGTGGTTGGTACATGACTCTTTGTTTGCAGTCACTTGTGCCACTCCCTCCAGCGAGTTCCAGGTTTGGGTTCTTATGTTAGATTTCCACCATGGTCTCTGTGGCCACAGCTTCTGGCTCCGTACTCGCCACCCCTTGTGACACTGTGCTGAGGCTGCACTGTCATCTGTGCAACCTTTCTCCCAGTTCTGTTTGGAGTAGGTCCCAGGATTAGGGAGACCCCAGTTGTCCTATGTAGTTCTGTTGTTGCTGTTGGTAATCTTGCAGGAACCTATTGGCCATTAGGTCTGAGGTCCACACAGACCTATTTTGACCTGTACAATGCTGAAGTCGGTATTATTTTCCTGTGGGAGCAGTGGAATGCACTGAGCTCAGGTAGTTCTTGCAAGGTCAGCACATGCGCAGCTCACTGTTGTCCCTGCAGCCCTAAAATTTTTGCCACACTCTACAAAATGGCACCTGTTGTGTTCTTGATCTGCTGGCCATCAGGTCTGAGGGCTACCCATACCTATCTTTGGTGAAACCTGTAGGATGCCATGCTGTTGCAGTTTGCTAAGTTAGAAATGAATTCACTCCTAGATCAGCGCATGCTGTCCTTTCCCTTGCCTTTGCCTTGTTATACAAAATGGCTCCCAATTTGGCTCTAGGGGGCTGACTGGGTTGTGAAATCCACCCTGTTCTCACACTGCCCATCTGGGCTCTGCCGCTCTGTCTCTACTCCTGGTCAAATCAAACAGACCAGCAGGATTGGCAGTTCTTTGTTTGGGTTCACCTCCCGAGCTCCCAGTGAAAGTCCCTTCCTACTTTGTTGCTGTTGGAATTCCGGCTGCCAATGGAGTTCAGATCTCCACTTGCTGGGGTTTCAGTCACTGCAACACCACACCGTTGTGTCCGCTACTTTCCTGTGTCTGTCAGTCTCCAGGTACCCCTGTTCTATTGTTCTATCCTCCACTATGTCCTGGAATGTGCCCTCTCTGCTTCATACTGGTTAAATATTTCTCCATCCGTTTAAATGTGCACTTACCCTATTCCGCCAACTTTATTCTCTGCCTCATCTTTTTATTTTTAAATTTTTGTTGGAAAGTCAAATTTATATAAAGGAGAAGATACAGAGAGAAAGATCCCCTATCTACTGACTTATTCCCCAACTGTCTGCAATGGCTACAGCTGAGCTGATCTGAAGCCAGGAGTCAGGAACTACCTCGGGTCTCCCATACAGGTGCAGTTTCCCAATGCTTTGGGTCATCCTTGACTGCTTTCCCAGGCCACAAGAAGGGAGCTGGATGGGAAGTGGAGCAGCCAGGATATGAATTGGTGTCCATATCGGATCCCGGCATGTGCAAGGCAAGGACTTCAGGCACTAGGCTATCATACTTGAACCCCTGCCTCTTCTTTTTATACGGGTAGAGCTATGTCCTCAAGTGCTGTGCCGAAGCAATCAGGTGTATTCTAAATTGTTTACAGAATTGTGTATTGATTTAGATCCTGTGTGAATGAATTTTTGTTGTTTTAGTCGGAAACTCTTAGGTAGTGTTGGTTGTGAAGAATTCAGGCTGAACTGAGCTGACTGGTTATGGGTTTGACCATGAGAGGAACAGCTGGTTGGGAGTAGCATTGTTTCCAGCTCATACAAGGGAAGTGTGTGTGTTGTTTGGGGCCAGCTGGGATGGTGCTGGGCTTCTGGGCAACCTGGCAGGAAGGTGGCAATGCCTCTTCCTCATGTCTTCCTTATGTTGCTGTGATGGCATGTCACTGCATTGCTGTTGGTTTGTCTGATGTGTGATGAACTGTCTGAGAAGTGTGAGGATGCCATTAACAATTCTGGTATTTGAAAATGTGTCAGGAAGACAAATCCACAGAGAACCAGTGAATGAGAGAGTTGGGCTATGGGGCCAATTCAGGCAGATGTATGCCAACACTGAATCTGTGAGCCTGTGGTACTTAGGTATGGCTGTGGGCTCTGGGCCATTGTCAGTGGGAGTATGTTAATTACAGTGATCTGTTTAACTTTCTCTCCAATCACCTTAGATCAGAGGACAGAGCTCAATCTACGGTGTGAACTGTTTCTGTGATAGTCTATACTCAAATACGCTTGTAGCGTGTGGCATGTTCAGATCTGGCTTGGATGTGATGGATTCATTGGGTTGAATGCTTGAGCTGCTCTGTGGGGTTGGTGGGTCTGCAAGACGGCTACTGAGCCATTCTTCCTTGCATGTCTGTCATCCCTCAACAGCACTGCTGTCTGCAGCTGGGTGAGCTTGAAGTCATGGTAAGAGACCTTAGGGAAGTACTTGGAGGCAAGCCTTCCATGTCAGCACATTGATTGTTCCCTGAGAGGCTGCCGACCACTCAGCTAAGTGAATCTGGAACAATGCAACCAACTTTCCTCATTTGGAAAATAAGGCTGTTGGCAGAGAGGGATCAGTATTCACATTATATTGAAGAGATCATGGTGATTTTATGAGAACAGTACCTTTAGTCTTAGCAGATAGTTCCTGGAAAGAACAAAATTCAATACATTTTTTCCCCCTCAGTTTTGAACAACCAATTCTCATATTCTTTCAACCTCAAAAAAATTCAAATAAAAATAAAAGTATACCTTTCAGAGTATATTTATATTTAGGTAAAGTAGCATTTACTAAGATTAGACCACAATAATCACTAATTCCAACAAATTTACTGGCATCAAGCATATATACATATATATTTTTCCCGAAGATTTAATTATTTACTTGAAAGTCAGGATTACACAGGGAGAGATTATCCATCTTCTGACTTACTTCCCAGATGGTCTCAACAGGCAGGTTGGGTCAGCCTGAAGCCTGGAGCCAGGAGCATCATCGAGGTCCCCTAAGCGGGTGGCAAGGAATCAGGTACCTGGCGATCTTCTGCTGCCTTTCCAGGCCATTAGCAAGGAGCTGGATGGGGAAGTGGAGCAGTCCAGACACAAACCAGTGATCTTATGGGATGCTGGCAACACAGACAGTGATGTTCCTTGCAATGCCACAGCACAAGCTTCTGTGCATACTTTTAAAATAGCTTCCCCTATGTGGGCAGCCAACTGCTCTTCTATATTTTCCTCTCATTTCCCACAGTTCCTCCTTTGGCCATCTCAGAACCTTCCACTGGACTTGCTTGTCTGGATTGTCTTTGGCTGAGCCTAATGCTGACCCAGTTGCCCCAGCTACATCACTTGCTGTTATTCTGCCATCAGGCTTCGTGCCTATCAAATCAGCTGCTGGAGTGACCATTTAGGAATAAGTTTCCCCTCTTTGCCGTCCCAAAACTCAAATCCCATGTAAGGATCAGAACTGTTTGACTATGATTTGGTACCCAAGTCACATAGGAGTTTAGAGATCCAAGTTTGCGTTAATGACACTAAGGAGGCACCTAATTCAATGATGGCATTTGGAAGTGGTGACTCTGGGAAGTGATCAGTTTAAGTCATTAGAGTGGAGCTTCTGCAATTTAATCCTGGTGGCTTCCTAGGGACAGACCCAGACAGATTTTTGAGCTCCCTGTCTCTTGTCATGTGATGCCATGAGCTGTTGCAGCACTCTGCCAGCTGGAAGGTTGCAGTCACATGGGTTCCTGGACCTTGAACCTCCAGAACAATGGGTCAAGATAAACTGATTTCTCTGTAATGTTAGAGTACTGCAATTGTTTTTCTTTGGATGGTGTGTTTCTTGCTATGAAGAGATGAACACTATTGTTGAACTTTCGCTAGGCCCCAGAATGTGGACTCTTTACTTGCAGAGGGGGTTGATGGAGAGCTTTGCCAGCCCTTCTTGTGGTGCTGCACTTGGGATATGGTGCCAGCCCCGACTGCCTGTTGCCTCAGCAACACCAAGTCCTGAGCCTGGACAGACCCCAGGATGTGGCTGTTTGCTGCTGGGTCGATGGCCAATCCACAGTTTGGCTGATGGAGAAGGCATTTGAGTATCATCTCTGCCACCCCTTGCCCATGGGACCTCAGCGGGTCTTTTAATTTTTGTGAGCTTCGGTTTGCTCCTCCGTAAATGGGGTTTATAATATTTCATGTTATAAGGCCAAAATGAAATACTTCAATGTGAAGCTCACAGGCTGGAATCTAGGATG
Source organism: Ochotona princeps (assembly GCF_030435755.1). NCBI lineage: Eukaryota > Metazoa > Chordata > Mammalia > Lagomorpha > Ochotonidae > Ochotona > Ochotona princeps. Next base: position 49,710,529 of record NC_080849.1, read on the forward strand.
TAGAAAGTACTGACAATGTTAACTCCTGTTACAACCGAAGCCCTTGCCTCTGTGTTTTTGGGTTCCTCTAGGCAAAGCTGAATTTCCCTTCAGTACAGGTGCAATGGGTAACCAAAGGAAAAAACCATGACTGTAAATCTGTCACATTTTCTGTTGATGCAATAGTTTTAGATATTTAAATATTCATGTGTTTGGCAAGTGCATTAGGGACAGAGTGATAAATCCGAAACATATAGATGGTTATCTGAGACATTAAAGGGAGACAGATGGTCTTTGGGGCATTGAGGATTGCCCAAGCATACATTAGTAATTCGGACTGTTACATGTCATTAAGCTTGAAGCCATTTCTCTTTTCCTTCTCTGTAAGTTGCAACCCTAGGTATGCTCTATTGACAAAAGCAAAGTGGAATGCAGATCAATATGATCAGTTCTGAAGGGGACTGGAAGTACAGAGCAGGTTCCTCTTTAGAGATCTGATTTTTCTTTTAACGGGAAGCAGCTTTACAAATTTGGGCATAGGTCAGCAGATAGTTTCTGTTTTTTTTTTTTAAAAACACTTTCAAACTTGCACAAGCTATTTACTTATGTAGGAAATGATCTTTGGGATAGATAACAAAGAAGACTTCTTTCCAGCAGAATGATTTTTCCATTTTTGAAGTTTTTCTGTTCTGGCCTGTGATATTATATGTGCATATTCTTTCTAATCTTCTTCTTGTTAACTCACCATTATGTCATAAACACTGGAATCCCACTTTAGTGTTAACAGTATGAATGAGAGATGCAGTCCATTGAGCCCTAGGTCTAGTTGCATCATTGGATAGTTCATTGAGTGTAGCTGGATCATTAGTTCATTGGGTAGTAGTAGTTGGATTTTGATCATGGCTACAAAGGCTTAAGAAGAACATTTAGGAAGGTCCATTTTGACTTAATGGTTTTGGGGGCTAACAGTCCACGATGGAGCATCTCAGTGATCTCTCATCTGATGAGGCAAGTTCAGAAGCAGAACTAGATGAGGGCCCATTGCACTATCCTAGTGGTTAAAGCCCTTGCCTTTCACGAGCTGGGATCCCATATGGGTACCGGTTCTAATCCCAGCGGTCCCGCTTCTCATCCAGCTCCCTGCTTGTGGCCTGGAAAAGAAATCGAGGCCAGTCCAGAGCCTTGGGACCCTGCACCTGTGTGGGAGACCTGGAAGAGGTTCCTGGCTCCTGGCTTCAGATTGGCTCAGCTCTGGCTATTGCGGCCACTTGGGAAGTGAATTAACGGATGGAAGGTATTTGTTTCTGTCTCTCCTCCTCTCTGTATATCTGACTTTTGAAAAAAAATGTTAAAAAAAAAAAAGAAGAAGAAGAACTTGGTGAGCTAGAGAGCAGAGAGAGCCCAGCGGAATCCACCTTTGATTACCAACCCTCTTGTGAGGGCCGTCTGCTGAGGGCAAGCACCAATGAACTAAGAACCTCCACTGAGCCCATTTTCTTTTAAAAGTTTTATTTTTATTTGAAAGAGAGATTTACAGAGAGAAGGAGAAACAGAGAAATATCTTCCATCTGCTGGTTCACTTTCCAAGTGACTGCAACAGCCAGAGCTGAGCTGGTCTAAAGCCAGGAGTTTCCTCCAGGTTTCCCACACAGGTGCAGGGTTCTAAGGACCTGAGTCATCTTCGGCTGCTTTCCTAGGCTATCAGCAGGGACCTGGATGAGAAGTGGAGCAACCGGGACATGAACCGGCGCCCTATGGGTTCTCAGTGCATGCAAGGTGAGGACGTCAGCCACTAGGCTACCGTGCTGGGTGCTGAGCCCACTTTCTGAAGACAATAGTTGGATCAATTTGCTATACTGTCTTGATGGTATTAGCCGGAAGTCCACCCTGTGATTCAGGGGCCTTTAGAAGCTAATAAACAGACCACTGAAAGTGCTTGCCGCCCATCAGGCTCTACTTCAGCAGCCTCACGGAGTGTTGTATTTAGTGTTCACAACAACCCCATCAGGCAGATGGGTGCATTACTAGTTCTATTTTACAGACCAGAAGAAAGAAACAAAAACTTGCCCAAATGTGAGCAAGAAATAGAGCCAGGATTTGACCCCAGGAAGCCTGGATCTGGAGCTTGGTTCTCTCAGCTACTCTAAATCATTCTCAAAATATGTTATGAAGCATTTATCATTTTCACATCCAATCTTGTCATTATGACCCTTTATCACCTCATTAAGTGCATAACTTACAACAGGAGTACAGTGAATTATTTTTCAAAAATAATAGAGTGACAGAGAGAGAGAGAGAGAGAGAGAGAGAGACAAAAGGAGGGAGAAAGAGAGAGAAATCTCCCAACTGCTGATTTACTTTCTAAATGGTTACAATGACTGGGGATATTACAGGCCAAAACTAGGAGCCCAGCACTTCACCCAGGTCACCCACAGGGGTGATAGGGGTCTAAACACTTGGTTCATCTTGGTACATTGGCAGAAAGCTAGATCAGGAGTGTAGTAGCCAGGATTCAGAACGGGTACTCATATGGAATGCTGGTGTTGGAAGTGGCAGTATTACCTACTATTCAACAATGCTGGCCCCAGTAGATATGTATATGTGTGTGTATATATGTGTGTACACACACACGCACACACACACACACAAATATGTGTATATATATATATATGTATATATATATATATATGTATGTATATATATATAATGAATAAGTTAATTTCCAACTTGGTTACAAGGTACTGGCAGAATTCCATAGTATATGTATAAGTGCATTGACTCAACAAAACCTAGGTAGGAGTGTTTCAGAAGTTGCAAAAATCTTTCCCCTCCTGCTTTTTCTACCGGAATTCTGCCACCCTCCAAAATAGGCTGGGCCTTTCAGTACTTTAGCCTTATCGGTGTGCCTCTTTGTGTCAGCCTCAGTTGATTGAGGTTGGGGAACTGAAGCTATATGGCTTGATCAAAACGGTAAAAAGCTGTCACCTTACCCTTTCTTGGAATCCATGGCCACTCTCCTGGGTTGAAGCCAAAGAACTTCATGGGGATACCTAAGAAGTGTGTAGCTGACAGCCTGTGATTCTCAATCTGTACCTTCAGGTTATACCAGACCCAGGAACTGCCGTAACTCATGCCATCTGCTGCAGAATTGACCAGTGCCTCTGGGACCACCCCAAGGGCAGAACCGAGAGCATCACAAACACCTTCTGCTTTCTCTACCACTGGGCTGGAGATGTCACAGTGTTTGATGACAAGGATATCAGGTTCACTCATTATTTTTCTAGTGTTTTTAAGAATCAGTTGGCTAAATTAGTAGTTGGGAACCAGTTTCTGAATTAAAAAAATCAATTAGCTGATAAAGTCCTAATATTTTATCTAGACTTCTACTATCACCAGTGGAAGAAATAGATCAATTTCCTGATGGTAAAAGTCCTGGTACTTTGACAGATAATTTCTAACGTTTTATTTTCTCTCTCTCTCTCTCTCTTTTTTAAAAGATTTATTTTATTTATGGTTTTTTTTTTTTTTTTGGAATTGCAAATCTACAGAGAGGAGAGAGAAAGATCTTCCATCCACTGGTTCACTCCATACATGACCGCAAGGGTCGGAGCTGAGCTGATTTGAAACCAGGAGCCAGGAGCTTTTTACCGGTTTCCCATGCGGGTACAAGTTCCCAAAGCTTTGGGCCATCCTCTACTGATATCCCAGGCCACAAACAGGGAGCTGGATGGGAAGTGGAACAGCCAGAACACTAACTGGTGCCCGTATGGGATCTTGGTGCTTGCAAGGAGAGGATTTAGCTACTAGGTTATCTATTGCATTGGGCCCTAATGTTTTTATTTTATTTTCTAAAAAAATTACATCTTTTTATTATTATCATTTTATGATACAGTTCCATAGGCCCTGGGATTTCCCTTATCTCCTCCCCAATTACCTCCCCCCTCACTGAGTTCCTCTATATCATTACTATAGTATAGCTCTTCATACACAGTCATGTGTCCATCATTGCTGCCATGGCCAATGGCAGAGTCCAGCATCCTATTGTTAAGCTATAGTAAACAGTTTCATTGGGAATCCATCTTTAGTCTGAAAGTAGAGATTCATACTGCTTTGTATCCTCATATCCTCCATTACACAATTACAAATGAAAAGCCACTTAAGTGAAAAGTCACAATACAAAATCAACAATAGGCAGAAAAATAGAAATTTACAACACCATGAATTTAAATAACATGCTACTGAATGACTAGTGTGTCACTGAAGAAATGAAGAAAATGTCTTGATGAGGTGAAACGAACAAAAAAATTCAAAATTCATGAGATATTGTTTCTGCTGATCTTTGTTGGTGAAATGTGTCTCCTGCAGGCAGCAAATAGATGGGTTTTGTTTTTTAATCCAAACTACTAATCTATGACATTTGATTGATGAGCTTAATCCATTTACATTCAGGGTTAATATGAATGGGTGGTAATTTGGTCCTGTCATTTTACCAATGGATTGTTCAATGATTTAGTATTCCTTTGTCATTTTACTGAGATGTTCTTCGCATTTGCCTTTGGTTTTGGTGGGTGCTGTTCCTTTTCTCTGTCAAGAGAACATCTTGAAGTATCCTTTGTAGGGCAGGTTTGCAAGAGGCATATTCTTTCAACTTTTTTTTACTGTGGAAGAATTTTATTTCATTTTCAAAGACAAAGGAAAGCTTTGCTGGGTATGTTATCCTGGGCCAACAATTTTTTGCCTTTAGAATCTGGAATATGTTGCTCCATTCTCTTCTGGCCTGGAGAGTTTCGTGGGCATTCCTTTTTACGTATGTCAGTTGATTTTTTCACCTGCACTTTTAAGAATCTCTTTCTTATGTTCGGTTGAAGAGAGCTTGATGACCAAGTGTCTTGGTGAAGATCGCTTTTGATCAAGCCTGTTGGGAGTTCTCTGCCCCTCCTGGATCTTGTTTCGCAATTCTTTCTCCAGATTAGGGAAATTTTCCCTTATTAAATACACTTGTAGACCCAGCTTCTCTTCCTGTACCTTCTGGGACTCCCATAACTCTTATATTCGGCCTCTGAATAGTGTCTTTCAATTCTTGAATTTTTTTTTTTTTTTTTGCCTGATCCAGCTCTGCTTCCAGCTGTTTGCTTGTTTCCCCTTGGTGACAGGAAATATCTTCCAATTTTGAAATTTTTTCTTCTGCCTCCTTCATTCTATTTTGGAGACTCTCCACTGTACTTTTAATTGGATCCACTGTATTTTTCATTTCTGATATATTGGCTTGTATTTAATCCATTTCCAGTGTGACATAGTCCTTAAATTCATTGAACGCCTGCTTTACATGCTTCTCGTTGTTGATAGGAAGCTTTATAACAAGTGTTTTGAATTTTGTATCTCCCATTTTCTCGATGTCTTCCTCAGGTAACTCTGAGGTTGGCAAAGGGTTTTACTGCTTTGCAGGGGAGTCTTCAGTAACATTAATTGTGCCTCTGTCTCTTCTTTTGCTCTTGGTCATTGTACTTCTGGTTATCAGAATCTTCTCCTTGGGGCAGGTTTCTAAGCTGTGTCACCCACAGGTCTACAGTTTGGTTTTACTTATTGTGGTTGGTACATGACTCTTTGTTTGCAGTCACTTGTGCCACTCCCTCCAGCGAGTTCCAGGTTTGGGTTCTTATGTTAGGTTTCCACCATGGTCTCTGTGGCCACAGCTCCTGGCTCCGTACTCGCCACCCCTTGTGACACTGTGTTGAGGCTGCACTGTCATCTGTGAAACCTTTCTCCCACTTCTGTTTGGAGTAGGTCCCAGGATTAGGGAGACCCCAGTTGTCCTATGTAGTTCTGTTGTTGCTGTTGGTAATCTTGCAGGAACCTATTGGCCATTAGGTCTGAGGTCCACACAGACCTATTTTGACCTGTACAATGCTGAAGTTGGTATTATTTTCCTGTGGGAGCAGTGGAATGCACTGAGCTCAGGTAGTTCTTGCAAGGTCAGCACATGCGCAGCTCACTGTTGTCCCTGCAGCCCTAAAACTTTTGCCACACTCTACAAAATGGCACCTGTTGTGTCACTACTAGAGTTCTTGATCTGCTGGCCATCAGGTCTGAGGGCTATCCATACCTATCTTTGGTGGAACCTGTAGGATGCCATATTGTCGCAGTTCGCTGAGTGATTACTCACCATTCTTACTGGCCACAGCAGGGCAGGTGCCTGAGAGCCTTGCTGAGGTGGCCACAGCCAAGAAAGGGTTGCCTGCATTGTTTCCTTTCAACCACACTTCAGCAATGCCAGATGACTTCTTGTTCCTTGGTTTCTTCCTGTGCTTCCTTTGTCAGCCTGCAAAATGGAGGATCTTCACACCCACCTTGCTGTCTCTTTTTTTCTTTTTAAAGATTTATTTATTATTTTTATTGGAAAGGCACATATACAGAGAAAAGGAGAGAAAAAAGGTGATCCCAGACCTGATTCTCAGGTGTGCTTGTCAGTACAGGGTCTGGCACAGTCTGTCAGCCAAATTGGCCTAAAGCACACTCCGTTATTTGCAGTTGTGGGGTCAGTTCTGGCTCCAGCCCTGTCTTCTACACAAATCAAAGGGTGCTGCAGCCCAGCCCAGTCCTGCCCACCATACACTCGGCATTCATGCAAACCAGTGGGAGCTGCAGCCTAGTTGGAGTGACCTGCAATAACCCCCCACCAGGCCCGCCCCTGCCCTGGTTCTCATGCTTGCCAATATGTACTGCAGACTGGTTCAGTCTATTCCACATCCCATTCAGCTCTCATACATGTCAATGGGCATTGAAGCCTAGTGCAACACCACCAACCCCACTATCCAGCCCACACGAGACGGTGGGGGTCACTCTCTGTCTAGCCATGCCTGCTCCAGTCCTTGTTTTCATGCTCACCAGTCAGAGTAGCAACCCAAGAGGGAGGTGCCCACTATCTCCCTACTGGGCCCACCCCCAGATCTTGCATTTTACAGGTGGCCCTGTAGTTAAGCTTAACAAAATTTACCCGCTCATGCCGACATCTGTCAGCTGATGCTATGGCAAAGCTCAACCAACCCTCACCCATTCTGACTTATGCATGCACCTGTAGGAATGGTCAACCCAGCCTGGCATTTCCCTAATCCAGCTTACATGAGGCCAACAGGTGTTGTAGCCCTGCCCAGTCTGGAGCAGTTGAAACTCAAAGCACCGCTCTCCTATGGGACATGAGTGTTCCGAACAGCAGTTTAACCTGCTGTTTCACCATGCCCATCCTGTGGAAGAATGTTTTGGTGTTAAAGCAAGAAATTATTTTTATTGATAATTATTGATGTTTGACATTTATTAGCTATTGATATTATTGATAGATTGATATTTATTAGATATTTAAAATTCAAAATTCGTAGTGAGTATTTTCTAAGTAGCTGCCTTTGGAAGTGCAGGAGGCAAGAAGCCACTGGCTGATGCAGTATACAATAGGACCAGTGACTTCCATGGCCATATGTCCTCTTCAAATCTCCTCTCAGTTCCCTGGTTTGATGTAATGCTGAAACCCTCTATGCATTTGTTCCAGTTAAGGCTCTGTGGGCAGAGGAAAGCTAACCTTTAGTTGGATTCAGTATTTGTTCTAGTCCATAATAATCCCTTGCAGCTCCAGGATAGAAGGGCTCAGAGTAGTCATCATATGAGTTGGTCTCCATGACAGATGGTGCCATGTTAGGGGCTGAGCGTCCATCCACGCTGCTGGTGGGTTGGCTGGCTGGCTGTGGCTAGCTTAGTCCTTCAGCTGGTCCTGCACAGCATCTCCACTTCTGCCACTCCAGCTCAGAGGCTGCCTAAATTCTGTTAATGAGCCTCATTCAGGCTTCTGTGGTTTATCTATGGCAGATGCTGTCCGATGGTGTCCACATGCCACACAGTTAATATGCTCCCCACATGTCTGCGTTTGTCTCTCTTCTAGAATGCTGGTCTTTGATGATCCAGCCCTTCTCCATGGTGGTGCCTGACCAATCAGTCAGACCATGGGTCTGCATAACTGATCCTGTCTTCCTACTCAAATCTCTGCTTACTGGGAGGACTTCCTTTATTACTCTCAGGGTCGACCACCACTGAGTAGGGCTGTAACACAAAAGCTGTCCAGTTGGGAAGTATATCCAGGCTAAGCTGAAGCATTTGGGAACAAATTTGACCTCTCCCTTCTCTCCATCAACAAGTCTTGGCAGTTGCCAAACTGAGAGAAACTCTGTAAATTCATGCCTAGTCCATCTTCAGGTGAGGTGCTTCTGTAATGTGAGGTGCTTCTGGCTGTCACTTCTGACAAGGGCAGGATGTGTGCATTTAATAGATCACCAGCTGCAAATCTGAAGCCATGTTAATCTGCTCCTCCATCAGATACCTCATCTCCTTAGGAGCTGCAGTGGGAGGTACTGCCCAGTAGAGCTTGGGGCATCCACTGTCATCAACCAGGATCTGTCCGTTCATCCTGACTACAGCTTAAGATCCAGTGAAATGACCGAGCACACAGTGGGCCTATTTTGAATTGGCAGTGGTCTAGGTCTTCATCTGTTGCCTGAGCTCACACACGTGGCCCTAAACTGGTGCTGGGATGATGTCATGAGTCTCTAAGTTTTAAAGTCTCTCTCAGATTTTGTGTCAAATGGTTCTTGAAGTGTGTGGGTGATTATCCCAAGTGCACAGTTATGTAAATAAACAGCCCTGGCTCTTTTCAGGGTTAGAACTTGGGGAATCATGGCCATGTACATCTGATGGAATATTCTAGGCCTTTCTCCTAGGGATAGAGGAACTGGCTCAAGTCTGGGAGTGAGTGACTTACAATAACAACTATTGTATGTTTTGCAAATTTCTGGGTTAAGAAGATGGCTCAGTCACGTGACTCTTTCAGGCCTCAACAGAGGTTGCTTGGTTGAGTTTAGTTAGATAACAGGCTGGTCTGGGAGGATGTGTTTATGCAACCTCACTTGCAAGTCTGATGTTTTTAGAAGGACTGCCCTTGATCTCCCCGGGCTGGCAGTCTCAAGACAAACAGACTTGTTTTTTAAATGGAAATTTACTTACTTACTTGTTTTAAAGAATATTGGGGGTGGGTGGGAGGAGTATATCTAGATGACACATAATCACACACATAGAAAGAGAGCGGGAAAGAGGGGAAAAGGGAAGGAGATAAGGAAAGAGAGAGAAAAAGAGGGAGAGAAGGAGAGGGAGAATGTTTCATCTGGAAGTGCACTCTCAAGATATGCACAGAACCGTCGACTAGACTAGGCTAATACCAGGAACTCCATGTGGGTCTGCAACGTGGTGGCAGCGGCTGAAGGACTAGGGTAGTTATTCATTGCTTTCCCAGGGTGTTAGAAGGATGTGGGATGAGAAGTAGAGCAGCTGTGACTGGATCTGGCATGCTGATATACATGCATGTGTCACATGGCGTTTTCAATTGCTGCGCCACAATGCTGGCCAGACCTGGTAGGCAGACTTTTTACAGTGTGAAGTTCTTAGAGAGCATGTCACAAGAGACCCGAATGCTTGTTCTACAAAGCTTCTTAGATCTTGGCTTCAGAAACCTCACGTCTTATTGATCAAAGAAGCCACTAATGCCAGTCCAAACCCAAGGAGGAGAATGGAGGTGTCAGCTTGCGATGGAAAGACCAGCTAAGAATTTTCCAGCATCTTACCCTACCATACTTAGCTGGCCAGAATGTGCTTATCTAGCCATACTATGTTGTAGTTTGGACTTTGCCACTGAGTTATTGGCCAGAAAGACATATGGGGATGGGTTTTGATGGCGATATTTACTGTTGGACCAAGCAGAGGCCTCTGTATTGACTTGAAACAAGTGGGAGCACTGGCCACACACAGGAAGGAGGGGCCACTTCTACAGATGTAATGGTGCAAAGAATGCTGAAGCTTCAACATTTTCCCAGATATTTGTGCCCAGCCTCTCTTCTACCAGACTTGCCAGAACTGAGCAAGTGAAACCAGAAAGCCACTGGACCACCATGACCTCCGATTCTCTAGTAATGATCAGGTGGAAGGCAAACAATTGGGTGGAAGGCTCAGCCATGCAACGCAGCAGGAGTGCGCTCAGCTCTGGTAAGATGTTTGATCCTCCAAGCTTAATTTAGTGCAGATTTTATTGCCTTTCGGCAGTACATCAGTGGCTCCCAGAAAAATGTCCCACTCCATGCACCTTGTAATTATTATTTCACCGGAGAGAATGCCGAAGATGTGGCACCTCTCATGGACTCCGGTCACTGTGACTCTGTCCTCATTCACACAGTGAGATCACCGGCACCTGCCCAGCTACAACCTGCCGGAAGCCATCAATGTTTCAGCTGCACTTGGGAGCGAGCCTCAGGTGGGCCCAAACCAGACGATGAGCTCCCCATGGGCATCCCCTAGAACTATCCCAGCATCCAACATCTACGTTTGAGTTCCCCTGGGGAACAGGCTGTGGAGCAGGTGTTTGGATGCAGGGTGTTTGGGGCTGGTCCTCTCTAGAACGAGGAGAGCAGGATTGGGAATAAGAAGAAGCAGAAATGACTGGAGCGTCTGTGAGTCATGCGGGGTCCCAGTCCTGGCTTTTGTGCTGTGTACAGATCAACACTGGGTCTTGTGTTGTCAAATTTCTCCTCTCAACAAAGGATCATGACTTAGGCCAAGGGCAACTCCAGAGGGGACTCTGCTCTTGTGTGGCCAGCATCCTGGCAGGTGGAGGGAGGGTGTGTCAGCTCCTGAAAAGAAAGCTTGAGGGTCCCTGGTGTGATCACCCCCATACCCTTATTTGGGCCAAGGGGTGACACCCTGGAGACAAGAACGGTAGTGGCCGAGACCGGCACAGAGTGGCCTGGGGAGCCTGAGAGAGGCTTGCTCGCAGCAGTGGCAGCCAGAGGAAGGGCAGCAGCAGGACCAGACACATGCTAAGGGCTAAATGTTTATTGAATGGAAAGTTCTGGATGTAGTCAAGGTCAGAACAGTAGTGAATCGGGACTCCAGAGTGAATCAGTAGTGAGGTAGGACTCCAGTCTGTCTGGGTAGACTGTGGTGAAATTCCCATTTCCTATGAGCCCCTAAGTTAACAGTAGACACATATCATACAAAATCCTTCCTTTGGGGAGGTCTTGGCCTGGGTTTGTTCCTTATTATAGTCTTTATTCAAGTTTTTGAGTAAAATGATCTTTTATAGAACTGCTTGGAAAAGTAATAATTCCTAATTGTGTTTCCATGGGATCATATGGTTGAAGTTTAAATCACCCATTAATGAGTATTTGGAATTGCCCTATTTGTATTCATTTGGAAATTGCTGTGGCTGGCTTTGTGGTGTAGCAGGTGCAGCTGCCGCCAGCATTCCGTATGGGTGCCAGTTGGAGTACCAGCTGCTCCCTTTCAGATTCAGATCCCTGATAATGTTCCTGTGAGAGGAGTAGAGGATGGTCCAAGTGTTCGGGCCTCAGCATCCTCATGGGAGACCTCTTACTTCAGTCTGACCCAGTTCTGGCCATTCTCCCACCACCCCGCCACCCTCCCGCTTTTTCTTTCTCTATTTTCCTCTGGCTCTGCCTTTCAAATACATGGATAAACTTCTTCACAAATTTAATCCATTTATTTAAAAAGAGATAATCCCAAAAGATCTTATTCCTTTATAAAACAAAGTAAAATTTCATGAAATGAGACATTGGCTCAGGGTCTTTTTTTTTTTTTCTAGAATATATATACATATTTATAATCTTACTTAGTTGCTTAGGGTACAAAGGGTCAAGGGCTACAGGAAAGTGGGTAAGGCCACTGTTTCCACACTAATATCATCATCCCCCTCCCCCTGTATCTGGGGTCAGGGGAGAAACAAAAGGAAAAGACCCACCTAGCCTCCCACCCATCCCAGGTCCCCGATGTGATGCATGCTCTGAGGGTCCTGTTCAAGCAGTTTTGATAGTTCAACAGTTCTGAATTGCTGCCAATCTTACCATTTCAAGCATGATGAAATCTATTCAGAATCCCCTGGCTGACATAGTGTCTTCATGGTTGGGGTTCTGAGATCAGCAGTTCAGTTGGAGGGATCTCCAAAGAAACTCCGTCTGAGGTGATCCCAGACCTGATTCTTGTGTGAATTTGCCAGTACAGGGTCTGACACCGTCCGTTGCCCCAATCAGCTTATGCACATGCTGGTGGTTGCAATTGCTGGGGCAGTTCTGTTTCCAGCCCTGTCTTCCGTGCGAACCGATGGGTGTTGGAGTCCAGCCCGATCCTAGCCACTTTATACTCGGTTTTGACGCAAACCAGTGGGGGCTGCAGCCTAGTCGGGGTGGCTCCCCATAACCCCCACCAGGCCTGCCTCCACCCTGGTTCCCATGCTTGCCAGCATGTACAGCAGGCTTGTTCAGTCTGTCCCACCTCCCATTTAGCTCTCGTACATGTCAATGGGCATTGAAGCATTCAACCCAACCAGGCCTACTATCCAGGCCACACACATACTGGCATGTACCTTTCTGTCTTGCCACCCCTGTCCCTGTCCTGGTTTTCATGTTCTCCAGTGGGAGTGGTAACTCAAGAGGGAGGAGCCCACTATTTCCCTTCTAGGCCACTCCCACTCCCAGATTATGCATTCTCCAGGTGGTTCTGGCATTTGACTTGACAGAATTAGCCCCCAGTGCCAGCTTCTGCCAGCTGATGATGTGGCAAATCAACCAACCCTTACCCACTCTAATTTTTGCCTGCACCAGTAGGAACAATCAGCTCAACCTGGCCATTCCCTAATCTAGCTCGCATGAGGGCTACAGGTGTTGTAGCCCTGCCTAGTCTGGTCTGTTCTACCCCATCCCACCTCACGCTGTGCAGTGGGAGTGATTGTCCAGCAGGGGAGCCCACATTCCTCCTGCCGACTTTGCCCCATTCCTCCCTGGTTTTTTCATGTGTGCTGTTTGGGCACTGCGGCCACATCTGGTACGGCTCATCTCTCCTTGGCATTCCATAATGTGCACCAGTTTGTGTCGCGACCAAACCTGGCCTGACCCACACTCTGTTCTGGTGCTTGGTTTTGCCAGTGGGTGATGTGAACTGGTTTAGCCTGCTGCCCCTGACCTATGCCAAATGTATGCTGGTGGGTATCTTTCTCTGGCCTGGTCTGGGTTGCTCGCTATTGTGGTTCCTGTGCCCACCATAGGGACCGTGTCCTGATAGAGGAGTTTCCCAGGCTCCTCCATCATAACCTCTCCCTATGCCTTGCATATACTGGTGGGTGCATGGGCCTCATTGCTGGCCTTTAATCCATTCCAGTTCTTGATGCTGGATGTTTCAGCCCAGCCAAGGTTTGTCCATACCCAGACACTGCGCATACATGGCTCAGTAGCGGCAGTGTCCTAGCCTAGTCCGTTCTACATCTACCCAGGTTCACCAGAGCACCAGATGGAGCTGGCATCTAGCCTGGTTAGGTGAGCCCAGCCCTAGTCCACACTTGTGCCAAGGGAGATTGCAGCCATATCCAGACCAGAATGCAGCACCCACTCTGGGCCCTGCACTCACCAGGAGGAACCCCACCCAGCTAGGGTGTACTCTCACAGCTCCCGAACCAAGCCTACTCCCAGCCCTAGATTACGTGCATGCCAGTGGTTACTCTGAGCCAGTTGGTTTAGCCCCTTGCCTGTCTCGGCTTTTGCCTTTGATGCTGTGGCCTAGTATCCCTGGTTCATGCAGACCAGTTGGTCTAAGAGCCTAGCTCGGCATGACCTGTGCTCCATTCTGATTTCTGTTATTCCTTGTGAGTTGAGGTTTGCTCGGCCCTGCCCAGTCCACCCCCTTCCAGTTGCAGCTCAGCCCACCACACATCCTGTTTTAGAATGCACTTTCGGGTGCTGATATCGGTACCTTTACCTGTAAGTGATGGCAGGTTCCAAGGTCACACCTAGCTCAGCCCATTGCCACCCTAGCTCACGAGCTAACCTGCGGGACTTGTGTTTCCACAGGTTTGGGTCCACACTTCCCCCAGAGAATCTACCCCTTGACCTGGTTCTCTCTCATGTTGGTTAGTGCGTTGACTCTGCCGAGTGTGACCCATCCACTGTTCCACCACCCAGTTAGGTACTGGTACCTAGCCCTGCCAGCCAGGCCCCATGTATAGCTTTCATGTGGACTGGTGTGTGGCAGTCAGAGATGTTCTATGCTAACAGCCCATCTCAGGATTCCCATTTGGGCTGGTGAATCAGTCTGACCCAAACAGATCTTATGGACTCTCCCCTCCAAACCAACAGGCCTCAGTCTCCACGCTTGCCAGCAAGTTCCAGGACCCCATTGCTGGGAATCACTCAGAATTCATCCCTCACCTGTATTCACACTGGCCTTATTCATGTGTGTCCCTAGGCAGCAATTACATATCCTAAAAGCCCCAGAGATCGTCGCAGGCAGAGCCTCACACCCAATAGGCGAAACACTGCAGGGAGCTGCTTTTGCCTCAACCCCACAGCCCGAACCCCTCCCAAGCTCCTCCTACACCAAGATGTTAGCAGCAGGGTGGAGACAGCCCTTAATCCAGTTCCCAAGTTTCCCTCATGGTGTATCTACCCTGAGGGAAGAGACCACTCAGGCCTGGAGAAAGCTTAGAACTCCGTCAATTGCTTTTTAGCAGTGACTTTGGCTTGAGTCCTCAGTATTGGGTCTGGCCTGATTGGAGCACCCCCCACAGCCGCCACACTGCAGGGAGCTGCTTTTGCCCCAACCCCACAGCCTGAACCCCAAATGCATAAACTTTTAAAACTGTGCTCTACTGATTATTGGGGAAGCATAGTCATTCTGGAAACATCTCTTGTGGGAAAGGTTAACATAATTAGACACTTTTGGTCCACTAGGGATCCTGGCTAAATGTTTTTAGCAAGTGTAATAACTAGGGACAGAGAAAAAGGTCCCGCATTTTAAAAATACACTCATTTTTTTTTCCTTGCCAATTTTGAGATTGGAGAAAACCCTAGCAGAGTAAATATTAAGAGCGATGACAGGCTTATGGGTGCATGGCCTAAATAAGGAGAAATAAGGAAAGCTGTCAATGGAGCCATGTGGGCAGGTGCCCATTGTGCAGTGATGGGGCTTGGGTTCAGAGGAAGATGGTATTTCTATAAGTCTGTGTGCAGAGGAAATATGAGGGGTGCCTCCCTGATGAGCCCCGCGTCTTCCACAACAGTTGTTGCTTCCTGTTCTGGTTTCTAGTGGCATAAACTTTGCTTTAACAAAAGTTTCTTGAAACTACCTTTTTTTTCCTCTCTTGAATCTTATAGTTTTTTTTTCCCTGTATTAACTTAAAAATTGGTAAAAATATCAGTAAAGCAGGCAGACATTTCTGGATCATCCTAGATTTTTAAAGCATCAGACGATTATATGGACACTTGCCAGTAAGAAAGATCTCAGTCACTCAGAATGTCAAAATGCATCTTGATCAATTTTTCTCAGCTTTGGACATGACTGACACTGTGCCTTGAATGGATCTTTTTGTGTCTGACCTCATGCTGTGAACAGATTGCCAAGGCAGCAGTCTAGGAATTTGAAAAATATTAACTTCTCTGTAGTTTTTGGACAAGTTGAAAAGGATCTTTAAAATATGCTGTTTGAACCCAGAAAACACATTTCCCAGATACTTAAACAACCTCTGGAAATGTTTATAATCTCTAGCTTAATGCACAGCTTCTTGCTTATAGCAAAGCGTACGAGGCAGCCTATGTAGGCAACAGGGCATGGCCCTTCCATCCTGGGAGAGGGGGCTCAAGGAATGAGTATTTAATTTGTTTCACTGAGTTTGTAGGGAATCCTCGTGCACTCTACTTTTATCCAGTTAAAATGTATTTTAAAGATTTATCTTATTTTATCTTTTATTGGAAAGGCAGATACACAGTAAGGAGATACAGAAGAATCTGTCCAACAATTCACTCCCCAAATGGCCACAACGGCTGAAGCTGAGCCAACCTGAAGCCAGGATCTCAGAGCTTCTTCTGGGTCTCCCATATGGGTGCAAAGTCCCAGCGTCTTGGGCCATCCTCTGCTGCTTTCCCAGGCCACAAGCAGGGAGCTGGATGGGAAGTGGAGCAGCTGAGACATGAACCAGCACCCATAATGGATCCTGGAAGAGGCAAGACAAAGATTTAGCCACTAGGCTATTACACCAAACTCTAAAATGTATTTTAAAAATAATTTAAATATGTATTTTGCAGGCTGAGAGTCCGACTCACAGATGAACAGGCACAGAGAGTTCTTCCATCTGCCGGTTCACTTGCCAAACGTCTGCAACAAGTGGGATTTGGTCAGGAAGTCCATCTAGGTCTCTCAGGTGGGTGACAAGGACCCAAGTGCTGAGGCGATCACAGCTGCCTCTCCCAGGACTGGCAGGAAGCTGGAATCGGGAGTGGAGCCATAGGATGTGGTTGTCCCAAGAGGCATTGGAGCTGCTACATCAAATACCTAGTCCAATTTTTATTTGTTCATCTGAGAGTCGTCGAGAAAGAAGGAGAGAGACAGAGGGCGAGTGAGAGACAATCGTCACTCTTTGATATCGGCATTGGCAGAGATGAGGCAGCCGGGTGTCCTTCTGGGCTGGAGGAACCCAATCACTTGAGCCATGTCTACTGTCTCTAAAGGTCTACACAGGCAGGAAACTGGAATCAAGATCCAGGGGTCTTTCATGTCCTTAGTTAAGTTTATTCCAAGAGGCCAACACTGTTATAGCAGGCTAAGCCAACACCTATATTGCTGGCATCCCATACGGGTTTCAATGCCAGACCCAGGGCTTCACTTCTCACCCAGCTCCCTGCTAATGGCCTGGGGAAGGTGCAGAGGATGGCTGAAGCATTTGGACCCCGTGCCCATGTGGGAGCCCGAGCTTCGGCCTGGAAACCCAGTTGTTGTGGTCGTTTAGAGAGTGAACCAGTGAATGAACTGTCTCTTCCTCTCCCTCTCTTTCTGTAACTGCTTTTCAAATACTTTTAAAAAAAATTATATTTTTGACAATCTTTACATAGTTAATTAGGGTAAAAAGGTTCAAGGGCTACAGGAAAGTGGGTTAGACTATTATTTCCACATTGTTTCTTTCATGTATCTGAGGTAAAGGGGGATATTAAGGGAAAAGCCCCACCCAGTCTCCCACCCACCCCAGGTCCCGGATGTGGGGCATGCTCCTAGGTTCTTGCTCAAGTGGTTTTGATAGTTCACCAGTTATGAATCGCTGCCAGTCTCTCCACTCCAAGCACAATGAGGTCGTTGGAGAATCCACTGATTGACATAATCCAACATAGAGTCTCTGTTTGCCCAGTTTTTCACTGCCAACCTATGGCTGAGGTAGTTGATTGACTTGCTCTGCCCCTCTGTCTTTTCATGGTTAGGGTTCTGAGTCCAGCAGTTTGATTGGGGATATTCCCAAAGAAACTTTGTCTGAGGTGTTCCCAGACCTGATTCTTGTTTGTACTAGAAAGTACAGGGCCTGGCACAGTCCATCACCCCAATCAGCTGGTGGATGCAGTTGCTGGGTCGGTTCTGTTTCCAGTTCTGTCTTCCACTGGAACCAATGGGTGTTGGAGTCCAGCCTGCTTTTGCCCAGCACACACTCACCCCCACATAAACCAGTAGGAGCTGCAGTCTAGTCGGAGCGACTCACAATAACCCCCACCAGGCCCATCTCCTGCCCTGGTTTGCAACTACATACAGCAGACTAGTCCAGTCTGTCCCACATCCCCTTCTGCTCTCATACATGTCAATGGGTATTAAAGCTTAGTTCCATCTAACCAGCTCCACTATCCAGCCCACACAGATGTTGTTGGGTGCCTTTCTGTCTAGCCACCCCAGCGCCTGTGCTGGTTTTCGTGTCCTCCAGTGGGAGTGGTAACTCAAGAGGGAGGAGCCCACTATTTCCCTTCTAGGCCACTCCCACTCCCAGATTATGCACTCTCCCGGTGGTTCTGTGGTTTAATTTGACAGAATTAGCCCCCAGTGCCAGCTTCTGCCAGCTGATGATGTGGCAAAGCCCAAGCAACCCTCACCCACTCTATTTTTTGTTTGCATCAGTAGGAACAATCAGCTCAGCTTGGCTTTCCCCTGATCTAGTCCACATGAGGCGCACAGGTGTTGTAGCCCTGCCTAGTCTGGTCTGTTCCCCTCCCAGCTCACGCTGTGCAGTGGGAGTGATTGTCTAGCAGGGGAGCACCTTTTTTAAAGAAGAAAAATTATTATTATCTAAAGTTATTTAAAAGTGTTTTATCGTTATTGTGAATGGGAGTGCTCTTAGAAGCTCAGAGTGAGATGATGGTTTGTGAGTTTTCAGGACTGAAGCTTTGTGCCTAGCATCAGGTGCAAGGTGAAGCAGGTAGGGGGTGTAGAAGCTTCAACAGGCTATCCCAAAGATCCAGCTAAGGCAATTGATGAATGTGTCTACACTAAACAACACATTTTCCATGTTGGTGAAATAGCCTCTGTAGGAATAAAACAACATCTGGGACCTTCGTATCTGGAGTGCAGATGTAAATGCCCGGCTTCTATCATCCAAGACCTGGCTGACTCTTGTTAAGGGTTTGTTTGCTCTCCAGCAGCAATGGACTTGGTGCGTGGAGCCATCACAACACACGAGGACTATCGACTGATGGTCAATAGCCTAAGTTTATTAACAGCGGAAGACTTTTTTTTTTTTTTTTAAGATTTATTTATTTTCATTGGAAAGTCAGATATACAGAGAGAAGGAGAGACAGGAAGGAAGATTTCTGCCCAACGATTCACTCCCCTAGTGGCCACAAAGGCTGGAGCTGAGCCAATCCGAAGCCAGGAGCCAGGAGCCTCCACCATGTCTTCCACGTGGGTGCAAGGTCCCAAAGGCTTTGGGCCATCCTCGACTGGTTCCCAGGCCACATGCAGGGAGCTGGATGGGAAGTGGGGCTGCCAGGATTAGAACCGGCGCCCGTATGGGATCCTGGTGCGTGCAAGGCAATAGCCTTAGAGAGTCCCAGCATCAGACTTTCAAAGACAGGTGGTTACACAGGCTTCAGGGAGGGGGTTTGAGGAATGTACATTTCAGCAGCAAAAGGTAGTCTCCTAATATTCCATTTGATCCTTGGCAGGTTCCTTTCCTTGGTCTGTTCGTTCCCTGCCTGGGGAAGGAAGCACCCCTCTTCGATCTAAACCTGAGCACTAGGGAGATTCTTGCCCGTTCATTTCCATATCCACTGATCCTGGAGCCTTCCTGGCAGAACTGCAACTAGCCCTGGCTCCACGCGGGCAAGGCTTCCCAATGTCTTTTCTTCAGTCGTTTCCCTACAGATCTGACCCGTTGTCCTCCTCCAGGGGTTAATGCAGCTACTGCCTTTCAGTTGGAGCCAGCACTCTTTGACTAACCTGACAGTTCTCGGGTCTTGAAGAATTACACTAAATCAATCCTGTCTGTCCTCTGTAAATGCAGCAACAAAGCCCGCATGACAGCATGTCTGCTTACAACATGGCTTACTGAATATTTTTAGACCTCTTGCTCAGAAACAAAAGATTCCTTTAAAAATATTGCTGCTTATTGATAATGCACTCTGGTTACCCAGAGATGGAGAGGAATAACTTACCATCTTCCGGTGTGCTCACGCACATAGGTTCTGCAGGCTGCTTCAAGCAGTTATTTCAGAATCCATTTCTTACAACTTAGAAAATGTGTGTCACAATGTTGTAGCTTTTATGGGCAGTGATTTCTCTGAAGGAGCTGGGCCAAATCAATAAAAATCTTGTGGAAATGAGTCATTATTCTAGATGTAATTAAGACTATCTGGGGCTTAGGAGAAGTAAAAATATTCGCATTAACAGGCATCTGGAAGAAGTTGATGCCATTTCTCATGTGTAACTTGGAAGTGCTTAAGATTTCTGAGGATGGGCCAGGCACAATGGCTTAACTGGCTAATCCTCATCTTGCAAGCACAGGATCCCATAGGAGTGCTGATTCATCTCCCATCCAGCTCCCTGCTTGTGACCTGGAAAAGCAGTAGAGGACAGTCCAAAGCCTTGGAACATTGTACTCATATGGGAGACCCAGAAGAAGCTCCTGGTGCCTAGCTTCGGATCAGCTCAGCTCTGGCTGTTGCGACCACTTGGGGAATGAACGAGCAGTTGCAAGATCTTTCTCTCTGTCTCTCCTTCTCCTTGTAAATTTTCTTTCCCAATAAAATTAAATAAAACTTTTAAAAAAAGAAGACTTCTGATGGGTCCCGGTGCGGTAGCCTAGTGGCTAAAGTCGTTGCCTTACATGCCTCGGGATCCCACATGGGCACCACTTTGTGTCCTGGCTGCATCACTTCTCTTCTCATCCAGCTCCCTGCCTGTGGCCTGGGAAAACAGTGGAGGACAGCCCAAACCTTGGGACCCTGCATACATGTGGGAGGCTTGAAAGAAGCTCCTGGCTCCTGGCTTCAGACTGGTGCAAATCCGGCCATTGCAGCCACTTGGGGAGTGAACCAGTGGATGGAATATCTTTCTTTCTGTTTCTCCTTCTCTCTGTAAATCTGACTGACTTTCCAGTAAAGAAAAAACTTTTTTTTTTAATAGAAGACTTCCGGGGAGAAGGCAACTTTAGAGAGGGTAGAAACAGGAAGAGAATTAGAATTATAAGTGCAGCCTGAAAATGTGATTGTTTTGCGCATCTGAGAACAATTTACAGAAGAACTTCTCAGGGAGGAACAAGGAAAGGGGATTCTGGAGATGGAACCAAGCCCTGCTGTGAACACCGTGGAGTGACAAGGTAACGTTCAGGATGTTACAAGGACTCAATGGCAACAAAATGTTACATGGACTCAATGGATAAAGCAGCGACCTTGAGAAGACCAGCTGTGTCTGAGAGGAGTTCTACTGTAGATAAAAGGCTGCTAAAGGACATTGCATGCTGTAGAGAATCATTTCATGGCAGGAGGAGTTCGAAGATGTAGCAAGTGTCACTTATTCTCTGAATTCACTTTAGGAGTTGCCACAGCCAGCCCAGCCTTCAACAACCACCAGCCTCATCAGCCATCAACACTGTGAAACGACCCTGCAGTAGTGGAAGGACTGGGCTGTGCAGAAGGCTCAGATGGTCGTTAGTGCTTCTTTAAAAGTGTTTACGTTGCCTCTTCAAAAGACATCGTATGGGACCAGTGCAATAGCCTAGTGGTTAGCATCCTCGCCTTGTATGTGCCAGGATCCCATAAGGGCGCCAGTTCTAATTCAGACAGCCCCACTTCCCATCCAGCTCCCTGCTTGTGGCCTGGGAAAGAGTCGAGGACAGCCCAAAGCCCTAGGACCCTGCACCCGTGTGGGAGACCCGGAAAAGTCTCCTGGCTCCTGGCTTCAGGTCGCCTTAACTCTGGTCACTTGGGGAGAGAATCAGCAGATGGAAGATCTCTCCTCTCTGTTTCTTTTTCTTTCTGTAAATCTGACTTTCGTATAAAAATAAATCTTTACAGAAAAAGAGGACACAGTATGTTTTTGCATACTCCTTCTGAGCACTGGGAAAGAAATAATTTGTGATTTATTCTGTAGCGCTGTTTATTTTATCCTGGTAGTCTGGAACTGAACTTGAAGTATCTCTGATTTATGTCTACATTATTTTAGTAATACTTGTTGGAGTAATTATATGCTATTTTATGTAAAAATAATTGTATTTAGCATTAATAACTAAGAAGAGAGAATCCTGAAAGTAGTAAAATGGTAAAAGATCACTATATTTGGATTTTCCCAATTATATTACCTTTTCTAAGGACTTCAAATGGTCCTTTGCAGCTACTGTACCACCAATAAATCCATTTAGAAGCACTAGAATGTTCTCAGTTCTATTATTATGCAGAGGAGTAAATGCAAACTCTCAATAAGGGGGATTTGCTTGCATTCTGTAACTCACCTTTTAGATGCCCCTGCTGTGACAGAAAGGGAGGAGAAATGTTTTTGAGCACCGCTCAGGTCATGACCAATGCCTTATTGCTTGTGTCTCTGCTACTGCCCCGAGCATCATTGGGGACCTGAGCTTTGCCCCCTGCTGTGTGCTGAGTGGAGCTTCCTGGAGACAGCATCTCTTGGGAGAGAACCTGCTGCTGCAGTCAGCTGTAGGGAGGAGACAGCTGCTCCACGGGCCTCTGCCACGTGCCCTCAAAAGCATGCTCATCTCACGTGAAATGTGTTTGTTCTATATAAGTAAAGGAAGTGTAAAAGAACTGAAAAAAAAAAAAAACCAACTGTGATCACATTGGAGCCTCTTGTTCAAATATCACATCCAACCCAGCAGGCAATCCTTTTTCTGCAGATAAAAATCACACTGTCGAAGCACTTCCCATCCGCCCCTGCTTCAAGGCCATCTCTTGTCTCCTTGAGACAGCTGTGAGCACCTGTCCTGACACCTTCGGCTGCCGCTGGAGCCTCAACACATCCCATCTCACAGCAGCAGGAAGACACGTGACGTCACTTCCCTTCTCCACACACTTGCTTTTCTCGCAAACTAAAGGCTTTAGATGGTCCCCGAGGCTCCTCAATTCCCAACCCCTCCCGCTCTGCGCCTTCTGATCCCCGAGCCCGCTGCCCTCACCTGCCCCCTCTGTCCTTTGGCTTCTGTTCAAAGCTTACCTAGCACAGGAAGCTTTTTTTTTTTTTTTTTTTTTTGATGCCCCCTCCCTGGAATCAGCAGCTGGCTTGCTAGCTAGCAGCAGTGGCTGGCAGCAGCAGGGTGTGTGTGTGTGTGTGTGTGTGTGTGTGTTCCTCTGCAGCAGTACGCTCTGTGTCTGTCGTGTGATATTGGCTCCCTCCTCTGCCAACTAACAGCCCTCTGGGAAGAAGGTTGCTTCTATCCTTCCGTCTCTCCACCTGGACCAGCCCTTACTTGAGAATAGTTTTTGAGTGAATGAACTGATGTGCACATACACTTGGTAGACTTTTGGCTGGGAGTGTCCCGCAGGTGACCCCTGCCCGGGCTCTGGCAGCCCCAGCTGCTGCAGGACAGACAACTGCTTGGAAGGAGGCGAGCCAGGCACACGGGAGAGCAAGGCCGCAGGACTGTGATGCTCAGGGCGAGGCAGCCCTGCTTTGGCCTCTGTGAATCAGACCGTACTTGTCTAGGGGTTGGTTGCCTGCTCTAATTGGGAAGGGCACAAAAATTGTTTTGAGTTGTTACATAGCTCAATATTTTCTAACGAGTGTACAGAATCTTGATATGGTTATACATGTATGGAAGAATTCATTGAACCATAAACTGAAGATTAGTAGGTACATTAATGTTTTAAGATACATACATATGTATATTTGATGCAACTTTTTAAAAAAGATTTATTATTATTGGAAAGCCGGATATACAGAGAGGAGGAGAGACAGAGAGCAAGATCTTCCATCTGATGTTTCACTCCCCAAGTGAGCCCCAACGGGCCGGTGCGCGCCGATCCGAAGCCGGGAGCCTGGAACCTCTTCCGGGTCTCCCACGCGGGTGCAGGGTCCCAATGCCTTGGGCCGTCCTCAACTGCTTTCCCAGGCCACAAGCAGGGAGCTGGATGGGAAGTGGAGCTGCCGGGATTAGAACCGGCGCCCATATGGGATCCCGGGGCTTTCAAGGCAAGGACTTTAGCCACTAGGCCACTGTGCCTGGCCCAGATGCAACTATTTTTAAGGTAGATATTTATTTGAAAGGTAAGGCGATAGAGAGGGGAGAGGAGAAATGCAGAGATCTCTTGTCTACGGGGTCACTTCCCAAAGGACGTCAGTGGCCAGGGCTGGGCCAGGGTGAAGGCAGGAGCCAAGAACTCCACGTGAGTTCATCACGTGGATGACAGGTGTCCAAGCACTTGGGGCTGAATTGGAAATGGAGCAGCTGGGACTTGAACTGGCACTCCAGTATGACACTTTGATATCACCAATGATTGCTTAATCTGCTACACCCCGATGCCATCCCCTATATAATGTTTTCTTTAAAGGAATTTTAAAGAAAATCTACCCAAGTATGTCACAGAGAGAATCTCAGAAGTGAGATAGCTTGGTCTTTATCTCTACAGCTCAAACAGGCATTCTGTTTATGTGCGATGTCCCAGACATTGTCAGTTCGTTGAGGAATAAAGGCAAATGATGACATGGTTAATCTGGGAGGGGCTCAGGAAGGAAATATCACTGGTCAAACCTGAGATGTGTGGGTGAAGGTCACGGGGGACACAGATGGACGTGACAGTGAGGGACACGGGGATGCAGTGCTGGCGTGAGGGGCACTGGGGACAGGGATGGACATGATGGTGACGCACAATGCAGTGACAGGAGTATGGGTCACAGCAGGACACTTGTAGGTTTAAACACAGGGCCATGGTTACACTAACTGCAAATAAGGCAAAAGTCACTGTTTCTATGTGTGGTTGTGGGTATGAGAAACACGGTGACACATTTATAAGTGTAAGAGTCACTGGAAATTGAGGAAACTGGGGCTCGGCAGCGTGGCCTAGCGGCTAAGGTCCTCGCCTTGATCCCATATGGCCGCTGGTTCTAATCCCGGCAGCTCCAGTTCCTCTCTATCTCTCCTCCTCTCAGTATATCTGACTTTGTAATAAAAATAAAACAAATCTTTAAAAAAAAAAAAAGAAATTGAGGTAACTGGACGTGGCGATGAGGGACGTCCTGCCAAGTCTGAGATTGATGACGCCGCAGCTCATGGCCACAGCCCACTGGGTGTGTCTGTGAGTTCGGTGTGTTTTCTTTGGTTATGTTGCTTTGACACATACATATATATGTATTTATATTCTTACTTAAACTTCTCTGTTTTTATCACGTGTCTACGTTTACTTATATGTGTCCACATGTGCACACACAAGCAATGCTAAAGGCTACCTGAGTGACGGAGTGCCATTTACATGAGCCAGTGTGAAGGTCGCTATAAACGATGAAGCTATGTGGAGGTGAAGGTCAGGTTGGACACTGGTGGGTGTGCAGGTAAACTTGTTCTTCTGTGATGGTGTGAGGTGCAGACTGCTGACGCGCACCTGTTTGTATGAGCACAAATGTCACCTGTAGACGTTGGTCTGGCCTAAGAGGGCAACCTCAAGGTCCCATCCAATAACAGCAGTTGGAAATTGTTTAAACTGGACAAGTAAAACCTGCAAGCGATAAAGAGAGGAGCACAATTGATACCTACGGCCATTACGGCTAAGATTTTATCATTTCACGTCTCATTTAGACTTGTTCCCATTGTGAGCCCGGAGCTCAGCTAGGTCTCCCATGTGGGCGGCAGGGAGCTGGGTTTGGAAGAGGAGCTGGGGCTTGGAAATTCACCGGGATGTGGAGTGCAGGCAATGTAGCTGCGTTGCAGCAACACCTTCAGGGATGGGCAGTCTCTTCTTTCAAGTAAATTAAAGCAAAACAGAATCAAAACTCAGAAAATCTTGTTAATTCTAAATGTGAACACAACGAAACAAGTGTCAAATATGTTCCTGATCGTTGCTTTGTGTAGTGTGCTGTGGTAACACCGATCTGAATAGCCACGATTGTACATCTGTGTTTCATGCCGCACACACTTGCTTCTTGCTGCGTATTTTGCGATATACTCTTAGTGAGTCCAAATAGGACAAGGGTGTTATCCCAAGTTTGGATGGAAAAGGTCTACAGATAAAGGTTGTAAGATAGAGGCAGCCTCTTGGCTACCGCGTGTCCCATATTCCCATTTCCCAGGAGTGGGAAGCTCACTGAAAGCCGTTCTCCTGTCCGACCTCCCTCGCCCCTCTCACACCGTGACCTCACTGTGCGCTCTGTCCACAGCGTGCGACCGTTGAACCTTTGCATGAGGGAAAGAATTAACAGTCAAAGTATTTCCTCAAAGTGAAAAAAGTGCATTACTCTCAGACACTTTCAAAAGCTGTGCTTATTTCATAAGAAAATGAAAATAAAAGCTCAAGTAGCTTAAAATTTCAAATCAACGGCTAGGAAGGGAATCTGAATTGGAGGCCTCATATTATCTTTGTGTTAAAAAATGAAACTTTTTTGAAAAGAAAGTTTAATAGAAAAAAAAAAAAGACTCTAAGCTTAAAGGAAACAAGGTCTCGGCCCAACCAGACAGCTGTTATTACTGCTGCTGAAAACGACTCTTGCTACAGACATGGAAAGCGGTTGGAGCCCCTTTCTCACAGCGCCTGGACACGGATGTAATGTGGTTTTTTATGCCTCACAAATTAAGGGTCACTTCAAGCAGCTGCGCCGGCCAGCTGCCGGACTCCCTGCTCTTCCTCACAAGGAAGCCTCTGTATTCAGATGGTGGCGCAATGATCTTTCCATGGAGTTGTGCTTCCTTTCATCTCCCTAGCTACAAACTTACAATCTTGCGCAGTTTTCAAGAATTAGTGTTACAAACGAGCGAAGTTCGTAAGCGACACTAGAGGGCGTGCGTGGGCCACCAAAGGAGCGGAGGCCACAGGTTGCACGGTTAGGGCAGGACGTGGTGGGGAAGCAGAGCCGAAACCAACTGTGGGCACTGTTCTCTTGTACTGCTAATAATTAGTTTGTAATAGTGGAAAAGTTCATTTTCATTTGATACTTTATGCTGTAGTATACTGTTTTTCTTTTTTCTTTTTAAAGATTTATTATTATTGGAAAGCTGGATATACAGAGAGGAGGAGGAGAGACAGAGAGGAAGATCTTCCATCCGATGATTCACTCCCCAAGTGAGCCGCAACGGGCCGGTGCTGCGCCAATCCGAAGCCGGGAACCTGGAACCTCTTCCGGGTCTCCCACGCGGGTGCAGGGTCCCAAAGCTTTGGGCCGTCCTCGACTGCTTTCCCAGGCCATAGGCAGGGAGCTGGATGGGAAGTGGAGCTGCTGGGATTAGAACCGGTGCCCATACGGGATCCCGGGGTGTTCAAGGTGAGGACTTTAGCCGCTAGGCCACGCCGCCGGGCCCTGTAGTATACTGTTTTCATAGCTATGAACTGAGAAGTATCATGGGGGGATAAGACAAATTGCTTTAATGCACTCGAGTATCTTTGGGACATTACATTTCGCTATTTTCTTCTGTTTGAATTTTCTAAAATCTATGTTGAGTCACTCCGGCTTGGTGGAAAGCCTGTCTCTATATTTATTTATTTTAAAAAAGATTAACAAATATGGAATGCTTCACAAATTTGCATGTCATCCTTGCGCAGGGGCCATGCTAGTCTTCCCTGTAGCGTTCCAATTTTCGTACATGTGCTGCCGCAGCGAGCACCTGTCTCTATATTTAGTGGTCTATGACCTGGAGCAGATCACGGAGCTGTCAGTTTTCTGGAGTTTGGATTGAATGCAGTGTAATACACGCCCTGTGAGGACTGCGTGGGGATGCTTGTAAAGGAAGGCAGGCTGGGAGAATTCCAGAAGAACTGATTGATTCAGAATTCAATATTTTATTGCTATCACAGAGGTGGAGAGTAGAATGGGGGTTACACGGGGCTGGGGACAGAGGGAAGTTGGAAGTATGGGAAAGTTGCTCAACGCACGCTAAATTACAGGTAGTTAGCAGTGCATTCTGGTGCTGTGTTACCCAGTAGGGAGACCAAATAATGTCTGTCTGAAAAAGCTAGAGAAAGAAATGATGCCCCTTTGAGGAGATCCGTTGTCCCGATTTGAACATTACACAGTGTATGTGTGTAAGGAAATATAACATGGGGCGAGGCGCAACTGCTCAGTGGCTAAATCCTAACCTTGCACGCCCCGGGATTCCATAGGGGCACTGGTGTGTGCCATGGCTGCTCCACTTCCACCCAGCTCCCTGCTTGTGGCCTGGGAAAGCAGTTGAGGACGGCCCAAAGCCTTGAGATCCTGCACTTGCCTGGGAGACCTGGAAGAAGCTTCTGGCTCCTGGCTTTGGATCGGCTCAGCTCCGGCTGTTATGGCCACTTGGGAGTGAACCAAATGGAAGATCTTTCTCTGTCTCTCCTCCTCTCTGTAAATCTCCCTTTCTGAGAAAAATAAATAAACCTAAAAAAAAAAAAGAAATATAACATAACCCATAAATAAGCATAATTTTATGTCAATTAAAAAATAAAATCACCAAAAGAATTAAGCAGATCAGTATTTAATTCTCTCATCTTTCGATATTTTGCATTTTGAATATATTTTGCTTAACTGTTTACGAACATGATTCTGTTAAACACCATTTATTATTACTATTATAAAATAATGCGTGCTTATGAAGACAGAGAATTATACAGAAAAAATAAAAACCATTGAAAAATTTCACTCTTGGATATTTATGAGTATACTTTGGTCCCTTCACGCTCCAATTAAGTATATAATTTTTTTTAAATTATTTATTATTTAACTTCAGTAATTACATTGTATTATGTGACACAGTTACATAGATACTTGGGTTCTCAATTAAGTATATAATTAAGTACAATAGTGGTGGAGCGCCTGGAAGGATGTTGGGGATGGAGACAGAACGGGGATAGTTAGTGGATTTTGGGGTGCAGTTGGACAGGAGGAATAACTTTCAATGTTCCATGGCATAATGGGGGTAATTAAGGGTGACAAAATTAGTTGTGTATTTCAAATAATCAATAGAGAAGATTTTTCATCACCCCAACACAAAGAAATAATCGATGCCCATTGGGCGTTTCATGTCGCTGATCATGCCGATGGCCCTACTTTGATTATTGCATATTGCTGTCACGTATGAACAATTATCATATACCAAATAAAAACAAAATATATATATATATACTTTTTACCAAAAGAATCCAAAGCATCCCATGGGTTTTTGAACGCATAAGTCTTTTAGTTTATGGAGTAAAAAATTGTTTATTAAATGCGTGATGATGATGATCTAACAGCAAGATGATAAATTTTGGTCTCTGAAAATGTTGTGATTTTCTGCTCAGTAAGATCCAAGAAATTCTTCCCCAACCTTCTGTTCCTGGTGAAATTAAGGCAGAAGTAGAATATATTTTAAAATATCGAGTGTTTATATTTCTGATTTTAAGGCTAAGAATTGGTTGAGAAGTGTTGTTAACATCTTGGGGAACACAATGCCAGCCAGTTCCTGATCAAAGGAATAGTGCCAGTTCAGCTCCCACCAGTTCAAGAAAAATGTATCTATTGTGGTCCCTTAACTAGGTATACTAGTTGATTGACAGGAAAGAAAATACTGGCTTTGTGCACCTGTTATTCTTTGTTAAGATGAAAGTTATTCTTGAGGAGGAAATCAGGAGTTCATCCTTTGCTGTTAAGCTCAGTGGGAAGACCTTGCCAGGCCTGAATACTGTTCTGAAAATCCACTTAAGAGCCTTTGGAAATGAAAACAGACACGAGACAGCTGAATAGTACCCTACAGCCATTTTAAGGTGTATAGAAGCTGGCTGTATATAAACTAACATTGAAATGTCAATGAAGCAGTCACAGGATGTGGTTAAGAACTTGTATGTTTTTTAACATATTGATTACTCAATACCATATCAATTAATTCCATAATGCTGTAAATTGTTGTTGATGTCATGTTGTGGCTTTAAATAGATCAGGATGATATTCTGCCAGCTCTACCTTCAGACCAGAGATGGTCTCCCCAAGAAACCGTTGAATTGATCTGGACAATAAGATGCTGGACTCTATGCTTGGTATATGCAAAGAAAGACTCTTGACTGAATTTGAACTGTAATACTGCAACAAGGTGGAGGAACCCACCATGGGGTGAGGGTACTGGGAGGGGTTGGGGGAATCCCAGAGCCTATGAAACTGTGTCACATAATGCAATGTAATTAATAATAATAAAAAAAGGGCCTTTGGAAACACTCAGCTCCTTTTGTGAGAAGTTGAAACTACTTCTCTTCCAGACATTGATAATTTGGTGAATGATTAATTAGGGGGTTAGTTTCTTGTTTCTTGGCCAAATCTCAGATCACCCAGTACTGCAGGCAGACAGTCCTTTAATTACTGAGATGGGAGGACTTGGTGCCAGCGCCAGGTAGAGTGGAGCAGTGTGCAGAGCCTGACCTCTGTGTCCTTTTCCTAGAGGTGGCCAAGCTCTTTGAATCTGGGGAGAATTTGTCTTTGGGCCAGAAAAGTCCAGTGTCCCAGGCCAAGCCCAAGTCGACAGGAGAGGTCAACTCAGGGAAAGGGAGCTGTTCAGGTCAGCCACGGGGCCTTCCCATTAATGATGATTGGTTCTCCTTGTGCCCCAATGTGCCAGGGACAGTTCCTATGCCAGCTGATGAATCTGGCCCTGCAAATGTCAGGTAGATGAGATAAAGGGGACTTGCTTCCTTAAAAAAAAAAAATTGGGCCCAGCGGGATAACATAGCAGTTAAAGTCCTCGCCTCGAACGTGCTGGGATCCCATATGGGCGCCGGCTCTAATCCCGGCGGCCCCACTTCCCATCCAACTCCCTGCTTGTGGCCTGGGAAGGCATTTGAGGACGGCCCAACGCCTTGGGACCCTGCACCTGTGTGGGAGACCTGGAAGAGCTCCTGGTTCCTGGCTCCCGGCTTCGGATTGGTGCAGCTGTGGCCATTGCAGCCACTTGTGGAGTAAATCATTGGACAGAAGATCTTCCTCTCTGTCTCTCCTCTTCTCTCTATATATCTGACTTTGCAATAAAAATAAATAAATTAAAAAATTATTTTTAGTGTTTATTTGAAAAGCAGCGTTCTGGGGATGGGGCGAGGGGGATGAGATCATCAGCGGTTCAGTCCCTCAGCAGCCACAGTGATCCCAACTGGACAAAAGCCAAGAGACAGGAACTGCAAGCGGTCTCTCGCGCATGCTTGGACTGTCTGCTGCTGCTTTCCCAGGTACACTGGGAGCGAGCTGGGTTAGAAGTGGAGTAGCCAGAACTCGAAGCAATGCTCAATGGTATGCCTGTGTGGGAAGCAGCGGCTTAACTGCCTGCCTTACTACTCACAGTGCAGGCTTGTCTCATGTTTTGGGTCTGTTTTTCGTTCTCACTGCAGCTAGAATAACCCAGGGCTGCACTGTGTTAGCATCCAGGAAGGCAGCCAGGCGAGTCTGTCCTCCAGGAACCCCCCTGCCACCTATAGCACCAAAAAAAAAAGGTTAGAACTCCTGCTGCTATTTAAACCCAACTCTTTGGGGGCACCAAGTGGGTCCCCAAAAGCAAAGCATAGTCGTGTCTGCTTGGAGGACAGATCAGAGGACACCGGTCACTTTTGAAGCGACCCTGACTTCTTTTCTAAAGCACTGTGTCTGCTGGGCTCCTCTGGTTCCTGAGCGATTCCACAGGTGGGGTGGGATTTATATCGTCTGTTGGCCTCTGCACCAGAGGTTGCCACACCTTGGTGGAAGGCAGGTGGCAAACACATTATGCGTGGCAGCCTGCAGTGTGCTGCAATAGTTCAAGTCTGTCGCTGTGGCCACAGGCCGTCGATGTGAAGAGTCCTGTCTGCGTTTCAGTAAAACACCATTTGTAAAAGCAGGAAGTGGACAGGTGGCTGGTGGCTCTTGTTCTCACCCACTTGAACCTCAGTGGTCCCACAGAACAATGTCAGAGCAACCTGCCAGTAAGGAAAGAGAGTCAGTCGCAAAGCGAGGAAACATCTGTTAAATTCTCTGGTTCTGATTTGGGTTTGGTTACCCCCTGGAGCCTCTGAAGCCCTAGCAGACAGCAGCAGACTCCTTCCCTGGAGAGGAGACCCAGCCCCACCTGGAGAGGATTGGCACTGTGCCCAACTGTGTTAGTAGAGGCACTTTTGGGTTGGCCCTCTGGGCAAGGGCTGTGCAACAGGCCATTTTTTCAGAGAATGTTTGCAAGACAGATGTAGGGTTTTTTTTTTCCCCTCCAACTCTGCATTGGGAAGTGTCTGCTCCGTGGAAAACTCTCCAACGAGCACTTCTCCGGATCGCCACTGGGCCATTTGCCCTCCACTGACCTCTGGTTCTGAAGGGGCTCATTGATTCTCAGCGTGGAGTCTTGCACTCGGTCACGGATCTGGTATTCTGCACGGGACGTGGCGCCACCTGCTGTCCGATGGAGGAAGTCACCCCCAGTGTTCCCAGTGACTTACCAGCTCGTTGCAGAACTTGCTTGGATGTTGCAATGATTCGAAGGGTGACCTAATGTTATGCTGGAAAGAGTCTTGCTTTCCAGAAGTTTCCGTGTGATCCCATAAAGGGATCCGCGTTGCCGTGTCACAGAACTGTGGACCCAGCGAGGTCGGCTCCGGCTAAGGCTGAATGTCTGTGGGAAGCCGTGGAGGGATTTCATCCTTTGCTGAGGAATCCCGAGGTTGGGGCTGCCCTTTGGTACTCATGACTCGCTTGCCAGCTTGTGACTGGCTGTGAGTCCTTCTGGTTCTTTCCCGTAGATGGAAGCTTGTGTTCAGGAAGGGTAACTGCTGCTGAGAACTCCCAAGAACTTGTAGGTGGAGACAAGGGAGCTTCAAAAAATTCTGCGTGAAAATGGAAAGATAGGCCCCAAGCAATAGCCTAGTGGCTAAATTCTTGCCTCTCATCTGCCAGCATCTCCATATGAACACTGGTTCATATCCTGGCTGCTGCACTTCCCATCCAGCTCTCTGTGGCCTGGGAAAGCAGTCGAGGACAGCCCAAAGCCTTGGGACCCTGCACCCGTGTGGGAGACCCGGAAGAGGCTCCTGGCTCCTGACTTTGGATCAGCTTACCTCTGGCCATTGTGGCCATTTGGGGAATGAACCAGAGGATGGAAGATCCTGCATTTCCAATAAAAATAAATAAACCTTAAAAAAAGAAGAAAATGGAAATATCAATTTACTTTGACATAAATAATTGTGAAATAACTTCTTGTTTCTATTTATTTATTTTTTAGCCTTCATTTAAAACTTATCATCATAATCTTTTACTTTTGATGGTGCTTGCATAGTTGACCAGGGTGGGAAAGGTCGAACCCTGGGGGAGAGTGGGTGAGATCATTGCTTCCTGTATCTGGAAGAAAGGGGGAATTTAGGGGAGAACCCGCTTCCAGGCTCCCCACCGCCCCAGTACCCAGGGATGGGGAGTGGCCCCCTCATGTCATCCCAGGGACCCCGATGTGGGGCCTGATCCAAGGGTTCTCCTCAAGTGGTTTCCATAGTTCTGAAATGCTGTTGATCTCGCCAACCCAAGCTCCATTTGCTGTCATAGTCCTCCCCAGCCTCCATTCGCCCAGATGTTTGCTGTCAATGATTGACTGCGTGGTTGAGCAATCTGTTCTGTGCTCCTTCCTCTGCTCTGACACCAGATGTTCTCTGCAGACCCCAATGGACTGCCGCATCCTCCGTGTACATCTGGGCTTGCCGTCCACTGCTCGTTCTTAGCCACTGAGGAGGCCAAGTTCTGACACCTGCATTCCACGGCCTGACCACAGATCCCACGATTCTCCCCACGGTTGGACTTTTGAGTCCTGTGGCTCAGATGTGGGATCCCCAAAGTAACCTCATCTGAGGTGATCCCAGACCTGACTCTTGTGTGTGCTTGCCAGTATGGGGTCTGGCGCAGTCTGTCACCCAAATCAACTCATGCACATGCTGGTGGCTGCAATTGTTGGGTCAGTTCTATCTCCAGCCACATCTCTTACATAAACCATTGGTTACTGTACCAGTAAACATGTACATATATATGTACACGGTTGACCCAGAGCAATCGTGCTCACCACAGACTCAACCCTCATGTTAACCAGTGGTAACTGCAGCCTAGTTGGGGGATCTCCATGTGTGTTTTCCATGAGCTTTTGTGCCCCCTTCTGTAGTTTCTTCCAATTCTGTCAAGGTTTTTGGGCCAGGTGGACTCTGTTTTTACTAGGTCTCCTTATTTTGTTTCTCTTTCAACGTAGCCGTACATCCCTTGCGCATGGGAATTTCCACCCTCTTGCTCCTTCAAAATGAGCATTATGAGGAACTGGATTCTTTTGGCTCCTTTTGTAATTACAAAAAGTTTTCTAAAGTTTCATTTATCTCTTTGAGGGCAGTGAGAGAGACGCACACAGATGTAGCTGTGTAGGTAGATTGTTCATCAACCGGCTCACTCCCCAGTGACCACGGTAGCTAAGGGTGCATAGGATGACGCCAGGCCCCGGGAACTCCACCTAAGTCTCCCCTGTGAGAGAACCATCCTGCGTTGCCTTCTCAGGCACGCGAGCAGGGAGTTGGAGCTGAAATGGAGAAGCTGGGGCTGGAAAAGGTACTCCCGCATGGGATGGGAGGTTGCCCTCCTTTCGCTTCCCACCAGCTTGGTTCTTTCTCAAGGGGATGATCTCGCCTGGCTGTATTACATTGGGACTGGGAGTGTTTTCAGAAAAGAAGCTCCTGCGTGACTGTAACATGATCCCCTCTTTAGTGGTTGCTCCATGTGCTGTCCTTCTTGGTAAAATCCAAAACCCAAACCTGAGTTTGGACTCTTTGTAAATTTAAGGTTTTAGTTACTACTACTTTACATTGGAGCCCGAGATAATCATTTATCCTAATCTGAGTTATTATTATTTTTCCAGTTTTAGTAAAATTATTCTAACATGGATAGTGGTTGATCTTGAAGCATCGCATCAGCTGCAGGCATTTTTATATTCATGCAAACACAGAGCAAGCTCAGAACCCAAAGTACAGTGGAAGCCGCTTCTGTGTGGCTTTGCTTTCGGCTGCTCTTGTCATTCCAGATGAGTCCTGCACAGAAATCTGGGTTCCTCTTCAGTGTGTCCGACCCCGGGAGTGTGCAGACTCCAGGAGGAACTCCAGTAGAAGAGGTGATGGAGACAATGAAGAGATCAAAGAGATACCGACCATATCAACATAAAGGTGACCTTCCTACTTGGGGCCAGGTAAAGGCTTTGGCTAGAAAGGCTGAAGGGTCGCTCACCAACACCAGGGTTCTGAAGACAGCAAAACATCTCCTGTTGGCCGTGGTAGCAGTTTAGTGCTTACTTGTACTACTGCAGTAAGTGGTGAACATGTCTATTGGTCCTACATCCCCATCCACCTCTGCTACAACTGGTAGATTGGACTGACCCTGAGCCTGTGATGTATACGAATCATAGCGTATATATGCCTGGTCCATGGCATTCTTCTGGACCTGCCTTCCCTGCAGAAGAGGGCAGGACTATCAACATATCCTTAGGATTTGAGACCTTGCCCCTATTTGTTGGACACCGTGAGCTATGCCTGAGGCCCAAGTCTCAGTTATGGGGATATAATATCCGTAAAAAGCTACATTTAGTATTGTTTGAGGCTCTGACATTTATCTTTCCAAAAGATCTGGGATACAAACATTTCATAGGGAGTCAGACATATACTACATAACTGGCCCAATGAGCCAGTTTGGGATACAGTCACCTGGAAGTGTTATAATTTTCCTGCTATACATTGGTCCACTTGCAGAGGACGAAGAGGAAGAGTTTCCATTCATGCAGGATATCAATTTGTTGATTGGGGACCTCTGGATTGTTATAACTGTCGCCTACATACATGTCTTAATGCTTCTGTACCTATTGATTTTACTTTGGATACACTTTTTCTCCTAAAGCAAAGACTTGGGATTTGGCTGCCGGTGAACCTTACCAGGCCTTGGGAGGAGGGCCTCATGGCAGGATTCATGCCATCATCTCCTGTGTCGCAGCAAACGATTTGTTGAATGGATTACTTGGGATTAATTGGATTTATTGCTACTGTCTCTGCAGTGGCACCTTACTCGTCGATCCAGACTCACCGATTTGTAGAACAATGGCAAAAGGACTCTCCTGTACTATGGACATGGCAAGCTCATGTTGATGAGCAGATAGAATCAAGGTAACAGGATGTTCAAGCTGTTGTACAATGGTTGGGGGGACAAGTCTTAGATTTGCCAAAACAGCTGTCATTGCGGTGTGATTGGAATGTGACATCTTTCTGTGTTACCCCTACTCATTTTAACCATAGCCAATATGCCTGGGAGATGCTAAAATATCATCTCCAGGACCTTTGAGGGAATTTATCCCTCGATGTCCGCTCCTTGCAAAGAGAGATTTTTCAAACATTTCCTAAACAACTTCCTGCCGTAACAGGCTAAGGGCTGGCAGAAGGCATTGCCAATGCCCTTCAAGGGATGATCTTAAAGCCTGGTGGCAAAGTGTGACTCAGGTTTCCCTTGCAGGCATTGCAGCTGTTCTTATTTGTCTCTGTTTTCTGCTTGTAGGATGCAGATGGTTCCAAGGACAACTAATTGTTCAGAATGATGCTAGACTGGACACTGCACTGATGTAACTGTCATTAAAAAACAAAAAATGGGGGAGATGTCGGAACACAGCCCATAGGAAAGCTGGGGCAGCAGAGGCTTGTGGGACCCTGTTGAGGAGAGGCTCCAGGAAAGAGAAGGCAGAAAGTCTCTCCCCCACAGTGTGCCCCTGCCCTTGGATGTGCGTTCATGCTCTTCTTGAAGATAGGCAGACACCTGTGCTCTGTCTAGTCAATCAAGGATGGACAGCACTCTTTATCTATTCCCTGTTTCAATAACTTTGACTAAGCCACCTTGTTAGCTTCTTTGACTAAGCCACCTTGTTAGCTTCTCTGTGTACTTAGACATGATCTGAGTTATGTTTGAACCATTGTTTCATGAAATGTATAAAAACTGAAACCCTGCAAATAAACTTTGTCAATTTCCAAAAGAGAGCACTGTCCCCCCCATTTCTTTAGGTCGCATCTTCTCCCCAGGAACCTGCCAGGTAAACTTGCATCCAGTTCTCATGTGAGCTGTGCTGCAACCCAGCCCAGCATGGTCCACAACCCTTTTTGGCTCCTGTGGGTGCCAACAGGTGCTCTGGCCTGACCAAGCCCAGCCTGGACTGTCCTTAGACCTGGCCCTCACACATGCTTACAGGTGTTGCAGCCTGGCCTGGCCTGGCCTGTCCCTAGCCCTGGCTCTATTGCTCCCCAGTGGGAGCTGGGACCTAGCAGGGGAGCTCCTTCAGGTCCCCTATCAGTCCTGCTTCCAGCCCAGCTGTCATGTGTACGTGTAGGTGCTGTGGTTGTGTTCAACAGGGTCCATTCCCAGCCCCAGCCTTTGTATGTATTGGCGAAGACCCCATAGCTTTTATGGCTCTGCTCATCTCTTCTTCCTCAGGGAGCCAAGGTTCTTGTACTTCATCCACTTGTGGGACTCACTTGTTCTTGTGGCTTCTCTATAATGAGGGATTCACACAGTCAGGACATTTCTTCTGGAGATCCAACCCAAGCAACATTCAAACACCCTTCCGTCATTCTCTGAAACTCTTGACACCATCTTCCTTGGAGAGTCTTTGGTTGCTGAAGCGCAACTCCTAAGAGGTTGTTTCTTGGCCAAGAGAATCTGGCACATTTTCAGTGAATTAACATTGTAGTTAGTACTTGCCAGTCCTTGCCAGTCCCCTCAACTCTTGCAGTGGGTATAATTCATTCCCAGGTTAGGAAACCACTGTTCCATGCCAGTTTATATCCCAACTTTCAAAGACAAAACAAAAACAAAAAAAATTGCTTAAAAACAGTGATATAATACTTAAAAATACTTAAAAAATGTTTTTTAACAGATTATTACTGAAGTGGAAATTCTGGATTAAGGAAACAGTAAAAATGTATATTGGATGATTGCATGAACTTTTGGAAAAATGAATGAAAGCAAATAAAAACCTAGAAAGGCAGAGGTAATAGACATTTTTCTACTCACTCATCAATGTGTGTATTCACAAAGCATTTTAGAAGAAATGGAGTGTATGATACAACAAATCCTAAATGTTTCCACAACCATTTTGTAAATCCAATGACAGCCATGTTACGCATTTGATATAAGAGTTTGATAGATGTTTGCTGGTCTTCTTAGGGAATTGTATTGTGTGAGGAGTCAGACTGGATAGTAGGCAGGTAGGGTCTCCAGGTCCCTGGTAAAATTATCCTTTAAAATGTAAAAATGGGAAAAATCAAGATGGCAGAATAGGGTAAGCACACGTTTGAATGGACAGAGAAACATTAGCCAGTGTGAAGGAGAGAGGGCACATTCCAGGAAAGAGAAGAGGACAGAACAACAGCAGAGGGGTACCTGCAGGCTGGCAGACACAGGAAGGCAGCGGACACAACGGTGTGGTATTGCAGTGACTGATAAACTCAGTGGCATCCAGCGAGCTGTGATTTGCAGTGGCAGCTGGAGCTCCAGCAGTAACAAGGTGGGGACATTCACTGGGAGCTCAGCAAGTGAACCCAGACAAAGAACTGCCTGTCCTGCTGGTCTGATTGATTTGACCAGGAGCAGAGACAGAGTGGCAGGCCCCAGACGGGCAGTGTGGGAACAGGATGGATTTCATAGCCCAGTCAGCCCCCTAGGACCGAATCGGGCACCATTTTGTCTAGAAAGGCAAAGGCTATGGGACAGGACTGCGCATGCACTGAGCTGGGAGCATGCACTAGGCTCACCCTTTTGTTCCTGGGTCAGTGGTAGACACTGCCGGCCATTGAAAAGAAGTTTTTCTTTCTGCCCCTGGCATGGCTCATGTGAAGCTTCTCCCTGACACTGTACATGAAAGACCCATTTCCAGCATTTCCTTGGGTTTTTTTCTTCCTTGGAGCCCTCTCCTATCACTAATACAGGAGTCCTCTTTCTTCCTTTCCTGAATTAATCATGCTTTGCAAGCTAGAGCTTGTCCTCATGAAGATCCTTCTTCTGTGTGAGACAAGAAGCAAGCTTGCTGCTGTGTTTGTGTCAAATCCCCTACAACACAAATATAGGGTGGAACAAGACCATGACCCTTCCCATATAAGCAACCAGGCCAGCAAACCAGCCCATCTCATAACTTTCCAAAGGCTGGCACTGAACCATGCTTTCCCAGCACATTGTTAAAAGCAGAGACCCTCCCAGGATGGATCACATTCCAGACAGCAGTTTGGGCTGACTTTGTTCCACGAAGGAGGAACAGGTTTGGGAAACAACCAAATGCATGTGTTTTTCTCCGTTGCATTTGGCTTCACTTACATGAATTTTGGCCTGATGAATCTGACTTCTCATATCAATCTAGAGTCATGATAGTCAGAATTTCCCATTTTTTAATGATTCTGTGGTGACAAGCAACATCTGTCCTCACCTAATGCTAATCATTCTATTACAACAAAATAAGGCAATTTTCAGGAGTTTCATTTTTGACACCAGTCTCAAGATGTGTTAATTCCAGAGGACTCTATAAGCAGCATTAGACCTGTATTGGAATCAAATTTTATCATGCAATAAAACAAATGTTATCATTATTGCATTTGTTATCCTCTTAATTGGCATAGCCTTCTTTTTTTTTTTTGCCCTTTTTTTTATTGTATTGTTGTTGACAATCTTTACATAGTTAATTACAGTTAAACAAAAAGGTTCAGGGGGTATAGGGAATTGGGTAATACTATTATGTCCATATTGTTTCCATCATGTATCTGAGGTAAAGGGGAATATTGAGGGAGAAGCCCCACCCGGTTTCCCGCCCACCCCAAGTCCCGGATGTGGGGCATGCTCTGATTGGCATAGCCTTCTTAAAAACTGATACCATTAATGCTGGCTTAAGTGATCTCAATATAAGTATATGTTTGGAACCAAATCATTTGCAATATACATTTCTGAATAAGAATATATGCTACTGTTATTTCTCCAGTTCTTTGTAGACTGAACTTTGTCACAACGTATCAAAGTGATTCATTTTCCTAATTCATTAGAATTTTCAAGCTGCAAAAGACAAGCATCCCCATGATTATTAACATTTTTGTCTGCCAGTTTATGCTTCTACACACTTAACAGTCCTGCGGAGTGTGAGCGAGATCACGCCAGACAAATCTAGGGTGTATTAAGGGTCTTTATTAACCAAGCTTGGTGATAACAGGGCCCACTATAGCAAATCACAAGTCCATATGGCAATCCAGTCAATCATAACCCCAAGAGGAACAAATGGTCTTTACCCTGAAGTCCATCCATTAAGCTGAAGACCTATGTCCCAGCTTCCCCAGCAATGTAAGTTATCCTAAGAGTCATACGGTGAACATCTTGGACACACTTTCTTTCTTTCTTTTTTTTTTTAAAGATTTATTTTTATTACAAAGTCAGATATACAGAGAGGAGGAGAGACAGAGAGGAAGATCTTCCATCTGATGATTCACTCCCTAAGTGAGCCGCAACGGGCCGTTGCGTGCCGATCCGAAGCCGGGAACCTGGAACCTCTTCTGGGTCTCCCACGCGGGTTCAGGGTCCCAATGCTTTGGGCCGTCCTCGACTGCTTTCCCAGGCCACAAGCAGGGAGCTGGATGGGAAGCAGAGCTGTTGGGATTAGAACTGGCGCCCATATGGGATCCCGGGGCATTCAAGGCGAGGACTTTTAGCCGCTAGGCCATGCCGCTGGGCCCCACACTTTCAAAGCTGCAGACATTCACCTTTCCCTGGCTTCTCTGCCCACATTCCTCTACTGCTAGGCCTCACCTCTCCTGGAACTCTTGAAATACACAAGTTAGAAATACAAAGCAACTTAGCATTAACATCTTTATTGTCCCACCCAAGCAGTGAACAGAGGTTGGGGAATACAGACCTACAGGGGCCATGCTCAGGGGTTACCTATCCTCAGAGTCTGTCTGTGGGAAGCCACAGAGCTAACAGGTAGTGGGGAGGCCAAGAGTTGAGCGACAGAGCAATGCAAGCACAAGGCCAAGAAAGCGAGCCCCTCCCTGTCATGGGCTTTGATGGGGGCTTGCGAGGAGAGTGGTTACACAACAATGCAGTACCACCTTCTCTCAGGTTCCAGGTGATGACAGGTGGGCAGAAGGGACTATATAGAGGGAGGAGGCGAAGTGGCTTCCAAAATCATAATCGTGAACTTGCTGCCTAAGCCACAACAACAGTATATAAAGATTATGTTATAAAAAGGGGATAGTTCCAGTTGAACTTGGAATAAATGAAGCTTAGTAATGAACAAGTGTGTTAAACTGCTGCAGGGACTTCAGTGCTGCTTCCCAGGGCCTGCACTGGTGGGAAGACGGAGCCAGGAGCCAGAGTGCAGATTGAACCTTGACTTTGATATACTAGGCTAAATGTCTGCTCCCACAACTGCTTAGTTTTCATGAAGTTCAATTAATATTTTTTTTCCTTAGGCTTTGGTGTTGTATCTAACAAGTCCTTGTCCAGCCTCCAAACACAATGTTTGCAATGTGTTCTGGGCGCTTTACTATTTCATATCGTGGATTCAAGCTTGTCACCTGCCGGAGTCCAGCTCCAGCCTGGGTTTCGGAACTCGGGAAGGGTGCGTGGACGAGGCGCAGAAAGAAAGAGACGGACCACTAGGATTCCATGATGATAGTGGACACGGCAATAAAGCCGTCTGCTTTATTTATACAGAATCAGTTAAACTCTGGCTCAGACTTTTTACGTCATGATCAAATGGGTGTTTCTAAGGACAACCATGCCATCGGCTTTATCCAAAAACAATAGAAATTCCTGCTACAATTCTTATCCTACAACCTGATCTTGTATCACAAAGAAGAACCTAAAGATTAAGGAAAGGATGAAACCGTAAACACAGGTCCCTTGATTAGCATAAGGTCAATGGGGACAGCCAAAACAGTAGGAATAATAGAAGGCCCTTTTGTAAGACATTATCATTGACATTAACCTCCAAGTTCACATTGTGTAAAAAGCCAGTCTCACAATAGCGAAAATGCCTGGACAGATTAGAATTCTTCCGCTGAGCCGGCATAGTAGGCACAGCGAATGTCCAAGCGAAAAGCACCGACACACGGAGACCATGATGGTGGTAGAAGTGCTGGGAGCCATCTGCTCCAAAGCCTCTTTGTTACATATTATCTCCTCTTCCCCCCAAGCCCATTAACGGGACAATAGGACGTCAATGAGTCTGCAAAGGCCAGGTGCTACTGCCTTAGGCCTGATTCCTGAGTGCTCAGCTAAAGCAATGTAAATCAGCTCCACAGCCCACAACAGTCACCTGTTTTGAGTAATCTTTGTGAATGCTACAGATTATGAATTGAGACTCTTTAAAAAAAGTTCTTGACAGTTTCATCACCTTTTGCTGAAAACACCAGTCTTTTGCTATTCATTGGGGTTTGTGGAAAATAAACTGACCAGACACAAACAGGTCCATGTTGGAACTCTGTTTTGTTCATTTATCTTTATGTCCCTCAATATCCCAGTGGTTCATTGTTTTGGTTATTGTGGCTTTAAATGTCTTGACAACAGAGAAGTGAAATATCTAAATAGGTTCCTTTTCAAAGTCATTTTTGGAAACAACGATTCTATTTTGTTGGCATTGCCATATTAATTTTCAAATAATCTTCTTAATGATTGTAAAGATGCCTACTAGGACTTTGGCTTGTATTGCTTGGGATCCTTAGGTCAGGATGGAAAGAACTGACAGGTTGGTAATACCGAGTCCTTTGATCTGGGCACATGATACATGTCTCTATAAATTCATTAATTTCCCTCAACAATGTTTTATAGGTTTAAGTATTCTATGCTTTCTATCAGATTTATTCCTCAGTATCTTATACTTTCTGATGTTACTGTAAATGTTATTTTTTAAATTTAGATTTATAATTGTTGAGTGCAAACACATATAACATATAAATATGATGTACATATATATATATAAAATACAATTTACTTTTTGTATCTAATATTCAGTAACATTGTTAAGTTCTTTATTCATCCTCATGGCTTTTGACAATTATTTCTTCATAAACTTGTTGCCTAAGTTGAAAAAGGGTACTTCTTTCTTCAATTTAGGCAAATTTTAATTTTTTGTTTCATCTTGCTGTACAGATTAAACATTCTATGGCACCTGGCACAGTAGCCTGGCTAAAGTTGTCCCTTTGCACCGGCTGAGATCCCATAAGGTCACCAATTTGTTTCCCGGCCATCCTGCTTCCCATCCAGCTCCCTGCTTGTGGTCTGGGGAAGCAGTCAAGAATAGCCCAAAACCTTGGGACCCTGTATCCATGTGGGAGACCTGGAACAGGCTCCAGGCTCTTGGCTTAGGATCGGTGCAGCTCCAGCTGTTGTGGCAGCTTGGGGAATGAATCAACAGATGGAAGATCTTTCCTTCCTTGTCCTTGTGTATGGTGGAAGGCGAGGGTCTCGTTTCTCATGTCTATGGGCTGTTGGAATTGTGATCCCTCCAGCTGGATTCTTGTTCTTCAAGCTGGTTGTAGCTATTGGTGGTCTCCTACCTTTCCAGATGAGTTTTACTATCATTTTTCTCCAGCTCTGTGAAGAAAGTTCTTGGGAGTTTGATTGGGATTGCATTGAATCTGTATATTACTTCTGATAATATGGACATTTTCATGATGTTGACTCTGCCTCTCTAGGAACGTGGTATATGTCTCCACCTTTAGAAGTCTTCTGTTTCTTTTTTCAATGTTTTGTAAGTGTCCTCATAAAGTTCTTCCACATCTTCAGTTAGGTTTGTTCCAAGGTATTTAAGGGTCTAATCTGTTATTTTAAAAGGGACGTTACCGATTAGTTCTTTTTCAGCGCTGGAGTTGTTTGGGTATACTAGGGCTATTGATTGGCATTCATTTATTTTGTACCCTGCCACCTTACCAAACTCTCTTAAAAGTTCTAGCAATCTCTTCACTGAGTTTTG
This sequence comes from Ochotona princeps, assembly GCF_030435755.1. NCBI lineage: Eukaryota > Metazoa > Chordata > Mammalia > Lagomorpha > Ochotonidae > Ochotona > Ochotona princeps. Next base: position 49,753,985 of record NC_080849.1, read on the forward strand.
GTTCTCCAGTGTATAGACTCATGTTGTCTGCAGAGATTAATGAATGATCTGTCTGATGTGTTGTTGCATTCTGCTAGCTAGTATTTGTTGAAGATTTTAGTGTCTATGTTCATCAGGGATATCAGTCTAGAATTTTCTTTCTCTGCTATGTCTCTGGTTTTGGTGTTAAGATGATGTTGACCTCATAGAAGGAGTTCAGAAGGATTGCCTTTCTTTCTGTTGGTTTGAACAGTTGTGGAGGATTGGGGTCAATTCTGCTTGGGATGCTTTGTCTAAATTCGGAAATGAAACATCCCGCCCAGGTTTTTCTTTGTTGGGAGGGATTTAGTTACTGATTTGCTCTCCAACTCGGTTATAGGGTTTATATAGATTTTCTATTCTCTCATGACTCAGTTTTGCTAGATGGTATGTGTCTAGGATTCTGCATTTCCTGAAAGTCTTTTGATTTGTTGACATATAGTTGCTTATAGTAATTTCTGATTATTCACTGTATGTTGTGATACCTGTTGTTATGTTCCCATTTCCACCTTTGATTCTATTGATTCCTGTCTTCTCCCACTTTTTTTTTTGTCAATTTTATCAATTTTTGTCAATTTTGGACAGGATGTACGGGTTGGGCCCCTACTTTCCTCCAAATTTGAGGAGGGGGAATCGCACTAAGGAAAATCAGTTTTATCAAGAGGAGGGGAAGACTTAGCAAAGGGTGAAGGATTTACAGAGGCTGTTATCGTCCCACAGACCTCAGCGTTGAGATGCTGAAGTGGAATGTGGAGGATTGGAGGGCGGAAAAATGCCTGCAGGGGAGGACAAGCAGTGTCCAGTTTTAATTGCTGTAACCACAGGATAGAAGTGGAGAGGAGTGGGAGTATAGGACTCAATCTCTCATCTCTGGAAGCCTGTAAAACATGTTCCCACACATTCGGATCAAAGATATCGGTGGTCTCAAGCCATGTGCTCACCTCCCCCGCAGTTCCCATAATTTTACTGCTTCCTCCTTTTCAAGCTTAAGGTCGCGAGTTACCAACAAAAGACGCAGGTCCTTACTTGGAGATTGCCCCATCGCTGTGGCACTACAGTAAGGGTAATTGGCAATTCAAAAGTGAAAGTAAACGAACACAATAAAGAAACACAGAAAGTGTTTCTTTACAAACATTTTCTACAAAATAGAATGGGGAAGAACAAGACCTGTGGAAAGAACCAAAAAGGGAAGAAAAACAGTAACCAAGGGAACGGGAAAACAAACCCAAATTAGCATTTGAAGGGCTGAGACAAACGGGGGTCCCTCGCTTGGGGCAATCAAAGGGAAGGTGAGAAGACCTCTGGAACCTCTCCCCCACCAGAGGAGCATGTGTGTGTGTGTGTGTGTGTGTGTGTGTGTGTGTGTGTGGTGTGTGCCATCTCCTCTTCACCCTGCTGAAGGGCTCGGCACCCTCATTCACCTGAAGCGCGGGAGTCACTGATAACAAGGGCGCTCCAAATGCAGGAGGGGTTTGGGTGAGTAAGCAGGTGAGGCAACCTTGCTCCACCAAAAAGTGAGCAAAAGGGCCTGGCAGGCCGAGGAGAGCGGGACAGGGGCCGTCACTTACCCAACACGCTGTGTTACCTGTCCCTGCTCAGGATTGCAGGGCAGAGGGGTTGTGGTGGTGGTCGTCTCAGCTGTAGATCACCCTCCTAGGTAATCTGGTACGGCCACAGTGTTCTTGGTAGAGAGGTGCTGGAGACAGGTGTGCAGAACTTTGTTTATTTGCAATCAAGCACAAGCTTATATAGGGTGGGACAAGGAAAAATAAGCCTCAGGGTAGTGAAAATATTTCTATTGGGTATAAGCATCTATTACATATTATAAGCCTACCAATCACAACACTGTCATGTAGATTGCCAGTATGGCACTGTGCAGCCCACCACACCTTATGTAACTCATGCACATTTTGAAGTTGTTTATTTCAGGGCTATCAGAAGATCAACACAAGATGGGTGGGGGTCGGGTGGCCCAGTTACTGGAAAGTCTCCAAATCAGCAGAAGAGGTTGAGGGGGAGGGAGATCCCCAGAGGGCTTGGGCCTCCTGCCAATGGCATGGGTCCGCTCTCTAGACGCTGTCCAGACAGGAGGGTCTCTAGGCATATGCCACAACCAAGGGGTCTCAAGTCTCTAGACATGCGCTGAAACTGTGGTCCTGCTGCCCTTCACATAGGCTAGGTAACCGAGGTCCATCCTGGTACTCTCTCACCCACAGGACAAGTCGGGTGTCTATACTGTTTATTTTCTCAAAGAACCAACTTTTAATTCCATTGATTTTATGTGTTGTTCTTTTGATCTCTATTTGGTTTATTTCCTCTCTTATTTTGATCATTTCTTTTTCCTATTCATCTTGGGATTGTTATGCTGTTGTTTTTCCAGTTCCATCAGGTGTATGTTTAGCTCATTTACCTGGTACCCTTCTTGTTTCCTAACTAATTGTGATACATTTGCCTCCTAACATTTCTTAAATCACGAATTGCAATAAATTTGTGTCTCAACACTGTCTTGGCAGAGTCCCACAGGTGTGGTATGTTGTGTTTGAATTTTCATTCGTTTCAAGGAATTTTAGAATTTCTTCTCTAAACCATTGTTTGCTCAGTAGCATGGTGTTCAGCTTCCAAGAATTTACAACTTTTCTGGGGTTTTTGGATTTACTGTTCTCTAGTTTCACTCTGAGAAGATGTGTGGGATGATTTCAACTTTTAAAAATTGCTGAGGCTGATTTGTGATATGATTGATCCTAGACAAGCTTCTATGCACAGATTGTTTAAAATGTATATTCAATGTTCATGGGATGAAAGGTTCTTTAAATATCAAGTGTTTCGACTTTTATTGTGATTTACTCTGAAATGCATGTTAACTGATCCTGATCAAGTTTCTGCCCCTCAGGGATCCAGCATGTATCTCTTGGTTTGTTCTTGTATCTCTCTGGGAGTTTAGGGTATGACCCTCTGGGTGTGGTGTGGACTCTGTTTCTGAGTGCCTCCCTCACCTGGTTCACTCCCTAATGGCTCGCTCCCTAATGGTGTGGCTGCCCGATGGTGGGGGCCATTGATCAGGAGCTGTGGGCCTCCATTCTGCTTTGCCTGCCTCCACTAGTGTTTTGTCTAAGGCTTCTGTCTCATTTTCTCCTTTGGGAGGCTCCCACCAGGAGTCTGCCTGCCCCTGTTCCCTTTGTGCTGGCTCCAAATTCACTAGGCTTTCACCTGTGGGTTGGAATTGCTTTCCGTAGCTCATCTGCAGTCATTTTCCTCTTGGGCTGCTGGATGCAACCTCAGGTGTTTTCAGCAGCTGTTCTTTGCCCAGCTCGGCTTCTCTCTGGTGGCCCCCAGGGAGCTTCCCTCACCCTGGCTGGTGTGTTTCCTGCTCCAGCTCTGTGCTCCACCTGAACTTGTCTCACGGCTCTCTCTGCACTCTCTATCCTGATTGGCCATCTTGTTTGCTCTATTTTTTATGTTACTGTTTGAGAGTAAACTTCTTCAAACACCTGGAACAAGCATGGCTGGGCCCGCCAGAGGCATGGGCTGGGAGTTCGTTAGGGTCTTTTACTGAGGACCCAGGTCCTTCAGCCATCATTTTCTTCCCTCCCAAGGTATGTAGTAGCACTAGGCTGAATCAGAAGTGAAGCTGACACTTAAACCAGGCACTCACACTCCAATATTGTCAGCTTTTAGTTCCTCAAAAATTATGGCCATTAGATTTATCAAAATGCTTTCTTGTTTTTTTTTTTTTCAGTACCTGTGAAATATTCTTTTTTAAGATTTATTTTGTTTTTATTGAAAGTCAGATATACAGTAAGGAGGAGAGACTGAGAGGAAGATCTTCCATCTGCTGATTCACTCCCCAGGTGGCCTCAATGGCTGGAGCTGAGCCATTCCGAAGCCAGGAGCCAGGAGCCTCTTCCAGGTCTCCCACATGGGTACAGAGTCCCAAATCTTTGGGCCATCCTCGACTGCCTTCCCAGCAGGGAGATGAATGGGAAGCTGAGATGTTGGGATTAGAACTGGTGTCCATATGGGATCCAGATGTGTGCAAGGTGAGGACTTTAGCCAATGGGCTACCACGCCAGGTCCAACCTGTGAAATCTTAAGGGCTAGGATTCTTGGGACTGATTATTGTTTCATATCTCTTTTTCCCCTTAAATCACTATTGCTAGACATTTATCAATTTTTCATCCCCTTGGATACACTGATTGCATATCTTAGCTCACTGTTTACTGTTTAGTGTTTTAATGTTTGTCATTTTGATCTTTATTATTTCTTCCATTTGGACTTTAGATTTAATTTTCATTCTTTTTAAAAATACTGTTAGGTTGCAGGGAGAGCTAATTATTTTGAGTCCATTCTTTTCTGATACGGTTTTAGTACCAATTTTCCGTTTTTCTAACTTTCTATCTGTACTTCACAAACTTTTATCCAAATTGCTTTATTTTCTTTTAGGTTAAAATGCCTTTTGATTGATTTTTAATTTCTTTTTTGATCCATAGATTCTTGGGAAGTGTGTTATTTACTTTTTAAATGTTAGAATATTTTCTAAATGTCCATCACCTGTTTCTAATTCAATTTCATTGTGCTCTAGACAACATCTTTTTTATTATTTGAAACCTTTTAAGCTTATTGAGATTTTGTTTTAATCCAAACTGTGGTCTGTCCTTGTAGAAGTTCTATGCCTACTTTAAGACCACATGCATTATGTGCTATTGGGTGGAATAGCTTTTAGATATCAATTTAAACCAATTGAAGGTGATTGATAATATTTTTTGAGTCTGCTATAATGTTAATGTGATTTTAAAACCAACTAATGAGAAGCCGAAGTCTCAGGTCTTAAAAAATTTTTGCTATTGGGCCTGGCACGGTGGCTCAATACACTAATCCTTCACTTCTAGGCACTGACATCCAATATGGCACTGGTTCATGTTCCAGCAGCTCCACTTCCCATTCAGTTCCCTGATTATGGCCTGGGAAAGCAGTGAAGGATTGTCTAAAGCTTTGGGATCCTGCACCCACATGGGAGACCCAGAAGGAGCTCCTGGCTCCTGCCTCTAGTTGTTGTGGCCACTTTGGGAGTGAACCAGTGAATGGAAAATCTTTCTCCCTGTTTCTCCTCTCTATAAGTCTGCCTTTCCAGTAAAAGTAAACACATGTTTAAAATTTCTACTATAAGTTCCCTTGTTTTTTTCCTTATATTTTAAAGCTTTGCTATTGTATGTGCACATGTCTAATATTGTAGCATTTTCTTGGATATCATATCTCATCATAGCTGTGAAATAGCTGTGTTTACTATTGACAATATTCTTCATTCTTAAGTCTACTTTTGATACATCTAGCATGATATATCTTTTTGCATTTTTTAACTTTTCATCTGTGTTTAGTGGCTTTCTTGTAATCTTCATATAGGAAGGGCTTTGTTTTTTAAAAATCAAATCTGACAACTTTCTGCCTTTTTCATAGCTATTTAGACCATTTATATCTGATACAATTATTAATATTGATTTAAAGTCTACCATCTTGCTATTCTAAAAAAAATGTCCCATCTGCTACTTGTTGCTTCTGGATTTAGTGTATTTTATGTCTTGATTTTATGTATTTTGTTGATTGTAATGTATTTTTTCTCGTTCTATTATGTTTGCTTTAGGGTTGATGGCAGAAACCGTTATTCTATCATTGTGTACGTTCAAAAATATGGCATTTCATGTTACAAAAGAGTCTGTTAGAGTGTAGTTTTGTGGCTCAACTCCCCAGGGCAGGTGAGGTCCAGCAAGGCAGCAGCCCTCTCCACCCTGGCCTGGGTGCTTTTTGGACCAGCACAGGTGTGAGCAACCTGTTTCTTAACTCCCCGGGGGAGGGGTGGGGAGGCGGTGGTATGCTCTGGGGACTTGGCAGGTAGTCTTACAGGGGATCTGGGGGATGGCACAGGTTGGGGTGAGCGGGGACCGAGGATTCATGTCTAGGTGAAGAATGACTGCTGAGGGACTTTCATAGACAAGGTCATGTGATTACAGCTAAGTGAGGAGACTGAGATCGAGTGGTTTGAAGGGGAGAATGGGAGGACCTTTGAGGATCAGACCGAAGCACCAACCCATGTGGGAATCCTGAGCTGATCTAGTTAGCATCGACTACCAACAAATACCACTCACTGGTGCACACTAAAGCTAGGGCTGGGGGCCTACCGGGTGGGGTTAGGTCACAGTATCCACAAGTGAGATTCAGAACATGGGATGGGTAATGTTAGGTTGGCCCACTACACTAGCCAGCATGAGATGAAATTGGGAACAGGCTGGATCAGACCAGGCTGTAATACCCACTGGAGGATGATGAAGTGAGGAGAGCCATGCCAGTCTGGGCACAATGAGTGCTGGGTCTGTGAGATCCAGGAGTGGGGTGGGGGGGTGGTCTGGGCCCAGCTGTGCGAACTGGTCCTCCTCAATGGAACAAAGGGAGCAGTAGATGGCGGGTCCTGATGCACATGGAGGATATCATAGTCCACTAGGGCCTACAGGGGACATCTGGTACTGTAGCAGAAGAAGGAAAACAGAACAAATTGGACAACTACCCCAGACAAACGATGACAGCAAGTATCTGGACGAATGGAGACCTAAGGTTAATTATGTCAACCGATAGACATTGGAAGGGTTTCTTCATCCTTGGATCAGTGAGATCAACAGCATTTTGGAACTGTTGAAACCACTTAAGCAGAATCCTTGGAGCATGCACTAGTTGGGATCCTGGGTAAATATTGGGTGGCTGGTCCCCAGTCCCAGGTATTGGGGCAGTTGGGAAGCTGGGTCTGGCTCCTCCCTTTTTCTCCCTTTCCCCCCCAGAAATAGGAAGAAGATGATCACATCCACTTTTCCCTAAGCCTCGATCCTTCCCAACCTGTTCAACTATGTAAACATCATCATAAATAAATGTTTAAAAATAGTGTAATTTTGTGTTTCCCCATTTGTTTTCTTGTGTAATTGCTTCAGATATTTTCATTTTAAATATTACAATTTTCTTAATTTTTCTCTCTTTTGGTAGAGTTTTGTTTCCTTTGATTTTATTTTACATCTGCTCAGAGAAATGTGTAAGAGGTATTTTATGTAATAAGTGACAAATTCTTAGATTTTTGTATATCTGAAAAACTACTTTGCCTTTTTTTAAGGATTCATCTGTTTTTATTGGAAAGACAGATTTACAGAGAGAAGGAAGGACAGAAAGATCTTCCATCCACTGGCTCACTCCTCAAGTGGCTGCATTGGCCAGAGCTGAGCCAATCCAAAGACAGGAACCAGGAGCTTCTTCTGGGTCTCCAATGTGGGTGCATGATCCCAAGGCTTTGGGCCGTCCTCGACTGCTTCCCAGGCCACAGGCAGGGATCCTTGCGTGTGCAAGGTGAGGATTTAGCCACTGAACCATTTCATTTGGACCTTTGCCTTAGTTTTTGAAAGGCATTTTCATTGGATTTAGGATTCTATGTCAAAATTTAGTGGTTTTTTTTCTTCTTCCTCTCTCTCTTTTTTTAATCTTTCGATGTCCCACTCTCTTCTGTCCTGTGTTGTTTCCAGCATGTACCATGCTGTCATTTCCCTATTTGTTTCTTTATTCATCAGATCTCTTTCCTCTGTGGATACTTGTAATATTTCCATGGGCAAATTTTTTAATACTGTGACTTAGGGCAGTTTTCTTTGTGTCTCTGCATTTTATATGTCTCTACTTTACCTGTTCAGATTTTTCTCTTTCAGGTTATTTGATGTCCAGTTTTTTTCTTCATTCATTTAGATTTGTTTCTTCTCATTGGAATGGTAGATTTACAGAAAGAAGAAGAGACTGAGAGAAAGATCTTCCATCCCCTGGTTCACTGCAGTTGTTGGAGCTGAGCTGAACTGAAGCCGGGAACCAGGAGCCTCTTCTGGGTCTCCCACACAGGTGCAGGGTCCCAAAGGCTTGAACCATCCTCCCCTGATTTTCCAGGCTACAATTATGGAGCTGGATGTGAAGTGGAGCAGCCAGGACATGAACCAGCACTCAGGTTGAAATCCAAAGATTGAAGGTGGAGGATTAGTCAATTGAGCCAGTGTGCCAGCCCCTGCTGTCCAGTCTGTCTCTTTCTTTTACTTCTTTCCTTCCTAACCCTATTACTTCCTTCTTCCTTCCTTCCTTCTTAACTGGGTTCGCCATTTCTGTGCCTGTTTTAGAAAGAGGGTAAAGCAGCTGATTTTATTTTCTGTCTTTATTGGAAGTCCTGCCTTTGGAGGTTGATGGTATTTTAAGGATCTTTATAAGGTTCTATTTTGGAAAATGACAGTTCTAGTCACAGGGAGAAGCTATTAGAAAACCTTGGAGTGTAAGTGTGAGTTTGAGATCGCCCCTGGACCTCTGCCTTCTTGGTGTATGTGGAAAGTCATAGGCACATGGCACACCGTGTCCCCAGGGGAACCCTTGACTATGGTGTCAGCTGACACCTCAACCTGGCCTGTTCACTGGTCATACAGGCAGGAGTAGCGGGCTGCACCCGTCTTTCTTCTCTGTGCTTGGATGAGCTGTGCTGGGACTTCCTTGATAAGCAACTGTAAGAAGTCTTTGCAATCCACAGCCTACCTGTTGTGCCACGTGGTGAATGTGACCTGAGGTATAGCTAACTTCCAGCCTATGTGCTGTACGTGACTCATGGCCTACCTGCCTATGACCTGAAGGCATATCTAACAACTGTGTGGGCTGAACATGACGGGTGACTTGGTTGGAGGGTACACCGAGATAGACATGCCAATTACAGTGTCATAGTTGAGTGGTAGGGCTGTTGGCAAACACCTTCTGCCTTCTTTTTTCCTGGTCTATTTGTTTGTGCTCACTTTACAGTGAACAGACCTGCTAGATCAGACTGTCTCTGGTGGTTCTTGTGAATAAAGAACACCGTTGTCTCACCTGGGTTCAGGGGCCTGCTGGTAGGCAATCCCACGAGTAGTGTGTCTGGTGTGTTTGAAGATCATTGAGGAAGCCTGAGCAGCTGAAGAGGCTAACAAGTGAACAGAGCATGAAGAGAAGAGAGCTATTCAGACTTACACTGGCGAGTTAGACTGTGCCTGCCTTGCAGCGCTTTTGAGCAGTCTTTGAGTGAGGGCTTAAAGTGTTTTCTGCCTCAATGATTTAAAATAATTGCTTTGTCTGATGGAGATAAGAGTTACAAGCCATTGCAGTCATCTAGCCAGGCATTCACCCCATGCATCTTCTCACTGTCAAACTACGTAAGAAAACATCAATGAGAGTGAGCGAGGGCAAGGGGGACATAGAGAGAGATTCCACAGTAGCAATAATATCTATTTGGGAGTAATAGAGCATGGTCATGGCAATAAGAGAGCACTGTGATGAGACTATTTACACCGTACTAAACCTTGGGGAGATCCAAGGGAACCGAGGCACGCGAAGGTCTTCATAGTCAAAGCTCTTGGTCACAGTGATTGACAACCAGAGCTAGTTTAGTTCGGAGTTGAACAGCTGTTGCCTTAGTGGTTTCTGTGTAGGTTGTGGTCACACTGTGATGTTGTGGCTCCGACAGAGTTTTTGTGATAGTTATTATAAGGCAGCCATGCAAAAGAACTTTTTTTTCCCCCTAGAATCTTCTGTTTTTAATTATTTAATATTTCTTCAGGTTAACCAACACAGATGACTCCTTTGGCTCCTGACTTTTTAACCTTCCTTTCATATGTCCATGTGACACTTATTGAATCCACGGTTGTACAGATATTTCAAAATTTATTCATCCGTTTATGAAACAGCATCTTGAGCACCTACAAACTACTGAGAGTGTGATGGTGCCGAGACAAAATATGTCAGTTTTCATGGAATTCTCATAGCACTGCTTAACGTCTTTGAATGACCCTGCATGGGAGGACGCAGGTGCACTGAGCACAAGGAGAGAGGGCTGCTGGAGACTGCTCCGAGTGGGCACCAACAGCGTGAGGAGGGTGAGACAGGCATGAACTGGACGATCTAGGAACGAGCTCTGCGAAGGTGTTCTGCAGGCAAAGCCCCAGATGCAAGTGTCCTTCCAGAACAGGCTCACAGAGCTAGTGTGTCATGGAGGAATCCCTTCCTCCCTTGGCACATGATGACCTCGTGCCAGGCTCAGGGGACAGCAACCAGTGGCACTGAGGATATGACCTCAGAGCATTGCCATGAGAGTAGAACAAATAACTACCTCGATGAAAAACCATACAAGCTGCTGGGAAGAGCTCAAGGGGGTTCCTCTGCTTTTCCTAGAAGGGGATCCTCCGGTCTCCAATTTCTATAACTCTGTACTTATTTCTATAAATCTGTTCTCTGACTCTTGCATCTGTTTTGCCTTGTCTTTCTCTTCACCTTGGTTCCTGTTGTGCAGTTCACAGCAGGAGTGATAAATTAAACATGAAACCTGTGGGCTTATGTTTTGCTCAAAATATTTGCTTATTTATTTAAAAGGTAGGGGGAGAGAGAGGGAGAGGGATGGAGGAAGAGAGAAATTTCATCCTCTGGTTCTCTTCAAATGGCCACAATTGCCAGTGAAGCAGGCCTCAGATAGGAAGGAGGCTGTAATCCTTTAGGCTCCCATGTGGGTGGCAGGGACCCAAGACATTGGGCCATGTTTAAAATAATGTTTTGGGGGCCAGTGCAGTAGACTAGTGGCTCAAGTCCTTGCCTTGATTGTGCTGGGATCCTATATGGGAACTGGTTCTAATCCCGGCAGCCCCACTTCCCATCCAGCTCTCTGCTTGTGGCCTGGGAAAGCAGTCCAGGATGGCCCAAAGCCTTGGGATCTTGCACCAGTATGGGAGACCCGGAAGAGGATCCTGGCTTCGGATCGGCTCAGTACCAGTTGTTGCGGCTGCTTGGGGCGTAAATCATTGGATGGAAAACCTTCCTCTCTGTCTCTCCTCCTCTCTGTGTATCTTACTTTCCAATAATAATAATACAAAAAAGCAAAGCTTTAAAACAAATTTTTTTGTAATACAGTTCCATAGGCTCAGAGATTTTCCCTTCCACCCTCCTCATTCCCCCTTGCCCCATTAATTTCCCCAGTATTATTACAGTAGAGTAGTCCTTCAGCAACAGTCACAAGTCCATCATTCTGCTGTTTAAGTGTATCCTGATGTTGTAAGTAGAGACTATGGTACGAAGTCCTGTATCCTGTTGTCTAGACATAGTTCAGTTTCAATGGGAGTCCTTTTGTTCACGAGTAGAGATGCATACTTCACCGTGTCTTCATTTTTCAGTGTGCAAGCCTCCATTAATACCATTTCTCTCGGTGAATATGTGTGTATACATGTTTACCTATGGATCTATTGATCTTGTATATGCATGAAGGTTGCCTTATATCAAGGAGAATGTATGATATTTATCCTTTTGGGATTGGCTTATTTCACTGAGCAAAATGGTCTCCTGCTGGGACCGTTTGGTTGCAAATGATAGGATTTCATTTTTAATGGTTAAGTGGTATTCCATGGAGTAGATGTTACCATCCCCTCCCTTTTTTAAAAAAAATCCATTCCTCTTTAATCTTTTTCCTTTTCCCAGGTTCAATCCATGAATGTAGAGTTGAAACAGAGCAGCCGGGACTGGATTTGGCAGTTTGAAATGAAATGCTGGCATTGCCAATGGCAGCTTAGCCTGCTATACCACAATGTTGGCTCTGATTGTTCCTTTAGTAGCAGCATCTAACCTGAGTTGGAGAGAGACTCGCGAGCTTTTCTGTTGTGTCTAAGAGGTGGGGTGTTCTAGCCCTCTGACCCAGCCTGGTCACATACTTGCAAGGTGTATGATCACGAAGGCTGATTTGTTTTTTTGAGGATTTGTTTTTTTTTTTTTAAATTTATTTCAAAAATGAGGCTATTACAGACCCATGTGATTCTCTAATTCCAACTAGGATGGAGACAATCAGAAGCGTAACAAGGGTGAGACCAATGTTTCAGTTTTCCCTCCTGCATTTGTTGGGGGTGGGGTGGGAGAAAGTGAGCCAGTCCTTGCCCAGTGATGGAGATGGGCATTTGAAGCCCCAATGTGTGGAAGAATGTTCCAAGGGTATTACTCAAGTGGTCTTGATTGTCCTGAAAGCTTATTGACATTATTACACCAGAGGTATGAAATTATTTCCAAGATCTGTTGGCTGTCCTTGTCTGTCTCAGTGTGTCCACAGACCTAGATTATTGTTGAGCCTGGCCTGGAGTGTCGTTCAATCTGTCCTTCTTTCCACCTTTTGGGGAGGGACTCAGTCTTTTGCTGGCGTAGAGGAGCTGGCTGTCTTTCTTGTTCATCTGGGTATGTTCCATGTCCTTGCATAAGGGTTAGTGACTGAGGTGACCCAGTCCTGCAACATACACTCCAGAGTGAGATTACATCTTCATGTGATTTTCGCTGAGGTAAGAATCTAGCACATTGGTTTATTGGGGAGTGCTCTAGGAGACCTTACCCAGGGGTCTTTAGTCCTTGCTCTCATATGTACCAGCTGGTTGGTGCACGGTTGGATTCAGTCTGCCCTCTGGACCAGCCAGCACACATACCATCTATGCAACTGCCTGCTCAGTCCTACTCCCAGTCCTTGCCTGCCATGCAAACCAGCAGTTGCCATAGCCTGACCCTGCCCGGCATAGCCCAACCCCAGGCACAGCTCTCTTGTGCAGCAGTGGGTGTTGCCACCTAGTCAGGACAAGCCCAAAGAATCCCTACCTGACCTTCCCTCAGCTCTGCTCTTTGCGTATGCCAGTGTGTACTGTGGCCTAGTACACTCCCTGGCCCAGCCCAGCCCCTAGTCTATTTTCATGCACGTTGGCGGGTACTATGGCAGTCAGCGTGGCCACTATGAACCCCTAATACTCCTGTCCCCAGGACCAGTTCTTGTTCTTGCCGGTGGTGCTATGGTCCAGCCTAGTGTGGCCTGCCCCCAGCCCTGATTGTCACATGCGCCACAAGTGCTTTGCCTCAGTCAGCCCCCAGTTCTGGCTCTTGTGTGAATGGGTGAGTGCTTTGGCTTGACCCAGGGAGAGCTTCCAGATTGCTCCTTCTGATCCATCCCTTCCCAGCTTCCAGGATTACCTGTAGGTATAGTGGTCTGGTCTGTAGAAGCCCCCAGAGATAATTTTATATATGTCAAACAAGCCCTTGTTGGCCTCCATTCCAACCCATCACCAGTCCCCTGATCCCTAGTAATGCTACCCCCAACCCCCTGCCACACTCATGGTGGTAGTGATGGCAATGGGGTGGCCCCAGTGAGGGAGTGCCTCTAGTGGCATGGCAGGCACTCCACACCCTTTCCCCCAATCTTTGGGCAGCTATGTTGGTATACTGACAGTTAACAGAGAGTTGGCACTAACCAGTCCCAGAATGCCTGCCAGCAACTGGCTGCATTTTCTCCCAGAAGTGGAACACTTCCCAGAAGTGGAACACTTGCCTAGGTACAAGGCAAACTAGGCAGGTGCCTACAGCTGGGGATCATTTTCTGCAAAAATAAGATGTGATGATGTGACTAGTGAATTAGACAGCACAAAGTGAAAGCAAGGTGGAGAAGCGAGGTTTTCTTGTTGTTTCTGCTTTGTTGTCTTCTTTAGCTTCTATGTCGCTTTTATAAATCTCAGAAGCTCAACTTCCGGGATTTGGGGCATTGTTTTCTGGGTACTGGGTGACTGGATAACTCAGAGGTGTGCATCCCAAGCTCCCAGGCCAACTTCATGGAGCCTATCACGATCTTGCTCACTGCAGACAGCACAGCACATTGCGGTTCTGGAAACTGCCCTTCATCTTGAAAGGGAAAGGTGCAACTTTCCCCTGATCTTCTCCTTTAGGTGCTGGAATCTTCCAGTTAAGCAAATGGTTTCACTGAAGCTCCTGGTTAGCACTAAGTGTAGAGGTGATCTTTAAACTACTGGTCTGCACCCGCATGTGCAAGGATTGCATTCCAAAATTTGCTCTGCATTTTATGGATTTTTAAAATTTTAATTTTTATTGGAAAGTCAGATATACAGACAGGAGGAGAGACAGAGAGGAAGACTGTCTATCTGTTGATTTACTTCCCAAGCGGCCTCAACAGCTGGAGTTGAGCCAATCTGAAGCCAGGGTCCTCTTCCCGGTCTCCCACATGGGTGCAGGGTCCCAAGGCTTTGGGACGTCCTCGACTGCTTTCCCAGGCCACAAGCAGGGAGCTGGATGGGAAGTGGAGCTGCTGGGATTAGAACCGGTGCTCATATGGGATCCTGGTGTGTTTAAGGTGAGGACTTTAGCTCCTAGGCTACTGTGCTGGGCATGCATTTTATGGATTTTTAAAAAATGTCTTGCTTCTTTATTTTGTTATTTGAAAGGCAGAGAGAGAGACAGAAAGAAAGGGAGAGAGAAAGAAAGAATCTCTTACTTGCAGAGCCACTCCCCAAGTGCCTGTAACAGTTAGGGCTGGGCCAGATAAAGCCATGAACTGGAGCAGTTTAGTTGTCTCACGTGAGTGGCAAGGGCCCCACTACTTGAACCATCACTCGTAGTTCAGGGCTTGCATTGACAGGAAGCTGGAGCCATGAGCCACAGTTGGGAACCAAACTGTGGCAGTGTGATACAGGTTGCAGATGTCTAAGTGTTGTATTCAGCACTACATCAAATATCCTCTCTCTTCTACACTTCTGAAATTCTAGGTGGTGGGTGGGTGTTTGGCTTGGATGCAATTCCCAGCTTCGGCTCCTGACCCTATCTTTCAGTTAATGGAGTCCCTGGGAAGCAGCCATGATACCTCAAGTGACCGAGTTCCTGCCAACTCTGTGCGAGATGTGGCCTGAGTTCAGATTCTGGCTTTAGCCCCAGCTGGGGCCAAGGAGGGCTTTTGTAGGAGTGAATGATCAAGTGGGAACATTGCCTCTCTCTTTTGAATAAATAACAAAGTATGCAAAAAGTTAAAATATCAGTTATCATGATTAAGATTACTGAAACTGTTATAAGTTATGAGTAATATTCTAGGGGAGAAAAAGAGAGGTCAGGCATTAAGGGAAGGGAAGGGTTAAGGCAGCGAGCACCTGCACATGTGGATTGGAGCCCTAAACATTCCGGAAACCGCCATCAGGGATTGATTGGATCTGATGCATTGTAGGAGGCAAATGGATCAGTTTGTATCAACATCAGAGTAGTTATTAGTGAGCCTGAAAGACTGACACCACTGGGCCCAAGCGTCTTGCGTACCCAGCAACACACCTTCTTGGCTACCTGAGTCCCGCTCATCCCTTGAGCCCCACCCAAAGTAAGCCTTCCGCGTTGTGGTTCTGAGCAAGGGACCCAGGGGGTGCCCCTCTCCGGTCTATGCAATATTCCTGACAGAACTGCTTCTCTCTCCAGGGAGCCTCTACATTTTGGCTAAACATTAGGAATTTAATATTTAATGCTAAAAGAGAAACGGCTCAGAAAGTCTAGGAACTCTCATGTGCCTGTGGCAATTATAAGATCCCTGGGCCCCCCTTAAACAAAGAGCTTTGTTCTTTTAAAGCAATTACCAGAAGTAAAATAGCAGTGATGCCAGTAAAACTTTTAAAAGGCACCCTGGCAGCAAGAGGATGAGTTCAGGCTGTCTGTGGGTAGCTGAGTTTCCAGCTGTTAGCCCGGAGCAGGCGGTCATGGGCATAGTCTATGATCTCCAAGTCCTGTAGCCACAGCTCTTGCAAGCACCTAGTCTGTGCTCAGTGCAGATCTTAGCTTTTGGTCCCCACTTCATGTTGTTGGGAAGCGAGACACTGCGTAAGTGACATGGTGCCATTACAGTTTCCAAAGTCTTGAATTTGCAACGGCGCTTCAAAAAGTTGGTGGAAAATGGAACTAAAACATATTTTGGTGCTATTTCTTTTTTGGAAACCCATGCCAAGCTTTTTTTTTTTAATACTATGCATTTTCTAAAAAGATTTGTTCACTTGTAAGGTTGTGCTACAGAAAGAAAGAGGGGGAGCAAGATTTTCCACCTGCTGATCCACTCCCCAAATGGCCACAATGGCTGAAGTTGGACCAGGCTGAATCCAGAATCCTAGATCAGGAGACTACTGGGGTCTCCTGAATGTGTAACAGGGACTCAAACCTTTGGTTCATCATCTGCTGCTTACTCAGGTACAATGGCAGGGAGCTGTGTGAGAAACAGAACAGCAGAGACTTGAACTGGCACTTATGTGGGATGTTAGAGTTGTAGGCGATGGCTTAGCACATGTACCACCATGCCAGTTTTTACCACAACTTTTTAAATGATATTTTTTCATGAAGTTTTAAATGACCTCTCATGCAATAGATTTGATTTTTTTTTTGGCACCAAAATAAGCTCATTTTAAAATACAGCTGTTCTGGAAACCTTTGAAAGCTAGTATCAGGGCAGTGGAGACTCTAAGGTGGACTATATCAGTTGATGGGCCTTGGAAGGATTTCCTCAACACTGGAGCAGCAGAATCTACAGCATCTTAGAATTAGCAAAACCGCTTAAGCAGAACCCTGGGAAGATGCTTCACATCAGGGACCCTGGGATGGCAGCAGGTGGCTGTCCCCAGTCCCCAGGTACTGATGCGGCTAGGCTGCTGGGAGTGGCTCTCTCCCCATTTTCCCCAGATAGAGAAAGAAAAAAGGAGAATGGAAACCGTTGTCTCATCCACTTTCCCCATTCCTCATCTCTCACCACCCTAATTAGTGGTCCACTTGGACATACAATATCTCAACTATACAAACAGCATCAAAAATAAAATAAGTTTATATATGTATTTTATTTTATGCATAAGCATTTTAATGTATATGGAGCCTGTCCTTCACTTGACAGCAGTGGCCTCATCCTGGACACTTCCATCCCAAAGGATGCCAAAGAACCATTACATAGATGGGCTGCACTATCTCGGGCATCTGGCTACAGCTGCTGTGGCCCCAGGCTCTCAGGCACACGTACAAGCCCAGAGCCCACGGGAGCTGTGAGGCCATGCTCAGTGGGATGATGAATGCCCGGAGGTCGATAATGACGTTGCCCACCAGGCACATGCACAAGCCCAAAGCCCACAGGAGCTGAAAGACCATGCTCAGCGGGATGACAAATGCCCGGAAGTCGATGGTGACATTGTCCACCAGAGGTGTTGAGGGTGACATATTTGCCCAATGTGGAACACTGCCTGAGGGAAGCAAGTTAGAAGAGAGAGTTCTGAACCCATCTGCAGTCAGGTGCCCATGGGGGCAGTCCTTGAGGAAGTCCCTGCACTCTTCCTGCAGCTCATTGTCATGGGATGCCGTGTTCTTCCTCAGGTTGTGCCCTGCATCGTCAGGCCTCAGCTCACTGGTCTGCTGCTTCATGGTGCCTGGTGAAACATGCTCCAAGGGTACTCCTCAAGTGGTTTCCATAGTTCTGAAATGCTGTTGATCTCACCAACCCAAGCTCCATTTGCTGTCATAGTCCTCCCCAGCCTCCATTCGCCCAGATGTTTGCTGTCAATGATTGACTGCGTGGTTGAGCAATCTGTTCTGTGCTCCTTCCTCTGCTCTGACACCAGATGTTCTCTGCAGACCCCAATGGACTGCCGCATCCTCCGTGTACATCTGGGCATGCCGTCCACTGCTCGTTCTTAGCCACTGAGGAGGTCAAGTTCTGACACCTGCATTCCACGGCCTGACCACAAATGCCACAATTCTCCCCATGGTTGGACTTCTGAGTCCTGCGGCTCAGATGGGGGATCCCCAAAGTAACCTCATCTGAGGTGATCCCAGACCTGACTCTTGTGTGTGCTTGCCAGTATGGGGTCTGGCGCAGTCTGTCACCCAAATCAACTCATGCACATGCTGGTGGCTGCAATTATTGGGTCAGTTCTATCTCCAGCCATGCCTCTTACATAAACCATTGGTTACTGCAACCCACACTAACTGTACCCACTACATATCCAGCACTCACGTACACCAGCAAGAACTGAAACCTAGTTGGAGGATCTCCAATAACCCGCACTAGGCCTGTCCCCAGCCCTGGTTCCTTTGCTTGTCAGTATATACAACAGATTGTCCCAGTCTGTCCCACATCCCATTCAGCTCTCATACGTATCAATGGGCACTCGAGCCTAGCTCAGCTCAACCAATCCACTATCCAGCCAAAATTTGAGCTGGGTGCCACTGTCTATCTAGCCAGGCCTACCACCAGCCCTGGTTCTCATGCTCACCAGTGGGAGTTGCAGCCCATCAGAGAGGTACCCACAGTTTCCCTAATTGGCCCACTCCCAGCCCTGGATCTTGCACTTTGCAAGTAGTTCTGCAGTCTGGTTCTTGTCCCAGTCCCAGCATTTGCCAGCTGATGCAGTGGCAAAGCCTGACCAGCCTGCATTTGCTCTGGCTCATGTCTGCACCAGTGGATACAGTTGGTTAGCCCAGCCTGGCTCTCCCTCTAACAAGTAAGCCAACAGATGTTGTAGCCCTTCCTAGTCTGGTTTGCACCAGGACCCAGTTCTCATGCTCACCAGTGGTAGCAGTGGCCCAGCAGGAGAGCCATCCATAACCCTCCTACAAGGTTTGCACTGCCCTGACCTGGGTTTGCGTGTGCTTGTGGGTGTTACAGCCCAGTCTGACATGGCCTGCCTTACCTCAGCATTTGGCATTGGATGCTCTGGCCTGGCCTGGACTGATCTGCCCCCAGTTCTAGTTCATGGTTTTGGGTACTGTAACCTAGACCAGCCAAGCTAGCCTCCAGTCCTGGCCCCAGTGTGAACCACTTGGAGTTGTGGTCTGATCCTGTTTGTCCTGTACCCTTTTCTGGTTCTTAGATCTGCCAGTGGGTGTTATAAACTGGATTAACCCCAGACCCTATCTACACATATGCCAGCAGGTACTGCAACCTGACCTGTCAGAGCTGCTCCAAGCTTTGTTTCTTGTACTCATCTGCAGGGGCTGCATCCTGACAAAGGGGTTCCCCAAGTTTCTCTATCAGGTTCCTCCCAGTGGCAGATCTCATGCACTCTGGTGGGTCCTTGGCCCAGACTGACTTAGTCCACCTTCTGTCCTGGCAGGAACGATGGCCTTGCCCTTTGGCCCACAGTCATTCCAGTTCTTACTCTCATGTTTTTGCAGCCCAGCCATACCTGGTTCATGCTCAGGCATAAGTCTTGTGTGGTTCAACGGGAGCAAAGACCTAGCCCAGCCTGTTCTACATCCACTCTGGCTCTTGTGAGCACCAGTAGATGCTAGAGTCTAGCCAGTCTGGTGCATCCCAGACTCAGTCCTACCCATGTATAGGGACACCACGGTCATATTCAGCACAGTCCCGTGTCCCATTTCAGATCTCAAGCTCAGCAGTGTGAACCACCACCCATCTGGGATGTTCCCTTAGCTCCCCAACCAGGCCTGTGCCAAGCCACAGATCTTGCACATGCCAGTGGTTACTCTGGCTCAGCTCAGCATACTCATCTCCTGTCTTGGCATTTTCCATCAAATGCTGTAACCTGGCATGTTCCCACCCAACCCCTGTTCGAACTGGCCAGTACTGTAACCTAGCCATGCCCAATCTGTCCCATCTCTGGCTCATACAAACTCATAGGTGTGACAGCCTAGTCAGGCATGACCCGCACGCTACCCTGGCTCCTGTACATGCCGGTGTGCCAAGGTTTGGCCCGTCCCTGCCTGTCCATCCTGTTCCAGAATCAACCCACACACTGACTGATGGGTGGTGCTACCTTTCCCAGCCTAATAATACCCAGGCCTGAATGCTGGTAAAACATTTTCACCAGCAGGAGCTATGGCCCACCATGGGAGTTTCCCAAGTTCTCCCGCCAGGCCCACTCCCAGACCCAGATTTTACATATGTTGGCAGGTGTTAGGCCCTTACCCAGCATAGTCTGCCCCTCCATTCTGGCCCTTGTATGAGTTGGTGGATGTTGCAACCTGACCTGCACCTCACCCTCTTCATGAATGAGCCTGCCGGTGCTGCAGCATGGACCAGCCCTGTCTGTTCCCAACCCCAGTACCCATGAGTGTCACAGGTTCCATGGTTATGCCTATTCAACCTGTCACTATCTCCAGCTCTTAAGCAAACTAGCAGAAATTGAAGTTTCACAGGAGTGAGCCCACATATTCCCTGCACAAGCTGCCCCCAGATGTGGTTCTCTCGCGTACTGGTTAGTGTCATGGCCCACCCCACCATTATACATCACCTGTTCCAAGTCTCACTAGCAGGTACTGTGATCTTAGTCCTGCCAGGTAGGCCCTCAGCCCTAGCTTTAGTGTGTGCCAGTGAGTCGTGGTTGGCAGTGATTCATGCTAACTAGTACAGCTCAGATCTCCCACATGGGTTGATGCATTGGTCTGTCCATATAGGTACTCCAGCATCTCCCTTCAAGCTGCTGTGTCTCAGCACCCCAGCTTACCTGGAAGTCCAGTGGCCTTGTTGATGGATCACTTCCATGAGTGGGTGAGGGTTGGTTGGGCTTTGCCTCAGCATCAGATGGCAGAGGCTGGCACTGAGGGCTAAATCTGTCAAGTTAAATGCCAGAACCACCTGGAGAATGCATAATCCAGAAGTTGAAGTGGCCTCGTAGGGAGACAGTGGGCACCTCCCTCATGGGTTACCACTCCCACCAGAGAGCACAAAAACCAAGATAGGGGCAGGTGTGGCTAGACAGAAGGGGACATGCTAGTATGTGTGTGGGCTGGATAGTAGGTTGGTTGAGTTGAATCAGGCTTCAATGCCCATTGACAAGTATGAGAGCTAAATGGCATGTGGGACAGACTGAACAAGCCTGCGGTACATACTGGCATGCATGGGAACCAGAGTAGGGAGCAGGCCTGTTGGGAGTTATGGGGAGTTACCACTATTAGGATGCAGCTCCCACTGGTTTGTGTGAGGACTGAGTATGAAGTGGGTAGGATCGAGCTGGACTACAATACCAATTGGTTCATGTGGAAGACAGGGCTGGAAACAGAACTGACCCAGCAATTGCAATGACCAGCATGTGCATAAACTGATTGGGGCGACCGGACTGTGCCAGACCCTGCACTGGCAAGCACACACAAGAATCAAATTTGGGATCATCTCAGACGAGGTTTCTTTGGAAATCCCTCCAACTGAACTGCTGATCTCAGAACCCCAATCATGAAGACACTATGTCAGTCAGTGGAATCTGAATAGGTTTCATCACGATTGGAACGGCGAGATTGGCAGCAATTCAGAACTGTTGAGCAGAACTGCTTGAGCAGGACCCTCGGAGCGTGTCTCACATCAGGGACCTGAGATGGGTGGGTGGCTGGGTGGGGCTTTTCCCTAGGTTTCTCTCCGACTCCAGATCAGGGAAAAAATGATATTAGTGTGGAAACAATGGTCTTACCCACTTTCCTGTAGCCATTGACCCTTTGTACCCTAATCAATTAAGTAAGCTTATTTAAACACACACACACACAATTACACACACAAAAACCAACCAAAATAAGCCCATTTCCTTGCTTGGTAGCTCATTATTCTTGGAGGGCGCCTAAATCGCTGACAAATGTGATGAGTCTCTGCTCGTGTCATGGAAGATGATGCTGATTAGAACACTGAGTATTTGCGTTTGGTTACTGTCATCCATTCTCTAAGACAACAGAGTGCGGCCATGGCAGCTGGCAGCCAGGAGCTCAGGATCTGTCTTCCATGGTGTTGGCAAGGCCCTGATTACTTGGGCTGCTACTAGAGTCTGTGTTAGGTTTTAAATGTACTTAAAGTTCTTACCCTCTGGCCTGGCGGCGTGGCCTAGCGGCTAAAGTCCTCGCCTTGAGTGCCCCAGGATCCCATACGGGCACCGGTTCTGGTCCTGGCAGCTCCACTTCCCATCCAGTTCCCTGCTTGTGGCCTGGGAAAGCAGTCGAGGACGGCCCAATGCCTTGGGACCCTGCACCATTGCAGGAGACCCGGAAGAGGTTCCAGGTTCCTGGATTCAGATTGGCACAGCACCGGCCGTTGCGGTCACTTGAGGAATGAAATATTGGACGGCGGATCTTCCTCTCTGTCTCTCCTCCTCTCTGTATATCTGACTTTGTAATAAAATAAATAAATCTTGCAAAAAAAAATAAAGTTCTTACCCTCTTGCAGTTCTTACCCGCAGCTCATTCCCTCAGCCAAGTCCTCTTTTCACGATAAATTTACAGCAAGCCAAAATCCCAGATACAGCGAGGTGATTAGGAGGTCCTTTTAATCCAAGAGGCTAAAAACAGGAGCAGGGTTGGGGGGAAACAGGAAAGGAAACATCTCCTGCCAGGTGGCAGGATGGGGGCTAATTGGGCAGGTGAACGGGGCAGGATGGAGGACCGGACCGGGGAGAGCCAGGTACCAAAAAAAAAGGAAGAGAAGAGAAAGGAGAAGGGAGGAGGGAGGACCTAGGAAATGGTGACTGAGATTATCTGAGCCACAGGTAGGTGGGTAGGGACCAGGGGCGGGGCCGTGAGAGATTGGAGGGTGGGACTCTCAGGTAAGAAGGCAGGAGGTTACATTTGATTGGTGGATAACAGGAACCATGCTAATTTCACAATCAGTGGAAAGGGGAAGAAGGAAGCTGCACTGGGTCCAAGATGGGATGTTTGAATCACTCTCACGGTCAGCCTTGGCTGAAAGCTGAAGCTGAGAACAAAGCTGGGACTTGAATCAAGACGTGTGTGTCCCAACCAGCATCTCTTTTGCTGGATTATTTACCTATTATTTTGTTATTTTTCTTTTTTTTTTCTAATTATTATGATACAGTTCCATAGTCCTTGGGATTTTCCTTACTCTCCCCAAGTCCCGTTCCTACCACACTGAATTCCCCTCTATTATTACTGTAGTATAGTTCTTCATACACAGTCATACCTCCATCATTGCAGGCATGGACAATGGCAGAGAGTCCAGCATCCTATTGTCAAGATATAGTGAACAGTTTCAATGGGAGTCCATCTTTGTCTGAAAGTAGAGATGCATACTGCATTGTATCCTCACATCTGGATGTGTTAGTCTCCCTCACACAGCTACTACTATACACCCCCTTAAATTAATAGTCATAATATAAAATCAACACCAGGAAGAAAAATAGAAATTTACAATGCTATGAAGTTAAATAACATGCTTCTGGATAGGATAGCCTCCATTACACTGGATAGGATAGTCTCCATGTACATTCCTTGAAATGAAAAACCACAAAAACAGAACCAATAATAATAAGAAAAGAAAGAAATCAACAACACCATGAAGTTAAATAACATGCGACTAGATATGATAGTCTGCATTACACAGTTACTACACATCCCCTTAAATGAAAAGCCACAAAACAAAATCAACAACAGGAAGAAAAAAAAAGAAATCAACGATACCATGAATTTAGGGCCCGGCTGTTTTGGCCTAGTAGCTAAGGTCCTCACCTTGAATGCACTGGGATCCCATATGGGAGCAGGTTCTAATCCCAGCGGCTCCACTTCCCATCTAGCTCCCTGCTTGTGGCCTGGGAAAGTAGCCGAGGATGGCCCAATGCTTTGGGATCCTGCACCTGCGTGGGAGACCCGGAGGAGGTTCTTGGCTTTGGATTGGCGCGCACTGGCCGTGGCGCTCACTTGGGGAGTGAATCATCGGACGGAAGATCTTCCTCTCTATCTGTCCTCCTTTCTGTATATCTGACTTTGCAATGAAGAATAAATAAATCTTTTTTAAAAAATACCATGAATTTAAATAACATGCTAGTGAATGACTAATGTGTCTCTGAATAAATGAAAAAGAAAATCAAGAACCTTCTTGAAGAAAATGCTGCTGCTGTATGATCTATGAGTCAGTAAAGAATTTAATGAGAAAGTATTTTGAAGAGCTGAAACTAAAAAAAAAAAAAAAAAAAAAAAACCAAAACCACACACACACATCAAAATCCACGAGATATGGTTTCTGCTAATCTTTGTTGGTGTGATATGTCTCCTGTACGCAACAAATACATGGCAACAAATAGTCTACTAATCTATGATGTTTGATGAGTTTAAGCCATTTACATTCAGGGTTAATATGGATGGGTGGTAATTTGGTCCTGTTATTTTACCAATGGGTTTTTCATTGATTTAGTCTTCTATTATTTTACTAGGATGTTCTTCACATTTTCCTTTGGTTTTGGTAGGTGCTATTCCTTTTCTTTGTCAAGAGAACATCTTTAAGTATCCTTTGTAGGGCAGGTTTACAAGAGGCATATTCTTTTAACTTTTCTTTACTGTGGAAGAATTTTATTTCATTTTCAAAGACAAAGGAAAGCTTTGTCGGGTATGTTATCTTGGGCCAGCAATTTTTTGCCTTTAGAATCTGGAATATGTTGCTCCATTCTCTTCTGGCCTGTAGAGTTTCCTGTGAGAGGTCTCCTGTGAGTTTAACTGGGATTCTTTTGTATGCAAGGTGACTTTTTTCACGTGCACATTTAAGGATCTCTTTCTTATGTTTGGTTGAAGAGAGCTTGATGATCATGTGTGTTGGTGAAGATTGCTTTTGATCAAGCCTGTTGGGAGTTCTGTGCCCTTCCTGGATTTTGTTTCCCAATTCTTTCTCCAGATTAGGAAAATTTTCCCTTATTATTTCATTAAATACATTTGTAAATCCAGCTTCTCTTTCTGTACCTTCTGGAACTCCAATAACTCTTAGATTTGGCCTCTTAATAGTGTCTTTCAGCTCTTGAATGCTTTTTTTTTTTTTTTTTTTGCCTGAGCCAGCTCTGCTTCTGGCTTTTTGTTTGCTTCCCCCTGGTGACAGGAAATATCTTCTAATTTTGAGATTTTTTCTTCTGCTTCCTTCATTCTATTTTGGAGACTCTCCATTGTAGTTTTAATTGGATCCACTGTATTGTTTCATTTCTGATATATTGGCTTTCATTTGATCCATTTCCAGTGTGACATATTCCTTAAATTCCTTGAATGCCTGCTTTACGTGCTTCTCGTTGTTGATAAGAAGCTTTATAACAAGTGTTTTGAATTTTGTATCTCCCATTTTCTCGATGTCTTCCTCAGGTAACTCTGAGGTTGGCATAGGGTTTTACTGCTTTGCAGGGGGATCTTCAACAATATTAATTGTGCCTCTGTCTCTTCTTTTGCTCTTGGTGATTGTACTGCTGGTTATCAGAATCTTCTCCTTGGGGCAGGCTTCTAAGCTGTGTCACCCACAGGTGTGCAGTTTGGTTTTACTTATTGTGGTTGGTACATGACTCTTTGTTTGCAGTCACTTGTGCCACTCCCTCCAGCGAGTTCCAGGTTTGGGTTCTTATGTTAGATTTTCACCATGGTCTCTGTGGCCCCAGCTCCTGGCTCCGTACTCGCCACCCCCTGTGACACTGTGCTGAGGCTGCACTGTTGTCTTTACAACCTTTCTCCCAGTTCTGGTTGGGGCAGGTCCCAGGATTAGGGAGATACCAGGTGTCCTATGTAGCTTGGTTGGTGGTGGTGATCTTGCCAGAACCTGTTGGCCATTAGGTCTGAGGGCCACACAGATGTATTTTGACCTGTACAATGCTGAGGTTGGTATTATTTTCCTGTGGGACCAGTGGAATGCACTGAGCTCAGCGCATGTGCAGCTCACTATTGTCCCTGCAGTCCTAAAGATTTTGCCGCAATGTACAAAATGATGCTTGATGTGTCACTACTGGAGTTCTTGATCTGCTGGCCATCAGGTCTGATTGCTACTTGGACCTGTCTTGGGTGAAACCTGTCGGATGCCATATTGTTACAGTTCACTGAGCCAGAAATGAGTTCACTTCCAGTTCAGTGCATGCTCATTCCTGTTCAATAGCCTTTGTTTCTCCACACAAAATGTCACCCAAAATGTCTAGGGGGGCAGACTGGGCTATGAAATCCACCCTTTCCTGCACTGCTCCTCTGAGATTTGCTGCTCTCTCTCTGTTCCTGGTCAAATCAGACTAGCAGTACAGGCAGTTCTTTTTCTGGGTTCACCCTCTGAGCTCCTGGTCAACATCCCTTCCTATCTGATTGCTGGTGGAGTTTCAGCTGCCGCTGCAATTCAGAGCATTGCTTGCTGAATGCCGCTGGGGTGGGTATCAGTCACTGCAACACCATACCATTGTGTCCACTGCTTCTTTGTGTCTGTCATTCTCCAGGTGTCCCTCTGCTGTCATTCTGTCCTCTCCTATTTCCTGGAATGTGCCCTCTCTGCCTCACACTGGGTAAAGTATCTTAGTCTGTTTAAACGTATCCTTACCCTATTCCTCCAGCTGATTCTTAAATATAACTGGATATTTGGAAAGCTCACTTGGCGTCAGATGTTACTTTAAGGACACTCATTTAGCTTCTGAAACAAACTGCAAAGGATCCTCTTTGTTTATTCAGGGAAGCTGAGGCTTACAGTGGCTCTTGAACTGATGTCACAACTGATGACCCATAATACTTGGGTCAATTTTTAAAATATCTTTTCTACTTTGAAATCCTCTAAGAAAACTACTTTGCTACCTTGAGATCTGTTCCTCATTTACAAGGCAATGCAAGCACATCTATAGTGTAAAGTTTGAAATATTCAAGCTCAATAACAGAGAGCAGCCTTACCTTCCAGGCTGAGAATGACATCCAGTGCGATATTTTGTGGTTTTTGTTTGCACACAGGGACAAGTTCCAAATATGTGATGATGGTGATAATGAGGACATTCAACAGAATTATTTTCCTTTTACACAAAATGTTTTCTGAGACAGCATCTGTGTTGAATAATTTTTCATGTGGCTGCAAGGTCTAGATTCCTTCCAAATCTTTGAGAAAGAATTGTTTCCTTATTTTTCTTTTTTTTTTTTTTCCTTAACTTTTCTCTTCCTGGGGGGTCAGCTATTTAATAAGGGGTGTTACATTTAAATATGAACATTTGTATTGTGTGGGGAATGAGACATAGTAGGCAGTTAGGGACTCTGGTCCCTGTTGAAGTTATCTTTAAAACATAAAATTGTGTTTCTCCCTGGTAAAATTATCCTTTAAAATGTAAAAAATGAGGATATCCCCTATTTCCACACTCTTTCTGAAGCACAATCTCCCTCTGGGGAGGGAACAAAGAGACAGAATCAACATATCAATCCCCAACTTCTAGAGCTGTCATTGTATCAAAAGCAAGGAGACTGGCCCATACAAATCTCATCTCGGGGGTCACTGTCAAAGGAATGGAGCTTTAGTGTTCAGGATGGGAGAAAGAAGTCACTAGGCTCACCCTTTTGATCTGTTCTTCTTTTTTACTTTCCTCCTTTGCCCTTTGTAGTAACTTCCTTGAGATGTTGCATAAAAGACACAATTTCCACCATTTTCTGGGTTCTTTCCTCCTTGGAGCTCCCTCCTGTTACTAAGACAGGAGTCCTTTTTCTTTCTTTCTTAAATAGATCATACTTTGTAAACTAGAGTGTGTCTGCATGAAAATTCTTATTTTGTGTGAGACAAGAAACGAGGTTGCTGCCGTGTTTTGTGACTAATTTCTTACAACAGTATAACCCAAACTCCTTTGTTTCAAGGCAGGAACATTTGCTGAGTGATTTGTCCTGTTTGTAAAATCACAGGGATGCTCACAGGTCTCCACATGATGCCCTGGAATGCAAACCCAACAGGGGTTGGGTCTTGATTTTCCTTTTTACAAGATGAAGATGATTGTTTCTGAAGTTAAAATACTCTTTTAAGGTGACTAATCCATTCTTCTAAATTTTAAGAGCAAGGACTTAATTCAACCATATCCTTACAGATTTATTGCCTGTTACTAAGGCTAAGTATGACAAAATGACTTTTTATTAGTTATTCAGCCAGACAGTTGAATCTATGTCAAGACTTTGCCCTTTCTAGCACCATGGCTGACTCATGTGAGATTGAAAGCAGGTGACTTGGGTACAACTTTCCTGGGGTAGAGCGGTGAACTGCTTTTGGTCATTTATCTTTAAGCTTATTTCCTGATTCCAACGTCATATGGCATTAGGATGTTGTGAGTTGAAACCCAGAAGCTGGTCTTTCGTTCTTTCTTTCTTTCTTCCATTTTTTTTTCTGTTTCTCTTTTAAGGATTTAATATTGTTAGGGTCTGTTTTTGTCAATTTCCCATGAATGACAAAGAGCCTCACTGATAATGCAAAAGCAAGCAGAGTTTATGGTTCCAGCATGCTGGGGTCAGACCGATCTTGGGGCACGCAGGCCAGACAAGGAGGGGCCTCACCCCAAACTAGCAAAAGGCTAGAGGTTATATAGGCCCCTTCGGTCATTACATGTGTCATAGCCTGTGCAAATTCAAACACAGCAATCAGCTTAAAAAGTAATCAACTTCAGACACGTCATCTTTAGGGCTTCCAGGTGCAAACAGTCCACTCTGTTCCCAGACACATTGTTTTTATGGCTCATCCTGTTCCTGGGACTGGATGGTTGTGCCACTGTCTGGATCAAGTCAAAGGTGTAAGCCAAGAAATGATTTCAATCCCTCCGTGTGAGTGGAGGGACACAGTAACTTCGGCCATTGTTGTTGCTCCCTGGGGGCTACGTTAGGAATAACACCGAAATCAGGGAAACCTGGTTTGGGACAGTGAACCCAGGAGTGGGACAAGGCGTCCTAACAGGTATCTCAACATCTAGGTCAAATTAACCCTTATGTGAGCATCTTGGAAGCACTTTACTCCAAAATGGCTTAGAATGCTTACTTTAATCAGACACCCCACTATCAAAACTATATGTTGTTTTAATTATATATTGCAGTTAGATATTGTTTCTTAGTTAAAATATTTTCCAAAGGGAGGGAAGATTTTACTTGGAATGATTCTGCGAGCTTGAAACAGTTATATGAAAGGCCTGGGCAGTGTATCACACAGCTGTAGAGTGTCTGATTTGGATGGACACCAGAGACACCCTTTTAAAGGAACTGCAGCCGGAGAGTGAAGCGGCTTGGATGACTCTGAGGGCTGCCCAGGGGTGCAGGCAGCAGAACCATCTGGCTTTTTCTAGTCCTTTCAGTGCACTTACGGGGAAAGTATGTATGTTCGTCTTCAAGGCTCTAAACCTACCTGATTCTGTTCTTGATAATATTTTTACAAAGTGTATGATCTTTCTAACAATTTCAAAGGGTTGAACATTCATTTATGGGAAATTCTCCAGGATAAGTAGATTAAATATCCCATGATGGTATCAAATTATGCTTTATGTGTAGCTTAATATGATATGTACTTTTTTTTTAATGAAAAAGAAAATTGATGATCAGTTTAATTTGGAAGTTTGGTAAATGATGAAAAATAAATTGAAGATTCTTGCAGTAACAAGTATTTACTAAGTTTTAGATTTGACATATGATATAAAATGCATATGCATATTTGTATATGTGAAGGTAACTCCTCTGCTTCTATCCATGGTCCAGCCAAAATTCTGCCAATCACGTGCAGCTGAGGCCAAGGGCCTTGTGCCACCAACTGGGACTGCATCTGTGTCCCCAGCAAGCCTACAGTTAGCTTCAGTGTGTGCGGGTCAGTTATTTATGATTGGGTGGATCTCTGAGATCTCAATGTGTCTGCTTTATTGCTTTGCCATGATGTTTTAGTTACAATAGTTGAAATCAGATATGTGATGCCTTCAGCTTTGTCCTTTTTGGTTCAGCTGCTTTGGCTGTTCGGACTCTTTAGGGTCTGCTTTTGAATTTAAGTGTTATTTTTCTCATTTTATGAATAATATAATTGATATTTTAACTACATAGAATCTGGAAAATTTTCAGGGTGACATGGATACTTTAATTAGTCTTGGGAGAGGTGGTGTGGTAATTGGTACTTGGGTTGCTTGCATTCCGTATCAGAGAGTGGTTGGATTTCTTGTTACTCTGCTTCCAAACCAGCTCCCTGCTTATGTGCCTGGAAAGCAGTGGATGAGTTCTCAAGTACTTGAGCTCCTACCATGAGATTCAGCAGGGCCGTGCCCTGGCTACTGCATTGCAGGCATCTGGGAAGTGGAACAATGGATGTGCGGATTTCTCTCTGGGTTTTAAATAAGCAAATCAGTCAGTCAGTCAGTAAACATTTAAAAAGAATGAATTCTTCCAACCCATGATTATGGGGTCGGTGATTTCAATTTTTATGTCCTTTTGATCTTTTTTCATTAGTGTTCGATCATTTTTATTGCAAAAATCTTCACAACCTTAGCCACATTGATTCCAAGGTATTTTGTATTTTTGTGTTTGTTGTGGATAGAATTGCTCTTAGAATTTCTTTCGCACTAGTTTGTTGTTGATGTAGAAGTGTGCTTCTGCTTTTCATGTGTTGCTTTTGTAAAGTCAAGATTTACTGAATTTATGTTTCATTTGTTAGCCTTCGTAATTGAGTCTACTTTTTTTTCCTGTGTAAACTCATGTCCTCTGTGATTTTGTCCTTCCGTGTCATTTATCTAGCTAAAAGTTCAGCTACTATTTTGAATTAGAAGAGTGAGCATAGACATCCTTGTCTGTTTCTGGATCCTAGAGGAAATACTTTCAGTTTTTCCTCATTCACTTTAAAGCTTGCTGTAGGTTTTCCACATACCTTTTATTATGTTAAGGTATGTTCCTGCTGCATCTGGTATGCTCAGGGCTTTTTGAAAGCCACGAATGCATGTTGCATCGTATCTGGTGCTATTTCTATATCTCTTGAGATAATCATATCACTTTATCCTTCATTCTATTGACATGATGTATTAGCTTATTGGTTTGCATGTGTTCAACTTTCTGTGTGTCCCTGGAATAAATCTCACTATAAATCGGCACTAGTTTACACCACAGTGGGCCTGGCATAAGGTTGGATTCGCTCGCTGTTCCTCTCCCAAGAAGGCAGAGAAGGGGAGATCCTGCTGGGTGGCTTGGAGCCTGAGGAGTGGTGACATACCTTTTTCCTCCTTACCCTTTCCTGGTGTGTCTTTTACCATTGTGCCGAAACCAGGCGCTGCGACTACTCATCGTGTTTCCTTAGCACTTGTGAAGGGGAGCTGAGCTGTTCCTGTTGGTGTTTTTGTAGAGACAGTTACTGGTCCTTTTTACTTAGTAGCCATCTTGCCCTGCTTCCTTTCTAAAAACTTTTTGAAGTGTTTATCTAGATATAATTTGATGTCAAATATAGATCAAATTTAGATGTAGTACTGACATCTATATCTATCTATCTATCTATCTATCTATCTATCTATATGCATATTATAGTTTGGTTCCCATGGAAATAAGATCAAAGGTTTACAAGTAGACAGAGTGCAGTGGGGGTCCTTGGGAATGCCATGCATCAGATATTGGAAACAGGATTAGACTAGGCTAAGGGGAAAGTAATTATGATAAGACTGCAACTATTGCCAGTCCTGTGAGAAGTTTCAGTGGCTCTTCAGAGTTGTCCAGCCTAGGGACAAGGGGCCCAGGCCTCTGAATGTCTCCAATATTTGTCTAGATATTGGAAAAGTTGCCACTGGGATGAGTGGCCCTCGTTAGTTGGGTGTAATCCTTGGAGGACTTAGCTGCCAAGGTTTCCAAGAGCTCTGAGGTCGGTATCAGATACCTTCAAAGGGTATCAGAACAGTAAGAGGCCTAACATTGTCTGGGAGGCTGCCTGTGGCTTCATAAGGTAATCTGTGAAAGATGACTGACCGAAATGACATTGTGAGGAAATGAGAGTTGGGACAATTAAAGGGTAGTCATTGTTATTCAATTTGAACTTGAACTGTGGTTATGCAACAAGGTGGAGGAATCCACCATGGTGGGAGGGTTTGGGGAGGGGTGGGGAGAATCCAAGTACCTATGTAACTGTGTCACATAATACAATGTAATTAATGAATTAAAAATAATAAATAAATTAAAAAAAAATAAAACAGTTCATCAGGCTTAAGATGGAGAGGTGAATTACACCATTGTGGATCTGAGTGTTTTCCTGGAAAGCAGACGCGCAGTGATGTAAACCAACCACCCCTTCTCCTTTGTTGTCTGGTTGGGAAGCCTAAATAGAAAATGACTGAAGATCAATTGCCACATTGAAGCATTTTTTATTCAAGATGAGCCTTTCATGCAGGGTTTGGAAAGTGGCCCAGTGCCTGCATGACTTACCAAATGCCCCTCACAGTGACTGACAACCGCTTGCCCTGAAGTGCTATGACTGTGAGACGTGGGTCGGTGGCTGCTCCAGCTGTTCTGGGTGCCTTGATAAGGCATGATTTTGAAAGGCTGCTTCTTGAGAAGTGGGAGAGAGAAATCAGGAAAGAGATGAAGTATTTTAAAGATTTATTTTATTTATTTGAGATGCGTAGAAACAGAGACAGGAAAAGAGAGAACGCGTGTATTGACTGGTTCTTTCCCCAGCTGGCTGTAATGCACGGGTAGGGGCCAGGCTGAGGCCCACAATGCCGTCTAGGTTTCCTAGGTGGGTGGCAAGGGCCCAAGTAGCTGAGGCACGATCCACTGCAGTACCCAGGAACCTGGATTGGAAGCAGAGCAGTGGGGGTACAAATCAGCACTCAAACAGCAGCCTAACCCGCTGTTCTGCAGGAAACATTTTAGATTGTAATGGAAGGGAAACAATTCAAAATAACAAGTTCAAAAATTAAATACACTTTTTTTAAAAGATTTATTTATTTTATTACAAAGTCAGAGAGGAGGAGAGACAGAGAGGAAGATCTTCCATCCAATGTTTCACTTCCCAAGTGAGCCGCAACGGGCCGGTGCGCGCCGAACCGATGCCGGGAACCTGGAACCTCTTCCGGGTCTCCCAAGCGGGTGCAGGGTCCCAATGCATTGGGCCGTCCTCGACTGCTTTCCCAGGCCACAGGCAGAGAGCTGGATGGGAAGTGGAGCTGCTGGGATTAGAACCAGCGCCCATATGGGATCCCGGGGCTTTCAAGGCGAGGACTTTAGCTGCTAGGCCACGCCGCCAGGCCCAAAAATTAAATACACTTTTAATGAGCCATTTAAAGGAAATGTTTGGCACTCAAGTCAAAATTATAAGGATGTAATTTTTGGTATCTGGCATATTTGAGTACAAGTCTGGCTGCCACAGTTTGACCGATGTATTAATGAGCTTTCTGAGCTGGACCTCTGCAGTCTCGGGTTACTTTCTTTGCTCCGATGAGTAGTTCTGGGTTGGAGTCAGCCTTGCCTCTGCCTTCAATGCAGGAATAATGAATGCAGTCTGTTCTTCTGACATGGAAAAATAGTATTTCTCTTAGATTTCCCCCTCCTGATGAGGTAGGAGGTCAGATACTAACAGATAAAGACTTCTTGCTCTCATCACATATGTAATGTACACTCCCAGTCCCAGGGAAGTAAACTTCTTGCTATACTTGATCCATTTGCATGCATTTCCTCTGCTATCCCATTTCCAATTTTCTTACTAATTTCAATGGTTTGACACAAATGAAGTCCTCGCAACCTAGGGGGAGATTAAAACAGAATACCACAGCATTTCCTGAAGTTCCAGTATACGAATAAAGCTAAGCCTCCTTTGCATTTACTATTACTAGAAAATGAACAACCCCAAGACTTAACGATACAAGGTGACCTGCGGGGTTTATGGGTAAGGACACAAACAGCACACATCAGGGCCAACTTGGCCGTCCGCCTCAGCAGGAGGATTGGGAGCCTAGGGATGTGTTGATGTCTAGGCACTGGAATCCTGGAGGTGTCAGTATTATTACTGTTGTTGTTGCTGTTGTTGTTTGTGATGTTGTTGTTGGTTGTTTGTTGTTTGTTGTTGTTGATGCTGGTGGCCAGAGGAGCGTCATTAGGGCTACACATGTAGTGGCTTCCAGGTCGTCAGACTCTCACACACTGTTAGGACTCCAAAGGCAAAGAAACGCCCTAGTTGAATGGCAGAAGCTGGTCAAAGCTTTGTGATTTTGTTTTAGAAGTCATATAGCGGGGCCCAGCACGATGGCTCAATGGCTAAATCCTCATCTTGCACACACCAGGATCCCATATGGTTTGCATCCTGGCTGCTCCGCTTCCCATCCGACTTCCTAACTGTGCCCTGGGAAAGCAGAGGAGGATGGCCCAAAGCCTTGGGACCCTGTACCTGCATGGGAGACTTGGAAGAAGCTCCTGGTTTTGTATCAGCTCAATTCGGGCTCTTGTGGTCATTTGGGGAGTGAACCAGCAGACAGAAGATCTTGCTCTCTGTCTCTCCTTTTCTCTCTTTAGCTCTTATCTGCCACTTCAGTAAAAATAAATACTAAAAAAAAAAAAAAAAAAAAGCCTTGTAGCATTATTTTGCTGTATTCTGTTAGTTACAGATGAGTCACTGTTCCAGCCACACTCAAGAGGAGTGCGAGTCAGATGCCACTGCTCAGGGTTACAGTGAGTGGCCGGGTCTCAGGAGAGCGTGTAGAATGGAGCTGTTACTCTAGCTGTTTTCAGAAAACTGCTCACAAAGAGATAGAACCACTGTGAGTGGCCCTAAAATGAGGAATTGCAAAGCTTCCAGAAATCCGGGAAGATTGATTTTTTTTTTTTTACATTTACTGTCATTTTTTTTTCTCTTTTCTTA
The DNA here is from genome assembly GCF_030435755.1 of Ochotona princeps. Classification (NCBI taxonomy): domain Eukaryota; kingdom Metazoa; phylum Chordata; class Mammalia; order Lagomorpha; family Ochotonidae; genus Ochotona; species Ochotona princeps. Next base: position 49,788,384 of record NC_080849.1, read on the forward strand.
TTCTGAGTGCTGAAACTTATCCTTGGGAAAGGGAAGATGTTATTTCATATTTTTCAGTATTATGTCTTAAAATGGGAACTACAATGTCTCCTAGTTATTCTGAGAATTCAGAGATGATCGCTTGCTAAATTATAGGCAGATGCAGTTACACTTTGTGAAGAATAATCCCTCTAATTTTCCAAACTTGGATGTGGTGCCCTCCCCGGTTCAGTGAACTGTGGTGAGGCCAGGGCAAGCTCAGCATCTCTCGTTAGACCGGGCACTCTCTGGGCCCGCACATTTCCACCACCGTTTTATTCTTCCAATCTATTTTACAGCTCTATCATTAGACAGGATTTCTATTCCTCCACTAAAAGCATGTGCCCTCCGAGAATCCCCTGAGCATCTTTTTCAATCAGCAAAGCCTGTGTAAATCGTTAATGGAACTCAGCAGCTTCAGAACAGAGATGGCAATGCTGCTTTATTGAAGTACATCGGAGTTACCGATTTATTTTCCTATGTGTACCATTTTTATTTGAAGCAGATTTAGAAAAAAGATGGAGATTAGAAAACTTGTTTAAATTTCTTTAATGTGATTATTTTCAATATCTACTCCAAACATGGCCAGTACACCCCCCCTGCCACACACACACATACACACTATGGAGCCAGTGTTCAGTGCCTTTAGATTTTTGCTTTCCTGACAGTTCTTAGGACTTTGTTTTGGTACCTACTACCTGGGAAAGAAGTCTCAGCTATGGATTTGCTTCATTTTTTTTTTTTTTTAAAAAGAAGATTTATTTTATTTATTTTACAAGCAAAGGGAAAGGGGGAGAGACAGATCTTCCACTAGTCGCTCCATTTCCCAAATGACTGCCATGATTGGGGGTGGGACCAGGCTTCAGTTAGTATCTAGGAACTTCATCTTGGGCTCCCACAACAAGGGCAGGGGTCCAGGTACTTGGGCTGTCCTCTACCACTTTCACAGTGCGTTAGCAGAGAGCTGGATTGGAAGTAGAGCAGTCAGGACACACACTGCCACTCCAGTTTGGTGTGCTGGCATCACAGGTAACTCATTGTATCACAATGCCAGCCCCTTAGAGAAAGCCTTATTCCAATCTGATCGAAACTATCACCAGAGACCATTTATTGTTGATAATCATCCTTGAAGACTCTTCTGTGGGTCAAGGATTTGGTATGATTCATTGTGGTGTCAGCATCATCTAAAACAGTGCTTAGCATGTAGGGAACAGTCATTCTTTACTGCAGGTGTCCAGTGCAATGGGCTATTTTCCCAAGGAAATTCGGCACTCCTACAATCAGGAGTTAAAAATTTAAAAACATGGTCTGTTAGATTAGATTCCAAATCACAGCCTCAAGGCAGAGACATTTCCGGGCCAATGTAACCTCACCTTCCGGTAAATAGCATGTTGGGAGTTATTCTCAGAGATAGTTCCTGCCTTTGCATGCACCCAGAAAGAGAAAGTGTGAGTTGGAGCTGGACGGTTTGTGCGATTTGTGGACCAGCAAGACACCTTCACACTCGCTGACTGATGGTCTAGGACTTTGCCTGAATCGATCTTTTTTTGTAAACGAGGGTGATTTAGCACTCATTTTTTGTTTGCTCCTGTTGACTCTTCAATTTCCTCTCCAGTGAAGACAGGGTGAAAAGCAGAAACTAAAAGATGTTTTCAGATGACTTTGTAAGGCTTCGGACATACGAGATGTTAACTGAGGGTTCAGGTAGCGACATTCTATGCAGAACTAGGAGGAAGACATTCTGTTTGTGTCTGCTGAGATCCAGCGCAGCTCTGGCCCAACCTGGACAACCTCACTGGGCGGGTGGATTCCTGTTTCTGAGGACTGAATTGATATCCCTGGCAAAGCTGTGCTTACAACGCTTTCTGAGACAGGGATGTTTCACCAATGTGGAAGTTGAATTTCACTGGGGTTAAATAATAGACCCACATTCCATGGAACGCAAGCCTGTCCACAGACACACACTGTCAGTGGCAGTATTGCCTTTCCAGGAATTCTGTGTTATTCCGCCTCAGGTCATCCCTGAGAAGGAACCAATAGATGCACGCAGTCCTTTCTAACTGGTTAAGACACGTAAGGTTCTCTTCTCATTGTCCCTTACTGGAATAACTTGCTGAGTATCTGCTTCTACATGCAGTAGTAATGTGAGCGAGAAGGCAGCTGTAGCAATGGATTATGCATAAGGAGCTTAAATCATGGATTACAAACAGAACACTAAAAGGTCGCATGTTCAGTTGGTGGTGCAATCATGAGGAAAGTACCCTAGGTTGGATCAGCAAAGGAGAGGAAGTAGCAAACCATTTTTTTTTTCACATGATCTTGATGAGCAGCAAATTTGACAGAATCTTCTGTCTGGTTCTCTTGATGGTTTCTCCCAGCCCATCTCCCCTGTCACTCAGGGTGCTTGGAAACTTAAGAGTTCTGTCACTTTTTCCAGTGCTACACTGAAACTCAAGTCTGGGCTGCTGGGGGCCACCTCCGTTTTCTATGTTGCTAGCGTGACCAAGATCCAGTTTAAGCAATTACACTTAGCAAGTCCAAGTGTCGGACACTATATGCACTTATATTAAACTAAATTATTGAATGTTTTAGGAATAGAAGATTTTATACACTTTTCAGAATAATTGCATGTTATACTGGACAATTTTTTTTTATTTTGAAGAAAATTGTGCCCGTTTCTTTGGGGCCCAGTTCGGATGACATTTAGCTTCAATTTGACTAAAAATTATATGATTTTGTTTTTCTAATATCTTCTGACTTGCGAGTAAATATTAATGTGTATATAGTAACTTCATTCTCTTTCTGATCATATTATGACGTGTCTCCAAAAATTTCTTGGAATATGCATGACTATATCAAAATTGTTTTTGCACCTCAGTAAATTTTCCTTTTCCACTTTCCCAACAGCTTTCTGAAATACCCCTAAAGAATGAGTTGAAATCATAACTTCTACATAAATATGTGTGTAACATTTGAAGAGCAGGTTACAATCAATTGGTCAACCTAAAGAATGTACTTATAAAAAGTGTACCATTGGATAATGTTACCAAAATCAGTTTTTCCATTAGAGATAATTTACCAAAATTTAGCATTAGAGAAGTTTAAGATCATTTTTTGGTTGTATTATGTTACAAAATGACAGAAACGCCCTAAATTTCTCACATGTCTCAAAGATTTTCAACTTCAATCAAATTAACCAACAGAGCAGTGAAGCCACATTAAAATGACCCGAAACAGATTGCAATTTAATTTGAATGTATGTATTTTGGTTATTACCTTTCATCACAATTTGAAGTTGTTTAAATCCTGGATTAAGCATATCAGAAACCCTGGTCTCAAAAAAAGCAGTAAATCAAGAAGAAAAATACTGCATTCATGGGAGACTTCCAAAAATCCCAAACCATCCTCAGCTCCAATCACAGGAAAGGCAGGAAGGCTACCAGCTCGTCTTTTAGTTTGCCGAACTTTTGAACCTGTCCTCTGAGGTCTTCAGATTACTGTCCGTTCATATGGACTACATTATAACATTCTCTCCCAGGGTGTATCTTTTCTGTGTATTTGTGTTGGAAGTGCCTGGGATGACCTGGTTCTCTGAATGCAGCTGCTGTTTTTTTTCCCAGAAGGTGAGACCCTTCAGAGGCCATGGCTGATTACAAAGGAACTAGAAAAAACCTGGAAGTTCTCCTACCTTTTCTGGCACAGGGGTATCATTCCATGAAGTGGGGGCGTTTGGGGTTATGGATCTTGAAGTAATTTCATCTCTAATGTGAGTAGAATCAAATGTGCTAAGTCTCTTGAGTCATTTAACTAGAAATCTCAAAATAAATGAACTATGGGAGTGTGAAATGAAACACATCATCTTTTTCCCATCCCCGAATAGGAAACTTAAGTAAATCTTTCAAGTGTTTGGTTGAGGGCAGAAGAAATTGGATAAGTCTTTAAAACTGAAACAATGTTTGCTTTCAATTCTGGAGGAGTGTAGCCACATAGAGACTTCCCATTTCCCAAGGAACTCAAGGACCTAGACACAAGTGGTTTGGTTTCCAATGCTTGTCAACCTGGCTTAGAACCCAATGTTAAGTCAGCATTCCCCAATCAACACTAGATTGGTCCCGGGGGATAATCAAAGCTAAAGTGAACAGGTAACAGCATGTGTGTGGGGGGAGCTTAAGTGGTAGAATAACCATAACTGGAACTTTCCAGTGAGTAATGGACAAGTTTCTCTTATCACAAAGAATGGTTCTTAAAATTCTTTTTTTTTTTTTTTTTTTTAAAGATTTTATTATTACTGAAAAGCCGGATATACAGAGAGGAGGAGAGACATCCGATGTTTCACTCCCCAAGTGAGCCGCAACGGGCCGGTACGCGCCAAACCGATGCCGGGACCAGGAACCTCTTCCGGTCTCCCACGCGGGTGCAGGGTCCCAAAGCTTTGGGCCGTCCTCTCCTGCTTTCCCAGGCCACAAGCAGGGAGCTGGATGGGAAGTGGAGCTGCCGCGATTAGAATCGGCGCCCATATGGGATCCCGGGGCTTTCAAGGCGAGGACTTTAGCCGCTAGACCACGCCGCCAGGGCCGGTTCTTAAAATTCTTAAAAACTATGCTTTTTGCCAGTGTGCCTTTTAAGTCAACCTTTGCAATTTCTCTTATGGGTACTTGATTATTGATATCATTCCATTAGTCCTCAAATCTGTATCAGTTGAAATTATTATTGCAAGTGAAATATTAAAATTTTTATATTAAAAGTTGCTACTTTCTTGAGATATTAAATTTTGAAGTTGGACTTCAGGAGACTGTATTGGCCCATGTTTTGTTACTACAATGAAAATCTGAGGGAGGTTAGCATTATAAAGGAAAAGGATTCATTTGGATCATAGTTTTGGCAGCCGCAAATGCAAGCAGCATAATGTAGGCCCTTGGAAGGTCTGTTGTTGGCTGTGTCATCTCAGGTGCATGGCAGTGGTTGGTGGTAGGAGCGAACACTGGTAGAAAGGCTTATGGATCAAAACGAGAAGTCAGAGCCTGAGTCCCAGGAGTCCTTTCTCCTTTGCGCATTCTTGCCTCGATGTGTAAGCCACCACAGTGTAATACCAGCAAGAGGGCTGCACCAGAGCCTGGGCAGTGTCAATGCTGGGCCCTTGAATCTAGCCGCTGAGTGTCCTGAGCTGTGAACTAAGCAAAACACTTTTCTTCAGAAAGTTGACTTTCACTTTAGGTATTTCATTCCAGAAATGACAAGAATTTGATTCATTCCGTTTGTCAAAGGAGTGGGCTAAGCACTTTATATTGAACTAGTTATAAGTGAGATTATAGTTACAAAGCAGAGCAAATAATATGAAATAATTTGAAAATAGTGTTCATGACTTGTACTAATTTTCAGATTGTTTTAAAATACCTTCTCCACTTAAAAATGTGGAGATCTTAAGTGATGATTTAAGTGTCATTCTTATGGAAGAAAAATAAAACAAAATTCCAAAATGCGGACTCCATATTCAAAGAAAATGCCATATTAAAAAAACTGAATGAATTGATGTGTATTTGGACCTGGCATTGTGGTGTCGCAGTTAAATGTCTGCCTGTGATGCCGCATCCATACAGGTGCTGTTTCGTGTCCCCATTGCACCACTCCCAATCCAGCTTCCTACTAATGCTCCTGGGAAAGCAGCGGAAGAGGGTCCAGGTATTTGGGGCCCTGCACCCACATTGGAGACCTGGAAGAAGCTCTGACTCCTGGGTTCAACTTGACCCAGTGTATGTCACTGTGGCCATTTGGAAAGTGACCTAGCAAATGGAAGAGTCTTTCTCTCTCCTCCTCTCTGTAACTCTTTCAATTAAATAAATAAATCTTTAAAAGATGTGTATTTTATCGCTTCTCGGCCTTTTGGTATAAAAGATGTGTATTTGTATATATATATATAAATTTTTTTTTCTGGAAAAGTTAATGGATGATTGTATCATTGGTTTATGATTCCAAAACTTGGCTTTTTTCTTGGAATTTAGCAGAGAGGTAGACATTTTCAACATTTTTGGTCTCTAGGCCTATTTCTACACTTAAAGTGGTAGAGACTTTTGAAGGAAAGTCCAAATGAATCTTTTGTATTAATATTAGAAACAAAAAATTTTAAAATTAAAAAGAAGTGTCATCAATTTAAAACTAACAAAACAACGTTAAAATTAATAATAGCTATATTTTTAAATAATACAATTACAGTAGTGGAGGTATCTTACATTTTTCAAATATATCATTAACATATTCTTAATAATAGAATGTAGTAGATGTGTCTGTTGAGAAGAGTTGGCCTCACACGGATGTCTAGTTGGAATCCAAAGGAATATTTTAATAGCCTCTTTATATATGTGTGGCCAGTTTTCTCTGATGAAACTCAGAGAAGGGGTAGTTTCCCAAGGGTTAGTTACAAAATATAATCTCATACGTACTTGCCAACTTTTTATATTCTGTTACAGTAAAACCATTGACTTACCTTAAATTTGGAATAGGTCTTTTACTTTAATGACCATGAAATATTATGCAAGGGCTTATTGTGCTATGCATATAACCAAATGCTGTCATATTTTATTGCATGAGAAGCCACAAACCCCCCACATTTGTTGATTCCAGATGACCACACCATAAAGCCTTTAGGTACTGGGCATGTGTGAAGTTCACTGTGATAGACATTTTTTTTCTTTCTGTAAAGTCTTATTTTTGTTATTGGAAACAAATATTCTCTATTGTTTTCTTCAAAGTCACATGCTCAGTTGGTATAATTCCTTTTTCACCTGGCACAGTAGCCTAGTGGCTAAAGTCTTTGCCTTGTACACACTGGGATCCCATATGGTCACCAGTTTACACCCCAGCAGCTCTGCTTCCCATCCAGCTCCCTGCTTGTGGCCTGGGAAAGCAGTCGAGGACGGCCCAAAGCCTTGGGACCCTGCACCTGCATGGGAGACCTGGAAGAGGCTCCTGGCTCCTGGCTCCTGGCTTTGGATCAGCTCACCTCTGTCTCTTGGGGTCACTTGAGGAGTGAATCAGTGGATGGAAGATCTTTTCCTTTGTCTCTCCTCCCCTTTGTATATCTGACTTTCCAATAAAAAAATTTGCTTTCAAAATTTTCTTTTTTTCATAATTAGAATTTTTTTTGTTAAAGAGAACAGACTTTATGCATTCTACATTTACACTTCAGAAGGACAGTCACACTTGCCTCCCTCCTTCAACCTGTGCCTCCCTTCCCTCGTGTCAGTAATCTTTGCAGTCATATTCTTAACTTTCCACTAATCATAATATTAACAAGTAAGAAGTAAAAAGACCATAAGACCACATTTCCACTGGAGCACAAACTTTGGCCCAAACCAGCAGTCTTATCCTGGAGTGAGCATTTCTTTCCTACAGTTGTTTGCATGTTCTATACTTCCAAACAAGGCTACCAGCTGCCCATCTGAGCAATTATAATTGAGCCATGAGTCATTCTCTCAAACACTGCTATACTCTTTTTTTAAAAATATTTATTATTTTTATTGGACAGGCAGATATACAGAGAGGAGGAGAGACAGAGAGGAAGATCTTCCGTCAGGCGGTTCAGGCGGCCGCAAAGGCTGGAGCTGAGCCGATCCAAAGCCAGGAGCCAGGAACTTCCTCCAGGTCTCCAATGCTGGTGCAGGGTCCCAATGCATTGGGCCGTCCTCCACTGCTTTCCCAGGCCACAAGCAGGGAGCTGGATGGGAAGCAGGACTGCCGGGATTAGAACTGGCGCCTATATGGGATCCCGGCATATGCAAGGCGAGGACTTTAGCTGCTAGGCTACCACACTGGGCCCAACTAGCAGGCTTTGATTTATGATCTGTTTTTACTTGATCATGTGTTTCATGTCATCTGTGTTTCTGTGGTACATTTGTGAAAACTTAAGGAGTAAACTTTACTACACCGATGTTGACTCATCATATTGATAAAAAAAAATTCCTTATGCATACAGTCCCATTATGTGTTAATACTGAAGCAGTATTGAATACTTCCAACTTTTCCTCAGTAAGCCTTGAACCAAAAGTCCACAATAATAATGATTTGTAAAGCCTGAAGAGTTTTAAATATCTTCAAAAGTTTTCAGCCCTTTGTAATCAAGTGTATTGCATCCTGACCCGTGTTGGTTCTTAAGACATGGCCAAATCTGTCCTAGGTTAACTGTTGTGGCAAGGCAGGTAGTTCAGGGCCAGTGTTTGGAACTGAAGTGGCCGGCTTGAATGAGGCATATTTGTGATGTAAAACTGTTGGGATAGCCGACGCGAAAGTCTCATCTTGCAGTGGGTGTGTTGATGGCACACTCGGAATCAGGATAAGATATTCAGTAGTGTGATGAGAAGGGCGGTAGGCAGAGGTTGCTTGGTGTAGGCTGAAGGGAACGGGCCAGGAGACAGAGAGGGCTCCTCAGTGATGCAGAGAGCTGGCATGCTTCGCTGAGGCCCTTGGCTTTCCAGGCTCAGAATGTCATGGTTAATGTTCCTAGTGTTTGAGCGCCAGCACTGACTCACACAAGTGTGGACTGGGGTTGGAGTGTGCCGGACTGGGCTAGACTCTAGCACCCACTGGTGCTCATGAGAACCACGGTGGGTATAGGACTGGCTAGGCTAAGTCTCTGCCCCTGCTGAGCCATGTGTGAGCTGTGTCTGGGTGTGGACCAGGCTTGGCTGGGCTGTAGCACTCAACAACAAGAACTGAAATGCACTGAAGGCTGATCAGCAAAAGCCACTGTTCCTGCTAGGCCGGGAGGTGGACTAAGTAAGGATGGCAATGGACCCACCAGTGTGCATGAGGTCTGGCACTGGGAGAGGTTCTGATGAAGGAGCTTGGGAAACTCCTCTGTGATGACATGCTCCTTGCAGGTGAGCGCAAGAACCAAGGCAGGGAACAGCCAAGCCCAGGCCAGGTTAGGTACCTACAAGCATGCATTTGGCTCAGGCTGGGATTGAGCCAGGCAGGGCCCGATCGTATCACTCACTGGCAGATCTAAGAACCAAAATAATGTGTGGGACATGATGGGTTAGGCCACAATATCAGCCAGTTCACTTTAGGGCTGGGACTGGGGGCTTACTGGGCAAGACTAGGCTATAGCCCCCACCAGTGTGAGCTGGAACTGGGGGTGAGCCAGACCGGGCAAGGCTATAGTATCCACAGGCAAATGCTGAGATGAGGTGGGCCAGGCCAGACTGGGCTGCATCACTCAACCAGCACATGTGAGACCAAGGGAGGAGGGGGCGAAGTCAGTAGGGGGGCTGCAGGGAGCATGCCTGCCAGGCCACTAGTACTACTGGATATCATTAAGTTGGGATGGGGTAGACGAGGCCAGGAAGGGCTACAATATCTGTTGGCATCATGAGAGCTGGATCGGGGGAAAGTCAGGCTGGGTTGACTGTTCCTACTGGTACATGCTTAAGCCAGAGTGGGTGTGGATTGGTTGGGCTTTGCCACATCATCAGCTGGCAGATGCTGGCATGAGGGGCAAATTCTGTCAAGCTAAACTGCAGAACCACCTGGAGTGTGCAAGATACAGGAGTAGGAATGGGCCTGGTAGGGAAACAGTGGGCATCTCCCTCTTGGGTTGCCACTGTGACTGATAAACATGAGAACCAGGACTGGGGCAGGCATGGCTAGGCAGAGAGTAGTACCTGCCAGCACCAGTGTGGACTGGATAGTGGGGGTTGGTTGGGTTGAACTAGGCTTCAATGCCCATTGACATGTATGTGTGCTAAATGGGATGTGGGACAGACTGGACCAGTCTGCTGTACATACTGGAAAGCATGGGAACCAGGGTAGGGGGTCGACCTGTTGGTGTCGTTGGGGGTTGCTCCCACTAAGTTGCAGCTCCTACTGGTTTGTGTGAGGGCTGAGTATGTGGTGGGTAGGATTGGGCTAGGCTGCAGCACCCTTTGTTTTGTGTAGAAGACAGGGATGGAGGCAGGACTGACCCAGCAATTACAATCACCAGTGTGCACGTGGGCTGATTGGGGCAACAGATGTGCCAGATCTTGTATTGGCAAACACACATAAGAATCAGGTCTGAGATAATCTCAGATGAGGATTCTTTGGGGGTCCCCCCAACTGAACCACAGGACTCAGAACCCCTACCATGGAGAGAATTACAGGTTCCATGGTATGATAGTGGAAATCATGTGTCAGAGCTGGGCTTCCTCAGTGGCTTAGATGGAGCAGTGGACAGCATGTCCAGGTGCACATGGAGGATATGGCAGCACATTGGAGCCTGCAGAGGATACCTGATACCATAAGAGAGGACAGAGGACAGAACAAATTGATCAACTACTGCAACCAAGCATTGGCAGTAAATATCTGGACAGAGACTCTAAGGTGGACTATGTCAGCCAGTAGATTCTGGAAGCATTTTATCGTGCATGGAATGTCAAGATCAACAGCAATTCAGAACTGTTGAGCTATCAAAGCCACTTGGACAGGCCTCTTGGAGCATGCCCCACATCAGGAACCCTGGGATGATATTGGGTGACTGCGTCCCATCTCATGGTATCGGGTGGCTGGGAGGTTGGGTGTGACTTCTCCCCTTATCTCCCTCCTCCATCAGAAACAGGAAGGGAAAAAGAGAATGTGGAAACAATCATGTCATCTAGCTTCCTCTAGCCCTTGACCCTTCCCACACTAATCAACTATGTAAAAATCATCAAAAATAAAGTTTTTAAAAAGTGTAAGAAGAAAAGAAATCTCTTGATTAGCAAAAGTGAAAAGCTTTCTAATTTATGTAGCCAGGATAATTGAAATTGTTATTTATATTGGAAATCATGAGTATCAAAATTATGCAATACTTTTTGTCATTCCCGCAAGTATGATATTTCTTACAGAAGGCACTGATGAGTGGCCCACCTTAGAGCTTTCCAAAAGCCCAGGGGTGTTTGGGTAATAAAACCAACTTCTTTGGCAGAGACGAGATTGTTTATAATCTCTTTCATTGCTTCTTAAAGCCAACATTTTACTTTAGAGAGGTCGATATTCTTGAATTGTAAAGGTTTTAGAAGCATAAAGGAAATGTAGACTGGGCAGCTCAATGTTAATGTTCTTTCTGTTACAGGATAACAAACCCGTTCTTTGCTTGAATTTTATTTTTGCTCTGCTTTGGAAAGAATATAGGATGAATTTCTAGGATCCCACAGCTGATTGGCCTTAGTGTGATCATCAACCCTCTGTTTATCTTAAAATCTGCTGTCTGGGTCTTGGATTTGTTGAGAACACTGCATAGGATGTGAATATTCGCTGAGTGCTCAAAGCCCCCTGCCAGTGTCCTTCAGCTCATGGGATCATAAATAAATTATGTTTTTATTACTCTTCCAAAACTTTAGCTTAGGCACCAGCTCCTTAGGGAGTTCTGCTTGCACTCCCAAAATCAGTTAGTGTCCTAAGACAGGCTTCTAGAGCAACTATTCATTTTCCACCACAGCACTCTTCACATTTTATTGTCCTTCTAAAAAATAATTTTCTGATACTCTAAATTTCATGAACACAGAAATGGTGTTTCTTTCTTTTTTTTTTTTTTTTTCTGGATCAGTACAGGGATCAGGTAAGGCAGCTAATATATACATATCGTGGCAGAGAGAATTCCATTACCTAGGCTCCCCAGCATCTAATATCCTTGCTGTCTGAATGGGTAACCCTACTGTCACCCCAACCATCTGGGAGATGACGTAATCAACCCTGGGCTCACAGAGAGCAGTTTCTGCTTGTTCTAAACGTAAGTCGGTGTTGCTTCCAATGTAAAATGCATCTTCTAATAATCTCTAAAGTAGCTAATGCTGGTCCTGGAGAAAAGACTGGAGAAAATCTCAGACTTCCCCTTCCTTAAAACTTTACCGGAGCTTCTTCCCAGGAAGTCCTCTCAACTAAAATCTTGTAATTTCTAGGACAGAAATGGGAAGGGCAGGCGATACATGAGCAACCAAGGAAAGCTAAATTGGAACTGGCCTTGGTGACTGCTTACAGCTTGGATTGCAGATAAACCCTTATTGTGATCTACTTCAGGATGTAGCAGAAACATGAATTACCCACCTTGACTCTCTCCTAGAACAGAGAGAGCTTCAAAGTTCAAGGGAAAGATCAATCTTGTCCAGCCAACCTCAGCCTCTGAAGCACAAGGAGCCTAACCAGTGTAGCCCTCCACAGAGGTCAAGAGAGCCTCTGACAGGCCATGGCAAACTAGGTCCTGGGTAGCCAAATGTGGCCATTGTCTATTTTGCGTCGTCTGTCGGCTAACAATTGTTTTCATGTTTTAAAATAATTAAAGGAAAGTTAACAGAAGAATACTTTTTGACATATGAAAAATAATTTGAAATTTCAATTTCTGTGTCCATAAATAAAGTTTCATTGGTGCATAGCCACACCTATTTAGTTATATGCTATCTAGGGCTAATTTTGCAATGCACACTAAAGTTGAACTGTTGCAACAAAGAAAGTCTAAAACATGAAGGTGTTTAAAAAAGTTTTATTTGTGTTTTGGAGAATTGAAAGGACCTGAACCAGTGGCTGAGTAATGATGTTAATACTAGAATGAAGAAGTCTGGGGTAATACAAAGTTGGTGACAAATTTGGGAAATCTATTTTAGGAATTATGTTTATCTGAAGGTCCTATTAGATATCAAAATGGCTAACATTAACAACTTGACTTGAAAATAAACCAAGAGAAAGGGCCCAGTGTGATGAACTAGCGGCTAAAGTCCTCGCCTTCGAACGTGCCGGGATCCCATATGGGTGCCGGTTCTACTCCCTACAGCTCTGCTTCCCATCCAGCTCCCTGCTTGTGGCCTGGGAAAGCAGTCGAGGACTGGCCAAAGCCTTGGGACCCTGCACCCACATTGGAGACCTGGAGGAAGTTCCTGGATCCTGGCTTTGGATCGGCGCAGTACTGGCTGTTGCAGTCACTTGGGGAGTGGATCATCGGACGGAAGATCTTCCTCTGTCTCTCCTCCTCTCTGTGTATCTGCCTGTCCAATTAAAAAAAAAAAAACAAGAGGAAAATAAAAAGCCAACACACTAACTGTATCTCTGGTTGCTGTAATTGGAGTTACTGGCATTAAGAAGTACTAGATTTAGGTTTTAATGGTCCTGCCACTGCAGGAGTGCAGCTATGATCCATTAGACAAGATGGAAAGCTGACTTTTACAACCTTGTGTGACACTTGAACTTCAGAAACACCATCAATGAAATAATAAATTCAAGTTATATGTTGGCACAGTGAGATAGCAGATGAATTTGTCTATTTCATCCAGGATCTGGAAGCAATTGAAGAATCGTACCACCGATGTTTTAACTGTAAGGCTATCTGTGTGTGGCTTGAGATATGGTAAACCACAAACCCCCAAACCAGTGAATGTTTAAACATAGTTCATGCTGCTCCTGATCCAGAAATACTTGAATATCCTTTGTTAGGCTAATCTTCCTACGCTATACAGATTATAATTGCTGTATGAAAAAAATCTTTCAAATATGATTATTAAAAGTCACTGAAGAGTCAACAGGCGCAGGCTGAGCCTGGGGGAGGTTTTACCCTTGAAAGAAGAAAAATGTACTCAGAGTTACATTTATTTGACTTTTTCCCTGGAAGCAGCCGCAATGCACATGCTGTGGGGGTAGCCAGACTTCAAGCAGAAACCATCACTGTTTTATGAAGATGAGGTGTGAGGAATATGAAGGTGTGTGCTGCCAGACAGGCTGGACACGGAGAAGGAAAATCCTGAGAAGGAGAGAGACAGAAAAGAAAGATCATACACATTTCACAGGTACTTGGTTTGCACTTGAACTGTGCGGGGGAATACTCCCAGCAGCTGGCTGTGTCGAGAGCAACAGCATCAGGTCCAGAAAACCAATATAGAATTTTAACTTCTTCCTATCACAGAGGAGGCCGAATTTGAAGTTTAAATATCATCAGGTTAGAAGGATTTGTCCTTTCCATTGACATTCCAGAGGGCCCATCAGTGGAGAAAACACATTCTATACCAGCAATAAAAATGAATTCTGAGACTGAAACAAAATCTAAAGATTTGGAACAGAAAATGAAAATGTGTCTTCTGCATGTGTAAGATGGTGAGCAAGTAATTAAATTACATTCAAGAATGAAAGTAAGTGCTATGTAGAATAGAATGAAATCAAGAACCTTTAGGAAGGACTGGACATTTGGTCAGTCTCCCACAACTGAGTGCCTGAGCTCAGCTTGCACCTTTGCTCTAAGTTGCAGCTTCCTATTAATGTGCATCAATGAGGCAGCAGGTGACCCATGTTCCTGAGTCCTGGCTTCAGTCTGACCCACCCTCTGCTGTAGGCATTTTTAGGCATTTGCAGAATGACCTAGCAGATGGGGAATGTCTCCATCTGACTTGCAAAATAAAATAATTTCCTAAGCTAGAAATCACCTATCATGAGTGATCTACAACATAAAATGGCTAAATACCAGAGAAAATGGGTGAAATGTACTTATTAAGAGAGAAAAAAAAAAACTTCCCTGGAAACAAACAGTAAAACTTTTCTGATGTTATTATGAACTAAAAATGACCTAAAAGCAAACATTTTACATAGAAACTGAATATGGACCTAAAGAGAAAGGTAGTCATAGCTAGAGGATAGGCGTGGGATTCCAGCAAATAACCAGAACTGTTTACAAACCCAAAGAGAGATCCAAGTGTCAAAAGCCCAAGCAGGAGAGAGCTTTGAGATGGTTGATGAGAAGCTGAGAGTTCGCTTCCTCCTCCTTTCCCATGGAGAAGACCCAAATCGGCTACATGTTGGACTGAGCATTCGACGAAGGGCAGGTGACTCAGTGCAGGACCAGTGGGAGCACAGTAGAACACTACAATCAAAAGTAGTATCATAGAGAAAGGAACAAAGCCAATCAGGTGACTGAAACCCTGCTTCATGGCCAGGGGGAATACTGACTATGTGGAACAAGTGAGCTGGAGAGTCCAGCAGAACCCATCCGAAGGAATGGACTCTTTATGTGCACAGTCCTTGCTAGAGTGGAAGCCACTCACCTTAGGCCAGCATCTCAGTAAGGATGGAAACTTCTTTAGTTTGAGAAGCAACTTGTGTTGTCTCTTCTTAACCCTTCAGAGACAGGCTGTGGGGATGTGGCACCATTTTGACAAAGGAGTCTCTGTGGGAAGCTACGCTGTGCTAGCGGACAGAAGTCCTTGCAGATTTCCCCGACCTTGTCCACAAGGCCATTACTGCCCTCTACTAATGAAGACTGACCCCTCCTGGCCCAACTGGGTCCAACAGATGCGGTGTGATCCTCAGTGTCTCAGCCCAAATGATACTCTGCATCTGATGAGACTGTTGAAGCAGGAAAGTTGGGATAGCCAACCTGTAATGATATGGGATCGGGAATGGCAGGGAATTAGATTGGGAAAAGTGGACTGCAGGATTTGCACACAATTTATGTCTTACAGCCTCATACTTCCAATCAGCCTGCTTGCATGCCAATCCAGTATGTCCGATTTCCTGTGATGCGCCTACACCATGAAGGGGGAGACAGCATGATGGGACACATGCAACTTAAAACTCTATATGGAAATGTCGTGAAGCTTCCAGAAACTTCGCACACACTAAACTCAGCCAAAAAAACCACTCTGTTTCTACATTTAATTTAGGTACCACCCTATACCCAATAATGTGACTGACTGACGGCCATGGGAGTAGTCTTTTTTGACCTTTTTTTGACTAGCTTTATCCTGAAATCTTTATATCTTAGGCAAGTGTTTGACTTTCTCACCATGCGTAGCCTGCCTTATGCAGTTGCCTGCCCTCACACCAAATTTGTACTCACTCTTTAAGTAAATCCTGTTTTTGTTTATGAGATTTATTTATGTGTGTGTCTTTAACTCATAGCCAAGTCTTGACAAATTCTGGAATAAAATCTGAGAAATGCATTTCTGCAGCACTGGGATATTAGAAATGGGATGTCTAGTCTTTCAGATTTGAGGAACCTTACATCCTTTCATTGGACTACTTGAAACGTGAGTCATTCCTAAACCTGTGCACACCAGGACTCAGCTGGGTTTCTGTGCCCCCATCTAGTGTGCCTAAGGCTCAGAGGTACATGTGCTCTAGAGCTTGCAATGTGGTTCAAGCACTCAATAAGGTGAGTTTGCTTGTTTGGAAGAGTGGATGTGGCTACCATATTTTCATTATGAATAGTAAAGCAAGTTGCTTCCCAGCATGTCACTTGCAGACTGGGATCTATGGCCAAGAGCTTCTGCTCCCTACACAGGCCCAGTACAGAGGTTTGGGATCCAGAGTTTTCTACAGAAGTTTCCAGGTACCTGGGCCCCTTGAAGGTCATTGCACTGCTACTTGCCTTTGGCTCAGGACTGGGGTTTTGTACTACACCTTGCTCGTCAAAGAGCCAATGGAGCCCTTCTCCCCAGTACCCACCTACTGCAGCCTGTGACCCTTCTGGCCCTATCCACCAATCCTTCATAGCCCGTGTCACCCACCCCTGGCTGTAAAAGCACTCTCCCCTGCACAAGCTTTCTCTCTGCCGCCGCTCAAGTCGCCCTCCTGTCACAATGGAGGAGACCTGTCCTTCTTCCCCTCTCTCTCTCCCTTTCCCCCACCCGGCCTCCTCTCCCTTCCTCCTGGCTTCCTCCTCCTGCACCAAATCAAGACCTCTTGAGTGGAAAGAAAAAATTAAAATATTAAAGCATCCCTCAGAATTAATGAAAACAGAAGCATAGCATGTTAATTTTTGGAAACAGTGCAAATGCAATGTTGAGAGGAAATTTTATAGAAATAACTACCTACATCGAAAAAAGAGAAAGGCATGAAATAAATAACCTAATAGTATTTTTCAAGGATCTATAAAAATGAGAAAAAAAAGCCCCCAAAATTAGGTGAAGGAAAGAAATGATTAAAAATCACAGAAATAAGTAGAAGTTAAGAACAACACAAATGGACAAAGTGAATCAATCAGTAGGCAGGGTTACCAAGAATAAAAAATACTCAAAATAATAAAGTCAGAAATGAAAAAGGAAAATTGACAGCTGATACCACAGAGATCCAAATTATCATTAGGAACTATTATGAATGAATGTATGATAACAAGTAGGAAAACCCAGAAGATACAGAAAACTTGACTACACCAATAACCAATAACCAAGGGTGAGACTGAATTAGTAATACTGCTCCAACAAAGAAAACTCCCAAACCAGATGAATTCATTCCCAAATTCTAACAAGGTTCTTAAGATATATTTCTAAATACTTAGTTATTTTTACCGAAAAAGCTGATTTACAGAAAGAAAGAGAGGTAAAGATTTTTCATGCCCCAAGTGGCTGCAATGACCAGAGCTGAGCCAATCCAAACTCAGGAGCTTCTTGTAGGTCTCCCATGTAGTTGTAGGGGCCAAGGGCCTGAGTCATCCTCTGCTGCTTTCCCAGACCATAAATAGGGAGTGGAGGAGAAGTGGAACAGCCTCATTTTCTTGGTTCCACATGGGATGCTGGTGCTGCAGGCAGGGGATCAGCGTGCTAAGCCACCACGCCAGTCCCAAATTCTAACAAAGGTTTAAAGAAGAACTAACTACAGCGATTCTCAAAGTATTCCAAGTAATTTAAATGGAGAGCACCCTTTCAAAAACATTGGTGAGCCAGTTTGTTTCAAGATGAGGTTATGTACATTATAAAGAATAAAGATAACAAAATGCTAGCGCTCGTGCTATTATTGCAAATTTCTAGACTTAACACTTCAATTCCAATGCAGATTATAAAAACCTTTTTTTTTTAAAGGAAAGGTTCAATTATGTGATTTTTAGAGGAAATTTTAGTTCTAAACTTCTAAGAAAATAGAAAATGGAGAAACATTTTTCAAACTATAAACAGATATAGATCAATTAATTTCATGCATACTTGCAAGAAGTGTAAACACCATACAAAGTGAATTTTAAGCAAAGGGTTATTATCAAAATATAAAACTAAAAGTTTTAGAGTGATAAAGGAAAAATGCAATATAAATATGACATTCTAAAATATTGATGCTCTTAATAATGAAGATTAGAAATGAAGTAAAATATGAAGATTTACGAGGAGAAATAAGCAAGACTAACAATATTGTGAGGGATTCTCATAATCATTTCACAGTCACTGAAGAAAAGCTAGACAAAGTATCAGTCACACCCTAAATCAACACAGTTTAATGGATATTTACATGATACTAGATCAAGAAATGTCATAACATTTCAGTGCAAAATAACACTCAACAAGATAGGTTCTTCACCATTTCATACAACAAATGTATAAGACTAAAGTTTTGCAAAATAAATTATATGAAGTCCATTAACTTTAATATTAACATAGTAAGAGAATAAATAAAATTCCTTGGTATTTTGGAAGAAAATAACACATTTCTAAATAGCTCGTGTTTGCAGATGAACATTTTACAAGTGAATAAAAATAAAAAAATGGAAAAAAAAGTTCATAGGGTCCAGCTAATGACCTACATAGGAAGAAACTAAGTTTGTGGCACCATCACGGCTGTAGTACTGTGTGTTGCAGATGGGCCCTTTCTCAGTTCTTGCTAAGAGAGTGCAATGGATGCCATGGCTTATTACACCAATAGCCTTACTCCTATGACCAAGGGATGTGAAATAAACCCAGTTCCAGCCCTACAGGATGACTTACAAGGTAAACAAGAGATTTTACTCTGGAGTATGTGAATCCAAGAGAAGTGGAATGCAGGTAGATTTTTTTTCCCCAACACCATTGGGCAGATTCTAGTGGCACCAAGAAATTTAGAATGTGTTGCTACAGTCCTGGTGTAGTAGGGCATATAGGGATCATTACCCAGAACTCCCAGGATGGGAGCAGATTTGGTCATGGGCTGCTTATGGTGCTAGCACCCAGATACCGAGGTGAATGTCCCTCACTCATATAGAGTGTGTAAGTGTAATTCCAGGACTAATGCTCAAGGCCCCTAGATTTGCAGGATTTACAGGAGCTGTCCTCTGTCCCTGTCACCTTGACTCACTGATGCTGGGAAGAGAACAACATGGTACGATGATGGCTTGTAGTTGGCAGCTGACTGCGCCACCGGCTGGCTGCAGAGGTGCTTCTGCTTTTTCCTCCTCTCATCCCACACTCTTCGTTGTATTTTTTTTTTAGGTTGTCGGCAAAAATTTCTATCCATCACATCCCACACAGTGTTAGGCTGGTCTTTAGCATCACATCCCTGTGAGCATTGCTGAGGGTCTGCTCCTCCTCTGCCTTGACATTCACAGTCAGGTTTAATGATGCTTAATTCTTACGGAGGACTTCCTTTAAAACTGCTCTCTCAGTTTTTATGTCCTCTTCACTTCTAAGGAATGGATTGAATTTATTTGATTAAATTCTGTTTTAAGATCTTGACTATATCATTCCACTTTCTCCTAGTCTGTAGAGTTTCAGCCGAGAAGTCTGCTGTTCATCTAATGCTTTTGACATTTATGCGTGATTTGCTGAATTATCTCAAAAGTAATAACTAAAACACTAAAAATAAATATAAATAACATGTAAGCATGGCAAAACATACAAATCAATTTGAAGCAAGGTGTTTAATTCAAACTGGATGGAATAATGCTCATATAATAATGTTCTTTATGATCAATCACAGTTTTGAATCCTTGTGAAAAACAAAAGAAATAGAAAGTACACTGCAAAAATATAATGAATTACTATGCCATTGTAATAACTTGGAGACAAATACTAAGAGGAAGATGTAGGAAGTGAGGAGAGAGGGAGAGAAGAGAAGGAGTGATTCCCTATGCATGTAAATCTGAACAGAGGGAAAAGAACAAATAAATAACTGTATAACTAAAAAATAAATTTAACTACAAAGAAATAAAAAGGTACATCATTTGGAAAGACAAATTATATTGAAAAGGAGTTTACAGTTGTTAGACATCAGGAAAAAGCTAAATTAAAGCCACAATGTGGTAATCTCATGCATCCAAAGGAATTATTAAAATTAAAAACAGACATCAACAAATGTTGACAATGGCGTAGAGCAACTAGAAATTCTACATCATCCTAAGATGCTATAACCACTTTGAAAGCTATTTGACTTTTTCTTACATATCTAAATTATGTTAACAAGTCTTTCACAGGAATGTTGTTAGAAGCTTATTGCATAGTAGTCCCAAATTGAGAATAATTCAGAAAACAATTAACAATAAAGGAGATAAAAGTTGTGTATATTCACAAAATGAATTACTCAGGAGTAAATGGTATACATTTTGTCTTGTTAACCAAAATGGATAGATGTTAAAAGCATTAAACTGAATAAAATGAGCACTGCACAAATGAATAAATATTTTATGATGTTTCTATGAGGCCCAACAGCGAGAAAAATAAGTGTAGTCATTGATTTTATGAGTGGTCAAGATTAAAAGCTGGGCATAAGAGTCATTTCTGAGTTTACAGTAATGATTTATAACTTGACATATGTAGTAGTTGTGCCAGTTTATATATTATTTGTAACTCATTGAATTAAATACTTAAAATTAATTTCACTGTGTATAAACACCTTTTTGGAAACACAAAAGACAAAAAGGTAACAAGACGTTAGTTCTGCTGTTCACAGAAAGAGCTAAGGTGAAACTTTCGAAGAGTGTGTGTCTCCTGTGAATGAGAAACCCCACAGTGAACCTTCTCTGATAACAGCAAGTCAAATTCATAGAGCAATTCAGAAAAATAATGCACCGTGTTAGCTGACAATAAACAGCACATATGGTATCACTGTATCTATCAAACGTGTTAAACTGAGTAGGATGCACAATGCAGGTGCTGCAGCTTGTAGCTGCCCAGCCTATTCTCGGCCCCAGTACCCATGAGTGTTGCCAGGTTCCATGTTCACACCTAGTTCTGCCCATCACCACCTGAGCTCTTGAGTTAACCAATGGGACTTGTATTTACACGGGGTTGGGCCCACTTAGCCCAATGGAAACTACCCCCCGGACCTGGTTCTCTTGCATGCTGGTTAGTGTTATGGCCCTGCCTAATGTGACCCTTCTCCTGTTCCAACATTCAATCAGGTACTGGGATGTAGCTCTGTTAGGCCCCCAGACATAGTTTTCATATGGGGTGCCGTGTTGCGGTCAGCGATGTTGTGTGCTAATAAGCCCATTTCAGGAGCCCATCCCATGTGGGATGGTGACTCAGTCTGACCTCTACAAATCTTCCAATCTCTCCCCTCCAAACCACCAGGTCTCAGTCTTATCGCTTACTTGCAGGTATAGTGGCCTTGTTGTTGGGTGTCCTTCAGGATTCATTCCTTACCTATACGTACTGTGGCCTTATCTATGGATGTCCCTAGGTGGTAATTTGTCACCCCCAAGTCCTCAGAGCTCATTGGTGGGCATCAGTGGGAGGAGCCTGGTGCTGATTTGGCACTCTGGCTGCCGGAGCCAAGATGGCCCCAGCCACTCAGAAGCAGCCAGGCGTAGCCATGATCCCCGACCCCTTCCAGCCAGAGGTGGCTGATGAGGTGAGGAGTCCCATTTGCACGCCCAGCCCTCTAAGCCCTCCAAGCTGGAGCCAAGATGGCCATGTTTGTGAATTTCAATGACAAAGCTTCGAGATTTCATTAGAAACACTAAAAGTTAATTTTAAATAGATCATGGTACATTAAAAATGGATGTTATAATCCCTAAAGCAGCCACAGAAATGGAAGAAAAACTGTTAGCAACACATACTTACGCTGAGTGGGCTGACCACAACTTGAGTTTGCCAACCAGTGATGGGCACTCGGTATGGTAGATGAGGAGATTGCCCGAGATGGCTGCCAGATAAATTCTTGCTGAAAGATAGCTCTTAGTTGATATTGATCACTGATTGAAACTGTTCTTATTATGACATGACACAAATTGGTTTGAGAACTGAAATACTCTGCATGGAATATAGTATGTCAGAAAAAATACTCCAGCTGGGAGGTGACTGAATAGAGGAGCTGCCTTGAGATGAATTGCTTGTTCAACAACAGGCATCTGAGGGATCCACTGAAGGACCATGTTGCCAAGGCCAGCTGTCTCAGCCTGACACAAATTTTCATGAGTAATACAAAGCGTTTCCAAAAAGTCAGAGAAAATTGTGAAGAACACATACGTGCAGAACACATACTTAGTCCCAGTTGAGGAAAACCAACCAATGCAAAGTCTGTTTTATACCAAAATATTGGCTCCCTCATATGATTGATTGAAACCCCGATCAAAATCAAAGCAAAACAAAAACATGTAGGCAACACATTCCACTGCAGTGCAGCCCACTGTAGTGTAGCCCACTCTCGTGTAGCCCACTATAGCGTGGCCCACTGTAGTGTAGTCCACTATAGTATGGCCCACTGTGGTCTGGCCTACTGTAGTGTGGCCCACTATAGCAAGATCCACTGCAGTGTAGCCCACTGTAGTGTGGCCCAGTGTAGTTTAGCCTACTATAGCGTGGTCCACTGTAGTGTAGCCCACTGTAGTACAACCCACTGTAGTGTAACCTGTTGTAATGTGGACCACTGCAGTGTAGCCCACTATAAGTTGGTCCACTGTATTGTAGCCCACTATAAGTTGGTCCTCTGTAGCGTAGCCCACTGTAGCTTAGCCTATTGTAGTGTGGCCCAGTGTAGTTTAACCTACTGTAGTGTGGCCCACTGTAGCTTAGCCTATTGTAGTGTGGCCCAGTGTAGTTTAACCCCCGTAGTGTGGCCCACGTAGTGTAGCCCACTGTAGTGTGGTTGTTTCCCCTGTGACTGCAGGGAGTTGCTGCATCGGGGCAACATTCCAGAAAGCATTGGACTGCACAGCACCAGTCTGGGAAAGATCCAAATTCAACATTTTTAACACAGTTTTCAGTGCATTTTTGTCACTTTAAGACCATCATAAATTTGAGACACTTTAAGCAAAGCCATTACAAGCTTTGAACTGTTTGTGCATACCCAGCTGGGGTTAAGATTGGCCTAAAATATTAAAGGCATGGTTTACATGACGAAATGAGTGTCTGACATTAAGAAAGAGCAGCATCAGATTATACCTGTGATAAATTTATAAAATAGGCATGCAGAAACTATTAACAATGATTAATAATAAAATAGAACGTTCCTAACACTACACTGGAATAAGATTTATTTGAATATTTTCTCTCCAAAGTCTTTTTTTTTTTTTAAATTCTACTCTACCTTTTCACTTTAAAAGAATCCTTTATTGCCTCACTTTGGCATATCTAACTTTCAAAAGCCAACATTCTTTGTCTTTTGAGGCCATTATTAAGTAAAAAACAGGTATTTGAAACAGGCATCTGAAGTAATTCATTTGATAACTGGGATGGGGCTACCAGATGACCAGCAGGTGGACTGAACACACTACACAAAGGGCGATTCCACTCAAGCTGGCAAGAAATGGGAAGGCGTGAGAGCTCTTCACACTATGCAGAACACTGTGTATGTTAAACCTTGTTGCCTGTTTATGTCTGCAATTTTCCATTGAATATTTTCAACAACAATTGAGTGTAAGTTGCTAAAATTGTAGAAAGCAAAATCCTGAACAAGTGGAGAGTACTGCTTTGATTCCTGGCTGTTTTCGTTTATAGAGAGGTCATAACCTCAACTTACTTCGTTTTGACTCTCAGATTGTTCCAGCTGTGGCCGATGGAAACTCTTTCAGCTGGCTCCTGTATTCCTTTACCATCTACGCATCATTGCTTGAGGTTTTGAACACTGCCTTGCATTCGGAACTGTATGTGAAGAGCTGCTGACTCATGCCACACCGTTACAGCTCCAGCCTGAAAACTGCCCGTTTCTCCATGGAGCCTGCTTTACCTGACAGTTTGTTGCTAGCAACCAAGAACTGAGGACCAGGTGTGCCTGATGCTACTGCAGTATCATTGCTCCTGGACTTCATCAGACACAGAAAAGATCTATGCACAGATTCTAATTTATGTATGCAGAAAGACCTATAAATATTTCTGCATCTAACCAGCTCTATCTATATGGAGCTAAGTTCCTATAGATGCCCCCAGTACTAACCCATTGCCGCATTGGTCTTCGCCCTTGGCGTGTCTGTAGTTTCCCATTCCACACAGACAAATCCAATTCCCACCATTGTTGACTCAGTCTTTTCAATACTATTTTTGCTGCATCTCGTGGGTTTCAATATTTTTGTTTTGATTCTAATTTCTTCAAAAAAGTTTATTTTCTATTACTAAATTCTTCACTGACTCATAAGTCATTAGTAACATCATTTTCTCGAAGTTTTTTTTTTTTTTTGAATTTTCTTTTTCATTCTTCATCAACACATTGGTCATTCAGTAACAAGTTATTTAACTTCATGGTGTTGTAAATTTTCTATTTTTCTTCCTGTTGTTGATTTTTTTGGTAAGATTTATTTATTTTTATTGGGAAGGCAGATGTACAGAGAGGAGGAGAGACAGAGAGGAAGATCTTCCGTCCGATGATTCACTCCCCAAGTGACTGCAATGGCTGCTGCTGCACCGATCCGAAGCCAGGACCCAGGAACTTTTTTCTGGGTCTCCCACGTGGGTGCAGGGTCCCAAGGCTTTGGGACGTCCTTGACTGCTTTCCCAGACCACAAGCAGGGAGCTGGATGGGAAGTGGAGCTGCTGGGATTAGAACTGGCACCCATATGGGATTCTGGCACGTCGAAGGCGAGGACTGTAACTGCTATGCTATCGCGCTGGACTCTGTTGTTGATTTTGTTTTACTCTTCATTTACGGGGATGTGCAGTAACTGTGTAATAGTGACTGACTACCACATCCAAATGTGAAGATACAGTGCAGTATGCATGGACTCCCACTGAAACTGTTCAATGTATCTTGACAATAGGATGCTGGACTCTGCCATTCCCCATACCTAGAATGTCAGGATACACTTAAATAGCAGAATGATGACATGTGACTGCTTTTAAAGGACTACACCAGTGTAATAATTTAAGGGAAGTTGGGGGTTATTTAGAGTGGGGGCAGGGAAAATCCCAGAACTATATCATAAAATTAATTAATTTTAAAAATATGTAATATATTTTATTTATATATATATTTATATTTTATTTATATATATTTATTATATATAATATATAATTTTAAAAAAGAATATACTGAAAGAGTTCAGTGTGATTGGCATACCTTGATAATGTCTGTTTAATAATAATTGAAATAATTTTATTTCAAGTAGTCTATTTTGAAAACTTGATGCAAAAAATAATGTTGAGAAATTATAACCTCACATTGCTTTAGAAATTTTTTTAAAAAATGCAAAAACAGTCCATCATGTCTAAGCTGAAAAGCACTGCCTTAAGTCCAAACCAAAAACAAAACAAATCCCATAAAACAAGCAAAAAGACAATGTCCTAAATATTTTCTTACGAATGCTGATAGAAATCTTTAGGGTAACACCATGATTATTCAGGCTAGGATTATTTTTATCATATTCAGCGGTCATGCGTATTGCATCAGAAAACTATTGATTTAAGAATTTATGCAAGTGTTTATATATACTTTTAAACAAGTTTTATTCATTTTTTAAAATAGGAAAGCCATATAAACAGAGAGGAGGGGAGACAAAGAAAGATCTTCTGTCCGCTGACTTACTCCCCAGTGGCTGCAATGGCCGGACCTGCGTCGATCCAGCTTCTCCTGGGTCTCCCAGGCAGGTGCAGGGTTCAAGGCTTTGGGCCATCCTCGACTGCTTTCCCAGGTCACAGACGGGGAGCTGGATGGGAAGCAAGTCCTCCTATATGGGATCTCAACGTGAGAAGGTGAGGACTTTAGCCACTAGGCTACTGCGACGGCCCTATGCAAGTGTTTAGTAGGCGGCCTTACACGCTGTGACAGAGTTGCTAATAGCAAGCCACAGGGTTCTCCGCCTGCTGTTACCATCCTGCAGAACAGGAGGGACAGTCAGCAACCACTCAGCGAAGTTTAATGTGCCAGACTTGGAGGCAGTGGACACTACGTTTAATATTCCACTGGATACAACTGTTACAGGTTAACGCTGTCCGGTTGAAGGGCAGGCAGATGGGGTGAACTTCTGGTTCATTTTTGTCATACAAATGGGATGATGGGATGTTGGGAAGTCTGCTCTGTTTTATCACCGAAGTGGTTACGTGTAGCTCAATTCCTGATGTGCGCAGGCAGTGCAAAAGGAGAGGCAAGGCGTGAAAAAGGAGCAGCCATTTGCCAATAGGCTGGGGCAAGAAGCATGCAGTGTGCTTTAGAACAAGAAAGTGAGGAGAGGAAAAGTGTTTCACCTCTGCCTGGCTTTTGTATTTCTGTATAAGCATTTCTGTAATTCCCCCCTTTGGTTTCTTGCAGCCTGATGTCAATCATGACATCTTATCAGTTGGGTTTCTTTACTGTGGATTTTTATCTCCTCAAACACATAGAGGAAAAAAATCCCTGTGTTCATGGAATATATGTTTGAGTGTGTCATATTTTTATTTGGTAATAATGATGTCATTAAAATATTTAAATGATTTTGAATAGTGGAGTGGTTTATGATAGATGTTTTTTCTTTTCCTGTTTATTTGTTGTTCATGGAAATAATTCTGGGGCACTTCAGATCTGTAACTCAGGTACTTAGAAATTAATGAAACCAAGTTTGCCTTCCATCACACTTGGGACAATAAGATCACTAATTCAGTACTCTCTGAAGTTATCTGAGAGGAACTGTGAGTGACTCTGAATGGAATTCAACTCCTTAAATGGAAAAAGTTTATAAGCTTTATTTAGTTATTTATTTAAAAAACAGAGTTATAGAGAGAGCAGGAGAGACAGAAAAAGTTATCTTCTGGGCCCAGCGTGTAGCCTGGTGGCTGGAGTCCTCGCCTTGTATGCGCCGGGACCACATGTGGTCGCCAGCTCATGTTCTGGCAGCTCTGATTCCCATCCAGCTCCCTGCTTGTGGCCTGGGAAAGCAGTCGAGGATGGCACCCACGTGGGACACCCAGGGGAAGCTCCTGCTTCTTGGCTTTGGATCGGCTCAGCTCCAGCCATTGCTGCCACTTAGGGAGTGAACCAGTGAATGGAGTATATTTCTCTCTGTAAATCTGACTTTTCAATAAAAAATTTAAAAAAAAAGTTTGTTTTTTAAAAAAATGTTATCTTCCACCTTTTGTTCACTGTACAAATGGCTGCAGCCATCAGGCCTCTGTTTTGGTTTCCCACGAGGACCGAAACAGTTGGGCCGTGTCCGCTGCCTTCCCTGGTGTTGAGCACCAGCTGGAGCGGATGTGGAGCGTGTGGAACATGAATCCACGCCCATAGGAAATGAAGACCAGCAGCTTATTTTGCGGTACCATGACGCCAGCCCTGGAAATTCGTTTTGTTTTTTACTGTCACCACTTACATGGGTGTTTTCTCTTTGTAGTGGTCAGAAGAGTGAAGAACTGAAGTTTGGAGCATCCTCATTTTATATGTGAGGGATGGAGATCCCAAGTGACGTGTTCTCCCTTGGTTCACTCCCCAAGCTTTCAGGCAGGCCATGGATTGGAATGAAGGCTTTGGGCATCCTCGAAGGGCCCCCACAGTTCTGGGCCTCTTCTGCCTTAGGTTTAATTCAAGAAGGTCACAGTGGTCCTTGGATCGGGTAAAGCAGTTAATAAACACAGTTGGGTGGATTTGATTCCCCGAATCTTCTGTGAATAAATGATCTTTCACTGGCTAAAGATAAACTGAAGATACATGTGTTTATTTGGAATAAACAAACAAATAAATAAAGGAATGAAAGAGAGGATAAGAGAGGGGGATAGGGAGAAAGTGAGAGAGAAAAAATGAATTTTCATCCCTGACTCAAGTCCTCAAATATGCATAATGACTGGGGTTGGGTTGGCTGAAACTGGGGCCTGGGGATTCATTCTGTGTCTTCCAAGTGGGTCCCAGGAAATGACCTGTTTGAATAATCACTGCTAAATATGAATGTTTGCCTGAAATAAAACGGTACTTCCAAAAAGCGTATATTTTGGCGATGGGGTAAGGGCCCACATGGGATGCTGGCATCATATGGCGGCTTTACATGCTGTGCTGCTAAGTCCACCCACTAAATCAGTTCTTGTGTAGGTCTGGATATATTTTTCAATGTTTTTGACTTGATTATTTGCTCCTTCTTTCAAACACCTTACTCATTGATTCATGAAAAGATTTAGCATGTGGGAGCCTAACCTAGACTCCAAGGGTTCTTGGTTTGGGGCTGTGTTTAAGGAATATATCTAATTCTAATACGTAAAAGACTTTGCTAACGATTTAATCCTTCCTCTTAAGCAGGAAGTACATTTTCTATAAACACCAAAAACACTGTATCCACCTGTTTGTGATGTTTACATGGTTCTGGCACACATTGCTCCGGGGAGTGTTTTCCATGAATTGTCTCTGGTAGGTTACCAGCTCCTTGAGGAGGCATTGCCTCACATGCTGTAAAATACGTCCCATGTAAGAAAGTAAGCAGGGGACAAATGCTTCCTGCATAGCTTGCTTCAGAAAATTCACACTTGCTCCTGATGCATTGATTTGCCACTTTCCTGTCTATCTTGGTTTTTTTTTTTCTTTTTGGAGATAATTTTGGGTTCACTTTTGATCACTTAGACATTTCATTATTAAGAGAAATGAGACAAAATACGGAGTTTTAGCATCTTTCTAAGAAAGGCAGGGGCAGAGATGAACTTCTGCTTCGAGTTGGTCCAGAGTGGACCAACACCATTTCTCGTCCCAATTGCCCAATGTTAAGATTCCATGAATTAGTTAGTAGGGAAATGGACACTCATTGATGGCTGAAGGACACTGGAAGAGGAGGTTCTTCCTTTCCCATTAAGAGCACATCACATTGTGCTTATGCTTATGTGGTCTCAGTGGTCATTAAAAGCACTCCTCATAATGAGTGTATCTAGATGCTTCCACTAAATGTCTAATAGAGTTGCGAGTGTGGAGTTAAACTATTCAAACCTCTTGAAATTTGATGGAAATTCACAGTGAACTAGATTCATCTACTGCACTTTAATTTATGAATATTTTTAAGTGAATGTGCAAGATCATATGAGTTTCTTAATCAGCTGGAGTTTTAAAAAGATTTTATTCATTATTTATTTATTATATTGAAAAGTCAGATTTACAGAGAGAAGAAAGTAGAGAGAGAAAGATCTTCCATCTTCTGGTTCACTCCCCAAGTAGCCACATGGCTGGAGCTGAGCAGATCTGAAACCAGAAGCCAGGAACCTCTTCTGGGTCTCCCACACAGGTGCAGGGTCCCAAGGTTGGGGGTCATCCTCACCTGATTTTCTAGGCCACAGCAGGGAGCTGGAAGGGAAGTGGAACAGTTGGGATACGAATCGGTGTCCACAGGGTACCTCCGTATATGCAAGTTGAGGATTTAGCCACTAGGTTATCAAGCTGGGGTCTCACCTGGATTTTTAAAGGATTTTGTAAAATAGAGCTAGACAAGGCTTTAATGACAGTTTGGCATCTTTCGCGTTGAGTAACGGGAATATGAAGTGTGCAGTATTCTTTTTTAGAATTTAATTGCAATATTTATTGTAATAACCCACTTTAACAAAGCCAATAATCACTATGTAATCTTAAATTGAAAGAATAAAGACAACAATAAACACAATTGTAGTTTTTATACTTTGAAAGAATGGTCCAGACACCCCGCAGTTTATGAATACACAGTGAAGTTACTCTCATAGTATACTTCAGATGCTCTTTAACAATTATTTCGTTTAGTGTGCAGTATTGTTACTGTACATTACCCTCTGTTGCTCTTCTCTCACATTGATTTCTGGATTATTGTAGGAGACAGCAATTTTCCTATGACCTGTAAGATCAGTGGACCTGACATTTATAGTAATTGTCACTATAGGGTCTTGAGGTTTCTCTTTGGGATCCCTGAGCCAAGTCAGTTGCTTTGTAGAAGAGCCCTAGCCAGGAGGAGACTGGTTTCAGGTAGAATCCGGAGGAGACAGCACAAGAAAACTGAGAAAAACAAAAGCAGTTTCATTACTTCTGTATCCAGAGGGCAGAGGTGGCCTTGCGGGCTCACGGTGACTGCCCAGCCAGCAGCTTGCGAATGGGAAAGGGACTTACAGACTATGTCTGTTAACACAGGGACGCGTCCCTCAGGATTCCACTGCAAGTGGGATTGGTTAAAGCAAGCATCAGAGTACTTTCCACGAATGCGGTGCTGGTCGTCAGTGTTCGCTGTGGACACCAGCTGCGCGGCATGTGGGCTTTGGTGTCACTCAGATGGGGAAGAAGCAGGCTAGATTACAGGAGGGATGTTTCAATCAGGCAAGGGTGAAAGGGCACAGTGGGATTCAAACCACAGAAATCAAGCCTACAGATGGTGCTAAAACAATGTGGAATTGTAAGAATTCCCTACATGTTAAACATTAGTGAGGACTGGGATTGTAACGCAAAGGGACTGGGTACCCAAGGGCGAGGCAGAGCGGCGGAAGCCGGAAGTCAGGACACCGGAAGTCAGGAACGCGCTCCTCTGTGCTGCTGTGCCAGGCACGTTCGCAAGTGCAACCTTGCAGGGGTCTTCTGCCGAGTCTATGAAAAGGCAGGATAAACTTGGGTCCACATGGCTTCTCAGTGCTAGGGCTGGCATCAGACCCAGTTTGATTCCATTTGTGACACTGAGACACAGGACGCAGGAAGAAGTGGGGACGAGTGCAGGGGAGAGGGGAGGATAATGATCTAGAGTCAAAATAATAATGGTGACTAAGGGGCCATGGAATGAATGGGTGGGCAGAGCTAAGGAGGGAACTGCAGCAGGTGCCTGTGGGGTGCTCAGTGCCGAGGTGGGGAGCTCTCAGTACTACCAGACTGCAGCGGCCAGTATCAGACACTATTTCCCTTTTCCTAAAATACTTAAGATGAGCCTACAAGAGAAAAAAAAGTTACTTCAAATGAGTTGTGTTGGGGAAGGGGTTAGAAGGTGAATAGGACTTCCTGATGCGGTACAGGAACACTATCGGCCATGAACCTTCACACACTTAGCCTGGGAGTTGCTAGTGGGTGGCCTTTAATTGTTCTGGTTGTAACATAATCACTCAAATTCTGGATATAATTGTTAACATAATTAGCCCTTCCTTGGAAGAGATAACTGTGTAGACCCACAGTTAGAACTCCTGTGAGGCCAGTGGGAGGACGGCCACTCTGCAGGCTGTGAGTGGATGTTGAGGGAGGCACAGGGCCAGCGGGGACCCGCCCAGTCTGTTTCGG
The DNA here is from genome assembly GCF_030435755.1 of Ochotona princeps. Classification (NCBI taxonomy): domain Eukaryota; kingdom Metazoa; phylum Chordata; class Mammalia; order Lagomorpha; family Ochotonidae; genus Ochotona; species Ochotona princeps. The sequence continues at coordinate 49,819,641 of NC_080849.1, forward strand.
CTCCCCTGGCTGCAGGAGTGCCCTAGCTCCACGGAGGCCTGGGTGGTTAATGTGCAGTTTGTAAATGCACTTGGTGTGGAAAGCAGGACAACCACATGCATTATTAATGCTTGACTGAGAGGAGGAACAAAAGGCTCTTGTGGTTTATGCAGTAAACTGCGTTTTCACTTAGAGTGGGGTAGAGTAAATAGGATTTGATGCTACAGCCCACGGTAATCACAAAACCACAGCAGGTCTGGACGGCTCAGGTCCCAGGCAACTTGCAGCTAATTCAACTGCACACATCTGCCTTTAGAGCCTTCTTATCCTGGGAAGATAGGTCTCAACAAGCACTCTTGTCACTCTAGAAAAGTTTGCTCACACAGAATTGCCCAACAACCTCAGTCTAGAATGGTTAGCTTATTCTTCAGATACTATATGGCTTATGAATGTTTTTAACAGCTACTGTTTTTGAGGACACAACTGCTTTGCTATTTTTAGAAGATTCACTTATTTTTAGTTTTTGAATTTTTAATTGTTTTCTTTTGCAGAGAGAGGTCTTCCGCCCTCTGGTTCACTTTCCAAATAGCTGTGATGTGTAATGGCTACAGATGCGCTGCTATGAAGCTGAGAGCCAACAGCTTCCTTCCTGCCTCTCACAAGGGTTCAGGGGCCCAAGACTTTCGACCATCCTCTGCTCCTTTCCCAGGCCACAGGCAGAGAGCTGGATGGGAAGTGGAGCAGCCAAGACATGATTCAGAACTTGCAGGCAGAGGATTGTCGTGCTATGCTGCCATGTCAGCCCCTGACTGTTTTGCATTTTGAAGTAATATAATTTAAAAATATAATGAATCAAAACCTGTTATTAGCATTTACAATAATAGAAACGTTGTTATTTATTGAGACAATAGTTTCTCATCCACCCAGTTTGTCTGTGAGACCCCAATGTTTCTCAAAACTTGCAGAGCTTTAAAAGCTTTGAAAATTTTCAGTTTTTAGCCTAAAGAACATGAATTCTCCTAAAGAGCCAGCATGGATAAGCAGGCCTGAGTTCATAAATCGTGAAGTGATGAGCCACCAATCAGCATCAATAGAATTTTCTGGATGCCCCTTACTGCAAGAGCCACAGCCAATTGAGTTGGTCCTGTACGACAGGGCCATTTCAGAAGCAGTTTGAGTGAAGTGGATTTCCATGATCTACCCAGCTAGTCATGTTATTGTCTGATTACCTAGAGGAGGCGAGCTTAATTGCAAATAATGGGACGGGAAAGGGAGATGGGACCATTAGCTATTCTGAGGTTGCGAGATGCTCTCACTATAAATCCTAGCCTTCCATCAGACCAGCTACTTGTTGGCACACTTGCCCCACGCAGCCTGGCAGACAATACTTGAGACCAGGGACTCGAAAGCTCAGCAGCAGCTCCCAGACACTCTCTTCCACGCAGCCCAATGTTTCACTTATCAACCTAAAATGGCTGCAATACAGATGTGAGATGAATTAACTATCCCTGCCTCCCACGCTCATCACAAAATTCTATACTTTTCACACAAAGAACAACAACAAAAAGCATCCAGTAGCTCCACCTTGGTAGGGAGCAATTGACAACCAACTTAGAAACCAAGAAAAGATCCCAAGAACGTACGTGAGAGCAGCTTGGCTGGAGATGTGTTTATCGTGACAAACTGTAATATTTCAAAGGGCACCTGCACGGATCCCAGAAAGCAAAGGGCCCTGCAATTGATATTTGCTACTCATTTTTGAACTATATATGGCTTTCATTTCATCAAAGATGAAGATGCTTTAAATTACCTCAAAGAAATTGGATGGTGTCTTTGGGGGAAATTGTTCCTAAATAGTGTGAGACACATTTTGAGAGCAGTTTCACAGTCGAGCAGCACGTCCAGCTGGCAGCAGAGTTGGCCTTCTGGATTCTTCCAAGACTCTCCAGCTGGCTCACCTCTTAGTCTCCATCCCTCTCGGACTGCGTGCCCTCCTGTGGACTGCCCTGGGATAAACATCGGCCATTTTCTTTCACACACCATAGGAACGTGTACAAAGCTTTGATATTAATGGGTCTCTTTGTTCAGACAGCTCGAAGGGATGTTGAATACAGAGGTTGCATCTATAATCTCTGAGGATAAGTGGCTAAACTATTTAGAAGTGGGGAAAAATGCTTTAATGTTAAATCATAGCTTTGCATTCCACAATTTTGTCACAGAATTTATTTCACCTTGGAACGGTTCCATAATATTTGCAGGTTAGACCCAGACGTATATCCAGAACGTAGAATAACATGGAGAAATATGTAACGCATGGTCTGGAGTTCTTATAAATCTTATGAAACTTGTGAGTCTCCAGAAATACTATGACTTAGACGCCATAAAACAAGGGCCTTGTGGTTAGAGTTGTGGTTTTTCGTCATAGTTGTGTCGTCAGCTGAAAGACAATGAGATGCTGGCAGGTGTGGGCGAGGGCCAAGACAATTTAGTGACATCGATTTCTGAGCCGGGATGTGTTTATCTCATCTCCTGGCTCACCATCTTCATGCTGGAGAGAGCTTCTCTGTTCTCTACGAGGTGACTTGCTGCCCCTGGCTCAACCGGTGCCACTGTCAAAGAAGCACCCAGAAACTCCAGGGGGAGTCTATGAACCTGGGTTATTTTTCTTCTTGACACTTGCAACTACATGCTGATGGGTGGTTGGCTTAATTTTGAGCACATAGCTGTGTCATGGTCAGGAAGTTTGTGTCTTTCTAAGATTTATATGTGGAAGCTCTGAGGGTGGGCGTCATGATAGGATTGCACACTTAAAAGCAGAGGCTGTGGTATCTGTCCTCAGGTGCAAAAGGAGTGGGTCATGCGCAGTGTTAAGCAGAGAGGCAGCTGCGTTATGCCAGGAAGGCAGTCCTTGGAGGAACCCAGTCATGCCAGCATCCTCATCACTGAGTTCAGAACAGAGAGCTTCTAGAACTGTGAGAAAGCCACCCTACCAAATCTATGGTATTTCATCATAGCAGCTTGAATAGACTAAGATATGTATGTGTATATAAAAAAGAATATTAGATTAAATAAAGGAGACTCTCAATATTTGCAGAAGACCAATTCTACCAATTCTACTCTACACATATCAAATTTTAACCTCTGGAACCTGTTAGTATTTTTTTTAAGAATTATTTGTTTTTATAGGAAAGTAGAATTTACAGAGAGAAGGAGATACAGAGAGAAATATCTTCCACCCACTGGTTCACTCCCCAAGTAGCTGCAACAGCCAGAGCTCAGCTGATTGGAAGCCAGGAGTCAGGAGCTTCTTCCAGGTCTCCCACTGGGTGCAGGGTCCCCTGGCTTTGGGCCATGCTCTACTGCTTTCCCAGACCACAAGCAGGGAGCTGGATGGGAAGTGGGGCGGCCAGGATATGAAACCAGTGCCACCCATATGGGATCCTGGCTCTTGAAAGGCAAGGACTTCAGCCACTAGGACATTGTGCTAAGGCTAACACACTTGTGAGTGTTGCCAAGATTAGATGAGGCTGTGCAGGTGTTCTCTAAACCCAATCACAGGTAGAGGAAGAGGGAGAGCGCATGAACACACACACACACACACACACACACACACACACACAGGAGGGAGGACACACCGCAGAGAAGGGGGAGGGAGAGCATACACACACACACAGGAGGGAGGACACACCACAGAGAAGGGGGAGGGAGAGCACACACACACACACACACACACACACACACACAGGAGGGAGGACACACCGCAGAGAAGGGGGAGGGAGAACACACACACACAGGTGCCAAAGGAAGATGTCATTTGACCACCAAAGAATATATTTTAGTGCTGATGACACAAGGTGAAGGAGTACATATCAAAATTTCCTCGAAATCTCTGGAGAAAGCAGGATCTGGTAAAACCTTCATTTTGCACAGTGTCTCCCCTCCCCAACAGCTGTGAGGTACCAGGCTGTCGCTGCCACCCAGCAGCGGCGACACTAAAACGACGAGGCATACTCTGGGGGTCTGGGAAAAGCCGGAACCGTAACCAGACCCCTCACTGCCAAAAGCGGCTGCGTTTAAAACCTTCTCTCCACTGCTCCTGTACCCATTGGTCTAAGCTTTCCTCCCGCTTCTTCTCGCTGGCACCCTTCCTCCTGCCCATCCTTCATCTCTTCATCCCGTCTTTCTCTGTCCACTGTCTGTCCATCCATCTGTTGTCTGTTGTCTGTCCGTCTGTCTGTCCATCCTTGTCCCCGCTTAGCTTTTACCGGCTACTTTTATATCATTCTCCACCAATCACTTCTCTCCGTGGGTCCACTTGGTCCTACGTGATAGGCCAGTAATCACAGCGAGGGCATTAGCCTATCCCTGTGACTTCCTGTTTACCTGCTGGCGAGACCAGCTCCGCCTCCTGGCCCTGGGCCAGCCACCATCTTGCGATGGCCCTTCCTATTCCGGCTTTCCTATTCTGGGCAGTGGCTTTAGCACCCCGCTCCCCACACCAGGCTTCTGTTATTTTATGCCACCAGTCTGCGGTAATCTCTTGCCTATCGGATGAAAATGACGTCCTCTAACTTTTTTCATTTTTCTGGCTGAGATGTTTGCTAATGAGATGTTAAGGTCAAGGCTCTGACCTTGAGGCTTGGTCTCTTCCTCTCTGGTGGCGGAGGCTGAAGGAGTAGGAATGATGCCTTATGCCTGACTGGGAGAAAGGAACAAGTTCTGATGTCTTCATGATGGCGGACAGTGTCTCCTCCTGGGTCAGCTATCAGGCTTTGTAGATTATGTGTGATGGTTTTCATTTAGCCTTGTGATATTTCTATCTCAGCGACGAGGGTCACCACCATGGTGTGAAAAGGAGATACAAGAGCTACAGTCACAAAACTGTGCCCTTCATCAGCTTGTACCTTCATGTATAAGCAAGAGAAATGGGTTTCCTATTTAACATTTCTGCTTTCTTTATATGGCAAGGAATGCTTGCTGTGATGCTGATGCTGGCAACCAAATAGCAGGAGGAAAAGGAGGAGCAGAGTAGCGGTCACACGATCCTTTGGTTCCTCGGAAGGCCTCGGTGTTCTCAGGAGCCTGGAGGAAGCTTTACTCCAAGTACTTTCTTTTTAACTGAGAAAGGGTCAACTTTCCCAAAAGTCCAGCCAAGATTGATTGGAGATCTAATTTTTAATCCCCACTGGGGTTTGACTGAGGATCAGCCGGGTTCGTGGAAAGCACACGCACAACTCTTGTGCCCTCTGTCTTCCCTGGCTTCCCACCCTTTGGTGAGCTCTCCGTTGAATGCTTTCTATCCTTGTTTGTATTTGTCGGGGAAGATGGCATGTGCCTTGTTTTCCTGTCAGTCAATGTCTTGTGAATATTCTGGGTCCAATTGCCCAGTTCTCATCTTTTTTTTTTTTTTCTGGCTTCGATGATCAGACATTGAAATGTAAATACTATAGCATATCATCTGTGCCATCATTCTAAACCCTTTTGTAACCTCAGAAGTTACTAATTGCTCATGGAGAAAACAAAGCGTTGAGAAAAGCTCTGAGAATCCCTGCCTTCCTGTTTAGAATGAGAAACTTTGAACAAATAAACATTTCATGGAGTAAGTGCGTGAGAAGCTGTGCCAGGAAGGCCAGGAGATTGTTGATAAACAACACGGAGTGCACACAAGGGATTCCACCACATGCTGCGGAGCCGTTGCTTATTGGGCTCTGTCCTTTCCTCCATTTGGGGGGCCTTTTCAGCCTTTTAAAACAGCTTTGCTAAACACTCACACAAAGTTGTCATTCACTGAGGGTCTGGAACAGCCACATCTTTGCTATGTGTTTAGGGAAAGGTCTTAAAGGTGACTGAAGGAGAATGGATGCTGAGAGAGGGTGTGTCTCTCACAGACGTGGACACCCCAATTTGGGTTCAGAAGAGCCCATGGTTCTTGGCTGACATCTCTTTACAGGTCTGATTTTGTCCAAAACAGAGATGTGGAAACCCAATATGCAACTATCCGGGGAAAACTGTGCAGCCTTATGCCAGCCCTGCTGGCGAACGTCTCACTATCCCAGCAATCATCTCTATTAGGAACCCAATCATTCCAGCATGACTCATCCAGTGTGTCTGAAAAATTGCCATTTTGAAAAGTGTTTATTAACTCAGAAATGCAAAGAGTGCATATTTTTTTCCTCCATGGATTTCCTCTGAACTGGCTCATCACAGTGATTTGTCACTCTCTCTAGTGTCCAGAGGAACTTCAAAAATGACACAGGAGAGCACAAACATTTGCAGATGTTGCCTTCTGGATAAGGCTGCTGAAACACAGCAGTAACTTGGAGGGCCATATACGTGTTAAAATTAGAAACACAGTAGGTTTTTGCATTTTGCACTTTTAGAGTATTTCACTTGAGAATGTAAAACTTCTGTGAAGATGATCTTGCCCTAAAGTAAGCTGCTGGCTTTTTCAATGTTGGAGATGCCAGACACATACCAAGCCTGGAACATCACACTCCTGTTGCCTGGTAGATGGCCCATGTCCGGTACAAATGGCTCCCACTGGCCGACACTGCAGACAGCATTTTTCGGCTCATGTGACATGTATCTTATTGTTATGATTAGCAATGCCAGTTACGATTTTAAGGCAGGTCTTTAGGTTTCTATGAATTCAAGCTTTCTGGACTGCTAAGAGCTAAATGACACCTTTGACTTTTTTCTTTCTTTTTTTTTTAAGATTTATTTTATTTTTCATTGCAAAGTCAGATACACGGAGAGGAGGAGAGACAGAGAGGAAGATCTTTTGTCTGTTGACTCACTCCCCAAGCGACCGCAAAAGCTGCAGCTGAGCCAATCTGAAGCCAGGAGCCAGGAGCCTCTTCCTGGTCTCCCATGCAGGTGCAGGGTCCCAAGGCTTTGGGCCATCCTCGACTGCTTTCCCAGGCCATAAGCAGGGAGCTGGATGGGAAGTGGAGCTGCCAGGATTAGAGTCAGTGCCCATACGGGATCCCAGTGTGTGCAAGGCAAGGACCTTAGCCTCTAGGCTAGCATGCCGGTCCATGATTTTTTTTCTTTGTTAAGAAAAAAAGGAGGGAATTTAGTGCATAACATTTTTTTTTTCTCTAAAAATTTAGAGGATTTGGATCAGGCATGGAAACCTAGTGGTTAAAGTCCTCCCCTTGCATGCACTGGGATCCCATATAGATGCTGGTTCTAATCCCAGCAACTCCACTTCCCATCCAGCTCCCAGCTTGTGGCCTGGGAAAGCAGTGGAGGATGGCCCAAAGCCTTGGGACCTGCACCTGTATGGGAGACACAGAAGAGGCTATTGGTTCCTGGCTTTGGATCGGCACAGGTTTGGCCATTATTGGTCGCTTGGGGAGTTAATCAATGGATGGAAGATTTTTCTCTTTGTCTCTCCTCCTCTCTATCTGAGTTTCCAATGAAAATAAATCAATCTTTAAAACATTAAGAGGATTTTTTTAAAGATTTATTATTTTTATTACACAGTCAGATATACAGAGAGGAGAAGAGACAGAGGAAGATCTTCCATCCGATGATTCACTCCCCAAGTGAGCCGCAACGGGCCAGTGCGCGCCAATCCGATGCCGGGAACCAGGAACCTCTTCCAGGAACCTCTTCCAGGTCTCCCACATGGGTGCAGGGTCCCAATGCATTGGGCCGTCCTTGACTGCTTTCCCAGGCCACAAGCAGGGAGCTGGATGGGAAGTGGAGCTGCTGGGATTAGAACCGGCGCCCATATGGGATCCCGGGGCATTCAAGGCAAGGACTTTAGCCGCTAGGCCACGCCGCCAGGCCCATTAAGAGGATTTTTAATAAGTTTGATATGTATTTAATTGCCTATATGAGATCTTATGCTAGGAATCTATGAGTAGAGCATGAAAGATTTATTTTAGGAGAAAGAATGAACAATAAATGTGGATAAAATGTAGCATATGATTAACTAATTCTAAAGGGACAATGGGAATGGGATTTGGGAAACTGAGCTCATCTAAGGAAGTCAGGAAAGGTTGTGCTTAGCCTGGACCTTGGAGTACACATAGGCGCTTTGGAAATACAGTTGTAAAAGACAACTCACAGAAGTAATGAAAAACCAAACACAGCGGCAGACAGATGCATGCGGGCTCACGATTTGCATGCATGCACACTTCATGGGTTCTTGTTGTAAAAATAATTAAACCTGGATTTCCATGTTTTTGGTATGTGAGTAAACTTATCTTAACTCCATTGCTCCAGAAACTTTTTGGAATGTCCTTTTACTCTGTATTGAGAATATTGGGCTTTACCTGGACAACATTTTAGAAATCTCATCCTAGCAGTAGTATACATAACCATTGTCACACTCTAGGCAAACGTAGGGGAGGGACCGGTCAAAGACTAAGGAAAGAGAGAAGAGAAAAAGTGAACTTTCTTTATAGATTTTTATGTAATAAATTATGACTGAAAGTGAAGTTGGTCTCATCCCATGGAAAGCTGTTTTGCATGTCAGGAAATATTGATGGGCGGGTTTCCTCTCTGGAGCAACCGCTCCCAAATGTAGTCTCCTGTGGATGCTGAAGGCTGCCTGCCTCCTCCCAGGGAGGATCTGATCAGAAGTTCCCAGGCTTAGGGTGTGTCAGCTGACAGCAGGACAAACTCAAAGGAAGCCAGTAAGCTAAGCAGAAGTTTTGCTCATCCTTCGTGAAACTGAACAATTCAGCTGCAGTTTATAAGAAAAAAAATATTGTAGCCCTTTGTCTTCTGCTTGAAGCAAGGGTGGAGTCAGTCACAAAAATACATTTGTTACTAGGCTTTAATTTCCTTTTCTGTTGATAAAAAGTAAACTAAAATGAAATGTTTGACTTTGCAAGTTTAAAATGGTATACATATTATAGTAATGATTGGGAATAAGATTTCAATCCACTTATTTTTATGACTATAAGACATCTGGAAATCATCTATCCATATTAGATGCATAATTACTACCACCTTGTTGTGCTACATATTCAGAATACAAAGAAAAGAAGTTTTACTCTTTATCAATTGCTTGCATTAGAAAATCTCTTAGCTTTAGTTTATTCACATACAAAGTACAGAAGTTGGACAAGGTCTCCTGTGTGATCGTTTCAAGTTTTAAAACTCAGGTATTCGAAAAGTTAAAAAATTGTTTACTAAAAGTTTTGTTACGTATTTGAAATGGAAGAGAGAGAGAGGGAGAGCGAGAGAGAGAGAGAGAGAGAGAGAGAGAGAGAGAGAGAGAGAATATCTTCCTTCTGCTGGTTTATTCCCCAGGCAGTTGCAACACTCAGGGCTGGGCCATGTGGTAACCAGGAGAAGCCTGGAATTCCCTCCAGGTCTCACACAGGTGGGAGAACGCAGGCACTTGGGGCACCCGGTGCTTTCCCGGGCACACAGGGAGCCAGAGAGGCAGGACAACTAGAACTCATGCTCATATGAGCTGCCAGCATTGCAACCCCAGCTCTGTGAACAATCTTGCTTCAATCAAATTTAGAATGCAGTTTTATGATGTTTCTGGAAATAGTATGTGACTTTTGAAATAAATTTTTCTCCATCACATTTTCTTTAGTTTTTATTTTGCACATTCTCTAAGAAATCCTTGCATTTCACAATGTGCAGATTGTCTTTAAAAAATTCAGAATGTGTGTGTGTGTGTGCACCAGCTTATTAATTTACTTAGAGCGAGCTTTATTAAACTCTGAAATAAACTTGTTACTTCTTTCTTTGTGAAATTTCCTTGGCCTCATGGACCATGGCAGTTGATCCTATACATGACACTATTTCAGGGGTTCCTGGTCCGTCTCTACTTGTCAGGATGCGCATTTCAGGAGACTGGAATCACAAGGAATTTGGGACTTGAACTTACACACATGTAAGATGTGGGTAACCCATCCAGTGGGTGACCTTTAAGATAATTTTCTATTTTTTTTTGAAGATTTATTTATTTTTATTGGGAAGGTGGATATACAAAGAGAAGAAGAGACAGAGAGGAAGATCTTCCATCCGATGGTTCACTCCCCAACTGACCACAATGGTCAGAACTGAGCCAATCCGAAGCCAGGAGTCAGGAGCTTTTCCTTCATGTCTCACATGCAGGTGCAGGTTTGGGACGTCCTTGACTGCTTTCCCAGGCCACAAGAAGGGAGCTGGATGGGAAGCAGGGCCGCTGAGATTAGAACCGGCGCCCATGTGGGATCCCGGCTTATGCAAGGCGAGGAGTTTAACCACTACGCTATCGCACCAGGTCCATGATACTTTTCTATTATGGAGAATTTACTTTTAATGATAGGGTTTCCATTGACTTTATTTTTAATTTCCTAAGATTCATTATATTTCTTTGAAAGGCAGAATTACAGAAATGGGGAGGGACAGAGAGAGGCGGGTGAGAAGGGGGAGGGAGAGACAGAAAGAGAGAATGTTTTGTCTGCTGATTCACTCCCCAGTTGGCTGCTACGGACAGGTGTCGGCCATGTTGAAGTCTTGAAACCCCAAGTCTCCCAGGTGTGTGAAGAGAGTACTCGGTCACCTGCTGCTGCTTGTCCAGTCACAGTATCAGAGACCTGAGTGGAAAGAGGAGTAGCCAGGACTGAAACTGGTGTTTGTATGAGATGCCCCTCCATTTGGCTTATTTAATTGCCTTTATTCCTAAGATGATATTTTTTATAATTTCATTTATTGAGCACATATTGGTTGTACTTATTGTGGTATATCAGGTTAAGGCGCCACATGCAACACGGGCATCCCGTATTGGGGTGCTCCAATCTGAGTCCCCAGCTGCTCGGCTTCTGCTCCAGTTCCCTGATTATGTGCCTAGGATAGCGGTAGAAGATGACCCAGCTGTATGAGTCTTATCACACACATGGGCGATATGTGTGGAGTTCCAAGCTCCTCATCTCAGCCTGACCCAGCCCGGTTATGGCAGCCACAAGGGGAAACGAACCAGGAGATGGAGAATCTGTCTCTTTTTCTATGCCTCCCTGCCTTTTAAAAATAAATGTATTTCTTAAATAAATCTTTCCAGCATAGGCCTTCTGCACGGGTATTAGTAGAGCTAACATTCCCCTGCAGGGTAGTAACAGATAGCATCCTCACAGGACCTTCATACGAGTCAAACCAGCTACATCACACAGGTGGCCTAAGGCTGCTGGTTTTCACTGGAGAATCTCAATGGGGTTTAGCAGTTGAATATATCCATAATCCTTAGAATGTTTTGAAATAGCTCTTATCTAATTCTTGGTGTCTCATTCTTTCCCATTTATCTTGAAATAGAAAGTGTATAATGGGGATGTATGGAACAATTAGATGAAAAGATAAAAGTAATGTTTATCCAGATAAGCTCCACCAAGTTTAAGAAACCTTTGAAAGAAATGCCTGTGGTTTACTCCATTTCTGTTTTTTAAGATTTATTTTATTTTTACTAGAAAGTCAGATATACAGAGAGGAGGATCTTCTGTATATTGTCTGGAGCTGAGCTGATCCAAAGCCAGAAGCCAGGAGCCTCTTCTGGGTCTCCCACACAGGTGCAGGGTCCCAAGGCTTTGGGCCGTCCTCCACTGCTTTCCCAGGCCATAGGCAGGGAGCTGGATGGGAAGTAGGGCTGTTGGGATTAGAACTGGTACCCATAAGGGATTCTGGCACGTGCAAGGTGAGGACCTTAGCATCTAGGCTACCGTGCCGGGCCCTGTTCAGTCCGTTTCTAAAGACTTGAGAATCCTGAGAATTCAACTACGTCAATACAGACTTTTTAATGTTATTTATGGAAACGAAATGGCTTCCCTTTAAAGATTTTTTAATTGGGGAATAAAGAGACGTCAGAAGAAAGTCAGGCCCATGAGGTGGATGCCTAATTATTTCCTGTAAAAACTCACGTAATCACCGTTATCTGAAGGGAGGAACGCACATGTTCATTGTTGTGGAGATTAACTGTTTGACAAAACTTTCATGGGCATTTCTCTGCTGACATCTGGCTAACTTTCCCAAAACACTCTTCTAATGAGTAGCTTCTGTCTCTCTTTGGCCTTCCAGAAAGTCAATAAGCAAAACGTCTCTAGAATAAACAACAACTTGTTGCTGTCATGGTGGCTGTCCAGTCTGCTTTTGTTTAACCGGACAGCGCTTCTGTCTTGGTAACTGCCACTTTGATTGTGTTTTGTCTTCAGTATTGTACCAGGGAAGCCATGGTTCATCTCCTGCTACAAACTTTTACACAAGGATGCCAGGATCTTGACCCAGCTTCTTTAAGATCACGATTCAAAGTGCTGTTCCTGAATGCAGCCAATCTTGGCAGAACAAGTTTTGTGCACATTGAGAAAAATGTGTGTTCTGTGCTATTTATTTATTTGTTTATCTATCTATTTATTTATTTGGTCATAATTGTGTAAGTTGAGCCCCTCGGCAGACTCCTCTCCCTTGGAATAATCAGCTAATCCCACGCTTCACATGCTTCCAGATTGCACACAGAAACAGTCCTAAGGCTTGTCTATGACAACTCTCTCTCCTCAGTTTGCCCATTTTCTTCTTTTGTTGGTAAATGAGTCTTGTTTCTCTGTTAAAATTTATCTACATCTCCTCCTTGAATTCTTTCCCAGGATGGAGATCCAGCCTAGCGCGGGGCCGCCATGCAACATGACTGCTCGCCAAGGGGGAGATAACCAGAGCTGATAAATGCTACTCCAGCAGCGTTAGGGTTAAGGCAGGTGTTGTACTTTCCAGTTGCTTCTCAGACCCCATCCTTCTCTTCTCTATCCTTCCTCTCACTCCTTCCGCCCTCTGCTCTCATGGTACATTTCTCCATCATCTTCTGCTTTCCTGCTTTCTTCTCCCCCTCCCTTCTCTTTCCCATCACCGTCTTTCCCTTTATTCTTTCCCCTACAACGTGAATCTCATTAACAGCCTTCTCATCCATCTCATAAAATTTCTCCCATATTTCTGGTTGATCAGCAGAACATCTCACCAGCAGAATAATAAATAATAGTGAATGCTATTATTATCAAAAGTAAAATTGACGTTGGATAAAACCATGTATAGCTTTCTGCTACTTGATAGTTGGCATAGGTCAATCAAAATATGTTGACATCACTTTTAGAACTGAAAATTTTGACCTACAAAGTTTTGTCTCTCAGAGGGAGAATGACTACAAGTGAAAATTCACAATAAGATAGTATGTTAAGATTTAATAGCAAAAATACTTACAGAAAAAATGAAAGCTAGGTGTACAATATGAAAAATAATTAAGTTCAGGAATGCATGTTAGGCACAAAAGTTAAGACATCACATGTGATGCCCACATCTTACACAGAGTGTCTGGATTTGAATTCGGGCTTTGCTGTGACTTCAAGTTCTAGTACTGGCTTCCCTGGAGATAGCAGGTGGTAACTCAGTGCGTGGCCCTTTGTCGTCCGACCCAAAGGAAGTCCCCAGACCCTGGCTTCAGCCTGGCCTAATCCCTAGCTGTTCTGTCCAATCGGGAGTAAGCTGGTAAACAGGAATGGGCTTCTCACTCTCTCTGTATCTTTCAAACACATGAATCAAAATAATGATAAGTATTGAAAAAGTTACATGGCAATATGAAAGCAATTGAACTGCGGGTTTTATTACACAAGTTACCATCTTGACAAACTTGTATCAATCTTGGCATAACTATATTCTGTTGCTCTGCATTTCAAAAAGAAAAAGAATGACGCTGTAGCATGTTGGTATTAACCTCCTCTGTGTCGCACTGCTCAGTGGGCCAGCAGGTAAGGAGCAAAGTGCATTGCTCTACTTTCACTTCATCCTTCTCTCTCTTAGGTGAACTGCTGACTTGTTTACATTCTCATCATTTCCCAAAACGCAGCTAGAATAAGGTATGTACTCACTCAGCAGTCTCCAGTCCGACTCCGCTAAGCGCTGTCTGTTCCTCATCAACGTGTTCTTCAGGAATCTCTGCCAGTTGTTCTTCCCTCAGAATCCCTTCCCACTCGGGGTCATCAGCTCGTCGTCCAGTTGCCACGGGAGGCCTCCTGCGCTTAGGACCCTGTAGCTTTTCCATCTACACTGTGTTGTCAATGGAAGACTGCTCTGGGAAACAACAATGAGGTAAGGAACTTAGCCACCTGCGGAGGAGCTGGAAAGAACTCCAGATCCTTGAAAATGCAATGCCCTGTGGGCTTCTGTCAAGAATTATGCTGTCAATTTTCAAAACAAAAAGATATTAGTGCACCTTTGTTCCTTTAACAGCAGGAAATTACCAAAGACTATATATATTACATAAGAGTATATATATTATAATAAATAAGTTCATAATAGAAACTAATATAAATACTGAATAAATAAAAAACTTGAAGGGAAAAAAAATTTATTTCCTTTAACACTTGCTTAGCCAAAGGTGATCATAGAACATCTACTCCATGGAAGTTTGAGATGAGTAGCCAGCACTTAAGGATTGAGTGAATGACATTTAAAACACAATGCTGGACCAATTAGCAATAAGTGACTTTGGTGGACACAATACATTTCATATCTATGTAACGAACAATGGGGGACTCATTCATTAGACACAAGATTAGAAAGTTTATATGTATCTATTAGAAGCGCTCATGTAATTTGGTAAATTTTTAGTGATTTATTAAAAGTTGAGTAGTAAATTTCTATATCCCCCTTGCACCTGTTGCTTAGCCTGTATCCCATTTACCATCCAGCTCTGCATGCTCTTGTTTTGAGGTTAATGTAGATTTATCTTTCAAATAAATTGATAACTTTCCAACAGATGTTGCAGGCAGGTGCGTGGAGCACACTTTATCTCGATGTATTGCAAAGGGGTTGGAGAGTAATAGAGGGCAAAATTCAGGAGTCATAACACTAGCTATCAAAGCTTCCAAGGACAGTGCCGCAGGACATTCACTCCTGCATTGGAGAAGTGCAAGATGAGCTTTTGTGTGTTTTTGGTTTTTTTTGGGTTTTTTTGGTCTTTCTCTGTGAAGAATTCATCTTTCTTCATCTCTCCTAGATAATTGTAAAGGTGAGCATAGTGGTTAAGACTTGGATACCAGCATGTCCTATTTGAGCACCTGAGTTCAAGTCCTGACCACACTCCTGGTGTACCTTCCTGCTGCTGTGCACCCCGGGAAGGAGCAGCCAATGATGGCCCAGATAGGTCCATACTGCTGTGCAGGAGACCCACATTGACAGCTCAGAGTCAAAGTGTCGGTATTTGAGAAAAAAATCAACAGATGGAAGAGCTCTTTCTCTCCCCTTTTAACTAAAAATAATTAATTAAAAGAATAAAACACTGGGTCTGGCAAGATGACTCAGTGGCTAAAATCTTCACTTTTCATTTGCTGAATAGGATCCTGTATGGGCACCTGTTCTAATCCTCAATGCTACTCTTCCCGTCTAGCTCCCTGCTTGTGCCCTGGGAAAGCAATGGAGCACAGCCCAAAGACTTTGGACCCTGCACCTGCGTGGGAGACCCAGAAGAAACTCCTGACTCCTGGCTTCAAAGTAGCTTGGCCCTGGCCATTACAGCCATTGGGGAGCGAATCATCAGACAGAAGATCTTTCTCTGTATATTCCCTGTCTCTGTAAATTTATTCCAATAAAAATAAATGAATCTTTCTTTTTTTGTTGTTTTGTTTGTTTGTTTGGTTTTTTTTAAAGAATACAGTGTTGCCTGGATATAGTTAGGTCTTTACTCTGGGTGTCCTGTGATGAAACTTATTAACACAAACAGGAACTAGGATAGTTGTTCTCCACCCCAACCCTGAAAGATGTAAATGTAGATGTTATTCACTACAGGTCCAGGGAGACACAGACACTCAAAGATCTGGAAGCACAGGCAGGAAGAGAGACGGAAAGACAAGGAGCTGTTGGCCAATGCCGCCAGTGGGGTCTGAAATCCTGTCTGAATCCCCCACGTGGGTTTTCATTGGTGTGTTTCCAGGAGACGATGCTGTGACTGACAGCCTGCTGCTGCCTGTCTGCAGGTCCCTGGAGGCATGATGGCAGCAGGTTGTGTCTTACTGTCCCACAGGGAAGTGGTCACCAGGAAATGCCGGGATCAGCTGCAGGGAGGAACGGGGAGGAGGTGGGGAGCTGCTGCTGTGAGAAAGTGACACTTCTTTGAAAATGGATGCTGGGGCCACGTAAAATTGTGAATTCATTGCATTCGTAATAATTGCCTTTTAATTATTTTTTCTGTATCTGGGAAGAAATATTCAACTTATGTTTCACGTTTGACACTATTTTCAGTAGAACTGGATGGGTGAACACATGGGTGTTCATTACGTAAGCTTTGGAACTTGTCATCTTTTTTGTTCATCTATCTCCCCTTTACTTCCTTTAAAAAATGTATTTAAACTTATATAAATTATGTATTATATTTTATATATGTAAAACATAAAATATCATATTTTATATCTAACACATAAAATGCATTTCTATTTATAAATTTTATAGCCATATATTAGTCTATAAAATTAATATAAAATATAAATAATATATAACATAAATAATATGATAATTCATAATGATAGAATAATTAAAATAATATAATATAGAAACAATTTTATATAATATATAACATAATATAACACATATACAACATGCATATACACATATAAACATATATACATCTAAACATATATATTGTATATTATATATACAACATTGTGTCATAATATACAACATATAACACATAATGTAGCATATATCATATGAAATATACACATTGTATGTTATATAATGCATGAGTAATATATTTATATATAAATATAGAAATGAATATATTTATAAATCTCTATATTCATAAATATATTTACATAAGTATCTATGTAATAACAATAATTACATATAATTATAACATACCTAATATATAAATATATATGGTGTATATTAAATATATATTATATACATTGTATTATGTATAATATATTTACACATAAAACTAAAAATATTTTATAATTTTTATAAATTCAAATATTTATATATCATAACACATTTATATATATTTGATAAATTTATAAATTTACATATACATTTTATATTTATGTGTTTATATCATATAATAATGCATGTATATTTATTATAGTGTATAAATATGTAATATAACTATAAATTAATTATGCATCTAAATTATGTATCAATAATACAATTGTATAATGAAATAATATATATGCTATATATAATTATATATGAAGTATTTAAATATAAGTTTATATAAATATAAAACTATAATTATATAAATTAAATCTATAAAAATTTAATTAAATTTATATGAATTAAACTTACTGATTTGAAGGACAGAGAGACTGACATACACAGAGCTCTGTGTCCACTGGCCTGCTTCCCCCATGCTGGTGACAGCCGGGACTGGCCCAGACCAGAACCATGGGCTGGAATTCAGTCAGGGTACGTTCACTGTGAGACAGGGACCCGGGGACCTGAACCATTGCTTGCTGCCCCGGGGCGCATGTCAGCATTGGACAGGCGCAGAGGCAGGAGCGCTGCAGGGGCGCTCGGCTGCGGGCTGTGCACAGCCTTAACCAGCGGCTCAACTCACACACCAAGTGCCTGCCGTTCCATCTTCCTTCTAACTGATGTCCGTGACTTTTGCCTCATCTGATTTCCACTGATAATGTACAATTACTTGTTAGGATTTCACAATGTTCCTGAATGTAGAAAAATGGTGATCTTGCAGAATGGAGAGGTGATGAGGGTAAAAAAAATCAGTTTTGGAAACTGTTGTAGATTGAATCATTCAACAGCTAGGTTCATTTACTTTAACTATCCTTGTTATCACATAGGCTATTCTATTTCGAAACTTAAACTTTTCTCTGAGACTAACTTCCTGCTGACAGCTATGCTCATGAAAGCATTCTGAGGTGGAGAGCATCAGAGGAGGGGGCCGCGAAGGGAGACTGGGTCTCCTGGCACACATGCGCAGGACGGCGGTCCAGTGTAGTAGAGGCTCCAGTTTCCCAAACCCCTCGTCTTGGGTACCAGGAAGCCCTCTCGCAGTTCTGATAATAATGTGACCAGGATCTTTCTTCTGGCCTTGTGGATCTTGAACATATAGCAGCTTAATTCTTTGATGCACTGGGGTTATTATTTCTAATTTGAAATACAGGGATGTTTAGTCATGTGTCGTTTTAAGTGATTACCAATAATATAGAAACTTAGGGGCTTGTTTTTTCTCTCATTCTTAGGATGAAGGTGATGTTATAAAAGAATGATTGTTATGTCCTGAGATCTCTTGGAGTGAAATGCCTGTTGAGGGAAACTGAAAGGCTGGTTTGGTAAACCATTTCCCTGAGCAGCAGGCACATAAGGGCTGATACTGGGTGCTGCTGCCAGCTGCTAGTCTGTGTTAACCAAGGAGGTCAGACGTTTGAGATCTGCTCAAGGCACAGGGCTGCTACAGCTGCTTACAGTAATTCCTTGCCTCTTACAGCTGCTTTGGCTGAAGCAGTCAGGTATCATTGCTGAATTGCTGTGTAGTTTTAAATACTTTTAATGATTTGAAAGGCAAAGCATCAGACAGCGAATCCTTCAACTGGGTTTGAGGATGCTGTGTAAGTGGGAAAGAGAGGAAAGACAAAAAATCAACGAGAGAGAGAAGGAGGAGGAGAGAAACAGCCCAGTAGGACTCTGGGTCAAGACAGTCTTTCAAATCACTCTGCCTCAGAAAAATCTCCTTAAAGCATTTTTTTTTTTTTACTTTAGACTTTTTAAAAAAGATTTATTTACTTTATTACAAAGTTAGATATACAGAGAGGAGAGACAGAGAGGAAGATCTTCCATCGGATGATTCACCCCGCATGTGAGTGCAACGGCCGGTCTGTGCCAATCGGAAGCCGGAAACCAGGAACCTCTTCCGGGTCTCCCACGCGGGTGCAGGGCCCCAAAGCGCTGGGCCGTCCTCAAACACCAGTGCGTTCAAGGCGAGGACTTTAGCCGCTAGGCCACGCCGCCGGACCCTACTCCAGACATTTTAAAGTATTGTGGAGTAAGTATTCTAATGATAGTTGATTGACAAGTTTGAAGGAAATGAGGCTTAACACATTATGAATTCTCATGCAATGCACGCTGTCCCCTATCTTACAAGATGTAGTTATTTATTTATTTTTTATTACTTATTTATTTATTTATTTGAAACACAATGAAGCAGAAATGGAAGGAAAGACAGTGACGCGGAAACAGTGGGAAGTAGAGTGAGAGAGAGAGAGCTTCCATCCACTGCTTCACTGCCCAAATGAACGCCCGCCGCAGTCCCAGCTGGGCCAAGTGAAGCCGGGAGTGAACCACCGCATCACCCTTGTACTGGGGCCCAGGTACGTGGGCCAGTGAGCCTGTCCCAGGTGCGTGAGCAGAGCTAGATCAGAAGTATAGCAGCCAGGATTCCAGCTGGTGTTCCCATATGGGATGTCGGTGTCACTGGGTCTAATGTGCTTCTTTCTTAGAGCTGGAGACTCTCACAGGGTTACCTCTGGACAGAGCAAAGTGTGCGAGTAATGAAGGGGAAGGGGCTGGGCAGTAGTGGGGGCACATTGAGACAACCTCCCAGATTTCTGCTGCAGCGGACTTGGGACCCTGCACCCGCGTGGGAGACCCGGAAGAGGTTCCTGGTTCCCGGCTTCGGATCGACGCGCATCGGCCCGTTGCGGCTCACTTGGGGAGTGAAACATCGGATGGAAGATCTTCCTCTCTGTCTCTCCTTCCCGCTGTATATCTGACTTTGTAATAAAATAAATAAATCTTTAAAAAAAAATAAAAAAAAAAAAAGAAAGAGAGGGAGACTCCTGTAGTCAGAATCCCGAAGCATCCAAGATGACAAAGACATGTTCTGATCAGTGGTCCGTAACCAAAGTAGATGCCTCAGGCCCAAGCCTTGTCACCGCTCTGCCGCTGCAGCCATGGTCTCATTCTCACCCCACGTGCGTTAAAGCTGATGGCTGTGCAGAACACCCTGAAAGACTTCCTTCTGCATGCACACACAAGCAGGTGCACATTTAAAAGCTGGCAGCATCCTTGTTGCTTGGGTAAGCTGCTTTTCTACTCAACTAGCTTATGGATATGTCAGACACTCACAAGTAGAATAGTGTTTTAAGTCCTAATAGCTTGGAGATAGAATTCCAGAATTGTCTACCTGTGCTTTTTGCAGTCTGTGGGCGAAGAGGATCCCATCACCTTGCCTAATATAGTAAGCTCCCCTTAGCTGTCTAACATTCTAATAGCCAAGAACAGTTATTCCCCAGTTTGCTATAGACTAACTTGCTACACCCTTCATAGACGTGTTTGCTGAACTTTTCCTCCACTGCCTTAGTGGATTCCCTGATAAGTAAAGTGGACCTAATGACTTGCAGTCAAGGTGGCAGTCTGGTGTCTGTGTGCTGGCCCACCTAGGCTGACCAAAGATTCACCTTGCGGATCACTGTAACACGAAATGATTCAGCCACCGGGACATTTCACAGCCGTCCTGGAACATGCCACACGTGTACAAGTGCATCTTCTCTGCACCCAAGAACTCCCACGCCCCCTTTCCCCTCACCTATCACGCGTCCATCATACAGTTCACCCAGCCGTGTTCTGTTGGCCTTCCGTCCATAAATTCCCAGGTACCTCCTTTGGAATGGGAATATTGTTTGTTCTGCCCCATTTCTTTTTTACTCTAAGTGTCCCTAGTGCTTTTGTTAAGAAGCAAGTGACCAGACGTGTATGAGGTATTTGGGATTTTTATTCAGTTTAGTTGATCTGAACGGTCTGTCTTCTAAAGTACAATCCTGAAATAATTCATTGTTTTTCTTTTGTACTAAACCTTAAAAACAACGTTGTTCTTTATAAAGTTGAGTCATTTTTTTCCCTTTACTTTTCCCCCATGAGTATTGCTATTAGCTTAATAATTTCTACCAGAAGATCTGGAAGTTTATCTGCTATATGACCCAAACTTCCTCTTCTGGAAATTCACCTAAAGGAAGTGAAATCATCGTATAGGGGAGTTGTCTGCCTTTTCATTGCAGCCTAATTCACAGTAGCTAAGGGGTGGAATCAACCCAAATGTCCATTAACTTAAGACAGGGTAAAGAAAATGTGATATCCCCAACTGTAGACGAGGGCCTAAGTTGCATTGTACCTAGGCAAGTGTTCCACTGCTGGGAGAAGAGCAGTCAATAGTTGATGGGCATTCTGGGCCAGGTTAAGGCCAGATTTGTGTTAACTATGCCAGTGTGCCAGCATAGTTTCCTCCTTTTCTTCTTCTTCTCCTCCTCCTCCTCTTCTTTATTTTTAAGTGGCTGACTAGGCCATTTGCAAGTAATGAGGGGATTGGGACTGGGAGGTTGGAAGGAGGGAAACCAGAGGAATTTTCTGGGTCCAGCCAGTGTTCCTGATCAGAAGGGAGACCTGAGCTGAGCTAGTTACCATTAAGCACTGCCCTCCAGGGTGTAGGGGCTGCCCAGAAGGGTTAGAATGCTTAGGTCACAGTACTTGCCAATCAGTGTCTGGGTAGGGGCCAGGCCATGTTAAGCTGAGACATGACACTCGCAGGCATGTGAGAGAACTGCGAGATTTATGTGCTCACTCTCTGGGACTGCAATATCTGCTTGCTTGCTTAAGAGCCGGGAGTGGTGACAGGTCAAGCTAAGCAGTATTACAGAACTCAACGACACTCATGGGAGCTAGGGATGGGAGCAGATTGGGTTGGTCCAGGCTGTAGTACTCACAGGCACACCCCCAAAATGGATGTGAGAGGGGCTGGCCAGCAACATCCACCAGCAACGCACAAAGGCCAACATGGGGGGAACAGATTGTGCTGGGAAAGAGCCTAGCACCCACTGGCACATGTGAGATCTGGGTCTGGGGTGGGCTTAGCTGGGGGACTTGGAGGGCTCCCCTAGTGGGCTGTCACTCCTGCTGGTGAACATGTGAATCAGGGCTGGGTGTGGGCCAGGCCAGGCAAGGATACTCCACTTGTTACTAGGTGTTTGAGCTGGTTTGATGGGGATAGACTGGGCAGGGCTGGGCCAAAGTGTAACATACTGGTCTGTGCAGGAGTCAGGATTGGGTGTGAGCCATGCCTATGACAAGAAAGTCAGGGATGGGGGTTGACTGGGCAAGGCTAGGCTGCAGCACCACTTTCAAAAGGTGGGGCTGGGGCAGTATGGGCCAGGCCAGCAGCCTACAGTATCCAGTGGCAAGGCCCAAGACAGGGTTTAGGCTATGCCAGGCTGGGTCGGAGCAAACACCAGTCTGTGAAAGGTCTATGGCTGGGAGCGGGCCTGATCAGGGAGTTCAGGGATTGACCCTGCTGGGTTGCAGTACCCACTAGTGAATGAAAGGGCCAGGAATGAGGTTGGACCTGGCTGAACATGGCTACAACATCCCTCAGCGTGTGTGTGGGCTGGATCTGGGAGTGTGCCAAACTGGGCTGGGCTCTAGTACCCACTAGCACTCACGAAAACCAGAGTGGGTGTGGGGTGGGCTGGGTTAGGTCACAGCACCTGTTGATCCTCATGAGAGCTGGGTTTGGAGATGGGCCAAGCAGGGTTGGGCTACAGCACCCACCAGAACCAGCGTAGGCTAGTCTGGCAAGGCTGCAATACCTGCCAGTGAATGTTGGGACTGGAAGCGGACCAAGTCAGGCTGAACCAAATAGCCACCAGTGTGCGTTAGATCTGCTACTGGGAACTGGTTTGATAGGAGATCTTGGGGACCTCTCCTGTTAAGATGCAGCCCTTGCTGGTGACCCCCTAGAACCAAAATTGGAGCAGTTTAGGCCAGGCTGGGCTCCATGTGGGTCAGGTCTGGGGGCAGGCAGGTTAGGCCAGTGTGCCATACCCTCTAGCAGGTGTGAAGGTCAAATTGGGGTGCAGGCCTGGCTGAATTGAGACACAGCACCCATCACTTCATGTTAGGACTGGGACTAGAGGCTGGCTGAAGTTGGGCTAGTCTGCAGCACCCTCAACATGAGCTGGGACTGGTGGCAGGCCTATGGAGCTAAGCTACAGCACTGGCCTGGAAATGCTGGGGCAACACAGGCAATGCCAGTCTGACCACAGTACCCAATGGCATGTACAAGACCCCAAGTAGAGAGTAAACCTGGTGGGGAGGGTGCAGAAGCTCACCTGCTGAGCCGCTGTAGCCACTGGGAGCATGATAGCTGGGAGTGGGGGTGGTCTGGGCTGGGCAGGGTTGCGACACCTGTCAGCGTGCATGTTAGCTAGGTTTGGGAGAGAGCTGGGCTAAGCCAAGCCACTATATCCACAGGTGAATGCAAGAGCCAGGAGAAGGGCTGACTGGCCGGGGTTTGATGCCACAGCCACTGGCAAGTATCAGGCTAGGAGTAAGTTGTGTCACATTGGACCACAGTGACCCCTGGAGAGTGCCAGATCTGGAACTGGAAGTGGGCCTAGTAGAGAAACTGGGCATTCCTCTTCTGGATTGCAGTTTCTGCTGGACTGTCTGAGGGCCAGGGCTGGGAGTGGACCAGGCTAGACAAGGAGGTGGCACTTATCAGCATATGTGTGAACTGGGTGGTGGGCTGGGTTTGCTGAGCCAAGCTGCAATACCCGCAGGTATATATGAGAGCTCAATTGGGATGTGGCACAGAGAGGACTAATCTGCTGTATATGCAGGAACCGGGGTTGAGGGTGAGCGCAGTGGGGGTTATTAGGAGTAGCCCCAACTAGACTGCAGCTCCCACTGGTGTCTGTAGCAGGCTGGGTCGGGCTAGGCTGCAGTACCTATCAGTTTGCATAGCACAGGGTGCCTGGAACAGATCTGACTAGGCAACTATAACCACCAGTGTGTGCATAGGCTGATGTGAGTGATGGACTGAACTGGACACTGGACTGGCTGGCACATGCAAGAATCAGGTGTGGGATCATCCCAGGTGAGGGTTCTGGGAGGACTCCTAAACTAAACTGCTGGACTAAAAACTCTGGCCATAGAGAAGAGCATAGGATTTGTGGTCTGACCTTGAACTACATGCATGTGTCAGGACTGGGCCTCCTCGATTGCTGATGCCTGTGCAGTGGACAGCATGCCCAGGTGCAGAGGGGATGCGATGGCCAGCTTGTTCAGGCCTGCAGAGGATGCAACTGCCATGTCAGCAGGTGGAGAACAGAACAGGGTGGACAACTCTTCTGGCTGAGTTTGGCAGGAAGTGTTGGGTGAGTGGATGCACTGGACTCTGTCAGCCAAAGGACCTTGGAAGGTTTTTCCCAACCTTGGAGCAATGGAACCAACAGTATCTCAGAACTATTAAATCTGCTCAAGCTGTGCCTTTGGAACGTTCTTCTGCACATGGGGCTTTCTAAGATGACATCAAGTGGACATCCCTATCCCTAGATACTGCCATAGTTTGGCAGCTGAGAGAGGGCCTCTCCCCTCCTCTCCCTTCTCCCAGATACAGGGACAAATGGAAGAAAAGGAAAATTGGAAGCATTTGTCGTACTCTTCTTCCCCCATGCCTTGACCCTCCCCACCCTAATTAGCAGTCCTTACATGCAAGCATCCTTTACAACTGCGTGAACAACAAAAAGTTAAATAAAATATTTTTGCTTAAATTTTCGTTTAGGGTCTTTAGAAAATCAGCTGGAAAGAATGAATAACAAAACGTCAGCCCTGTGTAAGGGTGGAGGACAGCATGAACAAGCCGTGGTGTGGGTGACTGCTGCCGTCCGCCAAGTAACAATATGCAGGTTTGTTGGGAGATGACCTTTGTTCCACTGAGCTGCTTGAGTTGAGACACGTTAGCATGCTAATTGGTCATTGTAACACTGAAATGCTATCAAAAGTGGGATGAGGAAAAATGAGAAGGTAAATAGAAATTTCTCTTGACTATTTTCATTCTCGAGGCCTTTGTTACTTTTAGGCAGATTTTCTTGTCAATTACATTATTTGAGATCATGATAAGCAAGGGAGTGGACAGTGAGGCCCAAGAAAGAAGTAACATTTGTGCAATCATCAGCTGCAGGTGCCTCCTTCCTCCCACTTAGGGTGGATCTATCATGAGTGGGTGTTGTTTGGGGATGGAAGACCACCCAGTCTCTTTACCAACTGATTTATCTGTCAGAAACCGACAGCATGATTCAAGCATGCTTGGCTGTACAACCGTATTCATGTAAAGTGCATACTTTCAATGAGTTTGAAATAGTTCACACCCAGAAAATGTATCATCAATAAGGAACATGTCATCACCTCTCGCAATTCCATGAGGCTATCTTTGTTTTTTTTTTTTTTTTTTAAAGATTTACTCATTTTATTACAGCCAGATATATACAGAGGAGAGACAGAGAGGAAGATCTTCCGTCCGATGATTCACTCCCCAAGTGAGCCCCAACGGGCCGGTGCGCGCCGATCCGAAACCGGGAACCAGGAACCTCTTCCGGGTCTCCCACGCGGGTGCAGGGTCCCAAAGCCTTGGACCGTCCTCGACTGCTTTCCCAGGCCACAAGCAGGGAGCTGGATGGGAAGTGGAGCTGCTGGGATTAGAACCGGCGCCCATATGGGATCCCTGGGCTTTCAAGGCGAGGACTTTAGCCGCTAGGCCATGCCGCCGGGCCCATGAGGCATTCTTTGTAACCCAGCCCCTTCCATCTGCCATCTCCAGGCAACTGTAGAGTTCCTCTTGGCCACTTTCTATAAATCAACATTTGCCACAATTCTGTACATTTCCTTTCATTTCTAATGTAGACAATCATGCAATACAGAGAAGAACTCTGGTTTCGTTCCCCAGTGTAACTGTACTGAGGTTTGCTCACAGTGCAGCGTGTTCATTGCCATGTGGACACTGTTGTGCGAACAGACAGTGGTTTACTGGTTCGTCTCTTGATGGATCTTGTATTAGTGTTAAGGTCACACGCTGGATGGCTTAAATAACATTACACACTATCTCATGGTTCTGAAGCCTTAGACTGGCTTATTCTGAGGCTCTGCTTGCCTTGCACATGGCTGTGTCTTCTCTGGGTTTCTTCCTTGGCCTTCTTGGGGCATGTTCACTCTTGTGTCGGCCTGTCCCAATTTCCTCTTTTGAAAAAATAAATATTTATTTGAAAGGCAGAGAGAGGGAGGGAGAGAGAGAGAGAGAGAGAGAGAGAGAGAGAGAGAGAGATTGAGAGATTTTCACCTGCTAGTTCAATTTTCAAATGCTCACAATGACCAGGAATGAGCCAGGTCCAAACCAGGCACCTACTGCTGGAGTCCCAGGTGGCTGCTGAACCCGAGGCTCATTGTAAGTTACTCAGCCATGTTAAAGGCCATGTCTGCAGCTGTTGTTGCACCCTGAGATTCCTCTGAATTTGGGGGGTTGGGGAATACAACTGAGTCCATCAGAGATAATGAAGTTTGGCTATTACAAATAAAAGCCCTGTGTGCACGTGAGGTTTTATTCCTCTTAGGAAAATGTCTAGGAGTGAAATTGCTACCTTGTGGTGCCTCACATTTAATGGTTAAGCCCAAACTCTTTTCCAAAACTTATTCCATTTTACAATTCTCTCAGCACAATACGAATGTTCCAGTTGCCTTTCTGTCCACATTCTACTCTATCAGCCTCTTTGAAATCTTGCATGTCTTCATATTCATAGTCATGTAGCATACCCAGGGTGGCATGCTTTCGTGACAGTAGATAGTAGACATCTTTGCCATGTTATGGGCCATCTTCACAGGTTAGCTGGTGATGTGTCTGCTCAAATCTTCTACCATTTAAAAAAAAGTATTCAGTCACGGGCTTATGTGTTTCGATGCAAGTACGGCATCAAATACTTGTCTTGCATGCATTTGTCTGTCTGACTTGTTTTTCATTGTTTTTTGAAGACAACGTATTTTGGCTTTCCTAAAACTGAATGTTTTGTGACTGTCTTTTCCAGTGCTTGCATTAGCAGCGCTTTCTTTATTGTTATCTGGCTTGAATTTATTGACTTTTTTTCAGATCTGGGAATTTTCTACTTTCATTACATTTATAAATATTTCAGTGATTATATTTTTCTCTCTTTTAAATTATTTTGTTCACATAATGCGAATGTGTTTCATGAATTTCACAGTACGGTTTTAGAAACATAGTGTTACTCCCTCCCCCGGCATCCCCCAACCAGCTCGTTCCATCCTTATTTCTTAGAATGGCACGTTTTCGTTTCACGTCTCATTCACAGGCTTAATATTCCATTGAGTAAATAATCCAACAGCTTTAAAGTAGAGAAAAAGAACCTGCCGTTCCTCAAGAGTAT
This sequence comes from Ochotona princeps, assembly GCF_030435755.1. Lineage (NCBI taxonomy): Eukaryota > Metazoa > Chordata > Mammalia > Lagomorpha > Ochotonidae > Ochotona > Ochotona princeps. The sequence continues at coordinate 49,846,814 of NC_080849.1, forward strand.
AGACAGGGGCTGAGGTATTCAGTTCTCGTAATGTCAATCTAGATCCTATAGATCGCACTGTTTTGTGTTTCATGCTTTAGTTACCACAGATCAGGGAAAAGCACAGTAATTGTCTTTTTGGAACTGAGTTAAGGGTTTCCCATTGTATCTGTAAAAAATAAGAGGTCTTTCTTTTTTGTGACTAAGGAGTATCCCATAGCATATATATATACTACCTATTCTTTGTCCAGTCATTGGTTCATGGACATCTGGTTTATTTTTGTATTTTAGCTATTGTGAATTGAGCTACAATGATTGAAAGTACACAAATAACTCATACGTCATTTCATTTGATTAGGGTAAATTTCCAGAAGCAGGGTGCCTTGGTGATACGGTAGATCTATTTTCAGATCTCGGAGGAGTCTCCAAACTGCCCTGCATGCAGCTTGTGCTAATCCGCACTCCTGTCAACAGTGGGGCGGGAAGCCTTTACTCCCACGTCCTCACCAGCATTTATTACATTTTGATCTTCAGATGACAGCCATTCTCAATGGGGCGTAGTAAAACATTATTCCTGTTTTTATTTGTATTTCCTTGATGGGTGATGATTCTAAACATTTCCTCATGTGTTTGGGTTTCATCTCTTGGAAACCACTGTTTATGTCTTGGTCCACTTCTTAACTGGATTGTTTTGATGTTGAGTTTCTTGAGCTCCTTATAAATTCTAGACACTAATCCCTCCTCTGTCCCAGACGTTGTAAGTATTTTCTTCCATTCTGTAGGTTGCCTGTTGTTTGCTTTGCAGTGCAGAAACATCTTATCTTGATCTTATCTCAATAATCTCTTTTGTTTAATTGCCCGTGCTCCTAGGGTCTTTTGTTTTTTGAAAGATTTATTTATTTTTATTGGAAAAGCAGATTTATCCGAAGCAGCAGCTAGCAGCCAAGAGCTTCTTTTGAGTCTCCCACGCAGGTGCAGAGTTCCAAGGCTTTGGACCATCCTATGTTCCTTTCCCAGGGAGCTGGATGGGAGGTGGGGCAGCCAGGACACGACTTGGTGCCCATATGGGATGCCTGAAGTGGGAGGATTCAACCACTGGATCTTTGCACCAGGCCCAGGAGGTCTTTTCCAAGAAGCTTTCTCTGTTGTCTACATCTCGTAGCTTCCCCAGTGGTTTCCTCCAGTAGTGTGATGTTGCCAGCTTGTAGCTGTGGAGGCAGATCCGTTTTGTGGTGATTTTTGTATAGGGTGTGAGGATAGGGTCTGGATTCATACTTCTTCCTAAATTGGTCCACTTTTCCCAGTACCATTTGTGGAAGAGACTGTCCTATTCCCTGGAATGATTTCAGTCTGCTTGTCAAAAATAAGTTGGTTCTAGATTTGTGGGCTAAGTTTTGGAACTTCTATTCTGTTCTGTGGATCTTTAGGTCTGTTTTAATTTGTTTGTTTTTGTAGGTCTGTTTTGGTGCCAGCATCAGGCTGTTTTGATTACAACTGCCCTGTAATGCATCTTCAAGTTTGGTACTGTGTTGTCTCTAGAATGATTTTTGTTGTTTCAAATTGCTTTAAGTATTCAAGATCTCTAATATTTCCATTTGAACTTTAACATGATCTTTTCGTAACTGAGATGAATGCCTTAGATACTTTAATTGGGATAACATTGAATCTGTACATTGCTTTGGGTAGTGTAGGCATTTTGATTTATATTAATTTTATCAACCCAAGATCATAGAAGATGTTTCTATTTTTTGGTATCGCCTATTGCAATTTTCATTCTAGAGATCATTCATACTCTTAGTTACGATTATTCCAAGTTATTTAAACTTTGCAATTGTGAATTCAACTGATCCTACATGTTCTTCCAGGCCAAGGATTTGTTTGTGTTCACAAAACCTACTCATATTAGTGTGTTGATTTTATATCCTGCAATTATCAAACTCTCTGATGAGTTCTGATTGTCTCTTAGTGGAGTCTTTTTGCTTTCCGAAGTAGAGAATCGTGCCATCTACAAACAGGGATAGAGTTACTTACTCCTTTCCCATTTGTGTCCCTTTGATTTCTTTTTCTTGTCTAATGGTTCTGTGGCTAAAACTTCTAGGACTCTATTGATAACAGTGTTCCAAGTGGGCATGTTTGCCTTGTTCTGGGTCTTAGCGGAAATGCCTCCAACTTTACTCCATTCAGCATAATACTGGCTATGGGTTTTTCATGAATTGCCTGGAATGTATTGGGAAATGGTTCTTCCATACACATTTTACTTCAGGTTTTCATCATGAAAATATGTTGTATTTTATCAAATGCTTACTCTGCCTCTATAGGGATGAGTATATACATAAAGACCGAGCAATACATTGTTGAATGAACAGTGGGTCATAAAAGAAATTGAAAGGGAATTTTAAAAATTCCTGGAAATGAATGAAATTGTCAGAGAACATATCACAACTTTCATGATACAGAAAAAGCATTACTAAGAGGTAAGTTCATAATAAATTGCTGCCTGAATCAAGGAATCAGAAAGGCATCAAGTACATGATCTTTCAAGGAGTCTCAGGGATCTAGAAAAATAACAAATCAAAACTATGTGTAGCAAGAAAGAAATATTAAGATTAGAAAAGAAATACGTAAAAATAAATAAAGATATAAAAGATGAATGAATCAAAGAGCTGTTTTTTGTTGTTGTTGTTGCTTTGTGTTTTTTCCCTGAAAAGTAAACAAAATTGGGCCTGATGCATTGGCTCAATTGTCTGAATCCTGACGTTCAAGCACATCTTGATTCTGGTCTGGAGCCTCTACGTTTGTGTTAGGTGCCCAAGTATGTGAACCATCTTGCAGGGCTTTTCCCAGGCCGTTGTTAGGACAAGAGCCATCACTCCATGGAATACTGCATTGTAATTGATGACTACACACTGCCAGCCCCTGATATTTTTACCTTTTATCATTGAAATTGTCCACTTAATAGGTCTTCTTAAGGATTTATTTATTTTTTTTGGAAAATCAGATATACAGAGAGGAAGATAGACAGAGAGGAAGATTTTCCATCCGCTGATTTACTCCCCAAGGGGCCAACAATGGCCAGAGCTGTGCTAATCCTAAGCCAGGAGCCCGGAGCCTCTTCCAGGTCTCCCACGTAGGTGCAGGGTCCCAAGGCTTTGGACCATCCTTGACTGCTTTCCCAGGCCACAAACAGGGAGCTGGATGGGAAGCAGAGCTGCTGGGTTTAGAAGCAGTGCCCACATGGGATCCTGGGGCATATGCAAGGCAAGGACTTTAGCCGCTAGGCCACCACGCCAGGCCCTAATGGGTCTTCTAATGCTTTAAGTATAATGTAAACCAAATGTATTATCTCACAGAATAAGTATTTTCATTGAAGAACATTATCATTTTCTCTTTCTGTTTTATTTTTGATAGTATGCATTACCATATTTTAAAATTCATTATTCTCTAATGTTATATTGAGACTCTTAATTGACTGGGATGATATTCTACCAGCTCTAACTTTGGACCAGAAATGGTCTCCCCAAGAAACTGTTCAACCCATCTGGACAATAAGTAGCTGGACTCTATGTTTGGTATATGTTTGCAAGGAAAGAATCTTGATTGAATTTGAACTGTAATACTGCACCAAGGTGGAGGAATCCACCAGGGGGGAGGGGCGTGGGGAGGGGTGGGGGGATTCCCAGAGCCTATGAAACTGTCACATAATGCATAATAATTAATAAAAAAATTCATTATTCTCTATATTTTGTCTGCTGATAATTCTAGCAAGTGTGTTCTTATTGTATTTTTAATTTGAAAATGCTCAGCTTGTATTGGTCATCTCCTCAGTACACTGCAAGTGCACTTGCAACATTAAACAGGCTCATGCTTCCCATCTCACAGAGTGGGACAGGTGGAATCCAGTCACAGCAACTTTACACTTCATTATGCTTTTCATCGCTGGGTCTTCCTGTTGAGTGATCATTTTCTTTATTCTGGGTGATTTTTTTCCCTGTTTCTTTGTAGATTTGGACATTTTTCATTGAATGACAAATATTAGGTTTTACTGTTGCTGATTCCTGGAATGGTTGGTATTTCTATGAATAGTCAGAAGTTTCTTTCTAAAAGATAGTTTTGTTAATTGGGGACAGTCTTTTTAAAGATTTATCTATTTTATTGGAAAGTCAGATTTAAGGGGAGAGGGAAAGACAGAAAGAAAGGTCTTTTTGTCTGTTGCTTCACTCCCCAAGTGGCCACAAACGTGTGGAGCTGAGCTGATCTGAAGCCAGGAGCCAGAGTTTCTTCAGGGTCTCCTGTGCAGGTGCAGGGTCCCAAGGCTTTGGGCCATCCTTGACTGCTACCCCAGGCCACAGGCAGGGAGCTGGATGGGAAGTGGGGTTGCCAGGACATGAACCGGCACCCATATGGGATCCTGGCATTGAGGTGGGATTTAGCCAACTGAGCCACTGCTTTTGATGCCTTTTGGTGTTTGCTTTTGGGACAGAGGCTGTGGTGCCCAGGATAAGCCCCTGCTTAGAACACCTGTATTGTAGAGGTGGAGTGCTGGTTGGAGGTACAGCTAATCTTCTAATCTAGCTTTCTGCTCTTGAATTTGGGGAGAATCCAAGTGATGAGACATGTGTTTGAGCTCCTGCCATCCATGTGGTGGACTAGACTTGAGTTTCTGGCTCCTGGCTTAACCCTTGATGGCTACCATGGTAACCGGAGAAGGGAGGAGTGTGCCTCCAACCAGACCAGGAACGGATGGTGGAATTCTGGTGGGCTGCTCAGGCGGTGAGACCACCGTTGCACCAGTGAGGGACACAGACCCATATCCCCTCACCAGTAAGGGCCTAGGTGACCCCCATTTCTGCTTCCGTGTCAAGGACAGTTTAATAGGGCCACTTCTCCATCTCTTCCGTGCTCTTCTTCCTCTGCAGCCCACTCTTTCACTTCTGTCTCTCCTTTCTGCTGCATGGGGAAGGGAAGCCTGTGAGCGTGGTTCCCTGAAATAAAGGCCATATTTTGTATATTTTGTTGAGTTATTCTTTCCCTGGTGGTCGACGAATCTAACATTTTGGCAAGTGGTGAATCCAACACCATGCATGCCCATGTGGTCCTTGGATTCGGTGGGGAGGGTTGAGGTATGGAGGTAGTGGGTGGAACAACTGTTTCAGGTCTTGTTCTGTTTTCTTCCTGGGTCCTGTGTTGGTGAAGGGAAGGAGACAGCTGCTTTTGGTCCAAGAACATCAGTGCCTGGGCGGGGTCGGGGGATGGTGATGGGATGGTGCCTTAGAGACCCCAAGATGGGGAAGCACGTTGTGAGTGTATTCCTTGAGTGGGTTTGCCGTTTCTGAGACAGTGTGAGTTTTGTTGCAGCTTGGTCGGGAACATCTTTTCAAGGTCTGCTGGCTGTCCCAGTGAATGCCAGTGCATCCACAAATGCAGGGACTTGCTGCCAGGCTTGGGCAGGAGAGCTGTGTAAGCTGTTCTTTCTATCCTCTGAGGAGGCCCACGGCATCCCCTGCTGGCCTAGAAGTACTGGGCATCATGTTCCACATGTGCCTCCGGACCTGCTGCCCACTGCTCAGGCATCAGGAATGAGGCGGCCCTTTCTGGACACACGCACTTTCAGATTAGACCACATATCTTGGGATTTTCCGTGAGGCTACCCTATGTTTGAGTCTAGTGACCTAGTTGGGAGTCCCTAAGAAATCAAGATTTGACTCTTGTGTGCCGGCACAGAAGCAGGAGTAGGAGCTCAGTCGGTGGAGTCAGCCAAGTCCCTGTACCAAACCCAGCTCCAGCCCTGGGTCTCGCAGGCACCAGTGGATGCTGTGACTCCATCTGGCATCATCTAGCCACAATGTCAGCTCTCACTGGCAGCAGGTACAGCAGCCTAGTCCAGCCAGGTCCATCAAAACACTGGCCATCATGTGAACTTGCTGGTGTGTGGTGACCCAATGCAGGCAAGCCTGCACCGTGTTACAACTCTTGCTTGTGCCAGCAGAAGCTGTGTCCTGTCCCAGCCACTGAGGGCTTTTGCTATAGGCATAGTTTGAGGTAGGACTCCCTGGGCCAGCCTGCTGCAAACCTGGGCACGCATAAGAGTAGAAAAGGCTCCTACATGCAGGGCAGGCATCCGAGTAGCCAGCACTGTGGCCTATGTGGTCCAGGAGATAGCGCCTGTCAGTGAGTGAGAGAGCTGGAGCTGGGAACAGGCTGGGCAGGCCTCCTTGAGGGCCTCTGTGGGTCAGACTGCTGCACCTGCATTAGCAGCGATAGGCCCACCAGTGGCTTCTGGAGTGGGCCAAGAGCCCATGATTTCATCTGATGTTGACCTCAGGCACAGGAGACTCTCCAGTCTCAGGGACCAGAACCTGTGGGTGTGTGGTCTGGCCCCAGCACCCAACACAAACTGCATGATGAGATCACTTCAGTGGCTGAATCCTGTGCAAAGAAGGCAGTAATATCAGGGTGATGATGAAGATGCAGGGAACCTGGCCACGAACACGGAGTGCAAGTTCTCAAGCTCCTGAGAGGAATCCATTGAAAGAGAGTTCCACGCAAAGGATAGGCAAGCTCGGAGCACCCCCGCCCTTGTATAGGAAGTGAGGAGAGAAGCTGTGATGGGTCTGTAGCCCTCCAGAATCCTTGGAGGAAGATTTTAGCTGTGGGAGGTAGTTGAGGCTATAGAATGGTAGGCTGAGTCTCAGCCTGATGTGCTGGCCTCTCGTAAGAGTGCCAGTTGGTGTGCCTCTTGCAGCCCAGCTCCCCGCTGATTGCCTGGGAAACAGCAGAGGATGGCTTAAGGCCTTGAGCTCCTACAGCCACAAGGAAGACCATGAAGAAGCTTCTGGGTTCTTTCTTCAGATTGGTTCATCTCCAACCATCACTGCCATTTTGGTAGAGAACCATTGGATGGGAGGATCTCATAGTCTCTCCATCCCTCTGTGTTGTACTTTTGCATTTGAAATGGAAAGCAATGAAAAATAAAGACATATTTATTTTTCCAGGAAAGTTATGTTTCCTGGAGAGGGAGAGACAGTGAGCAAGCTCTTCTGTCCTCTGGGTTGCTCCCCATGCGTCTGCAATGGCCACGACTAAGGAGACCCACCTGAAGGCAGCAGCCAAGGCTTCTTTGGGGTGCTGTATGCGGGTGAGGGTTCCCAAGGTGTAATGCCTTCCACTACTGCTCTCCTGGTCAAGAAGCAGGGAGCTGGGTGGGAAATGGGAAGTGGAGTAGCTAGGACACGAAGCAGTGCCTGTGTGGGATCCCGGCACACATAAGGTGAGGATTTAGTCACTAGGACATTGGGCCAGCTCCAAGAGCGATTGATCCTTAAACAATTGATTACCATTTCCCCACCCTTCTGTCCTTGAAGAAGGTAGGATTTGAGCCATTGGTGTGGACTCATTGCCCTGCGTGGTACACAAGAATGTTTTTAGAAGAGATTGATTTGAGGAGCCAGCAGTGTGGCCTGGCAGACCAAGCCTCCCCTGGGAGGTGTTTCTTGAGTGGCAGCAGCTCCAATTAGAAATCAGCTGTCTGGTGTTATGCTGGACAAAGCCTCAGAGTATGGTTCTAGTCCTTGCACGCCTGCACATGCGCAGGAGACTCGAAGGAAACTCCGGTCCCCTGGCTTCAGAGTGTCCTGGATCTGGCTGCTGTGGCCATTTGGGGAGTGATCCAATAGGTGATGGAAGATCTTTGTCTCTCCTACTTTCCCCGTGAACCTGCCTTTCAAGTATAAAAACACAAAAGCAAAACCAGCAAAATGTAGATCTTGGTAATGAGAAAATGATCCTTCTAGGAATGGCAGAATGACAGGGAGTGAGAGACAGACAGAGATGTACCGTGTGCTGGGTCAGTCTTGAAATGGAAGGCAGGGCAGGGGCTGTGCTGAGCCAGAGTGAAGCCAGGGCTCAGGAGGTTTTTCCAGGTCTCCCATGTGTTGAGCCAAGTGGCCAGGTACCTAGTTGATTTTTTTCCTACTTGCCCATGCCAAGGAGCAGGGAGCTGGATTACAAGAGGAGCAGCTGGGACTAGACTCAGTGCCCATGTACGATGCTGGCCTGCAGGGAGATGTGTGCATGATGTATGGTGACACCGTGGTGGTCCCCAGGAAGTCCTACTGTCTGTCCTCCCCTCTCCCCCTCTCATGCCACACCCTCCCTCAAGCACAAATTGACTTGCTGTGTGTTCTGTGAGGGGCTTGGTGAAGGATTCTACAGATACTCCTCCAAGCAGTTTTGGGATGTGAAAAACTTTATTAGGACCTTGTCCACCTAGTGTTGTGGACACTTTCTCAGTCTCAAATCAGTCTCTGGAAAGTACGTGGTGCTTCCATTGGAACTCTTCTGGTGCTCGTCCTGCAGTCTGCTCTTGGCAGTTGTTTTCTTGCAGTCTTCTTGTGTAGACTTCTGTGGGGAAGGGGTCAGCTTTCCTTCTCACTGCATGAGTGAGAGGTTCCAGTGCGTCTCTTTGTCTTGGGAAGCAGAGAGCTGCAATGGCCATTGTGTCTCTGCTGATTCGGCCTCTTGAAGTGTTTGTGTATTGACGGCATGAGGCCGCCTGTGTCTGGGTCCTTTGTCCTTCTTGTGTGGGTCAAACTAGCCTGTCCACACCATTCCTCTGCTAGGAGAATGGTATGGGGTGAGCCAGTGCATCATCTTGTCTTTGTCATTGGTTTGTTTCCTTGTGCACAATTGGTAAGTTACAGTTGGCAGATGCCATATGGCCAAATCCAAATATCTTCAAAATGTCCACTTGGACAGAGGGAAAATAATTCACTCAGTAAACCTTGCAAGGTGTCCTGAGGAAAGAAAGTCCGTGTTGATGATCCAGAAAGACAGCCTCACATCAGCGTCAGCTGCGTGAAGCCTGTAAGAATTGTGTGTCTGTAGGTTCAGTGGTCAACGAATCATCCTCAGTGCTGAGGGTGGTCTTGCCGTGAGTGGTGGTGTTTGAGGCATGTGACTTGCATGTCCGATTGCTTGGTTCCTGGGTGAGTAAAGGGGACGGGGGTGGTGTTGTTGAGCCGGGGCCTCCTTAGCAAGGTTGGGGAGCAGGTGGATTGTGGGCAGAGCACTGTGCGGCCCTGTGGTGTGAGCCATGTTGGTGTTTGTGGCTGTGTGGGCGGCTGCATGGGGAGCAGCTGAGAGGTGGCTGCTGGGCTTGGGTGTCTTCTGCCTGTTCTTGGGTGTGCCCTTGGTGTTTGCATGCAGCTGGGCCCTGGCAGCTTGCAGCCCTTGTGCCTGCCCCTGCAGCAGAGTGTGGGAATCTTGGCTTTGGCTGCAGTCAGGTGGCCGCTGGTAGTAGGGTGGGAAGCTTGGGCAGCATTGGGGCCAGCGAGGCGGGGCCTGGCCTTCTCAGGTGCTGTCAGAACTGCCTTTGTCACAGGTGAGGTGAGCCTGTGGGAGATGGCAGTGAGGAGCCCTGCGTCTTAGGTATGGCTGGGAATGGCCGCACTGGGCCAGGTGTCTGTTGCCGTGGAATGCAGCTGCTCTGGGGCCTGTGATGTTGGCCTCCTGCACGGCCTTCTGGCCCTGCACCATGTTGATCTGCCCATTCTTGCCATCTCCTTGGTCGGACAGGTACTTCTTGGGCTTTTTGTCCTCCATCCTGGAGGGCTCAGGCTCGTGCTCGGGCTTGGGCTCCGGCTCGGGCTCAGGCTCATGGTTGGCGGGCAGTTGCTGCTGGGTCTTGTCAGCATCGGCTTTGGCCTGGCCTCTCAGGGTGTTGGTTTCAGTATCCAGGACCGGCTGTGTCATCCTGGGCTGCTTCCCGCAGTGTGTCAGTGTCCCCGGGTCAGGGGCATGGGTGGTGCTGCTCAGGGCTCTGCCTCCTACTCCTGCTCCAGCTCCTCCGTCTCCTCCTGCTCCATCTCTTCCTGCTCCTTCTGCTCCGTCTTCTGCTCCGTCTCCTGCTCCAGCTCCTGCTTTGGCTCCCACTTTGTCTCCTGCTCCTCCTGCTGCATCTCCTGCTCCTCCTCCTCCTCCTGCTCCTCCTCCTCCTGCTCCTCCTTCTCCTGCTCCTGCTTCTCCTGCTTCTCCTGCTTTGGCTCCTGCTTCTGCTTCTGCTTCAGGTCCGGCTCTGGCTCCGGCTCCGGTTTGAACTGCTGCCAGTACATGTGCTTCAGGCAGGCCTTGAGGCAGGTGAGAGTCTTGGGACTGTGGAAGATGGGGGTGGTCCCTGTGGTGCTGGTGGGTGAACATGTCTTGTAAGCTCTGCAGTGTGCTGTGTAGGGCCCGTTCCTGCAGGTGTTTCTGGTGCTGGGCCAGCAGCACTGTGTCTTTCTCCTGCTGGAGCACCAGGATCTGCTTCAGGATGGCCTCTGTGGCACTGAAGAGCTGCTGGCATCTGTCTTGTTGTTCTCGGAGTAGCCGCTCACGAGTGTGCAGCTCCTCCCTGAGTGCACAGGCAGCCAACGGGTCCTCTTGGATTGACGTGGGGCTCTCCATGTTGGAGTCTTGGAGTGCCTTGTTCGTTTCCCGAGGTGTGTCGGGTCTTGTCTCGTGTCCTTGTGTGCGTTGCTGAATCTCCATGTGCAGTGTGGACACGGCCTCTTCTAACTGGGTCACAGATTGCTGTAAGATCCTGTTCTCCTCCTCCTTCTGGACAAGGGTGTCCTGGAGCGTGCGCAGCTGCTGAGTTTTGTGTCTGAGAACCAGCTCTTTCCCTCGCACGAGCTTCTCTAGCTCCTGTTGTTTGTTCCTCATTTCCTGGAGTGCTGAAGACTCTGGGTCGTGTTGTGTCTCCAGTGACGTGGTGTCGGTGGTGGAGTGTGAGAGTGTGCTCAGGGTTTGCCGTAAAGTGTTATTTTCCTTCTCTTTGTCCTCGAGGTTCTTGCGGAGAGCTCGTAGCTGCTTGTTTTTTGCCTTCATGAAGAGGTCTTTGCCTTTGAGTAACTTTTGCAAGAAATGCTGTTTGTCCTCGAGTTGCTTGATCTTCAGAGACATTTGGTGTTGTTGCGTCTCGAGTGTGGTGGTGGTGTTCTTGGAAGAAGGCTTTGTGTGTGTTTGTTCCAGGAGGAGCATGGTTGTGGGTTGTGTTGGTGCGAGTGATGCTTTGAGGTTGTGGGTGTCCCCTTGGAGGAGTTGAGAAGACTGGCTTGAGGTCCCAGGTTGCGTGAGGTCTGGAGACTCTGGTGTGAATGGTGTCGTGTGGGAGGCGTCTGGGGAAGCTTGGAGGTGTCTTAGGCGATCTTCTTTGGTGCGAGAAAAGTTGCCAAGAGTCTGCGGGATTTGGCGGGATTCGTCCTCGAACTCTGTGGCTGTGATGTTGTTGTTGTGGAGATTGTGTGCCAAGTGAGTGTGAGTTGGATTGTCCTGGCCGAGGTTTTGTGTAGTGTCCAGAAGCCTCCTGAACTGGGCGAGGTTGTCCATGGATTGTTTGATTGTCTCGTTTACCTGCTGGATCTCTGCCAGCTGGTTCTGCAGATCGTGCACCTCCTTCTTCTTGGCTTTGAGATAGAGCTCTCTGCCCTTGTCTAGCTTGTGTAAGAACTGTTGCTTCTTCTGGAGTCGTTTGATCTCAAGGGCCACTTGCCGGTGTCGTGTGTCCTCGTGTGTGGCTTCTGTCACGACCTGACATAGTGTGTTGATGCTTTCCCGGAGGAGCCTGATTGCTTCATCTTTGGTGGCTAGTGATGTCTTGAGCTCTTGATTTTCCTGCAGGAGCCATTGAGGAGGCTCAGAGCAGGCCAGAGGTCGAGTTTTTTGGTGAAAGGTCGTCTTGTTGGAGGCTTCTGGTCGCGGTTCGGGCGCTGTGAGGAGATCCTCTCTGGTGGGAAAGTGCCCGAGAGTTTGCAGGTGCTGGGCGCCTTCCTTTCCCAGCTTTCCCGCTTGTGTTTTGTTATCTGCATGATGATGGGTGCAGTTGGTGCTGAAGAGTTCTGATTCGATTGTGAATTGATCCAGAATTTGGGGTAAGGTGTGTTGAGTGGCGGTGTGCTGGTTGTTGCACAGCTCCCATGCCTGATAGCGTGCTTCCACGTCTGTGGAGAAACTTGTCAGCATGTGTTCTTCACATCCTTGCAGGTGCTTCCCCCACACGCCTTTGCCAAGTCTGTCTGTGAAATAGCTGCCGATGTCCTTTGCCAGTCCCAGGTAGTGGCCTAGCCTGGCGCCTAGGCCACGGATCCCTGAGAACATGGCTGTGGGTCGCTGAACTGGACTGGAGCGCTCAGAGAGCGTCCAGCTCAGTCGGACAGTCCCACAAAATGTCACGGGAGCAGTGCATGCTGGGCCTTATATAGGGAGCCCACAATGGGCGTTGGTTAGCAACCAGCTGTTGCCTGGAGATGCCCGGAACTCGGGCATGGGCCCCGGCCCTCCCCCTCAAAGCCCACTAGCTCTTTGGCCCTGTTCACAGTCCTCATGATAGCCTTGAAAGCCCCCAAATGAACTGTCCCTCCCCTAGAGTGTGTGAGCATGCATAGGTATGAACAATACAGGGCCTGTCCTTCCGGTGTCCCCCCCTCCCCCCGTGCTGTGGTTCTTCCTGGCATTGGAGCTGATTCCTGGATCCCCATCAGAGTGTAGCTTGCAGCTCCTGTGTGCTCTGGGAGGCATTTGGTGATGGCTCAAGTGTCTGAACTCCTACCATGTTGGTGGCAGCACAGGTTGGCATTCCTGTCTCCTGGCTTCTGCCTGCCTTGTGTGGGCAGTGGCAGGCTTTGGGAGCGTGAGGCCTTAGCACATGGCAGCTGGTGTTCTCTCTCTGTCTCTGCTGTGCCATTGAAATAAGTAAAAGTAACAACAACAACAAAAGAGAAATAACATACAAATGAAGCCTGACTTGTATACACTCTTGAGAATACTCAGTTTGCATGAGCTTTTTAAATATTTTTATGTATGTGTGTGTGTGTGCGTGTGAGAGAGAGTGTGCATGTTCCATATTAGTCAACTGAGTTACAGAATCAGTGTGTTTGGGAGCAGAGCTGTGGTGTCGTGAGTCTAGCTGGCACCAGTGATGCAGGCGTCCCATCTGGCTGTTGTACTATTGATCCAGATCCCTACTGATGCATTTGGGAAAGCACTGGTTGATGGGCCAAGTCCTTGGATCTCTGCCATCCATGTCAGAGAGGAGGGGAAGCTCCCGGATCCTGGCTCCCGGCTCAGATCATTCCCAGCCCCTGTGGCCATTTGGAGAGTCTCCCCATCTAGGGAGAAACTCATTCTCTCTGTCTCTTCCTCTCTCTCCAACTCTGCCTTTCCAAGAAATCCGAAGGGAACTCCCAAGCAAAAGAAGAATGTGCCTGGTTGGTTGAGGGGCCAACGAATCCTGTTTGGCTTTCCTGTACTCCGCATGCAGGTGTCACTTCATTGTCTGCTGTTGGGGGAACAGGCAAGGGGGACTGCTGGAGGAACAAAGCAACTCCAGCCCTCTTGAACCTTGTCTCTCTCTGCTGCTTAGCTTGTAGCTTTTCAGAACGTAGATATCTTATCAGTAATTTTGAATATTTGGTCAACCATGAAGAAGTCCTCTGAATCAGGATGGTGTCATAGGAAGGTGCTTTGTCAAGTGAGAATTTCTTTCACCTCCAAGATCTTTGCAGTTTTGGACTTTGTAGTGAGTCTGATTTTCAGCTGTGGGTCACGCTGGAGTCCATTTGTCTACTGATTGTGCAGAGGGGGATTTACATCCTCAAATGGAGCCGAGCCATCTAGCGCCATTGGGAAGAGCATTCCTTAGAGTAAGCACAGGGCTTGGTGTTTCCATGACAGTGTTTGCCTGCCTTCCAGATTGGAGTGCTTGTTTTGAGCACCACTGAGTCTGCCTCGGATCCAGTTTCCTGATGATGTCTATGCCATGGGAGGCAGCAGAGGGTGGTTCAAGTGGGTGGGACCTTGCCACTAGTGGTTCAGCCTGGCCCATCCCTGCCAAGGACAGGCCTTTGAGAGTGATGCAGGAGGTGGAAGATCTCTGTGTCTGTCTCTGCTTTTCCACTGTCTAGTGGGGGAACACAAAGCCAGAAGACCACTTGTTGGCGTAGAGCGGGAAATGAGTAGAGTGCAGTTGGATCATCTCTTTCTGTTGTATTGTTTGAGAGCTTGTGAAAATTGGAATAGGCATTAGAGTTACATTTAAGGAGCTTTTCTTTTTCCTACAGATTTCTTTAATTTTGTTGGAAAGGCAGATGAGCAGAAAGGAGAAGAGCCAGAAAGGTCTTGCGTTTGCTGGTTCGCTCCCCAGATGTCTGCTGCAACAGCTGGAGCTGAGCCAATTGGCATCCAGGAACCAGGAACTTGCTCCTGTCCACCCCCGTGGGTAGAGGTTCCCAAGACATTGGGCCATCCTTGAATGCTTTCCCGGGTCATCAGCTGGGAGCTGGATGGGCAGTGAGCATCTGGGCATGGACTGGCACCCATTTGGGATGCCAGCACTGCCAGACAGAGAATAGCCACTTGAGTTGTCACACCAGCCCCTAGAGTATTTGTGTCCAAAGCAGCAGTTTTTGAATGCTAAAGGAAAACAAAAACCAAATGCCCATGCCTTAGAACAGTATGTTATATGCTTGGTATGAACATGAATAAAGCCAGAGTGTGCCCTAGACACAGGTCATGAGTACAGTGTGATACATATGTGTGAGTGTAATTTCCATCAAAGGGGGAAAGCAACTGGTAAGAAGGCCATCCTAGAAATGTTGTATCCACTCCAGCCCAGGTTTTGCTAGTTCTAGAGTAGTGGAGGTAGTCAGTTGATCCTTTCCCCTGCTGAGAAGCTAAAGCAGTAGTGGTTTGTGCAGCAGGTGCAGAGTGACCAGGAAGGCCCTCCTGCTAAAGATGAGGCTGGTGACATAGTTCCTGAGGCCTCTACCCACGAAGCCTCAGCAATCACCGTACAGCTTTCACACACAGAGTCTCTAGTGCTGGTCACTGGGTTCTTCCTCATGAACATCACAAGCATGATCCGTGTGAGGGGAACGGCCGGTATGCTCTGGGAGGCTAGCTGTAGTGCTTTCTGGGGCGCAGCCTGGACTAGGATGCCAAACTTTTCATGCAGAGACAAGTCAACAGCAGTTGAGCCAAACAGCATTCAGGGCTCTGGTCTTCCCCAATGGGTCCTCCATCCATGACTAGTGGAGACATATGTGTGGCTCAAAATATGGAAATAACTCCATGTCCAGAGAACTGGCCCAGGAATGAAGGTTGGCCCTGGTGAGGGCAAGAGACTTCACAGGCATGTGGGCCAGGTGTTGCAGGGAAGCATGGTCAGGAATCGAATGCCCTCAAGGGGATACAGGGTTTTGAGTCCCTGTTGGGCCCTGTGAGCTTTCCCTCACCAGGGTTACTGGTCCTGTTAAGAGGTCTGGGAGGGCTGAGGAGCCCTCACATGGCAGTCCCTGCAGACGTGTAGCACACGGCCCAGGTCCATGGCCAAGGACTTAGGCTCGTTGAGGCCTTTGAGGTGACATGCAGCACCCAGCACTTCTGAGCAGCTGGCCTAGTGGGAAGAGCTTGTGGGTGGGGAAGAACCACCATGGTGTTGAGGCTGGTTCAGCCTGCTGGGTGCCACTCTGTGTGCCTGGAGGCGCAGCAGCTGGGCCCCTGGTGCTGGGGCTCTGCAGCTGTAGGAGAGTGCCGCTCCTGGCGCAGCCCACAGAGCCCTCACCCGACCCCGTGCTTGGAGCCCCTGTGGCCCTCAGGCCTATAGGTGGGCCCATGGGAGACACCTGTCACCATAGAGTATTACTCATGACTTTGGAATAAGGTGTTCCCGGTGTGCTTGCATGAAATTAGGATTCTCATGTCTACTTTTGTGTGTCTCAAATGATTGAACTTGGAGTGATTATACATGACTCACTGAACACTGTTTTTTCAAGATTGCTTTCTTATTGTTGGACTGTCAGCTATCAGAGAGGAGGAGAGTCAGAGAGGAAGATCTCCGTCTGCTGATTCACTCACCAAGTGGCCACAACGGCCGAAATTGAGCTGATCTGAAGCCAGGAGCCAGGAGCCTCCTCCAGCTCTGAGGGTGTAGGTCTGCAAGGGCCTGGGCCGTCTTGGACTGCTTTCCCAGGCCCCAGGCAGGGAGCTGGATGGGACTAGTACTGGTGCTCATTTGGGATCCCAGCACGTGCAAGATGAGGCCTTAAGCCACAGTGCTACCGTGCCGGACCCATTCAGCATTTATAGAACACTTTCTAGAATGCCCGTGATCATATATTAGCCAAAATACAGCGAATTATGAATGCTTTGTTTAGGCTGGTAAGATTCTAGATGACTCCTCTTGCCCAGTGGTGTGCTAGACCTAAACAAGAAATGCAAACCACTCACAGTATCTGTAAAAGGTGTTGTTGTGTGTGAGGTCATTGTCCTTTCAGTGACTGCGAATTTTGAGTCCTTGCAAGGGAAGAAATGAATGAAGAGGTTGCAGAAGAATGTTGTCTTCCAATATAGTGAGCTTTGCCTGTTTTCCATTTTGCCTTTGCTCTTCCAGGTGGCCCTTGAGTCCTGCTGCTCTCTCTCAAGCGACCAAGTGCGAAGTGGAGATGCTACTCATTGCGCAAGGGGTAGGTACCTTCCGTTTCAAAGGGGTGACCTTGTATAAGTTGGCTGTGCTCTGGTGAGAATGAAACCTGTACCAGGAGTGTTGATGTGTATTTGTAGGTCCCATGATGTGACTCTAGGCCGCATAGAAGTAGAACTGAAGGAGGTCTCCTTTGGTACTGTGAAAGAATGCAGGTTTGGCCCTCATTGTGACTTCTCCTCTTTTCAACCAATAATGATTACATAGTTGAGAGCCATGTGATGGCTACCATGGCTGGAGAAGGGTGGAGTTTGCCTCCAACCAAACCCGGAACAAATGGTGGAGTTCTGGCAGGCCACTCAGGCTGTGAGACCATTGTTGCACCAATGAGGGACACAGACCCGTATCCCCTCACCAATAGGCCTAGGCGACCCGTCTCGGCTTCCATGTCAAGGAGAGTTTAATAGGGCCCCTTCTCCATCTCTTCCGGCTCTTCTTCCTCTGCAGCCCACTCCTTCACATCTGTCTGTCCTTTCTGCTGCACGGGGAAGGGAAACCCGTGACCATGGTTCCCTGAAATAAAGGCCATCTGAATTCTTTTCGTATATTTGGTTGAGTTATTCTTTCCCTGTTGGTCAGGAAATCTAACATTTTGGCGAGCGGTGAATCTAACAACCTCACCTCACCCTCGCTGTTGTAGGCATTTAGGAAGTGGCTGGTAGATGAAAAATGTCACAGCCTTTAAGTAGGTGAAAATAAATTTTTAAAATCTTGTTCTTAAACTTTTGTTAAGCCATGTCAATGTACTTTTGTCAGGAGATAAATCTGTCCTTTAGAGAGGCAACGTCTGCCCGAGTGTTTGTGCCTTTTTTGTGTGCTGTAAGATGTGTTCCAATCCGGACCCTCTCGACAGCATCTCTGGCCACACATGAGCACCTGCCACTGCTTTATTGCCCCACGTGAGTAGTTCCCTAACATTTGGGTTGTTTACTATGAAAGTTTATTCTTGCCTCCATTATGGCTTATTATGAAGCATGAGTTTTTGAAATGAGGAATTTTGTTTTGTTTTGAGGTTGAAGTCCTCTTGAGAGAAAAAGATGGGTTTATTTCACGAGATTATAAAGCAATCCAGGACCCTAAACCTTGCCGAGTGACTTTATGTCCTCGTGGAGAGTGAACGACTCCCAGCCATACTTAGTTTAATCTCATTTTTTAGTTTAATCTCATTTTCCCAGTTAGACATCAACTTTTGTCACAGTAATACAGGTGCTGTCCAAGGTGTTATGTGAGTTTATCTTGAACTCCCACCTACAATGAATTTCCATGACAAATTAATCTTGGGAATAGAATTAGTAGCAAAATCCCAGGAAATGCAGTTGGATTAAATATCCTGATGGTTTAGTTCTGTTTCCATAACAATAAGGTGATACACGCAGTTGTGTTATTTGTGGAGAGGCACTAATTATATTATCAAAGACAAATTAAACAGAGTCTCCTAAATGTTGTCTTTCTCCTGCTTTTCTACTCGTTTGAAATAAGTTTAGAACTTTTCTTGTGCTATGGAAAGTTGCAAAATAGCCACCCTTTTTAAAAGAAAAGTTTTATTTGAAATTCAGTGTTAGAGAGACAGAGAGAGAGATCTTCCATCCCCTGGCTCATTCCCGAATGGCAGCAATGGTCGAGGCAGGCCAGGCCAGATCCAGGAACTCTCTCTGGCTCTCCCATGCTGTTGTCGGGGGCCCAAAGACTGATTTTTTTACTGCTTTTCCCAGGCACTCATCAAAGAGTTAGATCTGAGGTGGAGCATCCGGGACATGAACTGGTGCCTGTATATCCAGAATTCGAGTGTTACGGCTTGTGGTTTACCCTGTTTTACTACAGTACCAACTCTTATTCACTATTTTTCAATTAATACATCAACACTTTTTTTTTTAAAGATTTATTTTTTCTTTTTGGAAAGGCAGAAATACAGAGAGGAGGAGAGACAGAAAGACCTTCGGTCCGATGGTTCACTCCCCAAGAGGCTGCAATGACTGGAATGGCCAGAACCAATCTGATGTCAGGAGCCAGGAGCTCTTCCAGTCTCCCACATGGGTGCAGGGCCCCAAGGCTTTGGGCTGTCCTCAACTGCTTTCCCAGGCCACAAGCAGGGAGCTGGATGGCCACAAGCAGGGCTGCCGGGATTAGAACTGGCACCCATATGGGATGCCAGTGTGTGCAAGGCAAGGACTGTAACCACTATGCTTCACCCAAGTGTTCTGTATGGGTAGTAGGCACCCAAGCACTCGGGCCATCTGCTGCTCTTCCCAGGTCATTAGCAGGGAGCTGAAGCAATGGAACAGTCAAGACTCAAACCGGAGCCTGTAGGATTCACAATGTCACAGGTGGCGGCTTTACCCACTACACCACAGTGCCAACTCTCTGTGTTTTAAAACCCATTCTCACTCCTTAGTATTTCCTGACATAAAAAGAGACTGAGATATTTAGGTCAATTTTCTTAGTGGAATTCCCCTTTTACTGAAAATAAATGACCATGATCCCTAGGGTTTTCACAATTTTTTTCACTTTGTCGTCAGTTTTCAGCAAGAGGTCATTCCTCCAGCTTCTGGCAGCTGTGCTTTGTTCATTTGGTAGCTCGAGAGAGCGTCTTTTCCCACTAGCTGTGTAACTCACAACACTTCCTTTGGGTTTCCACTCCCACAATAACAGTGAGTGAGCCCAGGAAACTCCAGCTGCCCCTCTGGGCTGTGCTCAGCGGCTCCTGAGTTCCTGCTGAGTTTCTGCCCAGCACTGTGGAGGCACCCGCCGGTTCTCACTCTGAACAGGGCTTTTGTCAGGAATTTCCCCGACTCCAGTTCCTTCATTTCTGGCTTTCATCTCCAAGACTCCTGAGTACTCAAAAAATTGCAGCTCTTGAAATGTTGTGTTTCCATAAAACAGTTGGTCTTTTCAATCATTTTGTGCCAAAGTGGGGGAAACTTTTTGCATTTCTGAGAGAAAAGTAAAGAAAGTTCAGAGGTTTTTTCTTCATGACAACTGCTGTACTAATTTCCTCTTTCCTCAACTGGATGGCTCAAGTGTTACCGATTTGATGCTGTCCGGATTTTTCGTGACAACCCTGTGAAGCCATTCCCCATTCTCTGTTCATCTACCTTGTCCTAGCAGAAAAACACCGTGTCACAGAGTCTGTAAGTCTGTGTTGGAAATCTTGTCTGTGCATGAAAGTCAGGGCAGAGGGAGGATGAAAGACTGTCATTAAAATGATTGGTTGAAAGCATGAGTGCCCTCGGAACTTGGCGCTTGTTCGCACCAAATTTTAAAAGTGATTTTCGAAACAAGTTAGGTAGTTAGGACTAGATGTGAGCACCAGGATGTAGACTAAGAGCGCTGTGAAATACGATTCCCTTTGAAAACGTTTTCCTCCAAGCAAGTTGAGTTCATTTTGGGGAGAGACTTGGCACGCAGAATTTTGGATAATTGGGTCAATAAAAGAGTGATGATGTATTTATCTTCCTCATAAGTGAAAGGGGAAAGGCACAAAAATGTTCTTTTATGTTCTTTTATTTCTTTTTGTAATTTGATCAAATGGGATAAGTTTACACTATCTAAATGAATACATTTCCCTCTTTTAACTGCATGATACACGATCGGACCCTAGCCAGTTCCATGTACACCCTCAGTTTTTGGTATTTAATGTTTATAAAGCATAGTTCAGTGGGCAAGAGAACATGTCAGCCAGGAAAATGATTTTATGTTAGTTTTTTTCATTTTATTTTATTTGAAAGGCAGAGAGAAGAAAAAGAGAGGGGCCCCAGATGCCTCAACAGTCAAGGCTAGGCCACGCCAAAGCAGAGCTCAGAGATGAGTCTTGTCACCCACCTGGATGGCGGGCACCAAGCTCCCCGAGCCATCAACTTCTACATTGACAGGAAGTAGAGGACACAGGACTTCATCTGGGCGCTCTAATCTGGGATGCAGCCACATCACAACTGCCTGCCCCAGACTGGGCCAGCTCTTCCATTCGGAGTTAGAGTCTTTGAATTGGACTTGGGTGAATGTTCCCAAATAAACCCCAGGTTAAACTCCATCAAAAACATCTTCTCATCAAAGTCCTAGCAACTTTGCAACAAGTGACATAGAGTTTTTGCTTTGTATAGAAAGTAAGAGCTGTTGTCCTACACAGGCCACCATCCCTGGGACTCCTTTCTGGACTGTGCTGGAGCCCACTGCCCTGACTGCTTCACTCACTCTAGGGTAGAAAAATAAGAGGGCGTCGGTGTGCTTGTTTCCTGGATGTTTAAACATTGCTTGGATGGTAAAAGGATTTCCGGGGGCTCTTCTCTGCCAGTTGATTATTGTCCTTTGTGTGTGACCTTATAAGGGGTTTGTCCTGGGTTCCCATGCTGTTGGGACAGGAACCCACATTCCCCCCAACCCCATCCCCAGCACACACACACACACACACACACACACACACACACACACACACAGAGGAAAGGGACTACTTGCCCACCTGTGTGAAGTTTGGGGGGCCCATGGTAAAGTCCATTTTGGCTGTCTCTCAGTAGGGGCACCAAGCAACGTGCCCCTGTCCAGGGATCACTCATGGCTGTGTGTTGGGGATCATCCTGGTTGTCCCTTGCTGATGGGGAGAAACTGGTACCTACGGAAGCTCAGCTCTGTCTTTAAGTTACAGCAGCAGAGAGCACGTGAGTCCAGCTCAGATATGACGAGAGGAACTGAAGTGCTGACTGTGATCCGGGCACCACAGAAACTGGGTGGTTTGTCACTTGCCACGCTTGGGAAGGGTGCTGGTTCATATGGGAGGAAATCCAGCTGTCTCCCCGGAGCAGAAGCTTGGTCCCAGCTTGGCAGCCGGGCACTGTAGATTCAGGTTAGGCTCTGATTTCTCTGGGGTCAAGTGGCCGCTCGTCGGGGCTGCTCAGGACCCCAGTGGCCTGTGATACCTTCCCAGCCTCTGTTAATCTCTGCTCTGAGAACACCAAGTAGGCACTGCATTTGGGACTGTTTTGTTTCTCTGCTTTAGCCACAGGAGCCCCAGGAGGAGAAGGAACATCAGGCTTATCAGAGACATTGCATCTCCACCCAGCATCCCAGCATCCCAGCATACTTAGCCCCCATCCTAAGATGATTCCTGTTTGCCCCACTCAGGTTTATGACTAGTTCCAGGTCCCCTGATGCTCCTAAAATTCCTCCGTTTTCTTCCCACAGCACTGTGAATAGCTCTTCCCTCAGTTCTCCCCAAGCCACCTTGCCCAGGTCTTATTACTGGTCACTCACGCCAGTGAGCAGTGTGAAATGGTTTTATAGTATCACCCTAAATGATGTTTCAGTGCTTGGCAACATGGATATCGATAGCAAGAGTGAATTGGTTAAGACGCCAGCAATCTTTTGAGAAAATAAAATTAACTGTTTCAGGCACCGCATGACTTTCTTTCCAATGTACCAAAGTAACCACGCCCTCTCCAACATCAAGGATGTACTGTACTGGCTCAAACTGTACTGGCCAAAAAACATTCTGCAGAGATGTCCTGGTAATGTCTCTTTCTACTATATTTGCATCTTATTTCGATTGTGTTCCTTTTTAACAACCTATCTCAAATTCTTTTAAAAAGATAGAGAGATCTTTTGAATCAATGGATGAACCCCACCCTGCTCTCCGTATTGTGTGAGGCGGATTCTATTGTGAATGAAGACAGCAGATTCTGCTCCAGTGGGGGCCACAGCAGGAAGGACTGATCATGGTCCTCATATTCCAGTGAACTCCTCCCCTTCTAGGCTCCTGCTGAGCACTTTGGAGTATTGCAATGATGTGAAACAAGGCACTGAGGAAAATGGAAAGGCATATCGGCCAATACAACAGACATTGGTAGATGAATGTCTTGAACCAAACTGTGGCCCTGAATCAAGCACGTTAGACTCTCAAACTGATTTCTGTGGGTTTTTCTCTGAGAAAGTGATGCTGGCCTGCTCCTTCGCCCTCACTGCTTATAAAACGCCAAGGCTGCCTCTCGCATAGGATGGGATTTCAACTTAAGAGCTGTGAGTTTTGGAAGGAATTTCTTAGACTTCATTCAATAGGGTCCAAAAAGCTCAGGTATGCATTCAGTCTAGGAAATTAAATCTCCTTCCTTCCGCTGGATGTCTGAAAAGAACAGAAATTCATAACTGACGAATAAACGCTCAGTTTCATAGCAAAAGGAACATATTTCAAGGGTGAGCGTTAAGGGTGAGGAGTGAAGTCATTGGCTAGGAGGCCTGTTTCCTACATAATTTGAACTTGACTTTAATCCCCAGCTGAGACTCCTGAGTCCAGATTCCTGCTAACCCAGGCCTAGAAAGGCAGTAGCGACGGCTCAGGTGGTGGAGCGTGTTCTGCCCATGTGGGGATCCTGGATTGAGTTTCCAGATCCTAGTTTCAACCTTGGATGTTGCTGGAATTTGCAATATGAAAGAAATGCCTGTCTGCACCTCTCAAGCAATGTTTTAAAAGATTGATTTTATTTTTTATTGGAAAGTCAGATATATAGAGAGGAGGAGAGACAGAGAGGAAGATCTTCTGTCTGTTGATTCACTCCCCAAGCGGCCAAAAATGACTGGTGCTGCACCAATCTGAAGCCAGGAACCAGGAGCTTCTTCCAGTCTCTCATGTGGGTGCAGGGTCGCAAGGCTTTGGGCCATCCTTGACTGCTTTCCCAGGCCACAAGCAGGGAGCTGGATGGGAAGCAGGGCCCCCTGGGAATAGAACCAGCACCCATATGGGATCCTGGTGCATGCTAGTGAAGACTTTAGCTGCTAGGCTACTGTGCAGGGTCCCTCAAGCAAATTTTAAAAAGCTGTTAAGAAAGAAAACATTTCAAAGAATATGTTTTGGATCACAGGATCAATTTAAAGTAGCAATTATGTTTTATTTTATTTTTGAAAAGAATATTGTTGGAATCTCCTATACTGGTAGGCTAGAGGGGCTTAAACCCCACTGTACTCTCCATATAGGCACATCTTCCAAAAACACTGCAGTTGGAGCAAAAGCAGTGGAAGCCTGAGAAGTCCAGCCTCTGTCCCTAGACCCCTGGTGGCCATGGAAACTGGATTTCTTCCGCAGAGCTGGCAAGGTCACAGCGCATCCATGGTTTTCCAATTTTTTCCTAAATGAAAAACTTCCTTCAAGGAAATATCCATGCAATTTTAATTTGGCAATTAATTTAAGACAGTGAATAAAATGAAATACATAATTGTACATCCAATATATTTTGGTTTGCTGTGATTGTAGAATTGTGACTCCCAGGTGTATCCCACAACCCCACCGCACCTTCCTCCACCCTATCAGCTTGCAGCTCGTTATCGCCACATCATCAGAGGACTCAGCGCTCTGGACAACCAGTGTTTGCTAAAACTGCTCCCCTGCTGTCTGTCATTCAACTTGGCAAGTTTGTTTCCCTCTAATCTCTGTCGCCATCTTCAGTGATACCTCTGTTCCAGCCTGCATGCCGACCCAGGGAAGAAATTAGGGATGGTGGAGGCACCTGCTGAGACCTAATTGCCTCGGGGAAATTCCCTTTTCGTTTCTCTGGGTGATGTCACAGGTTTTTTTCACTTTTAAGGAAGATAAATGAATTTGGAAGGTGCCAAGATTTGGCCCGCAAACTGTACCAGTTGCACTAGTAACAGAAGAAAATGGATAGGGGTCCAGCATTGTTGCAACAGGGGAAGTCACCGCTGGGGACGGGTGTTTGCCATATCAGAATGCCGATCTGAGTCCCGGCTGCTCCCTTAACCCAGCTCCCTGCTAGCACACCTCAGAAAGCAGTGTGTGCTGATGTTGGTACTGGTCCCATGCCTCCCACATCTGAGCTGGATGGGGTCCTGGCTTCTGGCTTCTGCCCGACCCAGCCCTAACATTTACAGCTCCATGGTGATTAAGTCTTAAATAAATAAACAAATCTTTTCCAAAATTTGCCACTTTCTTTTTAAAAATTATTTATTTTCATTGGTAAAACAAATTTACAGAGAGAAGAAGATACAGAGAGAAAGATCTTCCATCCGCTAGTTTACTCCCCAAGTGACTGCAATGGCTGGAGCTGAGCCAATCTGAAGCCAGGGCCCAGGAGCTTTTTCTGGGTCTGCCACGTGGGTGCAAAGTCCTTTACCTTTAAGTTGTCCTCTACTGCTTTCCCAGGCCACAAGAAAGGAGCTGGATGGGAAGTGCAGTAGCCAGGAAATGACCTGGCATCCACATGGGATCCTGGTGCATGCAAGGTGAGGACTTCCGCCGCTAGGCTACAGTACTGGGCCATAAATAAATAAATCTTTAAAAAAAAGGAGAAAAAAATGAACTCATACAAAGTGCTTGTCAGAACTGGGATGAGAAAACATTGGCAATACTTCAGCTTTTCGGTGTATTCTTTAACAGTGAAGACCTAGATATCAGTATATTATATTTTATAGCAATTTGTGTTTGTTCCTTCTCATTGCTGCCATCGTCAAGGCCCATTTGCTCACCATTCCATTTTGGTTTTGTTCTAATTCAACCAAAACAAACATGTACAGCAGCGTTTTGTGTGGCCAACTGGGAGAGCTGCCTGGCCGAAGTGCACGCTGTCTGTATTCAAAAGACAAGGTGTGGTTTCCATCCCCAGCCTCTGTGTCCACAGCACAAACCAAGGAGCAATGATGGAGAGAATGGGTCTCATAGGACACTTGACTGAGGCCAGCCACAGCACAGATGTGAAAAGGAGAAGGAAAAAACACCAGCTAGCCAGGTGCTAGGTGCCAAGTCACTTCAAAGGGAGTGGGTCAAGGTCACACGGAGTAGTCCGAGGACAAAGACCAGGCTCGTGAGTCTCCCGGGGGATCTAATCCCATGAAGGTTTGTCCCCTCTTTTCCCATGCCGTTTACAGCTATTTTCACACGGTCACCCACCAAGAGGAAATTAGACACAATCATGTCCGCTAGAAGTGCCATTCGCCAAGATCTCTCAGCTTGGGCCGAGTAGTAGCGCTACAAGAAATGAGGGATGATTAAGGTGCATGTATGAGCCCACCTCACAAGGTCATAGAAAGGGAACCAATTGACATATTTTGGTGCAAAAACTTTTTGAAAACCCTGTGCAGTATTTTCATCATATGCATTTTCAAGATGTGTCACAGAGCATTTGCATGTTGATAATATGAATAACTTCTGGGGAAGGTTAAAATAATTGTGGCTAGTACAATCTAACATCGAAGGATATGGTGAACACTATCTTTCAGGAATGGGTAGAAAAGTTGGTAAAAATATGTGTAAGGAAACAGAAGATTCAGCAGAACATGTTGAAGTCTGCAACTAACAGAGAATAGAAAACTTTAATGGTGCTACAGAATGTTACAGTTCAAGATGGTTAAATAGGTATAAATATATAAATATATGGAGTTTGTGGTTTTTTTTTTTTTTTCCTCACCCATCACTGTAGCTCTTTAACAAAAGGCACGTTGAGCAGGGCGTCCTCATTTATTTAGTGTAAGTTTTATGCCTTCATAAAGACATGAAAATAACCCTGTGTGCTTTCACATCTTAATCTGGTGTCAAGGCAGACATCATGGTGAACTCTGATGGGAGTAAGCTGGTGATGACTCACTGGAGGTCAGCAGAGTGGAGTATGGCTCTCTCGGGAGTTGGTCTTCTCTTTGTCCGCCACTTCCCTGCTGAGGTATTTCAGTTAATTTTGAACCTCCCTCAATATGGTGTGGATCTTCTTCTGTGTGTTGGGCTACTCAGGGTGGCAAGGACAAAGTAACCCCGACTGCACAGATTAAAGCAACAGTAATGGGCTGTCTGAGGGCTCCGGAGACTTCAAATACAAAATCTCCACGTTGCCAGAGAATTCCGTGGCTGAGGTCTCCCTGGTCGAATCTTCCCTTGGCACGGCAGGAATTTTCAATCAAACCCCTGGCATTCCTTAGCCGATACACGCACCATTCCAGTCTCTGCCTCTGTTGCTCCTTGAGGCAATCTTCTCCTTGTTTGTTTCTGTCTCTTTGCGTGGCGTCCCCTTGTGTGTCCCTCCCCTCTCGTTATAAGCACAGCAGTCACATCTGTATGGCCATCCGCAGAACTGGATTATATGCATAAACATCCATTCACCATGTCAGAGGATGGGTAAAAATTAGACATGTTGGTTTGGAGCATTGTAATCAGATAGCTAAGAAGGTTAAACAAATTCAGGATTCATTTACAAGTATAACAGCAAAAACCCACAAACAAAGAGTAGGTCTAGAATGGATGTACTATGACTTTCTACTGAAACAAAAGTTTTTTTCTCTATAGTCATCTCAATTTTTGTTCTAGGAATTCAGAATAAAAGTAATTTATGTGTGCTGTAAGTCTAGTCTCACCACTTTGGGCCTGATTATAAGAGTGTAATATATTTTTGAATTTTGGAACTCACTCAAGGTTTCTAAGGAAGCCTGGGCAAGAACTCACCATTGAACTTCACCTGAAATGCCTACGTATGTTGGTGAGCTCTTGCCTTCTCGAAGCCACAAAGATATCCTGAGGGTCCTCAAGTGAATTTATTTATTCACTTATAAATTAAGCCTGATATTTTTGTAACATCAAAATGAGTTCATTAGGCTTCTCAGTATATCTGAATCTATGTACCATTCTCAAGTACAACACTCCAGTGAAAACTTCGATACTGTGACCCATATTTCCAATTATATCTTGTTAAAATAGAAAAAAGGTCATTATTGTACATTTATACAAATAACTATATTGTCGTTGAAACTAGAGTATTTGATTAAAAAAATTCTGAAGAGATAAAGACACAAAGACAAAAATTTCAATTCTGTTTACAAATGTATAAGCTATTGGACTATTGTAAGTTATGAGAAACTTAAAAAAAATGTACCTGGGCCTGGTGTGATAGCCTAGTGGCTGAAGTCCTCACCTTGCACGCCTGGGATCCCATATGGGTGCCAGTTCTAATCCCTGCAGCCCCTCTTCCCATTCAGTTCTCTGCTTGTAGCCTGGGAAAGCAGTTGAAGACAGCCCAAAACCTTGCGACCCTGTAGCTCGTGGGAGATCCAGAAGAAGCCCCTGGCTCCTAGCTTCGGATTGGCTCAGCTCCAGCCATTGCGGTCACTTGGGGAGTAAACCATCAGATGGACCACCATCTGTCTCTCCTCCTCTCTGTATATCCTGACTTTCCAATTAAAAAAAAAATATATATATATATATAAAAACTTTCCTTAAGTGAAGAAAAATAAAATACTGAAGGTTAACTCTCCTTTAAGGGCAATCACTTCCAGGTAACAGTTGATTATAAAAACTTTTAGGAAGACATCAAATTAAACAGTGATTGTGACTGACGTAAGAATTACCATGACCGTGGTTAATGATCTGTTGAGAGTTCACTTTGACAAAGTTGGTTGAGGAGCTACGGTCATTTCTATGACATACAAATTTTCATTATGACTGATAACAGCATGCCATGAGATATTAGATTTCTTGTAATTTAAGACATTTTTGAACACTTACATTAATTCTGTATGTCCAAACAACCATAGTAAAAGAAAGTTAATCATCACTTAATTTTGACGGTGGCTTCTGTGCATTTTGATATCTCAATTTTGCCATATCAGTTTAGTATTCTTATGAGAAAGAGAAATTCATCTTTGAGATTTTCTATGGGTCCTCTAGAACATTCTAAAGTTAGTTTGAGGTCAAAAGACTTCATTTAGGGGACAACAACAACGTAGCACAGCGGATTAAGTCCCAGCCGGAAATGCTGGCATCCCACGTGGGTGCTGGCTCAGGTTCTGGCTGCTCTAGTTCTGAGCCAGCTCCATGCCTACGCACCTGGGACAGCACAGAAAAGGGGGCAAGTGGCTGGGTTCCGGCCACCCATGCTGGGGCCTGGGTTAATACCAAGCCTTCTGCCTGTGGCCTGCTCCACTCTCAGCTGATGATGTCATTTGTAGAGTGAACCAGGTCTATTTCGCTCCATGTCCCTCCATTTCCATATACAATTCTGCCTTACAAATTACTAAATAAATCTTGTATTTTAAAAAAATCATTTAAAATTTGACTTTGGAAAGTCGTCAAAGCTATCAGCAAGACTGATTGAATACGATCAATCATTCACAGAGCAAACAATACTTACTCACTTATCCCAAATGACAATTATAAGACATGGAAAGCAAATACAAAAGCTCACATAGTTATAAACAGAAACTTGAACTGTTTTAACAGACAAGTAACAGTTTTCTGAATCTGAAACAGACAACGTGGAGTCCAGGAAATGATTCTGATAAAACACAAAACTGTTGTTTTTTTAGGCCGATTGCTCCAAAAGTAGAGAAAAAATTCACAATCTCCTTTCATAAACAGACCAGTACTCCAAGAAAACTTTGCCATTTTCACAGAGGGGACATCGAATTTTCCTTCAGCTTCATTCATTCTTAATATCAGGGCTAATTTGTAAAAAAATTTGTTTGTTTCTTATTTATGTGAAAGGCAGAGTACCAGAGGTGGAGGGTTAGGGAGAGGACTTCTGTTTGCACACTCACTCTCCAATACTTGTACCAACTTGTGCTGGGCCTGGCTGAAGCGGGGAGGCAGAAACTTCAAGTAGTGCTCTCTCAACTCTGTGGAGGCCAAGAACTTGGGCTCTCCTCCTGTATTTTCCAGGCATATCAATAGCAAGTTGGATCAGAAATGGAGACTCCGAAACTGGAGCTCCCGTAGAGGATGTCATGACCCTGGCTTTTCTTTTTAATGGTTTTAATCATTATGTTGGCTAGCATTATTCTCTCTGAATAACCAATTTCTAATGTAAACTAGAAAGTAGGGAATGCGATCTTTGTTCCCCAGCTCTGACAAATGTACACCGTCCCATAAGCTCTAGAAACCCATGGCTGTTCCTGATACACCTGCTCTCTGATTGCCCACAAACCAGACTGGACTACCCTGTCACCATTTTGACTCTGAAGCCCCAAACTGAGAAGTTTCTTGTTGCATTGGCCCCATTTCGTTTCAAAATTTCCTTCCCTTGCACTTTAGTAATGCATCTGATCATGTATTTTGAGTTCCTGCTTTCTTAGGAGAACCATTTAGAACATGATCATGCGTACTCAGAAGGGACCAGAACAAAGGATCTTGTACCCCGAGGATGGGCAAAAGGAGCCCAACTTGCAGAATTAGAGAGCCCTGAGTGCCATCAGAACCTAAATGCACCAGAGTCCTTGACAAGCTAGAGGTCCACTGAACAAGGAGATTAATTGGCAATTCAAAGCTCATCTTATCAAGTTGATCTGCTTCCCAGGCCTCATTGAAAACCTGCCTCATGAATGTGTTTCTTCATGCATGCCTTTTTCCTGCGGAAGCCATAAGCTCCAGATCAGAGTACAGAGGCAAGTTTGGGTAATATTCCCCCTCTTCCTCCCTGGCTGGTAATAAAGCCCTTCTCTTCTCTCCGGAGTGGAGCTGCAGGTGGTTTTCCTCTGTGTGGTAAGCGGCAGACCTACCTCACTGGGCAACCATTCCCAGCAACCACGGAGGAGTTGAATGTTCTGTGAGTCCGTGGCTGTGGCATGGTGCCTCTGCAGCAGGGTGATGGCCTCCTCCGTCTTGTACGATCTTAGCCTGGTGGCTTCGCTGAGCAGGAGCCCTGATTGCGGTAGCAGGGCCAGTCGTCGGGCGCTTTCTCGTTGCTTTTGAAAAAAAAAGTCACTTGTGTAATAAGCTCTCTGGATGAGTCACCTTAAATAATCAAAGTTATCTCTGCCCTTGCCTCTCTGGTTGACCCGTCAGGGGTCCTAGTTGGGGAACCTCCAAGCAGATGAACTGAATGGGACTACATTTCATTGTGCAGATATGTCTACGGGGCCCCTTAGTGAAGGTACCTGGTATCAGCTATTTGTCTGGATGTCTAGTGATTTGTGCTGTCCGTTTTTTGTGGCGGCCATCTTTTGTAGAGCGAAAACCCAGGAATGAGGATCTAATAGGAGTCCTTGGACAATATAGAAAGCCATTAGTCCTTTATGTACTTTTGGGCTGTTTTAGATGACTAAAACCTTGCCGATTTTGGGGGCCTTGTGGCTGAAGACATGCATAGGGTTAACAGGAACTGCTAAGTAAAGATACTCCATTCCCAGGTCAGAGGAAACTGCCTAGAGTTCAACCAGAAGGATAAAATATAACGTGTTCTTCTCCTATTACTCTGTGATCTTCCAAGACTTTTGGACATGGAATCGAAATGACTCTAGGGAATTCATTGAAGTGATTTTGTCCTAGCGGTTATGACAGTTGACACCAGTGCTGCTCACGGGAGTTCCTGGGTATCTATCCACTTCTAACTCCTGGTTCTACTTTTCTCCTAGTGCAGGTCCTGGGAGCATCAGGTGATGGCTCAAGCATTTTGGCCCCTTACACCTGTGGGATACTTGCATCAATCCTATTCCCGGCCTCATGACTTCTTGTTAGTCTACCGCATGTAATGCAGGCTTTTGGAGGTGAACCAGCAGATAGGAGATGGGAGTGCGCGCTGTCTCTCTCTTTTTCTCTCTGTCTCTGTCACCTGTATGTGTCTCTGTCGCAAAAAAAAAAAAAAAGGATTGCATTTTTTGTTGGTATGCAAAAATAAGTACTAAAGCAAGACAAAAACAGAATCTTTCCTTATGTATTATGGGTTTAGTTACTTGTACACACTATTATGTTCTTTCTACAAGATAAAATAACCTGAAGAATTCTGTTTTTGATTCATTTACAGATACAAAGGCATTTACATAAATTAAAACTTTCAGATTAACCTAAATACCTTTCGACTCAGGTGACTTAAGTAAACATTTTCTAAAGAGCCTGTGTCAAATTTGTTGATCAAAAGAAAATGAAGATGCTTTTGGAACTGTTAGCCTACATTTGTGCGTGGATTTGCTAGCCACATAAAGTTATACTTATCTCTGCTCTATTTTTAATATTGTACAACTGTAATTTTGACCTCAGAAAAATAAAAGAGGTGAGAGTACCTTAACTTGTCCATTGTTTCCTGTGTGGCAAGCATAATAACTTAGCTTATAAGGTCTTCCTTTGGCAAAGAAAACACTTTAAGTGATGGGTATGCTTGTCTAATAACTGTTTTCATAATTAGTGTAAGTATACTTGTTAAAAATAAAGATGAACATTTCAATATAAATCCAAGTACTCTTGACTTCTTAGATATTATTGTTGCTTAATGTTGATAAATTTCTCTATCAAAAACATGCTTTAATGAATTCTTGGTATGTTACAATCAATTTTAAAATTATTAATAAAAAAAACCTCTTAAAAAGAGTTTGGGCTAAAAACAGCTATATATAAAATGTTTGTGAAATGCAATTAGTATTCAATAATGAAAACAGAAAAATACAAAACAGATTCAAAAAAACAGCATGTCAAGGTCAGAGTACATCTCAGTATAAAGAAAACAATTTTCACTGTAAAATTTTGCATAAATTTATTTTATTTTTAATGTGGTTTACATAGTATGTAAACCTAATGTAAACCACATTAGGATGTATACTCATGTGAACCACTGATTAGGGTGGGGAGGGTCAAGGCATGGGCAAAAGTGGGTGAGGCAATTGCTTCCAAAATCTTTTTCGTTCTGTATTTGAGGGTTGGGGTGGAGAAGAGGAGAGGGATTCTCACATCAGCTAACTGCATCAGTACCTGGGGATGGGGGAATCCCTCTTGATGTCATCCTAGGGTCCCTGATGTGGAACATGTTCCAAGGGTACTGCTTAAGTGGTATTGATAGTTCTGAGATGCTGTTGATTTTATTGCTCCAAGGTGGAGAAAATCCTTCTAAGGTCCATTAGCTGACACAGTCCACCCTATAGTCTCCACCCACCCAGATACTTGTCAAAGCTTGGCCAGGAGGGTTGTCCAATTTGTCTGCCATCCAAGGTACTCGATGTCCTCTACAGGCCTCAATGACCTGTCATTTTCCCCATGTGCATCTGGGCCTGTTGTCCACCACACAGGCCTCAGCAACTGAGGCAGTCCAGTTCTGATACATGCATTCCATAATGAAGCCACAAATCCTACGGTATTTCCATGATTGAAGGTTTGTGTCTAGCGGTACAGCTGGGGGAGGTCCCCAAAGAAACCTCACCAGAGATGACCCCAAGCTGACTCCTGTGTGTAACAGCCAATGCAGGGTCCAGCTCAGTCCATCACCCACATTAGCCTACACACACTTGGTAGCTGCCGTCAGCTGGTCAGCTCTGACCCCATCCCCATCTCATATGCAAACCAATGAATGTTGAGGTCCAGCCTGACCTGGCTCATCATATACTCAGCCCTCATGTACACCTGCAGCAACTGCAGCCTAGTCATAGCAACCCTTAATAATCCCACCAGACCTGCTGCTAGTCCAGGTTCCTGCAGACACCGATATTTGCAGCCGACTGGCCCAGTCTGTCCCTTTTCCCATTCAGCTCTCATACATATCAGTGGAAGCTGCAGCCTTGCCCACACCAACTGACTCCACTGTCCAAACCAAACTTATGCCAGCAGGTGCCACTGTCTGTCTAACCTGTCCTACCCTGGTTCTCATGCTCATGGGTGGCAACTGCAGCCCATCAGAGGAGTGTCCACAATTTTCCTTCTAGACCAATTCCCAGCCCTAAATCTTGCACTTTCCAGGTGCAGGTTGACCAGTAGATATGGTCATTTAGCCCAGCCTGGCTCTCCCGTTAACCCAGTGTGTATGCAGGCTTTGTAGCTCTGCCCAGCTTGGTCCACTGTGCTTTCAGCTCTCATACGCTAGTGGGAGCAGTGGCCTAGCAGGAGAATCAATGAACATTTTCCTACCTGGCTCTGCATGAATGGAAGTTTGACTCATTGGTACAAAACAAGAATCTAACTGTGAAATACTGACCTGCTGTGTATGAAACTTTGCAAGTTTGGATTTTTCTTCTTGTTAAAAATTTATTTTTATTGGAAAGTCAGATATACAGAGAGGAGGAGAGACAGAGAGGAAGATCTTCTGTCCAATGATTCACTTTCCAAATGAACGCAACAGCCGGAGCTGAGCCAATCCGAAGCCAGGAGCCAAGGCTTTGGGTTGTCCTCGACTGCCTTCCCAGGATACAAGCAGGGAGCTGGATGGGAAGTGGGGCAGCTGGGATTAGAACTGGTGCCCATATGGGATCCCAGCACGTTCAAGGCGAGGACTTTAGCTGCTAGGCCACCATGCCTGGCCCAGCTTTTTATTTCTGAAATTGCTTTTTATAAATTCTTCCCATCAACTTCTAAATTTCAGATTTTCCTGTCTCTTGTTTCTATCTAATTGGTAACTCTGCCCATGAACTTTATCATCAGATCCCGTAAGCCTTTTATTGTTCATGGTTTTGAGATAGTGAGTGGATTTGTTACCTTGTTGTTGGGTTTTTTGGTGCTTTTTTTTTCAGAATTTGTATCTATTGCATTTCAAGTACTACAGCAGAGGGTGGACATTTGGTCTAACAGATATGATGCTGGTAGGGCACATGTGTTACACATTGGTGGTCTGAGTTTGGTTTGGACTCTAGATTCTGATTTCCACTTCCTGCTTGTCCAGGTACTAGGCACAGAAATCTACCATCTGTGCGGGAGACCTGAATTTCTCTCCTAGCTCCTGGCTTCAGGCTTGTCCAGTGCCCAGCAATTCAGACATCTGGGGAGTGAACCAGAAGAATGAACCACAGTTCATTCTCTGTGTCTCTTCTCGCTTCTACAACACACCCATCAAATACATGTTCAAAGAAATTAAATTTCTACAGAGCCATAGTTTGTTCACAAAATATTGCTGACCCAGCACTTGACGTGTAAGCATTGCCTACGGAACAGATGAAGCTAAGTTTGACAATGGACCAGGTAAATTTGGCCGAAGAAGCACTCATTCTAAAAAAACCAAAATCTCTTAATGTGGCTTTTAAGTGTCTTAAAGTGATCCCTCTCAACATGGAACCAGACCAACAATTAAGACAGATCTAACCCAGCAAAGAGGGCCAGCGTCCAAGATCAGGATGGTGGATACATGATGTTTAAGTAAGCAAAATAATGCAAGAAGGCACATGATAATTAAGGAGGAAGATCCTCTCCATGAGTGTTGCCCATTTTCAGGCTCAAGTAGCCCCTTCCAATTTCAGCATCATAAATTATTATCGGGTCCGGCGGTGTGGCCTAGCAGCTAAAGTCCTCGCCTTGAACGGCGCGGGATCCCATATGGGCGCCGGTTCTGGTCCTGGCATCGGATTGGCGCGCACCGGCCCATTGCGGCTCACTTGGGGAGTGAATCATCGGACGGAAGATCTTTCTCTCTGTCTCTCCTCCTCTCTGTATATCCGGCTTTCCAATAATAATAAATCTTAAAAAAAATAAATTATTATCATGATCTTTGGGATACTATAACTCTCCTCATTGTGTCAAAACTGATCATGTTTTATATTTCCAGATATTGACGTCAGGATATCCCCCTCCCAAAGTTATGTTAACACAAAATCAGCTTCAAGGGCCAAAACTTGGAACCAGAGAATATTTTGTTGTGGGCCATGGGTCCCCAGCCAAGCTTGGTCCAGCTTCCTCCTACACACGTGAAAGAATTCATGTGAAGACAGTGTACAGGAAAGTAGGATTTGTTTAGAACACAGCAGAAATGCACACTCAAGGCATAAGTTGAAGAGAGACAGAGTCATGAGTGAAACCAAAAGCACAGACCAAAGGCAAGAAACACCTCAACATGGGAACAAAGACCCCCGTCTAAGCACAGCTATTCTCGACGGATTAGGTCTGTCCTTTCTGCCATCTGCAGGCAAAGGTGGGTGATGATCTCTGCGTGCAGCCTAAATAAATATTCAAAGCCACGAGGAGTTTGGAGGCAGGACTTGACTTTTTCTCTTTTGTTTTTAATATTGTAAGTAACATGGTGTGGGCATGCGGTGGGAGTTGGGGGTACCCCTCCAACATGGTAATTTCAGTATATTGACATTGTAGTGATTTAACCGTCATCATGGGGATATGTCTTGAGCCATACTGGATATTTTCAGCTAGTGGTGATTCTAAGTTTGCAACATTTTAGAACTCGCAGCTTCTGCTATACTGAGAAATGTTTTCGGGTGCAGTCTGGCTGGATTATCCAACAGTGGGTCAGCCAAGGCTGTTAAACCACACGTGACCTGGAGATGCTCAACAGTGATTCGGCCTTCAGACTTCATCTCCTCTCCCATCTATTTCCTTCCCACAACACTACAAAAGCAGTTGTGTATTTCAGTCCCAAATCTATGCCTTTGGTTGGCACTCTTTCAAGACTGAGAAGTAAATGATGGAATTGGGGCATTGAGATCAGACCATGAACTTCCTGGGTTATGATTGCCCACTTGCTCATGTTTACCTGGATGCCTCAAACTCAGGTCCTTCTTGTCCTATTTCCCCTTTCTGTTCCTGAAAGATTCCTGTCTTATACTTTAGCAATGGATCTGCTCATAGATTTTGAGTTGCTCTTTTCTTGGAGCACTATTTAGGATGAAGGCTGCAGAGACCTGAGCGGCAGTGGGGCTTAAGCTCAGCTGAGCTCTGCAGAGTAAGCACTCTACTGAGAGGCCTGCTGTGTGGCAGAGTGAGTAAAGCCTTCGCCTGATGCCAGCATCCCATGCGGGGGCCTGTTTAAGTCCTAGCAACTCTACTCCCAATCTGGCTCCCAGATAATGTGCCTGGGATGCCAGAGGAAGATAGCCCAAGTACTTAGGACCTACATGCATGTGACCTTGGGAAGCTCTGGGTCCTGCGTTCGTTGTGGCTCTTTGGAGAGTCAATCAGTAGATGGAACATATCTCTCCCCTCACTTTCCTCTCTCCTGTCTCTCTCTATTTCCTTATTTTTTAAAGATTTAAAAAAAAATTTTTATTACAAAGTAGGATATACAGAGAGGAGGAGAGACAGAGAGGAAGATCTTCCGTCCGATGGTTCACTCCCCATGTGAGCCGCAACGGGCTGGTGCGCGCCGATCCGAAGCCGGGAACCAGGAACCTCTTCCGGGTCTCCCACGCGGGTGCAGGGTTCCAATGCATTGGGCCGTCCTCGACTACTTTCCCAGGCCACAAGCAGGGAGCTGGATGGGAAGTGGAGCTGCCGGGATTAGAACCGGTGCCCATATGGGATCCCAGGGCATTCAAGGCGAGGACTTTAGCCGCTATGCCATGCCGCCGGGCCTCTCTATTTCCTTATAACTCTACCTTTCAAACAAAATAAAATAAATATTTAAAAAATATTCAAGAGG
This sequence comes from Ochotona princeps, assembly GCF_030435755.1. Lineage (NCBI taxonomy): Eukaryota > Metazoa > Chordata > Mammalia > Lagomorpha > Ochotonidae > Ochotona > Ochotona princeps. The sequence goes on from NC_080849.1 coordinate 49,883,543, forward strand.
ACCATTGAATAAGGAAATCTGGAATTTTTGTTTTGGAGCCAAGTATAATATTTATGATGTAACGGTTATTACATTTTTTACTTGTGCATTTGTTGTTAGGTTAAAAGAATAATTTCCGTGATTCTAAGCACCTCTAAGAGATAAATAAGTTTCACTAGTAAACACAGAATAGACATCGGGTGCCTGCATTGTACAGAATGCTGGCAACTCTGAAGGTATATATCCATTTTTTTTTCCAAGTCAACAATATCTTTCTTTACCGAAGATCTCTCAAGTCATAGGAAGTTGAACATTTGGCTCAGTTCCTGTTTTTATGAAAGAATACTTTGTTTATGTAAGCATGTCTCTTCTCGCTAAGACAACTGCATTGCGCTTTTATCCATTCATTCTGCCAGGTCATCTGGATCTGCACAAACATCACAGATGTGTAGCATATGTGTGCTGATACAGACAGAAGTAGACATGGACACAGCGGAGATCTGTCTTGATTGAAAAATCTTAAGTTTTACACATCAGGTACAACGGTAGAAAATTCACTAGCATATAAAAGAACAGCTAGATGCAAATTGTGTTTTGGACACAAGGAATACATTGTTTATCTATAAAAATAACTGAAATATATTCATATCTGTGGGAAAGACTTTTAAGTAATTTCTGTTGCTGGATGTGTTTCCAAATCCCCTTGGGATAAACATCTTCAAAGAAAAAGAACCTGGAGATCCCAGAGAAGGCAGCACAGGAAGAGTTCCATCTCAAAGACGTGGAGGGAGGAGGTAGGGGAGTTTTCACCAAGAAGATATTTTAGGGCATATTTGCCTATTAATAGAGGAGTATCTAGTGGCGGTTATGGCTAAATTTTAGGCGAGAGTCTCAGGAGACATTTAGTGGCTATGTCATTCTCCAAGGCCTACTTTTTTCTCATTTTTATTCTCAGGTAATTGCTTTGGGGGTCCTTGGGTCTTGAGAGCGAGGAAGACCTGAAGTTCAATAACAGACACTAGAATGGGAGGAAGGCAGAGTTCTTTCAGAGATGAAGGGATGTGGGGAGAAGGCACTTGAAGAGAGGACACACTGAAGACCTAAGGGAAGATGGAAGATGGGAAAGAAGGACGGAGACGCAGTGGGAGAGGGAGTGGGGAGCCGATGTGTGGAAATCTTAGGCCACTGAAATCCCATCCATTGCTCTTTTATAAGATCCAGCAGGAAGCAGACAATGCTGGTAAGAGCATCAGACCTGCAAGGATTCAAGAAGGGATTTCAGTCATGTGAGAGGTTTCCATCAGAGAACAAGTTCTGCGTCTCAGTCAGTTTTCCTGTAAGTACAGTGTCCTGTCAAATTTTATTTAGATCTTTATCAAGCACAGTTACTATTGATACACTACTGTGGTGCTAATGTGTCACTGTTTTAGCACGGCCAGTTTCTGAGTGAGATAGGCATTTCCTCATCGGATTGTTGCTTACAACCCATGCCTGTATTCCTGCTAAACTGTAGCCTTTTTACTTTTCCTTTGTTCATCTCTTTCATTAGTGGTACATTAAGTATTTGATTATTAAAAATGAGAATTAAAAATGTTATCTCAAAAACTGAAAAGAGAATTTTGAAAAGAATGAGCAGAAAGGCTCTTTTTTTAAAAAAAGAAAGATTTATTTTATTTTTATTGTAAAGTCAGATATACAGAGAGGCGGACAGACAGAGAGGAAGATCTTCAGTCCGTTGATTCACTCCCCATGTGACCGCAATAGCCGAAGCTATGCTGATCCAGAGCCAGGAGCCAGGAGCTTCTTCCTGGTCTCCCACACGGGTGTAGGGTCCCAAGGCTTTGGGCCATCCTCAACTGCTTTCCCAGGCCACAAGTAGGGAGCTGGGTGGAAAGTGGGGCCGGAAGTGGGGCTGTGGGGATTAGAACCGGTGCCCCCATGGGATCCTGGTACATTCAAGGTAAGGACTTTAGCCGCTGGACCACCACACTGGGCCCCAGAAGGGCTTTAAAAAGCAACTCCATACTGACGTCCATATACAAGAATTAACATACAATGAAAAGTTATTCTTCTACATGGCTGGGGGATACTCCAGTGGAAGCATGATAGACTTGGGAAAATTCAGGATGGACACACATTATGATTCTAGAGAGGAGAGCTGAGGGGAGGGAACTTGGGGAGGGGAACAAAGAGCCCACCACCAACTAAATTGTATCAAAAAACAATGAAAATTCTTAAAAAGCAGCTCACATCGAGGCCTGAGTAGCAGTGCATAGTGTGGCCAAGATATGAGATATGACCGTAAGGCTTTTGATTTTTGATTTGTGGATGTTTATTTAGCAGAACATTAAGCCTTACAGGCCATGGTCCAGTGTTCCTTTTTTTTTTTTTTTTTTTCAGATTTTTCTGTTTGATTTTTCAGTCTGATTGATTTTATTGTCATATTCTTCCACTTGAAAATTAATTACAGTTCCACAACATTATAGAAATTATACAAAGGGTCATATGGATCCTTCATGTAACGTCTCCCAAGGGATTGTATCTTTAAAAAAAAAAAAAAAAAAAAAACAGAAATGAAGTAGAGATACAGAAAGACACATCTGGTTTGTTCTCCAGATGGCCACAACAGATAGGGCTGGGCAGGGCTAAAGCCGGGGGCTACTTCCAGGTCTCCCGGGTGGGAAGCAGGGGCCCAAGCCCCTGGACTATCACCTATCGCTTTCCCCAGGCCATTAACAGGGAGCTGGATCAGAACTGGAGCAACCAGGACATGAACCAGGGCCATTTGGGGATGCTGATGTCACAGCCAGTGGCTTTATCCACTACAACACGATGCCCATCCCAGGGCTATTTGCTTATATAACTGTTGCACAGTAGTGAAATCCGGACATTGACATTGGTACATTACTTGTAACTAGATTTGTTTACATTTTCAAAATGTAAAAACTTAAATTAATTTGTAGATGATACATTTGCATGTATGTGCACGTTTGGTTCTATGCAATTTTATGTCGTAAGTTTGTGTAAAGATACGCAACTGTTGTAGCATCGCTGAGGAAAACCTCATGCTTTCTTTGCGTATTGCTAGCACACGTCACCATCTGTCTATCCACTGGTTTTCGTTCCCGCTGATACTGTCATTTTGTCAATGTGACGTATATGGAATGATACCAATACAACCTGCCGAGGTGGACTTTTCCCACAAAACATAACGGCGGATTTCTGTGTGTATCAGTTGTTTCTTCATTTTTACTTTCGAATGGTGTTCCACTGTCCGGATAGGCATAGCTTGTTCAACAGTTTACCCACGGAAAAATGCGGGAGTTGTTCCCAGTATTTTGCCATTATAAGAAAGCTGCTGTGAACATCCATGTACAACTTCGGTGAAAATTTTCATCTCTCTTGGATAAAGTGTCCCAAAGTTTGATTTCTGGATTACACGGTGCACACTTAACTTAGTAACGCACTTCCACACTTTGTTTCATAGCTGTCGGCATAGTTGTCCCTGCAGTACTGTATGGGAGCTGTGAGTGTTCCGCATTTTAACCTATTTTTAGCTTAACTGTTCACTTCCTTCATTGCATCGATATATTCATGAACTGACTGAAAGATTTTGCTACTCCACTTTTATTTCAAACATTTCCATCAGATTCTCTTCCCATCATGTCCATCTGTCATGTGAAATGCCTCGTCTTTACGTGCATGTTGCCCATTGGTTCAAGAGCATTTTCTCAATCCTTTCACCTCATGCTACTCACTGACAGCTAGATATCGTACAAGTGATGCTATCAGACAAGTTCTGAGTAACATCAACACGCCTTGCCTTTCCCTCTGGGACAGCAGCCCATTAGCTCCCTACTATCTTGATATTTCAATGCATATAAGCTCACAGATTTTTTTTTTGTCAGTGTTTTCTGATGATTTTAGAAGTTTCAACTTTGAATTTTATTTTAGTAGAAGCTGCCTTGAGTGGGCCCAGCACAGTGACCTAGTGGCTAAAGTCCTCACCTTGAACGTGCCAGGATCCCATATGGGCGCCGGTTCTAATCCCACAGCCCCACTTCCCATCCAGCTCCCTGCTTGTGGCCTGGGAAAGCAGTCGAGGACGGCCCAAAGCCTTGGGACCCTGCACCTGCATGGGAGACCTGGAAGAGGCTCCTGGCTTCGGATTGACGCAGCACTGGCCGTTGCTGTCACTTGGGGGGGGTGGTGGTGAATCAACAGATGGAAGATCTTCCTCTCTGTCTCTCCGCCTCTCTGTGTATCTGACTTTGCAATAGAAATAATTTAATTTTTTTTTTTTAAAAAAGAAGTTGCCTTGAGTAACAGAGAAGATTCGGATGCTGATTAGTCTCAGAGTGACCTACCCTCTTCCTCAAATATCTGAATTTTCTGCATTTGGCATTAGTGTGTCAGTATTTATTATGCCTGTTGAATGGAGTGATACAATCTCAGGATACAGGGTTAATCAGCTTTTACTTTAACTTTTAAAGATTTATCTATTTATATTTATAAGACAGATATACAGTGAGGAGAGACAGAAAGATCCATCCACTGGTTCACGCCCCAGGTGGCTGCAGTGGCTATAGTAGAGCTGATCCGAAGCCAGGAGCCAGGAGCCTGTTCCACATGGGTCCAGGGTTCCAAGGCTTTGGGCCATTCTTTCCTGCTTTCCCGGCCACAAACAGGGAGCTGGATGGGAAGTGGAGCCACCAGGACATGAACTGGCATCCATTTGGGCTCCTGGCACATGCAAAGTGAAGATTAATCCACGAAGTCATCATACCAAGCCCAACTTTTATTTAATTATATAGGTGTTAGTTTTTTAGAAAAATTTCAGCTTTACCAAAACAAAGAGCAAATATTGCAGAGACTCCCCGTGTCCCTTACTCCTCTATTACACGTTTATTATTAATTTCTCATATTAGTGTGGCACATTTGTCAGTGTTAGTTAACAAGCACTGGTACGTTTCTGCTTGCCGTAGGCCATCATGTACTGTTTATATTACATTACAGGTGGGTTTTGAAAAATACGTGATGGTGTGCATCCGCCATGATGATATCCTATAGAACAGCTTCCCTGCTCCCCAGACCCTCAGGACCCTATACTCTTGCCTCCCTAGTGACTTTCAAACCTCTGGAAAGCATTAAGCCTTTGCTGTCTGCATAGTTTTGCCTTTTCCAAGATACCGCGTAGTTGGAATCTCACAGCGTTGAGCCTTTCTGGACTGGCTTACTGCGCTCAGCAATATGTTTTCAAGATGCCTCTCTTCGTGCATGCACGGCTTCCTTCTATCTCTGAGGAATGGATGCTCCAGACTTCGGGGCTGCTCCCAGTTTGGAGAAATTATGAACAAAACTTAGCAGTTCCAGACATGTTTGTGCAAAACTTGGTGTAGACGGAAGTTTTTGACGCATTTGGACAAACAGGATGTGTAAGGTTCTAATGGCAGGATACATACGCATACATTTAACTTCGTAAGAAACCGTTAAGCGATTTTCCCGGGTGGTTGTACCGTTGTATGTTCCTACCAGCAATCTTCCAGCATCTGGTATTTATGATAAGCACGTCTATGATGATGCCAATTCATTGCTGTCTTTCTACCTGTTCTGTCCATCCATGAAAATATTTGAAGTGTCCCATGAAACAAATCGTTGCTATTGTTACTTTGGATAAAGAGAAACCCAGCAAGTCAATCAAGGATAAAAAAACCAAAACCTTTGTTTTTTCTAAAACTGTTGGCTCTCTAATATTCTGTTACTTGTATTTTATATATGTATGTCATATATTACACATATAATACTTATTACCTGTATACGCCCTTCAATTTCTATTTACATAAAAATTGATCTTTAACATCTTCCTTCTCATTAAAGAAATGTATTCAACATTTCTGTTAAGTAAGTTCTACTGGCAATGCATTTTTTTGGGGGGGTGTGGTGGGGGTGGCTGACAAAATGTTTTTTCTTCATTTTGGTATTATAATTTCACCGGATACGGAATCCATGCCTGGTGCCGTGTTTCACTGAATCCTTTAGATAGTTCACTCCCATCTTTGCTTGCTGAACAGAGGTCCAGTGTAACTCTCAGCCCTTCTCCTCTACAGATGATATCAGTTCTCACCCTCTGGCTTCTTTCAGGATTTTCTGCAGTCTTAACATGATATGTCAAGCTACAGCTTTCCTGCTAGTTATCCTTCTGATATTTTCTGAGTTCCCTGGTTTTACTCTTCATCATTGATTATAGATTTTACTTTTTTTTTTTAAAAGATTTTATTATTATTGGAAAGCCGGATATACAGAGAGGAGGAGAGACAGAGAGGAAGATCTTCCATCTGATGATTCACTCCCCAAGTGAGCCGCAACGGGCCGGTGTGCGCCGATCCGAAGCCAGGAACCAGGAACCTCTTCCAGGTCTTCCAGGTCTTCCAGGTCTCCCACGCGGGCGCAGCTTTGGGCCGTCCTCGACTGCTTTCCCAGGCCACAAGCAGGGAGCTGGATGGGAAGTGGAGCTGCTGGGACTAGAACCGGCGCCCATATGGGATCCCGGGGCGTTCAAGGCGAGGACTTTAGCCGCTAGGCCATGCCGCCGGGCCCAATATAGTTTTTACTTTTACTTCAAATCTTTTGTTTGTCTCTATTTAATTCTGCAAGGTGCTCCATTTCATATGTTCAACGTTTGTGACTGTTGCACAGCATTTGCTTTTTGCATTTTAAAAAAGATTTCTGTCTTTGAGTGGCAGAGATGGAGTTAAACAGAATGCAGAGGAAGAGAAAGAGAGTTCTCTATCGGGTCACTCCTCAAGTAGCCATGACAACGAGGGCTACACCTGGCCAGAGACAGGAGCCAGGAATTCCATCTTTATCTGGCGCTGCCTTGCGGAGAGCCCAGATCCATGCTTGTACCTGATGCTCTCCCAGGAACTGAAGCAGCGCTCCATTGCTGGTCCCATGCTTGGAACGTGTCTATAAACAAATACTCAGATCCACTGATTTGTTTATTATTGTGGCTACTTATCAAAGGAATTATTCAAACCTATTACAGTAGTTTTTTTTTTTATTTCTAGCATTTTATTTTGGTCATTTTTTAGAGTTTTGATACATATAAATAAGTGGGTAACACACATTGTATTATTCAGGTCTTCAGGTAACATAATCCCTAAGTCTCAATGGTTTAAGATTAGAAAGATTGACAATAGACTTACAGTACAGCAGAGTAAGAAAGTTGGCAAATTTTCTCCCTAAATGAATTTTTAAAAGTTGTTTAGTGAAATATTTAATATTAATTACTAGAAATAACAATTTCCTCCCTGAATAAACTTGTCTAAAGTACCCATTGACATACACTGGAAAATGATCAAATTGAGAAAGTTTGCATAGGGCCAAACAATTACGGTTTGGTAGGGAAGTTTGTCATATTTTATGCATGGATGGTCTGCTATCGTGCAGAGGTCATGTGGCACACCGGTAGCTTCTTTGCCTCAGCTGCTAACTTCATTCTGTGGTGTTAGGTCCAAAAGATCCCCGAACCACAGACAGACAAGTTCCACATGCAACAATGCAAAAGCAAAGAGACTTTCTTGCTAGCTCGAGCTAGGGCCCGAGTCTCATCCAACGCAGTGGAATCTTGACAAGGACCCCGCTTGTCTGTTGCAGACTCTTTTTATTCCCTCCTACTTATGTACAACACGTCTCCAGCAAGCAGTCTTTATCTTGGTCATGTATGGGTCATGTATGGGTTGCATGGGAATGTGGCCTTCATTTCCGTGCAACCTATGTCAGTCCCTATGGATGAGCACAATAACCAAGGCTTGGATCAGCCCAGACAAAACTAGGTTACAGTGCAGCTGGGGTATATGTGGGTGAGGTCTAGGGGTGTGCCAGGCTGGATCAGTTCATAACACTCACTGGCAGATGTGAGAACCAGGACAGGGTACAGGCCAGGCCAGGTTTGGCCGCAGTGTCAGCCAGTTCATATTAGGGGTCAGGACTGGGGGTTGGTTGGGCTGGATAAGTCTGTAGCACCCACCTGCATGAGCTAGAATTAGGGCAGATCAGGCTGAGCCAGGCTGCCACACCCACTAGTGAATGCTGAGGTGAAGCGAGCCATGTCAGTCTGGGCCACAGCTCTACCAGCATAGGTAAGCCCTGGGATGGGGGTAAGCCCAGCAGCCCGTGTAACTCTCCTGCCAGACCACTGCTCCTAATGCTGGGCATGAGGGCTGGAACTTGTAGCAGACGAGGCTGTGGCAGGGTTACAACACCTGTGCATGTGACCTGGGTTACGGGGATAGCCAAGTTGGGCTAAGTGAACATATCCACTGGTACATGCATGAGCCAGAGTAAATGCAGGCTGGTTGGGCTTTGTTGCAGCATCAGCTGGCGAGTGCTAGAACTGGTGGCAAGGCCTGAAAATTACACTGTAGGACTACCTGGAGTGTGCAAGATCCAGGACTGGGAGTGAGCCCACTAGGAAAACTGGACACCTTTCTGATAGGCTGCAAATCCCACTGGTGAGCATAAGAACCAGGGCTGGGGCTAGGCTTGATGGAAAGGCGGTGGCACCTGCTGGCATGAGTGTGGGTTGGATAGTGCGGTAGATTGCATTGAGCTAGGCTCCAATGCCCATCGATGTATATGAGAGATGAATTGATATGGAACAGACTGGACCATTCTGCTACACATACTGGCATGCATATAAATCAGGGCTTGGGTGGGCTTAGTGGGGGCTATTGGAGATTGTTCCAACTGGGCTGCATTTTTCTGCTGGTGTACAGGAAGGCTTAGTGTGTTGTGGGTAGGGTCAGGCTGGGTCACAGCATCTATTGGTTTGCATATGAGATAGGGCTGGGGTCAGAACTGACCAGGTAACTGCAGCCATCAATGTGTGTGAAGGCTGATGTGGGTGATGGACTGAGCTGGACTCTGCATTGGCTGGCACACACAGGAGTCAAGTTTAGGTCATCTCTGGTGAGGTTTCTTTGGGGACCTCCCCCAACTATATAGCTACACACAAACCTTCAATCATGGAAATACCGTAGGATTTGTGGTTTCATTATGGAGTGTATGTACCAGAACTGGTTGTCCTCATTTGCTGAGGCCTGTGTGGTGGAGAGCATGCCCAAATGCTTACTGGGGACATGACAACCAGTTCACTGAGGTCTGCAGAGGACATCTAGTACCATGGAGGATAGAACATATTGGACAGCTCTTCCAAACAAGTACCTGGGCAAATTGAGACTCCAAGGTGGATTATGTCAGCCAGTGGACCTTGGAAGGATTTCCTCCATCTTGGAGCTTGAAATCAGCAGCATCTCAGAAGCATTGAAACCACTTAAGCAGTAGCCTCAGAACATGCTCTAAATCCGGGACTCTGGCATGACATCCGGCGACCTTCCCCTATTCCTAGGTACTGATGCGGTTGTGTTGCTATGAACAGTCCTCTCCCCTCTTCTCTCCACTTTCTGCAGATACTGTAAGGGGAAAAAAAAGGAGATTGGAGGCAATTGTCTCATCCACTTTGCCCCATTCCTCAACCCTCCCTGCTTGTTGTCCAGCAGCAATGGACTTGGTGCACAGAGCCAATAATAACACTCATGGACTACTGACTGATGGTTAATAGCCAAGGTTAAAAGAAGAAAGGAAGAAAGGAAAGAAGGAAGAAAAAAAAAAAAGAAAAATCCCACTCCACACTTCCAATCTAAAATTGCCTTGGAGGGGTGTGCCTGATTCAAATTTTTTGGAATTGAAAAGTGTACAATGCACGCTGAATTTCCCATTGATTTGATTGCTTCTGGATGTGAACTTTGCCATGTGTTTCATGTTAAGTATTTATGAAGCTCTGCACTTCATTAAATGAAACCATAGGCCAGTTAATGACAAAACGAATATTTGAATGCAGAAATTAGGAAAATAAGGATGAGGAGAGCATTTGCTTGATGCTATCAAATGTCCAAAAGCCACAAAAATTTTAATTGCTTTCACAACACTACACAGACTTCCTAGAAAATATGAAGTGCAAGATTATTTTTGTTGTATCTTTCTCTGCCACGTTTTACAGCTAATAAGGGTATCTCAAAATGAAAGCAGAGCTTTAAACATTGAAAATGGCTACTTCATATGGAGAATGCTAAGACAGCTAAACAACAGAAACTTGATCTCCTCTACGACCCAGCTTTTCCCACTCTGTAGAATATAGCCAAAGGAAGTGAAATCTGCATAGGAGAAACTGACCTGCAACCCTGTATCTATAGCAGCATAATCCACAAGAATTGTTGTGGGGTGTGAGTGATATCATGTCAGACAAGTCTGAAGTTTATGAAGGAGTCTTTCTTAACTAAGCTTGGTGATAACAAGGCCCACTTGTTAGCTTCTTTTGTTTTTTTGTTTTTAAGATTTATTTGATTTTTATTGCAAAGTCAGACACATAGAGAGGAGGAGAGACAGAGAGGAAAATCTTCCGTCTGTTGATGCACTCCCCCAAGTGACCGCAATGGCCAGTGCTGCACCAATCCGAAGCCAGTGCAGGGTCCCAAGGCTTTGGGCTGTCCTCAACTGCTTTCCCAGGCCACAGGCAGGGAGCTGGATGGGAGGTGGAGCTGCCGGGATTAGAACCGGCGCCCATATGGGATCCTGGTGCATGTAAGGGGAGGACTTTAGCCTCTACGCCACTGCACCTAGCTTGTTAGCTTGTTAGCTTTTAAACTCACGTAACCTTCTTTTGGTTCTTAAAGTTCTTACGCTGTTACATGTAGCTAATTCCGGCAGTCAAGTCCTCTTTTCTGAATAAATTTGCGGCAAGCCAAAATCCCAGATGCAGCGAGGTGCTTAGTAGGCCTTTTATTCCAGCAGGGAAGGAATGGGAGTAGGGAGGTGGAGGAGCAAAAACTATAAGGTGGCGGCAGGGTGGGGGCTGCCAGGGCAGGGAAAGGGGGCAGGATGGAGGCCCAGAGAGGGGCAGGAGAAGAGAAGAAGGGAAGGGGAGAGAAAGGGGCACACATGGAGGCTGGGAAGGGGGGAAGAGAAGAAGGGGCACACGTGGAGGCTCGTTTACACAACGCAGGTGAGCATGCAGGGTGTGGAACGGGCATGGCGGATTGGTTGGGAGGAGCTGTGGGCGGGGCCCTAGGGACTGGTGACTCAGATAACCTGAGCCACAGGGAGGTGGGTGGGGACTAGGGGGAGGGGCCACGAGAGATTGTGGGGTGGGATTCTCAGGAAGGAGGCCAGGTTACATCTGATTGGTGGATAACCTGAACGGGGGAATTTTGCAAGCAGTGGGAAGCTGCACCGGGTCCAAGATGGAATGTGCAAATCACTCCTCTCACCACTAGCAAATCACAAGTCCACATAGCAATCCAGTTAATTGAAACCCCAAGAGGGACAAATGGTCATTACCCTCAAGTCCATCTATTACACTGAAGACCTATTTCCCAGCTTCCCCAGCAATGTAAGTTATCCTAAGAGACACGTAGCAAACAACCTGGGCACACTTAAAAGTTGCAGGCATTTACTTTGCCCTGGCTTCTCTGCCCACATTCCATTACTGTTAGGCCTCGCCTCTCCTGGAACTCTTGATAACACACACATTTGAAATACAAATTTACTGTCCAACTCAAGCAGTGAAAAGAGGGTGAGAAATACAGACCGACAGGGGCTCCCTGTCCTTGGAGTCTGTCCTTGGGAAGTCAGAGAGTGAGCAGGTACGGGGGAGGCCAAGGGTCGGAGTGCCAGAGTGATGGAGGCACATGGCCAAGAGAATGAAACCCTCCCTGTCATGGCCTTTATGGGGACTTGTGAGGGGAGTGGTTACACAACGAAGCAATCCCGCCCCCTCTGAGGTTCCAGGTGATGGCAGGTGAGCATCACAGGTGAGCAGGAGGTGGTGATGGGAGAGTGACTTCCAATTTCGGGACCCTGAAATAACTGCCTACCTCATTACATAATGAAGACATGGAAACAACTCAGGTGCCAGTTGAAAGAGCAGTGGGTAAAGAAACTGTGGTATATCAACTCTATGGAATATTACTCAGCAATTAAAAAATGAAATTCTCCCATTTGCAACCAATGGTCCCAGGTAGAGACCATTATGCTCAATGAAATAGGCCCATCCCCAAGGGACAAATAATATATGTTTTCTCTAATATAAGACAATCTCCATACAAAATATGTCTATACACATATTCATCTAGGAGAACTCTGTAATGAAGACTAGCATACTAAAAAGTGAAGATAAAATGCAGTATGCCTTGTTACTCCTGAATGAAATATGAATTCCTAGTGAAACTTCAATATAACTTGACAATTGGAAGCTGGACTTTCTACCATTGTCTATACCTACAATGTCATGATACACTCAAATAGCAGAATGATGGGCTTCTGACTGTTGCTGAAGGGCTATATAGCATTGTAATAATACAGGGGGAACAGTTGTGAGTTGGGGGAGGCAACTGCTGACATGGCAGTTGCATCCTCTGCAGGCCTGAACAAGCTGCCCATCGCATCTCCTCTGCACCTGGGCATGCTGTCCACTGCACAGGCATCAGCAATCGAGGAGGCCCAGTCCTGACACATGCATGTAGTTCAAGGTCAGACCACAAATCCTATGCTCTTCCCTATGGCCAGAGTTTTTAGTCCAGCAGTTTAGTTTAGGAGTCCTCCCAGAAACCTCACCAAAACCTGATTCTTGCATGTGCCAGCCAGTCCAGTGTCCAGTTCAGTCCATCACTCACATCAGCCTATGCACACACTGGTGATTATAGTCGCCTGGTCAATTCTGACCTCCATGTTCTATGCCAGCCAATGGATGTTGGAGCCTAGCTGACCCAGCCTATCAAAGACCTGGCCTTTATTCACATTAGCAGGAACTGCAGCATACTTGAGGTGATTCCCAATAACCCCCATTGGGCCCACACCAAGTCCTGGTTCCTGTGCGTGTCAGTCTGATAAAACTTGTACTCTGTCCTGGCACTTGGCTAATGGATGCTGTGGCAAAGACAGACCAGTTGGCACTTACCCTGGCTGTTTCCTACGCCAGTGGATGCAGTGGCCTGACCTAGGCCAGCCATCCAGAAACCAAGCTAGCATGCAGGGCAATGATTGTTGTAGCCCTGCTTAGCCTGGACCACCCCAGTCCCAGCTCTCACATTCCTCAGTGGGAGCAGTGGCCCAGGCTGGTTTTTGCGTATGCCACTGGGTGCTGCAGCCCAGTTTGGCATGCAATTTTAAAATGACTGTTCATCTCATTTATTGTATTTTTTATCTCGGGCACTATACTTTTTTTAAACTATAACTTCAGTTGGGAATTAGATTTCTTTTATATTTCTACTTAGCATGGTCAATATTTCTCCAATCTAACATTACCACAGTGATAACTTTTCTCCTGTTTTCCGATTTTTTATAATGTCAAAATACACATATAGAATTTAGCATCTTGACTATTTTTGTGTGTACAGTTCAGTGGTATTAAATACATTCAGCATTCATCACCATGATCCATCTCTGTCAGTAGTTTGTAAGCTGAAACTGTAAACCCATTAAGCAGTAATTCCCCACTCCCTCTCCCAGCATTCTTCTGTCTGAGTTGTTATTATTCCCATCAGTTCTTGACTGGTTTCTAAGCTCATGATTTGTACTTCCTGCTTCTTTCCATAGTCATACTTGTCTGGGATCCCAGACACCATAGAATCTATTTGGTTGGGTGCTGGATCAGTTTATAATCCTTTAAATATTCTTAAGCTTCACTCTACAAACAACTTGATCTCTCAAGGCTTACTCTTATGCTTGGGATTCAGATACCCTTCAGAGTATACCCGATGCCCCGTGAATGAGGAAATTGTGCCTCCAGGATGTTGATGTAGAAACTGCTTTGAAGCCAGAGTGAGTTTCAGGGGTTGCTGGGCTCTCCTGGGACCCTTTTCCCCAAACTCCAGGGGCTAGCCACTCCAGCCTGCTCTCTCTGCAGACCACACCCACCCTGGCTGCCCGGATCACCCCAGATGCCTTTTGCATCCCCACAGGTCCAGGAGATTGCTGTGCTCTTTGGGGTATGTTGCTGTCTGGGAATTCCCTCTGGGGAGTCAGCTGGCACAATGATAGGCCACCTTCACTCCTGCCCCTCTCCTGCACTCACTGGTGTCTGGCATATAAAAACCATTGTTCACACGTTTCGTCTGTTTTTCCAACATTTCATAATAGAGAAAAAATCTGGACCTTAACTAAAAGTAGAAATCCTCTGAAGACAGATGTTTATAAGGAAATCTGCTTTCATAAATTCAAGTTCAGGCAAAGATCTGAGTTCTTGCCTAATCCCTGATAGCCTGCAATCAATAGCATTTCATGGGATAATCTCATAAAATTAATAAAGTGTTTTAACAAATATGAATGAAAATATTTAGGTAAAAGAAAATGGAACTCCAGAAGATAAACACACTTTAAATTTATAGTTTTTTACTGACATTGAAAGAAAATACTTAGGAAGAAGGAGTCCTGGTTTCATTGCTACAAGTTAATTGGATTTAATTTTATGGTACCCCAAGTTCCTTGATTTGGGAAATTAAAATATTCATTTAAAGAACTGTTTTATGTAAATGAATACATATTTTATATATGAAAATACATACATAAATACACACATATGTATATTTGCTTTTCATGATTTAAACTAAACAACTCAACGCTTATGCCCTGAGTGACTTTTTTTAGAGGATTGAGATGATGAAAGAACAACGTGCTAAAAGTAGAGAAACAAGTTTATTAAAAAAAACACTATTGTTTCTCAAATCAGTAAAATGTGTCAGGGACAATGTTAAATTGCTTCAATTTCCTTGCTGTTGAATGATGCTTTTTGATCTTGACATTCCTCAAACTTCCAAACATTTAATATGAACAAAATTTAATATTTGGAATCTCCCTATCACACATATTATTTTGATGAAAGAGTAATGCATGTTTATGTTTTAATTAATATTTTTTAATTTTAGTTTTTTTGTGATATAAAACTTTTCTACTTTAAGGGTTGAGTTTGTGAAGTCAGATACAATTTTAGGTGACCTATGACCTGTTTCAATTCTGTTCTTAGTTTGCTTCTTAGTTATGCTTCTTGGTTTGAAATATTTCAAATAACTTTAAACACATCTAAGATCTTTATTATTTAGCTGTTCACTTCTGTAAATGAACTGCTGTTATTCAGTGAGCCAAATGATAGCTTAATTAGTTTCCAGGAGATGAAAAATGTACACTTTCGTGATTCTGGGTCATATTTGAAAATAAAAGCCCTTTTTCTCTGATTTTATTCTGTGGAAATTCATTTCAAAGTGTTCCAAAATGTCTTCACATACATTGTGTCCACTGGCTATTAAACTGAGCAATGGTGGCAGAAACTTCTGTTATGTTCCCATCTGTTATAACTTCTTACAAAGTATTTGTTCTTGTTTGTGGGGCAGGCAGGTTAGATAGACTATACAATATACCTTCCATGTGTTGCAAGAATGTTCTCACAACCAGCCTGGGCTCCAGGTGGAAATAAGTCAGGTTCTGCTGTGTCGGAGGAAAGGTTCCAGAAACGCAGTGGTGCTGGCTTTAACTTGGCAGATGGGAACAGCAACTGAAAACTCAAAGTATTTTGATTCTGTCCTGATCAATCCATTGTAATTACATATTTAGGGTTGGGGAATGACCACTGTCTTAGCCTGGGGTCCAGTGAATCGGCAGTGAACTGGACCTGATACCTCCAAATATTACCTGGCTAGCTCTACTCTGCAAAGAGTGGGAATAGAGACACCAGGTCAGGTCTCCACAACCCTGAGAAGGCACAGCGTTACTTTTCCCTGCTCCATTTTTAAGATCCATCCTGATCCTGGCTCCTGGCTTAGACCTAGTCTAGCTGGTTCTCTCCCAGAGGAGGAATGAATCAGTGGATGGAAGATCTCTCTCTCTTTTTCTCTCTCTCCAACTCTAGGTAGCTGTCTTAGAAAGATGAATGACAGATGGATAGATGGATAGATGGACAGAGCTTTTTAAAAAGCAATGGGGATCTCAGCATAGATTTCACGGACATCACAAGGACAACCAAGGAATACTGTAACCTACTCCATGCCCACAAATCAGTGCCCTTGATGAAATCCACCAAGTCTTTGAAAGACACACTCTGCCAAATTTGCATAAGATGAAATACACAATTGGAGTCATTTAACTCTAAATCAAATTGAATCTATGACTAGCAATCTTCCAAGACATGAAGCATAAGCACCAGGTGGGTTCTCTGGTGTGGTCTATCAGATGCTTAAGGGAGAAGTTAAATAGATTATCTCGTCTTTTCCAGAAAAGAGAGCAGAGGACATATTTTCTATTTTAGAAAAATTTTAAAAGACTGAAAAGCAGAACAGTTGGGAGCAACATGTGTGCATCATCATGAATTGCTCTACTCTGAAGGACAGAATCTGGAAGTTAAAAATGCAACAACGATAAAACGAATCATCAAATTAAAATACCTGGACAGACTCTTTATTAGGGAACATCATCTAAGGGTAAAGAAAGAAAAAAGCAGATCAAAGGGACATAAATTGGACAAGAAAGCAACCGGCATGATTTTATGCATAGGGGAATCAAAAAACTCCACAAAGATATTATTGAAACTCATGAGAGTTTGGCAAAGTTCTAGAACATAAAACCAACACACCAAAATCAATAGCTGTTGTGTACACAAACAATGCTGTGACTGAGAAAGAACTTGTAGCACTCATGAAAGCAACCAAAAATTTAAATGTATTGGAATACATTTAACCAAACATGTGAAAGATCTCAACGATGAAAGCGACAAAGTATCAAAGAAGAAATAAATACAAGATGCAAAAAAGTAGGACAATCTTACATGTCTGTGGATTGGAAGAAGTAACATCGTAAAATGATCAAACCAGACAAAACCATTTATAGATTGAATGCAATTCCCATCAAACACTGAGGATACTCTTCTCTAGACTAGAAAAAAATATTCAAATGTATATGGAAATATAAGAGACCCTGAATACCTAAAGCAATCTTAAGCAACAAAAATCAAGGCCAGATACATCATCATTCCTGACTCCCTTAAGCAATCTTAAGCAACAAAAATCAAGGCCAGATACATCATCATTCCTGACTCCAAAACATAGTACAAGGCAGGGACAATCGAAACTTAAAGGTACTGGCAGAAAAACAGGCATGTGGACCGATGGAACAGAATAGAAGCCTCGGAAGGCGACCCATGCAGCCACAAGCAATTCATGTTTGGCAAACAAGCCAAAATCAATCCCTGGACAAAAGACGGGGTCTTCAACAAGCGTTGTTGGAAAAAACTGAATTTTCACGTAGAAGCATGAATCAAGACGCCTACCTTATAGAAAACTCAGCTTACAATGGATCAGGGACCTCAATTAGTGATCTGCTGCCAATAAATAACTAGAGGAAAACATTGGGAAACTTTGCAAGGCAGTGGAATCTTGTCAAGACCCCAGAAGCACAAAACAATGAGAGCAAAAATAGAGAAACTAAACTGTCTCAAGCCATGAAGTGTCAGCGTTGAGAAAAAAACAAAAAAGGAAAAAACTCAACAAAATGAAGAGGCAACTGTAAACACGAGAAAAATATTTACAAGCTATACAACTGCTAAAAAATATATATATATATCCTGGAACTACTAAGAACTCAAGAAACTCAATGACAGCCAAAAATAAATTTTAAAAATAGTCAACAGACATGAACAGCCCTTTTTCAAAGGACGGAGTACAAGTGGTCAAAAAATGTTCCGAATCACTGGCTCCCAGAAACGTGCAAGCAAATTTCCCAGCGAAGTTCCACCGCACCCCAGCTATCACTTCACCCCCTAAATCAAAATATAATGAAGTCTGGCAAGGATGTTGGGGGGAAAGGCACCCTAATTCACTGTTGGTGGGGGTGTAAGCCAGAACAATGGTTATGGAAAACAATATGGAGATTCCTCAGATGGTTGAAAACAGATCTAACATGTGGCCCAGGCATTCCACTCCTGGAAAATTGGTACGTGAAAGAGTTACTTGTGCCCCAGTGCTTGTTGCAGCTCAATTAACAATAGCTAAAATACGGAAATAACCCAGATATCCATCAACTGATGATTAGATTAAGGAAAATGTGCTATATCCACTATAGAATACTACTCAGCCCTAAAAAGGATGAAATCCTGTTTTTTCCAGCAAAATAGGTGCAAATGGAAATCATCATGGTAGTGAAATAGGCCAGTTCAAAAAAGACAGATATTATATTTTTTGTTATATGTTCACTACTAAAAAATGCATAGAGATGAAATGGACAAGCCGTCATTTAATTATTGGTTTTAGATCTTGTTTGTACAGCTGTGGAACTGCTTTATGGTTTTTCTACTTTTAAATAATATTTTGCTCTTTCTAAACCTCGTTCATATCTTCGTTAAGAGAAGTAATAGTTTGTTTTGGATTAGATGAAAACATCATTTATATACACAATGAAATTCTGATCAAAAGCAATTTTTTTGTACCAAATTACAGAAATACATCAAATAGAGTATGTTAAGGAACATCTTTATCATGCTAATATTCAAGGTGAGTTATGACTTCTGCTATCATCAATTTAATTTAGTTTTACACCAAAAACTTTTAAAAACATTTCTTTCCTTTGCACACATACGCACCCATACATATTCATCTGCAGAATTTTTCATGATGTTTTATCATTTCAAATGCATCTAGGACTACATTATTTTACAAAATTGCACTTGATTTTGGAGAAGAGAGAGCTGGCTCCCATGTTTTAGTTCCCTGTAAAATGCCAACAGGAGTTGGGGCTAGGGTGAGCCCGAAACCGGGAGCAGGTAACACAGTCTTGCTCTCCTCTCTGGGTGTGTTGAGCCGCTGATCTGACCATCACTGCTGCCTCCCAGGGCCGGCGTGAGCAAGAAGCCAGAAGTTGGGACCGGGAATCAAACACAGGTACTCCTGCGAGGTATGTGTCGAACCACTAGGCTAAATGCCTGCCCATCTTCTGCTTTGGACTGCTCAGAGGTTTTCAGGCAAAGGTTAATGATCGATTCACAAGTCAAAAAGACTCACTTTCCTTAAAGATGTGTGTCATGGCCATCCTATGTGCAGCCTTCCAAGAACTCCCTTGTGGTCATGGATGGCTGCAGACCACTGAAGTTTATGTTATACTCAACAGAATGCTTTTAAGTTGATAAACTTCACTGCCTTTGGGCAAACACTTGCTACGCCCATCCCCAGCTGGGAGGGAGGCGAGCATGGCTGAAGCTCTGACACACTTGCTGGCTTCACGTTCTGCAGATTGCCTCGTATCTGTGAGAGGAGAAAGGCTAAGTCAGAGCTCTATTCCTGTAACCTTGCATCACAACTGAAGCAATAGTACATTCCGCTCTGTGGGTGGTTTTAGTATCATGAAATTAGGAATTTATAAAAAAAATCACTTTTAAAATCCCCTAAATCCCTTCATATTCAAATAATTCAAGAGACAGAGCTTTGTGAATGTCACATGATCGTTTATGCTATAAGAAGCAGCACAAATACTCTTCATTGGAGTTCAATATAAAACTTTTTTTTTTGTTTTCTTTTCTTTTTCTCTTTTTTAAAAATTGATTACATTGCATTATGTGACACAGTTTTATAGGCACTGGGATCCTCCCCCAACCCTCCCCCCATGGTGGGTTCCTCCACCTTGTTGCATTACCACAGTTCAAATTCAGTTGACATTCTTTCATTGCAAGCATCTACCAAGCATAAAGTCCAGCATCTTACTGTCCAGATAAGTTCAATGGTTTCTTGGGGAGACCATCTCTGGTCTGAAGGTAGAGCCGGCAGAGTATCATCCCCATCAATTAAAAGCCCCGACATTACATCAGTAACGATTTATAACATTATGGAATTAGTTGACATGGTATTGAGTAACCAGTATGTTAAAAGAGAAAAAAAAAAGAAAAAAAAAAGAAAAAAAAAAAAGAATGCAAGTTCTGAACCACATCCTGTGACTTCTACATTGACATTTCAATTATTAGTTTATATACAACCGGGTTCTATACATCTTAAAATGGCTATAGATTACTATTCAGCTGTCTCGTGTCTATTTTAATTTTAGTATTTAGCAGTTTGTAGCGTTGAAGCATGATTTTGCTGAACCAGGCTGTTTTTCAGGTAGTCTAACTCTATAAATCTAACAAGACAGTTCAATATAAAACTTAAAAAAAAAACTTAAAAAAACAAACCTCAAGGGCATTTAATTTCACCTGGGCCAATCAAATATTTCCTAGCAAAAACTGAAACATTGCTTTGAAATTTTTGGAAAGAAACTGTCAAGTTTTTTTTTCCTTTGCTCATGTGAGAAAAGTTAGAGGGTTTGTTTGTAACATCTTATCTTAACCTCTAATGCGTCAACTGAAAACGAACAATTGAAGCTATTAAAACTGCCCCAAGTGATCAACTACTTCCATTAGACAGAGCGAGGAGGAATAGTTGGGATCTTTCTGCTGCTTCTAGAAGCGCTAGATCACCTTGTGGGTGACTTGGATGAAGTTCTGAACTACTGGCTTTGGCCTGACCCAGCAAGTGTTTGGAGACTGACGTATCTACAACAAGTTAAATGACCAAAGCACAGCAGAAAATAAGTATACTACTATAAAGATTACAAAGGAGAGTGATTTTCAAAAATAGATGGCCAGGCTTGGAGTGGTAGCCTTGTGGCTGAAGTCCTCCCTTGCACGCTCCAGGATCCCATATGGGCACTGGTTCTTTTTTTTTTTTTTTTTAAAGATTTATTTTATTTTTATTACAAAGTCAGATATACTGAGAGGAGGAGATATAGAGAGGAAGTGGAGCTGCTGGGATTAGAACCAGCGCCATATGGGATCAAGGCGAGGAACTTAGCCACTAGGCCACGCTGCCGAGCCCGGCACTGGTTCTAATACCAGCGGCTCCACTTTCCATCTGGCTCCCTGCTTGTGGCCTAGGAAAGCAGTTAAGGATGGCCTGAGGCTTGGGACCCTGCACCCGTGTGGGACCCCCGGAAGAAAATCCTGACTCCTGGCTTCAGATTGGCTGAGCTCTGGCCATTGTGGCCACTTGGGGAGTGAATCAGTGGATGGAAGATCTTCCTGTCTCTCCTCTGTATATCTGACTGGTGTTGTAGTGTCATGAGTTAAGCTGCCATCTAGGACAATGAGATCCCCTAAGTTTGCCTGTTTGAGGCCCAGGGGCTCTACTTCTGGTCCCGTTTCCTATTAATGCACCCGGGAAAGCAGCGGCAAATGGAGCTGTACCCCTGCTGCCCATGCAGGAGGGGCTGTGTGATGCTCCTGTCTCCTGACTTTAGCTTGTCTGAGCCATGCTCATTGCAGCCATGGAGGAGATGGAAGAGTCTCTCTCTCTCTCTCTCTCTCTCTTTCTCTCCTGTTATAATTCTTTTAAGTAAACGAATCTTCAAAAATAAAAATAAGCATGAAAGTGTTGCATCCACTTGACCACTAAAACAGAATGTTACGTACACCAGTGACAGTCAAGGCAATCTTGTCTCTGACACCCCTTAACGGAGAGCGGCCCGAACGGCAGATTCACAGGGTTTCAGGGGGGCGGTTTACAACAGCTTGAAAAGGGGCAATTTGCTATAGCTTGCAAGGTGAGGGAGGAAAGGCCACACACTCCCTGCCTATCTCTGCTGGACAGCCCAGGCCTGCCTCTTCTCCGGGCCAGCAACTAAGGTAACCAGACTCGGCCTCGGAGACACCTGTGAGATAACCAGACTTGGGCCTTGCTTCATGGGAATTGGGGCCTATTGGCAATAAAGGTCACATAGGCTGTTCTGTCTGCAAGATCACACAATTTCTTAGCAAAGCAAGCAAAGTAGAAGTTTCAAAAGGGAAAAATATTGCAGTTTACTCCATTTTGTTTTCAACTCTATAAAACACTGTATTATTCAGGAGTCACAAAAATCATAAGGAATTCAGCAGATTTATTAGTGCTGCTAGGTCAGAAATATGATGCATGGATAACAGAAACTTTTGAGTCTATCAAACAAGTATCACAAACTGCTGCACAATTGGAATTAGACAGAACCTCACGCACAGGGCCTAGCACGATGGCTCAATCGGCTAATCCTCCTGACTTGCAGCTCCGGGATCCATATAGGTGCTGGTTTGTGTCTCGGCTGCCCCACTTATCCAGCTCCCTGCTTCTGGCTGGGAAAGTAGCAGAGGACGGCCCAAACCTTGGGACTCTGCACCCACGTGGGAGACCCAGAAGAAGCTTTTTGCTCCTGACTTCAGCTCAGCTCAGCTCCAGCAACTGGGAATGAAACAGCAGATCTTTCTGTCTCTTCTCTCTGTAAACCTACCTTTCCAATAAAAAGTTTTAAAAATCTTAAAAAATAAAAACTTACTTGCATGAGTATCCACTGGATTAGTAACAGTATTGTTAGGAAAGGTGCATACATGTGATCAATAACCCAAGAAGATAGAGATATGAGAATTTCTAGAAACCGACCCAGTGCAGTAAACAGGTGTTAAGAGCAGGCTTTTTAGACTAACTGAAGAATCGCCCCTAGGGCTGGCTTTTGGCAGATGTTCCAGTTCGGATGGAGTTAGAATCAAGGAAAAGATGCACTCATTTAACAACATCCCAAGTCAAGAATGCTAGTTCTAGCTTAGTCAACATAAGGTGCTTTGGCGCAGGGGGTTAACCTGCTGCCTGGTTGGAGTTCTGGCTACCCTGCTTCTGGTCCGTTTTGGTTTTTTTGGCTAAGACATTCATGGAGGCAGCAGACAATGTCCCAAATACTTGGGTCCCTCACATCCATGTGGAGAATCCAGATGCAATTCTGGGTGTCTGACTTTGGCCTGGCCCACTCCCAGCTGTTGGGGCAGATTGGTGCAGTAAACCACCAAACAGGAGAGCTCTCTCTCTCTCTCTCTCTCTCTCTCTCTCTCTCTCTCTCTCTCTCAGAGCTCCCCGTCACTC
Source organism: Ochotona princeps (assembly GCF_030435755.1). Lineage (NCBI taxonomy): Eukaryota > Metazoa > Chordata > Mammalia > Lagomorpha > Ochotonidae > Ochotona > Ochotona princeps. Next base: position 49,906,522 of record NC_080849.1, read on the forward strand.
TGCCAGTCAAATAAATAACTTGCTTTAAAAAGTCCATGGAAAGCATGGAAATGGAATTTAAAAGATAAGCTTCTTAAAAATAGAGTGATAAAGTTGCTAAAAACTAGCAGCTAAGGGGGTTATGACACTTTTAGGATTTATACTGCTCTCTTTTGAACAGAGTCCCAAACTATTATCCCACACAGAAAGGGAGAGCTGAAAGCAGTTGCTTCTCTGCTCCAGCACTGCATGATGGAATGACTGACTGAGGCTGTTTTCCCTGTAGAGTCCGGACAAGTCTAATTGCTGCCATGGCAACAACGACAACCAGAAAAATCACGGATGTTGCCAGACCCTTCTTTTAAGACTAAACTCCCAACTTTCAGGCTCCACTTTTTGATGGGTGAGTCCATCTTCCCTGCATTTACTGCAGTGGTTAATCCAGACACCAGGGTCACCTCCTAGTTTCCATAGAAAACAGAAAGTGCAGGAGCCAAAACGAAATCTCCAGTAACTTTTTTGAACTCATCTGTTTTAATTTCCTATTGCTCCTCTAGCAAATTGCCACAAACTTAAGGCTTAAGACAACACAAATTTATTACATTACAGCTTTAGAAATCAGAAGTCCTAAAATCAAAACATCAGCTGGGCCTCACTCTTTCTGGAAGCTCCTGGGGAAACTGTTCGTGTGCCTTTTCCAGCTCTTGCAAATCCTGGCTCACGGCTCCTTGCTCCATCTTCAAAGTCAGCTCTGCAGAATTCTCAGATCTCTGACATCTGCTTCCATCATCACAGCTTCTCTTTTATCTTGACTTTTAGTCTGATTATACATTTTTCAAAAGTCATGTGTTTATCTGAAAGTTAGTAGGAACCAGAAAGCCAGAGGTGGAGATGGAGGTGCCCTCTGAGGAGGGAGAGCTGCTCCCTCACCAAAATGCCCACTATAGTGTCAGCTAGTTAGGCCCAAAGCCAGGAGCTTACAATTGCATTTGGGTCTCCCATCGGATAGCAGGAGCCAATGTCCCTGCGCCATCATTCGCTGCCTCCCCAGTGCGTTCACATGAAACTGGAGTAGAAGGTCACACAGAGGACTTGAACTACATACTCCGACTAGGCATGTGGGCATTGCAATGGTGGCTTAACGTGCTGCCCCACAATGCCTGACCCCCTGGTCTCTCTTTCACTCTGCCTTGGTGATTCCAAAGGACCCGATCAGGCAACCTGGGCCAGCCTGTCTGCGATCATTATGGTCACCACCTCCACACCATCCCCCTGAGCCCCAAAGGTAACTTAGTCCAGGTGCTGTGGATTAGGGTGTGGGCTCTCCAGGGTCATGACTCTCTCTGCCACAATCTGCTCTGTGGTCTCCTCACATCGGTTCCATTCCAGGTGTAGAAAGTGTTCCTCATTGCAAAAGCTCTGGGGTGCTCTGTATGCTCCTGATTATGCCAACTGAATGTATTGCAAAACCTGCTTGCAGCTATGGTACAGTCCTCGGCCGTACCATGGTGCCCCTGGATACCTTCTGTAATTTGTAGTTTATTGCCAACATGATCTTCACCATCATCACTGGAAACACTATCATCTGTTAACATGCCAGTAGTTCCTGAAGCGTGTGGCTACCATCTTACTTACAACTGACACAGTTATCGCACAACAGAGACAGTTGGGTAGTTCCTTTTTTATTCTGTGAAAAGACTGCTGTGAAGCACTGAGATTGTATATATTGTTCTGATCTTCTGCTAAAAGCCTGAGCTCCTGGGACAGGCAGAATCCAGTCAAGACTCCTGCATGAGGGTGGCAATTCAGCACAGTGATTACACTGTTTCTCCTCTCTGTAAATCTACCCCCTAAAAGCCCCTGCCAGGCCTGCACTCCACAGCAGAGTGCCTGGTTCAAGTCCCGGCTCCCTTGCTTCTGACTCCACTCCCTGCTAACATGGCCTTTTGAAGTAGTGGACGATGACTTGATAGTGTTTCTTGTCACCCAGGAGAAGACATATCTCCTGGCTCTGGACTGGCCCAGTTCTGCTTGGTATAAGCAAGTAGAGCATCTCTTTTTCTCCGTGTCTCCTCTCAAGTAAACTGAAAAAAAAAAAGAAAGGACAAAAAGCAAGAAAACAGGCACCTGAATCCTATGTTGGAGCACTCAGGTTCAAGGTCTGGCTGCTGCCGTCAGACTCCAGCTTCCAGAGAATGCAGATCCAGGGAGCACTGGTGATGGCTCCTGTGGCAGAATGCCTGCCACCCACAGTGGAGATGGGGGTGGAGTTCACAGCTCCTGGCTTCAGTCAGCATTTAGGGAGTGCACAAATGGATGGAAGCAATACCTTCCTGTCTCTGTATGTCTCTCTTAGAAAAATCTTTGGCTCCAGCTGCTAACCTCTCTGACCACTTTTCTTTGATTTTCATTCTTTTTTTTTTTCCTGATTTATGACTGGAACTGTACTTAGTACTGTGTTGATGAACTTATCAAATGGAATTGCCTAAAGTTCAAGTCTAATCTGCAAAGCTTCTTAGGTGACTTGGACCGCTGCAAGGTCAGTATTCGATCTTTTCTGGCTATTGGCTATGGATTAATTGCAAGAGACCGTGGAGTTCTTAAGACAAACCACAGTAGTTGAATAACAGCCACAGATGTTGGTTCACAGTAAGATGTGGAGTTCCTTTACAGAATAGAATAGTGGTTCTGGGCCAGGCACGATGGCTCCATTGGCTAATCCTCCACCTCCAACCACTAGGCTATACCTCCAGGCACTGGTTTATGTTCCAGCTGCTCCACATCCCACCCAGCTCCCTGCTTGTAAGGGCCTGGGACAGCAATAGAGGATGACAGCCCAAGGCTTTGGGACCCTGCACCTGCATGGGAGACCTGTAAGAAGCTCCTGGCTCCTGGCTTCAGATTGGCTCAGGTTCGGCCACCGCTGCCATGTAGGGAGTGAATAAACAGATGGAGGATCTTTCTCTGTCTTCCCTTCTCTCCATAAATCTGCCTTGCCAATAAAAAAGTGCATCTTTTAAAAAATGAAAGAATAATGGTTCTAGTAAGAGAAGCGCTCTGTGGTTCAAATTAAATCCTAGATGCAGGTTGCAGCTGTTCCCAGCTGTTCCCAGCATGTAGCAACCCGCAGGAGTGTCTCTATTGTCAGCTGCCCTGCTTGTGGAGTCGCAGACACGCACTCATAGGGAGCTAAAGCACTCTCTCAGCCCTCCTGCCTGAGGCTCCCACTCTTCCCTGCCTAGTGCTCACTCACACCATAATCCGCAACTCCATCTTGGATGCTACATGTAGACCGGACTCATGATCCGGATTAACAGACACGCGCTTCACATTTCAGCTGTGTTCTAGGAAAGTTGCCGGTCAGACCTTTGTCTATTTCCCTCTGGACCAAAACAACCCCACCCCCCTTTTTTTTAGGATTTATTTATTTTCATTGGAAAGGCAGATTTACAGAGAGAAGGAGAGACAGAGAGAAAGATCTTTCATCCATTGGTTCACTCCCCAAGTGGCCGCAATGGCCAGAGCTGAGCCGATCCGAAGCCAGGAGCCAGGAGCTTCTTCTGGTTCTCCCACTTAGTTGAAGGGTCTCAAGGCTTTGGGCCATCTTTTGCTACTTTCCCAAACTACAAGCAGGGGGCTGGATGGGAGGTAGAGCAGCCAAAACAAAGTGAGGTCCATATGGGATCCCAGCGTTCTGAGGTGGAGGATTAACTAGTTGAGCCATCACACCAGGTACCATCAGCAGGATCCTTAAGACTTTGTGGTTTGTGGCACACTGGGTTGAACTACTGCTTGTATGCCAGCATGTCATGCCAGACGCTGGGTCTGGTTGCAGTCCTGGCTGGTCTGCTTCTGCTCCAGCGTAGTACCACTGCGCCTGGGATGGCAGCAAAGGAAGGCCTGAGTGGCCAACTCCCTGCTGAGCATGTAGGAAACCAGGATGCAGTTCTTGGCTCCTGCCTTTGGCTGGGTCCAGCCTTAGCTGATGGAAGACTCCTTCCCTCGCTTTCCATCTCTATTGATCTGCTTTTCAAATACATGAGTAGATTTTGTTAAAAGAAATCTTCGTGGTTCTTCGGGTTGACTGGACCTCTTACAGGCATGAATCAGTTAACCATTCTGAAAATTGAGAAAGAGAAATGTGAGTTTTTAGACTGCTGTGCACAGGGCTTTCCTCTGCCACCCTGCCAATGTCCAGCCCTCGTAGAGTTACATCAGTTAGGGATGGCATGGCCTCTCGGAGGCATCAGAGCTTGTTTGAGTTGCCCTATTGTACACAACTGCTTGACATGTGCATGAACCATGAAAATCTGGCTTGACTTTAGAAAATCCTTATATGAGAAAAACTGCTGGCTTTCTGAAGGACAGTCAGTAATTCCCCAAACTATAACATTATAGTCAACAAGATTAATGTATGCTGTTATGAATATGTATCTGGCACACTGTGACACACTCCCCCTGGAAGAAGACACAGAATCAATATAAAATGTTGGTGCTGTTGGAAAGAACAGGGACAAATAGATATATATTTTAATTATGTGCTTTCCTCTTTGGCTCTCAGGGCAAAGGACTAATCTTTAAAGTATGATTTTTCTTTTCCTCCCTTCCAAGGTTGTTCCATTGGGAAAGAACTCAAGAACTGGGAGCCATCCTCGGACTCCAAGACCTCATGACTCCAGGTGGAGCTGGCAAGGCGAATGCTCTGGTGGCCTCTCTCTGAGACCAAAGGTCACTGCTAGTTCAGGACTGGCCAAGTGTAGATGTGTTTTCCCGTCAAGGCTCCCTGGTATCTGGTTTGCTTTACTTGTTGTTGCTGCAGGCCAAGCCAAACAGTTTGCTCTAAAGCAGCAATGTCCTAGATGTGGAAGTGAGATGAATGCTGCCACCGGGACTTAGAAATCACCATTCCAAGTGTGGCTCAGCTGTCCAAATATTTGTTACTTCTTACATCTCCAAGCTACGTGAGCTGCTGGAGGAAACACAAGAGAGCATTAGGGAAAAAAAAAAAAATAAGACCTAGGCCCTTGACAAGCTGGTCCTTTTCCAGGGGGCACAGAAAGCCCCATTGGCATATCTAGGTTGACCACGGAACTCCTGGTTTGAGGTGGGACAGCTCTGGAGCTGGCAAGGGACAGAGATATTCTTTGTGCTGCTCTAGTAGATGTCAACAGAACCAGCCTGCTCAACTGAAGTGTGCTGACCAGGAGTCACCACTAGACACTGCCCAGCTCCTTATTGGCTTAGGTTCCCTGCTGGCACTAATCACACCACACGGCACTTGCCGGGAATGTTGTGTTCCACTGAACTCAAGAGAAGCACGCTTGCACATTGTCGGATGAGGTGTGCTCTGGGATCAGGAATGTGTCCATTCGATGGCCTGTTTATCCCTGCTCTGTGTGCGCACGTACAGTTCTGCATGTTCTGAATGCCTGGAACATTAAAGGTGTCTGCAAATATCGGTGACAAGCACCTCATCTTTCGCCTTCTCTGTCCGAACGCTTATCTGCACAGACAGAAGGCGGAGTATGTCATGCAGTCACATATAGAAGAATTGCTCGGGCCCGGCGGCGTGGCCTAGAGACTAAAGTCCTCGCCTTGAACGTCCCGGGATCCCATATGGGCGCCAGTTCTAATCTCGGCAGCTCCACTTCCCATCCAGCTCCCTGCTTGTGGCCTGGGAAAGCAGTTGAGGACGGCCGAATGCTTTGGGACCCTGCACCCGCGTGGGAGACCCGGAAGAGGTTCCAGGTTCCCGGCTTCGGATCGGCGCGCACCGGCCCGTTGCGGCTCACTTGGGGAGTGAATCATCGGACGGAAGATCTTCCTCTCTGTCTCTCCTCCTCTGTGTATTTCTGACTGTAATAAAATGAATAAATCTTTAAAAAAAAAAAAGAATTGCTCAAAATGCATAGATTATCTTATTGCTTTTTAGCTAGCTACTTTTACCTATAACTTTAAATTAACAATCATGAAAACATGTTAATAATTCAATACTTCAGGGCTGGTGCTGTGGCATTGCACGTCAAGCCTTTGCCTGCAGCACCTGCATTCTATTTGGGCATTGGTTCAAGTCTGAGCTGATCCACTGCCTATGCAGCTTTCTGTTTAGGGCCTGGGAAAGCAGTGGAGTATGGCTTAAGTGCTTGGAGCCCAGCACGCATATGGATGACCTGAAAGATGCTCCAGGCTCATGGCTTGGATGCAGACATGGCAGCCATCTGGGGAGTGAGTCCGTGGGTGGGAAACCTCTCTCTCTTTGTTTCACTCTGCAACTCTGCATTTCAAACAAAAATAAATAAACCTTTAAAAATTCAGTATCACTTGCATTAATTACATTTCAGTGTGTGACTATATGTGGAATCCCAGCAGGTGTATTTCAGAGTCATAATGTTCATCTTTCTATTTCCATTATCCTAATGCTCTTATACAACAAAGAATGAGAGACGCAATGAAGCAGTGAAGCATGGTACCGTGTGTGGCTGGTGCCTACCAGAGGACACAGGACGAATAAAGAATTTTTTGTCATTGCATAAAGTTTTTTTAATCTGCATATAGGTGAAAGTCCTTCAAAAATAGAATCAAAATATATATAGATACCTGAAAAAAATTAAAACACATACTCATGGATAGTTCCATTAATTTATAAGTAAAAGTTACCTGGAAAGAACTTTGAAATGTCAATAATTGTGAAATTTCTCACAATTCGAGGATCCATTTCTATTGAATGTCATATAATAATGTCAAATAGTATAGAGAAGAAAACTATTCGCTGATAACTCCGTTCCGAAATCCTTAAGCATACTTTTAATCTCATAGAAATTGGTTTTTACGGAAGTTTTAAAATCAGATTATCTTCTTTCATATTGATCTGCTGCTTGAAACAGAATTGACATCAAGTTATCTAGCCTAATTTTCCATTCTTATTTCAATAGTATAAAACTTAAAGGCATGTGCTTTAGATCCATAGCGTTCATCTTCTTGCTTCCATTTTTTCCAAATTATGTTATATAACAAAGAACAAAAAATGCAATATTGTTTAATATCAGGTACAAACACTTCTTTATAGATGCAGAAAAATTATGGGCAAAACTGAACTAGACCAACCTGCTCCAGTTCGAAAGGCCTTTGCTGCATCTCCTTTATTTCTCTGGCTAAGAGAATTTTTCAAAGTCTTAGGTGGTTTGATATTTCTTTTCTTTTTTTTTTTTTAAGATTTTATTATTATTGGAAAGCCGGATATACAGAGAGGAGGAGAGACAGAGAGGAAGATCTTCCATCCGTTGTTTCACTCCCCAAGTGAGCCGCAACGGGCCGGTGCGCGCCGATCCGAAGCCGGGAACCAGGAACCTCTTCCGGGTCTCCCACGTGAGTGCAGGGTCCCAAAGCCTTGGGCCATCCTCAACTGCTTTCCCAGGCCACAAGCAGGGAGCTGGATGGGAAGTGGAGCTGCCGGGATTAGAACCGGCGACCATATGTGATCCTGGGGCTTTCAAGGCGAGGACTTTAGCCGCTAGGCCATGCCGCCGGGCCCAACATGGCCACTGGACTTGCAGGTAAGCTGGGGTGCTGGGACACAAAGGCTTGGAGGGGGATGCTGGAGGGCACACATGGGCAGACCAGTGCACCAACCCATGTGGGAGACCTGAGCTGGGCTAGTTAGCACGAATCACTGCCAATCACCACTGAATGGCACACACTAAAGCTACAGCTGAGGGCCTACTTGGCAGAGCTAGATCCCAGCACCTGCCGGTGAGTCAGAACAGGAGACAGGTACGGTTAGGCTAGGTCATGACACTAACAACATGTGAGAGAACCAGATCTGGGAGAAGATTCTATAGGGTATATATGGGCCCACTCCTCTGGAACTGCAATTTCTGCTGGTTTGCTTAATATCTGAAGGTAGTGATGGACTGAGCTAGGCATGACCATGAAACCCTCCAACACTCATGGGTGTTGGAGTTTGGAACAGGCCGGCTGATTCATGCTGTAGCACCTGCAGGTGCATCCAAGAATAAGATCGAGGGTGATCTGGGCTATAATACCCACCATACAAAGACTGAGATAGTGGGAGCAGACTATGCCAGATAAGGGCTGAGCCCAGCCAGAAGATGTGAGATACAGGTCTGGGAGTGTGTGTCTAGTGAGGGAACTTGAGAAACTGTCCTGGTGGGCCACGGTCCCCACTGGTGAGCATGTAATTGTGGCCTGGGTATTGGTCAGGCTGGGCAAGATAGTTCTACCCAACAGCAAGTCTGTGACTTGGTTTTAGAGGGGTGCAGACTGGGCAGGGCTGATCTGAACCTTAGCCCACTGGCATGTGCAGGAGATAGGCTGGAATGCATGTCATGTCAAGATAGGCTATCACACCCACTGGCTTGCAAGAGCCAGGGATGGAAGGGTTAGATTGCAGCACCTGCCAGCAAGAGTTGGGACTGGAGGTGAGCCAGGATAAGCCAGGCTGCAGCATCCAGTGAAAAAGGCCAGGGCAGAGAATTGGCTATGCTGAGCTGGGTCAGAGCAACCACTGTCATGCACAAGATCTGTGGCTGGGAATAGGCCTGACTGGGGAACTATGGGGATGCCCTGGCTGGCTTGTGGTTCCCAGTGGAAGAAGAGGAATGGTGGCATCGATCTAGCTGAACATTGCTGCCTGGATGTGGACAGGGTGGGGTGTGCCAGACTGGACTAGACTCCAGTACCCACTGGTGCTCGTGAGAGCCAGGGTGGTTGTAGGACTGGCTGGACTCGTTCTTGGCACCTGCTGAACCATGCAAGAGCTGTGTCTGGGTGTGGACAAGGTGTGGCTGGGTGGTAGTACCCAAAAGTAAGAACTGGAATGGGTGTGTGACAGATGGGCAAGGCCACGGTTCTTGCCAGGACTGGAGGTGAACCAAATCAGTCTGGGCCAAGGACCCACCAGTGTGCAAGATCTGCCACTGGGAAGAGAGCTGATAGAGGAGCTTGGGGACCCCTCTGTCAGGACGAGTCTCTGCAGGTGAGTGCAAAAAATAAAGTTGGGAAAAGCCCAGACCAAACCAGGTTACGGTACCCGCTGCCATATGTGTGGGTCAGGTCTGGGGATGGGCCAAGCTGGGCCAATTTACAACACACACTGGCACATCTGAGAATCAGGAAGGGTGCAGGACAGGCTGGGTCAGGCCATAGTACCAGCTAGTTCACATTAGAACTGGGACTGAGTGCTGACTGAGCTGGACTAGTCTATAGCACTTAGCAGTATGAATTGGAACTGGGGGAAGATCCAGTAAGGTCAGGTTAGAGCACCTGCCAAGGAGAGGTGGACCATGCCAGACCGGGCCATAGCACCCACCAGTACAGGTGAGACCTGGACGGGAGGCAGTGTGAGCCTGGTAAGGAGCCTTTGGGGGGCTCTTCTGCAGAACCACCTGGAGAGTACAAGATCCAGGCTGGGAATAGGTCCAGTAAAGAAACTGTGGGTACCTCTCTGATGGGCTGCAACTTCCACTGGTGAGCATGAGAATCAGGGCTGGGGGAAGGACTAACTACACAGGCAGTGGTACCTGCCAGGTGGATACTGGGGTCAATTGTATTGAGCTAGTCTCTAACATGCATTGATGTGTATGAGGGAGAAATGAGATGTGGGACAGACTGGACCGGTCTGCTGCACATACTGGCAAGCACAGGAACCAGAGCTGGGGATGAGCCTAGTGGGGGTTATTTGCAGTTGATCCAACTAGACTGCAATTCGTGCTGGTGAACGTGGAGGAAGTGTGTAGTGGGCAGGGTTGGGGCTGGGCGGCAGCATTAACTGGTTTACATAAGAGGCAGGACTGGAGACAGAACTGACCCAGCAATTGCAGCTTACCAGTGTGTGCATAGGCTGATGTGGGTGACAGACTGAGCTGAACCCCGGTTGCAAGCACACACAAGAGTCAGGTCTAGGATCACCTCAGATGAGGTTGCTTTGGAGATCCCCCCAGCCGAACGACTTTAGAATTCCAACCTTGGGGAGAATTGTAGGATCTGTGATCTGACTGGGGGGTACACATGTCAGAACTGGGTTTCCTCAGTGGCCAAGATGGAGCAGTGGATGGCATGCCCAGATGCATATGGAGGATATGGCAGTTCCCTGAGGCCTGCAGAGCACATCTGGTACCATAGCAGAGGAAAGAGAGCAGAACAAATTGCTCTACTACCCCAGCCGAGTGTTGACAGAAAATACCTGGGCAAATGGGGACACTAAGGTGGACTATGTAGCCAATGGACCTTGGAAGGATTTCCTCATCCTTGGATTGGTGAGTTTGACAGCATGTCAGAACTGTTGAAACCATGTGAGCAGAACACTGAATCCCACATCAGGGATTCTGGAATGACATCCGATGCCCGTTCCCTGTTCTTTGTTAGTGAGGTGGTTGGGAGGCTGTGTACGGCTTCTCCTCTAATCTCCCTTCTTCCCCAAGGTAATGAAAGAAAAAAGAAAATTTTTTTTTTTGGAAAACAATGGTTTCACCCATTTCCCCTAATCCTTTACCCTTCCTATCCTGGTCAACTATGTAAACATCATAAAAAAATGCAATACAGAAATTTCAAAAAAAAAAAAAGGAGAATGTTAGGAAATCCTTGCAAATAGGTTTTATTGCCTCTTCATTGTGTATTTTCAAAAGCTCATACAAAACGGAATTATAAGCTTATTGCAGTACAAAACCTTTCTTAATTCATGCATAATTTTTTTTCACAATATATGCTTTCTGTGAACTTTTAACTAAAGATCTCTGTTTTGGATAGAGTCAACCACCATACCGACAGATTCTGTATCTACCAATTATCAACATGGATTGAAAACAGTGGGGAAAAAATTGCGTCTGTACTGAACGAACTATCTCATATCATTTGCATTGCATTGGGAATTATAAGTAATGTAGAGATAATTTAAATGATCTTGGTGATTAGGCAGAGGTTATGTGCAGACACGAAGTCATTGTTATAACACGCTTGAAAATGTGCGGAGCTGGGTCCTGCAGGGGCCGGAAGCCTTCCCCTGTGCTACGGAGACAACTCAGTGTTAACACACTGTGACAAAAGTCCACTCCTTAGTCACAGCTCCTTGTCATAGCCGTGTTTTCATTGCCAGTTACATAACTGGTGACTCCCACAGACACATCCTTTGCCTGAATTTCCCGAGTCCTAAAATAGTATAACCAACTATGGACTTGTCTCTTTGGAATTTCCCATAGACAACTTCAACCAAACACATCTCTAATAGCCGTACTTTCCCCCTCCAGGCTACTCTTTAATCTGTTTTCTCCCCATCTTCCCGACTTAGGTTTCAGTAAATCACCCCACTATTTACCCAAATGCTTAAACTGTGGAACTAGGTTCTAGAACTTAGGCTATTTTTAGTCCATAGCCCCCTTTATTTATTGTTCTGAAATTAGGCAGAAAATCTTCCAAGAATAAATGTTTCTTCCGTTGTTATTTGCTATGGTAATAACAGAGACATAGCATTGCTAGCAATATTCATTGGATGTGAGGTTATTAACTTATACCTTAATATTATGGATTTTCTATAAATATGTTTTTGAAGTTAAAAACACATCAAATAAACCTAAATGCAGCCATATTATTGGTACTTTGGGTAGCTATTTAGGTTCATTTTTTTATGTGGACCCTCAGATGAAAATGCCCCCTCCATCTTTCTTAGGTACTTGTAACAAACAGCTTAATGAACCCGGTGCCTTTCCCCCATCTTGCCATTGTGCCAGACACATGTTTGTGTTTATTTTATTTGGAATCACTACTGAACGTAAATTCTTTCCTTGTACTTGGGATTGAATATGGAATACTTTCAACGAAATGTCACGAACATAAAGGGTGTCACCAAGGGAAAATGTCTTCATTTCTTGTGGTCTGCAGTTATTCTGTGCATTTGTTAATAAATTGGCAGAGAGGGCCATGGTGAGTTTCCAGGACTACTGTAATTTGCTTTTAGATAGTTTGATCTACAGATATCCAAGGGCTGGAGGGCAGAGACTCCTTTAAAGCCATGTCAGTTTTTAGACTTAGCCAGTTCCTGGATTTGCTTCAGGATATGGACTCAACTAAAGGCCATGATACTGGGGAGCATGGAGGGGCAGTGTGGAGAAGGGACAGCATCTGGACAGCAGGTGGATGGAACCGTCAGGAATGTGTGCGCCTCTCAGAAAAGCAGGTCGTCTTCCTGCTTGATCGTATCGGCAATGCCACAGTTGGGGATGCATTCTTCTGTCAAGAGACTTCCTGCCCTCTGCTTAAACACAAATAACCCTAGGAAGCTCTTGCATGGGGCCTTCATGCTCACTGAGACACTACATGTGGCTTATTAGAAGGGTAAAAGGGATAAGGAATGAACAGAGTGATGGGGGATGAGGAGAGAGAAAACAGAACTTTGTTCATTGTTAGGAAACAATCAGGCCAAAGTGTTCTGAAGGAAACACAAAGCCAACCAAAACACTAACCTTGACAAGGCGTGGCTTTGCGTCCTCAGTTTCTGGGTCTGCTCCTTGTGCTGGTATATTGACCACATCCCTTAGTTAAAGGCACTCTCAATCTCACTGAGTCTTGCTGTTCTTTCAGATGTCCTGAGATTTGCCCAAATGATTTTGTGTTTCACTTCCTCTAATCCCACCCACTTTTATATGCATTTAATTCAATCACAAAAGTGAAAGTGAGTAGCACACTCCAATATACAGGAACAGGGGAAAACTTCTTAGAACAGACGCCAAAAGCAAAGGCAATCAAAGCCAAAATGAACAAATGGGACCACATCAAACTAAAAAGCTTCTACACAACAAAGGAAACAATTAACAAAGTGAAGAAGCAACCAGCAGAATGGGAGAAAATTGCTGCACACTATACAAGTGATAGGGGACTAATATCCAGGATTTACAAAGAGCTTCAAAAACCCAGGGGCAGAAAACAAAAAACCCTGTAACAAAATGGGCAAAGGAAATGAACAGGCATTTTTCAAAAGAACAGATTCAAATGGCTAGCAGACATATGAAAAGATGCTCAGGCTCCCTAGCCATCAGAGAGACACAAATGAAAACCACGTTGTGGTACCACCTAACTCCAGTGAGACTGGCCTACATTCAGCACTCAAGTAACACCCTCCTTCACTACTGGTGGGAGTGTAGGCTAGTACAACCACTGTGGAAATCAGTATGGAGAGCGCTTAGAGAATTGCAAATAAACCTGCCATATGACCCAGGAATATACCCTAGCAATATACCCAATAGAAGCGAAATCTGCATATGAGAAGGGGATCTGTAATCCTATGTTTGCAGCAGCACAATCTACAATAGCAAAGACATGGAAACAACCCAGATGTGCGTCCAAAGAGTGGTTAAAGAAACTGTGGTCCATCTACTCCATGGAACATTATTCAGCTATTAGGAAGAATGAAATTATACTATTTACAACTAGGTGGTCCCAACTAGAGACCATTATGCTCAGTGAAATGAGTCAATCACAAAAGAACTTTATATTCTCTCTCATATAAGGAAACCAGCTTGGAAAGTGTAACTTCAGTAATCCGTTCCATACTGTTTTTCTGTTTGTTTACTTTTTTGGCTGTATCCCATGTGTTTTGATGTTTTTTATTTCAGTTTTGTTTATTCCAAATAATCTCTTTTCTCTTGCTGAATTCATCACTGGCTCATGGGTTACACAGTGCCATCACTTTTCCCAAGAGACTTCCGTGTTTCCCTTTTGTCACTCATGTGTTGGTTACTCAGTGGCGCATTTTGTCATGGTGGTGTAATTTGTTGTTGATGTTGATGTTGTTGTTGTGGCTGTTCTAACTCATACCAGTTGTTGACCTTGTTTCATGGCTTGTCAATTATGGAAATGTATAGTGATGGAGTACTGGGGTCTATCACATACAGATGTGGGGGTATAATAAAACATGCATCCCTGCTTCCAAACAAAAGATGGATTCCAATGAAACTGTTGGACATGTGTAGACAATGGGATGCTGGACTGTCTGACGTTGTCTGTGCCAACAATGTCGGGATACACTTAAATAAGAGACTGATAGAATTATGATTCCTTATGAAGGACTACACCATTGTAGTAAAATGAGGAAAATCTGTCAAGGGTGGGGGTTTGGGGGGGGGGGGAAATCCCAGCTTACACAAAATTATACCACATAAATCAAAAATCAAAATAAAAATATGTTTTTTTTAAAAAAGTGAAAGTGAGTAGCTGACATGATGGCTCAACTGGCAAATCCTGCACCTGCCAGTGCCAGCATCTCACCTGGGTTCGTTCCTGGGTTCTCATACGGACGGGTTCATGTCCTGGCTGCTCCATCAAGTTCCCCGTCTATGGCCTGGGAAAGCAGTGGAGGACGGTTCAAAACGTTGGGACCCTGCACCCAAGTGGGAATGTTGGAAGAAGTTCTTGGCTTCTGGCTCCTGGCTTTGAATTGGCCCAACTCTGAGTATTGCAGCCATTTGGAGAATGATCCAGCGAATAGATCTTTCCCTCTGTCTCTCCTCTCTGTAGATCTAACTTTCCAAAAAATAAAACTAAATTAAATTAAAAAAAAAAAACCCAGGAAACTTTCTGTGTTTCCTTTCTTAAACATGGTGAAGGTGAGTGTGAGTGATGTGTGATCTGGCATCTGTGCTTTCTCAAATTTGTTTTGATGTGTACAAAGGAAGTGGGTGGATGATCCTCCCTACCTGAGGCAGGCAACAGGAGGGCGTGCTAGGAAACAGAGCAACATGTGTTCAGGTGTGAAGGGTGAAGCAACCACTGGCGCATGCAAGATCTATGGCTGGGAACAAGACCCTGCAATCGGTCCAGACTGTCCACACATTTGGTGGAAGGTGACGTGTTCCTTAGATTTGGCTCATAGAATTCAAGACATCCAGGTAACCTCTGTAAGACTCAGTACTATTCCTAATTTTTTCCTCCTACCTTCAGAAATTTGCTTCATTTTATTATTCAGCAAATACTGTGTTTATGCATCTTTAGGCTTACTTATGCTTTTTTAATGTTTACTTTTTTATTTTCATTTGAACAGCAGAGTCGCACACAAACACAAATGCACACACATACGTGCAGAGAGAGAGAGAAGAGAGGGGGTTAGAGAGAGAGAAGGAGGGAGAGTTTCCATCCACTTGTTGACTTCTTAAAGGCTGGGATAGGCCAAACCCAGATACCCAGAACCTCACCTGGTTTTCTCACATGAATGGCAACATTCTAAGTGCTTGAACCATCATCTACTGCCTCCCTGGATGCAGTGGCAGAACTTGGATCAAAAATTGAGGTGGATGTGGGTTCCTCAAGCCTTGGCTTAACCCACTACACCACAGGGTCCACCCGTGTGGTGCTCTTTCAGTCTGTTCATCTGAGAGCATCAAATAACACGCAGTGGATCGCGTGGAAAGGCAAGCAAGCACCCTAGACTCCGAGCAGCCTCAACTGCTCAGAATCCTGTCCTGGGAAGGGATGACACACGGATGTCTTCTTGCTGCTTAGCTCACCGTCTTCAGACTTTGTCTTCATGACAGGATGTACCTACCATTTCTGATGTAATACAAAGAGTTGATCAGCATGATTACGACATAGGCAAAAACAGAAACATGAAACATGTCTATGTGACAGACTGGACCAGTCAGCTGTACCTACCGGCAAGCACGGGGACCAGGGCAGGGGGCGGGCCTGGTGGGGGTTATTGCGGGTCACTCCGACTAAGCTTCAGCTCTCACTGGTTTGTGTGAGGGCCAAGTGTGCAGTGGGCAGGATCGGGATGGGCTCCAGCACACACTGATTTGCATAGAAGACAGGGCTGGAGACAGAACGGACCCAGCAATTGCAACCACCAGTGTGTGCAACAGACCGTGCCAGACCCTGTATTGGCAAGCACATACAAGAATCAGGTCTGGGATCACCTCAGATGAAATTTTTGTGGGGTTCCCCAAACTGAATCACTGGACACAGCACCCAATCATGGAGAGAATTGCAGGTTCCATGGTCTGACCGTGGAGTTCATGTGTCAGAGCCAGGCCTCCTCAGTGTGACTTAGACTGAGCAGTGGACGGCATATCTAGGTGCACATGGGGAATACAGCAGCACACTGGAGACTGCAAAGGACACCTGTACCACAACAGAGGATGGAGGACAAAACAAATTGATCAACTAATGCAAACAAGTGTTGGCAGTGAATACCTGGGCAAACAGAGACTCTAAAGTGGACCTTGTCAGCCAGTGGATCCTGGAGAGATTTCATCATGCTTGGAGTTGCAAGGTAGGCAATTCAGAACTGTGGAACTATCAAAACCTCTGGAGCAGGACCCTCAGAGCATGCCCCACATCCTGGGGTGGTGTCGGGTAGCTGCCCTCCATCCCAGAGTACAGAGGCGTTTGGGGGCTGGGTGTGGCTTCTCCCCTGTCTCCCCTCTTTCCCCAGACACAGGAAGGAAAAAAAGAGAATGTGAAAACAATTGTACCATCCACTTTCCTCTAGTTCTTGACCCTTTGCATCCTAATCATCTGTGAAAAATCATCAAAAATTAAAAATAAAAACAAAAATAAATGAACAGATCTTTATGTTTAGTGAGCTACTGCTGTTTTTAGCAATGTATTTATGTATATTACATCTGTGGTATTATTGTGATGATTTAATTTATCTAAAAAAGTTTCTTTTTATGGTTATTCTCTTAAATCCTAAATAAATTTAGAGCCCATTTGTTACAAACAAGGGCATTCTGTCTCATATTTTTATATCAAAACACTGTAAGATAATATGGCTAAATATAATTTTATTATGTACCGGGGGTGACGAAACTGTTTTCTGCCAGCAGCCATTTGGATATTTACAATATTATTCACACACAGGCCATACAAAATCATTAACTCAAAAATTAACCCACTACAGATTTATGTTCTCCACTTCCCCAAAGTTATCACTGTTTATATCAGTGTTATAACAATATTTTTTTTCAAGTCCAGGACCCAAAAGAGGACAATGCTTTGCTGTTTTTGTTCATGTCACTTTACTGTCCTTTAATTTGTTATAGTTCTTAGTTTTTTGAACCTTTCTCGACACTGGCATTTTTAAAGAGTGTCGGAATTTATGGCTTGTACTGTTTCTCCCCACGACTGCACTTCAGTTATGTGTGTTTGGCAGAGTGAGTCCTAAGCAATATAACTTGCTTCTCAGATCTGGCCCTCAGAAGTGCTCACAGCTGTATCTCCAAGACCCTCACAATGCTTCTGATGTGTGCAGTCTACCACAACACATACAGTTATGGAATTCTTTGCCATGAAGCTGATGAAACTGCTCAAATTTATATTGAAATATGAGGGCAGAACTGTGGTATGGCCAGCTAAGCCACTTCTTGGGGTGCCGGCAAACCATATCAGAATACCAGTTTGAAGCCTAGCTATTTCATCTGCAGTCTAATTTCCTGCTAATGCATCAGGGAAGACAGCAGAAGAGGGTCCCCGGCCTTGGGCTGTGCCGGCCCCGTCCACCTGCAGCCTTTGCAGCCCTTAGGGGAGTGATCTGTGGACAGAAAATCTCTCTGTGTCACTCTACCTTTCAAATAAGTAAAAAAAAAAAAAAAAAAAAAAAAAAAAAAAACAATGAGAAAACAGGAATCTAAAGATGAAATTCTTATAAAAATCATAGCATTTCAAAGTGAACTCAAATGCAGGTTCCTGCATATAAGTAGGTTTTTCTCAGCAATCCATGAAAATAACTATTAATCACTACCTTGCATAACATTGATATGTTAAATTTTAAAAGATTACATTCCCATGGCTGGGAATCACCCAGAATTCATCCGTCACCTACACTCACATTGGCCTTATCCATGGATGTCCCTAGGCAGCAATTATATACCCTAAAAATCTTAGACCTCGCCGCCAGGTGGCCAGCAGGCAGAGCCTGGCACCCAATGGGTGCACTGGCTGCCCATAGCCCAGGACTTGCACACCATGTGCCAGCAGTGGCCATGGCCTGAGTCCCAAAGATTGGGTCCGACCTGGCTCAGGCATCACCCGCAGCGCCATGCAGCAGAGGGCTCCTTTCGCCCAACCCCCATGGCCGAACACCAAAATATTCATTTATAAGGTGAAAAAAAGAAGAAGAAGAATGGTGTTGGCATAGGAAAAATATTCCTGGGAAGTAGCAGGCACTTGAGTTCCTGGCATCTACACAGGAAATCCAGATGCAGTTGCTGGCTCCTGGCACTGCCTGGCTTGGCCCTCGCTGCCACAGTTGGTTGGGGCTCTGGCATTGGCCCAGCCCTCACTACCACAGCTGGTTGGGGGCCCCTGGCATCGGCGTGGCCCCGCCCTCATTGTTGCAACTATTGGGAGTTCCTGGCAATGGCCTGGCCTGGCCCTTGCTGCCACAGCTAGTTGGTTAGTGAAGATGTAGTTAGAAGACTTTGTTGTATCTTTGTCTCCCTCTCTGTGACTCTCACTTATTAAATAAATTAATGTATGCTAAAAAAAAATGATAGCTAACAAAGCTGAAGTAGACACTGAATGGGACATGAGAGGAGGAGCAGCCTCCTTAGAAATTGCGGCGTGCATCAACGGAAACAAACTTACCAAACAACTGTTTAATCTGCACCAGTAATAATGTTGCTAGGGTTGGGCCACGCCCAAACTGAGATCTGGGAACTGAATGCAGTTCCCCCTTGTGAGTGACAGGGACCAGGTTATTTGCACTGTCACCATTGCTTCCTGGGAAGCTGGAAGCTGAGTCCAAGTCCAGGGTGAGACACTTACGGAACCTGGGGACACAGCTGTCTTAATCACTGGGCTGAGAAGCCACCCCAACATTCCTTTTAAGATGAGACTTTCATTCTATTCCATGTCAAAGATAACTTGAATATTTTTGCCTTTGACTTGTTAAAAGATTTATTTATTTTTATTGGCAAGGCAGATTTACAGAGAGGAGAGACAGAGAGAAAGATCCTCCCTCTGCTGGTTTACTCCCTAAGTAGCCAACAACGACTTGGAGCAGAGCTGACCCAAAGCCAGCAGCTTCTTTCGGGTCTCCCATGGGAGTGCAGGGTCCCAAGGCTTTGGGCCGTCCTCGACTGCTTTCCCAGGCCACAAGCAGGGAGCTGGATGGGAAGCGGAGCTGCCAGGACACAAACCTGTGCCCATATGGGATCCCAGTGCGTGCAAAGCAAGCACTTTAGCCAGCAGGCTACTGCCCCAGGCCCTTTACCTGATTTTTATGCAAATACATACATACATACTTCAATCTTTCACACTTTAAATAGTGCTGGAATTTTGGCTAAAATATTATTTTATAGTTAATAAATTGAACTAGTGACGTAAGCAAGCAATAATGTATTTTATTGAATCATTTTATTTGTCTTTTGAAAAAAATCATCTGCCTGGTATATTACCGCCCAGTCCTTTATTTCCAAATTTCCTCTTAATTTTGGTAAGTGTATTTCACTAAGCAACACAAAGTTATTTTGTAATCAGGATCTGAATTCCTCTCATTGGTTAAAGAATGTAAACCCTGCAGATTTTTCCATGTAGAAATAGGACTTGTTGCTGGTTTTTCAAAGAGACGTGAATGCTTCTTTTTGTCAAAGTATTGACCTTATTATTTAATTGCAACTTATGACTTAAAAATTTTCTTTTCAGAAAGAATGCAGGAATGTTCATTTTTCTGAGTTGCATGGTTGGAGATACTTGTTGCACTTAATATGCAAATGTTCATTTTGCTCGAGATCAAAAATCCCCGATTAGCCAGAAGTCTGATTAACAGGTTTTTTTTCCACTGTGAGAGATTTGTGACTTTTCTATTGTTAAAATTCCAAAATCTTGTACTTGTCTAGTTTCAAATTTTTTGTTGACATTCAATAAGCCTTTGAAAATTAATGTTTCACATTTTCCTTTATGTCAGGGAACAATTTTGCTTCCTGTTTTGAGAATCATTTCATCTCTTCGTTGCCGCAGTTATTGCTGACAGTCCTGCTAGCTGAGTACTGAACTTGCAGGAACAGCCCTCCTGTTGTGAACTTGCCTTTCAGCTCCTCCATCACTTTCCCCATCACAGCACATTATGCAAGATTTATCCACCTGCATCTTCCATATTCATTATTATAACTTTAGGCATAGAGTATTAAATTATTCAGTTTTCATATTATACCTTGTTCTTTGTATCTCTCTGGATACATTTCTAATCTTTGTTTTTTTTTTAATGTTTATCTTATTCATTTGAAAGGCAGAGTGACAGAGAGCGATGAAGAGCGAGATCTTCCTTTCGCCACCTCACTCCTCCCAGATGACAGCAGTGACTGGGAACGGGCAAGGAGGCGTCCAGGAGCCAGAGGCTTCCAGGTCTCCGCTTGGGTGGAAGTGGTCCCTGCACTGGGGGCATCATCTGTTTCCTTCCCTGGTGCAACAGCAGGGAGCAAGATGGGAAGTGGAGCCTCTGGGACTTGAACCCGTGATCATCTGGTAGATGGCAGCTAAATCTACCGCACCACAATGGCAACCCTTTGGGTTTCATTTTTTTAATTTCCAACATCTCAGTCTTTGTACATTGTTCCACATAAAATTGTTTCTTGCAAAGAGTATAAATAGATTAGTTTCTTTCTTAATCTTTAAAGAAATTCGCTTAAATGTTCACAAATTCTCTCCTTTTCCTCTTTTGTCATGAGGATCTAACATTTGCTCCATTTTTAGAGGTCCTTTTCATGTATGCTGTCAGTTTCGTTTAAATGTCTCTTGGCTTTTAAAATCTGTGCATTTATTCATGGAGGCTGAGACGTTACAGATGGGGAGGAGGCTGGGCTGACTTCACAGGCAGGGTGTCCCTGTCCTGAAGAGGGACAACACACTTGAGGCTGGTGTCTGCAATGCCTGTGCGCACAGGAAGGTGCTCTTCCTGAAGCGTGACGGGAGTGTGTGACAAATGCTGCGCTTCCACAGATGGCCAACTCCTCTCCCTGTTAGTGACAGAGGCCCGTAGGGCGCAGACCACCCAGGTCTCCTCTCCAGACTGATGGTTTGCTCCGTGGTTAACCCTTCTGCTCTGCAGAGCCAACAAGTCAACTGTAAGATGCTTTAAATAATAATAATAATAAACCCCACAAACATTAAATCTAATTGCCCATTGTGCATGGTAGACGCAATATATAATATTTTGTAGTATATCTTTGATAAAATAGCATAATAATTGGCAAGGTTTTGGTGCCTGTTTAGTCAGCTTTTTATCATTATAACAAAATCTGTAAGTTAGATACGTCAGAAGGAAAGAGGAGTTTACTTAACTTATACTTTTGAAAGTGCCAAACTCAAACACCGTGGCCCAGCCCAGGCTTTTTTTTTTAAGACATTTATTTTTATTGCAAAGTCAAATATATATAGAGAGGAGGAGAGACAGAGAGGAAGATCTTCTATTCAATGATTCACTCCCCAAGTGACTGCAACGTCTGGAGCTGCGCCGATTCGAAGTCAGGAGCCAGGAACTCTTTGGGTCTCCCACACGGGCACAGGGTCCAAGGCTTTAAGTTATCCTCGACTGCTTTTCCAGGCCACAAGCAGAGAGCTGGATGGGAAGTGGGGCTGCTGGGACTAGAACTGGTGCCCATATGGGATCCAACATGTTCCAAGGCGAGGACTTCAGCTGATAGGCTACCGCGCAGGGCCCTGGTATTTTGTTGTTGTTTGTTTGTTTTTAAGATTTATTTATTTATTTGAAAGTCAGAGTTACTGAGAGAGAAGGAGAGATAGAGAGATCTTCTGTTGATGATTCACTCCCAATTGGATGAAATGGGCAGGGTTGGAAACCAGTAGCTTGGAACCTCATTCAGATCCCACATGTGGGTGCAGAGACCCTGGCCATCTTCTACTACTTCCCCAGGAGCCTGGGCAGGCAGGTAGATCAGAAGTGGAACAGGCAAACTCATACAGGCTCCCTCTTGGGATTGCAGCACTGGATGTGGTGGCTCAACCTGATGTCCCACAACACCGTCACCCTGCAGCCCAGGTTTGGCTCTGGCAAACAGCACATGAGAGCACAGGAAGGGAAGCATGGAAAGCCAGGATCTGGTAATCAGGTCATGAAGATACCACTCTTGGAAGGTCCCAATATAGCTCCTGCAGGTCTGGGTTGGTTCTCATGAGAGCAGGTGGTTAGAAGTCAAGGTCATTCCATGCACTTGGTCTCTTACATGTGTGATGCAGCCAGAAGGGGGACACCAGGCTGAACAGATGTGATCAGACAATCTTGAAACTTCAGCATCTGAAACTCTGCTTTATAAAGTATCTAACCTCAGGCATTTTGCTATAGTAACACAAGACAGACGATGGCAAAGGTAAGGCAGCATTTTATTCAATTGGGACATAAGGACAACGAGAGCTGAGAAATTCAATAGAGATGAAGCACACGGCTGGAAATGAGTGAACTAGTCTTTGCTTCCTGCACCTGTCAACATGTACGTCCCTTTACCCACACCCCCACTCAGGAGAGTAGATATGTGAACATTTCACGGAACATCATGTTATGACAACTTTTGTGATTGTCAGATATTTTGTATCAATTTCATAGTGTCACAAGTTTTTTGAAACGTATTATCGTTTATTGATTATTAGTATAAGTATCGATTAACTATCTCAATGTTTGGACTTAAGGACATGAGCGTATCACAAAAGTAGCTGCAGAAGTTCAATTAAAATTCCCTGGCCTCTGACGTATACTCAGAGTCCATTCTTGTCATCGCTTGAATGCCAACTTGGAGCAATACCATCCCTGAAAAATTCAACAGCTCTACTTTCAGGAGGGTCAAATAGCACCATGTTCTGAAATACTTTAAGCTTTAAACTTTTTTTATATATACCTAAGCTTTTTTACCCTTAATTTTTAATTACCATTTAGAAATTATCAAATAGAAAAATTTTAAAAAGCTCTTTGAATGGCCTAATTCATAGAGGACTAAAACAAAAAAAAAAAGGCAACATTTTTGACAATGAGGATGGGTATAAGATGGGATTATGAAGTTTCCTTTCCTAGCACTCAGTATTCTGTGAAAGCTTTGTCATTTCTCACTTGCAAGGGGAGGGGGATATTTGATTAATCTGAGTTTTACAGATATTCAGTTGTTTGTGTTAACTTTAAAAGAAGCGGCTTGCGGGACCAGCACAGTAGCCTAGTGGCTTAAGTCCTAACCTTGCAAGTGCCAGGATCCCATATGCTCCACTTCCCTTCCAGCAACCTGTCTGTGGCCTGAGAAAGCAGTTGAGGGCGGCCCGACGCTTGGGACTCTGAACCCACATGGGAGACCTGGAAGAAGTTTCTGGCTCCTGGCTTTAGATTGGCTCAGCCCTGGCCATTGCAGCCTCTTGGGGAGTGAATCATTGGACGGAAGATCTTTCTCTCTCCTCCTATCTGTATATCTGACTTTCAAATTAAAATAAATAATAAATCTAAAATAAAGGGAAAAAAAAGTAGCTTGCTGTAATTTGTTGGTAGACGGACTTCGGTTGTTATGTCAGGTTGACCTGCTGTTGGAATGTCTTGGGTGCCTCTAAAAGTCTTTCCCTGAAAGAATGAAGGCAGGGGGCAGTAGCCACGCCACAACTCAAAGGGGACAGCTGTTTTTATTGATCCAATGGATGTTAGACATTTACTTGAGACTTCTTTTGTTTTTTTTTAAAGATTTATTCATTTTTATTACAAAGTCAGATACACAGAGAGGAGGAGAGACAGAGAGGAAGATCTTCCGTCCGATGGTTCACTCCCCAAGTGACCACAACGGCCGGTGCTGCACCGATCCGAAGCTGGGAACCAGGAACCTCTTCCAGGTCTCCCACGCGGGTGCAGGGTCCCAATGCATTCGGCCGTCCTCGACTGCTTTCCCAGGCCACAAGCAGGGAGCTGGATGGGAAGTGGAGCTGCCGAGATTAGAACCGGGGTCCATATGGGATCCCAGGGCATTCAAGGCGAGGACTTTAGCCACTAGGCCACGCATGCTGCCAGGCCCTTGAGACTTCTTTAGAGTGCAGGGCTTCATTGCCTTCCCTACCTTTAAAGCAGTTTTGTAAGACACAATTTAGAAAACTAAACCATCCTGTCCGCATCGAATTATGGTGAACCTACATTATTTCATAATGATCGTGTGGCTCTGTCCACAGGTACAAAGGTACTTAGTCCATGAGCCTTGGAATGAAAACATAAACCTATTGTGGTACAAAAATTTTTGACATCTGTATATATAAAATGTTTTCAAAAAGTTCATGGAAATACTGAACTATGAAAAAGTAGCACAGATCTTCAAATATTTTTATCCAAATAAAACTTACCTTTTATTTTTATTTGCCCCTGAGATTCTCGAAGCACCTTGCGCCCCCATGGTCCCACCTGTGGATGCCGGCGGTTAGCAACATGTCCTTGCTGAACCCCTTGGCTGTCACAGGAAGACCCCAGAGCCACCTGCTGCTCAACTCCACTAACACCTTTTTACTGAACTGTTATTCCTTACAAAGCCAAAGCCATTCTGTATAGAATGTCGCATAAATATTACCTGGTAGATTTTCAATCAGTGCCTTATCTTTATTTCAGTTTTCACTTTATGTATCTTCTACATCATTTCTTTTCTGTAGCTTCGTTACAACCTTTACTATAAATTTTGTTATAACAAGCGTGAGAAATAAAACCTACCTATATCCTCCTCTTCTCTATTGTCCTTCCAAGCAGAGGTTTGAACCTCTGCTCACACGGAGCAGCCCAGAGCCAACCTACTTGCCGCTTTGCCAAGTGAGATGGAAGGAGTCTTTAGACTGTATTCTGCTGCTGAAATGGGATATTTGGACTAGGTAATGCACTGAGTGCAGATTTATTGCCTACAGCTGTGGGGAACGGGCAAGTCCAAGAGCGTGGTCCCAGAACTGAAGAGGACCTTCTGCTGTGCTGTAATGAGGCAGGCATCCCGTCGGGAGCAGGCACAAGAGCCTGCAAGCTCAGATCTCTCTTCCTCCCTCCATCTACCCACCAATGCCAGGCTGCAACCCTTCGCCTCAGTCTTGAACCCTAGCCACCTCCGAAGCGCAGCCTGCACCTCCGATGTCACCAACCTATGAACTTAAGATTGCATTTCCAACACACAAAGTTTGGAAGGACATATTCAAGTTGTAGCAGAAGTCTGTCTAACTTTCAGTGAAAAAGCATGGTATTTATATAAACTTCCACATCTAAAGACATGTGCTTTCGCCCACACTGGTTTGAAAACTTCAGTTTAAAAGATTTATTCTTGGGCTGTAATGTACATACAGTATTTTTCCCTCTCCCCTATTTCTCTTGCTTGTGGTGAAAATGTTCTCCTTTGGTCTGATATCTTCTTGGCCGTCACTACCTAAATTTATCCCCATATTATTTATTCCTGTTTATGTCGACGCCTGAACACATGCAAGAATCCGTGGGCTGGGGCCATCTCGCTGTTTCTATTAGGTTCAGCCTAGGGCAGCAGGGACAACTTGTGTGTTCCAGCAGCCCTGTCTGCATCGGGCCTGAGGTCTGACCGCTACCATCTCCTGTTTATGGGCACCAGGTGCTATAATAAACGCGAGGGAAGGGAAACAAACAGAGCCCTCGGCTGGCCACATGTGTGGATGTGGATGTGTGTACAGCTGCCATCCTCCCTGGCCTGATGGAGAGACACTGCCTGACCGTATGAGCGTCTTTGTCGGAGTCAAGGCATCTGAGCCTCTGTGAGATAAAGATACATAAACGTCTACTTTGCAAATGCCTTCGTGTTAATTTCCTGTATTACATTTATAGGGTGTCATATACATGGCGTGTTTCTACTGTACTACAATGTAAGCATTCATTCCAGAGCCAGCCTTTTCCCCAAGCACTGTTAACTCTGTAATGTTCAGGAGGACAGCCTTTCCACAAGCAGTTGTAGACAAACAGGCTCCTACTTAGAACTTGGTACACAGCTTGTCTTTTACTTATTTTTTTTTTTGCAAATGCACTGTATAGAAAGCATGATAACATTTATTTTAAAAAGCAATTACGGCCTCTCATATAGAAAATGAAGTGGAATCAGCAGCACATTGTAGTACTGGCATATAAAAGAAACTTTGTGGGAATTTTTCAGTTGATCGTTTTGGGTGGTCATCATGGTGTACAGCTTGACTTACAGTGAGTAATTCCTACTGCACCCTCAGACATGCCTTTTAAAGTCGCCACAATTCAACTGAGTTTAGAGGTTGAATTATTCCAATAATACTTTTCTTTTTTTGAACAAATGATTCAGAACTGACCCCTAACATAACATGAAAGGTAACCAAAGGTGTTGGTTTTAATGCAGGACTATGTCAATGTGAGTAAAGAGAGCTTAGAATCAAGCCAGTTTTATTGGACGTCCCTTTGAGGTTTTCAAATGTTGGCCAAAGGTTGGGGAAATTGGAGTGGAGCTTTGGCTTGGATGACAGCCAGGAGTTCATGGTCTAGCATGGAAACATGTGAGAGCGTTAAGTGATTTCCATCCAGAACAAGGTAAGACTTAAAATTGCAATCTCTCAAAAGCCAAAGCAAAGATAGGGTTGCAAAAACAACTTCTTGAAGCTTGACAGGGTGAACAGATAGGAGCTGGAAATGTCCAGGGAGCTGTAGTGATTTGTGATTTCAACTGAAAAACAACAAAAAACAAAGGCTTTCTTTGGACTGTCACATTTTACTGATTTGTTTATGGTTCTTGGTCCATCACTGGTGTGCCTTCAGTGGTGGTGTCTGGTGTCTGGGAGAGGCAAGCTGAAGCCAGTTGGACCAGGTCAGGTGGGCTGTCTTCCATAGAAAGGCTACCTACTGAAGATGAGGCCTTCGCATTTTGAAACAATGATCTGTACGTACCTTCCATGCAAAAACCATAACCGATGAAATACTTCTAGGCATTCTGTGGATTTTTCTTATTTGTAAATTTGTGAATATTCAGTTTTTAGATTTTGAACATCATACATTTTCATATGCAATAAAAAGATATAAAAGCTAACATGACTAGAATAACTAACAATTCCCTTTCCCTTCAGAATGTCAGCACATCCGTATTCCTGTTTTCTCACCCCAGAGAGTGTCTGTCTGTCTAGGACTCCATTGGTGAGAACTGGCTGAAGGCAGATGCCATAGACGTGAATTCTGGGCACATGTTTGTAGTCCGTGCTTCATCCAGCACGACTGAGATGAACCCGTTGGCGAGGACGTGCATGGAGGGCTCTCGCTGGTGGGAAGGTGAATGAAGCACTCAGCAGTGTAAGCAGGACCTAATTCTTTCTCTTTTTTTAATATTTATTCATTTTTTATTGGGAAGACAGATATACAGATAGAAGGAGAGACAGAGAGAAAGATCTGTCCTCTGGTTTACTCCCCAAGTAGCCACAATGGCCAGAGCTGAGCCGATCTGAAGCTAGGAGCTTCTTCTGGGTCTCCCACGCGGGTGCAGGGTCCCGAAGCCTTGGGCCGTCCTCCACTGCTTTTCCAGGCCACAAGCAGGGAGCTGGATGGGAAGCGGAGTAGCTGGGCCATGGATGAACACCCATACGGGATCTCAGCATGTGCAAGGCGAGGACTGTAACCACTAGGCTACTGCGCCGGACCTAATCCTTCCCATTCTTAGATAAAAATGAAGCTGTCTATTAAAGGAGGTTTGAATTCTGTCACTCAGCTCTCTGAGTAGGCACTCACGGGCTCCATGTTCTGCTTTTGGTGAAGTCCCTTCTAAACGTTTCTGGTATACCATGATCACAGGTTGTGTCAACTTCAATGCTTTCCAAGGCAAGTCTCAGTCCAAAACCAGGCTGCTGTACCAAATTAAAAGCAACAAGTGTTTCTCATGATTCCTGAGACAGGAGTCGAGATGGGGTGTGTGCAGTCTGGTGTGGTCCATCAGGCAGCATGCAAGTGGTGGCTCTCTCACTGGGTCTCACTTGGCAGGGAGCAAAGCCAAAGAAGCTTTCGCTGGATGCCCCAGAGGGCATCTATACCATCTGAGACTCTTCTGCGTGGCTTAACCTACACCCATTCTCCTCAAAGGCCTTGCTTCCTAATCTATTTCATTAGAGGCTAAGAGTGCGGTACGCGTCGTGGGAAGACAGCAGGGTTAATCCATTACAGCACAGGTCTCCTTCGTGTCAGTGATGGATATGCAGAAAAGGAAGAAGGGCCTTCATGCATAACAGAAGAAAGATCCAACTTCGCCATGACAGCCAGAGTTGGAAGACATCCTTCTCTGTAAGATAAAATGAACTGAAGGAGATTGCTACAAGGAAGTATCCGTTGTATTAGGGACAGCAAGCATGATAGGACACTGGATGATTAAGACAAGGGGCATGGTGACCTTTGGCTTCTAGACTGTAAAGCTTTCACTCTCAGATCATCCCCTTGTAGCACCAGTGCGCTCAGCCTTGCCAGCTGTGGCCTCCTGTGTCTACTCACGGCTTACTGGTCTTCCGGGGCAGTGGGTCTTCCATCACTCCCACTGATTTCGTCACGTCGCTGGTTTTCCTGCCTCCCTCTTGCCTTTGTGAGGGTGTTTTAGAGGCTAAACACGAGAACTCTTCCCGCTCCCTGAATAGCTTCCAGAAGGAAAAGGAGGACAGGCGATGAAGTGCTACCCAGAGGCTGGCACCGAGATGGAAGCATCCCACTGCAACAGAGGAGTCAGTGTCGGTGTGGATGTCAATGCGGAGGGTCTTCCTGAGTGAGAACAGCTGGAGTCTGCCACCGTTCCAGTTCTGTACGCATCACAGACCAAATGCTCTCATTTCGATCTGTGTAGCTACAACCCCATAGCTCGACTGGATCTGTGCTTTTCCCTTGCATTGTTCCAATCTGTAAAATGCTGCTGTGTGGATGCAAATCCCACCATGCGTTCTCTTACCTAATGACACTCTGTTTTCTCTCCACTCTAATGGGTAAAATCTCTCCAGGGCTTCTGTGGTTCTTGGCATTTCCTGTCCTGGTAGCCCTTCTCTGCATCCCCAACCCCTTTTCTTTTTCAACCCAGGCGCTTCTGTTTGCTTTCTCAGTTTGCTTCCTGACTTTGCTGATCTCTGCCCCTAAGCGCTGCAGGTCTCTGTTCCCAGGTGGGGTCACTCCCAGTGCCACTTCCCTGCTCCGAGGCAGGACCTAGCCTCTTGCCAAAGAGGCCACTGCTCCCTCATGGGGCTCATTATCAGTTACCCTTTACATTTTCTAATTCTATGACTAAGGACTGTCTCTAGAGAAAATAAAGTGAGAAACTGGGCAAGAAAGAGAAGGGTTTTCTTTACACAATATGAAATTGCTTTGACGGGTCCCCTGAGTGTATAAACTGTGTTTGATTCTCAATGGAGATGTTCATCTTCACAACCCCAGAGGTCCAGCTGCTGTTGCTGTGGCAGGAGAGGAAATCCTGGAGGGAATGTAGTGAGGTAGTCAGCTATCCATGGTCAGGTGTGTGGAAGTCACTCCCCCACCACCTAGGCGTTCTCTCCTGCCCACCTGTGACTCTCACCTGTCACCTGAGAGGGGACAGTATTCCCTTGTTGTGTAACCACT
The DNA here is from genome assembly GCF_030435755.1 of Ochotona princeps. Taxonomy (NCBI): domain Eukaryota; kingdom Metazoa; phylum Chordata; class Mammalia; order Lagomorpha; family Ochotonidae; genus Ochotona; species Ochotona princeps. Next base: position 49,936,046 of record NC_080849.1, read on the forward strand.
CTCCACACAAGCCCCTAAAAGGCTCAGGATAAGGAGGGACTCACTCTCTTGATCCTGTGCTCCCGTACCTCCGAGGACAGGCATCCCTTGAGCATGGCCCCTGTGTGTCTGTATTCCTCACCCTCTGTTCACTGCTTGGGTGGGACAATGAAGATAGCAATGCTAAGATGCTTTATAGTTTTAATGTGTGTGCTATCAGGAGTTCCAGGAGAGGTGAGATCTAGCGTGGCGGAATGTGGACAAGGAAGCCTGGGAAAGGTGAAAGTCTGCAGCTTTGTGTGTCCAGGTTATTCTCTATATGTCTCTTAGGATAACTTTTATTGCTGGGGAAGCCGGGACGTAGGTGTTCAACTTAATGGATGGACTTCAGGGTAATGACCGTTTGTTCCTCTTGGGGTTATGATTGACTGGATTGCCATATGGACTTGTGATTTGCTATTTCTAGTGGGCCCTGTTATCACCAAGCTTGGTTAATAAAGACTCCTTAATAAGCCTTAGATATGTCTGGCGTGATCTTGCTCGCACCCCACAACAGCAACAGATATGTCTGAAAAGACGAAGTGCAAATTAAAACCTGAGCCATTTGAAGATCACCAAGAACTCTCTATCCCCAGTTCATTGGAGAGTCCTCTCTACCTCCCGGGCCCAGTGACACTAACTGATCATTTGTGGAGATGACTGGTTTCATGAACCAGTTTGTGGGGAATGTGCTGGCCTTCCTGCTCAATTATGCTGTGTGGCTTTTTCAGCTATAAAATGTCAAGCGGGTAATTACTGTATATTTATCATCCATAAATCCCACCATTAGGGGCGTTTTGTAAGGCACTGGGAATGGCTACTTCTCATACAGAACTCAGTCCCTTGGGTCTCATTTGATTCTCTTGTCTGCAAATGTCTGGTTATAAAGAAGTCCATTTTCGCTTGTGTGGGTTACAGTTAATCTAAACTGCTGTTGACTGGGAGCTTTTGACCTGTGCCATGCAAAACGATATTTCCCTTAGACTCCCAAAGGTCTCGGTGTGTCTAAATTGAGCACCAAGTTTCTTGAGAATTCACTAACAAAGTAACTGGAGACTGAGATGACATGGACTCCCTGGAGACATGGTGGTGGTTACATTATGCAGAGAATGAAGATGGACTAGACGGCCAACACGCAGTGTGATGTGTGTGAGGAGCCAGATGGGGTAGGCTGCAGTTAGGGTATTATAGGTCCCCGAGTCATCTTTCTCAAACATAAAATGGTATTTTCTCCATCATCTCCCAAGAGACAAGTGTATACTTAACATATCAAGAACACGCTTCCCCAAGAGACAGGGGCAACATTAACATATCAGTTCTCCACCTAAAGCGGCCAATTCTGTCTCTAGCCATTGACAAGGGGACAGTGTCGGACTGGTCTCTATCGTTAGAAAGAGACTGAGGAAATTAACGGTAACACCTTTTTGGGCCTTTTGTCCCAAGGCCAGGTACCAGGGACACCACGATTTTTCTTTTGTTTTTTTTTTTGAGAAACTCCTTCAAAATGAAGTTTTAAAAGACACTATCCCCACCATTAATTTGGGTTTTTCTTTCTTTCTCCTGTCACTATGACAGGATGTCCGGGTCTCTTCTCTCTTGAAGCCCCTCCCATCACTAGGATGGGAGCCACCTTCCTCCTTTCTTCAAATAAATCTTGCTTTTAAACTACACTTTGTCCTCATGAAAATTTTTCTCTCCTGCGAGACAAGAATTGAGGTTGCTGCCGTATTTTGCATCAAAGAGTCCTACAACAACATGGTCCCACTTTGACTCAATTTCTAACAAGGCACTTCCATTTCTTTATGTATCTATAGGCCCTGTTTCTGTTGCTTTAACTGAATACTATAGAGTGAGGTGATTTACCAAGAACAGAAGTGGGTTAGCTCCAAAGACTTGGCACTAACCTCTGTTGGCATCTGGTGAGGGTCTTACTGCTACATCGTCAACTGGCAGAGGGCACTACATGGTGGGGAAAAGCAATCTTTTCCTTAAAAGCCTTCATGATATCTGACCTTGGAAGCTAAGTTTTCAGCATCTCAGTACCTCACACCGGTGATTAAATTTCAACATGAGTTTTGATGGAGACGTTCAAACCATGCCAACCTGACTTCTCAGTCAACAGGGCAAAGCTGGTGAATCATGCCACTGACTATGCGTTATGCAGAGATCTGAGTACAAGCGCATCTTCATTGCAGATGTCACGGAATTGGTAATAGGGGCCACCAACACCCAGAAGGTCACTTGAGTTCAAATTGCATAGTTGGAAAAAGCGTAGCAAAATGGAATAAGGTACGAATTATTTCAGTGTGAGAAGGAATTACTTGTAGCTATCAGTACAGAGAAAGAATGTACCATCAGCTGCACCTAGGGAATCTTGTACATATGCACCACAAGCTTAACACAGCCCTCACTCGTCTGTTCCCTCGGGCTGAAATTCACACCCTCGTTGTTTCCACAGCAGAAGTTATTACCTCCATACCTGCTCTATCAGGAAGGAGAAGTGACTCCTCACTGTGGGTTCCTAACACCTCTTTACTCCTGCTCTTGACCAACCAATAAGATCCTATTGCTGGGAGGAAAGGAGAGAGGACTGGTGGTTCTGCATGAATCGTCAGCCCTCAAATCTGCACCCTTATTTTCCATAGAGACTCTTCTCCCTTCTGACTTCCAAGGATCTCATGGGAGAGTAGGCTTTCTCCAAGGTCATGTCCTTCCCCAGCCCTCTCCTCTGCCTTTTTCTGCCTCCCTTACCCAGGATGGAGTTCTTAGAAAGAGGGCTTCTTGATACGATGGGTTGTCCTAGAAACCCTGCCCCGGGCTCTGCTGCCAAGAATCCCCACCCAGGATCCTGGTGCAGTCTTTGTCATTTTCAGCTTCTGAGGGTGGTTCCAGTTCTTTAACAAATTGAATTGCACAGTAATTATTTGATGCAGAAGGCATAAAATGCAGGTAGGTTTTTCACAGCATGCATTCCCACAAACTTTTAAAATCCCTTCATGTGCACAGACTTCAAAAATGTTTATGCCAGAATAAACATCTTTTATCCCGTTTCAATAAACGCTTTCAACAGCCCTGTTTACCTTTAGAGTGTCTGTTCTCATCTTCCTGGAATCTAGAATTTATGCCTTTTGCCTCACCAATAACTCAGTCCTATTGGGAAGAGAAAGGGGGACACAGAAACCCACAATTTTTGGGAGCCACTGGGAATCTCTATACTCCAAAAGTTCCCAGGATATTCTGCCACTGTGTGGGTTGCTCTGGCAGGATCATGTTTCTGCTCTCTAGGGAGAATGCTATTGTCATTAACATTGTCTATTTCAATAGGGAATAATGATTTAAAACAGTGTCAGACTCTGAAATCGTCTAGAATTGCTGCGTTCTGGGTTGTTAGAATCTATCAGAATAAAATAGATTCTTATTACCTGCATTTACCGATTTACCCAAAGAAAAAGAACATATTAACATGAAGATGGCACATAGGAAATTAAAGATAATTATAACGAAGCACATGCTTGCTTGATCATTTCAGCTAAACACTAATTTAGGACGTTTTATTAGGAAAGGGCCATTTTGTGCAGGCGAGAAATTCTCTTACCACACAAGCCATTTCCTAAGTGAGAGATATTCTGTGAAACATGTGAGATTAATTTTCGAGCTAATAGCGTAGTTGGTCCTAGATTTCACGGATTCAATAGAAGACTGCTACTGGAAAAACAAACAGCTTTACTATTCACAGAAGGGGCGGTATCTGGGTAATCAAGATTTTCTGATCCTGCCTTTCTGGGCTCTAATTCCCCCAGGACAATGCAGAAAAGGTCAGGCAGCCCTCGCACAACTCGCAATGGGTTACATTACAGGATGGGACTGCGGCTTCTCGTGTTGAACCGTAATCATGCCCGGCCGTTGGTCCAGAGGAACACACTAGCTTTGTTTTCCAGAGTGGTTCACTGTTCGGGATTTAAAGCAAGCAGTCAAAGCTTCTACCTTTGAGGTGTGCAGAAATGTAACAAACACATGGAGAGCTGGCTTCCAATACCTCAATGATGGTTTTACAGACCCGCACATCTGTTTTCAAATGGTCACTTATCCATGAACCTTGTCAAAGCTGAAGGGTGTAAATTCACATTCATCTTGTAGAAACATATTCCAGAGCTAGTTAGCAGGATCTGTTAACACAGATGTCTATTCCACAGTTTGATTCATTCAGAAGTTAGAGGAGCAAGGTGCAGGCTCCTGAGCGGTGTTTCCACCTGTGTTGGTGAAGTCAGAGTCGCTTCCCTTGGCTTTTTGTCAGGAGCTGGAGCGTGGTCATGTCACTTGCACACTTTCCTGCAAAGGCTGTTTATGGTGTTGCTGGAAGGAGCATTCACATGCTTCAAGTATCAGCTGACAGGATGGCATACCTCATTTGTCTTTGTGCAATTTAGGGCTCTAAGTTGAATTGCTGACTCAATAGGGTAATCTTTAGTGGGAATCAGAGTAGCATGAATGTCGAGGTCTAACTAAAATTTTTATCATCTAGCATTTTCATTTCTGACTGAGGGACTGAAAAAGGCTCTATAGGTGCCTGCAGGGCCCATGTCAGAAACCCTGAGTGTTGATGTGCAGCACCTGCAGGGCCCACATCAGACCCCTTGGATGCTGATGTGGAGGGCTAGCCTGTGACTCAGCAAGTTGGCATGAGTCGCTGAAGTCATGAGTATCTGTGCATTCATAAACATTTTCCAAAAACCCAAGGATCTCAATAGATCTCACTGTTGTGACACAGGATTAGTCAAGCCCAATTTTCCTAACACCTGTTGACAAAGTAAACCTCAATATTTATGATTTTGAATAGTTTATTTTTAATAGTTTTATTTATTTTAATAGTTTTATTTAATAGTTAAATTTTTAATAGTTCCTTTTACCCATCTTCAAATGAAAGATCAAGTGAGGTAAAGATTATTTCTAAGTTAACCGACTTATTGAAAAGCACAAAATTGCAGAACAAACTAAATAAAATGAATAGATAATGAGATAAGCGGAAATAGAAGAAAATGATTTGAACACCAAGTGTTAGTAATAAACCAAATCCCATTTGTTCATAGAGATTTTCCAAGGTGATCCTCTATGGCTTTTCATCCCAGGGGGTTAACTTGAGGAAGAGAAAAGATCCTGGGCAGAGGTAGGAGTGGGGGCTGTAAGAGATATCCCCTCAGAGAGTTTTCATTGAGGGGTTTGTAATGGGAAATCATTTTTTGTGCTTCAAAGTAAGAGAAGTAGATCTTCCGCTATTTGTTATTATAGAAGTGAGCTGTGCAAGGTTGTGCCCATAGCCGACAGCACTCCGCTGTACACTTAAGAACTTGTGAAGACTGAAGAACTTAGAACAAACCCAAGACATCAACGTCAGACGTCACAGACGTATGTGACATTTGGGCTGATGAACGCCTGCATCAGCCCTAACCCGTTTGCTCATGTACATTAAAACTGTCCAGTTTGGAGCAGTATTCAGCCTAGGATGCCCAGCTCGGAGTACCTAGGTTCAGTCCTCAGCTCCAGCTCTGATTCCAGCTTGCTCACGTGGATGCTGGGAGGCAGCTGGTTATGGTTCGTGTACTTACACTACCATCATGCACATGGAAGACCTGGATTGAATTCCTGGCCCTGTGACGCCACATAGGGCACCGGGGGGGATGAATCACTGAATGGGAGCTCTCTCCCTCTGTCTCTCTATCATCTCCTCTATCTCTAAGTCTATTTCTATCTCAATCTTTATCTCTTGCTCTCTTCCTCTCTCTGGTAAATAAATAAGTAAATAAAAGTCATGTTTTAAAAATATTTACATCAATTATTGTCTAACAAAGCTGTTAAAAAATAATCCTAAGTCATACACTTGCCACGTAAATAATACGTAAAAAACAGACATGTGTGATAAACCTGAACGAAGAATTCAATTCGGTTTTGTTGTCTTTTCTTAAAATCGGGGATCTCCGAAACAAACAGCCTCTTCTACACAAAGCAGTCATTCTTGATGATCAGTGAGAGGCAGTCTAGTGCCCTTCTCACTCCCGACAAGCATTTTCAAGGGATATGCAGTATTGGGGGGTTAAAGTGAGGACTGCTGTACACTGAAAAGCATTGATTGTAAAAGGGCAGATAAGAGAAAGTGATTTTTCAAAGAAGGTGGCTGGAGTCGCACTGTGAGATCTTGTTTCTAGATCTCTGGTATCTTTCTATCCATCTGATGAAAACAGTAGGAATACAAGAAGCTGGGGTTCAGGTTGGTGTTGTGGGGCTGAAAAGATAAAAGAATGAATGGACCATCAGTTCCGAAAGCAACTAAATGCAATTAGCCTACCTAAACCTCCTGTGGGCCCTCCTTCTAAGGTTATGGCTAAGCCATGGGCTGCACCATAGCAGTCAGGTCCATTAGTGACCAGGTGAAATTGTGCGCTTGTACAGGACCTTCAGCCCTCGCTGGTCCACCTGTCCCTGCCCCAGCACTGCTGCGGTCACGCCTAAGGCCCCTCTCCATGCCCCACTTCCTTAGACATCACAGATCACAGGGGCCCCCAGATCTCTTCCCCCACACCCCTCCGCGGCAGCACCCATCTCCCTCAGCTTCTGCTCGGGGTCTTACCTGGGGCTGTCTGAGCATCCTTACGCAAGTGAAGCTCTGCAAAGCTGTGCTCCACTGGAGGCAACTCCTTCCCAGGACCATACAGTGTGTATCCAGTGGAACATCTGCCTATTCTACTGTTACCAGCAATATAGCAATATAGCGCCTTAATGGATCATGAACTGGCTTTTGATCTATTTTTATTATGCTCTAACTTAGTAGGTGAAATACATAGATATTTCCAAAACAGTAATACACATGGTTATTATTTTGAGGTCTCGTCACCGCCTACTTAAGTATTTCGTTAAATACAGCCCCTCTTCTGAAGCCCGCTGGCATGTTTGAAATTCAAACCACCAATATTTCCTGGCTGTTGTACGTGGTCTGCTGCTGACCTCCCTGACCTCAGTCTTTGCCTGGCCTTCTCAAGGGGTAATCTTTGATTTTATTTAGCGCACTATTTGATTACAGTGACGTGAACCGATGACCAAATTTTTAAATACACAATTTTTAGATTCGTCGACCACCCTTGAAGGAACACATCAACCTAGTATAGAAAAGAATATAGATGATCTTTATTCAAAGAAACCCCAGTTCAGAGGCCTTTCTCCCTTGCAGGAGAAAGACAAGTGTCAAGAAGGGGCTGCAGAGGAACAGAAAGAAAGGCACGGAAAGGGGCGTGCAGGGAGTTTTAAGCCCCTCTTGACAGGGAGGCTGAAGTGGGGCTCACTGCAGTCCTTACTTGGTGTGGGATACTGGCTGGTGTCCGTCATTGGTCCAAAGGTGGCTTTCTTGCCTTGGGGGGTGGCCGGATCTCTGCCGTCTTATCCGGGTTTCAATCTGAGGTCAGGGTAGCATACCGGGCTTGAAGCAAGCTCTGCCCTTCTCTGGTAACCGTGGCAACCATCAACAGTGAAGTGATCTTTCATACATGAAAAAATGTTTCTGGGGTCAGTGTTCTTGAGACACTGCTTGCTGCATCAGCATCCTGTATCAGGGTGCTGCTGAAGCCGGCCCTTCTCTGCTAACACACCTGGGAAGGAAGCAGAAGGTGGCTGAAGTCCTTAGAGACCAGGATGGAACTCTAGGTGCCAGGCTTTGACCTGGCCTAGCCCATAAATGATGTTTACGTTAACCAGCGAATAGAATATCTCACTCCATGTTTTTCTCCGTCACTTTATCTTTATTATTATTATTTTGCAAAATCAGATATACAGAGAGGAGGAGAGACAGAGAGGAAGATCTTCTGTCTGATGATTCGGTCCCCAAGTGACCACAATGGCTGAAGCTGAGCTGATCCCAAGCCAGGAGCCAGGAGTTCTTCTGGGTCTTCCATGCGGGTGTAGGTCCCAAGGCTTTGGGCTGTCCTCGACTGCTTTCCCAGGTCACAAGCAGGGAGCTGGATGGGAAGCGGGGCTGCCAGGATTAGAAATGGCACCCATATGGGATCCCAGTGTGGGCAAGGTAAGGACGTTAGCTGCTAGGCCACCGTGCCAGGCCCAGTTTGTCTTTCTAATAAATAAATAAATAAATATATCTTTAAATGCCTTTCTTTTAAAAATGCATTAAAATTTTTCTATTGTGAGACATAACACAGAGAGAGTAAATGTACTGGCCTTAACTGTCCAGCCTCATGATTTTTATGTCTGAACCCTAAGACTGGACCCCTCCCTTCTTTAATTTCTCCATTCTGGTACTTGCCAGTTCCACAGACACCTGCCAGAGGTCATGGCTCACTTAGTGAAGGAAGACTTTCAAACGTAGCCAGAACGGAGCTTCTCCATGGAAACATCAGTTTCTAATGAAATATCTTCGTTGACTTTCCATTGCTGTCAGGCTAAAAAGAGAGGATCTTAAACGTCCCTCCAGACTTTGCCTCCACCTGCCTTCCCAGCCTCCCCTGCCACATCTCGGGGGGCTTTGTTCTTCAGTTGCCTGGTGGCTGTCAGTCACCAGCCCCATTCCCTGCACTTGCACTTGGAGAGGTTCTGCTCTCTCCTGAGCTCACGATCAGACCTGCCCGCAGCCCTTGGCACTTTTACGACCTGACACGAGTCATGCAACCTCATGGTTATTTTGTTTCTTCCTTGTTCATTTTAAGTCTAATGTTGGCTTGTCTGCTGGTTGTCATTCAAAGTGCTTTAAATGATTATAGGCTATTCAGCCTTTCCCGGGCTGTTGCAGACTTTCTGTATTAGTGTCTCTGTACTCAGCCTGTACTTTCTGGTCAGGCTCCCTATTTGCTTCTCCTGGACTTTTTACTAGGTAGGATGTAGAGTTAAATTCTTCCTCACTCACTGGGTTGTTGGGGATTTCCCTGCTCACCTGCCTAAAACTTTTCTATTCTTCAGTTGTTAAAATGCCAAGTTCTGTAAAACCATGCTTAATCACTATATACTGCAAAGTTTGAATTGTGGCTTAAGATTCTCCCCAAAAACTTTATCAATTTATGATGGTTAATGCTAAACAAGATGTAACCACGTAGAAACTTTGATGTTAATGGATGGTAATGTTGATCGTTTCCCTGTTCCTGTGCCACTCTGATTTAGGTTAAACTCAAAAACATGTGAGCTTGGGAGAAGAAAAAAAAAGTTCATAGCATCCAGTTGTGTATATACTAAACTTGAGATGTCAAGGAAGTAGTTACAGGATGTGGTTAAGAACTTGCATTTTCTAACATATTGGTCACTCGATACCATGTGAATTAACTACATGATGGTGTTAATTTCCATGGGAGCCAATGGCGCCTCTTATGATGTTGTTAATTTCCATATTTCTTCCTATAGTTGAAGTTGTGTAGTGACATCTCATTGGAGGGGATGATATTCTGCCAGCTCTACTTTCAGACCAAGGATGGTCTCCCAGGGAAACTTGAATTTGTCTTGACAATAAGATGCTGAGCTCTCTGTATGGTCCATGCCCACAATCAAGGAATCATGACTGGTTATGATCTGTACTACTGTAACAATGTGGAGGAATTCTATACGGGGGGAAGGTTTGGGAGGGGCTGGGGGAATCCCAGAGCCTATGAAACTGTGCCATAAAATGATACAAAAAATAAATCAAAACAAAACAAAACAAAACAAAGTGTTTTAAATGATCGTCACCAGGAATTTAAAACCTACGGAGCTCTTGTTATTGCCAGGGTTAGTTTCAAACTGCATTTTTTTTTCATGAATCCTCTCTTTTAGTGAGAAACAGAGGGGGGTATTTTCCTTATTTTGCCAATGAAGAGACTAAATCACGAAACAGTTAAGTAACTCTCACAGCTAGGAACTGATGGAATCAGGGGACCACTGAGAAAATATCGATTCATTTTTGAAATGCATATAATGTGAATTCTTCAAGGCAGATATTTTTCTCCTTATTTTACAAGAAACCAAACTGAGGACAAAGACATTAGAAGTTACCCAGGGAGCCCGGTGGTGTAGCCTAGCGGCTAACGTCCTCACCTTGAATGCACCCAGGGATCCCATATAGGCACCGGTTCTAATCCCTGTAGCTCCACTTCCCATCCAGCTCCCTGCTGGTGGCCTGGGAAAGCAGTCAAGGATGGCCCAAAGCCTTGGGACCCTGCACTTGCATAGGCGACCTGGAGGAAATTCCTGGTTCCTGGCTTCGGATTGGCACAGACTGGCTGCTGTGGTCACTTGGGGATTGAATCATCAGACAGAAGATCTTCTCTGTCTCTCCTCCTCTCTGTATATCTGCCTTTGCAATAAAAATAAATAAATCTTAAAAAAAGAAAAAAAAAAAAAAAAAAAAGAAGTTACCCAGGGCCGGGCCCAGTGCAGTAGACCAGCAGCTAAAGTTCTCACCTTGCATGCACCAGGATCCCATATGGGCACCAATTTTACTCCTGGTTGCCACGCTTCCCATCCAGCTCCCTACCTGTGGTCTGGGAAAGCAGTGGAGGGAGGCCCAAAACCTTGGGACCCTGTACTCATGTGGGAGACCTGGAGGAAGTTCCTGGCTCCTGGCTTCAGATCAGCACAGCACCAGCTGTTGTGGTCCCTTGGCGAGTGAATCATCAGATGGAAGATCTTCCTCTCTGTATATCTGACTTTGTGATAAAAATAAATAAATCTTTTTTTTTGTTGTTTTTTAAAGAAGTTACCCAGGGCCAGCGAAGTAGGGAAGGGCTTCAGAGCTGACCTGGAACTCCCTTCCCAGCCTCCTTCGCAGCTGGCTCCAGCAGGCTTGCCGAGGACCAAGCACTTCTCGTGTTGTCCCACTAACACAGCCCTGTGTTGAAAACAAGCAAAAACCGAGATAAACATCCAGCCAGGAAATTTTATTTTGGTATAAATAAAGCAACAGAATGGCCAGAGAGGAGGAAGAAAGCCTGGCATTCTATTTAGCAATAGGGTGACTCTAGCTAATATTAATTTCCTGTATATTTCACTACATAAAAAACCCATACAAACTAGGAGATAGGATTCTGTATATTTCCACACACAGAAATGTTAAAATGTTTTAACCTTAAATAACCATAAATATGTTTATATTAATTAGGCATAACACAATAAGGTATGCTACCACCTTATTACGCCCAATTCTTCTATATCTTAAATTTATTTTAATATAGTTTTTCAGAAGGCTTGAAGAATGGGCCTGGCAGCATGGCCTAGCAGCTAAAGTCCTCACCTTGAACGCCCTGGGATCTCATATGAGTGCCGGTTCTAATCCCGGCAGCTCCACTTCCCATCCAGCTCCCTGCTTGTGGCCTGGGAAGGCAGTCGAGGACGGCCCAAAGCCTTGGGACCCTGTAACCGCGTGGGAGACCCGGAAGAGGTTCCTGGTTCCTGGCTTGGGATCGGCACAGCACTGGCTGTTGCGGCTCACTTGGGGATTGAATCATCAGATGGAAGATCTTCCTCTCTGTCTCTCCTCCTCTCTGTGTATCTGACTTTGTAAAATAAATAAATCTTTAAAAAAAAAAAATAGAAGAGAGGACCTCAGTGATTCCAAACATAGAGAAATGAAATGTGATTAAGGAAATGGAAATGTTACTTTGATCTGATTTTTACCTTGTAATGGTAATATATTCATCTATCAAACCCTCAGACTGCTTTTATATTCCAAAGCAGAGGGCAGTCATCATTCCATGTCCCCTGGAGCCTCAGACACTTACCACAGAGGAAAATTTGCTGGTTGCTTGACTATATGATCAGTCAATAGAACTGTAGTAACAGAAGCAAAATTGGGCCTTTCATTTTCTGTCCTCCCACTCATCTCTCTTGGCCAGTCTTCTTACAAGAGGTCTTCAAAAACTTCATTTTGAAAAGTCAGTATTGAGCAGAAACTTCTGCACATATTTCACCAAGTTTTCTGGCACCAAAAGGAATGTGTCTTTTATTGTTTGCATATAGCCTCTGCTAGAAGTGCGTTGCTGCGAGTCAGCAAGGGTCCACTGCACAGCTTTGCCAGAGGCCCACGGTCGAGGCTCCGAGGCGTTCTGCTCCTGGGGCTGCCCGTACATTTCTTCGAGTTGGTTCTCTTAGACTGCCACATGGGATTGTTGGCAATTCAAAAAGAATGAGACAAAAACCCTTAAACATCTGGGGAAAAGTCAAAGTGTTATTCAGAGCTGTTTTAGTTAAATAAGGATTTCTGGAATAATTTCAGCAGATAAAACCAAATTATCGTGAGACCATCCAGGCGTGCCGAGGTGTTGGCCACACCTTCAGGTGGGCGGCACCAGCATTGCCCACCCATTTCCTAACTGATTAAGAGACCACCAACTGGGAACATCTTACCTGTAGGGTCCCCGCTCAACAAGGAGGGGTCAGGGAATGCTTAAAATCCCAAGACTCTTCCTCTCTCTCCCTCCCCCTTTAAGAGGCACCCCACCTCCCGGCTTTCTCTCCGGAGGTGCTTCCCCTTCTCTCTCCCTTCCCTGCTCACCTGGTCCCTTCACAAATAAACTTTTTCCATCTGCAACCAGTTCTTGGCTTTTTATTTCTATACTAACCTGAGAAAAGAACCCACTGGGCTTTTCTGGTAACAATCCTGTTTCCTGAGGACTTTCTGTGAGAAAGGAAGTAGAGCTGATCTACATGCATTATCTAATGATCAGGCCGCACGCTGACCTCGGCCCCAGCGGTCAGACCGGCCTGTGAACGTCCTGAGCCACCGGGCATGCTGTGTTTCTCCCTGATCTGTCTTTCTGAACTTGCTGAACTCGAGTTAACTTGGAGTTTCCAATGCGTAGGCAAAAAGCTGCATCTGCAATTGGCTTCTCCCCAAACATGATCTTAGCTGGATGAAAACCTAAAAGGCAGGACATCCAATTTCATGCCGGAGTCATAATTTAGAGCGTTGCCTTTGAGCGCTCCTTGGCAGACGGAAAACAGTCAGGGACCAACTCCTCCTTGGACACTGGGGCCTCGGCAGTGTCACCCACGTGGCTGAATCCAAGGGCTGGCCGGGGTGCGGGCCTGGGGTGCCGGCCTGGGGTGCGGGCCTGGGGTGCGGGCCGGGGTGCGGGCCTGGGGTGCGGGCCGGGGTGCGGGCCTGGGGTGCGGGCCTGGGGTGCGGGCCGGGGTGCGGGCCGGGGTGCGGGCCTCTGTGTGGAAGGCAAGACTGGGCAAGACAGCCTCTGGTGGACTTGGCTCCCTTTTCTTTAAAGTCCAGCGGCACATTTGCAGAAGCAGCGTTTCCACTCACATAGGTTATTTTAAAATTGTATTTTGTTTATTTTAGTTTCTTCTTCTTTATTTTTACTGAATGCTCAATGGCATTGCAATGCTCTCTGGGGAGCCTTTTTCTTTTTTTAAAGCACATTGTTATTTCAGACAAATTTCCAACTTTTTTTTTTTTTTTGCTTTGAATTTATTTAAAATCCAAAGGGCTAAACAATCAATTTCCAAAGAATAGGAAACAAGAGGAGGGTATTCTGCGTCTTTGTTTTAATAATGGTTACCAAGTGATTGGGAAAAACACGTATTGTTATTCAAGTGAAGTATAAATAGATAGACTTCTGGGGCATAAATTCATCTGCTTTTACAGGGAAAGAGAGATAAATAAAAAAAAAACAGGATTATTGGACTAACTTTAAATCCTTTATGATATTGTTTGAGATAGTATGACATGCAAAGCTTCTTACGTCTCCCGCTGAGGCATTCATTGCAATTCAAACACGTTTGTGGGGTTCTTTTGGAAGGAAGGCTTTGCTGCTAGCTCAATGGAACAGACATTTTTCAACTTTAACTTTCCCTCTAGGAGGAGCGGAACTGGCCAGAGCGTGCTCTCCAAGCCCCCTCTCCCGGCATCCATCTTTGTTGCTAGCACTGGTCCGGGCTTCTCGGTTCTTCTTCCTCATATTACCCCTTCGACAGTCCTTCTGAGATCCTTTGCTGCTGTTCTTTCTCCTGTCCCCCATTTAACACAGCTGTTCAGTAGTCGCATCCCACCCCTCCCTCGGAAGGCGACCCTTCCACCTTGTTGCCCACCGACTGCTCTCTCCAGGGTGTGGCTGTTGTAGTTCAAGTGTGCCCTCAGCTGCCGGCCTCACACCCCTCAGATGCCTGGACAGGCGCCTGGCTCAGCCGTCAAACGAAGCGAGTGGCTCCCGCCCGTGTCAGTCAACAGAGGCTGGCTGTCTTCTGTCCCTTTTCTCACAGCATCAGCCCTCTCCCGATTGCTTAAGTTGATAAGCTACTCCTTTCCCCTATCCAATCACCAAATGCTCCCGCCATGATCTGGATGTCACAGATCAATAAGGAGATAATTTTTGTTTTAAATAATCCCTTGCTGCTTCTCTGCTCTGTGACCCCCGAAGCCTTCCCAGCCCCCTTCACATTCTGCTTTCTTGCCACCCCGGGGGCCCATCTGTAGAGGGCACAGAGCTGTTTCCCAGATGTATGTCCAAACAGATCACTCTTGTCAATTCCCAAAGCCATGAAGGATAAACCTCAACTCAGCCTCACAGTCAGCACCTGCTCTTCTACCATCAAACCCACTCTCACGCCTTGTGTCCTGTCCCGTGCACAGGAGTTTCTCTGCACCACTGATCTCACCGCTCCTGAATGCGAGTTTGGGTAGATTTTGAAATTTTAGGGCTGAAGAAGGTGAAGGGACCCGTTCAAGTCGAAAAGACTTTATTTAACATGGACAGAAAGGAGTGGAAAGGAAAGAGGGTATGGGCTGTGCCTGCCCAGCCAGAAGGTGACAGAGCTGAAACCAGGCTGTGTTCTGCTGGAGAAGCAGGTGGAGGCGGTTGTTAAGCTGCTTGTCTGGGGAGAAGCAGAGCACCCCAGGGGAGCCCTGTGCAGGATATGCAGAAAGGGTCCTTGATGAAGCTGACACTACGCTGTCTTCACAGTCTGAAATGTCCCTGGTGCAGGGCTTTCAAGAACAATACCATTCCATTTATTTTTATTTGATTTATTTATGGATTTATGTATGCGTGTGTATTTGTATTCGCAAGTCAAAGTTACACAAAGAGAGAAGTTGGCAGAAGTGGAAGGAGATCTTCCGTTTGTTCATTCAGTCCCCGGATGGTTGCAATGGTTAGTGCTTGGTCAGGCCAAAGTCATGAGCCAGAAGCTTCTTGTTAGTTATTTAAAAGATTTGGCAGAGTTCTAGTTCATACGATATTATGATATTATTATGATATTATTACGCGCAGTTAATTCCCACAACCTGGTTCTTTACCGTGAGCTGAAACACACCAGACGCAACGAGGTATCTTAGGAGGTTTATTCCAACGGGGCAGGAACGGGTACAGGTGGTGAAAGTCCGGAGGAGAAAAGGGAGGGAGAGAGAGAGAAGAGAGGGATAAGAGCGGGGTGAGGGGGGGGATCATAAGAGAGAGAGCCGCACCTGGGGGGGCCTTTTTGTCGGCCAGGTGTAGGGGGTGGGGATTGGGAGGGATTGAGGGCAGGCCCCCAGGGGATTGGCGCCTGCAGGTGAATGCCTAGGGATGATTGGCGAGTGGGCGGAGTTGGGGAGGGAGCTGGAAGATTGGGGTGGGATTCTCAGGTGGAATGCCAGGTTACATCTGATTGGTGGACGGCTGGACCGGCGCGAACTTCATGAGCTGTGAGGAAGTAGGAATGGCGCCATCCAGGGAAGGGTATTGGAATAACTCCTTACACTTCTTCCAGGTCTCTCCTGTGAGCAGCAAGAGCCCATGTAGGCAGATCATCTTCTGCTGCTGTCCCCGACCATTAGCAGGGAGCAGCCGGAACCCAAATGGGATGCCAGCGTTGCAGGCGGTGGCTTTACCCACTGTGCCACAACACCTATTCCCCCCCACCCCCCGCCATTAGTGCTTTGCTCAGTTTCATCAGGCATTAGGTTCAGCCACATGCACTAGCATCGTCTTTGCATCTTTGCCTCACTCATGACACTGATTGAATTAGAATCACTTCTTCATCAACCTTTTCAATTCAGTGTGTTCAGCTCATGATCTATTGTGAGCCTAATTTCAGAATAATTTTTGTTCGTTTGGTTAGGGACCATACTCTTCCCCTAAACGACTCCCTGTCACCATCCTGTGCTCCAATCCTAAGACTCCCAAAGGTAAGTTGGTGGGGGGGGATGGCAGTGCAGGTCACAGAACTTCTGTGTTGCCCAGGGTGGGTGAGTGGCTGTGGATCTGAGTCTGGCGGGACGACAGCAGCTGCTCGTTGCAGGACCTGTGGGCAGGGTTGAACGGGCCAGGCTGTGAAGTCGGACAGCCGCTGGTCGAACCCGAGCTTCACCGCTCCTGGGGCCACGTAACTCCTCGGCTTTGAGTCCCTCCCCACAAAATCAGATCACACACATGTCCCTCGGTAGACCTGAGAACAACTAACCTTCTACAGCTCTTGCTTTTTTTCCCTGTTCTTTGTGTGCCTTCTGCATGTATATGCATGCGTACTCATAAGTTTTAACCTTCAAAACATCCTCTCACAGTGGCATTTTATTACAATATTCATTTGAAAAATTAGGAAAGTGAGGCTGAGTGACAGAGCTGACATTGGTTGCCAGCTTTCCTGCTTCTCTGTTACTAAGCAAAATAACCAGGACCAATGCTGTGGCACAGCCTGCTAAGCCGCTGCCAGAAACGCTGGCATCCAGTATGGTGGCTGCTTTGAGTCTTGGCTGTTCCACTTCTGATCCAGCTCCCTGTCAACGTGCATGCAAAAGCAAAGAAGATGACCCAAGTTCTGGGCCCCTACCACCCGTATGGGAGACCAGAAGAAGCTCCTGGTTTCCTGTCTTTGACCTTGTTGAGGCCATTCGGAGAGTGAACTAATGCATAAAATATCTCTCGCACACATTCTGTCTGCCTCTCTTCTCTGCAGCTCTTCAAAATAAATAAATGAATAAATAAATAAATAAATAAATAAATAAAAGATACGTGCAGCCTTTATGAAGTATAGATGTTCTATAACTTTTTATGCTAAACTTTTCATGCAAATAACTGTATTAGTCTCCTAGATGGGGAGTTTCCATACCTGGACAGAGCTTGGTAAAAAAATTCATTCCTTTTCATAAATATGACATTATTCAGGGCAGATGTGCACAGACATCAAAATACCCCATCAGCCAGTTTTCATTGTGTTTTGTCTATTTTCAAAATCAGGCTCAGCTGAACATCCCTGAGATTAATTGTGGGGAGGACTGCTGGTCAGTCGCGGGCAACGAGCCTGCGAGTCCGGGACTCCTGCCTGGGGATCCCTAAATAGATCCCTAGAAAGTGTTTGTTGAAACAGTGAGACAACAACGCATGGTACAGACACAGACGAAGGCGAAGGAAGCAGGAGACGCACAAGATGAGGTGTCCAGTGTAGCCAGGCAGAGGGATTCCCTGGGAACGTAACAGCGCTGGTGACAATAGCAGCAATAACAAAACCGTGTGTTCGCGTAGTCACTCATTTTTTTTCAGAGTGTTTTTCACAACTCTTAGTTTGCTTCTTAAAATAGCAAACTCTCAGTCTAGGAATACCTCTCCATTTTTAGAGCGTAGATATTGTTCCATTTTAAAGGTCAAGAAAAATCAAACGACAGCAAGGAGCAGTTGCTCAGGACTTGCTGCTGCTCTGGTTCAAGCCCCACAGTAGGTACTAAATATGTCGATGGAGATTGGCTGCTCAGGGGTTCTTGCATTCAGCCAAGAAAGATTTCAGACATGCAGGAACCTTTGCGAGGCAGCAGGGTTATGGAAGAGAAACAATGGAGAAAGGTCACCTCCTCTAATCAGTAGCCATCCAGCAAAGGGCTGAGCATGCACTCTGCATTCAGCTGAAGTTAGCATGACCTGAGTGTGGGTCCCTGTTGCTTCCGCTCTCCTGCCTCTCCTAGGACAGTGTAGGTGGAAGACTGCTGGAGGTGGAGTTCCTGAAAGTCCTCCCAAGCACCTTGCACCTGCAGGGGCACTGCCTTGAGCTGCTCCCCCACCCCCGGGAAAGTGCTGAGCCCCATCTAACCGGGCTGGAGAAAAAGCAGCCACTGCAGGTGAAATTGTGCCCTGCTCACAGGGCCTGTTCCCTTGCTTCAATGCACAAAAATTCATTTTTCTTTATAAATTTCCATTTTTCCGTACCACTTTTTTAGTCCCTCTTATACATAGAGGCGGATATCTACCTAGCTACTTGAATATTAAAATCTTGTTTTTAAAATGTATTTACTTATTTGAAACACAGAGTGATAAGAAAAGAGAAAGAGAGCTCATCGAGGAACTCCTGCACCTTGTCCCGGCTCCGTGCCTCGCATGCATAGAAACTCAGTGCTGTGTACCTTGGGTGGCCACTTGCCTCACACAGTCACCCTGCCCTGTGGAAGCGGTCCTGGGCTGCCTCTTGCAGTGGGACTCACTCCCTCCCCCTAATAAAACTGCTTGCCAGAACTAAAAGCCCCTCTTTGTTCTTCCCTCTTTTTCAATCACCTCTGAACCTAACACTGGTACTTGCAGCAACTGGGGGTGGGCCAGGCTGCAGGCAGGATTGTGTAACTACGTTCTGCTCTGCTGCTAGGTGACAGGAAATCAAGGGCTTGAACCACCAGTTGCAGCTTCCCAGGCAGAGCGGCAGAGAGCTGGGTCGGAAACACAGTACCAAAGAACAGGAACCTCACCTGGGATGCAGCTGTCTGAAGCAGCAGCTAAATGTGCTGTGCCATGAAGCCAGTCCCTAAGGATCTTGTTTTGGATCATGTAAGTAATAATTCAGCCTTGGAAACAGAAGATCTAATCTCCCAATCGGCAGGCTTTCTGTGGCTCTTAAGACACTGTACGATTCGCTCGTGCAGTGACTTGGGGTGTGTTCCCTGCCAGGTCCAAGATTCCTTCAGTGTTTTCACGCATTCGACAGCTGTTCACGCACTACCTCACTGCACACTGAAAACAGCTGCCCGAAGAAGAAACAGAGAGAAGAGACTGAAGAGGGGTTCTTCCATCTTTGCCCCCGTTGTTTGACTCCTCCTCCCGGAGGAGACAGAGGGCAGAGCTGATGAACACCCAGGCCTCTGGTTTGCTTTGAGAGTGTTAGCGACCCATGAAATGTTGAGGAATTCCTCTGTGCTGTTAGGCAGGCTGAAGCCAGGAAACAGGATTCCGCTGCTCTTGCTATTCATACTACCTCCCTACCCTAAGCTTCCTCCCCCACTGCTTGACTCTAATAGCTTGTTTACATGACTGGGAAATGAGGGAGGCAAGTTCAAGATAAAAAGAAGACGCGGAGAATAGCTGAGACCTCCCTTGACAAAGATGTTGACTATGAATTGCTTCTTCCGTTGGTCAGGGATTAAACCAATCAATGAACTGTCGCCAGTTTGTCTCCAGAGAGGGGAAGATCTTCTGCCCCTTCATTGCCAGCCAAAAAATTCCAAAACCTTAAAGTAAGAAAAAACTGTCCAAAGATAATCTTGAGTAAGTGCTCTCTTCCCAGTGTTTTGGCCAGGCTCGGGGATAAGCAGGGGCCTGAGGCTTGGAGATGCGCTGCTCTGTCCTGTCCTAGGGCAGCCTGCACAGTGGTGGTGTCTACCAGCAGTGGCTGCAGTCTCACTGTGAGAGGAGTTAGACTGGGTAGTAGGCAGTTAGGGTTTTCTGGGTCCCCAAGTCATTTTTTTCTCAAATATAAAGGGGTATTTTCCCCACCATGTCTTGGATTCACCAGAACACGTCTCTCCCAAGACAAATGCATATCTTATCAGGAGTGCTTCCCCTGGAGACAAGGGTGACATTGACATATCTATTCCCCACCTGAAGCCTCCGCCCAATTCTGTCTCCAGCCATTGCCGAGGGGGAGGGCTTCAGACTGGCCTCTTTATCATTAGAAAGGGACCAAGGAAGTTGGCCAGTGACACCTTTCTGGCCTTTTGTCCCAAGGCCAGGTTCCATGGAAACCAGGAATTTCCTTTGTTTATGGAGAAACATCTTTGAGGGGAACCTTTAAAAGATGCTTTCCCACCATTGATACGGGTTTTTCTCTCTAACTCTTTTTTTCCTCCTGCCACTATGGCAGGGTATCAGAACCCCCCTCCCGTCACTAGGGCGGGAGTCTCCTTTCTTAGCTTTTCTAATAAATCTTACTTTAAAACTAAACTGTGTCCGCATGAAAATTCTTCTTCCCTGCGAGACAAGAATTTGAGGTTGCTGCAGTATTCGGGGTTCCAAAACCCTACAACATCATTGCCAGGAGAAACGCATGCGATGTTTTTTGCTTCACTCTGGAGCCTGTTTTGCCGCATCCAATGACCTAAGTTGACCTTTAGCGGTGTTACCTGATGACTGGACAACCAGTAAATGCATCTGTAGTCTGGCACTGGGATGCTCACACTCTAAGAGCCTCACAGACTTGATTCACCTCACTGCCCCATCGGCTCTAAAAAGCTCATAGTATTTGTTGACCTTGCGGCTCTGTGGCTGAGATAGCTGCTCCTAAATTCAGGAATGTTTTTCCAGAGGCTTAATCCAGGGGCCGGGCAGCCCTTCCTGCTGGGAGATTGCAGAGAACAAAGAAGCAACTCAATCACCAGGGAACAAAACAGAACACTCAGAAAGCTTTCAGTGTCAGACAGTGCTCTCTGATGAGAGTTAAATTATTAAAATAACACGAGTTCTGGGAAAGATCAGCCTGTGTTTGCAGGATGACTTGTCCCTGGTCTGAAAACTTGACTGAGCAAAAGTTTATTTTGTAAGTGCACCCAGGAAACCGGGTTGGTAACACACAGGAGTCCACAGAGGTATAACAGGACCAGGTAAGTGTGAGTCAATTGAAAACTCACACAGCCTGTAAGAAAAGCAAAGGGCGGGTCCCACGCCCTTGCCCCAGGATGCTGGCTGAAGCCTGCCGTTTGTTTCTGAGACTGTCTCCACGCCTTTGACCGAGCTCACTCTCCAGGACCTCTCCCACTCGTGAAAGGAGTTACTCTGCAGGAGGACATCTGGCAAGTGTATGTGTGGGACAATCTCCTGGACCAGAGGTTCTCTCCCAACTCTATTTTTCATCATGCCAGCTCACATCCTCTTGCTTCATAAACCTCTACTCGTGTCTTGAAACACAAAGAGGATTCTAACATCAAAATAGCCTTATCTATGCTTGAGATACTGTGTGTTAGCTCTTAGACACAGCCAAGTCCGGCAGTAGACCAGCATAACAGGCTCAGCGACGTACCTAGGAGGTTCTTTTATTCCAGCAAGGTAGGAACAGGAGTGGGGGTATAGGAAGAGAGAATGAAAAGGAAACCTCTCCTTCCTTAGTGGCAGGAGGGGGCTGCAAGGAAGGTGGGGGACGGACAAAGGAGGACAGGGCAGGTGGAGAAGCCGCAGCACGCCCAGTGGGGATAGATGCGCACGCTGGGGCACGCTTGTTTTGTGGTGGCGGTGGGCATCACGGGGTCGTGAGTGATTGGTGGGTAGGATTGTCAAAGCTGCAGGGGATTGGTAGGTGGGCGGAGATTATGGAAAGGACTGTGAGGGATTGGTAGGTGGAGTTGTCAGCACCAGGAGGTTACAGCGGATTGGTGGAAACAGGGTTACGCAGTAACAGCAGATTGACAGACAACAAAATTAGAACCTGTAGGTGTGCGAATCTTAAGGAAGCCGAGGCCTAGGGGAAGCAGATATTAAAGCAATACTGAGTCCAAAATGATGGGGCCCTTCAGGGTCCCTGCGTGAATCACTCCTGACACTGTGCCTGCCACATCAAGGTCACTGAGAATTCTCTTAACTTTTTCTTCTAAGATGAAACCACCTGTTAATGAGAATGCTCTCTTACATTGTAGTCCTCAAAGGTAGTCCAATCTTTATTATACTTCTCAAGAAAATAGCAGTTTTAATTTTAAAATTAGAATTCACAATTTTCTTTTTAGTCATGGATTCCTTCAGCCTGGTTGTATTATGCATCATTTTAGATATTGTATTAATATTGGTACTGTTCTAAAAGCTTAAACAAATGAAAACTGCCACATAACATGATAGGAACAGTCTCTCTGGCCTGGTCTGGTCTTCACAAACTAAGGGTAATGACCCATCAAACGCCAGTAGTAGCAGGTCACGCTCCTACTCAACATCTACTTACACCTCCCAGTTCACACAAAACTCAAGAGCTTCCAGCAGCCTCTGGGAGCCTCCAGCACTGCCCGCCGGTCCTGGACTTCCAGGCTACTCCCGTCACCTCTGGGCACACACTCTTCTCCTGGGCTCCTTGACATGTTATCATTTCTGCTTTGAAGTTTCTTCCCTTAAGACGGGCATTTTCAGTCTCTGTCACTTCCTGTTTTGTTCCCACAGCCAAACAATGTCCAGCACAAAACATGCTTAATATATTTATATAAATGAATAAATTAGCAAATGATTTGAATGAATAGAACACAAAAAGAAGAAAGAATTGGTTTGTTGGCTGTTCAATTTAGCCTAGAGCTAGCTTACACTTTGCAGTTAAACAATGGCTTCTGTTTTACACAAAAATCAGTCTACTGAATTTTCAGGATGGAGCAAGGTACAATGAATTGATATTGGCTGCAACAATTGTTGTCAAATCTGGAAGTGTAACTTTCAATAAGACAGGGGGACAAGCTTTCAGGCAGACACCACTTGGGACACACGCATCCTGAACCGGGGTGACTGGCTTGATCCAGCTTCTTACCGAGGCACAGATCCAGCTTCCTGCTTCCAGCACCTTCCTTTATCTTCTATCTTCCAAATAACAGGAAAATAAAGAAATGATAAAAGCAAAGGGAAGACTTACCATACTGTGACAAATGACGCTATTCACAAGGCTGGGATAGAGCTGGTGCTCCCATGGGTGCTGGTTGAGATTAGGGAGAAGCCACAAGGCCATGTTCGTGGAAAATGATCTTTCATTAGAGTCATCTCTCCCTTTCTTTCTCTCTCTCTTTTAACATAAAGAATATTTGCTTGTTTATTTTGGTTGTTGAAAAGGTAAAACAACAGAGAGAGAGAGAGAGAGATCCTCCATCTGCTTAACTTCCCAAATGGCCTACAAGAGCCAAAGCTGGGCCAGGCTGAGGTGGAGAGCCGGGATTTCTATTCTGGTCTGTCACATAGGGCCAGGTTCCCAAGCACATGGACCATACTCTGCTGCCTTCTCCGATACAGTAACAGAACGCTGGATCTGCGGTGACAGAGCAAGAACTCAAACTAGCACTACAGTGTAAGATGCAGACAATCTCAAGTGGCAAGTTACCCCACTGCACCTTGATGGTGGCTCAGGGACTTTCTGTTGAGACAAGCGTGAGGCCTGACATTTGCTTTCATAGGTTACTACTCAATGACCAGTGAATGGGCACTATGACCAGTCTGCTTAGAGTGATGTCTGCATTATTTCAAAGCAGACCTAATAAGTCAAGCCCAGGGCTGATAGAATACTAGCTCCCTTATCCCCATCCCCTTCCCATACACAGAGGAGAGCCCACAAATGCACGGTGGCAGAAATGATTGCCTTACTGATACGTACAAAACAGTTTCACTGGGAGCAGCAGTCTCTTTATCATGCTTCTGAATAAGCTTTAGCATGCTCTGATAAATTGATTCTCAAGGAGCAGACATAAATAGATATTGCTCCCCTCTCTTCCAAGAGAACAAGGTAATACACAGATGCACTTGAACTGAGCTTTTGGAAAGCTGGTGGTGAGGAATTTGGAAGGGACTCCCAGCAGGAATAGTCACTCAGAAGCTGGGGTTCTGAGGTAGGGATCAGGCTGGGCTGGTCCAGGATGCAGCACCCACAGTCACATCAAAGAATAGAGTGTGGGGTGGTCTGAGCCACAACATTCACCAGCTCATACGAAGGCTTGGGTGGAGGGGCAGACTATGCCAGGTCAGGGCCTAGCTCCCGCCAGCACATGAGATCCAGGTCTGGGAGCAGGCCTGGTGCAGGAACTTGGGAAACTGGTGGCCTGTCGCTCCTGCTGGTGAATCAGGCCTGTTGGTCAGGCTGGACAAGATAGCTCTACCCATAGGCAAGTGTGTAGGTTGGTTTTAGAAAGGGGTGGGCTGGACGGGGCTAGGCCAAACCTTACCCACAAGCATGCGTAGGAGACAGGCTGGAGTAAGGTTCATTCGGATTAGGCTGTCACACCTTCCAGTTTGCATGAGTCAGGGATAGGAGAAGACTAGGTATGGTAAGACTACAGTACCCAAAATGAGAGTTAGGACTGCGGTGGACCAGGCCAGACCAGGCTACAGCGTTGGATGGCAAAGACCAAAATGGGGGATGATCTATCCTGAGCTGGTTCTTGATGGCATATGCAAGATCTGTGGCTAGCAACAGGCTAGGTTGAGGAGCTAAGTGGACACCCTGGCTGGGTTGTGGTTCCCTCTGGTGAGCATGAAAGTTGGAATGTGGGCAGCAATCAGGGCTGGACATTGCTGCAGTGTCCCTCAGCATGGGTGTGCACTGGGTCTGGGGTGTGCCAGACTGCAGGTGAGTGTAAGAACCAAAGCTGGGAATTGCCTATCACAGGCCAGGTTACAGTACTCGCTTGCACACATGTGGGTCAGGTCTGGGAGTTAACCAGTTGGGTCAGTTCATAATACCCACTGACAAATCTGAGAACCAGGACATGGAGCAGGATAGGCCAGGTCATGCTGTATCACCCACCAGTTTACATTAGGGATGAGATTGGGGTTGGCTGGCTGAGCTGTACTGGGTTAGGTTGGGTGGTGGCACCCACCAGTATGAATCAGGATTTGAGCAGACCAGGCTTGGTCAGATTACAGTGTCCACTCGCAATTCCAAAGTGAGGTAGGCCATGCCAGACTGGGCCACAGTATCCACCAGCACACATGAGACCTGGGGTAGGGTACAGTGTGAGCCTGGGAAGGGGAGCTGTGGGGGCTCTCCTGCTAGGCCATTGCCCCCACTGGTAAGTGTGACTATTGGAACCAGGGGCAGGCAGGCCTATAATACCCACTGGCCTGCAGGTGAACTGGGTCAGTGGGAGAGCCAGGTATTACAGGCATGAGGCATGAGATATGAGGCTGGTTGGGCAGCATTATCTGGCAAGTGCTGGGACTGGGGGCAAGACCTGACAAGCTAGAGGGCTGAACCACCTGAAGAATGCAAGATTCAGGACTAGAAGTAGGCCCAGTATGGTAACTGTGGGCACCTCTCTGATGGGCTATAACTTTTGCTGGTGAGTATGAAAACCAGGGCTGGGGGCAGGACTGGCTAGACAGACAGAGACACTAGACAGCACGAGTGTGGGCTGGATGCTGGGGTTGGTTGGGTTGAGCTAGTCTTCGACTCCAATTGATGTGTATGAGAAATGAATGGGATATAGGACAGACTGGGCCATTCTGCTGCACATACTGGCAAGCACAGGAACCAGGGTTGGGGATGGGCCTAGTGGGGGTAATTGAGGTTCACTCCAATTGGACCGCAGTTCCTGTGAGCATGCATGAGGACCGAGCGTGTAGTGGGCAGGGTTGGGGCTGGGCAGCAGCATCAGCTGGTTTACATAAGAGACAGGACTGGAGACAGAACTGACCCAGCAATTGCAGGTTGATGCGGGTG
Source organism: Ochotona princeps (assembly GCF_030435755.1). Classification (NCBI taxonomy): domain Eukaryota; kingdom Metazoa; phylum Chordata; class Mammalia; order Lagomorpha; family Ochotonidae; genus Ochotona; species Ochotona princeps. The sequence goes on from NC_080849.1 coordinate 49,961,636, forward strand.
ACAGACTGAGCTGAACCCCAATGGCAAGCACACACAAGAGTCAGGTCTAGGATCACCTCAGACGAGGTTGCTTTGGGGATCCCTCCAGCTGAACCACTTTAGAATTCCTACCATGGGGAGAATTGTAGGATCTGCGGTCTGACAATGGAGTGTACTGGGCTTCCTCAGTGGCTAAGATGGAGCAATGAATGGCATGCCCAGATGTATAATATGGAGAATATGGCAGTCCATTGAGGCCAGCAGGGGACATTAGGTACCATAGCAGAGGAAAGAGAGCAGAACCCCGGCCAAGCACTGACAACAAATATCTGGGGAATGGAGACACTAAGGTGGACTATGTAGTCAATGGGTCTTGAAAGGATTTCCTCATCCTTGGATTGGCGAGATAGCATTTCAGAACTATCAAAACTGCTCGAGCAGAATGCTCAGAGCATGCTCTCCAGCAGGGACCTGGGATGACATCAGGTGGCCATTCTCCATCTCTGGTTACTGAGGTGGTTGGGAATCTGGGTGTGGCTTCTACCCTAATTTCTCCCCTTCCCCGGATACAGGAGGAAGAGAGGGAAGATTTGGAAATGATGGTCTCTCTTTCCCCTAATCCTTGACCCTTCTTACCCTGGTCAACTATGTAAACATCACCAAAAATAAAAAAGAAAGAAAAAGAGAGAAAGGGAGAGAGAGATCCTTGGGCTTAAGGTGCTTTGAGGCAATGGTTAGTGGACACACCCTGGTCCTCACATCAACAAATGGCCACTGTCCAATGTCAAGGGTAGCTTGGACAGTGAGGTCTCCTTCCAGATCTATTTTGAAACTAACTGTGCTTTGTGTAATTCACGTGGTTTTAGAACTCAATGCATGTCTCAGTTGACATAACCTTTCCATAAAAAAGTTCCAGATGTTTTTTTTCTCCTTTTCATTTCAGAGATAGATAGTAAAAGAGGAAATGACGGAAAGAGAGGAGTAGACGTGTTCCATGCACTGTTATGTGAGCTGCAGGTGCAGCCAGTCACGCTACACTCCAGACACATTAACAGCCACTGCCTGGAGCAGTGTGGTTGGAGTTGATCTTGACATTCTTTCTTGAGATATGATGCTCTGCCATCTGGAACACAACGTTCACATTTGTTCCTGGAAGTAGTGATCAGAATCAAATGATTCCACAATGGAAATTACGGTCCTGTGTTTGCCATCAAACCCACATAATTTGTTTTCACTCTCTCATTTAAAAAGATAATCCAAATATCAGGTATGAGAAATTCAAGTAAGTTCTAAAACCTTACCATCCAACAGGAGATACTTATTTTGATGTCCTGAAAACTTGACAGCAATTTATCCAGACTCATGTCCATTGCCCGCTGTTTCCAGTTAACTCACTGGTATCTGCTTTGATTGGAATTAAGAAGTCTCAAAACACCAGAAATGCTGAGACATGGAGTGGCAAACTGGCCACTCTCACTTTACCATGTAGTTCTGCATTTGATTTGTTGAGGATATAAGGAAACGAGGCTCAGAGTGAAGAAAAAAGCAACATTTTGGTGAACACATTTTGTTTCTTTGATTTCATAAATGATGAAGATTAACTTCATTCTAGAATTGAATCAGAATTCTTACTTGACATTTTAAACCTTAGGCATGGAAGATAAAAGAGATCCTCTAACGATATGACGTCAGGAAGCGGAACGTAATGTTTCAATTTTATCAACCACCAACATCCTTTTGGCAAACTTTGACAAACCTTGTCATTGTTTTCTGGGTTTTTTTTTTTTTTTTTTGGTAATAAAATGAACAACCCTTTTATCACAAGAATAAATCCTTATAATAAATAAAGCTTTCATCATAATAAAACTAACTCCTAATGCTTCCCAAATAAAGCTAATTTAACATAGTCCAAGACTTCAGATAATTTCTAAAGTAATCCCTTGCTCTGATCAGCTTATGAGATGCTGTAATCCAAATAAACGAAATATTATCATGAAGGTTGATGTGCATATCATAAAACTAAATTGACCTACAAGAACAAACAAGATAGTTCAAAGAGAATTGCATTGTCTTACATTATCTTTGAATGTGTCCCAGGGCACTTAAATCACTTCTTCCTCATGCCTTGGGTGCCGTGGGGCTCAGCTGGGCAGCAGAGATAGGATAGTTAGAGGTGTGCAGTGGAGGAATAGATCATGCTTCCGATCAGAGGATGTTAATGATGAAACAATTCAAAAATTAGTTTCTATAAAATACATTTTTAATACTTTACTTGTCTTGAAGACCCAAACTTATTTATGTTTGTTAGTATTTAAGCAGACTTTTTGTTGTTGCTGAAGGTTTATTAAATATTTAAAAGGCAGACCTTGACATACACAGAAATGAGTGAGGTAGAGAAAGAGAGAAAGAAGCAGAATTGTCTACTTCTGAGGCCCCAGCATAGCTGCGTCTGGAACTCAGCCCAGAGCTCCCGCATGGCTGGCAGAGAGCCAAGTACTTGGAGCATCCTCCACTGCCTTCCAAGTCCCCTAGCAGGAAGCCGGATCCAGAGCGGGCAGTTGGCTTCTGATATGGGGTTCAGAGATCTCAAATGTTGGCTAAGACTGTTACATCACAATGTTCACCTCTTTATGGTGGTTTTAAAGAATATTTATTCATTTGTTATTTAAAACGGGGGGGAGGGAAAGGAGGAAAGAGAGAGAGGAAAAAAGAGATGGAAAGAGAGAGAGGCAAATGCAGGCACTGATCTATCGCTCAATGCCTGTAACAAACAGGGCTGGACCAGGCCAGAGTCAGGAGCCTGGAGCTCACGTCAGGTCTCCTGCACGGCGTACCAGTGAGAGTCAGTAGTGGAACATGACTTGAATGCAAGGGACAGTTTTCCACTACTATGCTGGTAGCCTTAACCCTCCTCATTTATTGGGGAATCTTAATCTCCTTCTAGGCAGATCAGCTTAACCCCACTCCAGAAGACTGTGTAGCAAGATAAAGAGACCCTGGTCTACCGAGGGGATGTCAGTAGGGCAGAGGTGTAAATCAGGTCCCGTTAATACATTCCTCAGAAACCAGGAAGCCGAATGGCAAGGCAAGACATCTCCCATTGTGAAGTGAGCCTCCTTGGAGTGATCTCTGTGCAGAACTCTCCACGATAGGAGGGATAGATTGCGAGGCGGATGGACGGATTCGTGCTAGAAGGGTAATTTATTTTTGTTTTTTTAAAGACAGACAAAGTTTTTATTTAAATATCACATCATCTCACATTTTGATTCATTTTTTAACAACTCAAAGAGCTAAATAATGAAACTGTTTTTCTAACTCAGCAGGGAGTCAATAGAGAAATTAATGAAATAATAAAAACACTTAAACCTTCTGTTTAGAAACATGGGCATAACTTAAAGAAACTGAAGGTGGGAGTTAAAGTGATTGCTTCTCAGCCATGGCAAGAAACGACACACGCCCCCAAACTGGAGGGCCACTGGAAACATCACACTAACGTTTCAAGTGGAAGAAGTCAGAAACAAAAGGTCTCCTACTCCACGATTCTATGCATGTGGAATGTCCAGAACAGGCAAACCCATAGATGCAAGCAGATGAGTGGCAGTCAGGGGCTGGGAGTGCAGAGAACAGGGAATGTCTACGAATGGGTGAGTACTGCATTTCCTTCTGGGGAGATGAAAATTAGATACTAATGATACTTGCACAATTCTATGACTAAAAAAACCAGTGTGTACTGTTGAAAAGGATAACCGTTTTAGTGTGTGAACAATATCTCAATAAAGTTAAACAACTCTTACCCAGCTACCTTTGGCAGGAAGGCTGAGCAGTACCAAAGGAGGGAGAGCTCTCTCATATCGGCCCCAGTGTCTCAGTTCTCTCAGGAGCCACAGGCGGGCTGTCTCAGCAACCCTGCTCCAATTCCCTTACAAGTCTCTGCTTTCAGCTTCCTTCCAGTCTCGGGGCCTGTCAGAGAGAGGCCTTCCAAAGCCTCCTTCCTAAGACCCAGCAGGGCATCTCTCCCACCACACCCTGGAAGAAGACTCCTGCTCCCAGCATTCTGGGGCACTTCACTACTAGCAGCCATTCAGGGTCCAGCTGGGTTCATCCTGGCAATGCAACTGGGGTGAGCTTGTGCCCGGATCCTGGTCATCCGGTACACGGGCCAAGGGTATACCTGTAGTGCTCTAAGAGGTCAGCCCCTAGCTCACAGGCTCACCTAAGCGCTCTGTCCCCACAGACACCTACCAGACTCTCCATCTCCCCAGGCATCAACTGGACTGAGCACCTCCAGGAATCAGGGCCTCCCTGAATGTTGGAGGCTTCTTGTGTCTGCAGCAGGTGCAGCCCCATGCAGGTTGAACAAATCTGGGGGCCAGAGGGATCCTCAAGGCAGAGGCTCCTCACATTTGTCCTTACCAGCCTCAATGGATACAGAGTTCATAGCAATTACCTAAATCAGGTGCTGAATTTGCCAGTTAAGGTGGCAGGAGAGAGGAAAGAGGACGCCGGTCAGAAGGGTTACCCCTTTACCCCAAAACTTACAACCCTACGGACAGGCTCGTTGTCAGTGAGGCTCCAGGTCATGGAAAATGGCCTACACTCAAGAAGCATGAACTTCCAGCCAAGGCTTTCTGCCTAAGTTCTTGTGTTGTAAACTGAGAAGCACATCCAGGATGACCAGGAACAGCCTAAGCACCCATCTTCTGGGAAGAGACCACCCCGTCAGGAACACACCAGTGCCATCTTACCTGGACAGGGGCTGCTGGGAGCCTGGCAGCCATCCGCTCCTCCCCATGGCTCCCTTCCATAGGCCAGGCGGAGTCCTGCGGACACAGCGCCCAGGAGGCCCATGGGTCAGCAGCTGCCATGCCCCAGCTCTGCTCTGTAAAGGTACCCTAGGCCCTAGTCGGCCGCCGCCGCTCCCCACCCGCTCGGGGGTCTCTCCGCTTGGCCTTGCTGTGCTGCGCCCAAGTCCGGCATGGCCGTGCGAGGATCGGACAAAGACCCCCTCAGGCCAGGCTCCCCGTGAGGGGCTCCCCGGGGCCCGGCCGCACGAGCCGACGCGCCTGGCACCGGAGCTGGGACGGCCGAGGGCCCCGCGCCAGGCCGACGCGCCCCGGCCTGCCCGGCGCCCCGCCGACCCTGGCCGCCCTCGCGAGCCGCCGGCCTCTCCGCGGCGGGGCAGCCGCAGCAGCCGCCCCGCAGCCCCGCGAAGACCTCACATCGGCCGCGGACAATCTAGAAGGGTAATTTAATATCACCATCTTAGTCCCCCATTATATGCCTTGTTGGAAATGATTTTATTTGCACTCATTTTAAATACCATTTAGATTGTTCACTGAAAAGCATTTTCCTAAAACCCTCATATGATTTGTTTGAAAGAATAATTAATTTCTTTCAGGACTTTTCCAGTAAAATAACATAATGCATATGCTTTTCTGAAATTTATTTTATGTTTACTATGGTTTACATATTTGAAAGGGCTGCACTCCCATGTGGGCCTTGGAATAGGGTAGAAAGTGTCGAGGTGGAAGGAGGTGGGTAGGAGAAAGGCTTTTCTTTGCTTTGTTCTCCTGTGTCTGCAGTGGGGGAAGGGAAGTAGGTTGCTCCTTGCTGTCAAACTACATCAGCACGCCGGGATAGAGGATGGTCCTTTGTCGACACCTCAGACACCCAGATGTGTGGAAAAGAGTTCCAAGGGTGTTACTTGAGTGATTTTCAGAATTCTGACACATTGTCAGCTTTAGTGCACCAAGTGTGAGAAAATCTTTCCAAGGTCCATTGGTTGACCAAGTCCGCCTTAGTGCATCCACAGACCAAGACACTTATGGCAAAGTTTGGCCAGGAGAACTATCCAAACTGTTCTACTTTCCATCCTCTGCTGGCCCAGATGAGCTGGCTATTGTGTCTCTTGTGTGCATCTGGGCATGCTGCCCACTGCACCAGGCATCAACAACAGAGGATGATGATGAGACAATACATGTTCTCCAAGGCCAGGCCACATGTATTGTGACTTTCCCTATGGCCAGTGTTTGAGTCCAGGGTCTAGCTGGGGTGTCCCGCAAGGACCCTTGCCTGTGTTACCCCAGACCTGACTGTGCATCAGCCAGTGCAGTCAATCTTGTTCTGCCAGCGAAGGCACATGTGAATAGATGGAGCTGCCTGGTCAGTTCTTGCTCCAGTCCCATCAAACCTGACTCGATGGTGCTGCAGTCTAGCCTAGTCCATCCTGCCACAGACCTGGTCCTTAAACACCAGCGTTGTCCCGGCTTAGTTCAGGGAGACTTCCTAGTAACCCCTACCAGACCCACCTCCAGCCCTGGGTTTTTTGCATGTGGCAGCATGTGCTGCAACCTATCCTGGCTCAGTTCACATCCCATCTAATTCTCATGCACACCCATGGGTGCTGCAGCTTAGCTCAGCCTTCTCCATCCCCAGAACCAGCCCACATGTATGCTGATGGGTGCTGCCACCTTGTCCAGCCTGGCCATCCTCCAGCCCTGGCTCACATGCTCACTAGCAGGAGCTGCAGCCCAGCAGGGTAATGCCCACAGTTCCCCTACCAGATCCACTCCCAGCTCCAGTTCTTGTGCTTACCAGGGGGTACTGTGTTTCAGCCTGACATGCCTCCCAGCCCCAGCACTTGCCAAGAGGTGCTGTAGCCTAGTCTGCTTGGCTTGTACCCATTTTGACTCTTGTGTGTGTTAGCAGCTACATAGCCTAACCCAACCAAGCCATCCCCCAGTCCTAGCTTTCACACTCACCAGTGAAAGCAGTGGCCTAGCAAGGGAGTCCATCATGATCCCCTACTAGGCACACTCCCAGCCACAGCCTTGCATGTGCTAACAGGTGTTGTGGCCCTGTCTGGTATGGCTTGCCCCCAGTCTTGGCATTTGCTGGCAGGTGTTGCAGCCAGCCACAGCCCAACCAGTTCCCATTCCTGCCCCTCATGTGATCTGACAGGGGTTGCAACCCAACCCAGCCTGTCTGATCCCTCTCCTGGCTCTTGCTCATACCAAGGTGTGCTGAAGCCTGGCTCTGCATGGCCTATCCCCAGACCCAGCCTAAAAGTATGCTGACAGGTGTGTTAGCCTTGTCCAGCCTTGTGAGGCCACAGCCTCACTCTCATACTCACCTTTGGGAGCTGCAGCCTAGTATGAGAGTCCACAAAGATCTCCTCTCAGACCTGCTCCCAGCCCTGGATCTTGTGCATGCTAACAGGTACCTCAACCCAGCCTAGTATGACTCACCCCCAGTCTCAGCTGTCACTAGCGAGTGTTGCAGCCTAGCCCATCCAGTGTGGCCCATACCCTGTCCTGGCTGATACACATGCCAGCAGGTGCTTTGGCCTGGCCCAACCCTGCCTACTCCAGATCTGACCCATACACATGCTGATGAATTCTATAGCCTTGCCTGGCCTGGTCCACTCCATGTCCTGGCTCTCATGCCCCCTGGCAGGAACCCAGGACTAGCAGGGGAGTTTTCATACCAGACCTACTCCCAGTCCTGGATATCAGGCAAGCGAGGGGATACCTTGGCATGATGTGCCCTCAGTCCCATCCTCTGCTTATGCCAGTGGGCCTCCTCCTAGCCTGGCCTCTTCCTAGCCTAGCACCCACAAGTGTGGGTAAATTCCATGGTCCAGCCTGGCTTGGCCTGTCACTACCCTTAGCTCTTGCACAAAACTACATGTGCCACCATCCCATGGAGGCTAATCCATAATCCCCTGTAGAATCTGCTCCCAGATATGGTTTTCTCACATTCTGGTGGGTGTTGTAGCCTACCCTGACCTGACCCACCCTCTGCCCCAACACTTGTGGGCAGGTACTATGGCCTAACCCAGTCAGGTATGCTCCCAGCTTTTGTGTGAGCTGGTTGGCGGTGGATGATGCTACTTAACCCAGCCCAGGTCTCCCATGTAAGTGGGTGCTTTGGCCTGACCCGGTCATACTCTCTAGTCCCCCCCACCGCCCTAAATCACGCCCCATCCCAGCTTCACCTACCTGCAAGTGCATTGGTCCAATCCATGGAAACCCCCAGAAGTCATCCCTCCCCTGTCAAGCTTACCCTCAGTGGCCCCTACTCCAACAAGTCCCCAGACCCCCTTCCCCAGGCAATCTGCAGCCCACACCATGTGGCAGCCCCGAGTGCCTAGGGCTGGGGTGGAGTGCTCTGACCCAGAGACCCCTGCCTTCCCCCACATAACTTTAAAGAAAGATAGAGTAAACAACCATGCTGGCACACATGTTAACACAGAGTTGGCATGAGCTGCCCAGAGTGTCTGCCAGCTTTCGGGCTGTTCTCCCAAGTAGTGTAACACTTGCCTAGGTAAAAGCTGCCTTGGCAGTTGCCTGCAGCTGAGGAACATAGGGACATATCTCCTTTTCATGAAAAACACTTGGTTTTTATTTTCACAAATGGGAAGGCAATTTTATATCATTGGTATAAAGAAAACTTTCCTGCATTTTGTTGTCTATGAAATCATGAACATTTTAGATTTGATGAAACGTATTTTAGTTCAGGATAGTCCATCAGTTTATTATTCCAGAAAACTGGTTGAATTGCTACGCTAGGCCTTAAATTTCTACTAATCTTTTTGAAAAGTTCATGTGAAGTTAAAAATTATTCAATGATTCTAAATAAGTCTAAAGACAGTTGGAATAACTATTTTAGCATTTTCCTAAATTTGGGGAATTTTAGGCACTTTCCAGTTTCAGGTGATTTCATCTGATTAAATGTAATGTGGTTCACCTCTTGTATATGCAGGCTCGGAGTCACCCAAGGACAGATCAAAATATCTAAGAAAAAAGAGTATGTCTGCACTGAGGACAGGTTGGCATTTTTTTCTTGTCGTGCAACAATTTACACAGCATTCGTATTGTATTATGTAGCACGAGTAATTTACAGATGATTTAAAGTACACAGGAGGGTAGCATAACTATGTGTTATCATTACACCAATTTGCATATGGGACTTGAGCATTCATGAAGCACATGAATTATATGGCCTGCTCATTACCAATGAGGATGTCATGCTATCATGGATTGTTCCAGTTGCTTTGTTTTTTTGTAACTTAAGAAAAACAAGAGCAATAGAGCTTCCGGTCAGCAAATTTTAATGTCGGGAGCAGCCCTGAGCATTCAGTGGTGCTCCACAGTTCATTTGTTCTCTGCCGATGGGATATTAGGAAGAGAAGGTGAAATTTCTTTTTTTTTATTTATTATTTTTAATTCATTAATTACATTGTATTATGTGACACAGTTTCATAGGTACTTGGATTCTCCCCACCCCTCAGAAGGTGAAATTTCAAAACAGCACGTGGGAACACGTAGAGTGCCTTTGCCTCTCACTTAACATTGTCTCCGGATCTCGAGGGCGCTTACAGCATGCAAGGTCACTGGCATCGTGAGCCATGAAGCAGATGAGCGGTGAGACGTGATGGGATACACGGCCAAGCTCCAAGTGTGGTATTTCTGGGAAAGGGGGACATGGTCACAAACGCCAAGAACCTCATTATTTTGGTATCTATAAGCCCAACATATGGAGTGACAGATTCTTCAGATGAAGGCAAATTCTGAGACAGGTGCCTGGCCCACGATGGAGAAAGCCTCAGTTGTAACAGTCGGAGGTGGTAGCGCCCTCAGCACAGAGTACTTGACACAAATCAACTTGCTCTACTTTCGAGGGAACACTGTGAAGGTCTTCCTACTGTCCCGAGGAGAAAATGTCGCTGACGTTTTTATGAGAATTTGAAAGGATGTCAGAGGAACACATCCCTTCCTTTTGCTGTGTCCAGGCACAAGGGTAGAGACGCCATGTCTTCTGCATCTCCTCTCACATCCTTACAGATGTGCAGGGATGCTATGAAAGAGAATTCCCAATGAAGTCACTTCCAGCATCGTAACCGAACATTAGCCTAGTTAGATAGGAGCTGGGAAGGGGAAGCAGGAAATGGGTTATGTTGCCCATCCCCCATCCATTTCTCTCTAGTCTCTGTTTTGTGACTTTCTTGCTTCAGTTGGGTGCTTACCACTTTCCTGCTTGACTCTGCTCACTTCAAATCCTTCCCTGTCTGAGTTTACCTCACTCCGGAAGTGGTCCTTATGGGCTGAGGCTCTCCAGGATGGCTTAGCATGGACCCCCCACAGTGGAGTTTCCACCTGGCCACAGGATGCACATGACCTTCCATACATTGTTCTGATATCCTCCCTCTGCTATCTGCAGCCAGCCAGCCAGCCAGCCAGCCAACTAACTGTCTTTTCAGTTCTCTGGTATAAACCAGGTACAAGAGCTGGTGTCCTTTGAATTCCTGGCCAAGATGTGACACTCTGGGAGGCCCGGTCACTCTGCCCATGGGAGAGGGAAGCTCAGACTCCAGCAGCAGCAATTTCACAGGAATCCCAATTGCTCTTCTTCTCGGTCTCCCCCTGTGAGTGAATCACTGTCTCCTGCTGCAGCTGGGAGTGGGCAGTTCTTTCATGCTGTAATAACTCATTGTTCAATCTCTGAGCAGGAGACTCCCTTGTGGTCTATTAGTCTCTTAGCACGTGATCAGACTTGGCAATTAACGGCGTGATCTCAGACTTTGGGACCTGAGCCCAAACTGGGTTGGTGAGAAAATGTGTTTTAAATGTCCCGCTGGGCCCACATCTTCCCTCTCCTGACTGAGAGGGCAACGCTCTTGTCCAACACCTATATGTCTTCTGTGGTTTACTGTGTGAATAAGTTTTTAAAGTTATTTCAGAGGTGACGACATGGAGAAAGAGAGACAGAGAGTCCCCATCTACATCTGTTGGTTCACTCCACAGATGTCCACAACAACTAGTTCTGGGCTGGTGTGAGAACTAGGAGTCAGGGACTCAATTCAGATTCCCACACAGGGACCAAGGACCAATCACTCGAAATGCCATTGTACCTCCCAGGGTCTGTGCTACAGGGAGGCCGGAATCAGGAGCCAGAGGGTAGGTATGATGCCCAAGTACTTTGACGTGCAGCGGGGACGTCTTAACTAACCAAATGCTGTATTCAGCTATTGATCTGATGCTAAGTTTAACACACATGTATTTCAGTATTCACAGACAATGTATTTGAGGATAATGGACTGTTGCTGAAGCATTATACTGGTGTAATAATATGAGGAAAAAGGGGTGGGGGAGGAAGGAAATGGGGAAGGTGGGAGGGGAAATTCCTGAGGCTATGGAACTGTATCATGAACAATAAAACTTTAGAAGAAGAATGGGCAAGATTAAGATTAATGGGCTTAATTTAGCCCATTCTTTTAAAATTTTTTTTTATTGCAAAGTCAGATATACAGAGAGGTTGAGAGACAGAGAGGAAGATCTTCCGCCCAATGATTCACTCCCCAAGTGGCCGCAACGGGCCAGAGCTGAGCCGATCTGAAATCAGGATCCCAGAGCCTTCCCCAGGTCTCCCACATGGGTACAGGGTCCCAAGACTTTGGGCCGTGTCCGATTGCTTTCCCAGGCCACAAGCAGGGGGCTGGATGGGAAGCAGGGCTGCTGGGATTAGAACTGGTGCCCACATGGGATCCTGGGTATGTGCAGGGTGAGGATTTCAGCTTCTGAGCTACCACACCAGGCCCTAGCCCATTCTTCATGCATTATATTATCCCTTCATGGTTGTGCCACAAGGATACCAACTTTCCTTATAACTGCTGATAAAATGCTGGGCCTACATGTGATAGAAGTTGCTTCACCAAAGCAAAAATCTGAGTGATTCAAGAAATCACACACACCGTTGTCTCTATTGTTTTTTTAGGCACACAAAATAATGAAGTTAATGTAATGACTAGATAAGATCAAGGTAGTGAAGTTTTAGACAAAACATCCAGTGGTCCAGAGACCAAAGGTTAGCATTTCCCAGTGAACGTAACTTGCTTGGAATTTCAAGAAAAATATTTTCATTTGCTAACATTTCATACATTCTCTAGCAGTAACGTACGCTAGACAGCAATCCAAACCATGAAATATGGTGGAAATGAAAAATTCCCCCCTTCAGGATTTTTGAAAGAGAAAGAATGAGAATTGCTTTCTTCTGGTTGACTTTAACTTACGACGCAAAATTGAGAGCATCTGCATGATGGTGGCAAAGAGACAGGACAAGCTGACTGTCCAAAGAATGATCCAGATGTTCCTGAGGGTAGGAAGTGAAAGTCCTGATGTTGCTTGAGTCCGGTCCCCGCTGAGCTCGAAGCACCGTCCTGCCGTTGCTGTCTGATGCCATATGCTTAGCTTTATGAAAGCTGAGATGAGAACACCTCCTGAGAGATGTGTCCTTCCATGATTTTGTCAGAGTGCTAACATCTCGGAGTATACCTGCACGAATTTCATTAGGAGACAAAACCTTACAGGACCGCTGTCATACCTGCCGAGCTCTGGCACTTGCAATCGTTTTATGTGGCACTTGAGTACACTTGAAAATCAGAGTCCCACCTGATGCACACATTTCAACAAAATTGTGTATTCTTGGTCTCAACGATACTTGCACACCTGCTGAGTCCAGGGCCATGGGGGATAGCCATGTTGGAGCATGGCAAAGTGCAGGAATTCATACACACACTGTGCTGGTGCGTGTGTGTTTCTCCTGCCATTTGCACTAAATAATGACGCTCAAAAATGGAGCTTTCCTGAATGTTCTCAGGAACCACACAATTTCTCATCCCGAATTATCTGCAGCAGGAATTGCAGGAGGCAGAAGAATCCTCTGTCTCCAGGATGATGCAGGAGGAAAAGGGTTAAACGTACAAGCAGAAGGAATGTGCTGATCGTGGAGCACAAAGCCAGTGCCCCAGTAATCCCAAAACTTTGTCTTCTTGACTATACGGTTTCTTGGAGCTGAAAAGGAAGAATTTTGCAAAGTGTGTGCATCTGCCAAGAAAAGAGCACTTAAAACCCTCTTTCAACACCTTTAATGAGGAGGTCCAAGCAAAGGTGGAATTCCTTGACCCGGAAGCAGGGTGAGAGGTGTGGAAGTGGAGGAAACGATGAACAGTATAGAATACAGCAGAGGCTGTAGTCAGATTTCAGCTCAAGAGCAGCAGCTACCAGGGTGTGTGTGTGTGTGTGTGTGTGTGTGTGTGCAGTCATGCTGCTTAATTCTGCAGTGAGGTACATTTGTGTGTGACGTACTCCATAGCGTGATCATTCCAGGAGAGGTAGAAAATGTGTGTAGGAAAGCAAACATTTTCCTGATAATCAGGAGAACCCAAATGTACCTATGTGTGAAAGTTTCACACCAGAGCTGGCTGCTTTCATTGCTTGTTACATAAATTGTTCAGCCATGTCCAATCAAAGGGTGGGTGTGTGGCCTAGTGGTTGGAACACTGGCTGAGAGGTCCACATACTTGGGTTCGATTCTCACCTCTGGCTCCTGACTCCGGCTTCTTGCTGATGTACCCTAGGATGCCGCAGGGGTGTGTCTTTGTCACTCGTGTGGAGGACTGGACTGTGCCTGATTCCTGACTTTGACGGAGTCTCACTGAGCTGTTGTGGGCATTTGAGGACTGAACCGGTAGACGGAAGATCTCTGTCCATCCATCTCTGCCTTCCAAATAAGCAGAGGAAAGTGAAAATTTCCATGTTTATCTAATGACGCTTCTTAAGCAGATCTGTTTGTAGAAACTTTAGTCAACCACAATTCATTTGTTGTTAAAAGATAGACTGACAGAGAGAGAGAGTAGGAACTCAGTACAGTTCTCCCACGTGGGTGGCAGGGCTCAAGCACTTGAACCATCTGCTGCTTTCCTAGGTGCAGCAACAGAGAAGTGGATCACAAATGGAGCAGCCAGAACTTAAACCAACAGTGTGTTATAGGATGCAGGCCTTTCCAGCTGCGGCTTAACCCACTATTTCACAACACTGGTTCTAACATTGTATATTTTAAAGATTATATTTTATTTGAAAGGAGAGACAGCGGGATCTTCTCTTCCCTAGTTTGCTCCTCCCAATGGCTACAGCAGCCAGGAGACAGCCATGCTGAAGCTGTGTTAGCTGGTAAGCCATCAAGCACTTGGTTATTCTAAGGTGCGTTAGCAGGGATCTGGAATGGAAAGCAGAACAGCCAGGACCTGAACCCATGCTCTAATATAGGAAAGTAGGCATTGATGATGGTGGTCTAACCCACAGCACCACAATGCTCACTCCAAGCTACACTTCCGAGATGAGACAATGTAATGTAGAACATGGGCATATAAAATATAAAACCCAATGCTTTGTGGGAAGGGCTCATGCAGAAAAGTATGGGATTCCATGTAAGATCCTGAAAGAGGTGGTGGACTAGGGAGGGCTTAGCAGAGAGTGCAGGCTGTAGCTGTGGGACTCCTGACGATGGCAAGAGGCTATGCAGGGCAGGAGAGGGCACTCCGAGCAATGTAAGACACGTATAGTGTCTCAGGCAGAAGCTCAGCTACTTCAGCAGTGGCACAATGCACCATTTGAATGTATGAGGAAGTGTGTGTGTGTGTTCTGTAAGTGTGTATGGGCTGAGTGTATATGTGGCATATGTATAGTGTGTTGTACATGTGAACATATGTGTGAATCAGAGTGTGGTATGTGGATGTGTGAATAGCTGTGAGATTTGTGGCAGGACTTCAAGTATTATGGAGGGTGAGTGCCAGAGCATGTAGAAGTATGTATGGTAGGTGTGTGATGTTTTGTGTGGAGAATGTGGGTATGTGAAGTGTGTGAATGGTATGAGTTACGAAAATGTGTGTCTGTTTGAGGGATGTGTGAGGTTTGAGTGTAGAATATGTGAATGTGTATGGTATGTCCAATATGAAATATGAGTGTAGAGGTGTATGGTGTGAGATACGAGGGGGTGTGTGTGTGTGTGAGTGACATCCATGGATTGTCTGGAATTGTGGCATTTGGAGTGACATCTGCCTGCAGTGGTGGTCCGGTGAAGGTTAATTAGATTCCAAAGCTCCAAGGATCATGCTCATCCTGTTTGGCTTTGATGGGGCCCTGTGGCCACAGGCATTGCCACAGCTGTGGGTCTTTTGGTAGCCTGGATCTTCACAGTCCTCACTGTGCTCTAGCAATACCAAAAGATGTCTGGTTTGCATTTCACAGATCACAGCTAACATTTTACAGATGAGAACTTGCAAAAACATGGAGTGGTGCTGACAAAATTTGCCATAATTCTATGGTGATTCCATGCCAGCAAGTGGAATGTCTTCTTTTTTTTTTTTTTTAAAGATTTATTTTATTTTTATTACAAAGTCAGGTATACTGAGAGGAGGAGAGATAGAGAGGAAGTGGAGCTGCCGGGATTAGAACCAGCAGCCATATGGGATCAAGGCGAGGACCTTAGCCACTAGGCCACGCTGCCAAGCCCGTGGAATGTCTTCTTGCCTTTGTTCCCATCAAACAACCCCAGGATTCAGCCTCACTGATGCCAAGTTGCTGTGAGAGAGATGCTGCCATTGTGGGTGGGATCACTGGGGTATCTTTCCTGTATGTGTTTAACCAGTGGTGTGTCTCGGTACTCTACAGAGGTTTTGGATGAAAGCCCAGTTACTCACCTTGTACCTGGGACAGTGTGCACAAATGCTTCCATTATTAATTCCAAGGTACAATGGCCTTTCAATACTCCAAACACAAAACTGTGGCCAATAGAAGAGTCCCATTTATTCCATTCCAGCTTCCATCTCTTTCTCATTTTTCTCATCCGAATTCTCACCTTATCCAATTCATTCCCTTAACAGTCTGTGCTGAGAGCAAGCAGAAAAGGCAAAATGGTCACCGCGCTTTCCTCTTTGGTAGTTCTCAGAAGGATCCACAGGCCAGGCGCACAATGGCTGCAAGGCCCCTTGTTGTGACTTCTCTTTCCTTCCTTGCTTCATGCCTCGCTCTCCTCCGTGCCCTCACGCAGCCTCACACTCTCCATTGCAGTGTGGGAGCTGACTGTAGTTATCCTGTATCTCTGACTAATGAAGTAGAAAACTGCTCAAGAAACATGCCATCCAAAAACCTACAGAGCCAGAATATGTTCTGGATCAACCAGAGTTCGACAGAGTGTTGTTGGGCACCTAGTTCATCATCTCTGAGTCCCGTTCTCTCTGTGAGTCAGGGAGCATTGGATCAAGGAGTGTTTAGTTTTCCCTCCGATTCTGTGGCATTCACAGGAACAAAATGAACTCTGCACCGCAAGGGCATGGAGAGGATCCCTTCAGTGTTGTCAGCTAGAGCGCTCTTTCTTTCCTCTCCAGCAGCAGGGGATAATTCATTGCAAATAAAACATGGTCCGCAGCCCAGCTTTGGAGAGGAGACATTTTTCAAATGTTGTTTCCATGAACTTTGCAAGATTTATTAGTTGTTGGATACAGGCAGTTGGGCTTGCCAGAATCAGCTCAAGGATGGGATTGAAGCTGTTCTTGGAGAGACCAGAACCTACCCAGGGAGAAGTGACATGCCACGGATCTGCAGCTGCAGCTACAGAGGTGGTGTGATGCATTGATCAAGTTTTATACTAAGAGTTCATCTTCATTTTTATCACGGTTAGGAAAATCATTTCATTTTCAATGATTTCTATGAATATCACATAGGAATATCCAGATCTTTAATTCATCTTGACATGAATAAAGTTCAATTGCACCTCACAGGGCACAAGTCTACCAAACACAGTTAGGCCGGTGATAACGGGAATGTTGATGGCCAAATACATACAATTTACTTTGCTTAAATATAATTAGAGATACTCTTTAGTAATTCCTGTCATTTGACTTTCATTTTTAAATGAATGATAAGAATATTGTGCCAAAAACCCCATTTTTTTCTGTGAGTTTATATGGAAATGAAATTATACCCAGGATTTTTAGGCTGTATATCTACAAATGTTTAAGAAAAGCACTAAGAAATCCTATGTTTGTAGATGTTCATTTCTTGCATAGAATTATGTATTTGTAAATTACGTAACAGAATTATGCTTTTGACAGAATTATAGAATAATGGGAAAACACACACACACAAAGGGGAAAGTTCTGCTATAGTTTCAATCTTTGGCTCCCCCCCAAAACTCATCTTGAAATTTAGTCTCTGGAGAATGCCTGCTAGGGAGAGCTCCATTTCCATGAGCAAGATGGATGCCGTCACGAGGCTCTTTGAACAGCCACCAGACTCCTGCACGTCGTCGCCATGTGAGGAGAACATCTCGGTCCTTCCAACGTCCACTGTGCGAGGACACGTCAAGGTGTCACTTTTGAGGGGGGGATGGGCTTTTCCTGGCAACCAACCTCTCAGCGCTGTCTCCAGGAATGTAAGAAATGACTTTGTGTTGCTCATCAGTCAGCTTTATCCAAGACGTTGTTAGAGCAGCAAGAACAGACCCAGACAGTTGTCCTTGATTCAAAGAGGTTAAGAAGAGGGAAGAGGGCCCGGCGGCATGGCATAGCGGCTAAAGTCCTCGCCTTGAACGCCCCGGGATCCCATATGGGCACCGGTTCTAATCCCGGCAGCTCCACTTCCCATCCAGCTCCCTGCTTGTGGCCTGGGAAAGCAGTTGAGGACGGCCCAAAGCTTTGGGACCCTGCACCCGCGTGGGAGACCCGGAAGAGGTTCCTGGTTCCTGGCTTCAGATCGGCGCGCACCGGCCCGTTGCGGCTCACTTGGGGAGTGAATCATCGGATGGAGGATCTTCCTCTCTGTCTCTCCTCCTCTCTGTATATCTGACTTTGTAATAAACTGAATAAATCTTAAAAAAAAAAAAAAAAGAAAGAAGAGGGAAGAAATTCCTATGGTTTGTGTAATTAGAATTATTTTTCTGTATCCTACGTAAATTTTCCATTTATTTATTGTCTGGTGGGACCCTCTCAAACCAGACCTCACCACCCTTCTTGACGCTGCTATGGTGGTGCAGAGGGTCTCATCCTGTATTTCTGTCACTCTTCCTTTCTAATAAATAAACAAAAATAAATATTTAAAACGTTCTTCTTGGATCTGTGAAAGTGGCTCTTAAATCAATTATGTGTCAAGAATCTATTTTTAAAAAGTCTCATCTGGCATCTATCAAGTCTGTCATGATCAATTACACCCACCAGTTCTTTAGAATCGGTGGTAAAGGTTTGACCAGAGAAGGAGCTGGTGTGGGTCGAATGACAACTTGAGTTGGCAGACGGGAAATGACAAATGAAAGATCCAAGCAGAGTCCTGCTGGACTGGGAAGTTCATCACACCCTACCGTCGGCTTCCGAAATATCCAGCGTGAGTACCGGCTGGCACTTGCTCAGAAAGTCTGGCTTTAGTTACTATGGCGTAGGGAACATCTGGCCCATTGGTAGGATAAGTTCTGCAAACTCTTGCTCTACCAAGGCAACCACAGGCAGGACTCACACTTCAATCTCAATAAATAACAGGATGATTTTTAAGTTAACAATTCTGTTTAGCCTGTGAATGATGTTATAAATATTCAAACAGCCCTCGACAGAATCAAGACCCTCCGCTTCTGCTACAAACAAATGTGTTTGGAGCCATTTCGTGATTGACCAACTTCACAAATTTCATTCTGAAGTGAGATGTCATACTACTTTAAGTGACTTTTAAACTATTTTATTTGCTTATTTATTTATTTGGAAAGTAGAGTAACAGAAAAAGGAAGATAAAGAGAGGTCTTCCATCTACTGGCTCTCTCTTCCAAGGATGGAGAGAGCCAGCAATGAATCAGCTTGAAGCCAGGGGCTTAGAACTCTATCTGAGCCTTCCGTGTAGGTGGCTCAGGTCAAGCAGTTGGGTCATGATCAGCTACTTTACCAAGCGCATTAGCAGGGAGCTGGATTGGAAGCAGTGTAACAGGGACAGGAACTGATGATCTGGTTCAGAATGCCAACATTGCGAGTGGTGGCATAACCCACAGAACTGCAATTCTACTTCCTAGAGTAATTTCTAAGAGTGTCTGTGCCTGAATGGTTGACGTGCCACACACATGGACAGCTGACCCATTGCCATCTGCCGTTTGGATATTTCCAGGAGTGAAGGTAGTTTTCCTCTAGCACCAACACCTTGCTGTTGATAGCTTCTGGTCTGTGTTGGCTGCATCTATTTGGAGAGTTGATCTTCTATAGATGAAGTTGCCCATGTGAGGAATAAATGCAGTGCTCTGCTTTGACATACTGTATCCATCTCATGACATCACTGCTGCACACAGAGAAAGCCTCATCAATTTTATGGACGTTTTAGCACATTGAGAGGGAAACTAAACTCAATGAAAAAGTATGTAATACCCATTCAAGTTACAACATTTAAAATATAGGAAAGAACACTAGGAGCTTATCTTTTCTAAGCTCCTCTCCGTTTTCCCCAGCTGAACACACGCAGTTTCCCACTCTCATCCTTGTAGTTTACCTTGTAAAGCTGCCCTGTATAAGCCTGAGCAAGTAGACTCTAAGCAGGACAGGCATGCAAATTTTCATCTAATATACAGAGTAGGAAGATTACACATACTCCAACCCCACTCACAGAATCTCCAGTGGCTCCGTTCTGTGCAACTGCCACGTCGTCTTGCTTTTCATTGTCTCTCACTCGCAGTCATTCCGCATTCTGCTCCTTGGGCTACTTTGCTTCATTGGAGGATTGAATTATCAACTCCTGATTTTTGTTGTTCCAGTACATTGTTTGTAAACAATTTGGGAGGTGTTCTCATTCTGAATCGAATGGTTTCTTTGTGCAGAGAACAACTTCTTCTTTGTATCAGAAACTCCTTTGGGGATATAATTGCAACTCATGTTACCATGTTACTCAGTGTATTTGTATTATGGATGTTTATTTCTGATATGGTAAACAACGAACTCTCCAACAACTAGAATTTGCAGTCAGTGGTGTGCGTTAGAATGCACAAGAACGCTGTGAGTTATTATGTTTACTCCATGGTGAGATTGTGGAACTGGCTTGCACTGAGATCATATTCCACTTCATAGTAATGCAAACTCTTAAACTGCTTCTCCTTTAAAACACTCTGAGACTACGAAGCCATGGGTAGTAAACTACTACACTGCCTGTATGAGAGCTGAATGGGATGTGGGACAGACTGGACCAGTCAGCTGTACCTCCTGGCAAGTATGGGAAGCAGGGTAGGGGGCGGGCCTGGTGGGGGTTATTGCAGGTTGCTCCTACTAGGGTGCAGCTCCCAGTAGTTTGGGTGAGGGCTGAGTGTGCAGTGGGCAGGATCGGGATGGGCTCTAGCACTCATTGATTTATATAGAAGACAGGGCTGGAGACAGAATGGACCCAGCAATTGCAACCACCAGTGTGTGCAACAGACCATGCCAGACCCTGTATTGGCAAGCGCATGCAAGAATCAGGTCTGGGATCACCTCAGATGAAATTTTTGTGGGGATTCCCCAAACTGAATCGCTGGACACAGCACCCAATCATGGAGAGAATTGCAGGTTCCATGGTCTGACTGTGGAGTTCATGTATCAGAGCTGGGCCTCCTCAGTGCCTTAGACTGAGCAGTGGGCAGCATATCTAGAAGCACATGGGGGATATGGCAGTGCACTGGAGCCTGCAGAGGACACCTGGTACCATAACAGAGGATGCATGACAGAACAAATTAATCCACTTCCCCAGCAAAGAGTTGGCAGTGAGTACCTGGGCAAACAGAAACTTTAGGTGGACTAATCAACCAGTGAATTCTGAAGAGATTTCATTGTGCTTGGAGTTGCAAGATGAGTAGTAATTCAGATCTGTTGAACTATCAAAACCTCTGGAGCCGGACCCTCAGAGCATGCCCCATGTCATGGACTCTGGGCTGGTGTCGGGTGGCCGTCCTCCATCCCAGGGTTCAGAGGTGTTTGGGACGCTGGGTGTGGCTTCTCCCCTTGTCTTCTCTCTTCCCCCAGATAAAGGAAGGAAAAAAAAGAGAATGTGGGAAAAAAAACACTACTCATTAAAGCATGCAAAATCAATCCAAACCTATGGCACAATGGAAGAAAGATGAATATGCATGAAAGAGCCAGCATTAGAGCAAAGCTTGGGGTGGATGGGCCTGGATGGGGACTTGGTCCTGGAAGAGGGCACTGGTGTGAGGTGGGGCATCAGGTGGCCAGCAGGTCCGCATAAGCTCTCTGACTAGTGTCTGCTTCTTGGGAGTCCTTCAAGGTTTCTCTGGCTTTCCCCACTCATTTCACATGGACCTTGGTGTTGTGACAGCTCCCAGTCCTTGATCATGAGAAAGCTAAGTATCAGGACATGTGCCAGAGTCCAGCTCCAGCTGAGTCCGGAACTTGGGAAGGGTGCGTGGATGAGGCGTGAAGAGAGAAAGAAAGGAGACGGACCACCAGATTCCTTGATCGTTGTGGACAAAGCGAGAAAGCTGTCCGCTTTATTTATACAGAAGCAGTACAAAGTTTTTTCTTAGGGGCATATTGACATAGCTTCAGGGGGACACAAATTACAACTTTTTGAGAAATGATTGAGGAAGGATTCCACATTCCTTGCTTATCTTGGCTTGCCAGTCTTCATCTGCTCGCCTCAGGTCTGGGCTATAACCTAGGTGCCATCTGTGTCAACCAGACCCCTACCTTGAATTATGTATGAGTTAAAAGGACTGGGGCCTTGGTCTATGGGGATCGGGGTTATTGACATTAGTTGGCCATAGGTCTGTAAGCTCACACAGTTTGTTAACCAAATAAGTAAAGCAAGGGTAAAAACGGCGGAAAGAATTGCAGTTAGCAATGAGCTAAGTTACTCTATTTAAGTTTCAACTCTACAATGGATGAGTGAGTGTTTCCAAAGACAATTCTACAAATTGTTTCAGTATTAGACAAGGCATTATCCATTCCAACATTGCAACCAAGAGTTTCTCAGTAGACAACACATCTTATGCAGTAATATATACTCCTAATACAACTCTTATTCAACTTATCTATCACTAAATGGGAGAAATACATCAAGAGAGAAAAAACATGAAGATCTAAGACAAAAAGTTATAAACATTACATTCCTCTACAACTGCAGGTTCTACAACTTCATAAGTGATCAAACCATAATCAAAAATATATCTTTATGATGTTAGTGAAATCACCCTGTATTTCCTCTAGCTAAAAATTTATGAAAACAACTAAAACAGCTACATTTTCTATATTCTAAAGAATTGCAAGGACAGGCTAACCTTTAAGACCACAGTAACCATATTTTTTTGCCTTAGCTGGATAGGCTTCAGGGTTACAGTAGCTATATTCTTCGTCATAGCAGTATGGCCTTTAGGGTCACAGTAACTATATTCTTTGTCATAGCAGAATGACCTTTAGGGTCACAGTAACAGGATAACTTTTAGGGTTCCTCTTATCAAGCCATTCCCCAGAAAGCATGCTAAATATCTGGGCCAGATTTTATGGCAATGGGTAAACAGCACAGACTTAATTATACTCCTGTGTGTAGTTAAAGGCCCACTCACCAGGACATCCTCAGTAACATTAACTCTTAAGCTCACATTGGTTGTAAAAGCCATCTCACAGGGGCAGACAATGCCTCAATAGATTACATAGTGGGGTGGTTGAGTGCCCATGCAAAGGGGGGTGAAAACTGCGTCAAGGTGGTCAGAGATGAATCCACTTAGCCCTGCTAAGCAGCTGGTAGCTCCCCGGGCCCTGCCAGTCAGGGAGCTGTTCTCTTCACACCTTCGTGTTATTCACACCTACTGCATGGACTCCATCAGACATGCTGTTGCAAGGAGCCAGGTGTCTGAGGAGCCCTGGGAAGCGGCAGCCTAGACAACTGCCCCATAGTCAAGGCCGCATGAGCGGTGGTGCGTCCTAGTGGAGACCTTTGCCAGCAGGCTCCCCAGTGCCGAGCGGAAGTGCACGGGAGAGGCAGCGTGAGGTGGAGACAGGGTGACCTGGCTCTGCTTGAACAAGTGCTTAACCCCCCTGCTTCCCATCGCTCACTTCCTAATGTGGAAGTGAGATGAATGCCACGAGGGGAACACACGAGGCATGCTGGGAAGTAGTGTTCCATTCTCTGTTGTTGCTTGTTCCATCTCCAAGATGCACAGGAGTTGCTAGGGACCACAAGAAAGGATGTCTTTCTGCCTTCTTTCTCCTTTCATCTCGAAGCACACGCAGATACTGCATTTAAAGAGTAGAACAGAACATTTTAATTGATGTTCTAAAAATAAGATTATAAAGTATGTAAAAACATGTTATATCAAAATATCAGCACTTGAGCTGGTGCTGTGCTGATCCAAAGCCAGGAGCCAGGAACCTCCTCCAGGTCTCCCACGCGGTGCAGGGTCCCAAGGCTTTTGGCCGTCCTCGACTGCTTTCCCAGGCCACAAGCAGGGAGCTAGGTGGGAAGTGGGGCTGCCGGGATTAGAACCGGCGCCCATATGGGATCACGGCATGTTCAAGACGAGGACCTTAACCACTATACTATGGCGCCGGACCCATAATAAATCTTAAAAAAAAAAAAAAAGGTAAAATAACAACAGAACTGCACACAATACAAAAGCACCCTTTTACTTCAAGATTTACCCAATTCTTTAGACTTCACACAGTAAAATCCAGTTAGTAGAAAGATATTTAATTTTTGCATGGTATAATTGATTGAAAAAGCAAAAGATCGTAAACTTAAATTGTCAAGTGGAAAATAAGTTTAAAATAAGTTTAAATGGGCATTTTTAGGCAATTCAGGATTGGATTATAGTCTGTTACTTGTAATTCTTTTCTGTCACTTTGAAGCCTGCATGGTAATATGTTGTTCTTGCTCCACTATAATATTTTATTTCACTGTAATAAATGGCAATTAAGTTTTATCCCCTGCATTTTTTTTTTTTTTTTTTTGGTGATTTTGAAAAGACACCCATTCCTTTTCCTAATGTTTCATGTGCTCTAAAGTCAGAGTCATAAAGCCCTTTGCAGTGTCACTTTGCAAGAGGGACATGTTGCAGCCCTGGGACATGGTTCAGGTGTCTTTATTAGCTTTGTTCCTCTGCTGGAATACAAGCCTATGTCCCAGCACTCACAGGGGAGACAAGTATTGAGTGAAGGTGCTTGTCTCTGAGTCGGAGTGCCTAAACTTGTTCCCTGTTTAGCTGCTCATTCCAGCTTCCTGCTCCAACTCCCCACTCTTGCAGACGCTAAGAGGCTGCGGGTGGTGACTCCAGTAATCGGAGCCTTCCCACGCGTGGGAGAACTCCATGCGTTCACCCGATCCAGCCCTTGTCATGATGGACATGTAAGGGAGTGAACAGCAGGTAGGGGCGCTGTCCCTCTGCCTGCCTGAATAGATTTTGATATCTCTCTGCTTCTCATGTAATATTAAAGCAAAATTCACAGAGAAAGTTCAATGAAAAGATAAGTTTACTTTTGTGGAGAAAAATAGAAATTACATGTGGTTCCTTCATAACACGCACTTTCCATCCGCTTTTTGAAGTTCTCTTGTACTTGGAAACCATGGGTCTCATTTTTCTACCTCTCTCTTTTTTTTTTAGTAATAAAAGTTAGTTTAAGGAAAAATGAGAAGTAAACACAGCCGAGACCCTACTACAAACAACGTTCACAAAGCAATGTAACATCCAGGAAGGAGAAGCTTCTCATTTTCTATGTTCCTGGCTGTTCAGCTAACAAGAGAGGAAAAGTTAACCTTTAAAGTTTCTGGTTGTTCCACAGTGTGAGATGGGATAGTGAAAGACAAAATCTGAAAGTGAGAGTAGAAAATTGTGGAAGGTTTGTAGAAAGGGAATTTTTATGTGTTTTGATTTATAGCAGCGAGTCTGAAAGATGTAATAAAATGTATTAAAATTTGCCGAAGTTGGCTCATCTTGGATGGATTTATTCACAAGCAGGGGAAAAATCGTGAAAGCTTTAATGCCAAATATTATATTAAAGCTGGAACTTGACGTTTTACCGAGACAGGTAATTTATATTAGAATTCCTAACAAAAAGTCAGAAAGGATGGATTTTTTTCCCTTTTGTAGAATCTGTTTTACAGGAGAGTCTGCAGCTGTGTTGGGCAGGTCTGCTTTGTTTATGAGCATTATGGACAGTAACCAGCTTTGTGCTCAAGCCAGACATCCCGTCCTCCTACAGATGCCTCAACTTCTCAAATGATGTTGGAATCGGCCATGACATCTTACTGGCTCTTTCTTTAAGTAATGAGTTAAATCAGAATATTTGATGTGTGCTCATTTCATAGGTGCTTGAGAGCCATAATCTTACATTTTTGAAAAATATACTTTAATATTTTATTACTAATATATAATTAATATATTCATTAAGAAGGAATTAGATTTTGATTTTCTGCATTAGCTTAGGTTTGAGCCACATCCTGATGAGACAAGCGGCTGGTATGACAGAAGGCTCTCGCAGCCTCGACCTTGGCTGTGGCGGTGGGGGCAGGTGAGGGAAGCCATGATGCAGAGTTGCCTGGGCAGACATGGGCGTTCCCATGGAAACCACTTCCACGGAGGTCGAAGTCCGTGAGGAAAGGGTGCTCAGCAGGGCATTGCTGAGGGGTTCTGTCTGTGAGGACTTGGGGGACACTCCTGAGGATGCCTGACCCCTCACAGGACTTCTTAAGGATATGGAATTTTCTAAGTTACTCACGAGAGTGACACAGAGAAACTGCAATCCTTTCATATTCCTAGACTGGCATGGCTGAGAAAGGAATAAAGATAATGACAAGATTTTGTCATTGATTTCTTGACATGGATTAAAAACAAAAATGTACCACAAGCCTCATGGGAACATTGGCTTAAGGATCTAGACCTTGTACTGGCGTCATGTCTCAGGAGCTGTGGGACTTGAGGCAAGGCATTGCTGAAGCACAGCTTCTCGTTGCTGTAAAATGGAGGCTGGCCCAGCCCTGAGGATTACAGAAGCAGGCCTGTCTATTCCACACGTGTCGCATGCAACATGACAAGTCAATATTGATACCTCACGGAGGGTTCAGAACTTCTCTAAGAAGTTCTGAATGATGATTGTCACTGTGATCCTTTTTTTTTTTTTTTTTTTTTTTTTTTTTTTTTTTTTTATATATAATCCATTTTATTGTATTGTTGTTGACAATCTTTACATAGTTAACTATAGTTGAAGGAAAATCAAGAAAGAGAAGGAAAAAAAAAAAAAAAGGTTCAGGGGGATAGGGAGGTGGGCAATGCTATTATGTCCATATTGTTTCCATCATGTATCTGAGGTAAAAGGGGATATTGAGGGAGAAGCCCCACCCGGTTTCCCGCCCACCCCAAGTCCCATATGTGGGGCATGCTCTGAGATATGTGCTCAAGTGGAGTTAATAGTTCTCCAGTTATGAGTCACTGCCAGTTTCGCTCGATGAGGTGGTCCACTGATTGATATGGTCCATCATGAAGTCTCCATTTGTCCCATATTTCGCTGCCAACATGTAGCTGAGATGAATGATTGTCCTATTCTGTCTTCTGTCTTTTCTTGGTTAGAATTCTGAGTCCAGCAGTTCAAGTGGGGAGATCTCCAAAGATACTTTGAGGTATTCCCAGACCAGATTCTTGTATGTTCTAGCAAGCACAGGGCCCGGCACAGTCCATCACCCTGATCAGCTGGTGGTTGCAATTGCTGTGTTGGTTCTGTTTTCAGTCCCGAGTTGCACTGGAACCAATGGGTGTTGCAGTCCAGTCTGGTTCGGCCCTTACATCAACCAGTGGGAGCTGCAGCCTAGTCGGGGCGACCCACAATAACCCCCACCAAGCCTGCCCCCTACCCTGGTTTGCCAATTTGTGTAGCAGAAGACCAGTCTGTCCCCCTTCCCATTTGGCTCTGGTACTTGTCAATGGGTATTAAAGCTTAGTTCTATCTAATCGACTCAACCATCCAGCCCTCACAGATGTTGTTGAGTGCCTCTGTCTAGCCATCCCAGCCCCCGTCCTAGTTTTCATGCCCTCCCACGGGAATAGTGACCCAAGAAGGGGGAACCCACTTTTTCCCTCCCAGGTCTCTCTGTCCCGGTTTATGCACTCTTTAGGTGGTCCTGTGATTTGACTCGACAGAATTAGTCCCCAGTGCCAGCTTCTGCCAGCTGATGCTGTGGCCCTGATCTTGTCCACATGCAGCGCACAGGTGTTGTAGCCTTGCTTAGTCGTGTCTGTCTCTATCCCAGCCAACACTCTCCAGTGGGAGTGGTTGTCCAGCGAGGGGACCAGCCCCTTAACCCCCCCGCCAGCTCTGCCCCTCCCTTCCTGGATCTCACGTGTGCTGGATGGGTGTTGCATTCATATCCAGTACAGGCAACCACGCCCTGGCGTTCCAGAATGTCACTGTGATCCTATGAGGATGTAAAGCCATCATCGGCAAGCTCTAGATGACATTTGTGTCATTTCCGCCTGGTGGAGTCAGGATCTGAACCCAGGTGATGCTCCTGCATTGCCTGTGTGGCTGCCCCTTTGCTGTGTTGAAATGTGAGAGTTCGGCATGTCTTTGAGGGCCTACGTGGTATATACAGTGTTAATTTTGCTGTTATTCTTGTCTTCAAGGTATTCATCCTCTAACACAGTGCTGAGGTGGAGGATACTTCTGCCAAGCAAATCTCATCTCAAAAGAAAGTTGAACATCACCCACCCTCCCTAAAGCCTTTGGTGAAGCGGACTGACTGTCTTCACTTGCGTCTTCCACTCTTGCTATGATGATGGTAATATTCTCCACAGTCTTTTTCCCAATCCAGAATTGAATGTGTTTCTTCAAAAGTCAGAGCCCCATGGAGATTCTAAGGCAGAGGAGCCACCGGGTTCTGAGCTCGTGTGCAGAAGCAATCTTTTTCCAGAAATGCTGGTGTATGCCAGGAGTGTTCAAATATTCCACGGGACATGTGTGTTGTTACAAAAAACTGAATTGCTTTCAAAATGTTTTTGCATCAAAATAAGTTTATCTTTAGGAGTTTTCTTTTTTATTTGGGAGAGAAGGAAGAGATATAGAGAAACACACACACACACACACACACACACACACACACACACCCCTTTCATCCATTTCTTCTCACCCTACAAATGCTTACAGCAGTCAGGGCTGCGACTGAGGCTCGAACAGGGAACTGGGAACTCTCCCACGGAGGCAGCAAGGGCTCATTCACCTGCTGCTTCCCAAAGTCTGCATTAGCAAGAAGCTGGAACGAGGAGTTCAACCCAGGCCTCCAACCCAAGTACTTCTCTGTGATATATGAGTGTCTCCACTTTTAGGTAAAATGCTTGCTCGAATAAACTTCTCTTTTTAATTCCTTTTTCTAAAGCCTTTTTGAAGTCCACTCACGTATGAGGCTCAGGTTGAAAAGAGTAAGCAGCCACATGAAGCTTTTCAGAATAAACAGCATCTTGCACTTCTGAGGACACATGCACCATGCCCCCGGTGTAGGATGCCGTCCAACAGATAACGCTCAGAAGGTTAGAACACGGTGGGTGAGCAGGCAGCATGCAAATGTGTACACTGGCACAGCCTTTGTGCTACACAGCAGAGCTGCGCTGTGGCACTGGCTGTGGCATTTGGCCAGCCCTTTACGCAGCATGCGTTTCAGCTCAGTGCAATCGAAAGAGAGCCAGACATGTGAATGTTCCAGAAGATTGCTGCAAGACTGGCCTAGGAATGGCTGTGATGGCTGCAAACACCACACGGATGCACAGGGAAGTTACTCTTGGACTTCCTATCAATGGTTTTACTTTTTTTTAAAGATCCATTTATTATTATTGGAAAGACAGATTTACAGAGAAGAGACAGAGAGAAAGATCTTCAATCCTCTGATTCACTTCCTAAGTGGCCACAATGGCCAGAGCTGAGCTGATCCAAAGCCAGGAGTCAGAAACTTCTGGGCCTGCCACGCTGATGCAGGGTCCCAAGGCTTTGGGCTGTTCTCAACTGCTTTCTTAGGCCACAGGCAGGGAGCTGGATGGGAAGTGGAACAGCCAGGACATGAACTGGCACTCATATCGGATCCTGGCGCATGCAGGGTGAGGACTTTAGCCATGAAGCTACTGCACTGGACCCCAGTGGTTTTGCTTTAAGACCCAGTTTTACCCGTAGACTTTCATTTTGATGGTGTTTTCTTTAGGCAGTTCTCAACATTCTTACGCTGTTACGTGTAATTCGTGAAATGTCTTTCTCTCCCTTGGTTTGCAGATACATACAACCTGACATCTGCTTCCAGCTTCAGCGTGGATTCCTCGACCTCCAGCCATTGTCTCACCGTTCTGGCTGGGATCCTGCACTCAGTCCTCAGATCCAGTGGGGATCGAGTTAGGAAGCATCCAGGCAGCTTGACAAGTAACCGACACACTCGGTATATGGACTCTTTTAGAATCTAGAGACACATTTGTTCTAATTAGGCTTTGGCCTTCGCGATAGTTGCCCCTGATTTTTGTCCTTTAGGAATAGGGATCTCCCTCATTCTTTAGTCTCACAAGTGTCTGTCTGTACCCTACATGACTTAGGGGTTCCACTACCCGATTCTGGGACCCACTGCCTTTTGTGAAATGCTTCCCCAGCAGTCCTTGCTCTGTGTGCCCCCAGGCCCCCTCTGAGCCTCCCCTTCCCTTGTGCAAGGTCCTGCTTTGCTGTGTTCCAGAACACCCATGAGGCTGAGGTGGAGCACTGTGGCTTCCATCGGCCTGTGGCCTGCTCAGGTGTACCTACACTCAGTAGTCACAGCAGGAAGGATTCCCAGGTGTGGCTCCAGCCACCGTCCCCCATACCTCTTTCCATTGTATCCACTTCGCTCTGTCCAGTAGACCCCTTGATACGAGTCAACTTGATATATCATAAATGTGTGACATTCTTATTATGCATTCACAATTTTATCACAAAATGATTATAAGCTATTGTTAAAATAGTCCATCCCTGGTGAAAGATCTGATTCGTGCCTCATATTCGTCACTTGAAATAGATGGCCGTTATGGAGTGTGAAACATGTTCACTTTAATTTCACTCTCTGTGCTTTGAATGGAGATTCCAGACCATTCTTCATCTCTTTCAGGAGCACTCATTTCCCGAGGGACACTTGGAATGAGGAAGGAGCAGACCCTGGGGCAGCCATGGCTCATATTGCAGACTGTATTATATTCTTCCAAGTGACGGAAGATGTTAGTCTTTTCGTGTTCCATGGAAATAGAGAATACTTCACTCTAAATAGTTACCTTCTCAGCACTTCTACAACTCAGTTGAAAACTTGAATCAATTGTAAACCACACTGTTGAGGAATAGTGAACCTTAATGGCAAGTGTATAAAATAACAATGAGTGGTCAGACCAGAAACTCCGCAGTACTGGGTGAGGATGAAATCTGGAAGGTATTTTTTCTACTTACATATCATCATGTTCTGCTAATTCTTGATTTTCTTTCACTTAAATAAGATTGATTTAAGACAATACAGTTATTATTTTATCTTTCAAATTGATTTTGTTTCATTTTTAAAATTGAACATTTGAAACACATAAAGGAGAGAGTAAGATCTACTGTAATTTCCCATTAATATGGGATCACTGCTTTCATTTTGCTGTATGTTGATTCAAGACATTTTCTGTGCATCTATATATTATGTTTTTATATAAAGGAGAAATTTCTAAACCTGAATTTTCTGAAATGCCCTTTTGCTTAGCAATATAGCTTAGATATTTTCATGTAAAACAGAAATTATTCTCTTGCATAAATATACACTATTTTAAAAAATCAACTCCTTCTTCTAGGCTTCTGTTTTGTGTGGAATTTTCACTTTATAAGCAGTGCTCCATTGCATTGGCTTTGCACTTTTGTTAAAGATCCATGGGCTGCCTTTCCATGGCTCCCAGGAAGGGACCTACCCAGCATCATTCTTGATTCCTGGCTGACTTAAAGGGACACTGTCATCATGTCCTGCAAATTTAGCTGCAGAACAGTTTCAAACCCTTTGCAACAAGAACTCATTGAGGTGGCATCAACCTTGACTTTCAAAAGCAACACGACAAAAGGTCATGTGATCGTATCTGCATCGTAGATCTGAGAGGACCTGGTATAGAAATCAGGTGACAGCTGGTGCTGTTGTGGCCATTGAAAACTCCTGATGTCAGCACAAGCCAGGAATAGCAGCCAGTGAGCTGTGCTGGACGCTGCTGCTACTGCAGGAACAGCTCTATTGGCTGAGCCTCCCCATCCTTACACACCAGATCCCGGCAGCCTTCCATTGGTGCATCTTCTGCCATTTTATGTGAACTAAACTATCATTGCTGTGTGCAGCTCAAAGTCTGCTCCATGCTGTGTGGACGCTGCCATCCCATGCAACGGGGATTTCACTCCCTGGGTCTGATGTGGAAGACACTGGCCCGGATTACACATGCCTGGCCCTATCTCTCGTGAACACCCGTGCGTGGGAAGTTACGTCTCATAACCAAAAGAGATGGAAGAGGAAGAGCAAGTTGCTGCTGGAAACCTGTCACCAAGAAGGAGTTTCGAGTGCACAAACTGTCCCAACTCTTGAGTGTACGCATACTCAACCTGAACTGTGAACTGGACTGAAGGCTCGAGTGCCCTCTTTGCCTTGCAGCAACTCTCTATTGAAGACCAGAGTACCCAGTCCAACACAGAACACTGAACTGTAGCTCCCACCTTTCAGCCCACCCAATGGGTCACAACCACGGTGGATCATCTCAGGATGCTCTTCCACTGTTTTGGAGGCAAAATGGAAATAAAGACAATGGAAATACCAGTTTCTGGGGGTTTAAGCCTTCCAGCAGGCTCCGAGATCACCCAGGGTGAAGCAATGGATTTCTATGGTCATAAGAAACACCAGAGACAAACTGTTGAGAAGTGTCCATTTATTCAGAACAAATTCCAGTGTTATAAAGGTTAAGGAAGGGGAGGGCAGGAGGGCATCTTCCAGCAGACCAACTTCTATCCCACCATCCCCCAAAGATACTGTCATTGGATATAAGGCACGTCTATCTCCCTTGGCCTTCAGGTCATTTTCCACGCGTATTCTCCTTGACCTTCTGATCATGTTCCACATGCATTCCCCTTGACCTTCTAGCCCTGTCAGAGGTCACACTCCTTGTGCCTCAGACCGTGGGGAGGGAAGCTCTGAGTCACGCCCATCAGTTTGCAGGTGATACCGACACCAGTTTCTTCTTAAGACAAAGCTTGAGACTGTGTTTGTGTAGCTGTATAATTTCTTGACTCTGTATTTTGTTTTAGTGATTTCTGTGTGTCCCAGTGCCAGTGCCATGGAACCCTTTTGATGGTGCAGTTTTATAAGTTGTCAGATTGTACCATCTTTTTGACTTTGCTCATCTTCAGCATCATGATGGATATTGTTTCTTTACTTGCCACATGTGCTTTATTTTTATTATTTTATTTTGGTTTTTTATTCAGTTAATTTAAAATATTTCTAGTAACATGATTTATTTGCAGAGAAATGCCTTTAATGCATTTTTACATTTTTGCATGTGGGAGGTTATACATTTAAGGACAATAGAACTTTAGAATTATTTCACACTCTTATGAGTGTGGTATATGACAGCAAAATACACACACACACACACACACGTACACACACAAGCTGAATTCAGTAGACCAACAAGTTACACTGAAAACTATGCATTAATATTTGTAGTGTAAAATGTAGAAGATCTACACTTAAAATCCAAGCCTGGAAAATAGTTTATCTAATCTAAAACAATGTATGTTTCAACATAATTATTATGAAATCTTGTGCTAGCAATGTAAAATGGAATTTATGATGTATTTATACTACAATGTACCCAAAAAGGAATAGAAATATTTATTTGATATTTACATTGAAGTTACCTATGGTAATAGCATCTGAAACCTTTTTCATTAAATAATATATTTTATTATAATTACATATGCATTAAAATAATTTGTCAAATTTAATTGTATCTAAGTTAATATAGTTTATAAATATATAACTGGATGTCTACCAATACTTGCGTCTGTTTTCAAAGCTTTTTTTAAAAAATTGAAATAAAAGGGAAGATGAGAAGGGAAGAGAAATGAAGAAATACATCATCATACATTTAGAATTATATTATTTAAATTCATTTTGTCAGTAGTCATGAAATTGTTTGCTGGGATTTTGATTGAGAGTGCATGACATTCACAGATTCAGTGGGAATAAACTTGAAAACTCCTGGGCAAAATGAATCTTCATATCCAAAAATATAGAATATGGCTACACTGCAAAAAGTGCAGGCAAAATTGAATTAAAAGAATGGCTTATGTTAGAATTCCATTCTTCTAAAGGTTGCGTAGTGTTCCATAGAGTAGATGTGCCACAGTTTCTTTATCCATTCTCCTTCTTCTTCTTCCTTTAAGATTTAAGATTTACGATTTTAGGATTTAAGAGGAGCAGAGACAGAGAGGAAGGTCTTCTGTCCGATGATTCACTCCCCAAGCGGCCACAACAGCCAGAGCTGAGGCAATCCAAAGCCAGGAGTCAGGAGTTCCTCTGCGTCTCCCACGCGGGTGCAGGGTCCCAAGGCTTTGGGCCGTCCTCCACTGCTTTCCCAGGCCACAAGCAGGGAGCTGGATGGGAAGTGGAGCTGCCGGGATTAGAACCGGCGCCCATATGGGATCTTGTCATGTTCAAGGCGAGGACTTTTTACCGCGACACTATCGCGTTGGGCCCTATGCATTCCTCTTTTGACTGGCATCTGGGTTGGTTTTTCTGTCTTTGATATTGTAGATTGTACTTCTGTAAATGTAGGATTACTGGTCATTTTCTCATACGCAGATTTTATTGCCTTTGGATATATTCCCAAAATTGGGAGAGCATTATGCTCAGTGAAATAAGCCAATCAACAAAGGACAAATACCAAATATTCTTTCTGATATAAGGCAACCTTTATGCAAACTACAATATATAAAAATGCATATATATACATATGTAAATATACATATATTAATCTAATGGAACTGTGCATAATGAAGACTAGCATACCAGGAAGTGAAGATATGGTGCAGTATGTATCCCAATGAAAGTGTTAAATACGTCTTGACAACAGGACATTGGTCTTTCTACTCTTGTGTATACCTACAAGGTTACGATACCCTCAAATAACAGAATGATGGACTCAAGACCACATTTGAAGGATTATGCTATTGTTACAATATAGGGGAATCAGTGGAGGGGAATGTAGAGTGTGGAAGGAGGAATACTTAAAATACGGAACTGTATCATGAAAAGAAGAGAAAAGAGTAGGAAAAAAGAAAAGGTTATTTTGCTGCAAAATACTTGAAGTTCATACATTTTTTCCCATAATGCACATTTTTGCCAGGATTTTTGAATACTCCTTTTGTAAATGGATTTCAAAACTTTATGAATCAAAATGCATGTATGTTTCATTTCTAATTTCTGCCAATTTTTTGAGGCATCACAATATAGTGCTACGTAATTAAATCCTGTATTTTTCATCAGTGTATTCTGCATATGGATCCTGCACATGTTCTATTAGATTTACACTTAAGGTTGTAATTTTAAAACATTTGTAGCTGATTGTAACTGAATGGCACTGTTTCAGTTGTTGATTGTTTGCTTATAAAGAAGCAATTTAATTTTGTTAACCTTGTATTCCATTGTCTTGCTGTAGTTGCTTGTTATTTCAAGAATAGTTTTTTTCTGTCAGTTGTTTGTCAATTTCAACTTAGATAATTATTCTGTCTTTGACTTTAGACAGTTTTGTCCATTGCTCTTAAGTCTACCAGCTAGTTACTTACTTCCTTTTTCTGTCATATTGCACCAACTAGGATTTCCAGTGAGGTATAAGAAGTTGAGTATGGGGTCCAACAGGATGACTCAATAGATAAAGCCTTCCTTGCAAGCTCCGAGATCCCATATGGGCACTGGTTCTAATCCCAGCAGCCCCACTTCCCATCCAGCTCCCTGCTTGTGGCCTAGGAAAGCAGTCAAGGATAGCCCAAAGCCTTGGGATCCTGCACCCGTGTGGGAGACCCAGAAGAAGTTCCTGGTTTGGATTGGTTGAGCTCCAGCTGTTGCAGCCATTTGTAGAGTGAACCAGCGGATGGGAGATCTTTCTCTCTGTTTCTCCTTCTTTCCATAAAATCTGATCTGTCTTTTCAATAAAAAAATAAATAAATCTTTCAAAAAGATGATTATGATGATAAAGAAAGTAATCTTGCCTTGCTTATGACCTTGGCTAAAATAAAAAAAGATATCAGTGTGAAGATTTTAGGTTTCAATAGATAGGACTTGTTGAGTCAAGGAAGTTTGCTTCTACTTTTTGCTTTTGTGTAAGTTTTTATGTAAAGGATACTATATTCTGTCAAATATTTTTCTGCTTCAGTTAGTATGTTGAACCAGCCTTACACACCCTTACTTTCTTTGAAAATACGCTGTTGGATTTGGTATGCAATCTTTTTGCATCAGTGCTGATGACAAATAACTGGCCTATAGTATTCCATCCTTTTAATGTCCTTTTGTGGTTTTGAGATTGGATATTTCTTGTCTCATGAAATGATTTAAGAAATATTATTCTAATTCTATTTTCTCAAAGAGATTGTAGGGACTTCGTGTCTTCCTTAAATATTTGGTAGAATCCATTAGTAAAACTATCAGTTTTGGTACTCTGTGAAAGTGATTATTGATTCAATGTCTTACTAGACTTGTCCTGTCATAGCCTCGATTTCTCCTGCATATTTGACAGTTTATATGAAGTTCCTTCTATTTATGTTACTTGATTTGTGATCATGGAGTTCTTCCTCACATTTGATCGAATGGCTATGCGATCCACTGCAAACATTTGTCTTTCCTTTAGGATACCGATGCTGTCTGTCTCGGCTGGTTTTCCTTGGTTACATTGTCTAGGGATTTATCAATGTTGTCATTTTTTAAAAAGGTTTATTTATTTTATTACAAAGTCAGACATACAGAGAGGAAGAGGGACAGAGAGGAAGATCGTTTGTCCAATGATTCACTCCCCAAGTGAGCCGCAATAGCCAATGCTGCATCAATCCAGAAGCCAGGATCCAGGAGCTCTTCCGGGTCTCCCACGCAGGTGCAGGGTCCCAAAGCTTTGGGCCGTCCTCGACTGCTTTCCCAGGCCACAAGCAGGGAGCTGGATGGGAAGTGGAGCTGCCGGGATTAGAACCGGTGCCCATATGGGATCCTGGGGCATTCAAAGATGAGGACTTTAGCCGCTAGGCCACGCCGCCGGGCCCAATGTTGTTCTTATTTTCAGATAACTAGTTTTGGTTGTGTTTGTTTTCTGTATTATTCTCCTGATTTCCATTTCTGCTCCAATTTTTCCATTTTATTTCTTTTAACTAATTTAGGTTCAAATTTCCCTTCTGTTGTATATATTAAGGTAGAAGTTTAGATGATCGGTTTTAGAAATTTCTTTGTACTAGTATACGTATTTTGTGCTGTGAAATTCCCCTTAAACATTGCCTTCACTGAGCCTCAAAACATTTATGACATAGTTTTAAAAAGATTTCTTTTTATTGGAAAGTCAGAAATACAGAGAAGAGGAGAGAGAGAGGGAGATCTCCTTCTACTGGTTTACTCCCCAAGTGACCACAAGGGCCGGAGGTGAGTTGATCCAAAGCCAGGGGCCAGGAGCCTCTTCCGGGTCTCCCATGCGGGTTCAGGGTCCCAAGGCTTTGGGCCATCCTTGACTGCTTTCCAGGCCACAAGCAGGGAGTTTGATGGGAAATGGGGCTGCCAGAATACAGCTGGCACCCATACAGGGTCCCAGCATGTGCAAGGCAAGGACTGTAGCCACTAGGCTACTGCGCCAGGCCCAGGACTTATATTTTTTAATATATTCAAAACATTTAAAAATGACTTGTAAAAACTTATTTACACAAAGTGAGAAAATTTCACAATACAATAGAAGCACAGTCCGACCTCCTCTCACATTACCCTCCCTTCTGCCCACATTCCTCACTCACTCTCCTCCTTCCTTGAATTTAAAAAAAAAAAAAAATGTACAATGGCATGCTTATATTTCACTTTGCGATCGCAGACTTATCACATCACTGGGTAAAGAATTCAACAAATAACCAACAAGAAAGAAAAAAAAAAAAACAACAACTTTTCCATTCCATCAAGAGATACAAACTGTAAAGTATGTCACATAGTTGGTATTGACAATTTCTCTTGAGATGTCTTTAAACTACGTGTTATTCAGAAGTGTATTGATAAATGGATGTTTTGAAAATTTCTAGCTGTTTTTTCTGTATCTGGTTTATAAATGTGTTGACATGTGTCAAATAAAATTGTTTGTATTTATGGTGAGAATAGTTTATTTTAATATGGACATACCTTGTGAAACAATCACCACTACCCAACTAATTAAGCTTGCTCAGTACCTTGTATAATGACCAGTCAAGTTAGGGGGTAAGAACAATTGAAGTTTATCCTCTGAGCCAAATTCGCAGGCAGTACACTGCCTTTATCCACAAGGGATGTGTTTGAAACTCTCCAGTGCGTCCTGAGACTGAGTAATACTAAGCCCTGTACTCTTTTATCACAAATACACACGTCACACAGTTTAATTTATAAATTAAACAAGCACACCAACAACAAAAGTGTTAAAGAGGAATAAGTATAAAAATACACCATATGGGAAAGTCAATGGTTATAATCTCTCTCCCTCTCCTGAAATGTCTGACTGTACTCTCACCCTTTCAATGTAAAAAAGCATTCTTAGCCCTTTCTTTGATGTAGCCTAACTTTGAGCGTTACTGGTCTTGCACTTCGGGGCTGTTATGAAGTTAAGTGTTACCTCACCCTAAGCACTGCACTGTGGCAGCTCCTGAGAGACTGGTGTGCAGGGACCATCCCCGCATCAGCACTGCGCCAAGGGGTCACAGCCCATGGGGGAGCACAATGGCACGAGACTTCATTATGCTGCTCAGAAGAGACTAGAGCTGAACACTTACGGATTAATTATTTCTGGGATTTTGTGTTTTAATAATTTGGGGCCGCTGCTTTATACAGTAAGGGCGGTTGCCTTGTACGGCACACGACTCTATTTACCATGCTGTACCTTGGCAAGTCCTAATTCCCAGTTCTTCCCATTTTGGCTTCAGAGCGTACTTTGCATTCTTGCTGTTCCTTCAGACTGGCTAGGTAGTGTCTGGTGGTCCAGAGTGAGGTCTAACTTGGTCAGTGCTCCGTACGAGCCGAAGAATGATGTGTGTTCTACCGCGATTGCCTGAAATATTCCACAAATGTCAAATGGACGCAGCTGCTTCATGGCGCTCTTCAGTTCATCTGCGTCCTTACAGTTTTCCTTAAGTAACACTACTCTGCTTCACCTTACACTTGAGTTTTCCTAAGGTTTCCTTCTTGTCCCCTATGGCATTGTGATCATTTACCTATCTTTTCCCTTGACTATAGCCATCCACAATTTTCTTGCTATCATTATTTTGAACAAAGAGCTATCAACTTGATCAAGGATGAGTAAGTTAAAATACTTTTTATGTTTAATCTTATATTGTACTTTTCACCTTTAGTATCTTTTTCATCTTTTAGTATTTTTTCATCTTTTGTATCTTTTTCTTCATGTTTATATTTTCTTAGTGATATGTAGTTAACATTCTTTAATTTCTAAACACGATGTATCTTTGCTCTTGAAATATATTCACAATAGTGTCTTTGAAGTTTTTTTTTCACCAGTCCAATATGTGAACTCCCTTACAGGCAATTTCAATAACACTTACTTCTCTGAAAGCATATTCATCTACTTTTTACACTAAAATTACCTCTTTTAATATACTGAGCAGACCAAATGCTAACAATATGGATTGGGTGTAGTGGAAACTATTTCCATGTTCTCTCACAAGAACAGTCATGTGCACCACTCTGTTAGTGATATTTGGATAATGAGAAAAACAGATAGTTTCAGTTTTAGAAGAAAATACTTAGGGAAAAGGATATCTAAGATAATCTTGGGGTTCGTGGGTAAAAGATTAACAAATGCAATATATATAAATGTGTTAATATTTTGACCCCTTTCCTTTTTTTTTTTTTTAATATTTTACAGTTCCAAACCTACACAGGTAACTAGATACAATACATCTACTTTGCCTCACGGATCTTTACACCATGGCTGCAAATCCTGATCCTTCTGCCCACCTGTCTGGTGATACTTGGCCTGTTCACAGAAGGGCTCATCTCGCTCTCACATGCCTGCTCACAGACAAGGCGCTTCTCTGGGCTCACACGTTTTTCAGCTCATCCTCACTAACACTCGAGTGTTGCCGGTAAAGCCGCCCCGTCAGCCAGTGCTCCTCTGAGGGACTTCTGGGTTCGGAGCTGTTGACGTCTACATGTCCATTTTCCAAGTATCCATTCTGAGTTCACGTGATGCTAGGCTGTGATCTATGAACAGACATAAGGACAACACTTGCCCAAATTGTCACATGTTCTTCACCTAAGTGTCAGAATCACAAAAAGAATTTGCTAGGAACAATTGATTTAGTTTATTTTAGATTCAAACTTAACTCTTATCAAATTCTTATCTGTGAACAATTCATAAAAAGAAAATATTTATATCTCCAAAAGATTTCAGATATTGTGCAATCTCATTCGTTACTTACAAGTGTTACCTAATGCGCTATAATTTAATCTTGCGCCAGCTGGCCTATACTCATGGTCTTAAACATTCAAATGTTCTGCTTTTATTTTGTATTTAAGCTTAGATTATTATCTAAATTCAGCGGTATAAATTTAATCGGGATGACCACCTTAAAACAAAACCAGATGCTTAATTCAAGAGATCATTGATATTTATGCCAAGAATGTGTTTGACCAATTAAAGATAAGAGGTGCCAAAGAAAACTGCAATATTTCAAAAACAAAGTGATGGGTATCATGCAGAACAATAGTTTGTCATTTCTTCGGTGCAGAAGGTCCGGTGCTGGACAGATCAGCTTTCTAATCACATGACTGTTGAGGTGGTGTGCCCATTCTTCTTTCTTGGATACCAGCTGATTTTTTTTTTTTTTTTGAAAAGATTTATTATTATTGGAAAGCCGGATATACAGAGAGGAGGAGAGACAGAGAGGAAGATCCTCCATCCGATGATTCACTCCCCAAGTGAGCCTCAACGGGCCGGTGCGCGCCGATCCGATGCCGGGGACCAGGAACCTCTTCCGGGTCTCCCACGCGGGTGCAGGGTCCCAAAGCTTTGGGCCATCCTAGACTGCTTTCCCAGGCCACAAGCAGGGAGCTGGATGGGAAGTGGAGCTACCGGGATTAGAATCGGTGACCATATGGGATCCCAGGGCGTTCAAGGCAAGGACCCCAGCCGCCAGACCACTGTGCCGGGCCCAGTACCAGCTGATTTTCATTTCCAGTAAACTGGCTGACAACTATTGAGTGAAGAAATCTTGTATTAGCCATTTTAGAAATAAACACAGATTTTAGCTATTCCGTATTACTAGCTCTTCAAGTTTGTTTTATTGAAATGAAATTCTCTTATCATGCAGGTCACCCATCTAGGGTGTACAATTAAGTTACTGTTAGTATATTCCAAGACATATGCATTGCCTCTGAGGGAAACATCTTTACTCTTTACTCCCCACCTAACTCCTATTCTAAACATCAACTTGTCTGTTTTCTGTATTAAAAGGCTTCCCCTTCATAATGATGAGGTCATGTAATTCAAATCTGACACGACTAGTTTCTTTCACTTGGCCCGTTGTCGAGCAGCACCTAGACCGATCCGTGACGACTGTTCACTGTCCATGTTCTAGGGTAAATGACGGCTTCCATCCTCTCACATGGCCCAGCATCATTTAGCGAAAAGGCCATTCTTTGCCCCAGTGGGTGGGCTTGCTTGCCACACAATGCCACCTTTGCCTTCAAGTTGACTAGGATGGCTTCACATGATAAAGTTGGCTTAAAAATTATACAAAAATTAACATTTAAACATTTCCTGTTGATTTTAGTGAAAAATGAAATTTGGTTGTCTGGAGTAGATAACCAAACACTGAATTATTAGTCCCATTTCATAGCACGTGCTTCTGCGATGGCAGCTTTTCCGCATTGGTACATTCAAATCAAAGCATTAAATATTGTGCATCGGCATCCAGCTCTCTGGCTGCTAGCAAATTTACATCAGTAACTAATTTCAGAAACATATCATCATCTATGTTAACTTAGCACCAAATAAACTCTCAACATATGGCAACTAAAATGGAAGTGATATCAATTTGGGGAAGGAATAAGGAACACATATTTTATTCACCTAAATCCCTCTCCAGCTTTAATATCGTATCCTATCAACTTGATAACACCCTGCAGATACCCTTAGCTTATAAATCTGCTACTTCTTCTTGCACAAATCCCTAGCCCTAGATACAGTTTTGTGGTTCATGAGGTTCAGTAGTAAACTCTTGTTAAAAGCTTAAAGGCAACAAGGCTGTCCCTGCTAGGAAGTCATGATCCATGAGCATCAGTAGCAGCCCATTGTCGCTTTCCACTAAGTTATTCCGCCGGGCCCCTGCCAATCATCCTTAATCCTTGCATTTCCTACCCCATTTCCCAGCCCACTCACCTACAGCATCTTTTTGATTCTGTATCCTTGTTCCATGCCCCCTCTCCGTTACCATTTTGTAAGCTTTACTTTCAGTTCCTCAATGAAATGTTGATGTGGTTGGCTTCATGGATGGCAGCCACAGCGCTGAGGGTGCCAGTGAGACTGTCACCATTCTCCCGCCTCATGAGACATCTTTCATTCACTCCTCCACTTATAGAAATATCACAGCGTTTTCATTTCTCCTAGAGTAAAATTCAAAATCTTTATTCAACTTTGAGTCATTACATTGGGTCCTGTCTTTCTGCTTCTTTTGTCTCTATACCTTTCAAATAAATATTTAAAAATGTATATTAAAATTTAAACTTGCTTTAGTAAAAATTGTTTTCAAACCAATGTATAGTATTTCCTAAGTATCATTTTCCATGAACTTTTGGAATATCCTTTGTATAACGCTTACACACTGTTTTTAAAGATTTCTTTTCTTTCTTTCTTTTTTTTGTTGGAAAGGCAGATTTACAGAGAGAAGAGGAGACAGAAAGAAAGAGCTTCCTTCTGCTAGTTTACTTCCCAAGTAGCCAACAACAGCCGAGCTGAGCTGATCCAAAGCTGGGAGCCAAGAGCTTCTTCCATGTG
Source organism: Ochotona princeps (assembly GCF_030435755.1). Lineage (NCBI taxonomy): Eukaryota > Metazoa > Chordata > Mammalia > Lagomorpha > Ochotonidae > Ochotona > Ochotona princeps. Next base: position 50,003,702 of record NC_080849.1, read on the forward strand.
GGTTTTGGGCTATCCTCCACTGCTTTCCCAGGCCACAGGCAGGGAGCAGGATGGGAAGTGGCACTGTCAGGATATGAACTGGCCCCCATATGCATTCTGGTGCATGTAAGGCAAGTATTTAGCCACTAGGCTATTGCGCATACCCTGTATACTGTTTACACTTGATTTTCATAGGTCAATTTTTTTTTTCAGCCTCTGAGAACACATCATTTGAGAGTTAAGAGGTCAGAGCAGATTCTACGAAACTGATTTTTTTTTCCAGGACATTAGTCCTTTGTCCAATTAAGAAGCTATGAGGAAGAACTTGATGCCAAAGGAATTCTGCCTTCCTTCCCAGGACCTCTGAAATCTAGGCTATCCACTGTCCCCTATCGCTTAGGTTTTTTCACATGGATAAACTTTGCTGTCTTGTTCAGCTGTGTATATTCAGTGTTTATATTCTAATGAAACGTATAACATTGAAAGGTTTTAATGAAATTTCTTTTGACATGTATTTGTGCCCTGTAGAGGCACTTAAAAGAAAATTTATGTTGATGCAAAGAGATTTTGAAATAATTGCATAGTGTGTTCATAATATGCACCAAATGAACTTCCTGATATCCCTTGTATTCATAAATTTCATTGTTTTTGGCACCAAACTAAACACTTTTCTTTCATTCTGTTTTATAGGAACTCTTTAAAGTACCTTTGCCCTAACAACTCAATTGCAGGCTTGGAAAGTTAGCTCCTTAGTCACCAAATTAGAAAAGAATATCTTGTTAATTCATATTTTAAGGTGGAATATCTTCTCTTGGAATGAATGATCCCGTTTGATGATCACAGAATGACCTCCTCGAAAGGCCACTACCAAGTTGTCAGAACAATTGGCCCTTGTTCTATTTCCCTGGTTCAGAGCTCAGAAATCTATCCGGATTTGACTGTGTCACTCTGAGAGGTTGAGATTAATGACCAGAAAGTCAGTTCATGCTTGCTTATGTCCTGTAAGCTCCATGTGCGTAATGGAACTCTGGAATGAATGAATTGATGTTTGGCATGTGGCCATGTGCAATCAACCCAGGACAAGTGACTTATAAGGATATTTCTAAGTTTAACATTTATAGACCAAGAGCCAAATGTGATATGGGAGACTTCAGACAACTTGATTCTAATTCTGATTTGTCAGAAGTTGAAAGTAAAATTATGAAAGTTCCACGTTCCTTACTTTACTTCACAGGTTGAGAATAATAAGTAAGATTGTGCTATTTTAAAGTATGTACTTCAGAAGCATTAAAAAAAAGAGAGAGAAGAGAGAGACATTCGAAATCTGCATTCAACAAATAGGAATCGTTCCACCGTTTATATTAGATGGTGCACTAGATGAAACCAGTAAGCTAGATTGTGTATTTCCCAGTAGCAGGTGCAAACATTTACCTCAATGCAGAGTCTTAGCATCAGACATCGGGCTTTGGATCCCTTGCACCTGCTCAAATCCTGTCCTCTCTGTTGTTACAATTGAAAGGATGTTCCACATTTGCCTTCATTCTTTTATAAGCAAAAAAAAAAATTAGTATCATTTTGTATTTTTACAATATTATAATCAAACTATAAAACACATTTTTCTGCTTTCATTTTTAATTCAATAAGAACTCCACTCCCAACATCATAAAGACACACTTCCTGATATTAATTTGCTCAATGATTATCCATAATATGCACGTAATGTAGTTTGTCTTATATTCCTTGCTGCGTTTCCTGGCAATTTTGATCGACTTTCTCATTCTTAGGAATAATGTAATAATGTATCTTTATATATACATATATGCATATATATGTCTATAACTATACATGGTAACTTACATATAGGTTAGGTATAAATATGAGAAATTTCTGGATCAGATAGTCCAGACATTTCAAATCTAAACAGAGACTACAAAATTCTGGGTGTCAATGGCAAATTACCCTCCTATCAATAATGTAACAAAATTACAAAGTATCAGGTTTGTTAGGTGGAAAACAGAATATTTATTTTAGCTTAGACTCATTTTGCACATGCTGGTGTGTTAACTAATGACATACTTCATGTAAGTTTCATTCGTCTTTAGATGCATAGAACATGTTACTGTTAGTTCATTCTCTGAGATTGAGCTGTAAGCTTTTCTTTTGCTCCCTCATGCAGTCTCTTGTATTTCACCCATGGAATTCTCAGCCCTAAGTACTTTCTTTTTGTGCTGGACAGAAATCCTCATGGCAACACTGAGAAGCAGGTACACTCAATGAAACACATTTTCCTTTTCAAATCTGTCTGATGGTTAAATAAAAAGAATGCATTAAAAGGAGGCACAAGCTTGCTAGTGTAAAAAATTGGAAAACACCATGAGAGGCACTCTGATTTCAATCTCTTCGCTACCATTTTGTAATGTACAGAGACCATTTACAAAAGTATGCGCACTGTGAGTCATTTAGATTTCTGCTCCTTCCTACAGTTGAGGAAAGAAAATGATAATGTGTGTTCTGTTTACACTGGCTTGAAGAATATAGTTGATCTTGAATTGTTTATGACAACACTTGCAGCACAACAAATAAATTGTAATAATGTGGTTTTTAAAAGCACTGAAGTCTTAGAAAAATGATACGGCTCTAAATCGCTCTCAAGCACTCGGTGTCTGAGAGTAGGATTGCAGTGGAATGTTCTAAATGGACTTTTTGCATCAAATGCATAGAAAAACACAATCTGTGAGTGGAACTGGTAAAATGGAAACTCTCTTGCTGAAGTTTCCTGTTAGTCAAAAGATGCACTTAGTCCAAGACTATCGGCACCACGTGGTGCTTTGAAAAACACGGATCCCATCGTCCATTCCTGAAGGTTCCAACCTGGTGGCTTGTGTCTATAACACCAGCATCAGCTATCAGGAGCAGACGTCTGTGGCTCTAGTGTCAAGGCTGTCCCCTCCGTGTTCTAACCAGCTGCCCTCTGACAATCCCCATGGGATTATTCTGTCAGTGAAGAGAATCAGTGTGGACATAATCCAACCCTTCACTTCCCCACCCACACCTACGTTTCTCATAGCTCACCAATTAAAAGGCCCCATGTTCTCCCAAGCTTCTCTTGAAATCTTGGATAAGTTTTAACTCTCTTGTGTTTCCTGATTCTATAATCCAATCCATTTCCAAGCCCTACTGATAATACGTCCAATAGCGTCTATTGTGCCTGCTTTTCTCATCCCATGGTTCTACCAATTCCTATCCTCAACATTATTTGACACTAGTCTTCTCATACTTACATTTGTGCTTGCTTTCAAACTTTCACTGGTTTCACATAACAGAAGCACAGCGTGCAAGTTCTTTGGTCTGGTACCCAGGGTTCACTGCAGTAATGATTTCAGCAGATAAGGGCTCCTATTCCAAGACACTTTTTCTGTGTGTCCTTTGCTTTAGTTGGATAGTGCGATACCTTCAAACACAGTGCATACTTGGTATCATCACAACTGTATTCATACTATCATTTACTTATCAATATTCCAAGCCCCTACAATGGCATGTCACTCCAACCCTCCTGGGCCTCTCCTGTAGCCCTCTAGGTGAAGATTCTTGTCATTTCCTAGGCTAGACAGGAATCAAAAGAAAGGGCTTAGTATGATTTTTCTTAGTATTCACACATGAACTTCCAGCATGTGATGAAAACATATTTTTATGCCTCTAACTTAGAGCTTTAGCTCCTTTAATGTCTTCATGACCAAAGGAAAGATAATATTGTCATCAACCTACAGGTTTCTAGGTTATTCCCCCCAGAAGAGGAGAAATGGCAAAGTATAGGTGAGTGGTTCATTTCCAGGTTTGCATGAACCTGGGGACGAATATTTAATATTCACTCCCTTCCCTTCTGCATTGAGCAGCAGTAATGTGATTTGTAAACGTGGTGTAAGATCAAGGGCTTCAGGCCGCTGGTTCACCTGCTTTTCTTCTGCAGAAATGGTCAGTGATGTGTATTGTTTGATGAAGTCTCCTGTGAAATGTCTTTGAGACACAGGCCGAACTTTCCGTCTAATCTCCCCCGCACCTATGGCTGGTCCTACACAAGGAAGCATGAAGAATCCTTTTATCATCTTATAACCATGAAAGAAGACAGATTTGTGGTCATTCTGAGCTAGAGTTGGCAGAGAAGAGGGACAGAAAACTTTTTCTTTCCTTTTCTTATCTAATTGCGCTGGCTGTACTCTCAAGGCCTGTGTTGGAGACAGTGATGAGAGCAGCCTTGCTTAGGGGAAGTATTCAATCTTTTGCTCCTTGACTTATGTCAGCTTTAGAGCTTTTTCCATGTTTCTCAAAACTCTTATTTATTTTTATTGTAAAGTTGATATGCAAAGACGAAGATCTTCCCTGCTGGAGGCCGGCTCCAGCTGAGGTCGGAGCTCGAGAAGGGTGTGTGGAGTCAGCAAGGAAACACAAGTGGAGACACAGACACAGTCACTTGGTACCCTTTCCTGAGCAACTCAAGAAGCTGTCTTTTTTATATTCTCAAACTTCCTCACAAACATTTAGTTGTTCTATTTTTATTTCATGATTAAGTAGGTGCTCTTTAAGATAATTCTGCAGGATGCTATATTTGCCTTTCTTCAAAACAAAACATTATTCATGCTTCAGTAGCAGCCATTAGGTGACAGCCAGGACTCCAAGGCCAAGGCACACGCGGCCACCTACTAATTAGTACTATATTCCCACTGCATTTCTGTTTCTATAACTTATCTATCACTTAATGGGAGAAATACATCAAAAGATAAAAACATAAAGATCCAAGACGAAAGTTTTAAATATTAAATCCCTCTACAACTACAGGCTCTACAACCCCATAAACAGTCAAACAACAATTAAAAGCATATCTTTATCATATTAATACAAGCATCCTTTAATTCCTCTAGCCAAAAATTATAAAAGCAGCTAAAATAGATACATTTTCTATGATCCAAAGAAATTGCAAAGACAGGCTAGCCTTTAAGATCACAGTAACTCTATTTATCACCACAGTAGTTTCAACTTGCACTCCCATAGCTTTCACTAAATTTTAAGATGTTTATTATGGCATTTCCCAGAAGGCATGCTACGTGTCCAGGTCAGGTTCTGGGGCAAGATTCAGGCACACAATAAGGTGTTCAGTGCAATATGGGCTTAATTATACTCCTGTGTATACTTAAAGGCCCACTCACCAAGACATTATCAGCAACATTAACTCCCAAGCTCATATCAGTTGCAAAAACCATCTCACAAGGGCAAACCACAATGCCTCAGTAGGTTACAGAATTCTTAGTGGGGTGGGTGAGTGTCCATGCAAAGGGGTGAAACTGCTTTGAGATGGTTGGAGAGGCATCCACTAAGCCTTGCTGTACAGCTGGAAGCTCCTCATGGCCTTGCCAACAGGGAAGCTGTTCTCTTCACACCTTCATGTCATTCACACCCACTGCATGGACCCCAGCATTTCCCTCTGCTGATTCACTTCCCAAGTGGCTGCAATGGCTGGAGCTGAGCCAATCTGAAGCCAGGAACCAGCAGTTTTTTCTGGATCTTCCATGCAGGTGCAGGGTCCCAACGCCTTGGGCCGTCCTCAACTGCTTTCCCAGGCCACAAGCAGGGAGCTGGATGGGGAGTCAGGACATGATCCTGTGTCCATATGGAATCCCAATGTGTGCAAGGCAAGGACTTTAGCTACTAGGCTACCAAGTTCCTTTTATCAACTCATGGCTCCACCCGCCCCCGCACCTTTTTTGAGTTTGCTGAGAGTTTTCATCATGAAGGGAGGTTACATTCTTTTTCTTATACCTTTTCTGCACATGTTAAATGGATCACGCAGCTTATCCATGTTAGCTTTTTAGTATGAGGAATTCCATTATTTGATTTTCAAATGTTACGCTCTGCATTCCTGAGGTGAACTCTGTTTGGTGTATGGTATTATTATTTTGTATAGACTGAGTTCCAATTTTGATTAGAATTTTTACATCTATATTCCTGACATATATTTGTCTCTGTTTCACTCTGTTGCAGATGTATTTGCTTTCGCTATCTGAGTGATGTTAATCTCATATGACATTCTTTTCAACTTTCTGGAGTGTTTCTATTATATCAGATTCCTAACTATCGTACGGTTGCACCTGTATTATGAGCAATGTTCAGCCCAAATTAATTATAGACGAAGAGATTCCTGTGGTCTGTCTCTTCTTGGTAAGGTAAGGAGAACAGTGCGGCTTGCAAGAAATCTGTTCATTGCATGTATCGAAGAACATTTATTGGAAGACCTTTATAATATCTCCCTGTGCTTGTTTTGATGTTATTGAATCTGCACATGTAATCCAGAGCCACCTTTCCATCGTTTCGCTTTAATTCTGATTAGTGGACTAGGAATTGATCAATATTCTTATTTGTCTTACTTCATCAGCTTTCTCTTCTGTGATCTTTCTATTTTTTTGTTTTATTTATTTCCGACTTCCTCTTTTTATCACTTATTTTTCTATTGCTATAGAACAAGTGACTTTAAACTCATTGGCCTACAGCAACACACATTTCTTAGCTGCCCATTTGAATGGGTCCAAAGCCTGGTCCTGGCTTAGCTGAGTTTTCGAGTCCCCTGTCCTGTGACCTCCTAGCCACAGGTCCAAGTTCACTGGGGCTGTTCCCAGATGTGGTTGCTTGCAGCTGGGCTCCCCATCTGTATGCTGTTTGTGCACCTTGGGTCAGTCAACTCCTACATGTTCCAGTCCCTGCAGGCACTTCACACAAACAATTTGATTCATCTTCCAGGTCAGAAAAAAACAGCTCACTGATGCTTTACTTACTTTTAAAATTTGGCCTTATTAGGTCAGGCCCATTCAGAATGAGCTCTCTAATCGCTTATGCAGAATTCATTTGACTGAAGTAAAATCATTCTTGGAGTGGAATCCCAGAATATAAAGACAGTTTCGGATCCTGTCCGCACTGAGTAATTTCCTACCAATACGTGTTACCAAGGAGCGCATAACCCACACTGGTCACTTCTCTTTTTTCCTTCTTACTCTGCACTTTTTTTTAACTCTAAAATTTTTCATTATGTTGTAATTTTTGCCATTTTTAAGGGGTGCAGCTCAGCATAACTAAAATCAGCCATACCGGACAGTGAGCATTCCATTTTTTAATCCTTTTAAAAAGATTTATTTATTTTTATTAGAAAGTCGGATATTCAAAGAGAAGGAGAGAAAGTCAAAGATCTTCCATCTGTTGGTTCACCCGCCTTATGGCTACAACGGCCAGAGCTTAGCTGATCCAAGGCCAGGAGCCAGGAACTTCTTCTGGCCATATGGGATCCTGGTGTGTTCAAGGTGAGGCCTTCAGCCACTAATCTATGGTTCTATTTTTAAATCTTCTATTTTTAAATGTTCTCTTTATGTTTGTAACTGACCAGCTGCTGCTACTTAGGATTTGCTTTGATTTCTAGTTTCTTAAGGTAAAAGTTGAGATTATTCATTTGAATACTTTTTTCAAAACAGTGCTATGTTACTTTTTCTGTGTTTTAAAAGCATTTCTCCAAGTTTATTTTCATTTGGTTCAAAATATTTTCCAGTTACTTTTTTAATTTCTTCTTTGGCTAATTTAGAAGTGCATTCCTTAGCTTCTAAAACCTGGAGATCCCTCAGAGGTCTTTCCGTTAGTGGCTGCTGATTCAATCCCATTATGGTAAATATTGTGTGTGACTTGGGTTTGTCAGCTTTAATTTGAGATTCATTTCATGACACAAAATGTTATTTACCTTGGTGAATGTTCTAATATGTCTGTGTACTCGAAAGAGTTTGTTCTGCTGTCATTTAAAAGTGTAGTTTATAAATGTTGGTTGGGCTAGGCGGATTGCTAGGATCTAGGTTTTCTTTACGCAAACTGATTCTCTCCCTGTTTGCTCCATTTGCTATTGAAAGACACTTGTAGATTCCACCACTGGACACTGAGTTATTCTGTTTCTCACTGCAGATCTGAGTTATTCCTCCTCCTTACTGAGTATAGAAGCATTTAGGACTGTCATATTCTTTTGATGAATTTTTCTTTTGAATTCAATATTTATGAGAAATTCCTCATTCCTCATAATATTCAGTGCCCCACCAAGCAGCTCCATTTTACACCATGACAATTGCATAGTTGCAGCGAGAAGGATCCCACAGCGCAGACACCTGAGACAGTGGGACTGCACGGTGCGGTCCCCCTTCAGGGAGAGACAGCAGGACTGCGTGGTGCGGTCCCCCTTCAGGGAGACGCCAAGCTCAGTGCCTTTGTTGCAAACCTCACCTGCACAGGCGGAAGAGCAGGACTTCCTGAGCACCGGCCCAGCCGTGTTCCATCATTCCTACTCCTTCGATCATAGTGGAAGGATCCATTAACCCTACTATTCTTTTCTGAGCAACTTTGCTAAACACTGTACGTAGAGTTTCATTTAGTCTTTGTAGCAATTCTATGAAATGTATCTTAATTTTATTTACAAAAAAAAGACAGGCTCAAGGCTCGTGGACTTTAATGGATTTGGCAAGGAGCACTTAGTGTGACGTTGGAGTCACAACTATATAACTATATAAGCAGGTAGAGCAATTGTAAGGATGGTGCTTTAAGAGTCTCCTGCCTCATCAAACCCTCATCCGCTCTAGTGGAGAGACCTTTCAGAGGTGACAAAAGGGATAGAAGCTGACTTTCAAACAGTGACATCATCCCAGAGCTTCCTGTTAGATCCAGTGTAGTCACCCCCGTCCTTACAAGCCGAGCAAGCCAGCAGAGGCATCCCTAGGACATGGAAGGGAGAAGTCAGAGAATCCGAAGCGTGGGAAGGACTCAGCTCCCTGTCGCTGGCACTGAAGATGGAAGGAGTGGACTGTGGAGCAGGTGAGAGCGACTGACCCCTGCAAGCAAGGAAATGGGGACCTCACCGATGCAACAACGTGGAAACAAATCTTGCCAATCACCGGAAGAGTTGGAAGCAGACTCTTCACCATGTTCTCCGGAAAAGAGTGGAGTCTGGTCAACACATGGCTTGACCTTGTGACCTCCAGGGCAGAGGAGCAGCTGAGCCAGCTGTGACACACAGACTGCGGTAACGCGTGGGGTGGTGATGTCAGGACCACCGTGACTGCCTCGCTCCAAAGTCTGTGTTGCGTATATGCCCAAGTAAAAGAGAAATGGACAAAGAAGTGGAGTTATTCAAGAATTAAAAATACATTTCATGTCTTCCATGTTTGTTTTAGAAACCTCGGTTCAGGGGCTGGCAGCATGACACAGTGTAAGCCAAGCCTCTGACTGTGGCACCAGGATCCTCCGTGGGCCCCATCTGTGCCCTGGATGCTGCACCGGGCCTTGAGTATAGCTCAAGTCCGTGGCCCTTGCACCTATGTGGAAGACCTGGCGGAAGTGCCTGGCTGCTGCTGCAGATCAACCCAGCTTTGGTTACTGCGAACCAACAAATGGAAGATCTCCCTCTCTCTCTGTCTCTCCTTTCTGGGCGCACTCTGCCTTTCAAATACAAGTAAAAGAAAACCTTTGTAAAAAGAAAATTCAATTCAGGTAAGTTTTAATTTTAAGCATTCAGGTAAATACATGTCTATGTATATTATATATATATAATATATACCAAGACCAGTGTTGTGGTGCAGGGGGTTAAATCTCTGCTAGTGATGCCAGTTTATCCCCAGCTGCTCTATTTGAAATCCAAGTCCCTGGGGAGTCCGTAGGTGATGGCCTGATTACTCACGTGGGAAACGCAATCTGAGTCCCTGGCTCCTGGCTTTAACCTGGCCCAGCCATGGCTGGTGTGATCATTTGGGAAATGAACCAGTGGGTGGAAGTTTTCTTTTTCTCTCTCTTCCCCTTCATCCTTTGTCTTTCAAATAAATCAACATAAATATTTAAAATAACGGTATATAACATTCCTGTAAACTTCAGTGTGGACCTTTAAGCCATCACCCTCATGACAGGACACTGTGAGTGCTGTACATTTGGTGGTACAATGCCTCAGTCCCGATGGAAAATGGGTTCCTGGATTCCTGCAGGAACACATAAATCACATCTTGATGGTTTGCCACGCTGAATCCACCATCAGTACTGTGTTGTACTGTGTTGTGTGGGGACTAAGGACGGGAAGAAAAGTCAAGTATTTTCAACGCATGATTGGTTGGATCCACAAATGAGGACCCCACTGATATAGCAAAAATGCTGATAAATTTGCTACAGACTTTTTATGTGGGAAAAATACAGTTGCGACAGAAGCGTTCAGATGTACAAACAAGTGCGGTAGGTACTGTGCATGTATCTGTCCCAGTTCTTTTTGCGTTGGTCATCACCAGTTATTAGAGGTTTGGTAAGAGCAGGCAGTTAGGCAAAAAGCATTTCCTATTTCACCCTAATCTCCCTGTGCAGAACTCCTGGCAGAATCCCCATCCTTGTGCTGGCATAGTCCTTGTTGTGTGGGCTGGGCCATCACCATGGCTTCGCACCTGGGAGGAATGGGCCCTGCTGGAATGCTGAAGAAGTAGAAGTGAGATCTAAAGGTGAGACAAAAGGAGATCTCTCCTGTAACCCTAGGCCCATGCATGGCATGGAGGCAGCACCGAGGAGTTACAAGCGCACTTCTGCCTGGGAACAGAAAAGGCTGGTGGTTTCAAGCCTTAGCTCAGCAGCTCATTGGCCGTGAAAGGCTGAGAGTTATTTTACACCATTCAGGTTTCATTTCCTAATCTATAAATCCATCCAGTAACACATACCAAAGCAGTGACACCTCTTCTTAGTAGCTGCCATGCATGCAACAGCGCACATGTGGGCCAGAAAGTCACTCCCTTGGATGCTGATGCATGAGAGTTACACGGTGTGCTTTCTGCTAGCAACTGCCACTCCCTGCAACCTGGCCTTGGCAGCTTCCTCTACTCAGAAATCAGGTGTTCATGCACAGTATGAGTGACACATCCCATCAAGGAAGCCCAGACCAGCAACACTTAGTACCTGAATACAAACTAGTCTACCAGGTAATATTCTTAAATGCACTTCAAACTTAAATTAGATTCAGCTGAGTGTGTAAGTGACCCTGAGAAGGAATGTCCTGAAGGGGTTTGCAGCAGCTGTCCACTTCTCTGGAACGGATGGAACTGAGGATTTGCAAACATCACAACAGGGTCACACTCTTGCTACTGGTGACTACACAGACCCCACGGCTCCTTGTTGCTCACCCTGGGCCAAGCAGCTGGAAGCTCCATTGCTACCACTCTGCCAACCCTGGCTGCCTCAGAAACAGGTGCTGCAGGCTTCCCAGGCTGCTGTCATCTGCTTTGACATTGCTGCTGGTGTGTTGGTCCCCGGAGCCTGTGTCGCACAGTGACTAAGAGAGGCAATCTGGGAGGGGCAGAAGGGAGCAGCCAGTCTTGTGGTCTGTCCAGGACCGCGGGATTCACAACTTGCTCCAGGTGTTAGGTGGCTGCTCAAAGGATACAGAGCACCCCCCATGGGGACAGATGCTCTCTGTGATGATGTCAGCACCCTTGGGGTGCAGACCTGGTGCTGTGAAACAGAGTTCCTTGCTCAATCCTTGTATTGCTAGAAAAAGATGACAGTGTTGTGGCTTTTTGTTTGGTTGGTTGGTTGGTTGGTTTTTTTTCAGTTCAGCGGGGTTCTTTGCTGTGCTTAGTCCAGAGAGGGCTGATGCTGACTTTCCCACATTGGAGTGAGATTCTGAGCCTGCACCAAGATGGTTCTGGTGAATATTGGTGGCTTGCATTACCTGGGAAATGAGATTATAGTGACACCTTCAATTTCAGGATCATCTCTCCAAATAGTTCCTATAAAATAGCCAAACTTGAATGGAAAATGAAGAGATGACGTCTCCTGTATTTGCAGCTGTATCTTCTGTGTGTTCTGCCTGTTGAATCCAACGGGGATTAGTAAAAGAGCACTCTCCGTATATTGGTGAATCACATTAAGCATTGCTTGTTACAGTGTGAGACTAAGGAGAGGAGGCCACTGATTGGTCAAGCAGTGGCACCTTCTACTCTTCCCTATCCATCAAATTGTCTCTCACCCTGTCTCCTGGATTTGAAGCTCTTCCTGGGTCACCCACCAGCAATTTTGAAAGACCCCATCAAAGTAGCACTCCTATTGCATGTTACCTCTTCTGAGTAACATAGTCATACTGGTTCATGGAACACCAGTCTCCTAACCTAAAACAATGATTTCAATAAAAAGTTCAGGGATGGATTTGGAGACAAAAAGTAAAACACGCAATAGAAAGACACCTGAGCATGAAGCCAGCCAGTCACTTGGCTCAGAAGCCTTCCCTCCATTAGACACAGACGACTTGCAAAGGGATGGTGCAGGAGGGCCCAGGGGCTCAGCAGAGTCCTGGGTGGCATGACCAGGATTTCCCAGCAGTTCATAAACAAGGACACTGGTCCAAAACTGAAACATAAACAAAAACAAAAACAAAACTCCCCAGAACAAAACACACACACAAAAAAATGGAAAAAATGCTAGCTTTCAAATGATTTATGCTTTATGCTTTCCTAAGTGAATGGGTCATTAGTGTAGCAGAAGAATTCAAAGTCCTGACAAAGAAAGCACATATTTCCCCTCCCATCCAGCACCCCTCCCTCTCCCAAGACTAATGGGTGACAATGTCCTTGGGAAGTTGGGGCCTGACACCTGTCAGGGGCTGGATATCAAACCTCTGGCAAGACGATGGCCTGAACATTAAAACTACAGCAGCAGCAGCAAGCCCCCTCGTTCTGAATTCCCTTTGTTTATTCTTTCTGTTGTTGTTGCTGTTATGTGTTTCTTTTGCTTCATGATCAGGAGAAAGAAAATTTTGCCTGAGAATTGCTTAATAGGCATTTGGCACTCAAATCTCTAACTCTGAAAAAAATGATTTTCACTCATGACTCTGGCCTGATGAGATGTGGAATGATAAGAAAGCTAAGGGAAAAAAAAAAAAAGGTTTGGGAGGTGAGAATTGTCCAGAAAATAGCAGTGGTGTCTTCCACCCCACCAAACCTGAGAGCTGCACCCAGCTGGGGGCAAATGGCTGAAGACACGCTCAGGATGCGAGGGCACGAGTGTTGGGCATTTGTGCTTCTTCCAGGGGAAGTAGACCCTGCCAGCACAGCATTTCCTAGGTCAGTAACTCCACATGGGGGCTCATGAGGTGTTAAGAATCTCTTAAGGAACTCATGACATCAAAATTACTCTCTCTAAACAACTGAGAAGTTTTGTCTTTTCAAGCATATTGCATTTGCAATAGAAAGAATTGGCAAGAAGGCTAACCATACTAATAGTCATTGTGTAAGTGTGTCCTGACATTGTAGTTCCAGACAATGGCAGAAAGTCCAGCATCCTGTTGTCAAAATGGACATTGTTAAGTGAAACTGATTCTCTCTCTTTCTTATTAATTACATTGCATTATGTGACACAGTTTTATAGGTACTGGAATTCCCCAATCCCTTCCCCAAACCCTCCCACCATGGTGGATTCCTCCACCTTGTCGCATTACCACAGTTCAAGTTCAGTTGAGATTCTTTCATTGCAAGCATATACCAAACATAGAGTCCAGCATCTTATTGTCGAAATTCAACGGCTTGTTGGTGAGACTATCTCTGGTCTGAAGGTAGAGCCAGCAGAGTATCATCCCGATCAATTAAAAGCCGCGACATAGTATCAGCAACAATTTATAACGTTACGGAATTAATTGACATGGTATTGAGTAACCAACATGTTAAAAAAAAATGCAAGTTCTGAACCACATCCTGTGACTTCTACATTGACATTTCAATTATTAGTTTATATACAACCGGGTTCTATACACCTTAAAATGGCTATAGATTACTATTCAGCTGTCTCGTGTCTATTTTCGTTATAGTATTTAGCATTATATAGCGTTGAAGCATAATTTTGCTGAACTTGGCTTTTTTTTCCAGGTAGTCTAGACTGGCTCATAACTCTAACAAGACATATGTCAATTTTAACTGTGTGACAAACAGTGTGAGATGTTGGTGACACAAGAGGCAGCTTAAAGCACACTCCCGCCTCCTCATTTTAGAAAATTGACAAAAGAGCTTGTTGTGGTAAGAGTAATAATTGTAAATGTTTTCTATGGTATAGTGAGTGCCTCAGCATTTATAAAATCAGTGTAAATCTTTGAACCAACATTTTTCCAAATGATGCAACTATGACGTAATATGATCATCGTAGATATGAGAGTAATGATTTTTGGTGCAGTGAAGATCTTCCAGCAACTCAGAGTTTCCTCACTGCACTTGAACTTCAACAAGCATCTGTCTGTCGAGGTCTGGTGTACTGTCAGTGAAGAACACTTACTCTAGCCTCTCTAAGACTGGGTTTTCTTGATCTTTCCTCATACAACACATTGCCTTTTCAAACTGACCAGTTCAAGCAACTGAAGATCAAAACGACAGAGAAGAAAATAACGTTTGTTTTGAATATCTATCGAATTTTTAATCTTGTTGTTATTCCCTGAAAATTGCCGTGGAGCAACTATAAGTTTGTGTTGTATTAGGTATTCTGAGTCAAAGAGCGCCAGCTCATGCGTGTAAGTAACGTGGAAGTGCTATGCCATGTTACGTAAGCGGACTTAGTGCCTGTGTGGGCAGTCTGGAGTCAGACTGGTTAGAGACTAAGGCTTAACTGTGTTGCAGTACGTTGGACACGGGAGCAGAAATGAGAATCCAATTTGTTTTTATTAAGCTAGGTGGCTGCATGGGCAGGACGCATCCCCGGAGAACTGTGTCAGCTCGTAGAGAGAAGAGATAGAAGATCTGAACGTGGAGAGAGCCAAGTAGACAGAAGACAGGTCTGGAGAACTGACCCCTCCCAGAGAAGCAGCGCTCTGCACATCACACCTCGAGTCCACACTGAGCGCTGATCATGGTAGACGTGAATAGTTAGCGCTATGAAAAAAAAAAATCCAAATTTCTCCAGAGAGGAGAAATTAAGCCTGAGTTCACATCTTGCAGGTAGCAGTCTTTGCCATCCCCAAGCACCAGGGTGGAACACCTCCTGATTTACGAGGCTCCGGGCAGAGACCTCAGAAAACCATGGAACATTCACTAATGTGGAGCATGCCCTGGGCTGCAAAATAAAATGTGCAGATTGAAAGGGGTCCAAGTCATGCAGGCATGTTCTCGGCCCACAGTGAAAATTATCTGCAGGTCAGTCACAGAAAAACATGTGGAAAATCCCCAGGTATTTGGAAATGAGGTAGCACACCAAATGCCCCATGGAGAGAAGGGATGAAAGATGAAAACAGAACATTTTAAACTGTGTAAAGCCGACTATTCCTGCGAAATCAGATGGGTAATATCACAGTAGGTCATTGACGTATTACCACTTCTTGGCCTTCTGTCTAGGATCAAGTGTAGATCATATAAATATTGAACATAATAAGGGCAAAATATTGAGCAGAATTCTCAACAGCAGACCATCAGGAATGAAGATCAAGTGGGCAAGTCTTTGAAACAGACAGTTTAAGGAAGATCACTCAAGAAGAATCTTAGCCACTGCATGCCACTCCATTTGTTAATGCAGTTAGAGAGAAAATGCCCAGCTCAGCTGTCTGCCTAAGTCTACCAAGCCCGCAAGGAAGAAATAATGGCATTTGTAGACAACTTTTTAAAGAAAGTTGAAATTGAAGAGGATATCTCTTAGCTCATTCTGTGAGATCAGCATTACTCTGATTTTAAAACTAGACGGAGAAACAAGTAAAAGCCACAATTAAGTTTATCTTATAAGCACAATTGCAAAAAACTAGCCAAATCTTACTAAATAAAATCTGACTAGATATCAAAGAATAGTGCATAACGTAAAATATGGGACAGGTGGGGATTCACCTTAAAAATACAAGACTTGCAATCTAAAAATTGCAAAATGTTGTCTAAAAAATGAAGATATAAATATGTAAAAATGTCTACAGCATTACCTATTCAAATTCAATGTGCTTAAGACACCAGTTATTCTTACACTGATCCGTGAATTCAATGCAGTCCTGGTCAAATCCCCAGCCCATTTTGTTTAGAATTAAAATTCTGACTTTAAAATTTGTTTGGCAAGGCAAAAACTTAGGGCAGTCTGGCAATTTAAAAAAAAAATTACAGGATTCAGTCTATGGCCATACCACCCTGAATGCGCCCGATTTCATTAAAAATTTACAGTATTCAGGACTTCTCTAACTTTAAGTCTTCTGATGAAGCCATGCAGTATGTGATAGACAAACAGATGAAAGAAGCAGGACTGAGCCTGATGCTATGGCTCAATAGCTAAATCCTCACCTTGCAAGAGCCTGGATCCCAAAGGGGCACCAGCTTGTGTCCTGGCTGTCCTACTTCCCATCCAGCTCCCTGCCTGTGGCCTGGGAAGGCAATAGAGGATGGCCCAAAGTCTTGGGACCTTGTGCCCATGTGGGAGACCCGGGAGAAGATCCTGGCTCCTGGCTTTGGATTGACTCAGCTTTGGCCACTGTTGACCACTTGGGGAGTGGACCAGAGAATGGAATTTCTTTCTGTCTCTCCTTTTCTCTGTAAATCTGAATTTCAAATAAAAATAAATAAATCTTTAAAAAAGAAACAGTCTTAAAACAGACCCATATGTACACAATCAACCCACATTTTTTACAAATACAGCATAATTTGGTATGGAAAGAAAGTATTTATTAAATAATATATGGATAATTAAATTTCTACATGCAAGAAAATATATAATCCAAACCTCCCATCTTGTAGAAATGTTTACTCAAAATGAATGATAGATCTAAATAGAAAGAATAAATGCAAAGGTTTAGGAGAAAGCAAAGGACAAAGCATTTGTGACACCAAATTAGGCAAATACATGTGGACAACTGCTGATTATTGTCTTGAATAAATGCATCAAAGTAGAATTTTTGAGTTCTTTGATATGTGTAGATGTAACTCGTAAGCAATGATTAGGCTGTAGAATAAATAAAGAAATTACACATGATTAGTAATGGGGCATATGCTGTGGCATAGCTCATAAAGCTGCCACCTACAGTGTTCTCTGATAACGCACGAGGGAAAGCAGAAGAAGATGGTCGAATGTTCAGACCTGGTACCCATACACGGCATTGAGAGAGCAGGACTGGAGACCCCCCACCCCGGCCTAGCAGCAGTAGACCCCCCAGGGAAGCTCTGCCCCAGAATGGATTGAGCAGGAATCCTTTCGCCTCTCTTCCCTTTCCCACCTTCCCTGGTAGGAGTTCAAGGCTAGCTGTAGGGGCAGGATGAATTTGACCAGAATAGCCTTTGGGACAGCAGCTCGTTGAGAAGGCTATGATCTAAATGCTACACCTAGATGCAGAGGGTGCAGACTCAATGGAAGAATAAAAGAAAGTCCCAAAATGTCCATTACACAATTAAAAGGTTAATTGTCTCAACAATGTTCAAGATAATCTCAGTTGCTATAAAAAGTGTGTGAGTTGTTTTTTTAACTGATGATACTGCAGTAAGTCAGATGTTGGAATTATCTCACAGAGAGTTTAGAGCATCAGTTCTATAAATACGTCCACAAGTTATTGCAAAACAGAAAATATCAGCAAAGGAATAAAAGTATAAAAGAGAGCCATATGGAAGTGAAAGATAATCACCAAGCTCAAAAAAGAAAGCACTGGATGAACTCAAAAGTAGACCTTAGATGGCAGAACACACAGTAAAGTTTATGACAGATGAATACATGATCTACTCAAACACAAAAAAACACCTAAAACAAACAAACAAAAAATGGAACATTTTCAGGTAACCATGGGCAACAACAACAACAAGATCTATCATAAATCTTATGATTGAAATCCAAGAAGGGGAAGACAAAAACAATGAGGCTATGAGGCTGGAAAATATTCGAATAAACAAGGCCAGAGACTTCCAAAATTGGACAAGATATATAAAATCAACTATAGAAAGCCTGGAGATCTAAGAGCCTAAAAGAAGCCAAAAATAGGATAAACTCAAGAAATCCATGTCAAAACATGTCATAACTAAACCCCTAAAACTAAAGACCAGAAATCATCTTAAAAGAGGTCGGACACGAATGACCCATTGCTAATGAAAAACATCTATTGGAACCGGAGTTGATAACTCAACTGACATCACACACACCAGAGAGAAGTGGCAAATATGTTTGGAGAGTTGAGAATACTTTCAATCGCCAGTTCTAATTCTGGTACTAACATTTGGTTGTGGTTTGTTCCCCCAAAATTTCAAGAGTTGGAGCTTGGTGCTTGTGTTTTGTGTTTGTGTGCAGGTGGTAGGAATGGTGAGGGGTGAGACCGCTTGATAGGGGGTTAGATGATGGGATTATTGCACTTGTGAGGGGTTAATTCCGATTTAGTTAGTTCTCAGCATGGTGGATTGTCACAAAGCAAGGATGTTTTCCACACCTGCCTATTATATGGCATGACCCAGCCTACGTGGTCCTCCCAAGATACAGATGGAGCTACATGAATTTGGACTTAAGGACCTCCAAAAACCACAAATAAGTAAGTCTCTTTTCTTTATAGGGACTCACTCTCTGGTATTTTGTTATGGCAACAGCAAACAGACAGATAACAAGCAACGATACTTTCCTCAGTGCAACAAGGGAGACAATGGAAAACCAAGTTTCTACCAGCTGACTCAGTGTTACATAATATCCAAAGAACGAGCTTCAAGAAGAAAGAATTAGATAACACAGGAAGTCTTGGATAAGATTAGGATCCGGTTATTACTCTCCATGAGTGGGATAGAACAGTAATCACCCTGTTAGTGTCGTGATTCGCATTTGGTAATTGACACAGACATTTTTCACATTAGTAGATGTTGGGCTCAATGTATGTGGCAGAAATCGAGGCAATCTTATTTTAAAGGAAGAAGGCAGAGTGAATGAGATGAAAGCAAATTTTCAATCCTTCCTTCTGTTGTACCCAGATTTTGAGATCCCCAGAAATCATCAGGAGTCTGAAGTCAACGCAAACGCTCCAGGGCAGTTTGCTCAGGCTAGCCTGGGCTCCCAGCCGGCCCCAGCGTTGTGCGACTGGGCAGCCCTCAGGTTGGACAGCACAGGGTTTTTATACACTTCAGGCTTTTGAAGAGCAAGTTGGCAAGCTCCTATTGGTGGGGTGCCTCCTTCCTGAGGAGTGCTCTGCCTACATGACCTGCCCATACGTCACGTAGGCTGTCAGGCCTGGAGTCCACACAGCCCCTCAGCCGAGTAAGCAATGCAGAAAGCACAAAAGCAGAAAACACCACAGTTAGCCAAGGAGCAAAGGGCAAATGGTTGGGATCCTGGCTCTGAGGCTCCTCACTTCAAACTGCTAAAACATCCATACACATTGGCTGGGATAAACTCTATGTCCATATTTTAACACCTAAACAAGAACTGAAAAAAATAGACATAGAGATATGTAAAGAAAACAAGGTGAGTTTTTCAATCTATGCAGGTGGCACCTAGAAAGGAAGAATAAGAAAACCAGAACAGGAAATCAAGGTAACAGCCTACAGAAGCTTCAGCATATCTTTAAATGAAACTCATCTAAATACAAGTAGCTCAAAGGCAAAGATCAAAACGTCACCTTACATACAACATATGTTACATGTGATGGAGTCACTTCAACAACAACAGAGGCATGTTAAAAATCAAATGAAAATTAACAATGCCAACTGGATTAACTGCATCCATGGAAGAACACTCCACTCCCAAACAGCTGAATCCACATTCTGTAAGCACCCACTGTACATCTACGAAGATAGCCTGTTTCCTAGAACACAAAACAGACTTCATTCGTTAAAAAAACGAGTCAACTTTTTTTCTAAATACAAAAGAAAACTGTAAAAGGATTTATTGACATTTTAAATCCACTGCCCTGTGGATAAAAGGAAGTCAGATAAGTGGAAGGCAAGAGTGTTTCCTTGAAAAAGGGAATTGCTTTGCAGTTGATAGCTAAACAGAAACATTAGAAATGTGGGAGTGGGCACAGCGTGGCAGCCTAGTGGCTCAAGTCTTCACCTTGAACTCACTGGGATCCCATATGGGTGATAGTTCTAGTCCTGGGAGACCCAAAAGAGGCTCCTGGCTCCTGGCTTCAGACTGGCTTAGGTCCAGCCATCACAGCCACTCAGGGAGTGAATCAACAGATGGAAGATCTTCCTCTCTGTCTCTTCTCCTCTTTGTGTATCTGATTTTCCGATAAAAATAAAATAAATCTTTAAAAAAAAAAAAAAAAGGAAATGTGTGGGAGGAAGATGTCCGTGATCCTGGAGAAGTCTGAGGAAGTGCAGTAGGTAAGCGATGACGGAAGGGTGGCAGTATGAGGATGAGTGAGAAGACAGAAAGATACAAGTGGCATCAGAAGCTTAAATGTGTAAGTACCGCATGCTAACCAATTGTGCCAGTGGAGCTCCTAGAAGCTTAAATGTAAGCCCAGCTGTCTGGGATAACTCAGGATCTCTGCTTGCTTCTGATCTGGTAGGAAAGGAAACGTGAATGATGCTATCAAGCACTCAGACAGCCTTCACGGCTGTTTGTGGGCATGGTTGTTCAGTGTTTGGGCACCCAAAGAACAGGACCCTGAGGAATCAGGGTTGGAAGGGATTCAGTGGAGCTGTTACTGAAACCTCCCTTTGTCGTGTTTGGCTGGATCCAGGTTCTCATGTGTGATGCAAAAATGAATTAGATAATTAGACATAGGTGAATGTCAATAGAGAAGCAAGATGCAAAGTAAAAGCACATACTCAGAAAAGGAGTGTGGGTCCATTGAAAAGAGAGCTTCGCTCCACAAGGTTGTGGTCCATCCATTAACATGATCCAGAGACATGGGAGGTGATGTCTAGAATATTCAAACAGGGTTGAACTTGGGCCAGCTGGAGTACTGCTGATTTCCTTTTCCGGTTTCGGGAGTATTATGGCATCAGGTGCATGAAGAGAGCAGGAGTGTCAGCTATAGTGATTGTATGATAAGGATTTCTGGGACCTGGCACAATGACTCGATGGCTACATCCTCCCTTGCAAGCACCAGATCGCATACGGGCACCAGTTCATGCGCTGGCTGCTACACTTCCCATCCAGCTCCCTGTTTATGACCAGGAAAAACAGTGGAGGATGGCCAAAAGCCTAGGGATCGCCTCTCCCCGCCACACACACACACACACACACACACACACACACACACACGGGGAGACCTGGAAAAAGCTCCTGGCTCATGGCTTCAGATCTGCTCAGCTCTGGCTGTTGAGGCCATTTGGAGAGTCAAGCAGTGGATGGAAGATATTTCTTTCTCTCTTGCGCGCGCTCTCTCTCTTTCCTTCTGTTCATAAATCTGATCTTCCTTTCCAATAAAATAAATGAACCTTAAGAAAAAAAATATTTCAGGCCCAGGGTGCTAGCTTAGCAGCTAAAGTCCTCGCCTTGTATGCACCTGGGATCCCATACGGGCACCAGTTCTAATCCCCACGGCTCCACTTCCCATCCAGCTCCCTGTTTGTGGCCTGGGAAAGCAGTCGAGGATGGCCCAAAGCCTTGGGGCCCTGCACCCATGGGTGAGACCCGGAAAGAAGCTTCTGGCTCCTGGCTTCAGATCAGTTCAGTGATGGCTGTTGCGGTCACTTGGGGAGTGAACCATCGGATGAAAGATCTTCCTCTCTGTCCCTTCTCCTCTGTATATCCGACTTTCCAATAAAAATAAATAAATATTAAGGAGAAAAAAGATTTCATTGTAGTGACATACCCATCCACTGTGTGGGATCTGCACTAGCTCTGTGTGGTAGTTTTCCAGTAGATGTTTTCTGCTGCACTGAAGCAGGGTGCAGTCTTGGGCATGTGTAAATGGGGCTCCAGGGAGCTGCTGGCAACCTCAGCTCCTCCTTGCCAGTCACCTCCTCGGTTGCATCACTTCCGCACATAGTACGTTCCCCTAAAAGACATAGTAGGGTGGAATCTTCCTAAACAAGCATGCTTGTTTATAATACAATTCCCGTCTAGCCTGTTCATAATCAGGGAGTTGATGCTAAAGTAAGTTGAGAAATAGGTTGGTAAAAATGATACAAAATACAAATATCATTTTACCCATTAAGAATCATTATGTGCATGCAGTAATTATGGAAATATATTTTAAAGTAATCTATATGGACAGATATTGATCTTGTATATATTCCGTATGTGGATTCTAGATCACTCATGTTTACATTAAAATTAAATTAACAATATTAATGGCATCACTAGAACTATTCATTACAAAATTTTTATTTTAGATGACGTTTACATAGTCCGTCAGCGTGGGAAGCATATGGGGTTAGGGAGAAGCGGGTGTGATCATTGTTTCCAGGCTTTCTATTTCTTCTTCCCATTTCTGGGGGGAGGGGAGAGATAAGGGCATAGGCCATACCCAGCCTCCCCACCACCCCAGTACCTGAGGACGGGGAAAGGTCCCACCATATCAACCCAGGGTCACAGTGGTACATGTTCCTAATGGTCTGCCCAGGTGGATGCAATAGTTTCAAAATGCTGTCCATCTCACCGATGTATGGATGAGGAACCCCTTCCAGCGTGCATTGGCTGACACCATCGACCTTATAGTCTCCAATCACCCAGACATTTGCTGTCATTGTTTGGCTGGGGTAGTTGTCCATATGTTCTGTTCTCCATTTTCTGCTATGGTACCAGATGTCATCTGCAGGCCCCAGTGAGCTACCCTGTCCTCCATGTGCACCATGGTCTGATGTCCAGCACTCCATCCTCTACACTGAGGAGGACCAGTTCTCCTAGGTGGGCTCATGGACCTGAGTCATACGACCTGGGCCATACTGGATCCCCTCATCACATAGGCTCACGGGTTCAGCACCCACCACATAGGCAGACCCAATGTCCCTGACCATGTGATCCAGGACCCGCTAGGTCCCCACCACCCCAGAGCTCACAGACTCCGCCCCCTCCACACAGGTGGGCTCAGTGACCTGGACCATGAGACTCAGGTCCCTCTGGTCCCCCAACCCCTGGGGCTCATGGATGCAGCACCCACCACACAGGTGGGCCCAAGTATCTGAGCCAGGAGACCCAGGCTCCACTGGATTCCCCATCCTTGGGGCTCACGAACCTGATAACCACTATGTAGGTTGGCCCTAGTACCTGGACCAGGAGACCCAGAGCCCTTCGGGCCTCCCACCCCTGGGGTTCATGGATCCAGCACCCACTGTGCAGGCAGGTTCAAGGTTCTGGGCAATGTGACCCGGGACCTGCTGGATCCCACCTCTGGAGCTCACAAACCCGACACCCACCACCTCCAGACTGACATGGCCTACCTTCCTCGGCTTCCACCAGTGGATATGACAGCCTAGTTCAATCCAACCTGTCCCTAATTCTGGCTTGTGCTGGTTGGTGTTGCAGCCTAGCCTTGCCCAGGCAACCCCCAGTCCCATATTGAGTGTGAACTGGCTGGTGATACGGCCCGACTCATCCCTTCCTGCACCCCTTCCTGGTTCTTGGGTCAGTGGATGTTATGAACTGGCCCAGCCAGGCTCACCCCATGACCTGAGCCACATGTATGCCAGTGGGTACCGTAACCTGGTCTGGTTTGGGCTGCTCCTTGCCGGGGTTCTTGTGCGTATCTGTAGGAACTGCAACCTGACAAAGAAGTTTACCAAACTCCTCTATCTGGTCTTCTCCCAGTGGCAGATCTTGGGCATACTGGTGGGTCCCTGGCCTAGGTTGACTTTGTCCACCTGCTGTTCCGGCAGAAATGTTGTCCTTGCCCAATTGGCCCATACCCTTTACAGTTCTTACTGTTGGATATTGTAGCCCAGCCACACCTGGTCCCTACCCAGATACAGCTCTCACATGGTTCAGCAGGAACTGAGACCTGGCCCAGTTCATTCTACATTCACCGTGACTCTCATGAGCACCAGTGGGTGCTGGAATCTAGCACAGCCTGGCCCTCCCCAGACCCAGGCCCCACCCGTGCCAAGGGAGATTGAAGCCATGTTCCAGAATCAGGACAATGCACTGATTCTGGCAGTCACGTTCACTGACGGGTATTCCAGCACAGCGGGGATGTGCTCTTAGTTCCCCAACAGGCCTATTCTCAGCCACACTTCTTGCGCGTGCCAACAAAGATTGATGTTCCACATGGGTGAGCCCACATATTCCCTTGCAGATTCTACCCCCAGACCTGAATCACTCATGTACTTGTTGACTTCATAGTTCAGCCTCACAGAACTCATTCTCTTTTTTTGACACTCTCTGGCGGGTTCCATGTTGTAACCCTTAGGATAGAGTGGCTTTGTCCATGGAAGTTCCAGAGGAGGTCACTTCTCACCTGTACCTGACCCTTGGGTCCTTGGTAATGCCCACATGTGCCATCTCTCAGACTCCCTGTAAGCCCACATCCCCCAACATCCCAGAGCACATTGCAGGGCACCCTGCGGGCTTTGCCTGGCACCATTGGTGCCGAGACTACCTGGCCCAGGTCCCTCCTGTGGCCACCACATGGTTAGTAGGTCCATTCACCTGGACCCCTGGGTCAAACTCACCTGGGCTCCTCAGGATTATTCTATAGCATTCAAACATGATGGTCACAACCCTTTGTGTAATAATTATGTTAGCTGGCTACAGGAACTTAGGGAGGAAGGTTTCAGACAAACTAAACCTGAGATTTTTCGAGTTGCCAGGAAATCAGCCTTAAGCAAGTGATGACGGTGCACTTTCTTCAGTCTTTGCAGAGGGAAGGCAATTGCTGACAAGGCTCCTGTGTGGCCTTTTAATCCCTCTGATTGTCTACAGTTACTGAAATTGAACTTCTGAGCTCCTGGTGAAAACCTCTACATTTCCCTCCATTATCTTACAATGCAATCTTTATTCTTCTCAAATAAAAGTATGCAGTGGCTTCTTTCTGTAACTGCCTTTTCCAGGCAAACATTTTAGAAGCAGATGTTGCAGATACAAACCTTTGGCCCATTTTCCTATATGTCTTTGAACTTTCTGTGGGGCCCATATATTCTGTTACATGGACAGTGGCTGGTATCTAGAGTCATCCTTTTCCTCCAACGGCTCTGTCCTTGGCACTGGGGTGCTCTGACCACCTGGGTCCCTTCAAACCAGAGGTCTGTGTCCCACAGGGCTGCACCACAGTCACTACATCACACTCAATATATGAAAACTATTTGCATATGGAGATAAAACAAAGGATAATTCAAGCTGCAACATGGGCTGCCCACATTCATGGATAGTGTCTACTTTTTCCAGAGGTAAATCCAAAGTTATTTTCTCCTCTCACCGCCCAGCTTGCTTGACTTTTACTGAGTAAAGTAGTTATGGGACTTCATATATTCATGTCTTTGTGCATCCATAGCATAGCATACTGTGAAGGTTAACTTCCAAGACAGAAAGGGAACTATTAAAGATATATATGCTGGGGCCCAACACCGTGACCTAGCGGCAAAAAGTCCTCGCCTTGAACGCGCCAGGATCCCATGTGGGTGCTGGTTCTAGTCCTGGAAGCTCCACTTCCCATCCAGCTCCCTGCTTGTGGCCTGGGAAAGCAGTCAAAAACGGTCCAATGCTTTGGGACCCTGCACCCGTATGGGAGACCTGGAGGAAATTCCTGGCTCCTGCCTTTGGATTGGCACAGCACCAGCCGTTGCGGTCACTTGGGAAGTGAATCATCGGATGGAAGATCTTCCTCTCTGTATATCTGTCTTTATAATAAAAATAAATACATCTTTAAAAAAATACACGTTTTCCTTTGCTAGGTAGAATGCTCCCATTGCCAGAGGGTCCTCCTGAATCAGCAGAGGACACATAGCAGGTAACATGACACAAGCCCCAAGATTATTCCTAACATTTTTTGGGGGGGGGTGGCGAAATTTGTTGTTGGAAACAACCCTGTCTATTTTTTTTTCTGATGTAACATATTTAGTTAGGCATTCTCCACTGAACTACAGATAAGAATTCATAAGCTAGCATAGTCACACCCATGACCTTGCCACATTTTTTCCTTCATATATATTATAAGTGTGCACTCTATTAGTCCTTTACTAGAAGGATGCTTTTCTTGAAGCGGGTGTTTTGCCTAGCAGCTAAGATTCCTGCATTGCACCTGCTGGTACCTGGTGTACCTCCTGCCTCTGATTCCAGTCTCCACAGACCTTGGAAGTTTGCAGTGAAACTGCAGCCCGTTGCATTCCTGCCCCCGTGTGGGAGCCTGTGTTGCAGGCCAGGTCCTGGGTATGAGCTGTGGCCCGGCCAGCCCCAGCTCTGCAGGTGCGTGAGGAGAGAACCAGCAGACAGCAACTCTCTCTGTCGGTCTCTCTCTGGGTCTCTTTCACTGAAATAAATAAAACACTTGAGAAAAAAAAAATCATTTCTCCTCCTCCGTTACTCAAATCCCTTGTTTATGCTAATTTTTCACAATAATTTCTTAAAACATAAAAATAGAATAGAAGCCAAATTCCACTGTGGTGTTCTGAGGATTTTAAGGTGTACAGAAAGAGCATTCTTAATAACCCCTTATGCAAATTTGAAAAAAGAAGGGCAGGCCCTTTTGCAGTAGCTGCTAAAATTATGCTTCATACAGATTTACATATTAAATCCTTAAAACCGATGACATTTAGTTACCACAATTGTTTTGTAAATAAAGGTTGATATTCAAAATATTAGTATAGTGTGATACTTAACTCCAAAACGTTTATTTAATAGACCAGCTATGAGGAATGGATAAGACTTGACAAGCCAGCATTTTCTGTCACATTGCCAAGGTTGTGCGAGAGGGAATCTTTGAGCTTACCACTCCCAGTTTGTGTGATGTATGTAGCTTTGCTTTGGCTAAAGGATATCTTTCTAGGTTAGAAATGAACACACTGTCTAATTGTAGCATCTCTAATGTAGTTGGAACACTGCAATACTGACCAACTCGATCTACCTCGGGGATGCACAATCTCACTTTTCTTCCCCTCGCTTCCAGGCAGCAGGAAAGCCAAGTCTCCAAGGCTCACATAAAATTCATTGTTGTTGAATTTACTATTTGTGATTTTACAAATATGGAGCTTCTCTGTATGGTAAACAAAGAAGAACTCATTCCACACAGAAAAGAGCTTCATACAACAGGCTGATTTTGAATGAGATGATTCCACTATGCTAGCCTGGACTAGGCTTGTGGTGCCTTAACTAAATGATTAATAGTATGTGGTAAGCTCCTTGACATAATGCGTGTATGTAGCAAGCACTTGGTAAATATCTGTTGCATCTCAATTGCTGCTATTTTCAACTCTTTAAGAACCTTGATGTTAGGGTCAGTGCTGTGGCTTAGCTGAGTAATCCTCTACCTGCATGGTGTACCTGTTCATGTCGTGGCTGCTTCACTTCTGATCTAGCTCCCTGGGCCTGGCACAATGCCTCGATGGCTGAATGATTAAATCCTCCCTTGCAAGTGGTTCGGGCCTTGGGGTTAGGGGTAAAAGCAGCTCCTGACAGCATGGCGTTTGTGGGGGGTGCCCCTGCTGGGCCGAACCTGATGCTGGGGACTCAGGTCAAAGCCACTGCCGAAAGGCAGAGATTGAGTCCTTGGCTTTGGGCAGCCAGTGCACCAAATGGTGCCAGGCTCTGCCTACTGGTCACCCAGCGGCGATCTCTGGGGTTTTTAAGATATGTAATTGCTGCCTAGGGACACCCATGAATAAGGACAGTGTTAGTGTAGGTGAGAGATGAACTCTGGGTGATTCCCAGTAACAGGGTCATGAAACTTTCAGGCAAGTGTGGGGACTGAGACCTGATGGTTTGGAGGGGAGTGTCCGTAAGATCTATTAGGGCCAGACTGATTCACCAGCTCAATTAGCAATCCTGAGATGGGCCATTAGTATAGAGCATCACTGACTGCCACACACCAGTCCACGCCAAAGCTAGGAATGGGGGCCTGTCTGGCAGGGCTAGGTGCCAATACCTCACTGGGTGGTAGAATAGTGGACTGGTCACACTTGGTAGGTCAAGCCACTAACCAGCACGCGAGGGAACTCGGACCGGGGGTAAACTCTGTGGGAAGTGTGGACCCAACCCTGTGGAAATACAAGTCCCACAGGTTAGCTCACGAGCTGGGGTGGTGATGGGCTGAGCTAAGTGTGACTATGGCACCTGCCATCACTTACAGGTAAAGGAACCGATAGTAGTCTGGGCAGGTCAAGGCAGCAGCACCCGAATGTGCATCCTAAAATAGGATGTGGGATGGGCCCGGCAGGGCCAAGCAAACCCCAACTCACAAGAAAGAATAGAAATAAGGATGAAGCACATGTCATACCAAACTAGGTTCTTGCACTGACTAGTCTAAAAAAGCCAGGGATACTAGGCCACAGCATCAAAGGCAAAGGTTGAGACAGGTGGGGGTCTTAGCCAATTGGGTCAGAATAATCACTGGCACATAATCTAGGGCTGGGAATAGACTTGGTTGGGGAGCTATGAGAGCACACCCTTGCTGGGTTGAGGTTTCCACAGGATAGTGTGGGGGCCAGAGCAGGGGTTGCATTCTGGTCTGGATATGGCTCCAATTTCCCTTGGCATAAGTGTGAACTGGAGCTGGGCGCACCGAGCTGGGCTTGATGCCAGCACCATCTGGTGCTCTGGAGAACCTGGGTAGATGTAGGATGGACTAGGCTAGGTCTCTACCCCTACTGAGCCATGTGTGAGCAGTGTCTAGGTATGGACAAGCCTTGGCTGGGATGAAACATCCAACATCAAGAACTGGAATGGATTGGAAGCCAGCAATGAGGACTGACCCATGGAACCACCAGTATGCGTGAGATCTGGCATAGGGAGAGGTTCTGATGGAGGAGCTTGGGAAACTCCTCTGTTGGGACACAGTCCCTACAGGTGAGTTCAGAAACCACGATAGGGAGCAACGCAGACCAGACCAGAGGAAGATACCCACCAGCATACATTTGGAATGGGTAGGGGGAAGACCAGGCTGACCCAGTTTGCATCAACCACTGGTGAATCCAAGCACCAGAACAGAGTGTGCATTAGGCTGGGTTTGATTGCGACACAAACTAGTGCACATTACGGAATGCCAAGGAGAGATGAGCCATACCAGATGTGGCCGAGCGCCCAAACAACACACGTGAGAACCTGGGGTGAGGAGGGGCAAAGCCAGCCAGCAGGGGGAATGTGGGCTCCCCTGCTGGACAACCACATCCACTGGAAAGCGTGAGGTGGATGGAGGCAGACCAGACCAGGCAGGGCTGCAACACCTGTGGGCCTCATGTGAGCTAGATTGGGGAAGGGCCAGATTGGGCTGACTGTTCCTACTGGTGCAAGCAAAAATTAGAGTGGGTGAGAGTTGGTTGAGCTTTGCAACAGCATCAGCTGGCACTGGGAGCTTAATCTGTCAAATTAAACTCCAGAACCACCTGGAGAGTGCATAATCCGTGTTTTTTTTTAACTTTTTCCATTTTTATCATATTTTTGACAATCTTTACATAGTTAATTAGGGTAAAAAGGCTCAAGGGCTACAGGAAAGTGGGTAAGACTATAATAAACATTGTTTCTTTCATGTATCTGAGGTAAAGAGGTTTTAAGGGAGAAGCCCCACCCAGTCTCCCACCCATCCCAGGTCTGTGGGGCATGCTCCGAGGGTTTTGCTCAAGTGGTTTTGATAGTTCACCAGTTATGAATTGCTGCCAACCTCTCCACTCCAAGCACGATGAGGTTGTTGAAGAATCCACTGATTAACATAGTCCATCTTAAAGTCTCCATTTGCCCAGTTTTTCACAGCCAACATATGGCTGAGGTGGTTGATTGACTTGTTCTGTCCTTTGTCTTTTCATGGTTAGGGTTCTGAGTCCGGAAGCTCGATTCAGGAGATCCCAAAATAAACTTTGTCTGAGGTATTCCCAGACCAGATTCTTGTGTGTACTAGCAAGTACAGGGCCCGGCACAGTCCATCGCCCCAATTAGCTGGTGGTTGCAATTGCTGGGTCGGTTCTGTTTTCAGCGCTGTCTTCCACTGGAACCAATGGGTGTTGGAGTCCAGCCTGGTTCTGCCCAGCATACACTCGGCCCTCACATAAACCAGTGGGAGCTGCAGCCTAGTCGGAGCAACCCACAAAACTCTCACCCAGAAGCAACTCCTGGCTTTGGATGTGCTCAGCTGTGGTCATTGCGGCCATTTGCAGAGTGGACCAGTGGATGGAAGCTCTTTCTGTCTCTCCCTCTTTCTGTAAATCTGATCTACTTCCCTGCTTATAACTGGCAATACAGCAGAGGATGTTTAAGTGCTTGAATACCACACGGAGATCAGATGAAGCTCCTTGCTTCTGGCTCAGCTAGCCCATTGTGTCCACTTGGAAAATGAACCAGCAAATGGAAGATCTGTGTCTCTCCTTCTCTCTGTAAATCCGTCTTTCAGATAAAAATAAATAAATATTTAAAAAGAACTTTGATGGGGCCCGGCGGCGTGGCCTGGCGGCTAAAGTCCTCGCCTTGAACGCCCCAGGATCCCATATGGGCACCGGTTCTAATCCTGGCAGCTCCACTTCCCATCCAGCTCCCTGCTTGTGGCCTGGGAAAGCAGTCAAGGACGGCCCAAAGCTTTGGGACCCTGCACCCGCGTGGGAGACCAGGAAGAGGTTCCTGGTTCCCTGCATTGGATCGGCGCGCACCGGCCCGTTGTGGCTCACTTGGGGAGTGAAACATCAGATGGAAGATCTTCCTCTCTGTCTCTCCTCCTCTCTGTATATCCGGCTTTCCAATAATAATAAAATGTTTAAAAAAAAAAAAAGAACCTTTATGCTGTCGCTTATTATTACACAATTGCTTTGCTTTGTTTCTATGACTGGAAGCAGTGCCAAGCACACGGTGGGCAGAGAATATTTGCTGGCTGGTAAAGAACTTGGTGAATGCATGAGCTGTTGGACACGCAGCATCATAAAGTGATTTTGAATGTTGGTTCAATATGCAGACATTGGGATTTAAGTTGCAGCTGACACTCCTAGTGATGGCGATGATGCAGGGTAAAGGAAGCAATGAAACCAGACGCTCATGGTTCGCAGCGTGATGTAACGTTTATGTCTGCCCTGTAGGGTTATTGCAAAAATAGTGCACGACATCTAATGCATAGTCAACACTCAGTAATGCAGACCGCCGATAGCCTTGGTCCATTTGGACCAGAGTAGCAGAACACTAGAGTGGTTTGTAAACATGCTGAGAAGTCCGAGACCCAGATGCTGGCAGGCTCTGGCTTATCGCGGATCTTTCTGCAGCAATAGGGGTGAGGATTTGGGCACGGCGGGGGGCAAAGGGTCCCTATGCTTGTCTCCAACACATGAGAGAATTCAGGAAGGGAACGGGATGAAAGTTTGCCAAGGAGCGAGGCTTACTACCAAAGCAAAGGTACGGAATGAGAATGCCAACCCATAAGGTGTGGGGCCAGCCCTCTAGGTCACATGATTGGTGCTTTGAGCAACGTTTTCTAGGAAAAGGTAAGGGTTCTGAGGAATTGGGTTATTTCCCAATATTTGGCCTTTTAAAAAAAGTCTCAAGTGCCATGTCATCAGTGAGGTTTTAGAGGCCTTGGGATGGGACTGTGGAGTTGGCGTGTGGTCGTGTATTTCCTGTAGGTCTTTTTTCTGACCCCTGAGGCTTTCCTTACCTTGCCACTGGGCTTGAGTTTCTTCTTTTAAGACCACAAATCAGTAGATGAGGACGCTGCCTGCCATGTTCGAACCATCTGGCAAAGGCTCCATCTTGTAAGACCCTCACCTTGAGGGTTATAAGTGCAATGCGCGAGTTAGGGGTGAGGGCACAAGTCCAGCATCCCAAGGTGATTGACACGACCTGACCCAGTGCGGTGACTCCCGCCTCATCAGCACCCTTCACGGTGTTTAAAGAATTTAAATTGCCCTTACTGGAAACAGCAGCACACAGCTCCTCTGTGGCTTATTTGGTCCTACCAACCAAAGGTTGTAAATATTTCATGAGCTTTGCTGTTTACAAAGCTCCAAAGGCCCTAATGCAACCTATTTATTTGATAGATAATAGAATGGGAAGATGACAAAAGGATTTTGTAACTTGCTTCTAGAAAGCAGACTTGCTGCTGGTCCTAGAATTCTGCTGCTACTGCAACAAAACACCACCAACCCAGAAGCTCATGGCAACACGAACGGAGTTCGGAGCTGCACTCTGGATCTTCTTGAGCTAAAATCAAGGAGGAACCAGGGCTACACCCTGCCTGGAGGTGCCAGGAGGCACGCCAGCCACCTCCCTGTCTGGTCCACTTCCAGAAGCCACACGTGTTCCAAGGAAGGTGGCTGCTTTTTGGCCAGCCCTGGGACAACGGGGCACCTCTGACTCTGCTCATGGTCACTCTTTTTTATGTCTTTCATTTGGCCTCCTTCCTCCACTCTTAAAGAGTCCTTGTCGTGACCCTGGGCTCACAGAATAAAACCAGAGGATCTCAAGGTCAGCCGGTCAGCAGCCTTGCTTTCCCTTCTCCATGTGGTCTAACACATGTGCTGGGAGGCGGTACGTGGGCATCTGTGAAGACACTGCTCTGCCTGGCCGAGCACCGTAACTCCAGGCACAATGATTGGTCAACCACGTTACTATTTTTAGCTTAAATACATGTTTAACAGCAATTATTTTAAAACATGTACATGCGCTATAAGACTATATGTGTGTGTATATAAACAAATACATATTTACATACATATATATTCATATATACATAAATATATAAAATATACAATATATAAATGTTAGATATATAATATATTTATAATATGATATTTATTATATTGTACAAATATTATTGTATTATATATTTTAAAAATATAATATTTTACATATCATATTATTATAATTATTTAATATTTTATAATTATATTATATATAAACATATACAATATTATACAAATATATAGTATATAATGTTATGTGTTTATAACATAAATATATTATATTAATATATTGTATGCAAGATATTAATTAATATACATTATATTGCATATAACATTGATATAAATGTAAAATGTCATATATATATGTTTGCTACGGAAATAATCTTAAATGGCACATTAAGCCCACACCAACTAGAGAACAATGCAAAATCTTTCTTCCTAGTTTGGTGTTCTTTTAAGAGATCTGTTTTCATTTATTTGAAAAATAGAGAGATCAAGAGAAAGATACAGACAGAATACGCATCTGCTGGTTCACTTTCCAAACACTCGACAAACTCAGAGCCGAGCTGGCCGTAAGCCGGGAGCCTGCCTGGCCTGCATGGGCATGGCAGCGAGCCAAGCACTTGAGTCATTTGCTGTCCCCAAGGTGTGCTTTGGCAGGAAGCCAGAGCTGAAGTGCAGCAGGTGCTCAGACCTGGCACTGCAATATGTGATGTGGGCACCTGGGGGGCCAGCTTGCCAACGCTCATCCTGGGCTTTTGACAAAACAGTTCCGAAAGAAATTAGAACTATTGACAGTGGGCTCATTTTTTTTTGAAGATTTATTAATTTATTTTATTGGAAAGTCAGATATACAGAGAGAAGAAGAGAGAGAGGAAGATCTTCCTTCTGCTGGTTCACTCTGCAAGTGGCCAACCATGGCTGGAGTTGAGCCAATCTGAAACCAGGAGCTTCTTCCAGGTCTCCCACACTGGTGCAGGAATCCAAAGCTTTGGGCCGTCCTCGACTGCTTTCCCAGGCCACAAGCAGGGAGCTGGATGGGAAGCAGGGCCACGGGGATTAGAATGTGTGCCCATATAGAATCCCCATAGGTTCAAGGCGAGGACTTTAGCCACTAGGCTACTGTGCTGGGCCCTGGCCTTCTTGTTTTTCTGTCTCTGCGACATGCGGCCTTCTTCAAGGGTGACTTAGGACTGGAAACCAGGTCAGAGATGTAGCCACTGGTACACTGTGCAAGGGCCACACAGTTCTCATGTTCATGGGTTTAAACTCTACAGCCGGTGATCAAGCTACCAGGAGCTTCATGGAGTGATGGGTAGGAATGAAGAGGACGAAAGAGAAACAGAACGAACAGGTTTGAGCGTGCTCAGTTGTCTTTGTGATTGTACACATGCTCTCTGACTCAGGCACCCAATTCTTCACCACTTAATTTGTGATTTTTAATAAACCTCTCTGTGTTATGTCAATATTGAATATTAGTATATATTGTATGGAAAAAACAATTCTGGAAATTTTGATACCATTTCTTCAATATGGTGTTAAATTGTTTAATGAGAAAACGTGCAAATGGGGCCAACAACAAAGTGGCACAGCAGGCTAACCCTTCTCCTGTGCTGCCAGCTTTCCATGTGAGCACTGGTTCATGTCCCAGCTGCTCCACTTCCAGTTCAGCTCCCAGGGAGAGCAGGAGAGGATGGCCCAAGTCCCTGGATCCCTGCACCCACATGGGAGACTCCCAGAAGGTCTTCCTGGTTCCCATCCTGGGATCAGCTAAGCCCTGGCCATAAGTGACCCTGTGAAGAATGAATTGGGTTGGAACTCTCTCCCCTTCTCTCTCTCAAACCTACCTTTCAAATAAAGATAAAAAAATCTTACCAAAAAAGAAAATAAGCAAGCAACAAATCAAAAAGTAGCTACTTAAAGATTTTTTTTATTATGTCTCCTCTATGTTTTCTGCTAGATAAACAAGATTTCCTTTGATTACTGAACATTGAGGTGCATCATTGCTATGGTTGTCTTCACCCCTACCCCCGACAGAGACCCGAAGGCTCCATAGATCTGGACTCTGGCTGACTGTGCAGAGGTCTGTGGAAAGCAAATTGGCCTAGACGAGGAAAACATCCTTATCGAACAAAGGCTGTATATTCTGATGTATTGACTTTTGTGTGATTCAATTTGCAGTAAGTATGAGAGTAACCTTTATAAACTGCCCTATGAACTTCTACGCGAGTGTGCATTTTGTGGTTAACTTTACTTCCAAACTGATGACCCGGCTTCTCTGAGCTCTGGAAGCCTTTTAGTTGAGTAATGAAAATGAATGGCTTTCCAAGGGTTTAGCATCAGCGTCTCAAAGCTGCAGAGAACTTGGGGAAGACAGATCTTAAAGATCCATGGTTATAACATGTCAGCTGAAAGAGAAATTGTGGCGAATTGTCTGAGTTGAAAGGCAAAAACATGTTATGTTTTGAATGTTATATGTTGTGTATAAACTAAAATTGAAGTATAGGTGAGGTGGTCACAGAAGGTGGCTAGGAACCCGCATTTACTTTTAACATATTGGTTACTCATTACTATGTCAATTAATTCCATAATGATGTAAATTTTTGCTGATGGTATGTTGGAGCTTTCAATTGACTGGGATGATACTCTGCTGGCTCTGTCATCAGACCAGAGAGGGTATACCTAAGAAGCCGTTGAACTTGACGGGACAATAAGATGCTGGACTCTATGTTTGGTATACCCTTGCAATGGGGAAATCTCAACTGAACTTGAGCTGTGGTTATGCAACAAGGTGGAGGAATCCACCATGGTGGGAGGGTTTGGGGAGGGGTGGGGAGAACCCAAGTATCTATGTAACTGTGTCACATAATACAATGTAATTACTGAAGTTAAATAATAAATAATTAAAAAAAAATAAAGTAAAAAAAAAAAAAAAGAAAGGCAATGGACGCTTTACTTTCAATGTGCCATTATATTTATTTTAAAAATGTAAATGAGCAATAACTGCCTATAACATTTGTGACTACAAGGAGGATGCATGTTACATATGATTCATATGGGAGGTGAGTGTTTGTTAATTAGTGGGTCAGATCTGTCATTCAGGCCAAGTCACAGATGGCTGGTCTCTGCAATGAGTACGTCTTCCTCTTTGGAAAAGCACGCTGCTGTCAGGATGTTCCTCTTGGGCAAGGTGTACGGATTAGCAGGCATTGCTCAAAGTCTGTTCTGAGTGAGTAGCTCCCCCAGACTGAATCAAGGGTTATATTGGAAATAACAAAAGATGACTTTCTGCTTTTAGTCCTACCTACTTACGCTCTTGTAATCAACTCACTCTGACCTTTGACTATTTTGAAATTATGGTTCCCACTGGCACTTATTAATTTTATACCTGACGGGTAGTATCGTAATTTTGACCTAAACTAATCTGATACACTGTATTATGTTGTTGGTTGACTGAGTGTGATTCCATCACACTGCTAGAAGCCCTTCCTGAGGACAATGGAAGCTTCTGCCTACCAGGGTCAAAGCCTTTCCAGGTTGGCGACTGATATAAAAACACGCCCCTTCATGTTTCATTGAGAGTATTTCAGGAAAGTTACATCACAATGACGAATAACCCACATAGCTGAGACACTTTAATTCTGAATAGCTTTTAGTGCGAATCACATCAAGTACATCCCGTTATTATTGTCAATGTATCCTTTTTTAGTCAGTGTTAAAATCCAAAACTGCTCAATGAAATCTTTTTAAAAATATATTTATTTATTTTTTATTGGAAAGGCGGATATACAGAGAGGAGAGATGTAGAGGAAGATCTTCTGTCAGATGATTCACACTCCCCAAGCAACCACAACGGCTGGAGCTGAGCCAATTCGAAGCCAGGAGCCAGGAGCCTCTTCCAGGTCTCCCACGCAGGTGCAGGATCCCAAGGCTTTGGGTCGTCCTCAACTGCTTTCCCAGGCAGTTAGGGAGCTAGATGGGAAATAGAGAGGCTGGGATTAGAACCGGCACCCATATGGGATCCTGGCATGTTCAAGGCAAGGGCTGTAGCTGCTAGGCCACTCTGCCGGGCCCGCACAATGAAATCTTCAGAATTAAATTACTTGTTTTAAATGTCTGTTACACCCTTTGCAAAGTGGTTGATTTTTAAGGAACATATCTAGGACCTATACATTTCAAATCAAGAGCTCTTTTTAGCTGATATGCAGCTTAATAGCTCTAACAGTGTGAAACTGTCAGGTAAGTTAATGCAATTGTTGCTATGAACCAGCTTAAAGTGAATCTAGCAAGTTAACTAGTAGAGATTTGTGGCTGTGTCTCTGAGCAGCCATCATATCAAGGCTATTTGGAACAGACTCAAATGTAACAAAAATCTAAACCACACATTTGGTTGAGGACTAGGATTGGAGTTCTGCCCACAGTAGTTTTAGAAAACTGGCTTATTTCTGATGAACACAGTTGGTGCATTAAAAGCTCCGCCGTGTTGCACAAAACAAAAGTACACCAGCAGTGCTCACAGTGTGAGAAGCACAGCTTCAGAGGGGACAACCCGAGCAAGTAGACCTCGGGGGTCTGCTCTGCTAGGATCCTAACAGGAAAAGAAACAGTTCTTTTAAAAAAAAAATATTTTGTTTTTATTTGAAATTCCCATTCACAGAGAGAAGGAGAGATTGAGAGAAAGACCTTCCGTCTGCTGGTTCGCTCTGCAAGTGGCCAACAATAGATGGAACCGAGCCAATCTGAAGCCAGGAGCCAGAAACCTCTTCCAGGTCTCCCACGCAGGTGCAGGGTCCCAAGGCTTTGGGCCGTCCTCGACTGCTTTCTTAGGCTGCAAAAAAGGGAGCTGGATGGGAAGCGGGGCTGCTGGGCCTAGAACCGGTGCTTATATGGGATCCTGGTGCATGTAAGGCAAGGACTTTAGCTACTGTGCTACTGTGCTGGGTTCAGAAACATAGTTCTATTGAAGCGAATAATTTCTTTTCCAAATGCATTCATCTATTTGTTTTTACTTACTTATTTTAGAAGCACTGACATTAAGATAGTCAAGGACTCTCCCATGTTCTGGCTCATTCCCCCAAGTACCCGCACCAGCTGGCTGGGGAACGCTGCCGCAAGGAGCCAGGAATTCAGTGCAAGTTCTCCTAGGGTAGAAGCGAGCCAGCTGCCTGAGCCATCACCACTCACTCGCAGGATCTCAGTAACAGGAAGCCACCTCAGGAGCAGCGTTGGGCTCCGACACAGAATTCCGGTGTTCCAAGCCGCATCCTGAACACAATGCCCAACTCCCACTCCTAGGATTCCTTCTTAGCTTCAACATTGAGAAACATTTCTTTTTTTTCACCTGCTATTCTCCCATAGTTCTATTGCTTTTGTCTTCTTAAATAGTCTATGATTCAGAGATATTAGAAATAAGAAGGGCTTTCAAAAAGTTCCTGGAAAATGTTATACATATATATATAAAACTATTCAGGAATTTCAAATTTATTTTGCACTCAAATTAACTCACCTTTAATTCCATTTGACATGATGTTCTTGAAGCGCTTGTACAAACGGTACAGATGCAGTCATGTACCATAAAGTGGCATTTTTTCCAACAATGGACCATTTTGAGTGGTTTGTTAAGATCACATCACCTAGAACATATGGCTGTCATTGCAGAAACCTCACTGGCTTGCAGGGTGATTGAACAGAAAATATTGGCTGAATGGTTCCCCATCAGGCTCAGGGAGCTAAATAACAAACGATTGGAAGTGATGGTCACAGCTCACTCTGCTGGGAAGCGGATGGGAAAAGTTTGCTCACCAAAAAAAAAAAAAAAAAACCCAAACAAACAAACAAACAAAAAAACAAGCAAACTTTTTGAAAGCAACATTTGAGGCAGTTTTCCTTATTTATTCAGTCTGAGGTCTAGCCATCATGTGGAATGGTGATATCAAAAGAAAGTTTAACCAAGTACAAAAGAATAGTAAATACATAATGTCTCATGTAGAAATGATCACCTCAATCTTGTGTCTCATTTTGTGTATGCACCTGTGTGGCCCGGATGTAAAACATATTTCCTACACTGCGTTGTGGCTTAACAGGTTTGAAGATGATTTCTCCAAAATAGAGCTGCCAAATCATTTCAAAACCTGCCCCAAGATTCTGTTTAAAATATGCTTGCCTGCATTCTGTTGGTGCTTGCCGAGTTGTTGTTGGTGTTGTCTGGAACAAGCCCACGGATGGGAGCTTCTCACTCTTGCAGCGCTGAGCAGCTCCAGGGAGCCTGGAAGAGGGTGGGAGGTGGAAGAACTCTCCACTTAACAGGTGTCTTTAAGCTCCTCTCTGCAGGCCTTGACCCATCTTCCTCCCCAAAAAAAACTGGTGGTCCTTGGAGCCAGATTGGAGGGGCCTGCTGAGTCTCTTTGGTCACATCAAAATCAGTTGGTCTCCAAAGCGGGCACCGACCGCTCAGAACACCTTCCCCCGAACACAGGAACGTGCTTAGATGAGTGGGAGTCCAATTTTGCTAACAAGAAATGAGGTGAGCCAATAGAAGTTGAGATTTGTTCAGTGGTGGTCAGCGTGAGGTCTTCTGTGAGCTCTGACTTCCAAGTAGTGAACTGGGCCTTACACAGTCACTTTCAAGGGAGGCCACCTTTGAAATGCTGCAGGGAGGGAGGGTAGAGTCGAAAACAAAATGGAATGAATTTGGCTCATTGCTAACTGCAATGCTATGTGACCTGTAGCACTGATGGGCCCCAACTCCCATGAAGCAAGGTTCAAGTCTGGTTATCTCACAGGTGTCTCCAAGGCCCGAGTCTGGTTACCTTACTTGCTGGACCAGAGAAGAGGCAGGCCTGGGCTGTCCAGACGAGATAGGCAGGGAGTGTGTGGCCTTTCCTCCCTCACCTTGCAAGCTGTTGTAAACTGCCCCACGAAACCCTGTGGATGTGCTGTCCAGGGCACTCTCTGGTAAGGGGTATCTGTCCTGGCTGGCCCTAGGGTCCGTGGCTTGGCTGCCTTGCCTCTCATTGTAATAAAACTTTGTTGTGACTGTCCCTGGTGTGTGTAATATTCTGTTCTGTTTCAGCAGTCGAGTGGCTGCAGCAGGAGGCCCTGAAAATCAAGACAAAAATACATGTTGCTGGAATCAAGTTTGAGGATTTGAAGCTTATTTTTGAAGGTCCAGCCCTTCAGATATCACACAGTGTCACACACAACTGCTGTGTGGATCCCTGAAATATGCAAGAAAACTACAGAAAGTTCATGACAAAATGGAATTAAAAGTTCATTTTCATGCAAAGAAATTTTGAATTCCACGCACATGGGGAGGTCTTCAAAAAGTTTATGAGAAAGGTGTGATCTGAACATCTGTGCACAGATTCCAAACATTTTTGCAGCAAGATAAGCCTATTTTTTAATTCCCTCCCACCTGCCATCCCGTGGACAGTTTGAAGTGCCCCTACGTAAACGGGAAACACAGTTCTACAACTTTCCAACTACAGCTTCCCAGGCTCTGAGGGTAAATTCCTAATGACGAAGGACCTCCTTTTCCTGCATTGTCTATTGTCTGGGCAAGGGTCTGTACTGGGGACCCCTCCCCAATCCAACAGAGAACAAAGCAGAGACAGTCCCTGTCATCCTGCGAGTCTAACGGGAACAAAAGGCATTAGATAAATTATTACAGATAATTGATTAATGACAGTGCAGCGAGAGAGAGCAGCACAGTCACTTCTCATTTAGGATCAATCTTTCAGCTAAATATTTATCAGGCTCCTGCCAGGAGGAGGTAAAGCAGAATGGGAAGGAGGAGGCCGAGATGGTTCTGTTTCCTAACATCCCAGTCT
The DNA here is from genome assembly GCF_030435755.1 of Ochotona princeps. NCBI lineage: Eukaryota > Metazoa > Chordata > Mammalia > Lagomorpha > Ochotonidae > Ochotona > Ochotona princeps. The sequence continues at coordinate 50,044,182 of NC_080849.1, forward strand.
CCCGCCCTGGGCGTCCGACCCCAGAGACGCACAGCCGCCCTTCGGCTTTGCGGCGGGAGGCGTTGCAGTGCCAGAGAAGGCGCCACTAGAGGGAGCCCTTGCGGAGGGGCTGCCATGGACAGGAGCGTGCTGCGTGGGCTCTGCAAAGTGTGTGTGGAACTCAGGGATGTGTGGTTTGCGCCCGTTAACTACTCCAAGCTGGAACCTGAAGCCATTTGCTGTGAAAAGATCATTGTCGACGAAGACACTGCAAAGTGCTGTGATCTAACTGTAGAAGATGGTGCTATTATCACCAATCTAGATTCAAAGCGCAAATCATATCATTCAGGTTCCAGAACACTCATCCAGTAATTTGTTTTCTTCTTCTTTGGGGTGCTTGGGTGGACTTGTCTCCAGAGAAAGGTGGCTACTGAGCCAAGGTCGTCACAAAGTGAATGGGATTTTTATTGTGTTATGTAGGAGTCCAGCCACTGAGTTTAGAATCACGAATACCTTCGGCCATCTTTCACACTTAGAGAAAGCCGTGTGTTACGGATGCATGTAAATGTAGAAATACTCCTTCATTTTAATATTAACCACTCCGTGAAATTGACAGACTACGTTCCTTGAAAAGAGTCCATTTTTCCTAATATTGAGCAAGGCTGGTGCAAAGTGAACCCAAACACGTCTTTAACACGTTTTTATTTTCTGGGTAAGATTTCAAGTCAACTCAAAGAAGAGAGGTTTAATTAGCTTACTGTGACTCAGTTGGCCAGGCTTCTCCAATGAGCTCCGCGAGCGGAGTAGGGGTGGGTCTGAGAGTCAGTGCTGGGGGCGCTGAGGCCTCAGCAAACCCCCAGAGTCGCTGGGAGCTGGGGAGCGCCATCAACAACGGAGCCCACCAGCTTTGCACCCCCTGCGACTCACCACCCTGGAGTTTCAGTCCCAAGTTCTGTTTATCCATGTCTTGTAGTATTTACTGCAACTTTCCTGTTCACACAGCCTCAGGCCATTCCACACTTTCCTGGTCTCCGTGGGAACTCCCTCCGGGCCATCCTCAGGCTAGAGGTGTGAACGCCTTATTCTGTGGCTAACCCAGCCCTCCTCTGCTTGCTGCTGTCAGTGCTAAGAAGAGATGCGGACTTCCTGAAGGAAAAAAGAGCCACAGAAGGACCAGTTCTTATAAGGGGTACATCTTCCTTTTTGACTCACGTAGCCCTGTCTCCTACGGCAAGGGGCCTGGCATCACAGACGCCTCAGCTGATGGTCGGGACCGTTCCCTCAGCAACAGGCTTGATGTCCTTGCATCCCGTAGTCCGGTCTTTGCAGGCCATGATTGCAGAGCTGGTGCTGAGTTCGAACTATGGCACTGCTGATCCACGCGGCACTCAGCAGGGTTGGCAGTACCGCACAGTGCCCACTCCCTTGTTAATCGGCTCCACCCTGAAGCCCTATGTCTAAGGTCAGCTGAGCCCTTCCTCCAGGCTTTGCTGATGCTGATCCCAAAGGGAGACCTCCAAAAGGGACTGCAGAGCACCCTGGGCGTTCAGGGAGCTGAGCCGGATACTGGTGAGTGTTCTTTGCAAAGCTGAGCGGGCTACACCCCTATGTCCTAAAAGCGACATAGGAAGTCAAATTTGTCTTCACTTTTGTCCACTGAGTACCTGGTTGGCCCACACTCGTTCTTTTCTCACATTCCCAAATCCTAGATAAGTTTTTCCATTGTGATCTTTAGCATGGAAACTTCACCATCAGACAGGGCCGGTGGGTGTCACACAGCAAGGCTGAGCAGCTGCCCACAGCCTTGTTCTATGCCGGACCCCAGCCTGCCACGCGGCACGTGCTCTGTGCCAGTCACTGTGTCAGCGTGCCTTGCTCCAGGTCAGTGAAACCAGGCAGAAGTGTGATGACACGGCAGGGAGTCACACACCCAGAGGCCTGGGGACGGCTCTGAGGGCTCCCCGTGCGCCCTGGACTCTCTGACATACCCCTTCACAAACCTCCACAAGGCCAAAATCTGGCAGCAGATCCCTCCCAGGGCACATGTGACGCCACGTGCCGCTTTTTCTTTCATCCTCTCCGTCTCTTCACAGACAGGGGCTCGTCATGCGTGTCCCTCTGCGCTTTGCTCTTCCCAGTCATTCCTCACAAGCTGATTAGCTCACTCCTGCCTGGAAGCCGCTCTGCTGTTCTCCATGCACCGCAGCCCTGTGGCCTCCCACCTGACTGCTGGAGCCGCACCAGCCTGACCCCCGGCCCAAGAAACTCATTGTTCTCAGCAGGCCCTAGAAGAACTCTGGCCTTTGCCATACTCTTGGCCAGTGGGTTGCACACGCCCTTGTAGCCATTAAGGGCACAGGAAGTACACGCACCAGACTCTGCTTTCCTCTGTGTAGGATAGCAGCCATGTGTCCACCTCTTTTCCTCCCAGTAACTTCCTCTGCCACCAAGAGATGAAGACAACTGCCTTGCAGAAATGTTAGTATAAAAGGAAATGACATAAATGTGTCTCTGAACGCAGTGGTCTTTCTGGAAAGCCGCCTGACATCAATTCACTCAGTCTTTACTACTAAGCACCAAAGAAGTGCTAAGCAGTATCCTTCCTCCTGGGTATATGTACTGCACCCATCCAAGTGCTTGGAGCTGAGCTGCAGGGGCCAGCAGGGAAGAGGCTGGAAGAACCCTGGGGGTAGGAACAATGCATTCCATGAGAGTTCAGAGGGAAGACCCTCATTGTCGGTCCAACGTAGGAGAAGCAGAGAGGGGCTTACACCGTCCAGTTGCTGACGTGTGAGTTAAAAGGACTGGACAGAAGGAAGGCGACAAGTCCACCTGTGGCTTTGTGGTCTTGCTCACATGGTATCTTTCCAGTGCCTTCTTGGGGGCAGTCCAGTTCTTCTATTTTTCAAGCTATAAACATCTTCCAAGGGGAATCAGCTGACCCGAACATTCAAGAGGTTATTTCAGGACTGGTGTTCCAAGGAAAATGCATTATCACCTGATGGTCCTCCTGAGGTTTATTCCACTTCGCTCGGCCTTCTGATGGCTTTTGCAGGAGATGTGGGGCCCGGGATGGTCTGAGTCATGGCAATCCCGAGTCTTGCAGAGGGAGGGTGCGGAAAAACCTTGACAAATCATCATGGAATCTACCCAGTGGCACAGCCGGAGGAATCCAGACCTTCCCAGGAACACTTCATAATGCTGACCCTGGATCGGGAGGCATTGCCAAGATAACTCCCAGGTGTGAGGTGCTGCAAAGTGCCTAGACTGCTGGCAGTTACACTTCAAGATTTCTGAAACTCTTCATGCCAGAAACATACGGGTTTGGAACCCCATCTCTCTCCACTGTGGCTCACGTGCGTGCAGTGCTAGTTTTGCTTTACTTTTGATGTGTTTTGGGGCTTTCAAAGGATGTTTTATGCTTCCCTCTTAGGCTGTTCACTCCCCAGGACCTGAGGCCCTCGGGGATCACAGAAGGGCAAAGGGGGGCTGAGACTTCAGAACCCATGATGCCATACGCGTTATATGCAGGTGTTGCGTGGATGTCACTGTGCGACCTGCTGTGTGCAACGAGCCAGTTGACCAGGGGAGAGTGAAGAGGTGGAAACAGAAAAGCCAGAGAGGAGGGAGATCCCTGCTCAATCATTGAAGGGTTGCAAGGGATCCGTGTGGACAATGAACTTGTGCTTGTGGAAGCTTAGACGTCCTGAACCTTGTCTGTCTTTGATCTCCCAGAAATAACGATTTTTCTGGTATTTTCCAATGAGACAGATTTAAACATTTCATCTGTCCCATTCCAATTCTAGAAGATGCTTCCAAGAGTCTGAATTCGAATGAGACAGTGAGAGCTGTGATTTGGAAAGAGACAAAAGGAAAAGAAGGGGAAAAAAGCCTCACGGGTAATTTTGAGCACACTGTGTAACATGAGGTGCGCAAAATCTGGAATTTATCGTATTCCTTTGAATTTCAGATTCACGTTAACACAGAATTTCGTTGCCAATGTATTCTTTCTCTTTTCTTAGGGAGAAAAATGAGACGAAAAAGGATTCCCTACTTTTCCCCTTGGCTGCAGAATGGAATAATGCAATTACAAAACTGTGAAACTATGATGTTAAATACCACAGCTTTGTAATGATAAAACCACAGCAGGAGGCGCATACTAAACCATTCAGGCGGGAAGTCACTGCACTGCTTTCCTGATTGTCCTGAAGCCTCTCAAAATCATCCCACGCAGAACAATGTGTAATACGATGGTTTTCCTTAGTTATATGAGGTATATGGAAAATCTTCGATTTTAAAATGATTTTTAAACGCCTATGCACAAAAAAGTCATTTGCAAATAAGTCTTTTTTTGTTTTTACGGCTTTCCAACATCTCAATACTTATGGCACTTTTTTTTTTGTCAGCAAATTTCTTGCTATGAGTAGCTTGTGGCCTGCAAGTCACTAAATGAAAAGCAAACATCTTGAAGCCAGAAAGGCTTTGCTCAACAGCTCCAACATATTGGACGAAAAAAAATCGACTTTTTTAAAGTCTTATTTTGGAATGGTTTAATGTCTAAGAGATACTAAAGCTTCTAAAATCACCTCTTCATAAAATTTTGCATACACATAAAAGTATAAAATCAATAAAATACAAAAATTTAATGTAGATATGCAACTTTATCATACATGTACTAAATATTTACATCTTACACAGTTACTGAATATTTCTTTTTTAATATTTATTTTTTATTTGAAAGACAGATTTACAGAGAGAAGGAAAGACAGAGAGGAAGATCTTCCATCCACTGGTTCACACCTCAAGTGGCCACAATGACCGGAACTGAGCTGATCCGAAGCCAGGAGTTTCTTCCAGGTCACCCACGCGGGTGCAGGGTCCCAAGGCTTTGGGCCATCCTCCACTGCTTTCCCAGGCCACAGGCAGGGAGCTGGATGGGAAGTGGAGCTGCGGGGATTAGAACCGGCGCCCATATAGGATCTAAGCTGCGCATTCAAGGCGAGGACTTTAGCTGCTAGGCCACGCCGCCGGGCCCCCCAAGTGGAATTTTAACACTGGTACAAACACCCATTCTGAAGCAGCCTTTTTTTTCCTCCCAATTTTGGTGGTTTTTTTTTTTCAGATTTTACTTCTTAGTATGAAATTAGTTGTGGAATTATCATCACATTATTTTATCAAATGGTGGAAGCTCCTTTCTGTCCCTTTTAAGTTTTTTTTTAATTTTAAAAGCTGATAAATTTCATCTGCATTCATAAAGATGAGAATGATTGTCAATTTTTTTCTGCATCTATTAACATGTTAGGATAGTTTTTATCTTTGATTTGATTAAATTGCATTTTTATAGTAATTGCTTTTTTTGTATGTTGAGTCAATTTTGAATTTCTGGGCTAGCTTCCACTGGGTTATGGTGGAGTCTTTTCAGTATGCTATTGGATTCAGTTTTCTAGAATTTCGTTGATGGTGTTATTTTAAAAAGTTAGAGTTCTTAGATTTCTTACGTTATTATGCCAACTAATTCCCGCAGCCTGGTTCTTTTACCGTGAGCCGAAAACACCAGACGCAATGTGGCACATTAGGAGGTTTGTTCCAACGGGGCAGGAATAAGATGGGGGTAGTGGGGAGATCAAGAAGGAAAGTGGAGGCGCCTCCTGTGGGGCAGGAATAAAACTGAGGTGGGTGGTAGGGCGGCGAGGGGAGGGTCAGGTAAGGTACCTGGGGCTCATCATGTTCAGGTGAGCCCGCAAGGTGCCAGAGGGCAGGGTTGGGAGGGATTGAAGGCAGGCACCAGGGCATTGGTGCCTGCAAATGAATGCCTGAGTGTAATTGGGAAGTGGGCTGGGTTGAGGAAGGTTCTGGGAGATGGGGGATGAGATTCTCAGGTGATGCCGGATTGTCTGACTGGTGAACAGGTGGAATGACTCTGGGTCCGGAGTGGCAGGGTCTCCATGACGACCTTCAAATTGTTCCTTACAGATGATGTTTGGAAATACATGTTCATTAAGTACATGGACCTAATTAATTTTGTGTAGTGTTTTTGGATGGCTTTTGCATTGGTACTGCTTGCCTGTAAATGAGCTTGAAAATGTTCCCTCCTCTCCGGGATTCTGAAAGTGCTTAGAAAGAACTGCTATCAAATCTTTACCTGTTTGACAGTTCACAGATCAAGACATGTGGATCTCTGTGGACTATGTCTTGACAACAGGATGCTGGACTTTCTGCCATTGTCTATACCTACAATGTCAGGATACACTTAAATAGCTGAAGGATGGACTTGGGACTGCTACTGAAGGACTGTACCACTGTAACAATTTAGGGAAATCAGCAGGGGGAGGGGCTGTAGAGGAGGGGGTAAGGGAATTCCTGAACCTGTCAAACTCTGTCCCGTAAAATAAACAAATAAATTAATTTAAAAAAACCCCATGTGGATCTGGACTTCTCTTGGTTGGCAGGGGAGATTGTTGGTTCCTGGTGGAATGACTTGATTGAAACTTTTCCTTGAAAAGCACCATGGTTATAGTTACTGTTTCAAATCCCACGTCTACTAATACGTCATCAGTTTCATATCTGGGTCTGTTTCTATTTGCTGACTCTTGCAATGCGTCCTGTTGGGTTGCATTTTTATCTAGTAATCTTTGTTACGTGCTGGATATTCTGTTACCTTGCAGAGTGTTGGGTTATGTGTTTCAACTTTGTTCTATCAGATCATTTAGTTACTTAAGCATGAGCCTGCTGTTCTTGAGGCTTTGTACAACTTTAGAGGAGTCAATAACAGTAAGTCAGCCCTATCCCTGAGCTGTGAGCCTTCTGGCTTCTCTGTTGAGTACTCTGGCATTCCAGAAGGAATACCCTCTTGGTGAGCCCTCGTGAGTTTCCCAGCGTTGCGCCAGCCCTGGAACCTTCAGCCTGCAGCTCCCTGCTGCTTTGTGTCCAGTCTCACGGAGTTTCATAGCAAGCCTGTGCAACTAGGACCCCGCAGGAGATTCGAACCTAGGAAGATCTCCGCAGTCTTCCTTTGTGCCTCTCTCTCCTGTCCAGTTCTCTGCCCTCCCCAAATTCAGCCTCTTGTCCACTTTGAAGTTCTTGTTATCTTCACATCTCCCTTTGGCAGCTCTCTGGAAAATGCCGCATGTGAAATTCCAGGGTGACCATAGGAACATTCGTTTACTCTTTTCGGTCCTGCATTGGTTCTGTGTCTTTTGCTCTACTCTTTACTTGCTAAGAATAAAGGGGAATTCTGGGATCTCTCTCTCTATTTTTTTTTTTAAGATTTATTCATTTTATTACAGCCAGATATACAGAGAAGAGAGACAGAGAGGAAGATCTTCCATCCGATGATTCACTCCCCAAGTAAGCCGCAATGGCCGGTGCTGCGCCAATCCGAAGCCGGGAACCAGGAACCTCTTCCAGGTCTCCCATTCAGGTGCAGTGTCCCAAGGCATTGGGCCATCCTCGACTGCTTTCCCAGGCCACAAGCAGGGAGCTGGATGGGAAGTGGAGCTGCCAGGATTAGAACCGGTGCCCATATGGGATCCCGGCACGTTCAAGGCAAGGACTTTAGCTCCTAGGCCACGCCGCAGGGCCCTTCTGGGCTCTCTTGTTCTGTTATGGCCACAGGAGAACTCCCTCTATTCCTTTCACCTAAATTGCCCTAAGATTTCCAGATGTCACAGAAGCTCCAAGTTGAGTAGTCCCTTCTCGGCTCGCATGATATTTAGCATGGTACACTTACTTTTAGTCCAATCTTTGGTAACAACGTTTTTAGTTGCCAACTATCAAATCCCTAAGATCAAACATCATATTTACCTTTTTATAAGAAGTTTTATTACAGAGATGCCCTGCTTCTCTGTTCCAAACTCCATTTCTGGATAACTCAAGTCTTACCATGCTAACTAGCACCTGCAAGTCCTTCCGGCTTTATTGCAACAACAAAAAAATCAATCCCATTGTACTTCTGTGTGTTCACGACACGTCTCCAGGAGTCTGCACTTGTTAGTCCCCCGGGTGTACAACTGAGCAAACAGACATTCCAGAACGCTGTTCATCACTACCCTATCAGGGCAGTGAATCATTGCTCTGAGAAGATGGGACACCCAGCCCTCAGGTCAACTTCTGTACTCATTGGCTGGAATCAGCTGCATGGTGCCAGCGATGGCAAAAGGGAGTTCAATCCTACCACACGCTCCAACAAAGGGAACTGAAATGAGAGAGTCTTTGCAGGTGCTCCACGAAGCAGCAGGAATGGCCACCGAGGCTTTGGGAATGCGTACCAAGGTTGGCAAGGAGTTTTCAGTGATGTTGACTTCATATGTCGTGATAGCTCTCTTCCTTAATGACACGTGTCCCCAGGGTGTTGTTGAGCCTCACTCTGCCTGTGTCTGCTGCCGGTAAGAGGGCTGGTGTCATGGTTTTTATAAAGATGGGATGAGTTTAAATGTACGTGCAGGCAGGACTGTATAAATGGTCATGGCTATCGTCATGATTATCCTTAAAGGACTGAGAGTCAGCCCGTTCCCTTATAACGTAAGTATACCTGTCCAGGATGCTGTCGGTCCTGCCCAGAGCTTAGAATTTGTCACTGAGCTAAGTCAGCCTGGATCAAGGACCAAGGACTGACTGGTGTGCATGAGATCTGCCACTGATAGGAGACTCAATAGAGGAGCTTGGGGAACTCCTTCGTCAGGTCACAGTTCCTGTAGGTGAGCACCAGAACCAAAGGAAGGAGCAGCCCAGACCAGACCAGGCTACTGTACCTGCTGGCGTATGTGTGGCTCAGGTCTGGGGACAGGCCAGGCTGGACCAGGTCATAACACCCACTGGTGGATCTGAGAACCAGGATGGGGATCAGGGAAGGCTGGGTCTGGCCACGTCACCAGCCAGTTCACATTAAGACCAGGACTGGGGGTTGGCAGTAGCTCCAACCAGACTGGGCCAGGCCAGGCTACAGCATCCACCAGCAAATGCTGAGGTGAGATGGGCCATGCCAGACTGAGCCACAGCACCCACCAGCACACGCAAGACTGGGATAGGGGTGTGAGCCTAGTAGGGGAGTAGTGGGCACTCCACTGCTAGGTCGCTGCTTATGCTGACAAGTGTGAGAGCTGGAACTGAAGGCAAACCAGGCTGGGCAGGGCTACAACACCTGTTAGCCTACACGTGAACTGGGTTAGAGGGAAAGCCAGGCTGGGGTAGCCTATTGTATCCACAAGTACAGGCATGAGCCAGAATAACGGCAGGTGGGTTGGGCTTTGCTGCAGCATCAGCTGGTAACTGCTGGGACTGGGGGCAAGTCCTGTTGAGCTACACTGCAGAACCACCTGGACAGTGTAAGATCCAGGGCAGAGAGTGGGTCCAGTGGAGAGTTTGTGGGCTCCTTTCTGAAGGGCTGCAACTCCCACTGGTGAGCATGAGAACCAGGACTGGGGGCGGGCCTGGCTGGTCAGACAGTAGCACCCACTGGCAGGAGTTTGTACTGGAGGGTGAAGTCCATTGGGTTGAGTTAGATTTCAATGTCTAGTGATGTATACAAGATCTCACAGGGATGTGGGGCAGACCGCACCAGTTCACTGCACATGCTGGCAGGCAAAGAACCAGAGCTGGGAGGCCAGTCCAGTGGGGGGTTATTGGGGATCACTCTGACTGGGCTGCAGCTTCCCCCTGTGGTACAGGAGGGCTGGGTATGTGTTGGGCAGGACTGGACTGGGCTACAGTACCCATTGGTTTGCTGAGGATGGAGGGCAGAATAAATTGATCAACTACCCCAGTGAAAATTGACAGCAAATTTCTGGGCCACCGGAGACTCAGAGGTGGACTAAGACAGCCAATCAACCTGGGAAGGGTTTCCTCATCCTTGGAGCAGTGATATCAGAAGCGTCTCAGAACTATCGAGAGCACATGGGCAGAAGCCTCATAACATGCTCCACAGTGGGGACCTTGGGGTGACATCGGGTGACAGTTCCCCAGCCCCTGGATAATGCAGCTGTTGGGAGGCTGGGTGTGGCTTCTCCCCTTGTTCCTCCTCCCCCATATGCAGGAAGAAGAAAAACAAATTTGTATACAATGGTCTCACCCACTGTCCCCTGAATCCTCAACCCTTCTCTCCCTGATCAACTATGTAAACATCATCACTGAAAAAATTAAAAATTCGCTACCAATATCCTTTCATTTTCTGAGATTAGAGATCAGAGTACAGGAAAGTTTCTTGCCCAAACTTTGGCCTTTTTCCTTTAAATGAAGGCTTCATTCATTGGTTTATTAGCTAAGATGGCAAGGAATTAAAAAACAAGCGTAAATAGTGCTGCCCCCGCTGGCCCTGGCCCTTCCTGCCCGGAGCCAGAGGGCAAGTCTCACTCATGCCAAACATCCTAAAGTGACTATGTTTCTTTGTGTCTTTGTCTCCTTGCACACTTTTCTCTCGGCTTTCCCTGCCCTTTCTGCCATTCGGGGAGTTTCTCTGGCTCCCAGTCTGTGGGATCTCCAGAGCAGACCTGAGTTTTCAGTATGCTCAAGTCCTAGAACAACGCTTGATAGACGCTGAAGACACGGTGAACTGGGACAGTGGGCAGACTTCATTAGCTTAATTTGATCATTTTGTTTGATAATCATTAAGCAATGTCACTAATAGGGCAGGGATGACAAGGTACTGCCTTCAGCTGTGTGTTGGGACTCAGACAACCGTAACATAAGCATCTTCCATCCAACATTGAAAGGACGGAAGGACGGAAAACAGGGATGGCAAATACTTTCCTTTGGTGGTCCAGATGAATGTGTCAGGCTTAGAGTAGGCTACGCAGCCTAAATTCTCAGCTGTAGAGAAAAGTAATTCTCAACTTGTAGCAGAAAGTAGCCATAGATAAATCTTCACCGACTCACCATGGATGTGTCTCAACGAAGCTGTACGTGCAAGACAGGCAGCAGACTGGATTTGGTCCCTGGGCTTTGTTTCCTGACTCTGATCTGGAGCTGTGACTTTTCCCACCTTTTTCTTTTTCTTTCTTTCTTTTTTTTTTTTTAAAGATTTATTTATTTATTGGAAAGGCAGATATACAGAGAGGAGGAGAGACAGAGAGGAAGATCTTCCTTCTGATGGTTCACTCCCCAAGCGGCTGCAACGGCTGGCGCTGAGCCGATCTGAAGCCAGGAGCTTTTTCTGGGTTCTCCCACATGGGTGCAGGGGGACAAGGCTTTGGGTCATCCTTGGCTGTTTTCCCAGGCCACAAGCAGGGAGCTGATGGGAAGTGGAGCTGCCGGGATTAGAACTGGCACCCATATGGGATCCTGGTGCGTGCAAGGAGAGGACTTTAACCACTACGCTATTGCACTGGGCCCTCCCACCTTTTTCAATATGAGAAAAAAAAAAATCCAACATGTACAAGACTGGAGAGGAGCAGCCTGCATTGTAAGGGAGCATGTGGCGTGGCGAGAGCAGAGTCCACGTTGGTGGAGAGCTGAGATGGTCAGTAGCTGCAAAGACCGTGTAAATACAAGGCCATCCTAGTGTTTCCCCAAGGTTCTCTCGTCTGTGGGTGTGTTCCTAACAGTCCTGGCTCTGTGCTCTCCATGATGCGTGCGGATCAGCCCAGCTTCCCGCCTCAGGGCTCCCACCGAAGCTTCAGCATCCTGCTGCAGGATAAACAGAGAAGAAGAAAAGCTAAGACATCCGCTTCCTTCTTGATGATCACGTGCATGGGTTCCCTGTTCACATCTCCTGTATCGCCATGTCCAAAGCCTTCATGTCAAGCCTTAGCAGGATGAATTCTGGTCTCTGCGATGCTCACTGGAGAGGGAACAGCAAGGTAAACTTCACAAATCAAAAAAATTTAAAAGTTGAAGAAATTAAAAATTATCACCTCGCAAATGAAAAATTTAAACTTTGTCTATACCAGAGCTCATCTTCCTTGATATTAACACTTGTTCATTTCAAAGTGGCACTGCACTTGCCTGCGTGTGTATGAACAGTCCTGTCCCAGAGTTGCTGTTTACGGAGTGCAATCACAGCTGTGTCCCCGGGCCTTGTCCCTGCTCAGCCTGCTTGGCTCTGACAGTGGCACCAGTTGAGCCCATACTGTAAAGGTCATGCTGTTTTCCCATGTCTGCACTGGGACCAGAAGTGGTGTCGCCGGGAAACCCCAGAGTCCAGGCTTGGTCTGACCAAGGGAATGAGCTTGGATGGCTCCAGGAAAAAGCAGTCAGCAGTGAGCCTCGACAGCTTTGTCCTGCTCACAGCTGGCTTCCTGAAAACAGAGCTATTGCAGTCACGTGATGTCACAGAGCTCTACGCATCATACCCCTGGGAGCCAAGCTAGTAGCAAAAATGTCTTGCATTTACTGCATCCTTGCTATGACCCATAGCAAGACGACATGGTTCATCTATATGCAAGGATAATACAGAAAAACCAGTAAAGGGGCTATTAAAACCTCCACTTTACTAATTAGCAAGTTGAAGCATGGTGAGCTTGAAGGCCACGCAGCTAGTCACAGGCCAGGATTCAAATCTAATCCCTGGTTTCACAGCCCCACCTGTCCATCTCCTGAATATTTAACACATCAGTTTCCTGGGCCAGATGTTATGCCTAGAACTGGATTGAATCATTATTGACAGGCATTTCTCCTGTCCGCAGAGGGCTTCCAGTCCAGTACCCAGGCAGACATGCTTAAGGGCACAGGTGCACACTTGAAGGCATCCATAAGGCATGTAAGACAGTGGAGAACCGGTCCCCAAGACACGAGGCAAGGGGAGGACGGCTGGGGAGACGGCTATGGAAGTGACAAGCTGGGTGTCGGGGAGGTTTCTTGTAAGAGTTGATCTGAAGGTACAATGAAAGAACAGGGGAAAACAGGGAAAAGAAGGCGCATGTGTGTGGCTGGAAGAAAGAAGCAAGAACAGACGCAGAAGCAGCAACCCAAGACATGGGTGTTTTCATGTGTAGTGACTTCAAACCACTTTCCCCACTGCGTCGCCAAGGCTTTTTGCCAGTATCCGTGCCCTCTTCCAATGCTTCCTCAAAAAGAAAGCGTGTGAGAAATAGATGCCTGCTGTCTTTGTGTTAGGTTCTTGCCTACTCTGTAATGGGCGAGGGTGGCAGACTACATTCGGGTCACCTTGCAGGGGGTAGACTTGCTGTCCCACATTTAACAGGAACCACCCCCTCCAGAGCCTGATCTGCCAAGCACAGCGCAGGGGGACACCTTACCTGGGTCGGGCAAGGGGAGTGACACAGGATCCCCAGTGGTGCTGTCACCCAAAGAAGAGAGGACCCCGGTTTTGTGACCCAGCTCTTCCCGTGATGGGGTCTGGAGTGCCGTGCCAAGAGGGAGCGATTTGTTAAAGCCCCGCATTGGCTGAGTGCATGGACTTGTCTCCATGTTCACCAGGAGGCATCCAGAGCCAAGGCCAACGAACGTAATACTCATAGGGTACGTGCTTGAAAGGATTGTTTTATCAGCGGAGAGGCAGAGCTTAGACAGGAGGGTGCAGGCACAAGTTCAGCCGTTTCACTTGGAGGACAGGGGGAACTTCTAGCTTCTGCTGACCCCTTGATTCATTTGATTGGTTGATTTCTTTGTTTATTGACATTCTGAATATAAGCTAACTAGAAGAGAAGGAGAGGTGTTTTGGTAGATTCTGCCGATATGTATATTCTAGGAGGGCTGAAAGGTGCCTTGCCCCTGTGCACAGCAAAAGCCAGCACCTTGGCTATGCTTGGTAATGCGCTTGGCCCCCTAGCAGGCATGCATACAAGCGCTGCCTGCTGCTGGTCACGGCTGCCTTCTCAGAGTGTGGCACTTGGTTGGAGGGGATGCTCTGCAGGTGGGTGACGAGCACTTTACACCCTGGCAGCTCATGGTCGATGCTGACCCAGGGGCACAGCAGCAGCCTCCTGTCAGCATGGGCCGCCTCTAGAATGCCGTTTCCAGTGCCTGGGGTGCATTGTATTCCAGCTTCTACACATCTTGGTTAGAGTGCTCACCTGCTTGTGGTTTTTCTCCGCTGTCGGGGCGCCTCCTTCAGCCATCATCTATACAGGAATCCCACTCAGACCTGCTTCTGAGTAGCCTGACCTGAGGCCCCCAGCCTGACCCCGGGTGCCTCCACGCTTCTCAGCTTTACTTTTCTTTGACTAGCCTGGCCAGTTAGGGATCCGTTTCCCAGACTGGAAGTATCCAAAGACCTCCTGTCTACCACCTCATCCTTGCCCCTGGGGCGATGACCGAGGTGAGCATCTCTCTAGTAACTTCCTTGCCATGGGACCAAATACCGACAAAGTATTGATCATGTCTGCTTTTCGGCTGCCCAGTGCTGCTGGGCCACTGGAAAATTTTGCTTACCACTTCCTATAATTGTCTTTGTAACTGACATATTCTTTCTTCACACCAGGTAATATATTCAATTGGGACAGTCTGACTATCTTGGCTTGTGCCTTATGCAGCTAAGTGGCTTTGGATATCTCAAATCTGATTGACTTAATGATGAGCCCACGGCTTAGTTCTCAAAGGACAGTGTACTCCATCATTGTCACATACTGGACAGAAAAGTCTACGACAGTATGTCGTAGACATACGTGAATAGCTTTTATTTCAATGCTAGGAATGAAATTTCCACAAGCATTTTCTTTTGTCGAGAACTGATAGAGAAGTAGCTTACCTTTTGAAAGATGGGGCCAGCGTTGTGGTGTAGTGGATTAAGTCGCTACATGCGAACTTGGTATCCCACAGGGCCACCAGTTCAACTCTCAGCTACCACTTCCAATGCAGCGCTCTATTGTTAATCTAGGACAGACAGCAGAAGGTGACCCAAGTTCTTGGGCCCTGCACCCATGGGGGAGATCTGGAAGAAGCTCCTAGCTCCTGGTTCCAGCCTGGTTCAGTGCTAGCTGCTGCTGTGGCGGGAAATGAATCAGCAGATGGAAGATTTTTCTGACTCTCTTTCACTCTGCTTTTCAAATAAATAATTTCCTTTTTAAAAAAGAAAGATGAGTGTCCTCTTAAAGATAATAAGACCCTGCACATTGAGCGTTCTGTGTCCGAGCTAAATACTGTTGTTGTATACGTCTGCCCAGAATGAGGGCTGAGCTAGAGAGGAAGTGGCAAACTTTGCTTCCCAGTGAAGTGGTGAGCTAGGAACTTTTCTCTGGCTTCATTCCTACCTAAAGCCCAGGAATGATTTGCAAATTAATGAGCTAATGTCTGAGAAGCACTCAGAGCTCTTAAGAGGCAGGAACTAGATAAATCAGGTATTAACGTTGTTGTCACTATATTCTGCTTAATTTCCCATTTCTGGGGAAATGATTGAGCTGCTTTTCTCTCCCTGAAGTCCTGATCCAAGAAGCCAAATCCTCCAAGTTTACTGTTCTTGCTGGTCACAAATCACCTTCTTTATTTTTAAGGAAAACAAACAAACGAAACCTAGTCACCCATGGCATGCGCAACACGCGGGTGGGAGCTGGATACGTCATTTCAGTCATTTCAAATGCTCCTCCCACTCCCACACTCCTGTTACCTGGCTTGGAGGGAGAGGAATGGTGAGTTACCCACTTCACCCACTTTACTGTGAGGACAAACTTTTTTTTTTTTTTTTTTTTTTTTGAAAAAGATTTATCTTTATTGGAAAGGCAGATTTACAGAGAGGAGAAACAGAAAGATCTTCCTTTTACTGGTTCACTCCCCAAGTGGCTGCAATGGTCAGAGTTGAGCAAACTGGAAGCCAAGAGCCAGGACTTTCTTCCTAGGTGCCGGGGCTTTGGGCCACACTCCAATGCTTTTCCAGGCCATAAATAGGGAGCGGATTTGGAAAGCGGACACGACCCGGTGCCCATATGGGATCCTGGCATGTGTAAGGTGAGAATTTAGCCACTGAGCCATTGCACCAGGCCTTGTGAGAAGAAACTTGAAAGAAGTTAATGAGGTTGGATAATTTCGTGTCTTGATTCTAGCTATAGTAGATGCCCGCGTCTTGTATAAAGGATTGGATATTAAGCATGTTAATTGCAGAATGTGGGCTCATTTTCATGGCACTCTGGCGAGGTCCCTGGATTCAGAAAGCGCTGTATTGATAGTGGTATAAAGATGTGAGTTGTGGGGATTTAAGGGTTGATCCCAAGCAAGATCTGGACGTGAGAGTGCGGTCCAGCCCCCGGAGGTCAGAGCCAGTGCTGACTTGGGACACTCATTGTGGCTGCCTTGGAACATACTGGCAAGAGTGTTGTTCTGAGTCTGCCCAAGTGGCTACTGGTCTGTCCCTGGCCCCACACAGACTCGCAGGCAGCAGCCCAGTCAGCCCCCTCCATGCAGCCTGCAGCCACGCTCATGGGGTCAGTCAGGGAGCAAGGAAGCTTAGCTGCTGACCTGAGGTTTTCTCCTCAAGATGCATGCAGAAAACTAACATCTGGCATTTGCTGTGCTGTGGTTTAGGTACAAACTTCAAGAATCACATGTGTGAGACGTGGCTCCCAGTGTGGTGTGGATAGCTGATAGAAGATAGAAGTAGTCTGTTGGGAGGTGATGAGGCTGTTGGAGGTGATGAGGCTAGTGCGGGCAACCCCCTCAGGTTGTTCTGTTAGAGTGAATGAGCTTTCAGGAGAGCAGGCTGTTACAAAGGCAGCCTCCCCAAGAGCTCACCCCACGCACGCACGGCCAGTTCCCTTTCTGCTTCTCCGCCATGTTTTGAAGCAATTAGAGCCCTGACCAGAGGCAGGATGGAGGAGGTGCCCCTCTGAGTTTAGCATTCGAAACTGTGAGCTAAATATGAGAGCCAAGCACATTAGTAGAATATAGGATTGAAAAGTAAGCTTATTTTGCAGAGAAAAAAACAACCTTTGGAATTCATGCATCAAGGACCCTTACTAAAGCTCATTCAAAAACAATATTGTGAAAAATGTGTCAATAAAAATTTGGACACCAAAACAAGCATCTGGTTTAATTTCAGGGAATCTGCTTATCAGTTCAACAATGCTCTTGTATTTGCATCTAACATTAGCATTGCAGACTATAGAGATTTAAGGTTGAATCCCTGTGAATAGTTTAAGTAGTTCTAATTTTTGTTTACTTACAACCATGTTCAGTGGTTGATAAGAAGAAATACTGTGAAAGAAAAGAAGCTTCGCTTTAGTCCTCCTAGTCACACTATTTTTCCCCTAGGTTTTGAATGATGAGGCCACACTTTGACTTTGTGCATGGTCCTACAATTTGTGTTCCTGGCATTGGCTAAATTCGACACAAAACACGGCAGCAGCCTAATTTCTTGTCTCACATGAAAGAAGACTTTTCACACAGACAACTCTAGTTTGCAAAGCAGGACTTATTTAGCAAAAAGGGGGTATGGGGGGGAGGGCTCCAGTCCTAATGATAGAAGGGTCTCCAAGTGAGGAGAGACCCGAGGAAATGGTGGTAGTGGTGTGTTTTATGCACCATCTCGGAGGGGTTCACATGAGTCCGCCAAAGGGCAGAAGCAAAAATGTCTACCAAAGCACCCAGAACAAAAGGGTGAGACTGGTAGCTGCCTTCTCCCACCCTGAGAAGCTGAAGACTAAGACACCATCCCTTTGATCACGACCCAGAGATGAGGTTAGTATGGGCCCTGTCTCCTTGCTTCGGTTATGGCAACAACTCCAAGAGATGGGGATTGATATGTTGATTCTGTAGTACGATGTTACATTTTGAAGGGTAACTCTACAGGGCACCAACAGCCCCTACCTGGCTACCAGCAGTCTGACTCCTCACATTAGGATGTTTGAAAACATTGTGAATGCTTCAGGCTACACAGCATCAGGAACATGGATTTTGGAAAAGATTTTATGCCATCACTGGTTCATTTGCTTTCTGTTTTTCAGATTTTCCATTTCTTTATCTTTTTGAAAATTATTTATTCATTTAAAAAATTATTTTATTTTTTTATTTTATTTTTTATTATTATTATTGGAAAGCCGGATACACAGAGAGGAAGATCTTCCATCCGATGTTTCACTCCCCAAGTGAGCCGCAACGGGCCGGTACGCGCCAATCCGAAGCCGGGACCTGGAACCTCTTCCGGGTCTCCCACGCGGGCGCAGGGTCCCAATGCACTGGGCCATCCTCAACTGCTTTCCCAGGCCACAGGCAGGGAGCTGGATGGGAAGTGGAGCTGCCGGGATTAGAACCGGCGCCCATATGGGATCCCGGGGCTTTCAAGGCGAGGACTTTAGCCGCTAGGCCATGCCGCCGGGCCCTAAAAAATTATTTTATGATTCCGTTCCATAGGCTCTGGGATTTCCCTTTCCTTCTCCCCAAATCTCCCTCCCCCACTGACTCCCCCCATGTCATTACAGTAGTATAGTCCTTCACAAACAGTCCTAAGTCAATCATTCTGTTATTTAAATGTATCCTGACCTTGGCAAAGAGTCCAGAATACTATTGTCAAAATATATTTAACAGTTTTATTGTTTTAATTCTGTATCACGCATTATTTTTTAAATACCTTCTTTCCCTGCTTTTGTCAGCTGTGTTAAGAATACAAGTACATTCCAATATTATTCCATTTTGTGTTACTAAAACAAAACAGCTGAGGCTGTGTTAATAAGCAAACAGGTTCAGTCACATATCTGGCTTAAATGTTCGAAGAATATTATGCTAATATTCTAATAACTATTACAACAATGTGTTACAACTTGGGAGAAACTTAGAAAGGAAACTGACCACGTACAAAAAGGCCAATCATGTGGGGTGGCCTTGCTTCACAAGCACCTGCTCCAAGGCAAGCATGCGGCACAGTGGGTTAAGTTACCACCCCCAACACCCACATCCCATACCTGCACCAGCTCAAGCTCCAGCTGCTCCATTTCGGAACCAGCTCCCTGCTCATGTGTTTGGGAGGCAGTCACCCACATGGGAGACCTGGAAGACATGCCTGGCTCCTGGCTTTCTGGCCAGCCCAGCTCTCACCGTTGCAGCCATTTGGGAGGCAAACCAAATCTCCCTCTTTCTTTTTCTCTGTTTCTCTGTTCATTATTCTTTTTCTGGAACTCTGGCTTTCAAATAAATAACTACATTTTAAAAGATTAAAATAAGAAAGAAAAAACCTGTTCTCACAAGTAGTCCAATCCCACTAGACCTGACCAATGTCCCCTAGAGAGCAGTCACATCCCACTGAAGTGCTGGTGGTGGGGAGAAGGACATCTTTTGTCTACCAAGGTCAAGGTGATTTGGATATCTATAATCCCATTTAGGGGACATTAAAAAAGTATCAACTTAAAAAATTGGTTTGCTATAGATTTACTGAATTTCAAGTTCGCCCTGTGGTTGCCTTGGTGAGGCCAGATCAAATGCTTTCATAGACATTATATGACCTGTGAAGTGGACGTTCCACTCCTGCAGCAAAAGCTCCTACGGCGCAAAGCCAGCCATGGCACAGTGGGAACCAACCCCCAACACACGAATCCTGGGGGACAAACCCTTCCCAACCTAAGCATCACCCTTCCTACAAAGGAAGGGTCAGCAAGCCCCGGGGCGCTGGGCAGAGATGATGATGCCGAGAGGGACACAGGGACCCTGCCTGCTGCAAGGTGCTGACTCAGGGAGTTTTGAAGTAGACTTGGAGAGAGGAGTCTTGTCTGTTATGTTTATGTTCATAAGAGTGGCCGTTTCCTAGTATCCCAGTACAAACAAGCAAAGCACTTGTTTGCAGGAGCCAAACAAATTCTGGAAAATCCCATGATGTTTATTTCATCACTGGGCAAGGCAGAGAAAGTTTCCCTCTGACCAAGAAATGACATGCTGGACCCTTCAGTACCAGGCAGTTTCCCAGCCTCGTCCGCTCTGCTTGGCGACTGTGGCTAAGGCTGCTCACATCCGTCTGTGCTTTCTGTCCTTGTGTAGGGACGACAGCACGGATGCATTCCGGGCATAATGAGTGGCATCTCACTGGTGCCAGGGTGGTGGCAGAGAACTCATGTGAACATGTACTTCCTGAGCAAAGATTTCAAAGAAAAGTTATCAAGCACACAAAATCCAGAAGGCATTATGTCAGCAGACAGTTGCCAGAGCTGAGAGGTCCCAAGTCTCTTGCCCTTCCATCAGTAAGCTTTGACCACATGTCTCATGCTTGCAGTGGGCCACAGAACCACACAAAGGGATAGGGCATGCTTCAAGACATGGCTGTGGCTCTTGCTGTGGGATGCTCACCCATGTCGGTTCTGTGTGTGCTTAGAAAAGGTGTGTTGTTATCCTGCTTGTAGGAGGACAATCAATGGTCTCTACGAAGGTAATTAGGAGAGGACTTTGGGGAGCCTTGACAGTGTTTCCCCAGTTGATTCTTCCAAGAGGGTCACTTTATGAAGGTAGAAGTTGTGTTGGTGCCCTCTCACTGCTGTATGCTGAGCCTACCAGTTTGTTCAGGATTTGATTAGTGGTGCCTAATTTGTGCAAGCTTTCTGCTGCCAAGTACTTGCATTTCTTTTCAACATACTTTTAGCCAAAAGGTGGCGCTGCAGAATTAGTGAATGACGTGTCACACCTGCCCAAAGTCACCGAATCCAGGGACTAGTCTTAGTTGTTGGCTAATGTTGATAACTAGGCACAACTGAATTTGAAACTTGCGTAGACTTGTATGCATGCACATTCAAAATGTACATTTGTTACTGAACATGTACTTCAGCAGCTAGAGGTGATGGCAAAAAGTCTTCAAAAAAAAACTAACTTGCTTTGAGTTACTACATTTTATTGCTCAATTATTTCACAAATTCTAATTGCCTTGTATACAACCTTCCCCAGTGCTTGGTAAATCTTCCCGGACAAAATGATCTTCAAATCAGCTGTGTCTTCAAAGGCTTTCCAGCAACAACACACAGACAACAGCCAGACAGCCCAGATAAAAATCTGCTCACGGTGTCAGCTGTAAATAATGAATGGAGGTTCCCGTGTTTCCAGCGTTGGCCACCTGGGTGCTTGTGGTGCCCAAGGCAAGTCACCAGCGACAACGAGGAACCCTCCCCACGGATTCCTCATGCTTCCTAAAAGGAAGGATATGTTTACCTTACCAAAAACCAGTTTTTCTTACTTCCTGATTTTCATGTGAGTGTTTATCCTGCTGTGTGTATGTGACAGAGAGAGGGAGGGACTGTGTGTAATGAAGCACCAAGTAGAACACAATGTATTGGGGAACTACATTTTGTTTTGTATTTCTTGTATATGAAACGTTGCCCACGCCCTCCGAGCTTATGACCTGGTTGGACGGGTAAGGCACACAGACGTCAGTGAGCTGATATGTCAAGATTCTAGAACAGGACCAAAGCAGCAGGTCATTTCAGCTCCAGAATGGGCAGTGTTACTCATGACCTGGAGCTCAGGCTGTAGTATGACTTTTAGGCAGAGTCAGCAGGAAGATGAGGTCTAAGAGATGAATATCAGAGACAGAGAAATCCACCGCCACTTGTCCCAGCAAAGACGATCAGAGGCCAACGTCTTGTGTTGACCACGCTGCGTGTCCTATAAATTATTAGAAGTTGTCTAAGCTTGGGCAGTGCCCTTGGAGCACGCTCTACATCGGGGATCCTGGAATGGCACTAGATGGCCGTCCCCAGTCCCCGGGTACTGATGCGATTAGGCTACTGGGAGCGGTCCTAACCCTTCTCTGCCCATGTTTCCCAGATGCTGGAACACAAAAGGAGATTGGAAACAGTTGTCTCCTGTACTTTCCCCCATTCCTTGATCCCCCCCCACAGATCGCTGGTCCAGATGGTTATGGAGCCTTCTTTACCCTGTAAGTATCAAAAACAAAATACATGTCTTATTATTATGTTTAAGTTGTTTAGGATTTTGGAATTTGGGCATCTTGAAAAATACTGCTGTAAACATGAAGTTAATAGTTTTTATATTTTTTCTTCAATCACAGCACATCACAGCTCTTTCTTGGTATCCCAAGATTCACTCTGGGTCCCCCTGTGGACAACAAAATTGCAGATACTCAAGGCTGTCGTATGAAAAGGCAGAGCTGCACATCACCTACACACACGTCCTCCAGCATGCTTTCAAGCATCTCTAAGTGATACAGTGTCTGATACAATGCCGTCCTTGTGAAAATGGTTCAGGAAGTAAGAAGGAAAAAAAATCATCGTACAGTCGTAGACTTTGGCCAGATATTTTTGATTCAGGCTGCAGAGCCCGTGGGTAGAGAGGACCGATTGCATAAGCAAAAGTTTGGCTTCCAAACTGGCATATAAACGCTGAACCTTCTGACACAATGATCATTATGAATAAAGACACATCATTGTCAGTGTAAGAAAGCACTCGCTTGCACACGGGAAGGAAAGCAGTAGTACCAACCAGGATGGCCGGCCATCTTCCTCGGCTTGGCCAGGAGCATCGCGTCTTCCACCGGCTGGATGGCGCCAATGGGTTCTGGCAGATTTCACTGGAGGAAGAAAATGCCAAGTTGACAATCTTTATCTACCCTTTGGGATATGTTGTTTCCTAAGTCACTATCTGAGACGATACTCAGCCCTGAAATCTTTCAAAGGCAGCCAGCACAGCACGCCCAATCTGAGCATAGCAAGCATAGGGCTCCATGTGGCATTGCACGGAACGTGGGTCTAACCCCTGTGTCCCTGTGTCTGCCTGTCACATACAGCAGGGAAGGCAGCACCGGGACAAAGATGGCATCTCTGAATTATTTCATCAAGCGCTGCAGCAGTCAGCTCAGTTTATAAGAGGGTCGAACACCACAGGAGGCGCAACATGACCCGGGCATAGCTAAAATCTCAGGTGCCCAGGAGCACGCCACAGAGTACAGTTCTGAAACGCGCAGGAGGCTGTGTCTCAAGACAGCAGCTTCATAAGCGTGTGACCCCATGCAGGACTGTAGTGTTTCTGCGTCCACATCAACTTGCCTTCTACCTCCTGTGCCCACACGTTGTGGGAGCTGCCTGTTAGCATCAACTGTAACAGTGACGCCAGCAGGCAGCAGTCTGAGTGGCCGCTCTGCACCCTTCAGGTGGCCCTGCCTGCAGCACACCACAGCACGTGGGTTTTACTACTTCCTCTAACTCAGACGAGGCTACCAGGTGTCTGAGCAACTCCAGGATGACTCAGAGAGCCAGCGCAGTTCCTGTACGATGCAGGACACCGGCCCTGATGGCATTACGTGTGCTAGGCACTTGCTCTCACTGCCCACATGTTAGCATCATATTTCTAGGAGTGTTTAATGTAGGTGCTTTTCTCCTCAAAGCATTCTCTTTCTCTCTCTCTTTTTTTTTTTATAAGGTATTGAGTGAGACCATGCTTCGATTGAGGATAAAGCTTACAGTGCAAGGCAGGTTCTTAAAGCCCTGGGGTCAGTGGCCGCATGGGCGGACGAGCCCTTACAAACAAGCCTGTCCAGACCCCAGCTGCTGCTCCTCAGGCTGCAGACTATTTATGGTAAAAGAGTGGTTGCCAAAAACAATGCCATTGGCTGTACTATGTGCAATGGAGCCCACTCCAGAAAGGTGGCTCTGGTCTGTCCGTGCTGGATTTAAGAGCCAATGGTGTGTTTTTAGGCCTCTGACTTGTGAAAGAAGTGTGGTTTTCCACTCTGAGAGCTTTAAAAGTGGGACAGGTGTGGGAACCCCAACCCAGACCAATCAAACCCGCAAGTCTGCAGTGTGGAGAAGGAGTCTTCCCACTCAACTCTCCAGGTGCCTGGAACCTGTCAGCAGGACCACAGGCCCTGCCTGCATTCCATACTGTCTGGAGCATTGAAACGGCGCTGGAGTGTCTCTGTTGGAAGTCTCAAAGCTGTGATCTAGGCGCTGAAGCCTCCACTGAAAAGTAAACAGCCCAACTGATGCATGCCTTGGCCGTGAAAGCCAACATCTACTACCGCTGAGCCGCTGGAACTTTCCTATCTTATAGCTCAGGGATCCCAACCGGGATTCTGAGGTAGTCTAGACCATGGTTTCTGCGGGTGGCATGTCTACAGTACAGTGGGAAAATGGGAGGAAACAGGTGGGAACATATTATTACGTAGGAATTCAGAGTGCTCCGCCCCTTTTGAACTTCACAAGTGTGTGTGCGAGTGTAGGCATCAAAATTGGTGGCATATTTATTCCGGGTTTCTTTCAGACACGGAACTTTCCTCAGAGCAGGCGCTGGCTAGTTACTGACTTAAGTTCCCTGCGTGCTTCCTGCCCTGCTGTAGGCTCAGGAATGATCTGAGAGTTAGATGCTCTCGAAACTCTCTAAGGATAGTGGAGCACACAGGTGGGCATTTCACAAAATTCCAACAGTCTCAGGGCCTCCTAAAAAAATAAAAGTGGATTGCAGTTTCTCTGTAGAGCTCAGAGGACTGGAGAAGTCATGAGTTTCAGCCACAACTTAAAAGCAGTCAAGGTAGGCATGGGGTCAGCCCCACTTAAGAAGGAGAGCCCAGCTGTGTGTTTTATCACCAGTGGGCTGGCTGCTCCATTTGCTCCACCAGCCTGGGACACAGAGCGGAGGCCTGACACCTCTTGGTGGCAGGTCCCCTCTCCAGAGTGTGTGCCCCTCTGTCTCCTGGTCTTGAGGGATCCCTGACCATCCCCCGCCACCCTCCCGCCCTCTCCCCCCAGCAGGATACCAGGCAAACCAGAGATGGAGGCACACCCAAGTCTCCCAGCCAGACAAGATATTTCTACATCCTGTCTAAAAAACAAGCAAGAGCGAGGTTCTTGGAGCGTAAGGCCCATATTCTTCATGTCAACCAGTTCTCTTTTTCCCTAGAACAGGACCAGCAAGAAACAAACTTGAGATGGAAACAGGTGTTCCCCAAGATGTGCAAACAGATGCACATCTCAATCTCTCCCTCCCACTCTCCCTCCCACTTCCCACCCCCACATCGTTCTAAGGGAGCCGTAACCCCCTCCCCCCAGGCCACTCATCCTGAGCAAACTTCTCCTGCAATCAGGGATGGCTGGAGTCAGTGGTCCGGATGAATTCCGGTTCTCAGGTCCTCCTCAGGGCTGCTTTGGACCCAGCAAAAGTCCATTAAGTTATTCAACCCCTTAGGTACTCCCTCCCTTATCTGGGCCTCTGCATTTTTTTTCCCCTGGGCGCTTAAACGAATTCCTGAGTCTGGGGACTAGAGGGGAGGGACACCGGGGCTCGGGGCCACAGGGCTTGCTGGGGACGCCAGGATGAACCACTAAAACAGGGGCTCACCCACAGCCTTGGGCCAGTAGGAGCAGGCGGCACCAGAGCTGGCATGAACGAGAGAATACGCCCAACCCACCTGGCTGGCTGGCTGGCTGGCGAGGGCCAGACCCTGCCTGCCTGTGCTGGGCGACCATAGGGGCTTGCGCTCTGCGTCCTAGGCAATACTTAGGCTTCCCCGAGCAGCGCAGGGGCGGGATCCAAGTGCGCCTCCCCTGTGCCGCGGTCCGATTGGCCGCAGGACACGCCCGTCGGCGAGGGAGGGCTTTGAAAGTTTCATTGAAGGTGGAGAAGTGCGCGCCCGCCGGGGAGCCCCGGCTGCGCCGCTAGGGCGAGGCTGCGTCGCGGCGGGAGTTGGGGGAGCGGGGATTCGTCAACGGCGCTGGGTTTTCTGTACTTTTTTTTTTTTGGAGGAGGGAGTCGGCAGTAAAAGACAAAGTTGGAGTCCGAGCCACTCTTCAGGTGCTTTCGTCTCGATTCCTGCCCACTCTCGCACGGATCCTATGAGGAGACCGGTCATAACGCGAGCCCCACTGTGCTGGGGTGGGTTCTGCGCGCTTGGCCGCTAGTACGCGGGTGTCTCCGGCCCGAAGCTTGGGGGCGCAGGGGTTGAACTGCACCGCCGCTCCAGGAGCCACCGCAGGCGGCTCCCGGTCCAAGGCGAAGACTCAGGAGAGTTCTGGGAGTCCAGGCCGAGGGCTGCGAGTGGCAGCCTGCGTGGGCAGAGGGGCTGAGGCTGGGCGGCCGTCAGACACTTTGGCCTCGGAGAAGGTTCCGCATCGAGGACTCCCCGGGTTCCACTGAACGACGCCCCCCGGAGCCGGGTGAGACAGCGCCCAGGACCCTCGTAGAGCGTCTCCTTGCACTGCCCCAGCCCCGGCCGAATTCGGGATTCTGCACAAACACCGTCCGCCCCCACAGGGTCGGGAGCCTGCCTAGGTGGCTGCCAAGAGCCCTGTGAGCGGCTGCCCGGAGCCCGGCGGGCAAGCGCCAGCCGAGAATCCAGCGAGCGCGCCCTCGGGGCGGAGAGTGCGGTGGAGCGCACCCAGACCATGCCCGGGAGGCTGATGACCGCTGGCCACAGGAGACCCTAGGCGGGCATGGACTTGACCTCCCGGCCCTAGGGAGCCTCGAGCCTCACTCCTCTGCTCGGACTCGCCGGACCAACGGGATGGCCTCGGAGGTGGTGTGTGGACTCGTCTTCAGGCTGCTGCTGCCAATCTGCCTGGCAGTAGGTGAGTCTCACTTGCTCACCCACCCAGGTTACTTGGGGAGGGCCAGGGGGTCGCTAAGGTGGGGCTTCTACCGAAGTTAAGGCCTTGGCACTCTGAGATTCAGTTCTGGAAACTGATAGTATGGTTCTGGTGCCAGAGACATCTGGCACGCATGGCCCTGGGGGCCACAACGTGGCCTTTTCGCTTCCTGTCCTGGGGCACATTGTTGGGGTCTCTCAGCCGTCCCCTGTGGAGCCTAGTGACTGGGATTGGCGCTTGTGCAGGAGAGGGCTGGGTTACAGATCGGTACATGTGGGTCTTTGTCTTTTTCCGTGAAGTACTGTCTTGTGCACCAAGGTGCACACAGGATCAAACTGGAGCCGCCTTCCCCAGGCTCTAGGGTCTCATGGTGCAGCGTGCATCCAAAAGAACCTAGGCCAAGTGAAGGGCCCTGGCCATTCTAGCAGGAGGGATGGTGACATGGCACAGGGATGCAGTTCCTCCGGTTTTTAACCTTTTACTTCCCCAAAAGCCAAGACTACACAGGAACTCAATGCTCAGGCTGCAGACCTGGGCTTGCCCTCCTCACGCTGATCCTTCTGGATTTTAAAGGGTTAGAAAGCAGGGCTCCAACTCCCTGGGACTTGCCAGGGTCAAGGGAGGGTCACAGAGGAACCCCATAGATGCCCAGACAAGCATCCCGCTGTT
The DNA here is from genome assembly GCF_030435755.1 of Ochotona princeps. Lineage (NCBI taxonomy): Eukaryota > Metazoa > Chordata > Mammalia > Lagomorpha > Ochotonidae > Ochotona > Ochotona princeps. The sequence continues at coordinate 50,071,214 of NC_080849.1, forward strand.
TCTATCCTGCTGGCTGGTGACTTCAGGAGCCCCGAGGGTCAGCTTTTCAGATAGCAGGCACAGCCTTCCTGGAGTGGGAGGACTGCCAAGTTTCCCCGTAAATACACAGCGCAAGGCTCCTTGAATCCGGCTCCATAAACCACACTGCTCTGTGTCTGCCTTCACCTCTGCCGCACCAGGCCTAGGAAATGGAGCACTTCTGCCAAGACATGATATTGTCTTCCAAGCCTGCGAGGCCTTCTCGGACCCTTAAATTCTCCCATCTGGAGTTTTGCCAGAGGTTGAAGACACTGGGACACACCTGTGCCCCGTGTTCTATCTGCAGATAAGGAACGAGGCGAGCCCGTGGCGGTGGATGCCCAACTTGGGGAGGCTGTGGATGTGGAGCATCTTGAGCCGATGGATAGAAAGTCTCTGTGGGGGGTGGGCACTGGAGTTGTGTGGCCTCCGTGTCCCTGAGCAGCAGCGGGAGGGGCCGCGCCCGCTCGCTGGCCTTGACCGCCTGTGAGTTTCCAGGCAGGAGAGCACATCAAGCTGGCGGGTGTGGACATGGGGAAGGGCTCTTCAGGGGTGTTGCGCACAGGTGGTGTCCCTGCCAGTGGTTGAGTCGTTGTCCGCGCCAGCTCAGCATCTGTATGCGGGAAGAAAGCCAGCCGGGCTTAAGGCAGGGCTTTGCAGTGTGCTGGCTGCTCTGTGGTCATCCATGCCAAGGAAGCAGGAGGCCTGCCTGCAGATCGGTGCTCACATCAGAACCCCCCTCCTCCCCGCCAGGTCCCTTTAACCCTTTCTTCCCTTCCTCTTTCTCCCTCTAGTCCTGCCTTCCCACTTCCTGCCCCCATTTATGCACTGACCAAAGCAGGAGAGTGGGTCCTGGGACTTTTATGCTCAGCTCTGGGAGATGAGAGCAGGGACTGGCCCACTGCAGACCCCATCGCACTCCAAGCTTGGGCCCCCCCAGGGACACCACTCCGCTGTCCTGGGAGTCATCCCTTGGCTGCTGGGCCAGGCTCCTCTGCTCCTTCCCCAAGCCCTTTGGGCTGACTCGAGCAGAGCCCGGGTGACATTTCTGAAGTTTCTAGGCAGTTCAGCATGGAGTAGGCACCCTGGTCTGTAATCTGGGGTCTGACTCGACTGGACCAACCTCTCCTGTCCTTCACCATGACCCTCGCCTAAGGCTTGAGCAGAGGGTGGGCTGGAGGTAAAAGATGCAGTGACTCATTGGTTGAAGCTGGAATAGTGCCTCCTGTCCGTGATGCCCCACTCTGCTCCTTCCCAGCCATGCGGGGGATCCAGGGCGTTTGGGAGGTTTTCTTCCCTGATCCACTCCATCTGGACTTACACAGTTCTGTGGGCTGAGGGAGACTGGCCACTGTGTGTGTGTGTGTCCCCCAGTGTGTTATGCATGTATGTGAAGTATGACTGTGAGTCTAAGCAAGGGTATTGTGTGTATATGTGTGTATGTGAATCTATTGTGTGCGTTCATGCCAGAGAGTGTGTAAGTATGACCGTTTGGATGAGCGTATGTGTGCGTGCTTGTATGTGAGTGAGTGTGTGGAAAAGTGTGAATGTCTGTGAGTGTAGCAGTTGAGCTTGAGTGTAGGGGTGTCGGTGCCCCCAGCTCAGCCCCTCCTTTCCCTCAGGGAAGCCTCTGCTGCAGGCTCCTTGCTGCTAAGTGGGTTGGGGGATGTCTCCTGATTTGAGATTGAGGGTTATCATGAGGTTTTCAAGTCTGCCTCCTCCCAAGGTGCTGCTAAACATTGAGATTTCCCTAATGCCCTGGGCACAGAGAGTGCCATGGTGTGCTTGCCACTGGACTGGTTTTAGATTTCAGCCGTCTATTTTTACATCTGGGCAAGCCAACCTTCAAAGTTAGATCTCTGTGGAAGCTTCTGTTTTATTCTAAATCCATCTCGCTAACACTGGTGTTGACTTTCTCCTGACAGGGATATCCCAGCCTTCACACCTAATTCTAGATGTGACAAGTTGACTTTCATTTTGCATAATCTGATACTTTGAGGCCGTGAAAGAGATTGAATGGGAAGTGAAAAGGGAAATGAGGCTTCTTACATTAGGATTCTTGAGTCATAAAAGCAAAATAAAACTATGCAAAGTGAGAAGACATATTAGACATAGGTGTCTAGTCAACGGGCACTGAACATTTTTAGCAAGTTTTGTTTGTACATGTGAAAGACTTCAAAGGAGGGGAGAGAGCTCTCCCACCTGCTGATTCACTCCACACTGCCTGCAGCGGCCAGGCTTGTGCCAGACCGGAGCCAGGAGGGTCAGCTGTGCCCCGTAGTGGCAGGGAACCAAACACTTAGGCCGGCCTCCACTGCCTTCCCAGTGCAGGTTCTAATCCCGGCAGCCCCGCTTCCCAGCACATTCGCAGGGCGCTGGATTGCAGGTGGAGCGTATGGAACTCCAGCAGTTACTCCTATGGGGTGCAGACATTGAAGACATTAGGTTAACCACATTAGCCCAGCCAGTTGGAATTTGAGAACCCCCATTCACAATAAACCTCTGCTCTTTATCTGGGAACAGAATTATTTTGGCTTTTTTTTCTCCTCTTTTTCCTGTAAACTGGCCATCTGAATATTTCTTCCCTGGCTGGTTGGGAGGTAATGTGTATAACACAGCCGGCTGATCCTGGCAGGTGCTGCAGCCCATGCATGAGGCTGGACATGAGGGTAGGGCTGCTTGAGGGATGTTTCAGTGAAATGAACGGATGAGCAGTGGGAATCAGGGCCATGAAGAGGCTGAGGGCAGGAGGGTCTTAGAAAAGCGTCTGAAGTCAAATTGTGTGCAAGTCAGCATGTATTACCTTTTTAAAAAAGATTTATTTTTTATTTTTAATGGGAGAGTCAGCTATGCAGAGAGGAGGAGAGACAGAGAAGAAGATCTTCCGTCTGCTGGTTCACTGCCCAAGTGACCGCAATGGCCAGAGCTGTGCCAATCTGAAGCCAGGAGCCTGGAGCCTCCTCCAGGTCTCCCATGCGGGTGCAGAAACCCAAGGCTTTAGTCCATCCTTGACTGCCTTCCCAGGCCACAAGCAGGGAGCTGGATGGGAAGCGGGGCAGCCGGGATTAGAACCTGCGCCCATATGGGATCCCGGCACGTTCAAGGCAAGGAATCAGCCGCTAGCCGTCATCTTTTCTCTTTCCATCCATGTCACCTCATGTTCTAGATTTCTGAAATCTTATTTTAATTTACACTATATGTTCTCCATCGAACTATGTGGGTGATGTTTATTTTTATTTTCTGGATATTACAGTATAATTTTGTACTTAGTTTGAATGATTTCACTACTTAGTAGGATTTGATTTAGCATTTTAACATAATATTTTCTTTCAGGTTCTTGTGTTACTCATGGTTAATTGTAAATAAAGTTATCTGGCTAAAGCTGTGTATGTTTTTGTATGAGTAGTTAGGAGAACCCAGAACTGTGTAAGTACACCTGCAAAATTAAAAGTGGTTGATTGGATATAAGATGATAGCAGGTGTAAAATGCACGTAAGATTTGGAAAGATGTAAAGTGTAGTTTTAAGGACATAGACTCAGGCAGACAAAATACATTTTCAACTGAGACTAAATACAAAGTTGTATTGGAAAACATTTATACAATGTTTGCGGCATGGAAGCCTGTCACATGCTGTGGCCTTGCACTTGACCTGCCTGATCTGTCTAGGATATTGTGGCAAGATCAACAAGATAAGGACTTGAAGGATGCCTAGCCACCCTTGCGCAAGTCATTGAGCATGCAGTTTCTAATAATTTCATACTTTTTGAGCTGTACGGTAGTCATCTTATGAGAATACAACCTTTTCTGAATTAATTTTAAATTGTATAACAATTTTACATTTTATTCATTTATTTTTTAAGATTTATTTTTAGTGGGAAAGTCAGATATACAGAGAGGAGGAAAAACAGAGAAGATCTTCCATCTGCTGGTTCACTCCTCAAGTGCCCAGCTCGGCCAGAGCTGAGCTGAACTGATCTGAAGTCAAGAGCCAGGAGCCTCCTCCAGGTCTCCCATGTGGGTGCAGGGTCCCAAGGCTTTGGGTAGTCCTCGACTGCTTTCCCATGCCACAAGCAGGGAGCAGGATGGGAAGTGGGTCTTCTGGGATATAAACCCGCTCCCATATGGGATCCTGGCACATGCAAGGCGAGGACTTTAGCTGCTGGGTTACCGCACTGAGCCCTTTGAATTTTTAAAAAAGATCGATTCCTTGATAGCTACCCACTTAATAATGTTTTCCTGTTTCTCATAAATATATGTGTATATATGTATGTACACACATAATATTTTTGGCTTCCCTTGTTTCATATGGTTGGTCACATTTTGCAATTCGATTATTATTTTCTATTTTGACTAGCCTTTATTTTCCATACTCAAAAAATAGAGACAGCGCACGCGAGAGAAAGTTCCATCTTCTGATTTGCTTTCCCAGTGCCTGCTGCTACCCAGGCTGGACCAAGTGGAAGGCAGGAGACCACAGTTGCATGAGTCTTCCATGTAGGTAGCGAGGGCCAGGCGCCGGAGGCTGCCTCTGCTGCCTGCCAGAACGCATCATCAGGAAACCAGATCAGAAGCAAATGGGGACTCGTACTAAGTGCTCCAATGTAAAACGTGGGTGTCCCAAGCTCTGACCTAACCCACTGCACTGCAGTGCGTCCCATATCTTGGATTCTTGAATTTTCTTTTTGTGCTATACTGCCTGGCACGGTTCTGCATTATCTGGGATATTAAGTGTGGACATACCTGCATATTTCAAAGAATTTGGGGTGTTTGAATTAAAACATGCTTGTTTTGGCACAAAAAATTTGTGTAGAGTTTTTTTTAAAAAAGAATAAATTTTTACGACATTTCAGAAGAACCCTCGTGTGAATGTGCCAATTTTAGATAATTTTATTAAGAATGGATGAGTTTGGTCTAGCTGTATAGTTAGTTTGCCAGAACTTGCATAGATCTGTGCTATATCGCCAGACGTCTGGAAGAGAGTGGCTTGCTACCTGTAAGGTGCAGGACTCAACTTCTGTACACAACCCATTGGCCCAAACTTCATTGTGCTAATCACCTTCCCAACTTGCGTGGAGATCTTGGAAATGCCACCCCCTTTTTTTGGTGGGCAATGTACTTTTTCTTAGAGCCAACCAGAGTACCCTGCCTGTAGCGAGACTCAAATTCCTACGGTTACTCGTGTAAAGCACAAAGTGTGGCCTAGCAGGAAATGTGCTTTTCTGCAGAAGAACTTCAAGACTTCTCCCAGTGGTTGTTAAGGATGTAGAATAGTTGTGGGAGGAGCATGCAGCTGGAGCAGGTGAGATGGCTGACAGAGGCCAGTGAAGAAGTGTCTGGAGTCAGCTCTGTGACTCCAGGGGTTACCCAGAGAGGGCTGTCACTGATTGGCTGATCTGATTGGCTGAAACAGGGGCTAGCAGGTGACCTACCCTGAGCGTTGCTCAAGTGCCAAAAGGGCTGGGTTAACTGCGAAGGGAGAAGCGCAGAAAGGGCTGGGCTGCTGGAATGCATTCATCAGGGAAGTTGACACTTCTTGTCTATGGGGGCGAGAGGACACAGCTTACAGCACAGCTGTGAATGTGTGAGAGGAGCCCCAACCCATAAAGGGTGCTGTGGGTCAGCAATCACCGTGAGGGCTGCTGGTGCTGCACTGGGGATCTTTACATGCAGTGGGGAGTTCTGGATCCCAGGCACGAGGGACCAAGTTGCCAAGTTGTTAAAGGGCAGTAGGACTGCCATTATAAATCCATAAGAGGGAGCTGTCCAGTGGCAGAGACAGGTTAATCTCGATTGCTGGCTGAGGGCTCACAATACTGTAGGGTGTTTGGGGAGTTCCTACAGGGCTGCTTAAAAAGAACATATCTTCTCTGTCGTGGGTCTAGTTCTCCGTGCAGGGAACAATGCAACGCTCTTTCTCTTCCTCCTTCATTGACATGTGTGTGATCTGGTTTTTGCTATCCACTAGGTCATAGTGCATCTTCTACAGCTGGATTGTTTAAGTACAGCTCTGGAGTCTGCCATGTGGCTGGCTGTGTGCCTTTGACTCCTGTGCCTGATGACAATGTTTCAGTTACCCACAGTTTGCGTATATCTGGTGTATACCAGAGCCTCGGTAAAACTGTTAAAACTTCACTGTTACACACAGCTTCCGGCAGATGATCCAGAGTCCTGGTTGACCTACAGCCTGTTGGTAGTTGAGGATGGTCTTGTTCCTGTGGCTTCGTCCATCAGAAGCTCTGAGTCATGACTTGTTGTTCCCCGTGTCTTCCCAGAGAGAGTGAATCCTCCTGCACTCTCCTGGTGCTTTGTTCAGGCTCAAGACAACTTGTATTTGGTAAAATGATTTCCCTGTCCTTTCCATGTGTCTGCAGGGGCAGGAGACTTGTGGTATGCTTGCTGATCCTCCTGACACTAAATTTAACTTGCCTAACACGGAGTCTCCAGTTAATAATATGTTTTTTGAATTGCAGAATTTTCTAACTGCAAAATGGGGTCTTATTGTACGTCAGCTATCTAGCCAAGTGTGCATTGGAGAAATGTTTGCCAGTTGAGTAAAATCTTTATTGCCTAAGATTTTTCTCCTAAATATCTTAAAGGTCTGAGAAAAAATCAGGTCTTTCTTCAATCATAGTTATTGCTTTTTTTTGGTCTTTGGATGTAAAATTTGTGACAGTCTAATTTAACTGTCTATGACTTTCAAGATGTGAATTTTTCTCAGTATGACAAGTTAACACCTTTTCCTTGCTTAGCAAAATCCATTTGACCATGGCAACAACTGCCTGGAGAATCATCCTTGAAATGCATATTATTTTTAAAGATGTTTTTAGCTTCTCTGGAAACTCACACATCGATCTGTTTTTCCTTGTGGTTAGTTCCTCTAGGTGAGCAGTTTTGGTCTCAGGTGCAGAAAAGGAGAAAGGACAAAGACCCCTACCAAGATGGGAAGTTTTGAGCCAAAGCACTGTGGAAATGGCTTCTTAGAGATGAGCAGAACTAAGTCTCCCTTGTTTCTGCCACTTTCCCCCTCTTTCTGCTTTCCTCAGACTGCACTGGGCCCCTGGAAGCATTTGAACTTGGTATTGCTTCAGGGACATGGACGCCTGGGGGTGGGGGGAATCCAGACAGAAGCCCGGTCTGATGGCAACCTGAACAAGTTTGCACCCTGTTAAAAATGGGCATGTGGCTTTCACTAGTTTAAGACACTCTCCACCACCCAGGAAAATTCTCTATAGATGAGGTGTTTCAAAGTTAAGAAACTTTTCATGCTTTAAGCATTTTCAAGATATAATATGCTATAACTTTAGATTTCTGCTTTTTTTAGTCAATGTATTTTATTTTTACTCCTTATTTTTAATTTTTTAGGATAGAGTTTCATAGGCCCAGAGATTTTCCCTCTTCCCTCCTTACTGCCCCTCCCACTCCTACTGATTTCCCTTATATTATTACAATAGCACAGTCCTTCAAAAACAGTCCCAAGTCCATCATTCAGCCATTTGAGTGTATCCTGACATTGCAGGCAAAGACAATGGCAGAAATTCCAGCATCCAGCTGTCAAGATACATCTGACAGTTTCTTCTGGAGTCTTTCGTTCGGGAATGGAGATGCCTACAGCACTGTATCTTCACTTCCCAGGAAGCTCATCTCCATTGTGCAGTGCCTCTAGATGAATACATCTCCCTGCTTCCTGCTCCTAAGCCAGCACACCAGGACATTTTCCTCCAAGTTGCAATGGGCCATAGTTATCCTCCACTTCTGTTCTTTTTGGATTTGCCCTCCGAGCAAGGAGTTGTTTGTCATGTTGCTGTTTGATGGAGCTTTTTACGGAGCTGTTAGTTCTGAAGGAGAAGCTTTCTCACCGAGGCCTTGCAATCCTCCTGTCATGCTCACTGTCCCTCACTTATTTCTACGGGGTGACACAGACCCTACGCGGTCCCTAGCAGTATCTAGACCAAAAAATGGGCCTCGTATGGGGTTTGGGATGGACCGTGTATCTTTGGGGAAATGAAGACTTTTGTTTTACCACCTAGAGTTTATGATGCAGCACATGAAAAATCAAGCCACCTTGTAATGATTATTTGGAGCTAAGTGGTCTCGCAGGGGTGTAAAACTGGATAAATAGTGTTTGATTGGGAACTGATATTTTGAGCGAAATCCTGAATGAATCAGTGTGATGTTGCAGTGATATCGTAGACGTTAGGCGATCTTAGCTAGACAATTCAGTAACGCTGCAGCAAAGCTGCAGATACAAGCACGGGAGAGCCATGCTGGGCGTGGTGCTGCCTGTGGGGCTCCAGCTCGCATGGGAGTGTGAGCTTCGGAACCTCAATGCTTCCCCCTTCATTCTGCCCTCTCAATAGCCTCCTCCTTTTTCCTGATTAAATTCAAACTAAAAACAAATATAGCAGTTAAAAAAGATCATGCCAAGGGGAATTGCAAGAAAAATTATTTTGCTGCAAAAAAACAGAAATCCACACTTTTCTTTCTTTCTTTTTTCACCCATAAACCAGTGTCAAGTTTATTTTTTAATATTGTGTAATAAGATAAAATTATTTTAAGCGAATACATTTTTTTATTTAAGGAGTTCCCCATGTTGCAATGCCCTCTGTTGCACATTTTTCAAATCTTTTGAAAACTGATGTTTAATCCATGGTTGTCTCATCAACCCTCTAAGAATAACATTAAATAAAGTTTACTTTTCAGAAATGATCAACAATCACTTGGTTACTCGCAAACTGGGGTAGTAAGCATTTCAAACTGTCAAACTTCATTGTTAATGAAACAGCTATTCCGAAAAAGTGTGTGCAAAAATATTTCCAGTAGGCTGCGAGCTAGCAAGGTAGCAGAGAAAAAGTGCATTGGATGACTTTGTGTATGGTCAAATCCACAGCAAATAGGAAACGACCTTCCAAAAGCCTTGGTAATGACCACACACGTTCGCATCCTATGCATTTCTCGTGATTTTTTTTGCATACATTTCAAAGCATTTCTGCACCAAAATGAGCTTCTCGTCTTCTAATTCAAGGTCTCCTGATATTACCGTCTGCCTCCACAGGCCAGTCCTACGTCACACTGTTTTTGTTGGTTAAAAGGCCCCATGTGAGTGTGAATGGGAAGAAGGGGAAGCCTTAGCTAACAGCGAGTGGTCCAGTCACTCACTGCTGAATCAGCTGCTCTGGTGCACAGCCCGTGGCCACCTCTTTGCACTTGGGAGAGAGGAGCGTAAATCAGATTACAAGCTGAGGGAACAGGGATGGCCAGAAAATGGGGCTTGCTTCTGTGAGGCTGTAGTTTTCAGAAACCTCCTTCTCCTTCCTAAAGGACGGCAAATCTTGGTAGCCAGACTTTTCAGAGCATCCCGAGTTTTGGTGCACAGTGTCGTGGCGCTTGCTGTAACGCCGACTTGGGGGTCAATGTGCGTGTCTGCTCTCTGGCTGCTCTGCCAGGCAACTCCTGGCCATCTGCTCCCTTCTGCCCCCCAGTCATAATGACTCTGGGCTATTTTCAAACTGTAAAGCCATGGGGAAGCTGGTTTAAAGGACTTGACACACAGCCAGCAGGGTTTCTAACATGGGTATTAAACATTTTTGAATAATCATTTTCAGATAATTCATCTTCCCAAAGTTAGAGTTTGGAAGAGAGCAGAGCTCAGCTGTTACTTTTTTTGTTTTGTTTTGTTGAAAAGAATTTTTTTTAAAGATTTATTTATTTTTTATTACAAAGTCAGATATACAGAGAGGAAGGTCTTCCTTCCGATGATTCACTCCCCAAGTGAGCCGCAACGGCCGGTGCGCGCCGATCCGAAGCCGGGAACCAGGAACCTCTTCTGGGTCTCCCACGTGGGTGCAGATTCCCAAGGCCTTGGGCCGTCCTCAACTGCTTTCCCAGGCCACAGGCAGGGAGCTGGATGGGAAGTGGAGCTGCCGGGATTAGAACCGGCGCCCATATGGGATCCCGGGGCATTCAAGGCAAGGACTTTAGCCGCTAGGCCACGCCGCCGGGCCCGAGAAGAATTTTTTAACTTATCATTATTATTATCATTTTATGATACAGTTTTGTAGATTGTGGGATTTCCTTTATCCCCTCCCCAATTCCTCCCCCTCCCCACACACTGGGTTCCCCTATATTCTTACTATAGTATAGTTCTTCCTATACAGTCATGTGTTCATCATTGCGGGCATGGACAATGGCAGAGAGTTCAGCATCCTATTGTCAAGATACAGTAAACAGTTTCATTGGGAGTCCATTTTTATTCTGGAAGTAGAGATGCATACTGCATTGTATTTTCACATCTGGATATGATAGTCTCCATTTCACAGTTACTGTACATCCCCTTAAATGAAAGGCCACAAAACAAAATCAACAGCAGGAAGAAAAATTGAAATTTGCAACATGATGAAGTTAAACAATATAATATGCTACTGAATGACTAATGTGTCACTGAAGAAATGAAAACAAAATCAACCTTCTTGAAGCAAATGATGCTTCTATATGATCTTTGAATCACTGGAGAATTTAGTAAGAAAATGTTTTGAAGAGGCGAAACTAATAAAAAGAATAAAAATCCATGAGATACAGTTTCTGCTGATCTTTGTTGGTGAGATGTGTCTCCTGTGGGCAACAAATAGATGGATTTTGTTTTTTAATTCAGAATACTAATCTATGACATTTTTTTTAAGATTTAGTTTTTATTACAAAGTCAGGGATACAGACAGGAGGAGAGACAGAGAGGAAGATCTTCCGTCCGATGATTCACTCCCCAAGTGAGCCGCAACGGGCCGATGCATGCCGATCCGAAGCCGGGAACCTGGAACCTCTTCCAGGTCTCCCACGCATGGGCCGTCCTCGACTGCTTTCCCAGGCCACAAGCAGGGAGCTGGATGGGAAGTGGAGCTGCCGGGATTAGAACCGGCGCCCATATGGGATCCCGGGGCTTTCAAGGCAAGGACTTTAGCTGCTAGGCCATGCCGCCGGGCCCCTAATCTATGACATTTGACTGGTGGGTTTAAGCCATTTATATTCAGGGTCAATATGAATGGGTGGTAATTTGGTCCTGTCATTTTAGCAATGGGTTGTTCATTGATTCAGTGTTCTGTTGTCATTTTCTGGGATGTTCTTCACATTTGCCTTTGGTTTTGGTGGGTGCTATTCCTCTTCTCTGTCAAGAGAACATCTTGAAGTATTATTTGTAGGGCAGGTTTGGAAGAGGCAACTTCTTTCAACCTTTCTTTACTGTGGAAAAACTTTATTTCATTTTCAAAGACAGAAGAAAGCTTTGCTGGGTATGCTATCTTGGGCCAAGTTCTGCTTTTAGAATCTGGAATATGTCGCTCCATTCTCTTCTGGCCTGTAGAGTTTCCTGTGAGAGATCTCCTGTGAGTTTAACTGGCATTCCTTTGTATGTCAATTGATGTTTTTCACGTGCACATTTAAGGATCTTTTCCTTATGTTTGCTTGAAGAGATCCTTATGTTTCCTGTGAGAGATCTCCTGTGAGTTTAACTGGCATTCCTTTGTATGTCAATTGATGTTTTTCACGTGCACATTTAAGGATCTTTTCCTTATGTTTGTCGTGGTGAAGATTGCTTTTGGTCAAGCCTGTTGGGAGTTCGGTGCCCCTCCTGGATGTTGTTTTCCAATTGTTTCTCTAAAGTAGGGAAAAATTTTCCTGATTATTTCATTGAATACATTTGTAAACCCAGCTTCTCTTTCTGAAACCTCCGGGACTCCCATAACTCTTATGCTTGGCCTTTTAATAGTGTCTTTCAACTCTTGAATACTTTTTTTAGCTTGACCCAGCTTTGCTTCCAGCTTTTTGTTTGTTTCCCCCTGATGACAGGAAATATCTTCTAATTTTGAGATTCTTTATTTTGCCTCCTTCATTCTATTTTGGAGACTCCCCACTGTTCTTTTAATTTGCTCCACTGTATTCTTAATCTGATATATCAGTTTTTGTTTGATTCATTTCCTATGTGACATATTCCTTTACGTGCTTCTCGTTGTTGATAAGAAGCTTTATAACAAGTGTTTCGAATTCTGTATCCCCCATTTTCTTGATGTCTTTCTCAATTAACTCTGAGGTTGGCATAGGGTTTTGCTCCTTTGCAGGGGGGTCTTCAGTAATACTCATTGTGCCTCTGTCTCTTCTTTTGCTCTTGGTCATTGTACTTCTGGTTGTCGCTTCTTCTTGGAGCAGGTTTCTAAGCTGTGTCACCCACAGGTCTACAGTTTGGTTTTACTTATTGCAGTTGGCACATGGCTCTTTGTTTGCAGTCACTTGTGCCACTCCCTCCCTCCCAGAGTTCCAGGTCTGGGTTCTTATGTTAGATTTCCACCATGGTCTCTGTAGCCCCAGCTCCTGGCTCACCACTCTCCGCCTCCTGTGATACCGTGCTGAGGTTGCACTGTTATCTGTACAATCTTTCTCCCACTTCCAGTTGGAGCAAGTCCCAGGATTAGTGAGACACCAGGAGTCCTATTTAGCTAGATTGTTGGTGGTGCTGATATTGCTGGAACCTGTTGGCTGTTAGATCTGAGGGCCACACAAACCTATTTTGACCTGTACAATGCCATAGCATTATTTTCCTGTTGGTCCAGTGCAATGCACTGAGCTGAGTGAGTTTGTTCGCAGCACAGTGTTTGCACAGCTCACTGTTGTCCTTGCATTCTTAAAGTTTTTCCGCACAATACAAAATGGTGCCTGATGTACCACTATCAGAATTGCTAGCCCTTAGGTCTTGGGGGTGGGTACTCAGACCTGTCTTGGGTGAAACCTGTAGGATGTCATGTTGTTGCAGTTCACTGAACCAGAAATGAGTTCACTTCTAGCTCCGTGCATGCTCAGTCCTTTCCCTAGCCTTTGTCTTTTTAAACAAAATGGTGCCCGATTCTGCTCTAGGGGGCAGACTGGGCTATGAAATCCACCCTGTTCTTGCACTGCCCATCTGGGATCTGCTGCTCTGTCTCTGCTCCTCGTCAAATCAAGCAGACTATTAGGATGAGCAATTCTTTGTCTGGGTTCAACTCCTGAGCTCCTGGTGAATGTCCATTCCCACCCAGTTACTGGTGTTGTTCTGGCTGCTGTTGCAATCCAGATCGCTATTAGCTGAATGCTGCTGGATTATCAGTCACTGCAACACCACACCATTGTTTTTGCTCCTTTTCTGTGTGTTAGTCTCTAGGTGCCTCTCTGTTTCACACTGGGTATTATTACTCTGTCTATTTTAATGTGCCCTTACTTTATTCTGCCATCTTAATTTTTTAGATGTTATCTTGCTGGTTCGATGCTGATCAGCTACTAATTCCAAGACACCCAATATCAGATATACATATTAATTTTCACCCTGGAATGTGCATTTAAAGGGTTGTGCTTGTCTTCCAAGGAAGGAAGCATAAGCTGGTTGAAGGAACCCTCCTGGAATGTCTCATCAATGGGAGTCAAACTATAATAATGGTTTATGGACGTAGTAGATTTTCTTAATCACAGATCATATTCATAGCTCAGGGGTGACTTGTTCCTTCCATTCATTTGAAAGTTTTATCCTTGATTTAGAGTATTTTTTCTTGTCTCCCATAAACTATAGACATTTTGCAGAATTCACCAAAATCATAACCAGCGAGCCCAGAGTCTTGATGGGACTCGGCCCGTCCTTTCCTCTCTTAAAATAGCAATTCTTGTCCAAGAAAGCTTGTGTCTGAATTCCTATGGATTCGTATCTCTTCATCCCATTTGATATCACTGTTTTCTAGGTTTCTTCTTGGCTATTACTCAAAGGGAGTTTGGTACACTTCAGAAAAATTAATTTGAAGTTTGTCAAATATATCCACACTTTCTTATCTGTTTATTCCTGATTCACCTCATTTATTAAGAGAAATATAAGAAGAGATGGGGGCTTGCCTGAAAATGTTTTCTCTCCTTCAAAATGAGAGAGCAGAAAAGGATGAAGGTAAAGCAATTTTCAAAGGTTATTTGTAATTCCTATGGCTTATGCTGTTGCCCCTAGGGACATGAGTTTTATATTTTCTGTTTTTTTTTTTTTTTTTTTTTTTTTTTTACCAAGTCATTTGTTGTTTTTTTCTCCCCTAAGGGGCTCTTTACATTTTATGGTGTAGTTCCTGTTGTGAAATATTTTTAGTTTGGATATACTCTTAATATCTTGATCTTCTACTTTGAGGGTGAGGTATTAAGAAGCTGGTGATTATGTATTTTTGAGAAACACGGGACTAAATCAGTCCCATATTTGGGATGACAAGGTTGCTTGGAGCTCAGTCTATCCCACAGATTATGGATTCCCAAGCATTTAGTGGGGGAGGTGGTGTTTCCCAAATCTATATGACCACAGAACCTCTATTTGTTTTCCTTGGCACTGATGTTTTGGAATGCATTTTAGAAAATTCTGGACTTGGGAATTATAGAGCTAACTGTGGCCCAAAGAAGGAATTTATTTGGGGAGAAAGGAGCTTTTTGGAAGATGTGAGCATGGAACTATACTGCTAGATGCTCTGTATGGACACTGCAACAGAGAATAGAGGGGTGGTTTCCATTTGCACTCTTGTTTGTTTGAAAACATCAAGGCAGTCCAAAGGAGAGAAGCAGTCTTAGCAACTAGCTGTCCCAGCAGCTGTGCAGTCTCTGTGCAGTCCCTGATGCCAGCCAGAATCTCCATGTGTCCATGCCAGTTGCAACATGGACAAAACCCAAGCATCCAAGGCCCCGTGCTTCCTATACTACTTTCTAGGCTTTGTTCCTGGTCCACGCAGTGACCTCTGTGCAATCCATTCTTCATGCTGGTCCATTTAGCAGCAAGTCACTTGCCATTCTTCTGTTTTCAGCCCTCCAGTGCTTTCTGGTTGCATTGGAACACACTGAACAGTAAATCCTTGATTTGGCCTATGTAGTCCATGGTGCTGGGCCCTCTATCCATACTGGAGTTACTGTGATGGCTCCAACACAGCTATTTTGGCTTTAAGGCCTTTGTGTTTGCTATTTGCTCTGATAAGAAGTCTTTCCCAAGTCTTAGTCTAAATATCATATCCTCAGGAATGCCATAGTACTGCCCCCCTCCTCGCCTCTCTGCCTCTTCAAATGCCCCAACTCTGGCCCTCAGTACCACCCAGTCATTATATATAATCTGTGTCATATATTTCCTGGTAATGGAGGTAGCTATTATTATGTGTTTCTTAAATCCTCTGATTCCCTGACTCTAAAGGAATTCAAAAAACAAAACAAAACAAAACAAAACAAAGTTTTATTTCCTGGTGGGGCCACATCATCTCGGGCAGGACCTATCCTACAGAAAGCAACGTTACTGAGGACACTGTTTTAGAAGTTCACACAACACTAATAATAGTACCCACATTACAGAGTGAGTGGCTGAAGATCTGGTAAACAATAATGTATTTAACACAGTGTTCCCATAGAATATGGCATATACTAAACATTGACTATGTGTAAGCGCTTATTATGGTGTTAATATTCCATTGATTAATACCACAAGTATCATTGGTCAACCTGGACACTTTTTTTTAAAGATTTGTTTATTTTTATTGCAAAGTCAGATATACATAGTGGAGGAGAGACAGAGAGGAAGATCTTCCATCTGATGATTCACTCCCCAAGTGACCACAATTGCTGGTGCTAAGCCGATCCAATGCCAGGAACCAGGAACCTCTTTCAGGTCTCCCACGCGGGTGCAGATTCCCAAAGCTTTGGGCCATCCTTGACTGCTTTCCCAGGCCACAAGCAGGGAGCTGGGTGGGAAGTGGAGCTGCTGGGATTAGAGCTGGCACCCATATGGGATCCCGGGGCATTCAAGGTGAGGACTTTGGCTGCTGGACCATGACACTGGGCCCAACCTGGACACTCCTAAACTAACTGTAAGGCACATGTTTCTGACCCTGGAGATCCTGAAGATTCTCTTAACATTGTAGGCACAAAGGATAAAAAAAAAAAAGGCTGTTGTGGTTCATAAATCGGCTTGGGCCCTTCAATATTTTGAATGGTAATGGGGGGCGATTAATAAATTGGTACTAAATTAACAGGAAGAGGCACTCCTTTCATGTGAGCAATGCCTGCTTAAACCTACTGGGCGGGGAGGGGAAGTGTACTAAGACAAACAAGTCACATGATGGTAATAGGAGCCCAGTCTAGTGCAAGGCCAAAAGGTAAGAGAACAGTCCAGAGGTGCATCCTTGAATCTAGAGGACATTGTAGAGATGCATCACTGATTCTAGAAGACATTCTAGAGGTGTATTTCAGAATTGAGAGAACATTCTAGAGGTGTATCCCAGAATCTAGAGATCTTCTGGAACTGCATTCTAGATCTAGGGAACATTTGAGAGGTGCATCACAGAATCTAGAGAACATTCTAGAGGTGCATCCAAGAATGTAGAGAAATTCTAGCGGTGCATACCATAATCCAGACAAATTTCTAGAGGTACTTCCCAGAAATGGGATCATTCTAGAGGTGCATTCCAGGATCTAGGGAATATTCTAGAGGTGCACCGCAAAGTATAGAGAATATTCTAGAGGTGCACTTTAGAATGTGGAGCACATTCTGAAGGTGCATACCAGAATCTAGAGACATTCTAGAGGTGCACCACAGAATCCGGAGAATTTCTAGAGATTTATCCGGGAATCTATGGAACATTCTGGAGGAGCATTCCAGAATGTATAGGACATTGAAGAGGTGCATCCCAGAATCTGGAGAATATTCTGGAAGTGCACCCTAGAATCTAGAGACATTCTAAAATGCATTCCAGAAAGTAAAGGACATTCTAGACATGCATTCCAGAATCTATAGAATCTAGAAGCGCATTTCAGACTCCAGAAAATATTCTAGAAGTGTACCCCAGACTCAAGAAAAAAATTCTAGAGGTGCATCCCAGAATCTAGAGAATTTCTAGAGGTGCACCCAAGAATCTAGGGAACAATCTGGAGGTGCATTACAGAATGTAGAGGACATTCCAAAAGTGCATCCCAGAATCTAGAGAACATTTCTAGAGATGCATTCCAGGATCTATAGAACATTTTAGATATGCATTACAGAATCTAGAGGACATTCTAAGGTACATCCCAGAATCTAGGGAACACTCTAAAGGTGCATTCAAGAATCTAGAGGGCATTCTAGAGATGCATTACTGAATCTAGGGAACATTCTAGAGGTGCATCCAAGCATGTAGAGAACATTTTAGATGTGCTTTACTGAGGCGCATCCAAGAATCTCGAGGACATTCTTGAGGTGCCTCCTCGAATCTATAGAACATTCTAGAGGTGCAGCCATGAATCTTGAGGGCCTTCTAGAGGTGCATCCAAGAATCTAGGGAACATTCTAGAAGTGAATACTAGAATCTAGAGACATTCTAGAGGTGCATTCTCAAATTTAGCAAACATTGTGGAGGTACGTCCCAGAATTAAGGAACATTTTAGCGGTGCATTCCAGAACCTAGAAAATCTAGAGTGTGCAGAGTAGTATCTATTTCCATCAAACACACTTTCATAAAATGACGTGATAAACACAACTGGGACTGAAAAACACATTATAGTAGAATTCTCAGGCACAAGGTCATGTGCTGTGCTGTTGCCTTTAATGCCACTGAAGGACAGGGGGAGTCACCCTGCCGTCTCCTCTTCTGGGGTGGCAGATGGACATCAGGACTGACTGGATATATGTAAGAGAGAATCAAAGTGTCTAGCACTTTACACCATGGGTACGACCATAGTCATGTCCTTTGGGTCTGTCTGTCTTCTGGGGGCTATGCATTCCATTTGCAGTTGGGCCCCCCGCATTGTATTGGATGCCCATGAAGCAGTCAATGTGAGCGGTTCTTGTTTCTCTTGGCTTATCTTATCTTAGACAATCCTAATCCCTTTGAGCAATCAAATCAGTGAACACCAAGGCTGGCAGAGTTATCTTCGGAAATATTGACATTGCTCAAAGAAGAGGATCCGAAGTTACAATCAACTGGGAAACTGAAATGTGGGCTTGCGGTTGGCTAATGTCACTTCCTTCGGCATAGAGCTACTTAACCCTGGCTTTGAAATTTCTTCTTGCTTTTCATGATGGTTAGAACAGACTCTATAAAACACTTTGCCATGGAGGTTAATCATTTATTTAGAGTGGAGTATGTCTTGGTTTCCTCAGATATTTTGAGGAAACGATTCAACAACTTAATGAAGTGTGCTGGCCGTTTAGCGCTAAACACTCACTGTGCCAGCTGAACAGTCATTTAGCTGTGTATGTGATAAGATGGACTCATTTCCTTCCTCTAACAATTCGGACATACATCGCATCTAAACAATGCCATGTTCAGCATTCGGCTGGGGACCAGAATCAGTGTCTTTGACTTGTGCAACACATAAAATATTTTTATAAATATTTATTAAAGTTTATAAAGTATAATTGTGTAGTTTTTGCATTGTAGGTCCAAGCAGGACTGGGATTGTCATTTTCTTGTTCATTGTGGTAGTCCCTTCAACACTGGATGCCCTACACATAAAGGTGGGCACATCATGTGTTTATAGGTGTGTGTGTGTGTTTTCTCTCACTTAAGATTTAGACATGCTCTTTGCAATAGACATATATTCTCTTTAAATCATGTGAGGAAATGAGGGAGGGTTTCACTTGAGAAAACATATCAGAAAAATTAACTGTTTTTTACTGAAAAGTTTTTGCTAACAATAATTGCACATATCTATGGGCTATCATGTGCCATTTTAATACATATATTCAATGTGTGCTATTTAAAATAAGGTAAGCAGTCCTTCCTTTCCTTGATAGTGCTTTATGATTAGAGATTTGGTGCATGTCTCTTCCATTTATTCAGACAATATCTATTATGCTTAAACTATGGCCTCTCCTCTATGCTGTAAAATACTAGGAACTTATTCCTGTGACCTACCTCTGATTTGGTACCCATTACCCATCCCAAATTCTAATACTCGTCACTGTGTGTTCAGAGTAAATTTTGTTTGTTTAGCTTCCACATATGTAAATGATGTTTATCTTCCTGTGTCTGCCTTATTCCACTTAACATGTTGCCTTGCAGTCCCACCTATTTTGTAGCAAATGACAGGATTTCATTCTTTTTTATTACAGAATAGTATTTCATTGTGGGTGTGTAGCGCATTTTCTTTACCTGTTTAGCTGGTGATGGACACGTTGGTATCTTGGCATCATGAACAGCATTGCCATGAATGTGGTGGAGCAGGTGTTTCCTTCATGGAATGAATTCGTGACTTGGGCACATATGTGGCAGTGGGACTGCTAGGTCCTATGGCACAGACTGTTTTATTACAACTGGACCAAAGTACATTGCCACCAACAGTGCGGAAGTGTTTTCTTTTCCACCGCCTTGGCAGCAAGTGTGATTTCATTTTTTAACCATAGCCATTCTAACAGGGTGAGGTGACAGCTCCTTGTGGTTTTGATTCACAGGTCTTGATGGCTAGTTGCTCAAGCATTTTTCATAAATGTGTTGGCCATCTGTATTTCTTCTTTTGAGAATGATCTTTTCAGGTAGTTTACTCAATTATTAATTGGATTATTTACTTTTATGGCTGCGTTTGAATTCCTGTAGATTCTGGGTATGAGTCCTTTTCAGATAAACATCTCCCATTCTGTGGGATGTCTCTTTCGCTGTAGTGATCATTTCCATTGCTGCCTGGAGATTTCCCTGTTTGCTACAATCCCATTTAAACAGGCTTGGCTTTGTTGCCTGCACTTTTGAGATCTTCTTTTTCCAATTCTTTATTGTTCACGATACAGTTCCTTAGGCTCAGGGATTTCCCCTTCCACCCTTCCTCAGCCCCTTCCTATCTCACTGTTTCCCCCTTATTGTAGCAATAGTTTAGTCCCTCAACAACAGTCACAAGTCCATCATTCTACTATTCACGTGCATCCTGATATTCTAGGCATGGAGAATGTGTGAAGCCCTTTTAAAAAATGACTCCTACACCAATGTCTCAAAGCCTTTCCTTTGTATTTTCTTAGAGTAATGTCATAATTGAAGATCTCATGGTTATAATCTTTATCCATCTTGAGTTGATTTTTAAATATGGTGAGAGGTAAGTCTCTCACTGCATTCCTTTATGCATGTGTATCTAATTTTGCCAGCCTCATTTGTTGTTAGGATTGTTGTACCCAGGCAAGCCAACGCAGAGAAGTGCCATTTACTCATTAAGGTTTGAATGTTCTTTACTGCCAGTGGGGGAGACTGGGCTCATGCCCCAAAGATTTCTCAACTCTGAACTACAGAAAAGTGGTGTTGGTGGGGGAAGCAGGGGTGGTGGGGAGGCGGTGCAATGGCTCAGTGGCTAAATCCTCTCCTTGCAAGCACCTGGATCCCAGCTGCTCCACTGCCCATCCAGCTCCCTGCTTGTGGCCTGAGAAGGCAGTCAAGGATGGTCTTGGGACCCCTCACTTGCATGAGAGACCCAGGAGAAGCTACAAGCTCCTGGCTTCAGATTGGTTCAGGCTCAGCTCTGTGGTAACTTGAGGAGTAAATCAGTGGACAAAAGATCTTTCTGTAAATCTTCCTTTCCAACAAAAAATAAATACATCTTTAAAAAAAACAAAGAAAGAAAGAAAAGAAAAAAAAAAAACCAATGGGGTTTACAAAGGTGAAAACCACAAAAAACAGTGGGGGAGGGGAAGGGGAGCCAGGGTGTCTGAGCTAATATACTGAGCTAGTGTGAACTGTCTTAGGAATGAAAAATTGCTACTTGCTAACTTTGTAAGCTTTCGTTGCTATACCAGGTGGAACTCATTTTTGTCCTAATCATGCTTGAACAGCCTAGTCAGGGGTTTCAGCATTCTGCCAAGCAGGATACAGTTTACTCAGCTGGGCTACTGTCTCATGAGTGGGCAGAGAGTATCTTACCTTAAGACAAAGTCCAGTTCAACATGGAATCCCTCATGTTAAAACTGTTATTTAGAACTACCCTTTCTCTAATGTATATTTTTGACACCTCAGTGAAAAAAATCAATTGGCTCTGTGTGTGTGGATTGATTTCTGAGCTCTCTTCTGCTGGTACCTTGCTGTTTTAATTACTGTAGTTTTGCAGTATACTTTGGAATCCAGCTATAGTTTTTCCTCTAGGATTATTTTATGACTTTCTTTGGACCCATACGGATTTTGAAATTATTTTTGCAGTTCTACAGAATTCCATGGATATTTTGAGGGAGATCACATTGAATCTATAGATCGCTTTGGGTAGCATAGTTATGTAACAATGTTAATTCTTTCAATATGAACAAGGAATGTCTTTCTATTGTGTGGGTGTGTATCTTTCATGATTTCTTTCTTCAGTTTTTTAAAAATTTTGATTATGGAGATGATTCACTACTTTGGTTAAATTTATTACCAGATTTTTAATTTTTTGTAGCTATTTTTGTGAATGAAATTTTCTTTCTTGATTTCCCCTTTAGATCGGTAATCTTTGTTGTATGAAAATACTATTGTTTGTGTATGTTAATTTTGTGTCCAGCAAGTTTGTCAAATAGTTTTGTCACTCTCACAGCTTTTTGGTGGCCAGTGTAAGTCTTTCCATGTATGAAGTTATGCTACCAAGATGGATATTTTGCTTTTCTTCCTTCCAATTTTGAGGAGCCATTTTAGTTCTCCCATGTGAGTGGCAGGAATTCAGCCACTTACGTCATCACCAGCTGCTTCCCGGGGTCTGCATTAACTGGAAGCTGAAGTCAGGAACTGGAGCCAGGACTCAAACCCGATCACTTTTATGTGGAACACAGTCATTTTTATCACTAGATCAAATACTTGCCTCCAGCCTGATTCTGTTCAGCTGAAAACCTGAACATGGGCTCTGATGCTGCGCAGTCCAGTGTTTTAAATGGAGCCTACTGTTGCTGTCCAGTTGCACTGTTCATTATGCTGTGCAGGCAGATGGAGAAGGGATTCCTGTTGGGTCCTTCCTGACTTTTTACAGGGAAGCCCTCCCTCCTCATTTCTGCCAGGAGGCTCATCCTGAGACCACTATCTGACTTGGGTGAGGTTTGGGCTAGATGCTGTGATGCAGGGGGCGCTGGGCTGCAGCTGTCCCTCCGGAGTGACTCAGCTTTGAGGCCCTTCAGCTTTCCTGGCTAAGGTCCCTGTGGTTGAATATCCTGTACTCCCTTTGGAGCAGAGCTGTGCACCTGTATGTACGCTGTAGGTATTTTCGAGCACTAATATTGCCTTCTCTTTTTCTGCCATGGTTCTGTTATATTGCTATGGCCTGGCACAATGACTACTGAAGGAACACAACAATATGGGAGGAACCTGAGGTCAAGTTCATTAGTGCATTGTGTCCTTTATTTAAGGGTCCTTACAGAGTGGCCCCTGTGCTCCCAGGAAGAGCAGTAGCTGAATGATCTGACCCCGAGTGGCTCTATCAACAGGCAGGTGTGTAATCCTCAGGTTCTAACTACAGATCTCCCTGCGTCTCTTATTCGTTTGTCAGTCAGTCATCCCTTCAGCACCTGTGCAATGGGTACTACTGGCTACCATACACAGTGCTTCATCTGCTTAGCCAAGATGAAGAGTATCTTTTCATGCTAATTATTTTTAATTGGAAGTAAAAGTTGAATGTCTTATGGTACACGATATGATGGCCAGACATGCAGACTCTGGAATAGGTCAAACAAGCCAGATCTCACATCATCCACGTATTTTCTGTGCTGAGAAGGCTTCACTTGAACATTCTCACGTTGCTTTAGCTTATTGGAAGAGTAAACAAGGCTGAAGATGAATGCATGGTGTAAGATTAACTCGAATCGGTTCTGTTCTTGAAAATGGAAAGATCGGTTTGCAAGACTTCTATCACATTGTATGCTAACAGAATGATCTCTTCTCATGAGCCTAATTAAGCAGCTTTTTTTTTCCTGTATGTGAATTAAACACCTGACGGCTGAGGTTTGTGTTACGGTTAGCACATTTTCATTCGGCTGGGAGTGTTAGTATTTGAAATGTCTTCTTCACCTGCTCTGTTTTAACTTCGCACTTAATTAGATGTAACACTGCGGTGTAATCATATATGTCGAATCTCCTGTTGGATCAAACTTCATGGGAAATTTTTGCATGATTCAGGTAGATTTTGTGACTTGCTGAGACACATATTTCACTAGTTTGGGTTCTTTCTTTTTTAAATTATGAACAATTATTTTTCCTGATATAGTTTCACTCTGCTTTCTCCCACTGTCTCTCCCTGTATTATTACAATAGTACCAGTCCTTCAACAGCAGTCCCAAGTCCATCATTCTGCTATTTAAGTGTATCATGACTGTGGGTATAGACAGTTCCTTAAAATTGTTTTAGACATGTTACAATAGGCAATTTTTTATAAATTACTTTAATAGATTCAGATACATCCACTTTAATAGATCAGTAGAATGCAGTTTTTTAAAATTTATGTCTATAGTGATGAACTTTAGTTCTCAGTGAGCAAAACGACTAAAACTTAACCTTGTTTGCTTTGCAACTCTGCTAGTGACAGAGTTCATAAAGTTAAAGTATGGACATTAGAATTGTTGCAGGGTGCGAGAGAGATCACGCCAGGCAAGTCAAGAGTGCATTAAGGAGTCTTTATTAACTAAGGTTAGTGATAACAGGGCCCACTAGAAATTCGCAAATGACAAGTCTATGTGGCAACCAGTCTGAATAGAAACTTTGAAAAGAACAAATGGTCATTACTGTGAAATCCATCCCATAAATTGAAGACCTATGTTCCAGCTTCCCCAGCAATGTAAGTTATCCTAAGAGACATGCAGTGAACAGCCTGGAAGCTACAGACATTCACCTTTCCCTGGCTTCTCTGCCCACATTCCATCACTGCTAGGCCTCACCTCTCCTGGAACTCTTGAATGTGCACAAATTAGAGATACAGAGCATCTTAGCATTTGCATCTTCACTGACTTGACCAGACAAGTGAACAGAGGGTGAGGAATACAGACCTACAGGGACCATGCTCAGGGGCTCCCTGTCCTTGGAGTCTTTCCTTGGGAAGCCACAGAGCAAGCAGGTACTGGGAAGGCCAAGAATTGAGTGCCAGAGTGATGGAAGCACACGGCCAAGAGAGCGAGCCCCTTCCTGTCATGGGCCTTTATGGGGGGTTGTGAGGGGAGTGGTTACACAACAGTGCAATCCCGCCCCCTCTCAGGATTCAGGTGATAACAGGTGAGATTACATGGGAGTCATGGCTTCCAAGCTTGTGACCCTGAACTAGCTGCCTAAGACCTCAACATTACCGCTTCCCTGGCTGCTCCTAGCTGAAGGAAGTTTTGTTCTGGTTCTTTTGGATAAACCCTGTATTTGGGGACATGGTTTCTGAGATCATCTAACCATCCTACCATTTCTATTGGAAGCTGCATAAGAATGGCTGTGCTTGAGTCAGAATTTGGAGGAAAAGAAAATCATAATTTTGGTTTCCGGGATAAAACTTGTGAAGTGGAGTTCAGAACCACTAAGTTCACTGCCATTTGCTTCTTCTGGGGTTACGAAAAAACGCTTTGCAACTGCTCTGAAATGAGATTCGTGGAAAGTGAATGTTGCGCATGTCTGTCATCCATTCTGCAATGTCAGAAGTCCTCAGTGGGACTGCAAGAAGTCATCTCATTTGATGTGTGACTTTCCTAATGATGTATATCATGGTGAAATCCACTGAGCACGTTGAGGAGAATGCATTTACAAATCCAGGAGAGGTTGAGTACAGCCGTCTTTTGGTTATGGAAATATGAGCAGGTATATCTTTTCATTGCTGGAATTGATACCGTAATAGAGACCATTTTCAGTAATTAACCCAAGAAGACTTCACCCTCTTAGACTGTAAGATCTTTTGGAATCCCAATGAAAGACTTGCCAAGCCATATTTGATAATGTTGGGAAGTACAAGCGGTTATTGGGCAAGCTCAATTTCTTAATATGTAGGAATGAAATAGTACTCCATCCACACTATTGATTAATGGAAAAGATGAAATTGATAGGATGTTTGCTGAATTTTTAATGATTTTGTATCATTAGTGAGATGATTGCTTCAAAATGAAATATGTCTATTTGCATGTATTTGTGATTTTAAAAACATATAGAAATAAATTTAATAACAGGAAGAGTATATTGTGTCTGTGTTCATTGAGCCTATAACAAGGAGAGTCATAGAAACATGACATTTCATACTTAGCATTTTATTCATGTTTACCTGAAAGTAACTGGCGTCCTGGAGCTAAGATTATATAAGTTGTTAGATTTGATTTGGATAAATATTATTTCCACATGCCGGTAATACTTTTTTAAAGCTTTCTTTCTTTTCATCGTCTTCTTTAATATTGTAGGTTTAAGGTTACTGTAGCAGTCTTTATTTTTGTTTAAAATTTGTATTTGCTTATTTGAGAAGCAGAGAGGCAGAGCATGAGAAACATGGACACAGAGGGTAAGCAGAACTTCTAGCTGCTAGCTCACTACTCAATGCATATAACGCTAGGGTGGGCTGCGGCCAAACCCCCAGAGCTGGGAACTCAATCCAGGTCTACCAGTGGGGTGGCGAGAACCCCATGTCTTGACCCAACATCCCTGCATCCGGGAGTCTGCGGTAGCAAACGGACTCAGAAGTTGTAGCTGCTGTTATCCAGGTGTTCCCACGTGCGTCAGGGGCTCTTTCACCAGTGGGTTAAACACCAGACCCAGCAGTGGGTGAACTGGAATGTGGTCTCTCTCCCTGGTGTGCCTTTTGCTGCTTCAGTGGTTAGCAAGGTACCGAACATGTGCTCGATGAAACTGCTGCATGGCTTCCATTCTGCCAGTTCCCTGCATGGGACCTGGGAAGCAAGTGTACATCATTCTGGTGTGAAAAGCACACCAGAGAAAATTGACCTAACAGTAGCAATCTCCTTTGGGGAACCCACTTTCTGATAACTATTTTTTTTTGTTTTAAAAGATGCCCTTAAACTTGCACTTGAGTGCTGCTGACAGGCTCTTCTGTAACAAATGTGAAGTTTCAAAGGCATCGTTGGCTGACCAAAGACTAGCTGGTAAAGTCTGGGTTGATGGTGACTGGCTTGTAGCTTTGGTAATGTGGCTGCGGCATGACCGTGTTGACCTTGGAGGGGAAGGGGAAGGCAGCGAGGGAAGAGAAGCGTGAGGAGGATAGAAGAAGAGGGGAGAGAAGTGGAGAGATTTTTCATCCGCTTGTTCATTCCCCAGATGACTATAAAATCCAGGGCAGGGTCAGGCTGCACCAAGGAGCCTGGCACTCTGTTCAGGTGTCCCCAGCGGGAGGCAGGGGCCCAAGTAGGTGCGCTGTTCTCCACTGCCTTCCAGGTGCATTGTCAAGAGGTATGATCAGGTGCATTATCTGAAATAGAGCAGTCAGCATTTAAACTGGTGCTTCCATGTGGGATGCTGCTGTCACAGTCAGCTATCCATCCCACTGAGCCTCACACTGCTCTGGAAGGTTATTTGTCTAGTCACTTCTATTTGTCTAGTGAGATATCTGCATGGACCAACCAGGAGGCAGTGTTGAAATAAGTGTAAACATAAGGCTCAAAGCAACCACATGCAGGTGCTTCAATCGTTGCAACCATGTAAGAATTAAGCCTTGGGCCAGGTGTGATAGCCTAGTGGCTAAAGTCCTCACCTTGCATGCACCAGGATCCCTATGGACACCAGTTCATGTCCTGATTGCTCCACTTCCCATCCAGCTCCCTGCTTGTGGCCTGGGAAAGTGGTGGAGGATGGATCAAAGCGTTGGGTCCCTATACCCGCATGGGAGAAAGAAACTCGTGACTCCTGGTTTTGGATCAACTAAGCACCTGTTGTGGTTGCTTGGGGAATGAATCATCAGATGGAAGATCTTTGTCTCTCTTCCTCTGTATATCTGACTTTCTAATAAGAATAAATCTTAAAACATATTGAAAAGAAGAATTAGGCTTTTCTGCCTTCTCTGTACTTGTCAGCCCCTGCTGCTGCTTTCATAATTTTTACTCATATTAAGATTAAAGTCTATCGATCAAACTGGCTTTTAGAAGGAGAGTTCGCAGTTGGTTTTGAACATAAGTAGGCAAAGTAGTTATTAGCTCATGAGATTTCACTGGAGCCTACTCACCTATTTCATTTGCAATAAAAAATGAATGTTCTGGTACCTTTTCCCATTCACTCCAAGAACTGTTCAGTTTATTGTTTTAGTTTGATAAAGCAATGCCCGTGTAAATTGGACTGCCTGGCCTACTCCTCTCAGCCACTTCATCTCCTTTAGGAGGTTCTTCCAGGTCAAGTGCAAGTCTGTCAGGTTAGGACAGGAAACAGGTGTCCTGAAAGATGTCCTTCTGAGCTTCAGTTGTTTCCTAAGTGAGGAGCTGTTTGGTTTCGCTGTTCTGAGTCCAAATTTGCTTGCAATCTCTTCCATGATGTTTCCTTGAATTATAAATTCCTCCTTCGGGGCAGTTGCTTAAGGCTCTGTTTGTTTCCATTAGCCTCATCTGCTCCACCAGTCACTTCTCTTGGACTAACTCATCAGTTAAAGCTCACTGGGAAACAGCATACTCGAACACCTTCCTACCAGTGGTTTCCCCTTAGAAGGTTATTTTACAGGAAATGCACGTCGTGTGAGAAGTTGCTCATCTTTTTCAGTCCACTTCTATTTTTCATTTTGAGAGAACAGAGTTGGGAGGGGTAAGAAGAGAAACAGCGACGAGACAAGGACTGAACGAGCTCCCGTTTGCTTGTTGCTTACTCCTCAGATGCCCAGAACTCAAGACTGGGCTGTGCTTGAGTCGGGAGCCAGAGGCTCCATCCGGGTCTTCCACATGACTAGCTGGGACCCGCTCCCAGAGCCAGCCTTCACTGCTGTCTCCCCTGTCTGCATTTGCAGCAGGGAGCTGGAGTCTGCAGATGGCTCTGGTGTTGAACCCAGACAGCACTCGGGCATTTTAACTAGCGTTTCAGTCTCTAGGCCAAACACCAGCCCTGTATTCCACCGCTTGGGTGTTCCTTCTTTTATCATGAGTTCTCTTGTGAAACATTCTGGTACCAGTTGACATTTGAATGAGACTCAAAGGTTAGACGCTATGGACCATGAATGCTGTTTTGTCTTCTGCTCTGATGCTGTTTGGAAGAGTCTGTTCTCAGTCCAGTCAGGAAGGAGTGATGCGAACACACCTTGGAGCTCTCATCCAAGCATCTTAGTCAACTGTTCCGTGAAAGAAGGTGGAGACAGGTGTGGAGGAGGCCCTCGCCTGGAACAACGCTTGCACGACAGCGCCCGTTCTCTGTCAGAAAGAGATTATGGAGCTGTCTAAATCCCACCTTGTGGAATGAGATAGCTCGGCCTCGTAGCCTTTCTTTCTGTTTGGTGGGAAGAATGTTGGAGTTGTGCTTCAGTTGTGCCCATGTAGGGACAACAGTACCAGACAAGTCATTTACACGAGCCACAGTGAGCCAAAGATGAGCCAGAGAAAAAACCAAAATGCCAAGAAGTTGATGGGGATTGAAGGAAATACAAAAATTGTCTGTGTGTCCTGACAGTGTAAACTCTCAGTCATCTGACTAGCAAACAAACAGAAAGCTTGGTGTTCTTCAGCGAAGGGATGCCGGCCAAGGTGTTGGCCTTTGGATCACCCTTGAATGCAGCCACGGTGTCTGCCTGCCGGCTTCTAGCAGTGGTATGGGAGTCTGAATGACCTGGAGGAATTCATTGTGTTGGAAGCAGAACGTGCTGACTTGATGTTGATCTGACAGACGTAATGATACTCTGGGTGGAGACTGACACCCAACAAAGAATTCCTTTGGGTTTTCCTGCTTCCTGTACCCCAAGCCTCTTTGAATACAGGCTGGATCTTTCAAGCTGGTGGCGCATTTGATCCCAGATACCAACCTTCAAGGGAAAGTTTTGCATCCTTAAGTCTTGGAAATTTTTTTTTTTTTTAAATTTATTATTATTGGAAAGCCGGATATACAGAGAGGAGGAGAGACAGAGAGGAAGATCTTCCATCCGATGATTCACTCCCCAAGTGAGCCGCAACGGGCCGGTGTGCGCCGATCCGATGCCGGGAACCAGTGTCCCAGTGCATTGGGCCATCCTCGACTGCTTTCCCAGGCCACAAGCAGGGAGCTGGATGGGAAGTGGAGCCTCTGGGATTAGAACCGGCGCCCACATGGGATCCTGGTGCGTTCAAGGCGAGGACTTTAGCCGCCGGGCCCAAGTCTTGGAAATGTTAAAGCAGGTGTATAGGTGATGAGTAGAACTTTGAGAAAATATTGTAGAACTTGGTGCCTGAAGATGCACTGAATTTAGAGGAACCTGTATAGGATTTGCACCTGCTTATTCACAGAGAAAAACTTAAGTGAATGCCGCTGTCAGTATCTTTTGCAAATGCTCTGAATGGTTTGTAAACATTTATAGATGGCAGGTGGATGGTTTCCCCCAAGACTGGCTGAAGTGTGCTCATCAGCCAGCCAGACAAAATCCTGAGATCTGGTAATTTAAAAACCAAATTGCAAAATCCATATACTAGAGTAACTTGCGGCGATTCTGGATGGCCAGGTCATTTGTTTCCCTCTCCTAAGCGCTCAACAAAGTCACAACTCGTAAAAATGTAACTTTAAGTCCTGTTGATTGTCAGTCCAGTGAACTTCGCATCTGTCTAGCTTGAATTCTGAAGATTTTCAAATTGAAACATTTCCTTGGGATTAATCAGAACTTTTTTAACTTTAACTTCTACAGAGAAAATAACTTTCAGCTCAAGATCCTTGGGCAGGAAGGGAAGTTTGACTGTTGCACTCATTTGCCCGAGAATAAATCAACCAAGAGGTGCAGTTTCCTGTTGCCTAGAAGTTGCTGTCACACACTTTGGGTTTACCCTCCGAACAGTGTCTCGGCTGAGGCCGAGGGTGCCTTGGCTCTTCATGAGAACCCGATAGCCTCAGAAACTTTATGTCCAATACAAGGTGGGGTAGACAGGGTTAGGTATTGACGGTGTTTGGCACGTCTGGACACTGGTCATGCTTTCACTTTCCTAATTCTTTTAAAATTTTTTATAGTGGATGTTGGAAAATTATAATGATTTCATATTTCATAGGGTACTTTCCTAAGCTTATTATGACAGTCTTCTTACGGCTAGAAACCCTGAGAGTAATTTTCCTTGTAACTGCCAATTTGTTTCATCCTAGAAGTATGCAGAGAAGATTATCCATACCCAGTGAAAAGTGAAAATATCTGTGGATTTACATAAGTTCTCCTCATAATGTCCGTGGAGCATTTGTACCTTGATATGTTGAGGTTTTTGCAGGCTTGATGCGTTTCCTTAATGAACTTACCCTGTTGGTAACAAACTTGTTTAAAGATAGAACTGAAATGTTTGGAACACTTACAGTGCAAGCGTTTTGTGTATATTTTGATTGCTAGGTAAAATGTCCAATTCCCTGCTGAAGCTGAATTTCAGACAGGCAGTGCAAATGCATTTCCGTTTAACCGTAGCATGCGCCATGGAATGATCCATGGCACTCGCTGTATCCATATACAGTTTGCTCATTTGACGACACGTGTGCAAAATTTGAATATTTCTCTTAGCACTATGTCACAATAATGTTTCTATCTTGCTCCACATTTTTTTAAAGATTTATTTATCTTATTACAAAGTCAGATATACAGAGAGGAGGAGAGACAGAGAGGAAGATCTTCCGTCCGATGTTTCACTCCCCAAGTGAGCCTCAACGGGCTGGTGCGCGCCGATCCGAAGCCGGGAACCTGGAACCTCTTCCAGGTCTCCCACGCGGGTGCAGGGTCCCAGTGCTTTGGGCCATCCTCGACTGCCTTCCCAGGCCACAAGCAGGGAGCTGGATGGGAAGTGGAGCTGCCGGGATTAGAACCGGCACCCATATGGGATCCTGGGGCGTTCAAGGCGAGGATTTTAGCCACTAGGCCACGCCGCTGGGCCCGCTCCACATTTTTTAAAGCAATTATTTCAAGGGCTGAGACTAGAATTCTGAGTTAAATCTCATACCCGTCCATTGCATTTCCCTGTTTTGGACATGGAAGATGACGTAAATGTTTTCAATTAGAGCAGTAATTTTAAACATATATTTGTTAAGCTGAAATAGATTTAGAAAGTACAGCATAGGTGTAAATAAATACAGATGGGGTCCTGTTGTTTTACAACCTCTTTCACGTTGTTTCCTCAGGTTATTTTAAACTTAATGATCTTATAAACTTAGTTTTGAATTAGTATGCATATAATAAGCTATCATTACCTTTTTTAAGATTTATTTATTTTTTATTACAAAGTCAGATATACACAGAGGAGGAGAGACAGAGAGGAAGATCTTTCATCTGATGATTCACTCCCCAAGTGAGCGCAACGGCTGGTGCTGTGCCGATCCGATGCCGGGAACCAGGAACTTCCCCCACGTCTCCCACGCGGGGGCAGGGTCCCAAGGCTTTGGGCCATCCTTAACTGCTTTCCCAGGCCACAAGCAGGGAGCTGGATGGGAAGTGGAGCTGCCGGGATTAGAGCTGGCACCCATATGGGATCCTGGGGCGTTCAAGGCGAGGACTTTAGCCGCTAGGCCACGTCGCTGGGCCCTATCATTACTTTTAAACCCAAACACTTCAACTACTGGCATTTATATCCGAATTCTATGTTATAGTGAATATTACTCATCATCTATAATCAAACTATCACTACTAAAAAACCAGGTCCTAATGTACCTCAAAGCTGCCATTGTCATGTAAAAATGATTTGTTAACTACGAAAACATTAGATTTGGGACAAAAGAATGAGAAAAAAGACATGTCTTAATAGCTATGAGTTGATATAAGTTTCAATATTTCTAACTGTTTTAGTTCAAAGTCTTACTAATTGCTGTTCTGCTGCTAGTTATCTGATTAAAAAGCAAAATCAATAGAGATATGGACAAATTCAGGAGTGATCTGTATCTTTGAACTTCAAAGGGTGATGGTTTTGAAGCCCAACAAATGTTGGTGATGATTTCTTATAATCTGGCATTATTTGTTTATGTTCATTTGCAATTTAAAAAAAGGTTTCTCCCTACAGATATCGATGATATAGATATAGATATTTGAAACAGAGTGAGCCCCAGCGAAAGAGAATCTTGCATCTGTTGGTTCACTTCTCAACTGGCTGTGATGACTGGGACTGGACCAAGCCAAAGGCGGGAGCCAAGAACTG
Source organism: Ochotona princeps (assembly GCF_030435755.1). Classification (NCBI taxonomy): domain Eukaryota; kingdom Metazoa; phylum Chordata; class Mammalia; order Lagomorpha; family Ochotonidae; genus Ochotona; species Ochotona princeps. The sequence continues at coordinate 50,103,400 of NC_080849.1, forward strand.
CATTCAGGTTTCCCACACTGCTGGCGGTGACCCAAGGCTCAGGTCATCGTCTGCTGCTTTCCCAGGTGCGTCCGCAGGAGACCAGCTGGATCAGCCGGAACTGGGATTGGCACGTGGCTACGAGCTGTTGGTGTTGCAGGTGGTGGCTTAACTTGGTGGGACACAACACAGACCCATTTGTGAGTTTTTAAAAATAATCAACAGCCATAGTGTATGCGAACAGCCCCAAGATGGAAAAAGATTTAACCAGCAAGATACCATTCAAAATAACAGAGGAAAGTATGAAGTATCTAGGAATAAATCTAACCAAAAATGTAGGAGACTTATTTGAAGAAAACTACAACTACTTAAAAAAGAAATTGAACAAGACCTCAAAAGATGGAGTAACATCCCATGCTCCTGGATAGGTAAAATCAATATCATTAAAATGTCTATACTGCCAAAAGCAATATATACATTCAACGCAATCCCAATCAAATTGCCCAAAACATTCTTCATGGAACTGGAAACAATGATACAAAGGTTCATCTGGAAACACAAAAAACCACGGATAGCTAGAACCATTCTCAAGAACAGGAAGTTAGCAGGGGGAATCACAGTTCCGGACCTCTGGACATACTATAGGGCAGTGGTTATCAAAACAGCCTGGTACTGGCACAAAGATAGAGAGGAAGATCAATGGAGCAGAATAGAAACACCAGAAGGGAACCCAAACAGGTACAGCCAAATAATCTTTGACAAAAAGACAAACGACAATCCAGGCAAATGGGAAGGTCTGTTCAATAAATGCTGTTGGGACAACTGGTTAATAGCCTGCAGAAACAAAAAGATAGATCCACATCTCTCACCATACACTAAGATCAGATCTAAATGGATAACAGATCTAAACCTACATCCAGAAACCTTCAAACTTTTGGAAGAAAATGTTGGAAACACACTGGAACACTTAGGGGTAGGCCCTCACTTCCTAAAAAAGACTCCAAAAGCAGTAGAAATCAAGACCAAAATAAACAATTGGGACCTCATCAAACTAAGAAGCTTCTGTACAGCTAGAGAAACAATCAACAGAATGGAAGAAGATCTTCGCACACGACATAGGTGATAGAGGGCTAATCTCCAGAATATGCAAAGAGCTACAAAACAACCAAAATGTCAAAACAAACAAGCCAATCAAGAAATGGGCACGGGAAATGGGCAAACACTTCACAAAGGAACAAACCCAAATGGCAAATAAACATATGAAAAAATGCTCAAGTTCCCTGGCAATAAGGGAAATCCAAATTAAAACATCAGTGAGGTACCACCTAACGCCAGTAAGACTGGCCCACATGAATAAAAGCACCAACAACACTTGTTGGCGAGGTTGCGGGGAAAAGGGAACCCTACTCCACTGCTGGTGGGACTGCAGGCTGGTACAGCCTCTCTGGAAATCAGTATGGAGAATATTCAAACAACTCAAATTCAACATACCGTATGATCCATCAATAGCACTCCTAGGAATATATCCAGAACAATTGTTTTATGAGAAACCAACATGCACTCCTATGCTCATAGCAGCACAATCAGTAATTGCAAAAACATGGAAGCAACCAAAATGCCCATCAACAGAGGATTGGATAAGAAAGCTATGGTTCATCTACTCCATGGAATACTACTCAGCTATTAAAAAAAAACAAAATGCAGTTCTTTGTGGCCAAATGGGCCAAACTGGAAACCATAATGCTAAGGGAAATGAGCCAATCCCAAAAGGTTAAATACCACATGTTTGCCTTAATTTAAGATGATATGATGTTATGTATAACATGTTATGTTATGAATGTTATATTTTGTGTATAAACTAAAATTGAAATGTAAGTGAGGTGGTCACAGAAGGTGGCTGGGAACTCGCATTTACTTTTAACATATTGGTTACTCATTACTATGTCAATTAATTCCATAATGATGTAAATTTTTGCTGATGGTATGTTGGAGCTTTCAATTGACTGGGATGATACTCTGCTGGCTCTGTCTTCAGACCAGAGAGGGTATACCTAAGAAGCAGTTGAACTTGACAGGACAATAAGATGCTGGACTCTATGTTTGGTATACGTTTGCAATGGGGGAATCTCAACTGAACTTGAGCTGTGGTTATGCAACAAGGTGGAGGAATCCACCATGGTGGGAGGGTTTGGGGAGGGGTGGGGAGAACCCAAGTATCTATGTAATTGTGTCACATAATACAATGTAATTAATGAAGTAAAAATAATAAATAATAATAAAAAAAAGAAAAAAAATATTCACTCCTGGCACTTAGAGCCTTGATTTTGGCAACAGCTGTCTTTTGCAGCTGGTACAGAAGAAAAAAGAAACACCTCCTCGTGTGGTTGACTGACACGGTACATCCAATGTTACTGGCAAGATTTTTACTGCCTCCTACATCAGAAAAAAAGATCCTAGAATTTCCCAAGACGTGTAAAAACAGTGTTGGACCACAAGACCAGCATCACCACCTGCTTGTTAGAGATGTAAAATTTCCAGGCCCGGCTCTGTGGCCTAACAGCTGAAGTCCTTGCTTGCATGTGCCAGGATCTCATGTGAACAACAGTCCATATCCTGGCTGCTCTACTTCCCATCCAGCTCCCTGCCTGTGGCCTGGGAAAGCAGTCGAGGATGGCCCAAAGCCTTGGGACACTGCACCTGCATGGGAGACCCAGAAGAGGCTCCAGGTTCCTGGCCTTGGATCAGCTCAGCTCAGGCTGTTGTGGTCACTTAGGGAGTGTATCAGCAGATGGAAGGTTGGAAGGTCTTTCTCTTGGTCTCTCCTTCTCTCTGTATATCTGCTTTGCAATAAAAATAAGTAAATCTTAAAAAAAAAAACTGTAAAATTTTCAGCCGCTGTACCTCTCCCTTGTCCAGAGACCTGCTGTCTCAGCAAGCCTGGGATCAGGCACAGGTGCCTGGGCTGTGCTGAGAGTGTCAGGTGCTTTGAGAGCCATGGTTCGGATGACCATGACCAAATTCCTATTGTCTTAACTGTGGACTTTCAGGTGGAGGGAATCCACTCTAAAGCCTTTGTTTATATTAGCTCTGCATTAAACTTCCCCAAAATGCAATATGTAAATACAGTACAAGGTCAGCCGAAAACTGTGCTCAGCTTTGGCTGAATGAGGAGGAGACATGAGAGGGGGTTTGTGTCACTAGGAGGAATAATCCCTCATAGAATTGCGAACTGTGTGACTTTGGAAATTAAAGAAAATGGAGCCTGACTTGCTCTTTTTTTGTTTGTTTTTTTGTGGACGTGATTTAGAGATCCATTTTTGGTAATAGCCCCTGAAGTTATTTTTTCCTTTAAGATAGCGCTCATTTATCAGAAAGGTTTAGATTTGCTGCGCTATGGAGGGTTCCGCACCTGCAGGCCCACGCAAGCTCTCAGGGTGGTCGGCATCTCCCAGCGTTTGTGAGACCCTAGGACTGCACTGACGCATCATTATCAGCCAAAATGCAGAGTTCACAGTTGATGAGAGATTAGACATATTATATTAATCGTCAGATTCATATTTTTGTTTTGTCAGCGCATAACATGGTTTTCTAGAAAATGTGTTTGCATTTTCTGAATGAATACATTTAATCACGTTTTGATGGTCATTTGGAAAGTATGCTTTGTAAGCTTATATACTAATTTGAAAACCTTCTCATTTTTAGATTGCTCCCCGCACTAATTAGGATTGCTTTTTATAACAGAGAAGTACTTTTTAAAGTCTGAAATATGACTTGGGCTTCAGTTTGAGAAAGGCAGAGCCCGAAGAGCTGACACTGTGGTCAGTGGGCTGTAAATCCTGACTTAGCTTTCTAAGTGGGAAGGCAGAGTTATCCACTTTTCATGTAGACTTAGAAGGATTAAATCCTCTGAAATACATTTCGATCCTGTATTAGTTTCCCATGCTTTTACGAAGCTAGATTAATAGTGAGTTTTAGTATAAACTCATCTAACTCCTAGTATATTTTGTGCTTTCAACATCAACGTGCCATTCAAAATTCATTTCAATTTTTTTGGTGTTTTTAGAATTGTTATTATTTTGTATGATATGATTTTATAGGTAGAGAGAGTCCCCGCCTTCCCCTCCCCCTTTTCTTTCCCCCTGCCCACCCTCCCTCCGGTATTACCGACTCCAGGATTTTACCATTGATAATGAAATGTAGAGCTGCCAATGCCATGATGGCGATGCTGGCATCCCATATGGGTGCCGGTTCAGCACGCAGCTGCTTCAGTGCCTCTCCAGCTTCCTTTTGAAGGGAAGAGCGCAAGAGGATGGCCCAAGTACTTGGGCCACTGTGCCGCACACGGAGACCTGGGTGAAGCTCTTGGGTCTTAGCTTAGGCCTGACCCAACCCTGGCCTTTGCAGCCACTTGGGGAGTGAACCAAGGGGTGAAAGATCTCACTGTGTATCTCTGTGACCCCTGCAACTAAATGAGTAAATATTTTAAAAAATAAAAGTAGTAATTAAATACTTTAACCTGAAATTGGACATTCAGTCAGCACACAAAGCCACACCTTGATAGCACTCCATGCTGCACTGGTAACTATAGATTGACTGAAATAGTATTTTTTTTTTGTTATAGCACATTTCCTCTATCCAGAATTACTTCAGTAGGCCCCAAATATTCCCATGTTGCTGTGCTTAACTGCATTTGCTCTAATTATACCAAAATGAATAATAGGCACATTTCCAGCCACCTGTAGTTTATCCTGTATTTTCTGGTCAATTTTATTTATAATGTTAAAAATTGTACCAGCTTCTGAGTATTGGAGCCAAGTGTGCATGGTCAGATTCGTAGTGTAGATTCTGAACTGACTGGTGGACATGTGCCACACAAATGTACCTTCAAAATATCCCTGAAATTGTCACAAATAGGACCCGAGCTTGTAGACTAAGCTACGGCAAAGATCAGTTATGTTTGTGTTACCTACAGTTCCCAGCCAAAATTCATTCCTCAGCCTCGCAAGTGATTGCAACATGCAAACTCAGGCTCAACATCCCAGTTGTGAACCACTGTCCTGGAAAAAAAATGGAATACTGCTTAAAAACCCTTTCCCATCCATATTTCTCTTTATGATGCTTAAATCTTTTCTGATTGGATAAACTAGAGATGGGTGGAAAGTCAAGGACCCAGTCACTGTTTCAAGAAGGCCACATGTGGCAGCCTCTGCCATGTCCCATTCACTAAGTACAAATGCGGAGAGAATCAAAAGCAAGAGCATAGATTTGGAAGCATGGACATAACGTACAGCACAGTTCCTGCTGCGTATGGACCTCTTCCGAATTCCAGTTCCTCATTGGGAAGAGAGGACTAAGAATGATGTAATACGCTTGTCATTACGGTTAAATGATAAAGATACCAGCAGTGCGTCTCTCCATGTGTGGCCAGACTATCAAAGAAAAAGTTCAGCACAGATATGCCAAGTGATACCAAATAGAAAAAGGCACTTGAAGAGCCATAACACAGAACGGAGCAGTGAGACCCGGGTGTGTGTCCAAAGTCATGTGAGTCGGCTAATATCTGTTTATATAAGATGTTCTTCTGGCTGGTGTGGCTGTAAAAGAAATGTGAGTTATTGCCTCTATTTTTAGATCGTTGATCATCTCTTTTGGAAGAAATAGATGACTTGCTGTAACAGCTTTGGCTGTAGACACTTGCTAGCCGCAGTTAAGTTCTTCTTTCAGCATCTTGAATGATTATGCTTTTCCTAGATACTCATCTTGTTTTGCGTCTTTGGAAGGCATGAGCTGTGTTTCGGCTGAGTCTGTGGCCCTGTTGTCAGCAGTGACCTCATAAGTCTGTGGAGGTTGTTTGTTTCACAATCTGTTCCTTTGTTTTTTCTTTGCCTCATCTTTCTCAAACATTTCTGATGACACGTAATGATTCCGATCGCTATTAATTTGCAGATCAATGAACTTGTAGCTCCCTGCGATGTGCCCTCTTTGCTTTTCAGCCATATTTGATCCTGCTGCTGAGCATATGCCCCTTGGTAGCTCCCTTGAACCCTCTCAGGAAGAAGGTGTGCCATGGCAGATGACCCAGCAGTACCAGGATGGTTCTTTAGATGGGTTCATAGCTGAGGAACTTCCTGCAAAAGAAGGTTAACTGATGGGGTCCCGTGGGTAGGAGCTCCAGAGATGAGTCTCCTTAGGCTTGTGGAACCAGAGAAGCAGGCACCACAAGGGTGGGGGGGGGAGTGACTTGTCTTTGCATCATGATATGAGTGGAACTGAATGGTGGAAAGGAAGGCAGGGATAAGAGGGACCTTCATCCATAAGTGAATCCACGCATTACTTCTCAGCAGGAAGTACTAAGATCTCTTTCCCTATAAAGCACCTGCCTATTTGGTATATCAGACCATGCTTTCTTCCTGAACCGAAAACAGTGTTCTCGGGCTAGCAGCAATCAGATTTAATGTCCTTAACTGGATTGTCACAAAACTGGCTGATAGAAATACTCCTTACAGGATGGCAACAAACAGATCCAAGGCTTCATCCTAGGATGGAGGTGGAGTACCCAAATAGAAGGTATATAAAGACAGGAAGGTCAGTTATGAAACGATGCTGTCCTGAGGGGCAGCGAGTTATTTCCCGGGCCTCTCATGAGGACTGGCTGGCCCTGAAATTGGATGTTTGTGACTAGAAGGTGATTTATCATATGACCTCATCTTTTCTCTTAGCTATAGAAAAAACAATCCCTCACTAATGAGGATAGCTGTGCATGCATGCTTGTGATTGTAAGAGCCAGGTTGCAATGCAGCTCCAGTGTTGCCTTTGTAGACAAGCTTAAAAGGTGTTGAGGAGAAGACCTTGCGGGGGGGCCAGGCAAAGAACTAGGAGCTCAAATGGGGAAGAACCCATTACACTAGCAATCATATCTGTTTTAGCCTGAACATCTTGATGTGTATTCTTTAAGGCAATGTAAGGCAGCCAGACTAGTGTCATGACTTATTAAAAGGGGCCTGGAGTTTTTAAAGAAGATTTTCTACCTGGAATGAGACTTGATTGCTCAGTGCATGCATTACATTAATGTGATAGACTCCATTGTACATCAGCTACATTGTCACGGGCTTGGCAGGAGCTATTGAAACCACATGAATATTTCATCATAGGGTAGTGCTGTGATCAATATTAAAAACAAAGACACTGCTGAATTGTATGTCCAAAAGGGGTATGTTGTCGGAACTCACCAAGATACTCGGGAGTAAATGTGAGCCTCATTTCTGGCTCTTTCTTTTCTCATTCTCACACCTTGGGAGCAGAGTACAGGCTAGTGGCCTAGAGGGCATACTCCATAACATAAAATGGCTAAAGGAGAGAACCTAGCTGTTATTCTCTGAGCAGTTTCTTGTGCGAAATTAAAACCAATCCAAATATACATTAACAATGTTTTTATTTAAAAAAAAATATTGTGATAGTGACGGAGGACAGCTAGAGCCCAGCTGTGACCATGCTGTCTGCTTTCTTTCAGATGTCCGGCAGAAAGGGCTTTTCTGTTCTGTTGAACAAGTGGATGTGGTCTGGGAGTGGGACAGGAAGGTGGCCACATGAGGTGGTCTCTTAATGATGCAATTGTGTCTTTCCTGGGGTCAGACAGTCTCGGAGGGACATGTTGTGCTGCTTGCTGAAGCTGGTGGTAAGATGCAGGGAACTGTGGGGAGTTTGAAGCATGAGTAAACTTTTTGTCAAGTGCATTAGTTAGCACTTTGTCCAGGTTGGTCAACCAGGGCAGTTTGAAGACTGATTTGTGCGACCAGAATTGGGAGAGCCCATATCTGACCTTGTCATGGTTCAACAAGGTGTGCATGTGGGAATACCATCTAGGAGCTCAGGGCTTAGGAAAAGGTCACCATTGTATAGTTATGCAAAGGTACACTTTATCTTTCTGGTATTCCATGAATGAACCAGTTCAGGTCAGCATTCTTGAATGCCTGCACCCATGCTGGACACTGAGTTAGGTTTATAAATGAGTATACAAGCCTTGGTCTCCAATCTGTATATCTGAACCTAGGGGTCAGCTCAATTCATTCATGGGCTATAGGCACCATCACTCACACCGTCTTCACACAGGGCCACTTTTTGAGTGTGTAGAACTTTGTACAACAGGTAGAGACAGGCCCGTGTTTCCAGTGGGATCTGGGAATACACATTTCCCAATGGAGAACAGAACATTATGTGTCCTCTGCAAAGGTTCCATAGAATTGTGTGTGCAGTTAATTTGGCAAATGTTGACTTGAGATTGCGTGTATCATTGCTCTTCACAAGAGCAAGACCCTTACCCACTTGAAATATTTATGCAGTTTAAGAGATGTAGGAGGGCCAGTCTGGGACAACTTTGGCAACGTGTGAAGGGCAGGCCAGCCAGGGCTGTCTGGACACCAGAACCTCCGTAGGACTCTATGAATGACTTACACGGTAGTCTTGACACTCCGTCCTGGTGTCATAGGCTTCATTGACTGAAGTGTTCCCAGGAAAACTGCTCACGTCTTTTGATGGACTCCATCCATAGAAGGCCTTGAATATCTCTAATAAGCCAAGGTGCTTACTTTTGCAAAGTGTCGTAATTGATCTGATGTTCACATGAGCTTCCTAATTAAAAAAAAAATGAAACTAAAATACTCTTAGTTTGTTCAGAGTTTTGTTATCTTGCTTTACAATATCCAGATATCTGCTCTTGTAATACTTAAATTATAACTATGGATACATATAAGAGAATATGATTATGATCCCAACAATTCTATATTTAATGTTTAATCATATTTGCTCTTAAACTACTTTCAGTTGTGAAGAGCTATGCATGCCCAGACTAAGATAAAACAGTTTTGAGTTCTTGTGTTTTAGCTGAAAGAAACAGTTTTATTCCACTTTATAATCTTTCCATGGCTGTTGTAATAATTTGAAGTTGCTCCGGCTATAGATTTGAATGTACACAGGTGCCTGACTGTGGCAATTCCAGGTAAAGGAGACTCTCAAACTTGAACTTTAGGGGGGACTAGATGCCTCCTTAAATGAGTGAGGTGGTCGAGAAGAGCTGATCAGAATTGAGATTTGGGTGTTCCTAGGCTGCAGGCAGGGCAGGGGAAGGCCTGAAGAATGGCCTGTGCTCCCAGGTTGGGAGGATAGCGGCCCAGGACAGGAGGTGTACTCTGCCGTGAGCTTAGTGCTGTCAAATGATGCAATTCTTAACAACAAAAAAAGAAACTGTGAAGCTTAGTTTCCTAAGAAAATTTTAAATGTTATTTCACTTGTCAAGGGTACTTTAGTTTCATGCAAAACATTTGAAAATCCTACGTAGGAGGGCAATTTCAAGAAAGTGCATGGAAAATGCACAGGATGAACCACACCGTGCATGGATTTCAACTTCATGTTGTCAATGTAAAGGTGTTTATTTCAGAAGTATTCACTTGAGGAGAACTTTCTGCTAGTTCACTACCCAAATACACAAAAAGACCGAGGCTGGACTGAGCCTGGATCCACGATCCAGGAACTCGATCCAGGCGTCTCCTGTGGATGGCAACAGACCAGTCACTTCAGGTACTGTCTGCCGCCTCCCAGAGCCGCGTGAGGAGCCAGAGCTGGGATTAGAACCCAGCACCGTGATTTGAGATACTGGCCTCTTGACTGCTAAGTCAGATTATTTTTAATTCTATTTTTTGCACAGATTTTTTTGAAGTCCTTTCTTACATACTCCACATAGAAAGGGTGTGAGTATCCAAGATTACACATCTATACCACTCCCAGCGGGGACAGAGTGCGAAGACCAGGAACCTTCCAGACCCAACGATTCTCCCTCTGTAGCAACAATGTGCAGCTGGAACTCCTGCGACTCTGCTCAGCTGGCTCCTGGTCCTGGACGAGCTGTGTCGGCTGATGTCTCTGGACGTGACATGGTCCAGTCCCAGGGTCCCGTGGAGAGGCTGCTGAGCCCACCACGTCTGCCTTCTGAAGTGTCTGCCCTGTGTTTTTTGGAAGCTGACCTGCATGCATCTTAGCTGCTCCTCTCTTACGAAGTCGAAGCAGGGCCTCTCCTGGGGGGCTCTGGCACGGCACCCCACAGATGAGAGCGCTGTGGGAATACAGTCCTGGTTTTACCTGGGTGAGCTGCGGAAGTCCCAGGGGGTGAGGGGTGGTGGCAGAGAGGACAAATAGACCACAGGCAAGCAGCCCACTCCTGGGTTGTATTTTTTTTTTTTTTTTTTTTTTTTGGCAGTGAACTCGAATTAAAAATGCTGTGCTGGCCAATGCTGTGTTCCAAAGAAATTGCCTGTGGGGACTAGAGCTGCCTGTGGTCAGTGAGATGAGGGGAATTGCGGGAAGCACCAGGCGGAATGTCAGGAGGTAGGGCTCCTGTAGTCAGGGCAGCAAGGCGCTAAGGCGAAACGGATGCCTTTCCCTGTTCAGCCAAGCGCTGGCTGGCAGAACCTGTGTTGCGTTCCTAGCTCCAGCTCCAAGGGGCTCTGAGAAAGCACAGGCCAGTCCTTGTGCTGCCTCTTGGATTGGAAGAAAGGCTCAGAGCCTGGCGCAGGGGAAATGAGTGGGCTGATATAGCATGGGAAGCTGCTGGGTGGGGAGCACTCAGGCCTCCGCACAGCACAGGGAAGCCCCACCAGCCAGAATGTAGCGGTGCTTGCTGGGGTGGGCACAGGCAGCCCTTAGCACAAAGCACTGACTTTTCTGTTTTGTTCTTAAAGCACATTTTTTTTTTTTTAAAGAAGGACCAGCATGGAAATTCACGTTTTAAGCCATGCATGTGGCTGCTTATTAAGGAGAGCTCCGTATTACTCCTGAATTTACCCTGGTCCACCATGGCAATGGAGCATTATTTCTGCACGTAGGTTGTGAAAATGATCATTTTATCCTCTTATCTTACTTTCTGATTTATAAAAGAAAAACCCCTTTGTTTCATGTGAGATACCCATAGAGTATATTTGGGAATTTTAGCCAAAGACATGCAATCAAAGAGGCAAAGGTCTGTTCACTATGATCTCAGCATCTCCTGCCTAAACAGTTGACGAAGCCGCATGGTTCTGTTTGGGAAATTTGCTGTTTCTAGCTTGACAGCTAAGCAGGTGTTTCCTCTCCTGCCCAGGATCTGTAGCTAAAGAAGTTGTGCATTAAAGCGCACGCCAAGTGTCGGCGATTCACAGCTCATGAGGATTCGCTAACGCAGTTTAATGCAGTAATACCGGTGGCCAGAGAAGCTTTTTACCCTGCTTAAGTGATCCTGTGGACTATAAAGGCTCCAGCTACACTTCCGTGAGGTTATGGACTTGGTGAAGTGTGGGGATGTGTGGTTTGTAAACTGTGCAGACCGCGGACTCACGTCATTAGCAGAGGTCTGCATTGTCTTTGCTTGATGTGATTTTTGTCTTTCTTCGGAGTGCTAGGGGCGGAGGCCCCTCTGTCAGCTGCCTGGGGCTGGGCTCGTCCACCTGCAGGCTGCTGCTGCTGCTGACAGAGGTCACGTCTGGTCTAAGGCACAAGTCTTGAAGTCTGCTGGAAACACTTCCAACCTAGCATCAAATCCACGTGACTCTGATCCTGCCTCAGATGTCACTTTTTCTTGTTTCTCAAGTGGTGTGTTGCAAGGAGCTCTGGTCTTTTGCTGTGGACCCGGAAGTTGCACCACTGAGTCCGGCCCTCGGCATCTTCATGCATTTAAAAACGTGACAAACAGGAATGTTGTATCTAATGTAAAAATTAGACAATGTAGAGGGAGCCTTTCCTACCTGCATGTTTCATATCCATTAATACAATCGATCCTGATTGAAAATATTGGAGAAGGGCAGTCAGAAAGGTGGGAGATGCAGCATATGAGTGAAGGAGGTCCCCTCTGCTCCTGGCTGTGGCTAAGCGTGCATGGCAGGCTCTGCTGCTTTGGCTTCTCCGTTGCATCAGCTTTGGTGCCTCCCTTCAAGGGGACAGAGGCCATGTGGACTGTAGCGAGTGACGCAGGGTGAGCATATGTACATGGGGAGAAGCACATGGCTTTGGGTTTGGCTCTCTGTTGAGTGCCTAGACTTTCAAGGAGATCTGGGAGTCTTCAGGAATGCTCTTAGGGACCATGGAGTGTCAGGAAAGGGACGGAATGGGATAAACTTGACTTAGAGTGGGAATTCCACATAAACTTGGCGGGAGAGTTTGGATGAGTCAGAAGTGAACCCCGATCCCGAGTTGCCTGTGACCTCTGGGGAACGGGATGCCATGCCTATTAAATGCCCTTTCAGGGGATCAGCCATCCCAGAGGTGTCAGGGCCCCCCGACATTAGGTAAGTCAGCCTCTCTCTTCTTCTGTGCACCGCTGCTCCAGAATTGCCAAGGCACCTGTCGAAGCATCATGAATATGAAAATGCGGTGAGCGTGGCTCTGGAAAGGGTCAAGGGAGTGGTGTCAGACAGAGGCGTCTCTGACATGACACAAGATGTAATTCTTAAGGGAGGGTAGGCTTTTTTATATGTGGCTGTCCTGGCTCAGTCCCAGCAGGCATGATTATCTCAATCATCACTTTGCTTTCAATGATTTTGACTCCAGTATGAGAACATTTTTGTCATAATTAATTTTATTGCTTTTTAGAAAGGATTCAAATGGCAAGAAAATTAAAAAAGTCCAATGGAGCAGCATTCTGTTGAAGAACCAGTTTATTTGGCAAGAGAATCAAATGGTTGTGGATTCTGGGCAATGGATGTATTCAATTAAAAAGCTCATTATTTGACTAATTATGGGAAAATGTCTTCCAAGTCAAAACTTTTAAATCTTGCTTGCAGAAGTCATTCTGTAAGTTAGTGTATGTTCATTGGAGAGGAAAAGAATTGACAGATTAATGTTTCACCTGTTGATTTTAGCCATAATTTTTGAAAGCTTTGCCAATGCATTTTACAGTACTCTTTAATTTTCTTAACGTAATAATTGTACCAATCGGAGATTTCTTACGGTGAAAATATATTATCAACAATGGTAAAGTAAAATTTCTTACCAGGAGAAAAACACCTGAATTGATTGAGTTAACAGAGCTTTATTCATTATAATATGTAGGACATGATAGCAATTCAAGTGCAATAAAAGAGAAATAACCTACAAGGAAAACAGAAAACGGTTATTTACTTACATCTTACAAAAGGAAAAAGGCATAAGTCACATGCAAAAATTCAACTTCATTACTAATGAAAGTATGCATTTAAATGACAATAGGATACCACATCAGGTCTGTCAAAAATAACAGGAAAAACTGGGCTAATTTGCTCTTGGTGAAACTATTTTAAACTTTTATATAGGATAAATATTTTTTTTTCAGCTTTTTTTGGGGGGGGAGGAAATTTTGTGTACTCTGTAAAAATGTAAAATTTAGTCATGTCATGATTCAGCGGGAAGTTACTCTACAGGAACATTGCTGCCAGTGTGTGGAGGTGTGTGTTAGGAGCTGGCTGCAAGCGTAGCAAGGAGCAGTGACACACCAGTCGAGTCAGTACTAACATCGTTAGCATGGCAACTTTAGGCAAAACACAGAAATGCAACGGCAAAGCGCACTGGCTCGGTAGAAATTAATAACAAACACAAGAATGAAATTCAGGAGTCCGGTGTGATATCATAATGGTTAAGGTCCTCACCTTAAACGTGCCAGGATCCCAAATGGGCACCGGTTCTAATCCCGGCAGTTCCACTTCTTATCCAGCTCCCTGTTTGTGGCCTGGGGAAAGCAGTTGAGGATGCTCCAAAACCTTGGGACCCTGCACCTGCCTGGGAGACCCGGAAAGACATTCCTGGCTACTGGCTTCGGATCGGCGCAGCACCGGCCATTGCGCTCACTTGGGGAGTGAATCATCGTATGGAAGACCTTCCTCTCTGTCTCTCCTCTCCTCTCTGTACATCTGCCTTTCCAACAAAATAAATAAATCTTAAAAGAAAAGAATGAAATTCGACATAGGGAGTGTGGGAACTTTTAATTTTGGAAAACGTTATAAAGAACATCTAGTATTTGTAAGAAACAAAGAGAAAATTACAAATTAGAGAAATCTGGGGAGAGAAAAAGATCACCCAATAATTCCACCACCTGGATAGAACCATGGCTAGCGTTTTGGGATGCTACCTTACGTATGTATTTTTCATGTGTTTGTTTATGTGTGCAGATGTTTCCAAATGTACCCATGGTTTTGGGAGAACAAGTTGAATGATGGCTGTATGATTCTCCATCACTGAACACTGTCATAATTCTACCATCCCACGGAGTTCTGCGTTTGCTCGTTTCTAATTTGTCAGCAGGTCAGATAATAGAGAAACGAATATCCTGATAATCAACTGTGGCTTCTTTCTCTGGTTATGTCCTCCAAAGAGCAGGCTTCCTGGGTAAAAGTAAATGAACATCCATTGATATTATCCATTGATTTTATAATACAACAAGCAATTGTAACCTTTAAAAATTGCAGTATGGAACACTGTGAAGTAAAAATGAAAGCCTCATGCTTTTCCTTTGTTATCAGCACAATGCATTTGAATGCTTTGAGTTAGTTATCAGCACAATGCATTTGAATGCTTTGAGTTAGCACAAAACATGGAAGCCCAACGGGCTATTCTGAAAATAGCCAAGTGGGTAGATTTGTTTTGATTTAGGAATGTATATCTGCTACACCGCTGTTTTACCATGCATTTACTTCGAAGCAACATTTCTAATGGGTAACCGTGTAGTGCAAATGCAGCTGTCGCCTTAGCGCTACCTGAACCACGCTTGAGACCAACAGCAAGGCCGAGTGCCTCGTTCTGGTGGCGAGGTCTGTATTCCTCCTGGATAGCTCTGCTCTCCAGGCGATGGCCCCGCTGTGGCTGAGCCTCATATTGGTGGCAGGTGTCTGTATTCCTCCTGGATAGCTCTGCTCTCCAGGCGATGGCCCCGCTGTGGCTGAGCCTCATATTGGTGGCAGGTGTCTGTATTCCTCCTGGATAGCTCTGCTCTCCAGGCAATGGTCCCGCTGTGGCTGAGCCTTATGTTGGTGGCAGGTGTCTATATTCCTCCTGGATAGCTCTGCTCTTCAGGTGACGGCCCCGCTGTGGCTGAGCCTTATGTTGGTGGCAGGTGTCTATATTCCTCCTGGATAGCTCTGCTCTTCAGGCGAAGGCCCCGCTGTAGCTGAGCCCTGCGCTTGCTCTGCCCTCAGTTCAGGCCCCATCCCTCTACATCAGGACCAACACCTTTGACTCTGTACTCCAGACTGGCTCTGTCGCAGCCACCACAGGCTGCCATTGAAACCCATGAACAGCTGTAGGAAAGTCTGAAGAGACTGAGCGTGGCCAAGCTCCAATCAAAAGGCCCTGCGGGAGGCTGAAATTTGACATTGATGTTATTTTAATATTTCATGAAGTTTAGTCTTGTTTTGCCCTCTAACTTAATATTTAAAAGTATATAAACCATACTTGGTTTCAAGGACTGGGCTTGGCCCACAGAATATAGGTCATTGACACCTGCTTGCACACAATGGGGCTGAAATGACCTTGTGTACGGGAGTGGCCTTGTGCTGGTGACCAACTTCCACCGTCAATTATTTTGATCTGCCAGTGTCCTGGAGGGTCATTTTGTGCTGACTTTAGCTATTCATATCTTTCCTAGACAAAGCAAGTGGAAGTCCTTCTGCTGGCACGCTTCCCTGTGGTTAGGGATTGGAGGATGGCAGAAGCAGGTGCACACCTTGGGCGATTTTTCTATAGCCAAAGGACCGCTGCTCTGAGGTCCAACCAGTTCCAATGCTGCTGGCTGCGGGCAGCAGCAAATGCATAGATGAATTATCTTTATATTAATTTGATTTTCCTGAGAACTGTAGGTGACTCCCTGTCCCTTTTTCTCCTCTTGCACCTTCTTCTGCGGTTTATAGACTTACCTCCTTTGGATGACAAGAGGTAGATGTGTGTGTGTGTGTGTGTGTGTGTGTACATGTGCACACACATGCAGGAGTGAGGGTGAAGTGCAGGAAATGAGTCATAAATCTGAAAAATGTAAAGACAACTTCTTCCTGTTTCCTTTGGAGATCTTTGCAAAACTGGGGATGGCTTAGCATAGCTTCTTCGTTTTATCAGGATAGAAACGGAAACCTAGGAACAGTAAAACGTTTGTTTGGTGAGCTCTCAGGTGGCACAACCTGGAATGGGATCTGGAGTAGGGCTCCAGGACTCCGGCTCTGGGCTTCTACCTTTGTAGCATGTTGCTTTGGGTTCAATATACAAAGCCAGGATAATGGCATGGCAGCCAGTTCCATACGATGGATAGATCGGGCTGGTCTGATGATGGCTGGGTCACCCCTCTCCCATGGCGGCCCTCTGCTAGAGGGAATGAGGCCGTCAGCCCTGGTGGTGCCTCAATGATGGAAGGAACCCTCTGATGTGGAGAAGGTGAGCCCTCTTCCCGATTCCTGGCCCCTTTGTCAGCGGAACTGAACCAGTGGACTCTAAGTCAGACCTTGCCCCCATAGTCTCCCATTTAGCCAAAGGCAAGAAAAAGCTGTCCAGTGTTGAACTTGGAAGAAGTGCCATTTCTCTCCTCATGGTGTCTGAACTTAATTTATAGCCCTCTGCTCCAGCCAACCTGTGAATAAACTGAAGGGCTGACTGGACAGCTGGGCCCGAGTATTATTTTTGGAAGTCCTGGGGACCAGTGAAAGGAAGGGAGACTGAATCGTTTCTCCACTAACCTGCAGTGGGAAACTCCAGGGCCATTTAAGCTACAACTTCCAAATGGGTCAGCACCCAGGAGTCAGAGGAAGAGGGCTTCACGTGGGAGTCACTCATTGTTATAAACCACAAGGTAGGAATGCCAGTTTCTTTGCCACCTCCTTTTGCTTCATGCTTGTCTACCATTGTAAAGGACAGAAGTGAACAGCTCCTCCTGGCATGAATGAAGCGTCCTCAGGTGCTGGGGTGAGTGCTGGCTGTGGGCAAGGACCAGAGCAGGCTGCCCTCTAGTCTATGTATGCGGTGGGAGTTTCTAGGCACACGTTTCTGCGGCTGGCCTTCAGATCCGCAGCAAGAGCCAACAGAATTCTCGGATGGCCCTTGGTTCAGCTGTCCCCTCCCTGTTAGCTCTATTACAGACAAAGAGGCATTTTTATGAGAACTGGAAAATGATCCCAAGCTAGGTTTAAAGATATTTTATAATTTATGTGGAATAATGAGCTGTCCATCCAGCTCCTGTTTTTCTTTCCTGTTTACAATCTATACTGGGAAAACTCAAAAGCGATTTTGTGGCTGGAAAGCAGCACAACTCGAGCGTGGCGGGAAGGCTGGGTTGTGAGTCCGGTCGTGGCTGCAGAGGTGTGTCTTCAGGAGCTGGTAGGCACCCTGCTGTTCCCCTTGCCCCCAGCACCTACTGCAAGGCTGCTGCCATTTGGCACCAAGCTGCTGTAGCACGTTCAGGCAGTTATGAAATAGTCAAGTCATTGACTTGGAGGCACATCCCTGCATTTGAGTCTCACTTACAATGCCTAAGTCTGTTCCAGGTGCTGTGGGCATGGAATGAACTAAGATGCGGTATTAACTTCCACAGGACTCAGGTTTAGTCTATGATGGCAAAGACTGTAAATGTTTTTTTCACTTTCTCTAAGAGAGCTGAAGATGCTGAGTGAATAGATTGGGTACCAAGGAGAAATGTGGCTTTTGACATCTCTTCGTAATGTGAAAGACTGAGTTTGTGTCGAAGAGAATGCCTGCTGTCTGAACTGGAAGTGACGTCTGTTCATTCGATTCATCATTACAGTGAGCCTGTTTCCTTCCGAGTTGAAGTCTAGAAAAATGAAATGAAACGCAATTGGTACATGCTTAGAAAATGGTCAACACTGAGCTGATGTGGTTTTAGAGCTGTCCCCCGAGACCCCTGTTGGACACCAGGTCTTTGTTTTACAGGCGATGGACTCTGATTCAGTGTCAGGGATGAATGCTGATTGGTTTTCTGGGAAAGGTTTGCCATGTGCTATTCATGATGCATAGCACTTCTGGACCTCACAGGTTACTTTATAATCAAGAGAGAAGGGGATACTGTTCTTATGTATGCTAATTCCTGATGGTTTACTCTATCTTACGTAAGCAAAGCTACTAAAGCTACAATGTTCGCTAAAATTGTTGTCTGCTTAAGCATCTTCTAGAGCTCAAATGGCTATAACCTCAAATGCATTTACTATTATAGATTCTTGGTCTTGGTAAGGTGAGAGAATGTTTTGGGTTTAAATCTTGTTGAGCCAGCAGTGTGGCCCAGAGGTTTCAGCTGCCAGTGGCAAAGCTAGCATCCCATAATTGAGTGCCTATTGGAGTCCTGTCTGTTTTACTTCCAATCTGACTTCTTGATAGTATACCTTGGAATACAGTGTGGAGTAGGCCCAAGGACTTTAGACCTGACCACCCAGGCTCTTGGCTTTGAACTGGCTCAGCTCTGTTACAGCCATTGGTATGGAATCAGTAGATGGATGGTTTTTCTCTGTCTCTCTCCCCTTATGTTCTCTGTCACTCTGTCTTTCAAATAAATGAATAAATAAGTAAATTTTTTAAAACACACAACCCTATACACACATTCAGCCAGTTTCCAGAGGACAGATTATGTTGAGGGAAGGCAAGAGATGACTTGAGACCTGCTGCCTGTGGAGGGTGTTGTGAGAGGAAAGGGGGCAGAGCGGCTTCATTCCCATGGCTTGGTTGGTTTCAGCCATAACCACATAGGCTCAGTGATCACAAGGCCTCGGCTGAATCTCAGTGTGTGAGCCTTTTCCCGATTCTACAAAGTTCTTTTTGTTCAAATATTCATGATCCCAAATTAAGTTCAGATCGCCCTGCCCAGTTAAGTTTTTCTTGCTGGCAAAAATGCGTCTAGAATTTTCAGGGGAATTTAAAAAGAGGATTTCACAATTATTAATTTCTAGTCTCAAATGCAATTACGCTAATCCCACAGAATATAAACATGGATCCAAATCTAAACACAGAATCAAAACCATTTATTTTAATTCTCTGAAGTGATGACTTCTGCTGTCATTTTTTGTCTCATTACTGTAGCTTTTCTCAAGCAAGTGTTTAGATATCCCTTCCTAGGATTGATGGCACAATTGAATCATATCCTACATATTTTTGATTATCTGCCATATTGATCTAACAATCTCTTGTGAAGCATTCATCAGCCTGATTTCAAATGGAGGAATGATTTTGTATACTATGAACATAATGTCTTAGTTTAAAACTTGATTTTAAGAATATTTTGTCATTAATTTGAGAAGCAGAGAGACAGGAAAACTCCTCCATCTTCTGGTTCACTCCCCAAAGCCTGCAATGATGAGGGCTGGCCTGGCCCAAGGGGAGCCTAGTCTCACTTGGGAGTGGGGTCAATGTAATCACTTGAGCCATCTTCCAAAGAGGCAACAGTACAGGGGGCTGGGACTTGAACTGAGGTATTCCATCTGACCTGTGACGTAAGCGTCCCATCAGATGTCTTCATTGCTACGGCGAACACCCTTCCCAGACTCACTTTCCTGTGTCTAGTGACAACCCATTGTTTTTGTAAGTAGCACCTGTGGCTATCTACTTTAGATCTTGGAGCAGAATCTATGTCTTTCTGCCACACACACCTGCTAGGATTCCTCTACCGGCCCTGGCCTGGGTCCCCCGCAGTGGTGAGAGGATGCTCTTCCAGGGCTGCTCTGCTTCAGCAGGAGGTGGATATGCAAGACTCCCTTCTGTGTCTCAGAGGTGACTGCAAAGCAAGACTAGCTCTGTGGTTTATTGGGACTGCTGCTATTGGGAGCTGGGGCGCAGTTGCTGATTGTAGAGCTGGATCAGAGCCTAGACGGTAACACACGCTTGTCTTAGAGATTTCCAGTCACTACAAGGGCATTCCGAGCAGGAACAAACCTTTGCCGGCCATGCTGGAGCAGCCTTGACCAGTCCTCTTTACTCTGTTTTGTTTAACTGCCTCCACATCACTTGTCAAAGGCTAAGAATTATTTTCTTTTTAAATGATTTGCTCATTTGAATTTGAAAGGCAGATTTTACATAGAGAGAAGGAAAGGTGATCAGAGCTCTACCACTCCTCAAATGGCTTCAAGGGCCAGAGCCGGGCTGAGGAGCTTCCTCTGGGTCTCCTATGCAGGCACAGGATTCCCAGGGCTTGGGCCATCCTCCTCTGCCTTGCCAGGCCACAAGCAGGGAGCTGGATTGAAAGCGGAGCAGCTGGCACACGAACTGAAGCCCATATGGGATGTGGCACCATAGGGCAGAGGATTAGCATGCTAAGCCACTGCCTGATTCTTCTTATTCCTGTTTTTCAAGTAGTAGAACGAGGGAAATTTACATCTAAGGAGCTTTTGGTGAATGACTTGTTGATTATATTCAGTTATTTTTTCAATATAAAAATTGCTTAGTAAGAACAATGTTCACAGACTACCTACCATTCTGGTACTTCTTTCCCCACTTTTTCATACATTTAGCAGACAGTATTTCTTCTTTTAGGTAGAGGCTGGAGAGCTCACATGGTCAGCACGCCAGCTCGGCGGTCCCTGCAACCCTGCAGTTGTGGCTTCCCTACCTTTACAGATGCCTCTTTTCTGAGCAGATGTGTCGAGCTGGTTTTTCAGAAGCAGTGTGCCTGATCCTACTGTTCAAGGAAGGGCAGCGCGTGTTTGTGGAAGTATAAGATGGTTGTGCGTCTATTTTTGCCTTGTGTTTGTGCTCTGAGCTTATTGGGCATTTTGCCTAGAAGCAATTGACTTTCGTTCCCCTCTTACTCCCCACCCCTTCTGGTCAGAAATAGGTTTCTAAAACCTTTGGTCAGTCTGGTCAGTAGATGCTGTAAAATCTTCAAACTGTCAAATTTGATGCTTCCTACATTGGCTTCCTCTTACTTCCAAGTTTAAAGACAAGTACAAATATCCCTTTTTTACTTTGCTGTTTTTTTTTTTCTCTCTCCCCTTATTCCTTGCCCCTCCTCTCATTTCTTTATTGTTATTGGAGCTGATAGGCCAGGCTTGGCATTCAACCCATCCAAGGTCAGAGGGCACTGCTGCCTTTTGTCTTGGCAAAGCCCAACATCACAGATGCCACGCGATGCCAACCAGTGGGAAAGAGGACAAAGGTACGAGTCACTGAATCCCAACCAGATCTCCAGGCTCCCTGAATTCCTTTCCTTACCTTCTGCTCTTGGAAGAGCTTGGCCTGGCTGGTCAACGTGTACTAGGAGCTAAGATTTAACTCTTGGCATATCCTTGTGCTGAAAGCGAGAACTGGAAAATGTTTGACAGCTTGCACATGAGATCAAAAGCATTGTTGTGTAAGATTCAAGATGCTCTGGACTTCCATCAAAGCCTAGGTGGAGGCTGCACTGAGGGTGAGGGCAAGAAGTACTCAATGGGCAGCACTGAGAATGATCTGTGCCTGAAATCCCCCTGACCTCCTCGGATCCTGGGGACTGGGAAGGAAAGGCTCTTTCTGTTCCTTTTGAGGATTTCGGCAAAGATGTCAGTCCGCGAAGCTGCCTTGATGCTGTATCTTGGTTGAGGGGCTGTTTTCTCCATCCATTAGTCTTTCTGTGCTGGAGGCACAACCAGCCACATGTTTGGCTCCACTGTTCCAGGATGGAGGTTGCGGTGACTTGCCATGCACCCAGCACGCTGCAGGTGTCTGGAAATGCTCCTTCATGGTTCCAGCCTTCAGATGAGTGACTTCCTCCTGGCCTGCCGTTATCCTGAAGCGTACTTACAAAGCTTTGCTCTTAAAACACTTCTCTAGGATTTGAGGGACTGAGCTAGCATCCCTGCATCTTTTAGTCACTACTCGCAGAATCCTGGTCTTCCTGGAGAGTTATGGAGGCAGAATCACCAGCCACTACCAGCTAGTCAAGTGAATGATTTTTTGAGCTCAATTCTTGAAGTCAACAGTTCATTTTCTATTGAAAATGCTTGATGACACATTGCGTTCTCTTTTAGGTCAAGTCAATAACTTGTTTTAAATCTTCTTGGTTAGATCTTCAGTATTAGGATCCATGTAAGTCTATTATCTAGATAAACTGAAGTAAATAAGGTCAGAGCTTACAGGATTTATTATCAAGAATGAAACATGTCTACATTGCTTGGTATGTTCTGAAAAAACACAGTTTAGAGGGACTGTGTTATTTGATGTGACAGGGGATGGGGTGTGGCGGGTGTGGGTGGGACTGATGTGTGACCAGCTGCAAGGACCACTGAGCAGTGAGGAGCACAAACACACACACTCAATGTTAGCATCATGTAGACTAACCATCGCTGCAATCTATTGGTAGATAGTACACTAGGAGAGAAGTTTCCATAATAATCAAATAAAGCTAAATGTTCTTTGTGAGGTTTCTTAGCAGCTTCCTGTGCGGAGTCTGTTTCTTTACGCATGCTGAGCTTAGCTCCTGCCTTAGGCACCTGTTTGCCGCTCTACACCTCCTGCCACGCCTTGGTGGATTATGAGGCTGACCTGTGATGGTTAGCCTTCTGCTCTGCCCTAATTGGGTTTGGCCAATAAAGGGAAAACGATGGCAAGGATTGATGGCTCTCTGCTGGAGGTGATGTTGCGATTCTCTCCTATTCTTTGAAGCTTTCTTTAAACCAAGACTGTCCCAATCAATACAGAGCTTTTGTTAAAATGTCTTCAGTCAGGCCCAGCACAGTAGTCTAGTGGCTAAAGTCCTCTCCTTGCATGCCTGGGATCCCATATGGGTGCCAGTTCGTATCCTGTCTGCTCCATTTCCCTTCCAGCTCTCTGTGATCTTGGAAAGCAGACAAGGATGGCCCAAAGCTTTGGGACCCTGCACCCACATGGGAGACCTGGAAGAGGCTCCTGACTCCTTGTTTCAGATCGGCTCAGCACTGATCATTGTGGCTACTTGGGGAGTGAAACAGCAGGTGGAAGGTCTTGCTCTCTGTCTCTCACTCTGTAAATCTGACGTTCCAATAAAAATGCATAAACCTTAAAAAGAAAAAAACCCTCTTCAGTCACTCAATCTGTGGGGTGGGCAGGGTGTTACCTGGGGCTTGTTAGAATGTGAATAGCACAGTGCATATTTGACCAGGAAAGTAAATACAGATTGATTATGCTAGGGGTCAAAGCATGCAAAAGTTAGGGCAAAGCTGATATTATTCAGCCAGACTCGACGGTGCTCTCAGGGGTCCTTGTGAAACCATCACTCCTCTTTACTGCATAGGTGAAGATAGGGTCGCATCATTGTCCTTCCAATGAATGGAAGATCACGGAGGATTTTCTGAGTTTCTCATTTGAGGAAATGTATCCTATCTGAGTTTCTTCAAAGAATTAGTTTTGAGAAGAACTCTTCAAAGGTTCATCGATTTGGTGTTCCACCTTTATGTATTCATTTTGGGACCTTCTCTGGGGATACAGGAGTGGCTTCCACACTGTCTGCGCCATTAGGGTCTTATCAGGAGCAGGCGTTTGAGTCCAAGTGTGTTAAGTGCATATAGAGAGAAGAGTGAATATATCCCTGGAGACACATACTGGGATGCGCCTCATTCAGCATACAGCATCCAGAAGTTTTCTGAGTGGAGTCATGAAGGAAACATGGGAAGCAATATGCCTTTTTTTAATATAAAAATTTATTTGTTTCTTTGAAGTGGGAGTTACACAGAGAGAAATATAGACAGAGACAGCGGGCTCCTCCATCTATGGGTTCGCTTCTCCAGGATGGCCACTGTGGCAAGTGCTGAGCCAGGCAGGAGCCAGGAGCATTGTGAGGATCTGCGTGTGCACAAAGAAGCGAACACTTGGGCCATCATCCTGCTTTTCCTCGGCCATTCCCATGGAGCTGTATTGGAAGTGGAACCGTTGGGATAGGAAATGGAACTTATTCTGGGAGATAACATTACCCACAATGCCAGGCCTCTGCAAGAAGTCTTAGTACAAAAGGGAAGAGAGAAACAGAAATGAGGCTGTGCCTGCAGCTGAGGGATGTGTCTGCAAGGTGGTGGCAGGAGAGGCAGGTGCCGGAGCCTTGCTTCTGCAGCAAGTGATGAGTGAGCCCTGTTATTGCCAAAGCCGATTCAAATGCTGGAGTGGTTTCCCTTGAAGAAGGATGAATGCTGTGTGCAGGTGAACAGAGTCCTGATGGAAACCTGAAATGGAGGGTGGGGCACGCTTGCAGACAAGCCCTGGAGAGAATGAGGCAGGGAAGGAGCACCCAGAAGGCGCAGGAGACAGGTGGTGAGCAAACAAAGCAACACAGAGTCGACTGTGCTCACAGGGAACACCAGAGCGGAAAGCTGGGCTGCCATTGCGCAATGAGGTTAAAAACTCATTGGGAATCAAAGTGAAAACACTTTTATAGCCTGGAGACATGTACATATATTTAGCCTAAACTGAAGAAAAGACAAGAGATTGAGAGAGAGACATGTCTGTGTTACACAGAATGCTTCCTGCAGGAGGTGGCCCTGTGCTCATGCCCTGGCACTCCTTGGGGGAATCACAGTCTGGCTGGCCTACTGTAACTGAATATCACAGACTTGCTGACTTACAAACACTGCGTGGTTACGTTTGACCATTCTGGCTGTGGGTCCAAGGTCACGGCGCGAGCAGGCCCAGCATCTTGCGAAGCCCCATGCCCAGGGTTGTGGACAGTGCCTTCTTGCTGGCTGCTCTCATGAGCTCACTGGTGGATCACATCACTTTGTCTTCAGGACTTAATCACTGCCTCCCACTCCCCCTGCAAAGGCTTTACCTAACTGCCCCCTTGAGGGTTAGGATCCAACATACAAGTTTGGGGCTGATACAAACATCCAGTCCTTAGCAGCTTCCCTTGGTCCATTTCCATTTTGTTGGCCACTAAAGTATATAATAACTAACTTTATTCCCAGAGTAGGGTGGTGGTGCAAGTCCTTGTAGGTTGAAACACAATTTGGAATTAAAACTCTCATTTCCCCTTATAATCCCATGTCTCCTTCTCATTAACAAACAAACACACCTGAATTAGGGTTGACTCTTGCACAGCAGTTCTGTACTGCTGGAACACTCAAATCCTGTGTTCAAGTGCTGGCTTCTAGTTTCAGACATTTCTGGTCCCAGGTTCTTCCTCATGTGCTTCCAGAAGGCTAGTGTGCTGGCCCAAGGACTCGGGTCCCCATCCCATGTAGGCGACCAGAATGGCCTAGTCCTGGTTTGTGTGGGCATTAGTGGGTGAACCACGGGGTGAAAATCACTTTTTCTTTATCTCTCAAATAAAAATGTAAATAAAATTTTAAAAATGAAATGATTTCTTTTGTATCATAATCAAGTTGGATATTTTTCATGTCTGCCATTTTCTTCAGAATAACGACTCCAATTCTTGAGTTTGCTGGCTTTCTCTCATGAATATTGTATAGCACTCACAGCTGTCCACCTCTGTATGTTTGCACCCTCTTATTCATCTTCTAACTAAACCAGTCATTAGAATTTACATGTTGAATTTTTCATATCCCTAACAGAAAACAGATGACATTTTAAAAGTCAGCCTTTTGTTAATTTTTATAATCCCGGTCAGTGTCGTATTTCTGATGTAAAAATTGCTTTTTAAAGATTTGTGTACATTACCATGAGTTCTGCTTTGCAAGGCATGTGAATTCAGTTCAATGCAAGTTGTAGCTGTTGATGGCTCTCTCTGCATGGGACATGCACTTGACCATGGGCGCATGAGGCAGCGCACAGACTTCCAAAGGCCCTGAGTCCCCTTGGCCCAGCTGCCCTCCCTCCCGCCCCCCTTCCACTTGCCCTTCTTGCCTCCTGTCCTCATTCCTATTTTCTTCTTCCTTCTGCTCCTAAAGTTTTTTCTTTTTGTTAAAGATTTATTTATTTGTATTGGAAAGTCAGATATACAAAGAGGAGGAAGATAGAGAGGAGGATCCTCTGTCCACTGATTCACTCCCCAAGTGGCCGCAGCAGCCAATGCTGAGCCAATCCGAAGCCAGGAGCCAGGAGCTTCTTCCAGTCTCCCACGTGAGTGTAGGGTCCCAAGGCTTTGGGCCATCGTTGTCTGCTTTCCCAGGCCACAAGCAGGGAGCTGGATGGGAAGCGGGGCCTCTGGGACACAAACAGGCGCCCAAATGGATTTCTGGTGCATTCAAAGTGAGGACTTCGCTGCTAGGCTACCACACCAGGCCCAAGTTTTTCTAATCTTTTTCTTCTTCCTCTTCTTCTTTTTTTTTTTTCCTAAGATTTTTCCTGTATTTTCAGGTTACAACTTGTGTTCCATATTTAGCCTTAAGTTAATGTATAGGAAACTGAAGCCTTAATGATACTCAGAAAGAAAAGAAGGAAATCCGTTTCATCATTTATCAAGCTAGGAGGACTAACTCCAAGGTCATTCCCAATAAGCCTTTACAAACACAAGTCGTCGTGTCCTGAGGCCACTGTGAGTAGGGCTGAGGGTGGAGAAGCTAGCCAGCAAATGGACTTGGAGGCGGGTGATAGCTGAGGGGACCGGAGCATGTCCTTGAAGTTCAGAGAACAAGAAGAGCAAAGCTGTGGGAGTTTGGGTGCATGGTGGATAAGGCGGAGGCTGGGCAGGTGCAGAGTCCCTATTTTATGATGGAGAAGGAGTCTGAAGGTGAGGACCAAACCACCTTGAGCTCAAAATGCTTGTTGCATTTTCTTAATGTCTTTATAGTCATCTTGAAAATATCAATGACATGATCTTGTGGGGCTCTGGGAAGATGAAAATATGTGTTTGTTCAATCATTCTGCCATCCTTTTTCTTAGGAACTGTTTCTAAGTGAATGTCCAAAGTTTTCATCTGTAAAATCAGCATGTCATGTTTGCCAAGGCCAGAGGATGGTTCCTATACTAGCTGCTACTGGTTGGGTTAGAGAAGCAGGAGAGAAGTTCCAAGATAGCGGAATAGGGTGAGGACAGCTTCAAAAAGATGGCGAAGCA
This sequence comes from Ochotona princeps, assembly GCF_030435755.1. Taxonomy (NCBI): domain Eukaryota; kingdom Metazoa; phylum Chordata; class Mammalia; order Lagomorpha; family Ochotonidae; genus Ochotona; species Ochotona princeps. The sequence continues at coordinate 50,130,301 of NC_080849.1, forward strand.
TTCGCCGAGGTAAAGCAGAGAGGGTGCAGGCCCAGGGACTGGGAGAGGACAGGCTGCTGGCTGAGGGACACCTGTGGCCTGTGGACACAGGGAACCAGCGGAGACGGCAGAGCAACGCTGCAGTGCTCAGATACCCCAGGGGTGGTCGGAGCTCCGCCACAGCCAGGCGGGAAGGGCAGTTCACCGGGAACCCAGGAGGTGAACGCAGCCATAGACCGCCCGTCCTGCTGGTTTGATTCGACCAGGAGCAGAGACAGAGCAGTAGATCCCAAACAGGCGGTGCAGGAACAGGGTGGATTTCCCAGCAGACCCCACCAGTGCCACATTGGGTACCATTTTGTGTATTGAGACAAAGACTTGTGTGTGTGTTTGTGTGTGTGTGTTGGGTAGGAGTGGGGACAGTGAGTTGTGCACACACAAAGTCAGGCAGGAACTCACTACTAGCTCAGAACATTGCACTGGTCCCACCAGGAAGCAGTACCAACTTGGCATCCCATGGGTTCTGTCCAAAATAAGTCCAGGTTGTCCCCTGACTTAATTGCCAGCAGGTTCTGACAAGGAGAGCTCCATTGGCAGCCAACTGGAAAGGGCAGTTCACTGGAAACTCAGGAGGTGAACTCAGTCATGGAACTGTCCATTCTACTAACTTTTTAACCCAACTGCGAGCAGAAGCAGAATGAGAGCCCAAGCAGTCAAGGGCAAGAGCAGAGTGGACTTCATGGCCCAAACTCCCAGCAGTGCCACATCAGGTGCCATATGACATATTGGCACAAGGGCTCTGGGGGTGGAGGGGTAGAGGGTTGGAGGGAGCGCAGAAATGCACATGTGGTTAGTCAGGAGAGAACTCATTTCTGAGACTGCAACTCAGTGGAGGGAGTTGCACAAGTGACAGTAAATGACGAACGGGGCACTAAACAGGACCAGTAAAGTTGACCTGTAGACATGTGGACAACACAGCTCGAAATCTGGCACCAAGGATCCCTGTGTAATGCCTCAGTTGGCTAAATTCTCTAATTGCAAGTGCCAGGATCCCATATGGGCCCCAGTTCATGTCCTGGCTGCCCCGCTTCCCATCCAGCTCCCTGTTTCTGGCAAGGGAAAGCAGCATAGTGAACCAGAGGATGGATGACCTTTTACTCTGTCTCTCCAGTGTTTATAAATCTGCATTTCAAATAAAAATAAATAAATCTTTTAAAAATGGCCCCAAGGGGAAGAATCTGCTATTCAAAGTTTCAGTGACCAAGAGCAACGTAAGAGACACAGGCACAATGAATATGGTTACTGACACTTCCTCTACTGAGGAGCAAAATCTGTGTCCACCTCATATTTCACCAAGGATGACACTGAGCACCTGGGGGAGGAAGACTTTTTTATGAAATGTTCTGAAGTTCATTAAAAACACAGAAAGGCAAATAAAGGAGTTCAATGATTTAAGCGCTAGGTTACACTGGAAACAGCAACATTGAAACATATTCAAGCTGAATTATTAGGAATGAAGAACACAATAGAACAAATTAAAAAATTCAGAGGAAATTCAGATGAAAAAATGAGTGAAACAGAAGAAAAAATCTCAGAACTGGGCAACACCTCCTGCTGTAATGCTGAAACAGTCAAAAAGATGGCAAAGGAACTGAGTCAAGCTAAGAAAAGCATTCAGCTTTTGGTTTGGAAGATGCCTTAGACAGATAAATTTTGGGGTCCCCCATGGGATTGTAAACTAAGTTTAGTTCATTTTCCTTTAATTTCCGAGTTGTATTTCTGGGAGATGTGGGACAAAAAGTAAAACATTCCAGATGATAGCCAATGAAAAAAGGAAATACAAATATATTTTTTTGTAGGGAAAAAAGGAAGAATTATTTACTCTTGAGAATTCATTCTCCAAGGAAGGCTATACTAAAATTTAAAAAGGAGCAAATGGTGGACATTCAAGTAGAGACTATTAGAACTGATGCTATGTATTCCCCACTCTTACTCTCCTAATTAGTATGAACACTTATTTTGATTCACTGTGTTTTCTTATTGACTAAGGGATGAATCCATTTGCTCCAAATCATTACAGTTTGGTTTTGAAAGTTTCTTCTCCATGTCTGTATGAAGGAGAAAAGAAAGAAAAAGCTGCAGGTGGTAAGGGTGTATTTGTTCTACAGTGGCCAGCAGGAAATACTTTGTCTCAGTTCCCCAGGTTCCCTCATGTCCCCTGCACAGTGGGAATAAATGTTGGATTCTTCTTCAGGGAGATGCCTTTCAGTGCTCGTACTGTGTGTTACAGTATTTCCTAAAGATGGGTATATGGGAAGTATATTCCCCTTTTCTATCAATTAATCAGTGTTTATCTACCTATGAGCTGTGTATCTCTCTGTATCTCTATTGCTATAGATATCAATATCTATCCATCTATGAATATAGATAGATGGACAGATGGTATGGTTGGTAAATGCCTTCCTGTTCTCTGAAAGCTGATTAAAGCCTTACCGACCCTCACAGGTTGAAAAAAATTGCATTACATTTGTATAAAAAAATCTATTGGACATTATATCATTGGGTAGATGTGACACCTGCTCCACTCCTCTGCTTTTGTGGGCAGTAGAGGCTCACCTGTTCACCCCGTCCTCATTCTGCAAGTCACCATAGGCTTATTATGTGTAATATCTCCCATGAGGGGCTCTGAGGACACACCAATGACCAAGCCCGATTCTGAAGGGCTTTACATTTTAAGCCAGAAATTAGATGAGATTGGTCTAGTGCTTGAGGCACCAATAGTCGAAATCAGAATGACCAAACCTGACCCCTGGCTCGGGCACTGGCGTCTGCCTCTAGGTTCTTGCTAAGGCCACCCATGTGGGCGACCTGGGCTGAGTTCCTGCCTTCTACTTCCCCCTCCCCAGTCCTCACTGCCTGGCTGTATCAGGCCTTTACAGGATGAACTCTCTGTTTCTTGTTTTTCCAACCTCATTTGTCTGTCTCTTCCAGTTTCTCTGCTTCTCCAATAAATAAAACAACAATTTTAAGGGCCATGGTGTAGTAGGCGAAGCCTCCACCTCTGATGGCAGCATCCAGTATGGGCACCAATTCATGTCCTATCTGTTCCTTGTCAGCTCCCTGCTTATGGCTTGAGAAAGCAATGGAACATTAGTCAAAAGTCCTGGGCTCCTTCAGACTTGTGGGAAACCCAAAAGAAGCTTCTGGCTCCTGGCTACGGACTGGCTCATCTCAGGCCTATGCTACCATTTTAGGAGTGAACCGGCAGATGGAAGATCCCTGCCACTCATTCTTTCTGTGTAACTCTGTCTTTAAAATAAAAATAAAATAAGTCATTTTTTAAAAAAGAGTATGGATTCTGGGAGACTAGTTATATTCAGTATCACCTTGACATCAAACAAGTTCTGATTGTCTGAGCTTCATTTTTCTCTAAATGAGGGATTTTAATAGTATAGTGTCTACAAGGAGACCACGGGGAAATGGAGTGCCTTCGGAGGCCAAGAACTCTGAGGTCATCCACTCCTTTGGATCCACCACATGGGATGAAAGAAATCCAAATCCTTCCTCGCAGGATCCAAGGGCGTCAGAGCAATAACCAGGAGCCCTGAGCGGTCCGCAGAAACAGAAAAACAGTAAACTTCCTTCGGGACTAGGGAGGGGAGCTTTCTCTGTTCCTTGCCTGCTTCCAACTTTGGGTTCCCACCCTCTGTTGCAATGACCATCAGGATCGCTCCAGAAACCCCTCAAAGCAAACAGACAAATAATCAAAACTTTAGAATAGATAGAGAACAACAAGGAAAGCTGGGAATCAGACAGGAAACGGTCAGCGTGTATTCATTTATACCATACTAGGTGGGACACAAAGATTGGTTACTCCTCACTAGGGTATTGAGGATTTCTCTGCATGCCCCTCCTAAAACTGTTCTGCACCTAAACTGTTGACATATGTCTTGTTAGAGTTTTAAGCCAGTCTAGACTACCCGGAAAAAAGCCAACTTCTCAAAATTATGCTTCAATGCTATATAATGCTAAATACTATAATGAAAATAGACACGAGACAGCTGAATAGTACCCATAGCCATTTTAACGTGTATAGAACCTGATCATGTATAAACTAAAATTGAAATGTCAACAAAGGTGTCACAGGATGTGGTAAAGAACTTGCATTTTTAAAAAAATGTTGGTTACTCAATTCTATGTCAATTAATTCCATAACATTGTAAATTGTTGCTGTAAAAAAAACCATAATTTATCACAATTAGGAATAAAAAATAGTATAATGCCTAGTCATGCCAAAACCACATTTTATTTCATAACTTACTTTTTCCAAGATTTATTCATTTTTATTGGGGAGACAGATTTACAGAGAGAAGGAGAGACAGAGAGAAGGATCTTCCATCTGCTGATTCACTCCCCAGTGGCTGCATGACCAGAGCAGAGCCACTCCAAAGCTGGGAGCCAGGAGCTTCTTCCGGGTCTCCCACATGAGTGCAAGGTCCCAAGGCTTTGGGCCAACCTCGACTGCTTTCCCAGGCCATAAGCAGGGAGCTGGATGGGAAATGGAGAAGCCAGGACACGAATCAGCAGCCATATGAAATTCCGGCACTGGCAAAGCAAGGACTTGTCCGCTGAGCCAGCATGCCAGGCCTGTGATTTTATAACCTATTTGTGTTCTTATTGTATTGTGGGTATATCATCCTGTGAGTTCATAGGTGAACAATGGACCAAATTTCATTGTGTGGCAATGATTATTGAATCACATGGTACTGCTGGACACACATATTTTTGTTCAGAAAAATATAATTTAGAAAATTTAGATATAATGAAACTACGAGGTATGAGGAAGAGACACTCTGAGCTCATTTTAAAGGTGGTTAGGAGTTTGTGACACACCATTGGGCAGAGACTACTACAGGTTGGCAGCGAAAGAGACCTGAATTGATTTATTCTTTCAGTAAATATTTACTGAACACTCACTGTGGGCAGAGATGGGAGTATAAACTGGAAATAGAGTAATGAATCAGAAACAGTCCCTGGTCCAAAGTGGCCTTGGGCCTGGCAATGTACACATTTGTGAAATGGTTTGTTGGGGATTTGGCTAGAACTGGAGGTACGTGTAAGGGGTACGCTGCTGCTTCGTATTCGGATTTGGGCCAGAAGTGGGAAAGTTCTCTGCTTGTGCTCCCGTGAAAACTCGCTTTGATAGGCATAGCATAACCTCTGCCGAAGTTTGACATGAGCTGCTCTGGTTGATCTGATAAAGGACGCTGAATCATATCCAGTCTTTTGGACTAGAATCTACCTCCAATCCACTGCACAGGTCATGCGGCAAGCAGAGGGTATAACAATGGGCCAGAAGAAGCGAGGCATTGTGTATGTCTGGCAATTGGGGCAGTCTAATATTTATCTGATGACCAGAAAACTCCAGCGGTCTCAGATCCATGGGCTGATGAAAACACTTTGTAGTGAGGACAGGAAATGTGCAGGTATTCTAATCCTCTCAACCAAGTTTCCCATTGTCAGTTTTTCAACCACTGTAAGTTAAGGTAGAAGGGTGTGGTGCACAAATATCAAAAACAAAGTAGTGTGTGTGTGTGTATGTGTGTGTGTGTGAGAGAGAGAGAGAGAAAGAAAGAGGGTATGAATAGCCTGGATAGCCAGATAGAGGAGTGTGGCTAAAGTTCCCTTTGAATTGTTCACACTAGGCTTCTTATTTGTCCCACTCCATGTTTTCAGTAACACAGACTGTGTACTGAATGCAAGATCAGAGACACACGGTATGCAGAGCCCAGTCTCAGAAACCCTGTGGACAAGGCTGATTTTGAGGCATTTGTCCAGTTCCTTGTCATTTTGGATGCTGCCCTTTAGCAAGGATTCATGTTGTGGTCGGAGGATTTCTCGTTGGTATCACATCACGAGCCAAGACACAGTCCAAGGCCAAGTTCATGCTGTAAAAGTTGTGTCTACTTCTTCAGCAACACCAAGAGCAGTAAGTGACAACAATATTCCCATCTGTGTCAGGGAGCAGGGTGTCCCCAGGAAAAATCCAACAGAATTTCAAAGTCAGTTTAACATGATAGAAAGAGAAATTTTAATTCATTTCAGCAACCTTTATCATCAAACAAGATGCAGACTTGGGAAGTATTGCATGTTGAAGATGGTAGAACATGACTTCATTATAGCTAATGCAATTGATTTCTTTTCCTGTTAATGTACGCATCAATCCAAGTCTTATGCTGCCAAGGTTACTGTAGGATATTCTAAAGCCTGCGGTAAGCCTGCAAAATCCCTATTTTTGTAAACTCTTAAAAAAAAAAGGAAGCTGTGGCAGGCAGTAAATTAACCCTGTTATTAAAAAAAACACTGCATCTTTCAATAAACCATGTAAGTATATTTCAGGGTCCTTCAAAATGTTCTTGGGGAGTGCCAAAAATTTTTGAAATCCATGTGTCTGAAACATCTTGAAAAAGTTCATGGAAAATGTGTGCTGTGGAAACTCATCTGTACTTTTCCTTTGCACAAAAGTAAATTTTTCTTTTCACTCCATTAACCAGAGACATTTTAAAGTAACTCATGTGTATTGGTAGCTACATCAGAATTTTAAATGTGTTTACTTTTGCTTTTTCTGTAACTTCTTCTCTTCCATAGCATCTCAAATTGATTTAAGTTAAGCATATGGCAGGCATTTGAGTGTCAGATTGTTGAATAAGATTGTTGTCAATTTCATATTTCTACAAACAGACGTGCATGTAAGCTCCATTTTGTAAGATAGTCCAGTAAAACATCTCTGATTTTTTTTTTTTAGGTTGAATGATTGGATTTGTTCATATTTAACAGTGTTGGACATTGAAACCATCAAGGTCAATTATTTACCCTATAGTTGATTTAGAGAAAAATCCTCTAACAGAAATGGAGAAGTAATGTTACAAATTTCAAACTTCAATGGATCGCTAAAACAAAATGTTTGAAAATAATCATGACGTTGACAACTCTACAGAGAGTAAAGGTAGCAAAGATCATTGCTTTATCATCAGGATCCTAACCAGTTCTCACAGGTCATTAACAGACCTAATGATGTAAATATTGGGAACATTTAGCTTGCCAATTAAAGCTATTGTGTCCTAGATTAGAGCACCTGGTTTTGAGCTCAGACCTGGATCCTCACTCCAGCTAATTTGGATCCTTGGAAGTTTCAATGATGGTTTACATGGTTGTGTTCCTGCCAAACACATAGAGGACTTGGATTGAGTGTGGGGCCCCTGGCGTTGGCCCTACCCTGGCCCAAACCTTGTAAACATTTGGACAATGAGCCAGTGCATGGGGGGCTTTCTCTGCCTGTGTCATTCCCTCTTTGTCTCTTAAATAAAAAAAAGGTAACAATTTGTGCAAACTGTGCAATCAGGCTGAGTTTTCAAAACTCAATTAAATATTTAATGAAGTTGCTAACATTATACCTGTTGAAAGATAAAACACCGTTTATACACATTTTAAATGTGAATATATATTTTTTAAATTAATTACATTGCATTATGTGACACAGTTTTATAGGCTCTGGGATTCCCCCGACCCCTCCCTAAACCCTGCCCCCCATGGATTCCTCACCTTGTTGCAGTGTTATAGTTCAAATTCAGTTAATGTGAATATATTTTAAGTCACAGTGAAAGACATCACATTAAGATTGCAACAATATTTCTCCAACTTATGTTTTATAGATAGCATCGCAAATTATTTGAAAAAATGTGGGAAATTCTGACTGATTGATTTTTATTCAGAAACCAGATACTTTCATATGATTTTTCTTCAATGTTCTTAAAAATTTTAGTAAATTGAGTAATGATTGTAATTTTTCAATCCAGTTTGACCCTAAATCCGCATAATCTATTACTCTGCAAACGCCTTTCTTTCAGGTTTTACTCTAAAATTACATTCTTCTAACCAATTTCTTTCTTTTTTTTTTTTTTTAAGATTTATTCATTTTTATTACAAAGTCAGATATACAGAGAGGAGGAGAGACAGAGAGGAAGATCTTCCATCCGATGATTCACTCCCCAAGTGAGCCGCAACGGCCGGTGCTGTGCCAATCCGAAGCTGGAAACCAGGAACCTCTTCCGGGTCTCCCAGGCAGGTGCAGGGTCCCAATGCATTGGGCCGTCCTCAACTGCTTTCCCAGGCCACAAGCAGGGAGCTGGATGGGAGGTGGAGCTGCGGGATTAGAACTGGCGCCCACATGGGATCCTGGTGCGTTCAAGGCGAGGACTTTAGCCGCTAGGCCACGCCGCCAGGCCCTAACCAATTTCTTTGATTAAATTTAATGCACAGCAAAAATTTCTATTCTCTGAAGCATGGACAATACGAAACTGATTCGGCATTGTACTAACACTTATTGTAACCTTGTCGCCTTTCATATACTTTGGGTTACAGCTAAAATGCTAATATGTAGGACAATCTGTAAATGTGTGAGCTTATTTTCTTACTTGAAGAAATCTTTAGCCTTCTGTGTCTTTTGCTGAGTGGATAATCTGCTGCAGGGGTCACATAAGGAGAATATTGGTCTTGTCCCGCTCTATGGTGATTGGAGTAAGTTTCTAATGTAATTTGGGGATGGAGGCAGAGTGGATGGCCTCCAGTGGATGTGGAGTTTGGAGTTCAGGGCAACGAAGAACTCTCTTACCTTGAATGTGTGCTGTTCTAAAAGTATTCCTAGACATTTACAGCTTTCCCCGGATGTAAAACACAGCCCCATACAATAGGGGAAAGAATTCTACACAAATAGATCATGAATCAGAAGACAGAACAGCCTTTTTCCTGGCTCTCATTTCTATGATAGTTTTGCTTCCTTAAGGAAAAAATCTGATTGTTTAATTCTTTTTTCCTGCCCCTTTGTAAACATTTTGCAGCTGTTTCGCTCTTTTATGAAATACCCAGAATTTTGAAAGGACATCCTCTCTTTTTTTAAAAAATTACTTTATTTTGACAATCTTTACATAGTTGGTTAGGGCACAAAGGGTCAAGGGCTACAGGAAAGTGGGTATTGTTTCCACATTATTATTTTTATTCTGTATCTGGGGTAAAGAGGATGATAAAGGGAGAGGCCCCACCCAGCCTCCCACCCACCCATCCCAGGTCCCCAATGTGGGGCATGCTCCGAGGGTCCTGCTCAAGTGTTTTTTGATAATTCAACAGTTCTGAATTGCTGCCAATCTCACCATACCAAGCATGATGAAATTGCTGCAGAATCCACTGATTGACTTAGTCCAACCTTACAGTCTCTGTCTGCCCAGATTTTCACCACCAACACATGGCTGTGGTAGTTGATTGATTTGTTTTGCCCTTCGTCCTCTGTTGTGGTGCCAGGTGTTCTCTGCAGATTCCAATGTGCTGCCATATCCTCCGTGTGCACCTGGGTATGCTGTCCACTGCTTCATCTGAGCCTCTGAGGAGGCCCAGCTTTGACACTTGTACTCCGTGGTCACACCAAGAAACCTGCATTTTTCTTTATGGTTAGGGTTCTGAGTCTGGCAGTTTAATTGGGGATCTCCCCAAAGAAATTTTGGCTGAGGTGATCCCAGACCTGATTCTTGTGTGTGCTTGCCAGTACAGGGCTCGGCACAGTTCATCGCCCCAACCAGCTGATGGTTACAATTGCTGGGTCAGTTCTGTTTCCAGCCCTGTCTTCCACTGGAACCAATGGGTGTTGCAGTCCAGCCTGATTCTGCCTAGCTGCAACCTAGTTGGAGCGACCCACAATAACCCCCACCAGGCCCACACCCTATCCTGGTTCCCATACTTGCCAGTATGTCCAGCAGACTTGTCCAGTCTGTTCCACATCCCATTCAGCTCTCCTATATGTCGATAGGCACTGAAGCCTAGTTCAACTCGACCAACCCCATTATCCAGCCCATGTCATGCTGGTGGGTCCGGCCACGTCTGCCCCAGTCCTAGTTTTCATGCTCTCCAGTGGGAGTGATAACCCAAGAGGGAGGTGCCCACTATTTCCCTCCTGGGCCCAGTTCCACTGAAAGGACGTCCTCTTAAACACAACCAGTTGCTTCAGAAGCCCGAAGGAAATATTTAAAAAGGTAAACAAAACTTTTTAGCAATATTGAATGAACAAAATAATTTTGCTGCTTGGCACTCAAGTTGCTTGTGCTTGAGGAATGTGCCTCTGTTGGCTGCTCTGACAATTGTTAAAATAAGCAAAACTCCTCGGGGGCGATGAGGAGCTTTTAGAATGGAGGGTTCTGATGTTCTGACTTCCAGGCCATTAATAGTGAGCTGGAGGAAGTGGGAGGGCCCATCTAGGTAGAAAGTCAGCCTTGAGAGCACTTACCTTTAATAACACAATCTAAAATTATTGTCTGGAACCATTATACAAGGGCAAATTGAAGTGCACATGAATGTCTCCGTGATCCTATTCTACTAATAGGGAATTATTATTAATGCATTGTAGCACAAGTATTTTTATAAGTGGTATGGGGTGGTCTTTTCAATTTCATGTTTGCTGAAGAGTTTTCCCTTCTTATATGAATGCATTGCAGATTGTCAAATTTAAATCTATGATTTTCCTATTTGTAGAGTTTTTCCAAAACTGTGCCCCAACTTTCATCTTTAGAAAATCAAATTCACTCATGAGGTCAGACTAAGGGCTTATGAAGCAAATGACAGCATAGATGTTGCCCAAGCACTTTGCAAGCAAACATAACTTGTCTCAGTTTGTAAATGGGAGCTGACTGGGCTGGCAAGGCCCTTTGGGAAATAAGGTTCTTCTGGAGAAATTTCCTTATACTTCAGGATGCTCCAAATGAGATTCAGAGAGGTGAGTGCTATGGTGTGGCAATGTTGGGATGCAGCGGACTAAGCTGCAGCTTCTCACATCGGTGTGACTGGTCCACGTCTCAGCTAGTCCACTACTGAATCAGCTTTTTGCTAATGCATACTCTTGGAGGGGGCCGGTGATGGTTCAAGCCCCTGAGACCCCATCAATCACATGAGAAACCCAGACGCAGTTCTCTTGGCTTTGGCCTGGTCCAGCCTTGGCTATTCAGGGCATTTGGTAAATGCGCCAGCACGTGGAAGATTGTCTCTGTCTCATTTTTCTCTCTGTCTCCCTCTCTCTCAGAATGTTGCTGTGTGTTTCAAATAAGTGAATGAGCAGTGAATATAATAAAAACATAAACATGGTGCAAACCATAGTGCATTTCTAACAAATAATCATTTCCCTTTGAACACCTTCATCTGCATTTTTATTGTACTGTCAACAGTAAACTTCTTGTGGGAGAAGGCAGGGGATCCACTGGCCTGCTGGTCCACCTCGAGGCGTGGGAGCCGAGGGGGATGCTGTGCAGCTAGGAAATGATAGCTCATCAGGAAAAGAAATGAAAGTGCTATCTCTAGATCCCGAACAAAATAACGTCACACGCGATAAAGGAGAAGGGTTTGCCTTAGAAGGCATTTCTAGCTGGAACAAGTTGTATCGCCAAGTTCAAAGGCATACTTTGACCTAGATGGAGATCACTCACTTAAATATGACATTTTATGCCTGCATAAGCTTGCAGAACTCCTGAGTACCAACCTCACACATTTGAAGAGAAGCAGAGATCTCAGCCTTTGGGCTACTGTGCTTCAGCAGACGGCATTCTTTCAGACAAAAAGTAAGTGAATGGGATTGTTTTGTTTTGGCAGTGGCTTAAGTTTTAATGGAATATTTATTTTTAGTTTGGTTGTTAGTCATCTGTTGCTCTATAGGCATTGACCAAACATTCAACAGTTTCAGACAGCAAACTCTAGCTCAATGTTCTTGAAATTCAGGACTCCGGGTGTGGTCAAGTCGGTTATCTTTCTCAGTGCGTCTCCCTGGCTGCAGAGCAGTTGGGCCCAGATCAAGCCATAGCCAGGGAAGGACCTGCTTCCATGCTAAGGCATGTGGCTACGGCTGGGCACCCTGCTTCCTTGCCGCCTGCCCTCCAGGTAGGACAACTGAGCCTTGGTAGCTGTTCTCAGAGTGAGCAATGTAGATGGGGAGTTGACATGTCCAAGACAGAAGCCACAGCCCTTTTGCATCTTAACCATGAAGGTGGTACAAAGTGCTGTGTGCAATCTGTTCTTTGGAAGTAAATCAGGTCCAGCCACACTCAGGAGGAGAGACTCATGCACAAGTGTGTGTATTGGGAGGTGGGGTGAATGTGTATGTATGCACGCCACAGTGTGGTGTGACGCGGGGATGGAGAGAGTGATGCTGTTGTGCATACAGACAGGAGGGACCACCAGAGTCTGCTGCAGAGGCTGTTTGGCCCAACCGGGTAATGCTTGTCTTCCACTTGTGCCTTTGGACTTCCCTGTAACTGACAACAACTGGACACTACAATGTGGGAAGCCAGGAATAGCCTCATTTCTCTCACCTCCAAGGTCAGTGATTTTCCCAGTGTCCATACTTTGATCACGTAAGTCATGGAAGCAACAGATTCTGCAGCACATTTGCCATTCAGTACAAGGAAGGCCCCAGTCTATGCTTAGATGGCACACAAAGATCTGAGACTGTGGGCCAGAATGTCAGATTTTCGTTTCTACAACTGAAACACCTGGTAGAAACTTTGTAGATGTGGTAACAGCTGATTTTGGCATAGAGTTCTAAGGTGGCCCTGGTGATGTAGGCATTGGTGAGGTGGAGGATGGTAGACAGACAATGACAAGATGAGCTTGGAAGCAGAATTGGCTGACTTAACCAACTATCTCTCAGAGAGGGAACCTCTAAGGGTACATGCCCGCCCATTCAGTCTACTTCCCAGACACTGCAATTTGATCCTGTCTCCTTGCTCAAGCCATCCATCATGGTCTTGAATCTGTTAACCAGTAATCTAAGACTATGGAACTTAAATGACTACATGAGCTTGGGGATCTAGGTCCCGTGTATATCATTCCTGTTTCGTTCTATGTGAAAACAGAAGATGAACGATCTTTAAAGTGAGGTTAATTGCTAAAGGAATTCAAGTGTGTGCAGTGTGCAGGTCAGGGCTTGCTACACAAGTTAGCTCACTGATACAATCTACTACCTGCAGCAGCCAATACAACGGGCACCATGAATGCTCTCACAGTGATCATCATGCAAGTGACTCATTGTTTTGCTGACTCAGAAATCCACAAAATTTAATAATTTTGCTAAACAATGCACATTGACATTTTGGAAATCAACTTAGGCTAAAAACAAATTTATTGAGTGTGTAATTTGGGTCATGTCAGTTGTGGTACCTTTTTTTAATTTTTGGAAGGTAGAAAGAGAGATAGAATGTTGGTTCATTTCCCAAATGTCTACAACACCCAAGGCAGGGTCTGCACACTCAGCCTGGCTTACCGCAGGGACCTTCACATCCTTGCGCCATTCCCTGCCTCCTCCCAGCATGTGCCTTCGCAGAAAGCTGAGATCAGCAGAGGAACCAGAACTTGGACTCAGGTACACACAGTATGGGATGCACACAACCTGGGTGCATCAGCACCACTAAGACAAAGCCCCCCTCCTCTGTGCTGGCGCTTTAACGCCTCTAGCAATTCTTTGTGTCTTGATACACTGCGTGTTCCTTCTAGAAGCACTCATGTCTTTCTCATTTCACGTGCATTCGTTCATTCCCTTTGTAAGCCTGCTGCAGGGCCATCCCAGCCCTGGGTCCTGAAGATGCCAGCTGGGAGACTGACCCCTCCCCCCTTAGGGTGCCCTGCACAGAAGTACATGTGAGGCCAGATGAGGAGCGTTCCAGAGGGCAACTGACTTGTAGGTGGCTATGGATGGCTTCCAGAGGAGGGAGCCAAAAGCTGAGCTGAAACTGGTCTGGTGGAGAAAAGAAAAACGGTGGGGGCTGTGTCCCCTGTGGCACAGGTGCAGCACGCAGCCCTGCACAGGGCTGATGCAAGCTGCCTTACAGGGCAGGCACACTGCCCACACGATGGGTCCTGGTGGGAAAGCAAGCTGTGAGAACAGGCATGGGATAGAATACCCTCCACAGGGTGGGTGAACAGTCTTGCTGGGCTGGATCCTGTGTGAGGCCTGAGTGAATCAGCCTGCGCAGGACTCCACATAGTCAGTTCCACCAGGCTGTGCGGGACCCTTCCGACAGGTCGGGTCAGTGCTCCGTCCTGCTCAGCTTCCTGGTCTTCCGCCCCTCTGAAGGCCATGTGCCTTTCTCCTCCAGGCCTAATTCATCACTCGGATGGACCATTCCGGACTTCCTCCTCTGTTCCATTTCTCCTGGTCCCCTTCCCTTGCTTACTGTCTGCCCGTGTAGCACTTATCTCCCAATATGCCTCATAACTTCTTTTTATTCCATCCATTGCTCATTTCTGTCTCATATGATGCTAGCCTCCAAAGGTGAAGATGGAAGTTTGCCAGGTTCCAGAACAGGGCCCAGCACTCATGGTTTGCTGATCAAATGAATAGCTGCATGAACTGCATTCTTTTGTTTCACATGGTGGAGGGGCCATCATCCTCCACTTGCAAGGCACATTAGCAGGAAACTGACTTGGAAGCGGAGCATCTGGGATTTGGACCAGAGGGACACAATTGCAATCAGTGGTTTAATGTGCTGTGCCCAAATGCCTGCCACCTCCATTCTGTAATATCACTTCATTTGTGTTCAGACAGCCCCAGTTTACAGGCTATCACATTCTCTTATAAGAAATTTCAAAGTTGAAGGACAAAAAGACAGTTCCAACCCACCCATTAATTCATTTGTTTTTCTAGATGGGTTTGAAAGGCAGTGACAGAAAGGGAGAGAACACAGAGGACATGGCTCATGCATGACTTCTCAGCTTTCTGCTGATAAGGCAGGCATTCACATTCAGTAGATACTGTACTGGTGTTGAGGAGTTTGGATCTTTCCCAGGTGGGCACTGTGTGGTCCCATCCTGTCTAGGATGTGGCATGGTGGCAGTGAACACAGTTCCCAGGCAGCCCTGCTGTCCAGAGCAGGAGTGGCCAGATTCTGCTGCTGAGCTAGCATGGGCAGGAGGCAGATGGATTCGGTATCATTGCCACATAGGATAGCTTCCCTTTGTTGTGTGTACCCTCCATTGGCAGGCCAGGAACCTCTGTATTTCCTTGCACCCAATAGATGACATGAAAGTTCCTTTGTATTTGGTTCTTAGGACAGAAGGTAAGAATGCAGATGCTGGTCCACAAAGACACTAATACATGCACAAGCCCTTTGGGAGAAGAGAGAGTTTTGTGTTCATTCCTCCGCTCCCCAACTTCCCAGTTCCCCTTCACTTCACTCCATTTTATGTCTTTCTTGGAAGACTTCTAACATAAACTGGCAGGAGTAGTGGCTGCCATTTTGCTGTATGCCACGCTTGTGATGCCCAAATTTCAGTTCAGGATCAGCACTTCTTGGGTTACTCTGTGATACGATACGAATCATGCTGTGCCTTATGCTGGGTTGTCTCCTGGTGCCGACACTCAAGGCTTCCATAGCCAGGGGCACCAGGGCCTTGCTCACTCTTCTGGCTTCCTTTATTTAGCTCCTTTTCGTTGACTCTGGAGTTGGTCCTTGCTTCCTGGTTGCTTTGTTAGATTTTCCATTCCATGGCTCATCATCTAAATGCATGCAACAGCTGAAGCCAAAACCAAAACCATATGGGTCTCCCACATGGGTGACAGGGCACCAAACACTTGGGTCTTCCTCTGCTACATTTCCATGTGTAAGATCAGGGAGCAGGAATGGAAGGAAGCGGCTAGAACATCCTAGCTGAACCAGTGCCATGACACGGGGTGCTTCCGTTGCAAGCAATGCTTTAACCTAGCACAACGCAGATGCCCACTTTCTGACAACACTTGGGAACTTCTACAGTTAACTTCCTCCCCTCTGGTGGGAGCCTTTCTGCAAGGTCATCGTTGTTGACTGCGACACACTGGTCTCTGCCACAGCGAACTTTTGTACAAACCTTTCCTTTGGTGAAGCCGATCTGCCATGTTTTGTCACACCTCTTTGAAAGATTTCTGTTGCTATTTCCTTTCAAGTTGCCAGCGACCTTGGCCAGCGCTCCAACCTTTGTGCTTCTCCGCATTGTTCTTGCTTTCCAATAGTTCTTCCCTGCGCATCATGTTGAACAATATTCCTGTCAGGGCTGGGTCTGCCTTTCCTTGATGGCCTCTAAGCCTCAAAGTGTCCATACTGTCAACTGATTATTTGTAGATGTGATTTCAGGAATGTGTTGAACCATAAGCATTGCACTTCTTAAACTTTTTCTCACAGCATGGCTCCCATCTCTACTTTGATTATGAATCCAATAGGCACTTTTGTATAATTATTGTCGCACCTGTTATTATTTTGTGAATTTAAAACAGCACCTGTCTCAGCCTTGCCTACCCCTAGACCCTTCCCACACAAATGCTGAGGGGTGCTGCAGTCTAGCTTGGCCAGACCAGCCCCTAATCTTGGCCGTGTGCTCCCCAGTAGGAACTGCAGCGTAGCAGAGGAGTTCCCTACCGGGCTCACTCCCAACCCTGGATCTCACACTTGGCTGGCAGATGCTGGAGCCCTGTTTGGCATGGTCTGTCCTCAGTCCTGGCCTTTGCATGAGCAGGTGGGTGTGCACCCTTGCTTATCCCAACCCTTCCCCTATCCCCTAGCCCTGATTTCCATGAATGTCAGAGGAGTTCTATGGTCCAGCCTGGCTCAGATCTTTCATTTTATTTGTGTGGACCATTGGGTGCTATAGTTCCACAGGGGTGAACCCACAAGTCCCCTATAGAATCTGCCCCCAGATCCAGTTCTAGTAGGTACTGTGGCCCAACCTAACGTGGCCCACCCCCTGCTCTAGCACTCGTTGATGGGCACTGTGGTCTAGTTCAGCTAGGCGTGTTCCCATGCCCCAGCTTTCGCAGGTACCAGCAGGTGACAGGTGATGCTATTTAACCCAGCCCAGGTCTCCCACATGGTGCCTTGACCTGACCCAGACTTCCTCTTTCTGAAGCCACTCCATCTCAGCTCCCTCAGCTACCTGTGAGTGCATGGAGACCCCAGAAGTCACTCCTCCCCTGTCAAATGTGCCCTCAGCTGCACCCACTCCAATATGTCCTCAGACTCCCTTCCCCAACCATTCTGCAGCACTGCCCCACATACACCAGGATTTGCTCAGTGTTCCCTGCTTACCCACTTACTTCACAAGGAAAAACAAAAGCAGAATAGATAATTATACTGGCACACTGCTATAGCTAACACAAACTCGGCATTGGGCAGGCCCAGAATGCCAGCCAGCGATTGACTGCTTTTCTTCCAGTAGTGTGACACTTCCTAAGTACAAGACAATGTAGTTTCCTACAGCTAAAACAAATAAACAACCCCCCCCAAAAAATTGCACCAAAAGTTTTGCATTTATTTTTTATTTCATTTTTCATGAACTTGAAAATAATTTATTTGCATTTCTATTTGAAAGACAGAGAGCAAGAGAGAGAGAGAGAGAGATCTTTCATATATTGTTTGATGCCACAAATTCTGACAATGGCTGGGGTCTGGGCCAGACTGAAGCCAGCAGCCATGAACTCGGAAGTAATGGTAATGAACTCATTGTGGGCTTCCCACATGAGTGGCAAGGTTTCAAGTACTTGAGCATCACCTGGTGCCTCCCACGGTATGCATTAGCAGGAAGTGCGATCAGAAGGAAAGCAGCCTGGCCTCTAGTCGGGCACTCCTGTACGGAACACACATGGCCGAGCAGTGGCTTCAGTGGCTGCACCGATTGCCTGATTTCTTGAACTTTATTTTTTAACATTCATTTATTAATTTTATTGTTATTGGAAAGTCAGATATACAGAGAGAAGGAGATACAGAGAGAAAGATCTTCCGTCCATTGATTCACTCCCCAAGCAGCCACAATGGCTGGAGCTGAGCTGATTTGAAGCCAGGAGCCTCTTCCAGGTCTCCCATGCAGGTGCAGGGTCCCAAGGCTTTGGACCGTCCTTAACTGCCCTCCCAGGCTACAGGCAGGGAGCTGGATGAGAAGCGGGGCTGCCGGGATTATAATCAGTGCCCATATGGGCGCCTTGCACATTCAAGGCGAGGACTTTAGCCATTAGGCCACCGCACTGGGTCCTTCTTGAGCTTTTTGAGGTATCTTCATATAAGGCTCCAAACCAAGTATTTAAAGTATATTTTTACATTTATTCCTCCTAATAGATCTTTTAGTTAGGGACACTTATTATGCCAGTTTTACAGATGAGGAATTACAAACTGGGAGGAACGTGCCCTCTCTGAAGCTCAGAGCTGCCATGAGGGAGCACAGACTTGGGTCCAGTTCTAACTCAGCCCAGTCCTGAGGGGAGAATTCACCTGTTATTGACTCTCTCGCAGTCTCTGTGACCTTAGTTATAAAATGAGCATTAACGGTGGTACTTGGTTAAAGCCCTAGTAAACAGCATTTAAAAATATTTCTTTCTGTCTTTTTCATTCTCCTGTGATCCTTACCAATTCTAGTGTTTTCTGTTGTTCAGCAGGGATTTTAATCTGCTT
Source organism: Ochotona princeps (assembly GCF_030435755.1). NCBI lineage: Eukaryota > Metazoa > Chordata > Mammalia > Lagomorpha > Ochotonidae > Ochotona > Ochotona princeps. The sequence continues at coordinate 50,148,774 of NC_080849.1, forward strand.
AATCCAATACACAATTTAATTAAACGCTGCCTTCACTGAGTTCTTTGTTACAAATTATTTGACAAGCAGATGTAGGGAGGGAGGAAAAGAGGGAGAGAAATAGATCTTTCATTTGCTGATGCATTCCCTAAATGGCCTCAAGAGTTAAGGACCCAAAGCCTCATCCAGGTTTCCCATCTGGGAAGCTCAATTAACTTGCCGACCTCTGCTGCTTTCCCACGCGCACTCGAAGGAGCAGGTGGAACTCACAGGCATACGTATGTCGCAAGTGGCAAATTAACTCACTCCAGCGCAACGTTGGCATCCTTCCTTCAGTCTTACTGATGTTACCTTAAATGCAATTTTTAAGAACTAAGTGACAGCTTAAAATTGCATGACGTTATCACGTAAAACATTATGTTTGGACAAACAGAATGAGGAATAGTTCAGTAAAGCTAATTAGCATGTTTTTTCAGGTCCTCCAACGTGGGATATGAGGGTCTTAATGTTTAGGTCAAAACTTCACTTTTGTTCGCTGATTATGCAATTGAAATTTCTGTGTTCTTGCCCTTTAGTTGAATTTCTTATGTGTTTTGGGGTTGCCCTGTAAGAGATTTTGGTATACAAATATTTCCCCTGTTAAATGAGTTGTTTAATTTATTGGTTGCTTTGCAGTACCAAATATTTTTAATTTGCTGTAAACCCATTTGTCTGGTTTGCTTATGCTGATTTGCTTTTATGGTCCTATTAAAAAAATCACTAAGCCTCATGGCATGGAGCATGACCTTGTGTTTTCTGCTAGTAGTTTTATAGTATAGGTTTTATGTCTGAGTTTTGGATCCATTTTGAATTGGCTTTTGTGTACAGTAGTTTCCCCTTATCTACAGAGAATATGTTCCAAGACTCTGCGTGGGTGCTTGAAGCCATGGATGATAGAAAATCTGTACAACAGCATAGCAGTATGGTAATGATAACTTAGATGACTACCGGGTGACCCCTATACACAGTGTGGACACTGTGAGCAAAGCAGTGGTTCAAAACCCAGGCAGAACACAGCAGGACGGCATGAGATCATAACATACTACTCAGCATAGTGTGTGATCTAATGTTTAGGATCCATTTTGAATGTTCAATTTAGTGCTTTCTAACCAGAGTTAGTTATGCAACTGAAAGTGTGAAAATCTAAACTCAGGGTAAAGGATACACTGCATTTGATGTAAGGCTTCAATTTTATTCTGCATGTTGATAAACAGTTTTCCCAACATCATTTATTCCCAACATTTTCCGTTGCATATTCTTGGCATCTTTGTCCTGAATTGATAGAGACTAAACTCGTAAATTTCTGAGCTCTCTGTTGTGTTTGATTGGTCAGTATGTCTGCTTTTGTGTTGATTGAGATACCATAGCTTTGTACTGTATTTTCAAGTGCAAAGTGATAGTATGATGTCATTAGCTTTGTTCTTTTTGGTGAAGATTACTTTGTATATTTGTGTCTTTAATGATTCCACTCAATTTTTTTTTTTTTTTTTTTTGAAATTAAGAATGGGGGAGAGAGCTTACACCTGCTGGTCCACTTCCGAGTGGTTGCAATGATTCAGTGCTGTCCAGGCCAAATGTTGGAACCTGGAACCACATCATCCACCTGAATCTGTGGAGCCCACGTGCTTGGGCCTTTGTCTGCTGCTTTCTCGGGTGCATTATTGGAGCTAGATTGGAAGCGACACAGCTGGGCTTCCATCAGGTCTCACATGGGATGCTGCGTCCAAGAGGGCAGCGTGAGCCCCTGTGGAGTCTCTTCCTTCTTTCTGTGAAAAATACCGCTGGATTTTGAAAGACTTCTAATGAATTGTTGTAAGACTTTTGGTAATTGTTGAAACTCTAACTGCATTCATTCTTGAGATTCTTGAATTTGAGTCTTCCCCAATTTCTTTTATCAGCATTTTATGGTATTTTGTTTGCAGATTTTACATCTCTTTGATTAAGTTTTTAAATTTTTTACTTTAAGTTTTTACTGGTATGACTAGTGGAAATGTATCTTGACTTTTTTCTGATACTTTGTTGTTAGTGCACAGAAAAGATGCTGATTTTTGTATGCTGAACTTACAACCTGCAACTGTAGTGATTTTTTTTTTATTATAACAGATGTGGGTGGAGTCTTCATTGCTTTTCTTTTCAAAAGTGTTTTACTGCTTTTCTTATATAAAGTCATGTTCTGCAATTCTATTTTCTCCTTCCCAATTTGGAAGACTTTCACCGTCTTCTGTTTCCTAATCCCAACGCTGTGTGAGACAGAAGTAGCAAGAGTGGGTTGCCGTCCCTTCTCGGCCTTTCTGCTAGGATCAGTTGTAAGGGTGGGCTTCTCTGTTTTGTTCCTGATCTTACAAGAAGAGCTGGTAAGTCTCTGCCATTACGTATACCACCTGTGAGTTTCTAATATGTGGCCTTTATTATGTAGAGGAATTTTTTTCCGTACCTGATTTGTTGAGATTTTTTTTTTTAAACCATCGAAGGCTGTATATATCGTCAATGTCTTTCCTGTATCTGTTGATTGTATGATTTCTGTTCATCTTGTTAATGTGATGTTTCCACTTCCAAATTTGCACAAGGTTGATCACACTGCTTCTCTTGGACAGGGATCACCGGATGGTGGAGACATCCTTTTGATACGTGTTGCATTTGGGGTTTTTTTAATTTTTATTTTTCTTGATACAGTTCCAGAGGCTCAGGGGATTCCCCTTCTACCCTCCTCACTCCCCTACTGTTTCCAAGTCCATTATTCTGCTATTTAAGTAAAATAAGCCCATCGGAAAAAGACAAATCATGTTATTTGTTATAAAGCAACTTTCATGCAAAATATAAGATTAAAGATAAATAGCTAAACAGCTATACACATATGTTCACCAAGAAGCGAAGATGGACTGCAGTGTGCTTTGCTACTACCAAATGAAAGGAGGATTTCCGGTGAAACTGATCAATATTTGTTGACAAAAGGATACTTAAATAGCAGAAAGTATGTTGAATTGGCTTAGCTAGTATCATGTCGGACCTGTTTGTGTTCATTAGGGATATTGACTCATATTTTGCCAAGTTTTGGTGTCCAAGTAATGTTGACCTCGTCCGAGGAGCTGGGAAGGACTCCCACGTCCGTTGTCTTGTGGATTGGTGTGGGGGTGAATTGAAGAAGAATCAGTGCTCGTTCTTTTCAAGCATTAGCTGGAATCATCAGGTTCTGGGCTTTTCTTTGATGAGAGAGAGGCTTCGGTGACTGCCTCAGGCAGATCATCGGATCATCTGATGCTTCCTGATTCTGTATTAGAAGGTTATGAGTGTCTAGGACTTTCCCCAATTCCCTGCATTTTCTTACTTTGCAGGCGTGCAGTTGCACGCAGCCATCTCTGAGCATCCTTTGTAATTCTCTGCTGGCTTCACCTAGTTGGAGGTTTATCTGATTTGTCTGTTCAAAAGGCATGTTGGTCCTTGTGCTGCTTGTTTTCCTGGTCTCTGTCTCATCTGTGTCTGCTCTGATTTTTATAATTCCTTCCCGCTACTAAGCTTGGGTTTGGTTTGATCTTCTTTCTCAGTTTCTTTTTATACTGTTTGCTAGAGTGTTTATTTGAAATCATTTTTCTTTTTTTTTATGTAGGTGCTTGTTGCTTTCTCTCTTAGAACTTGGCTTAGTACTTCTCTCAAGTTTTGGTATGCAGTATATACACATTCCTGAATTACTTGCATATATTTATTTACTCTCATTTTTTTCATTTTACTTGAAATGGGGATGGGGCAAGGACGAGAAAGAGAAAGAAAAAGAAAGGGAAAGAAAGGGAAGGAAAAGGGAGGGGAGGGAAAAGGAGGGGAGGGCAGGGGAAGAGAGGGGAGCGCAGGGGAGGGGAGGGGAGGGGAGGGAAAGAAGAGGAAGGGAGGGCTGTTCATCTAATACCAAGTTCTCTCTCCAAATGTCTGCAACTGCCAGGAATGGGCCAATCTCCGGCTTTTAGTCTGGAACTCGGTCCATGTCTCCCCCATGGGGTGGTAGGGACCAAAGCACTTGGCTTATCATCTCCTCACCCTGAGGTATGCCGTAGCAGGCAGCTAGAATTCAGAGTGAATCCCCCCAGGAAGCGATGTGGGCATCCCAAGCACTGTGCTTACCACACACCAAAGCTCACCCCTCAAGAAGGGTAATTTTATTTTTCAGTTTTGAAAGTTTATTTTTGATTAACATAGAACAGACTTGATGTGATCTGTAGATACAGTTCTAAGAACACAATGACATTCTCCTCCTCCCTCCTTTTTTTTTTTTTAAAGATTTATTCATTTTATTACAGCCAGATATACACAGAGGAGGAGAGACAGAGAGGAAAAACTTCCATCCGATGTTTCACTCCCCAAGTGAGCGCAACGGCCGTTGCTGTGCTGATCCGATGCCAGGAACCAGGAACCTCTTCCGGGTCTCCCACGCGGGTGCAGAGTCCCAATGCATTGGGCCGTCCTCGACTGTTTTCCCAGGCCACAAGCAGGGAGCTGGATGGGAAGTGGAGCTGCCGGGACTAGAACCAGCGCCCATATGGGATCCCAGAGTGTTCAAGGCGAGGACTTTAGCCGCTAGGCCACGCCGCCGGGCCATCCTCCCTCCCTTCTTATCTCCTCCCTCTCTCCTCACCCCCTCCTTCCCTTCTCACCTCCCTTCACTCCTTCCTTCTCCATTTCTCTGTCCCTTTTTTCTGGTTTTTTTTTTTTTTTTTGGTTAATATATTTTAGATTTACACTACAGCAAAAGGGTTAATAATTCACTGCATACAAAGTTGACACATAAATGAAAAAAGGAAAATATCTTAGTTTAGCGGGAATACAGTCAACACCTATGAAACAATTCTAAATAGAAAAATGACCATTTCACCCTTATACAGTATATTATACAGTAATTATACATCATTAAACTGTAGTAGTATAACATCCTTTAAAAAAAAGAGAAAAAGTATTTGTTTTTATTTGAAGGTTGGAGTTTTACAGAGAGGAGACAGAGGGAAGGTCTTCAGTCCTCTGATTCACTCCCCAAATGGCCACAACTGAGCTGATCTAAAGCTGGGAACCTGGGGCTTCTTCCAGGTCTCTCATGTGGGTCCAGGGACCCAAGGCTTTGGGTCATCCTCCACTGTTTTCCCAGGACACCAGCAGAGAGCTGGACCAGAAGTGTAGTATCCTGGACACAAACCAGCACACATATGGGATGCTAGTGCCATAGGGTGGAGGATTAGCCCATTGTGCCACCATGACAGTCCCAGCAGTATATGACATGCCTAACTTGCTTGGCTAAGATGTACAACAAAGTTTTACAAAGCTGTATTTGCAGTGATGCTGATCCACACAAGAAGGTGTCTCTTGATTGTTCAGGAGTTTATTTAATTTTCATGTATTTGAGAATTTTCTTTATTTCAGATAATTCCTGTTATTGATTTCTAGTTTCATGGTTTCGTTTTGTGGTCAGAGGAGAGACTTGCTATGATGTCATTCTTTTTCAATTTATCGAGACTTGGTTTGTGGCCTACTTCCCTCCTGGCGACCCTTGGGTGTACCTTGGGCTGAGTGGGTCCTTGCAGTGTGCTGGGCAAGTTGCTTGGGTGCCTTTGGTCTTGCTGATTTTCTCTCTGGATGATCTTTCTGTTGCTGGAGGCAGAGTAGCAAAGTCCACGCTGCATTCTATCTGCACCTTCACATCTTCACAGGGTTTTGTACGTTTCAGTGTTATAATGTTGAGTGCGCACCTATTTCCAACCGTGATAGCCACTTGGTGAACTGTAATGTATTTCTCAGTCACTCTCAGTTGCCTCCTTTTAGGCTCAATGGATGCTTTGGTGAAAGTAGAGCTAGGCCTGCTCTGTTTTCTTTTCTTTTTCTATTTGTATGCAACTTGTTTTCCCCTAATGCCTTGCTTTCAATCTATGTGTGTGCTTAAACTGGAAGTTAATAGGTATGCACACAGCATGGTTACTTCCTTTTTTTGGTGTATTCAGGGGCTCTGTCTCGGAATGGATAACTTAATACATTTCTAGTTAAAGGGCTTGTTGGCAGGTTCAGGGGTGATTTCTGGGTATTTTGTAATTTTTTTCTTTTGCAATTTTGTTTGTAATTTGATAATTTTCCTTAGTAATATGCTGTGCTTTTTGTGTTTTATCTTTTTTGTATCTACTACAATTCTTTGCATTGTCGATACCATGAGGATTATATAAATAGTATTTGTTATTATAGGCTCTTTTAACATGGTAATAACTTAAAAGTTTGGTTACATTTTAAAACATTATTGGTTTTTCTTCATCCCTTCAACATTTGTTTTTGATATCAACCTATAAACAATTAGTGTAGCAATTATTGTTATTAGTAATAGCTATTATTTTTCATGGTTTTTGCATTTAACCTTCATGCTTGCTGGTTAGAATTTTTTAAAAGTTTCATTTATTCATTCAAAAGGAAGACTGTCAGAGGGAGAGACAGAAAGAGCGAATGAGAAATGATCCTTCATCCACTGAAGTAGTCACGGGAGCCAGGGCTGGGCCAAGTAAGGCCGGGAGTCAGGAACTTATGGTCATCGTCAGCCATGTGTGTGGGAGGGACCCAAGCAACTTGATCATCTTCTGTTGCCTTCCTTGTCAGAGCAACTGAACTTGAATCAGAGCTCTGACCTGGGGTGCAGGCATTCCGGGTAGCCGCTTAGCTAACCTCGCAATGCTGACTCCCGCTGGTTGGATTTCAGGAACAGGAACCATGCACTTGAACTTACCCTTTCTCTTCATGCTCAGTACAGTGAGAAATGGGGAATCAATGCTGAATGTGTGAGATCTACTTAGGAAGGGACGCTTGAGCCAGTGATCACTGATCCCCTGTCCGACGCTGTTGGTGTGCAGCCTGGTCCCTTTAGGTGCCTGTTAATGACATTGTCCCTCTCTCCTCTCTCCCCAACCACAGCGTGTGCATTCCGCTACAATGGGCTCTCCTTTGTCTACCTGGTCTACCTCTTACTCATCCCTCTCTTCTCAGAACCAACAAAAGCCACAATGCAAGGTAAGACACTTACTATGTAACACCAGAGTTTGTTTCAGTATATTTGCACATGTGTGTTTTTCTAATGGGGTAGATGTTTTCTGAGCAACATGGGTGGCCCAACAGGGAGTGGGTGTCAAAGATGTGAACAGCTGCGCCAAATAGAACTGTAGAAGATGTTTGTGATCATTTCTGTTGTCACTTTCCCAGTTATTTTTCTCACACAGTTCCATATGAGGTCTTTTTTGTATGCTTCAGGGTATAGATAGAATACTGTATCCAGTTAAAACGAACTCAGAATAGCTTAAAAACATGACAGATAGCATGCAGTATCGGCACATGTGATCCCATTCTGGGGTGTTGGGGAGAAGTCAATGCAATTGTTAAAGACGCCTGTGTTTGTTGAGGCTCTAATTTGGAGGCATGGTTTGGCTTCCTAATTTATTGATTGGAAGTTCTCCCACAAGTAGAAAAAGGAAACCAGGATTACTTATTTTAATAAACTGTTCTTAAGAACAGTTGCAGTACGAGAAATAGGGACTGTGCCAAATGCCCTGGGTGATTTGAACAGCCCCAACGTTGTCTGTTCCTATGAAAGGAAACTGCACTTGACCCACCCTAAGGAGCAGCATGAGAAAGGTCCTTGGTGGTGACTCTTGCTGGTGAGGGACTGGGGAGGAGCAAAGACCATGGTGTTTGCAGGGCAGTACATAGTGACCGCATCTTTTCCATTCTCTGCATGCACCATTCAACTGTAAGGCGCAGGAAGATCTTCGGCTCAGTGCTGGTACAATAGGAGTTATGTGCCATGTTGATTTTCCTGTCACAATACAGGAAATGCTTTATGTTCCTTAAATTCCTACCACAAAAACCTTAGGAAAGGTTAGAGGAACGTGAGTTTGCATAAACCCTTCTCCCACCCAGCAAAGCCTAACTCCTGAAGAGATGAACATAAGCAAAGCGGTTTCAAGTCTCTGCAACCGTCAACTTCTGCCTTGTAACTTGATGCTCATTTTTTCAGAGAAGGTTTTATGTGAGGTCAGCTTTAAAAATGGCCACCTTGATACACTTAATTGCATTATCAATTACTTTTTTTAAAAAAATCTATTTTATTTTTATTAGAAAGTCAGATATACAGAGAGGAATAGAGATCCTCAGTCCACTGATTCACTCCTTAAGTGACCTCAACAGCCAGAGCTGAACCAACCCAAAGCCAGGAGCCCATAGCCTGTTCCGGGTCTCCACTACGGGTGCAGGGGCCCAAGGCCTTGGGCCATCATCAACTGCTTTCCAAGGCCACAAGCATGGAGCTGGATGAGAAGCAGGACCTCCAGTATTAGAACCTGTACCCATATGGACCCTGGTGCAGGCAAGTTGAGGACTTTAGGGTCCAGGCTACTGCGTTGGGCTCATATTATCAATTACTTGTGTATCAAGTTGACTTCTTAGTATTTTATTTGGAAATGAGGTAAGTGGGATGTGCCCCTTCGTACTTACAGGGTGGCCTAATGACTTTTCCTTTATTCCAAACTAGTGAGTCCTGAATGTTGAAACAACAGGTGCACCAGGGACTGACACCGCCAAAAAGATCACAGGGGAACATAACATAAGAAGCAGAAGAAATCCTCTTTAAGTTAAGAAATGCCCTGAATCAACAAGATGCTACCAGGCCAAAAAGCAAATAAAGCACTAGGAAATGCACACATGTCCTCCGGTGCTGCTCATGATAGGAAGGGAAAGGAAACAGGGCCAGAAGAGAAACCCACTGGTGCCTTTCCCGTTGGAGGCAGCCTTGCAAGAACTTGTTTTCCTCTCTCTGCATTTCAGCGTCAAGAAACATGACTGATACTCAACCCAGCCCCCTTCGTTTGTTTGCTTCCCTAATTGCACCAGGACTCCAGGAAAGGATGCCCCCTGTATTTTTTCCAAACTTATAGGCTTTATAATTTTCATATTCCTAATAGTCTGTGTATGAGACATCCTGGGTTCTACATCCTTGGTGGTATGAAGTCCTAGGTGGGCCAGTAAAATGGAACCAGCACAGTGGATACACTGTGGCTTTTCAGGGGGGCTCTGGTTCAAACACATTGAAACTGTTGAATTTTGAAACAAAATTTAGTTTGTTTTGTTTCATCATGAATCGGTAAAAAAACATTGGTCCATTCGAAGTACTATTGGCAAGCTCTGTATTACCTGCTCCCAGAGAGTCTGTGACGGAGACAGTGGCTGAGTCTGAATTTGCCACCAGAGCCAGTTAGTCCACTGTTCATTGCTGGGACTGCGAACTAGTGCAGACCCCACTTGAACCAGAGAAACGATTGGTGTATGCAAACAGCACTTCCAGTACTTATCTGATCTGCATCTGGGCTCATGGGCTTTTTTCTCTTTTATGATTTTTTTTATCTTGTCAGTTTACCCATATGTCTGCCCAGTGTAGGTCAAATGTTGATACGGTACGCTGGGGTGTGATTTTTCGATCTACATCTTGGGGCAGTGTATTAACCCATTTTTTGTTACTCTAATGAAATACCGTAGGCAACCTACTCTAAAGGAAAGGGATTTACTTAGTTCACAGCTCTAGAGGTCCAAGGACATAGCTACCTCACCAGCTTAGCTTTGGAGAAGGACTCAGGATGATGCTGGGGGCATGTGATGAAAAGCACAGGCCACATTGTAAGATGGGCTGCCAGAGTCTGATTCAGGGATCAGGCTCAGACTCAGGAGAGTGAACTCAGATGTTACTGGAGTACTGTTTTCATACCCTCTGAGGACAGAGCACCTGGGGGCCTGGAAACCTCCCACTAAACCCTGGCTTCTACAGGTCCACCACCTTCCAGCATCGCCACGCTGAGGATCAGGCTTCTAACAGGTGAACCCTTGAGGGACAACGAAGGTCAAACCAAATCAGACAATCCAAAATGCTCTTTAGGAAATGGATATCCACTCAACATAGCTTCCCTTATCCACAGGGAATAGGTTCAAAGTGGATGTGCTCCAGCGGGCGTCCGAAACCACAGACAGCAGCAGGGTGGAGAGCAGGCATTTTGGACCTGCCCTGGTACGGTGTCATTGCAGCCCACCTCTCCTTGTGCATTTGGAGTTCTCAGGCAAGAGGCTTTTCTCCGTCCCACAAGGTCATCTGGAAGCCTTTCCCACCAGCCTTGGGGTTTGCTCTACCACCTCCAACTCTCCGGCATGAATTCTTTCACATCCTCCTCATAGGGTGGGAGACACAGGTTAAAAATAAACATGCATTGTCATGGTATTTACTGAAGAGTAAGGAGTGTTGTTACCTTGGCTTTTAGGGCATGGAAACTGAGCCACAATTTCATTTGATTAAGTTCATTTAGTCTGTTTGTACCTTCCAGTGTGTAAACAACAAATTACAAGTATATACCTTTGTTGCTACGGATGCATTTCCAGGACTCCAAAGAGTGCCTGATCCGCAGTAGCACTCAGTAAATATTTATGGAGTGAATGAATTCATTTGTAGAGCCCAGAGTTCCAGGAGCATTGGTGGACACAGCTAGGATCCTTACTCAATCCTTGCAATCACAAACATCATAGCTTAGTCTATTGCATGCTGCGGTCTTCTGGGGACAGAAGCTTGGGGTCTGACAGTCCATGGGATTCTGCTATATTAGGTCTAATTCAGATGAGAGGATCATGAGTAATTGAAAAAAAAATCAAGACTGTTGAAAATATTTTATGCTTTTACTCGCAACAGTGGGTGTTTTATTTAAGCATGTAACTCTGTAGGAAAGGAGATGAATGTTTTCTTGCTGTTCCAAAGTCATGCGCTTGAGATTATTGAAGTTGTTTTCCATTAGCTGTAATAAACACTATGTAATTAGCTTCAGGTGGCTCACAAATAGCGAGTGAATGAAATATATAGTCCTTTTCCAGATATGTGGTAGATTTCTTATCCTTTATGATAAATGGAGTGCAACATGTTAGTCGATAGGACGGAAGAGCTTGGATGGAATGTAATATGGAAGCACATGATCTGGAAGAGAGCATGGGAAACATTCAATCATTATCGGCTAACACTAATTGCATTAGTTTTGAAGTACAGCAGGATTGCTCTGAATGCTAGAAGGACCTAGATGTCGAAACTTCATTCTTGGAAGGATTAGAAGAGGTTTTTACTAGCGCTTTGTAAATTTTGGAGAAAAACTCTGCAATTCCTGCGGCTCCTCTTCGATTAGACACAGCTGATGTTTCTTATTCTCTGAAACAGTGGTCTTGAGTAGTTGACCTGCTAATAGAAATCCAATTCCATTACTAAGTACATATTGTTATCATTTACGCTTGGTAATCCTCCCAGTAAACATTTGAAGGAGTTACTCTTATTATTCAACACTGTTACTGAAATTCTGAACTTACAGAAGAAGACTGGGTTCCACAGCGGGTTAAGAGCAAACCCCAGGACTCACAGGTGCACGCTACTCCCCACTGCGTGGGTCTGACTCACACCCTGAGTGAAGTTCAATATCCTGGGAATTTGCAAGGGCAGAAGGAAAGCTAATCATGTAATAAAAAGCTGTTGGCTGTTAGTTTGCCAGGCTCCGGACCCTAGTGTGTGGGGAGTACAAGTCCTTTAAAGGAGGTATTCACTATGCAATGGCGAAGATGAATGACGTATGTGTACGAAATCAAGAAAACACTTGATTTTAAGTGTGTTTGGTTGTTTCTCTCAGCAAGTATTAATTGAAAGACTAGCTGTCAGCAGACACTGTTAGGCTGTATGGAGGACAGGAGGGGAGAAGCATGGCTATTCGTTAGAGCAGCTTCTCAAACACATTGGGGTTTGTGTACTTTATTGGGTGGAGCTCCTCTGATGCAGTTCTCTCTGGAAGCCACCTGTTTCTGCTGGAGATGCTGTTGCTGCTCTGAACTGATCTGCTGGGACCCCAAGGGCAGTAGCCTGAGAGCCTGCCTTGAACTGGCTCCCTGGGGGGAAATCCTTTCCTTTGAAAGTGAGTTTGATTTGTGTAGCATATGTAAAGAAAGTTTAAAGGGAGAAAATGAGCGATTAAAGGAGCTTTGTCAGTTTTTAAAGGAGAAGAAAAGTCCAGACTATTTAATATGAATCCAAGTGTTTGAAGGTCATTCTTCACTGTAAATGAGGAAGTTTGAGTTGTATTTGAAACAGAACAATGCGACTGATACACATGATAAACACACAAGGGACATGTGTCAATGTTTCCTGGATATAGGTTTGTGGACATGCGTGTACATGGATAGATGTGGGGTGAATGGATCTTACATGATACTATCAGCTGAGAATACAGCACCCAGAGGAAGTACTGATGTCCTGGGTTACCCTAGAATCTTGACTGTAAGAGCCAACCAGCGCCCACTTGGTTCAGCTCAGAAACTCAGATATTCATCTGGAGAGGGTCTTGATCTGGGAGTGCTATGAGGAATATGAGCAGCCGTGTCCAGGTCATTTTTCCTGATCCAGGTCCTGATACAAACACTTTGTATGCACTTGCTCATTTTATTAGAGGACAGGAAAATGACATTGAAAAGACAGAGCCTCTGTTCTGGAATGAAAACAAAAATCTATGAAGAAGGTTAGTTTACTAATCCTGCTTATCAGTCTAGGAATGCTAGCTAGAGTTCTGTTCTGACTGCAGAATTGAGAACGGACCCAGTGTGCCCAGTCGTTCCAGGCAGTCTGGATTCCTGCTTCCCTTTTCAGGCCTACATCACTGACCCTTCCTGTGTGTCCTCCGGCTGAGGAGGATTCCTTATGTCTTGCACTTCATCTTAAAGTCTTAATTTTTGATCACATCAGGGGTAAGATACTTTTTTCTGCCAAGGGTCATGTTTATAACATCATTCACAGGCCATAAAATGATCAACATAAAAATTAGCCTGCTGTGGATTTACTGAATTTTCAAACCCACCCATAGTTGCCTTGGCAGGGCCAGATAAAAGGATTTGAAAGGTTTTATTTGTGCCATGGCTGGAGATTCCCCACCCCTGCTGAATGGTCTGGGACCAGAGGTGTACTCCCAAAAGCAGTGTCTTGTGTCTGTTCTTTGCTGGGACCGGTTGCTGCATGCTAACTGGGTCTTAACAGCAAGTTTCTTTTTGTCTGTGTGTGCACTTGCATGTAGGTGCAGATGCAATTTATCCATTCAATTATTTATTGGAGCCCAGTAAGGAAAAAAGGCTGCAGATTATACGACTACCACATCAGCCACTGTCTACAGCAAAATTACCCTAGCGGCATTGTCACCTTACAGTGTATAGGTAATATGGTGACGCTACAGACACACGTGATACAAGCACACTAAAAGACTCCTAACAGCCACGATCTTCCAAGGGATGGAATTCTTTCTAAGAACACAGTTGTCTTGTCCAAGAATCTGTACTCATGTAAGGGTCTCTATTCTAAGTGTGCTCAAACGCCGGACCACCCTGGCATGGAGAACTAAACTCCGAAGCATAGATGAATGGGAGAAGCTAATGCTGCCTCTCTGAGTGTTTATCACACCTTTATGGCCCTGCTAAGATGGCTGGTTCTCCACGGAGCAGTGAAATACAGATAATGGGTCAAGTTCTTTGCTGAGGCCAATAGGATTTCAGCAATAGACAAACACACACACCCTCCAACCTTTTCGGGTAACCATAAGAATGCTTTTAACATAGGGTGTATGGAGATTTTTCATTCCTTGTTTTGAGAAAAGGAGGTCTTTGAGATATATTTTTCCTGATAAACTTGGCTATTTTTTGTTTTATTTATTTATTTGTTTGAATTTTATTATTCCACGATACTCTGGGATTTCCCTTCCGCCATGTCATTTCAATAGTATAGTCCTCACAATCGGTCATAAGTCCACCATTCTGTTATTTAAGTGTGTCCTGACATAACAGGTGTGAACAACGGCACAGAGTCCAGCATCCTATTGTCAAGATACATTCAACAGTTTTGTTGGGAGTCCGTCTTTAATTTGGAAGTAGAGATGCACACTGCATTGTAGCTTCACATCTGTATGTGATAGTCTCTACGACACAGTTACTATACATGCCCTTAAATGAAAAGTCATAAAGCAAAATCAACAACAGAGAGAAATAATAAAACATTTACAACAACATGAAGTTAAGAACATGCTATTGAACGACCAATGTGCTGCTGAAGAAAAGATAAAGAAAATCAAAGACCATCCTGAAGCAAACGATGCTATAGTGAACTATGAGCCAGGGAGGGAACTAATAAGAAAAAAAAAAAAACCAACTTTTTTTTGAGTGAATGAAAATCAAAACAAAAATATCAAACCCTCAGAGAAATTGAAAGGGCTATTGATCTTATATTTAGCAGGAAGATTGCCTTATATCAGAAAGAAAATATGGCTTTGCTATTTTTAACCAACGTAGCACAGTTTCCCTGATGTATTTGCTTGCATTTACACTCATTACTCATTGTATATATATATTTTTTCTGTTTGTTAGGATCACTTCCAGTAGCTGGGGAAACAGAATTAAAAAAGAGTAAGGAATTAGGGGCGCCATTGTGTTTTGTTGGCAGTTAGGATCACATGAAATTTTTAGCAGATGATGTCAAGTTTTGCAAGTTATTGTCAAGTTTATGTGAAGGTGTTATACAAGGAAGGTGTATTTCATTCTCAACTGCTCTAAACGGGCCAACTTCAGGAGGAAGTTATGCTAATCTTGGGATGGAGTGTGTGTGCGTGTGTATGTGTGTGTAAGAGCATTAAAACAAACACCAAACGGGCTTTATCCTGTGTTCTGACCCAGGATATAGTTTAGCAGGATCACTAAAGGGAAGTGGTGTTCAATTTGCCTGCCTAAAGAGGCAAAGAGGTCTGCAACTTGTAAAAGCAGTGTTTAGACATCAGAAAGGAAATAGTAGCAGATATTTAAAACCACTTGCATCTGGCTTTTGTTAAAAACAGTTAAGTCTTTATACCATCAGGTTTATTTGCTACTGAGTTTTACTATGCCGTAATAAAGCACAAGGCAAGAAAATATTTAATTGAATAAATTATTAGGTCATTTTTTTTTCACCAGCATCAGTTCCAAAGGGAATGCTAAAAGAAATCATTAGGTGCTTGTTTCTTGAATTTTTGAAGAAGTGATTTTGGCCTTAAAGGTTGTTATTGGGGGTGGAGGAGCAGTACGGATGTACTATTCCATTGCTGCTTTAAATTTTAGTGCACTGTATTTTGTCAGACAGGGGGAGTTTCAGGCAACAGATAATTCTTGGTTCAGGAAACACAAGATCACATTATTATTATATGGCTAAAGAAAAGGCTTTAGCAGTCTCCAGCTTTCTGCTGTGCTTGGCTGTAATAAAACACATCAATAATATAACTTCACTTTTTATTCGCAAGCAACTTTCTCATTACGATGAGGTAGTTCACTCGGGCTAGCATCCGTTTGCTCAGCATCTCCTCCAATTCTCATTCTTTTCTTTGTGCATTCGACAATCATTTCCCAGTGCCTCCCCTGTCAGGCCTTGTCCTAGGCTATCGGCCATAAATACACCCTCTGACTGTGGGATAGGACCCAGCTGTGCCACCTGCTAACTGTTTGATCATGGGCAAGCTGCTGAGCCGGACTGCTGGTTTCCTGATGTGTTGAGACCTTGGCCCTGCTCCTGCACATTCCTTGAGAAGCTGTTCATATCGTAGGTCCTGTGGTAGGTGTAAAGCAGGTGACTAAAGTGCTCCACAGAAAGGGAAAATAGCTCCTCTCCTCCTGAAAGTGTCCAATTGTAGTTGGCCTGTTTATATGCTAGCTGAAAAAATATTTATTTGTTTATTTTGAAGGTAGAAATACAGAGCCTTTATTTACTGCCTCATTTGCCAAATGACCCCCCAGGGCTGGGCAAGGCTAAAGCCAAGAGCCAGAAAGTCCATCGTACTGTCCGCCTAAGTGGCAGGGGCCCACGCATTTGGGCCATCGTCTGCTGCCCTCTTGCACGCATTAGCAGTAAAGTGAGTCAGAAATGGAGCAGCCAGGACTCCAACCAGTATGAAGATGTGCGATGCTGGTGTTGCAAGTAGTGGTGTATCTACCATGTAGGCCCCCGGGTGTCATTTTAAACTAACGTATTTCCTTTGTTCGATATTTGCTTGTTCCAAAGACTAGACACAATAATCCAGCCTTTGAAGATTCTGATGGACTCGTTTGCTAGAAATTCTGGACTTGGGGTCCAGTGTGTTAGCCTCGTGGTTAAATCTTTACCTTGCATGTGCCGGATCCCATATGGGCACCAGTTCATGTCCCAGCTGCTCTATTCCCCTTCTAGCTCCCTGCTTGTGGCCTGGGAAAGCAGTTAAGGACGGCCCAAAGCCGCAGGAGCCTGCACCTGTGTGGGAGACCCGGAAGATGCTCCTGGCTCCTGGCTTCAGATGGGCTCAGCTCTGACTGTTGCAGCCACTTGGGCAGTGAACCAGCAGACAGAAGATCTTCCTCTCTGTCTCTCCTTCTCTCTGTAAATCTGCCTTTCCAATAAAAAAAAAATAGGAAAGAAATTCTGGGCTTACTTCATATAAAACCTCTGCCATCAGGCAGACATTTGTGCAGATTCATATGAACTGAGCTTTTGAGATGAAAATGTGCATCCTCAAGCAGTGCTAATGACCACTCACAGGACAAATAAACAGGTAGCGACACTCAGAGCTCGCCATCTGCCTCCTGGCAGGTACCCCAAGGCTGCTGCAGAGTGACCATTCTGCCCTGCGCTGCTCCTGGAGATGGACGCGGGATTATTTCTGTTACAGATAGTGAGTCAGAGAAACATACAGAGATAATGAGCCCATTCCTGCTACTGAAAGTTTAATAAATGAGCTCCCCGTACAGATAATTCACTCTCAACATATGTATTTCCCTTCATTTTCTGTTATCATAAAATTAATGACGAGTGAAAATACAAAGCTCAACTATGTTGCCCAGTTACCTAAGACACATCAGTAGGCGATGAGTGCATTTTAAGCTACTTATTAGGGTCTTTCTTTATCATTAAGCAGGAAGGAACCACACTGAGAATGCCGGTCAGACTATAGGAGGAGGAAGTATTTGAACTAGTCGCATACATATGCCGATGTGCGCTCGTTTCCCTGGATTTGCTGAGGAAGCAGCGCCTACAGTCTGACTCGCAGTCCATCAACTTCCCGCCAGAGCCACTCATCAACACACCTGTAAGACTGCCAGTCTTAACAGCTCCCCTGACTTCTGCACTGTTTTATTCCTCCATTTCTCCCTTGAGTTTTCCAAATTAATTTTGGCTTTATTTAGCTCCTGTAGCACAGATCACCAACACTGTGGCCCTGAAGGGTACCTGTGGCAAGGCACTGGTGGCCTCCCCCGGCACCCTGGAGGGAGGGTGGCGATGCTTTAAGAAGTGTGCATGGGGCCCGGTGGCATGGCCTAGTGGCTAAAGTCCTTGCCTTGAACGCACCAGGATCCCATATGGGCGCCGGTTCTAATCCTGGCAGCTCCACTTCCCATCCAGCTCCCTGCTTGTGGCCTAGGAAAGCAGTTGAGGATGGCCCAATGCTTTGAGGCCCTGCACCCGCATGGGAGACCCGGAAGAGGTTCCTGGTTCTTGGCTCTGGATCGGCGCAGCACCGGCCATTGTGCTCATTTGGGGAGTGAATCAAATCATCAGACGGAAGATCTTCCTCCCTGTCTCTCCTCTCTGTATATCTGACTTTGTAATAAAAATAAATAAATCTTTAAAAAAAGATTGGGCGCTGGGCACAGTACCTGTGCTGGGCACTTGGCCACGTGTACCCAACATCCTTCTCTGGAGTCCCTTTCCAAAGCCTGTGAGGTTTTTCTGGGTTTCTAGTCCTGGAGTCGCTTCTTTCTGTTTCTCCGCCAGCACTCTGGCTGGCTACCATTTATATCTTTGCATTTATATCTTTGCAACTCGGTGCAAAAGCCTCTTTAGGTACCTAGATCCTATGCTGGAGAGCTTGGATTGGGGTTCCAATTCCGGCTTCCGGTCCATGTGCCCACTGGGAAGCAGCAGGAGAGATAAGGTCAAAGTATTGGGTTCCTCTTACTCATGTGTGAGGACTGGAATGAGATTTTAGCTCCTGGTTTGGGGCTGGACTAACACCTGCCACAGTGAGCATCTTGGGAGGAAAGCAGCACTTTTCAGAAATAAACGGAAGTAATTCTTTGCTTTTTTAAAAACGGAATGGGACAGCATGTGACCAAATCAAATCCTAGCTTCTCCTGAGATAGCTCTTATTACAGTGTGTACTGGGGTGCCCTGGCTAAATCGTGTGCTCTTGCCCGTAATCTCCTTAGGGCAGGCCTTGACTCTACCTGTTGCCTGGAATATTGGTGGCTGAAGGCTGAGAGCAATACCCATATTTTATTTTATTGATTTTTAAAGATTTATTTAATTTTAATTGCAAAGGCAGATTCACAGACAGGAGAGACAGAGAGAATTACCAGCTACTGACTCATTGCCCAGATGGCCACAATGTCCGGAGCTGAGCTGATCCGAAGCCAGGAGCTACGCAGGTGCAGGGTCCCAAGGCTTTGGGCCGTCCTCGACTGCTTTTCCAGGCCACAAGCAGGGAGCTGGATGGGGCATGGAGCAGCTGGGACACAAACTGGAGCCCATGTGCTGTGCCCTGAGAGGCTTGTCTATCTGCAGGAACTGTTCTTGTCCACAGGGATCTGCCTTACTCTCTCCTGATACATGGCGATAGCAACCATGTCCATGAATGGCTGCTGTGGAGAGGATGAGCTCAGAAAGGCCCTGTCCTGGGCCCCCTTCCTTCACTGCCTCCCCAGAGAATAAGATGCAGTGTTTGTATACTGCACTGTACTTGACTTCTCCCTCCCTCCCTTCAACTGCTTGTCCTGAATGCACTCTCCAGCACATCCTCTGCCGGTCGGCCTCATGGATCAAATGAAGCCCAAACGTGCTTGTTTCCGCCTTGGATAGCGAGGATAATGACGCTGAGCGTTCCCACAGAGTCAGGGGACCTTGCACGGAGACAGGGCTGTTGCGGCAATTGGCTGAACAGGATGTACTCCGCGTAGGGAAGGCTGATATCTGGCCAGAATTTAATCATCTAGTTCAGATGTGTATGAACTGGACTCTGCAGGAGTGCTGTGGGTGGACGAACAGTAGTCCTGCAGAAAAGTCAGAGACTGCGTTCGGAGAACTAACTTGGGAGCGATGCACACCTCTCCAAAGGCAAGTCCTCGGTCTCCAGATACCTTGCACCTCTCTGCCCACACCTTCCTTGGCCTTGTCTGTGTTTTCTGTATAGCAGGACCATGACTGGTTTGGACAGCACAAACGGCATGTGTAGCATTCGTCCATGACACGCCTGGCCTGCCTCATTCTTCCTGGAGCCACCTCCGCAAGTGGAAGTAAATGACTAGCATGATGTGTAACCGCTGTGCCACAACTAGTGAGTTAGAAAGATGTTTGAGCAGGCTCGTAAGAGGCAGGAGAAGTGGAGAGAGTGGATGCTGGGGAGGCCAGAGGAGAGCACCCACAACAGAGCCACAGAGCACCTGCCGGCTGGCCTCCCTGCTGGGCTCATCACACGTTCTCACTCACACAATGGCTTGCTAGCAGACTGTAGTGGGTGAGGATGAAGGACTTTGCGCAGGTCACTCACTCATCAGCCAGGTTATTAAACATGAGTGTGGCTGCCGAACGTGACTGCTTAGCTAACACTTGCGCCGGTCCTTGTGAGCGAGCTGAGAAGGGCGGGCGAGGTACTCGTGCCGCGTGCATCTCTGAAGAGCGGGGACCCATTGTATCCCTACGCCATATGTTGCTCATCAAGTATTCAGCCGCCGGAGTATTCTCAAAGGCTTTGTTCTGGGAAAGTGGCTGCTCAGGGCAGGATAAAGCTGTCTGCTTGGAAATGGGGAGCCCCTGAGGGGGAAAGAGGGAGGCAGTGAGGGAACAGTGACCTAGGGAATTCAAACAAACTATCTGTGCTACAGAGTTTTTCTTTTTAAATTTTAGTTTGTGTGGAACATCCCGTCAGGGTCTGAACAGGTCCGGCACAATCTATCCATGGGGCAATCGACTGGAGGAAGGTAGCGCCATCCTGACTGGGAGCACCGGATGGATGCTTGAGCGACTGGTCCGTCCACTCATCTGACAAATGTTATGGAGTCTTCTGTTCTTGGCAGACATGAAGACGGCACCATTCGTGACTCCCAGAATCTATGTACTTACCGATGCCAAGCTTTCCGTTTTACTTCATAAAGTCTCAATCGAGTTCATCTTTGTTATCCATAGATTTTGCATTTCTGCATTGGCCTCCCTGACAACACTGACTTGTAATGCTGGAGTGAACACTCCCCGTGCTTGCAAGGCTGTCTGTGGCCGTGTGCGGGACCTGACAGTTTCCCTGCTGGCAGCAGAGGGACCCCCGCTTCTGCCACTGACGTACAGCACCCACAGGGGCCGAAGCATCCTCTCTGTAGCCTGTTGGCCGCCGTGTCGTTGGCGTTGCTGTGCTCTTGGAGGGTTATTTCACAGTGCTGAAGTGTTCCCCAATGCGCTCAAGAACAAGAAGGCTGCAGCATGAGGCCGTGTGTTCCTCTTGCCAACACCCGGGCATGCGCACTGTGGAGACAAGGACGGCAGAGCGCGGGTCTCTGTGTCACGGTTACCCTGCAGGTGCAGGGGGCGGGCTCATTTTTTTTTTTAATTTTTAATAGTTTAAATTTAATTTCCGTGGCCTTTCTGAGAAGCCCTTGTCGTTAGCTGATTAAAACTTGTATCTGAAATACTCTTTTTTCTAAGTAGAAACAGTGTTTTAGGGTTTTTGAGCCAGCTGACTGACTAAGCAAAATGGTACCATTAGAGTCTTCAGTTTAGCTTAGAAGGTTGGTTAAGGTCCTGAGTGTTCTCTGAACTTGAGGTCCCCACTGTGAACTCTGTTTCCAGCACTCTTCCTGGCTCCTTGTCGGTATGGGTCCTCCATCAGGCACATCCCGCCTGCTGGCAATGACGGTTGGTCCTCTGGTGGTCGGGCTCCTCTCAGGAGCTCATAGGCAAAGGCACTTTCAATGGAAAGAGGGTCCATGTCTTCAGGGCCCAGACACCCGCCCTGCAGCCCTGAGGTTCCTCCTTCCCTGGCCCTGAGCAAGTCCAGCTCAGGCCACTGGCTTTCAGGGTGTCACAGTTCCGACACAGACTGCTGATGATCGCTGGGGATGTGTGCTGGCTCTGTGGTGACCTTGGAATGCTTTCATGGGCGAAGCAGCAAAACTTCCTCTTCCCACACTGGCTAGCTGACCTGTGACCACATTAGGGTCAGCAGGACTGTGTGTCCAAAGTGCACGCAACCAGGCCCCAGCCAGCAGGCGTGCCGGGGGGGATGCTGACCTGCACAGCTGAGCAATGAGAGCAGTGTCTGATTGTTCTTAGCAGCCCGCCCCCTGCACCTGCAGAGTAACAGTGACACAGAGACCCGCGCTCTGCCGTCCTTGTCTCCACAGTGCACACGTCCAGGCGTTGGCAAGAGGATTTTTTTCTGCTTTTTGTGAACCGGAAATATTTCATCCTCTTGCACCAGATAATCAAAAGGTATTCCACGTCTCCATTCCCCAGGAACTACCTGAGACCAGCACCTTCAGGGGAGAAACTTTGCTCATCAACAAGTCACGCAACAACAACAATAAAGATGGGGCGCAGCTCAGACCCAGATGTAGGTTTTGATGCAGTTGCATTTGACCGTCCATGGCAACATGGTGACTGATGGTATGGAAGCCATCCTGTTGGAAAATCAGATGAACCAGGAACAGATCAAGCCCTGGTGCAGTTTTAGTTTTTCATTTTTCCAAATTAGTATAGCCCCTACATATTCACGAAGTGATATTACAAGTAATGAAAACTTGTAACTTTTTCTCACGTTATTAAGAAGTCTGTACTATTGACAGAGCCAAAAAAGGATGGACGTGATTGGTTTGAACACAAGACCAGATGTGGGGACATGATGTGGTTAAATAAACAGTGACTGACATCACCATGTTCTCCAGGGCCAACTATTTCGTTTAAAAACCCATTGCCCTTTGAGAACAATGA
The DNA here is from genome assembly GCF_030435755.1 of Ochotona princeps. NCBI lineage: Eukaryota > Metazoa > Chordata > Mammalia > Lagomorpha > Ochotonidae > Ochotona > Ochotona princeps. The sequence continues at coordinate 50,170,852 of NC_080849.1, forward strand.
CAGTGCCTGTGAGGGACACAGGATGGATTCTATAGGGCTGTGTTTGCTTTGAAATCATGTCTTTGTCTATTCATGGACTCGGGGCCGTGCTGCCAAGGTCATTCCCTGCTCCAAACAGCAGACTCTTCCAGCCCCTGACCTTGGTGTTGAATTGTTCTTTCTCTCCTTCCTTGGGGCCTTGGGAGTGATTGGGGGAACTTGTGGCTCATGCACCATCTGCTTCCAGACTGGAGGGCAGCTTCCGTCAACTTCGAATTTTGCCTAATTTTGAGCACATATGACAGTTGAGGATGCTTCTGGAAGGCTGTGCCAGGAGGTTTGGGGCAGTGGGTGAAGTGTGATCTGAAGGCAAAGCACTGAGTGACTCAGCTTTTAGAGTGTTTCTCAGTGTTCCCAGATGGCTGGGACTCTGGTTCAAAGACACCCAAAGGATCCTGGCTGTGTGCCCTGACTGGCCAGGAGGAGGTCTCTCCTTCCACTAGAGGGAGCTGTTTTGTACAAAACATTTCACCACTTGAAGTCTTTCAGACCATAACCCGGAAGTCTATTTCATTGGCCTCGCTCATGATTTTTCTAGAATAATTAAGATAACTTTCAATGATTATTTGCTTTTATTGGAAATGCAGATTTACAGAGAGAAGGAGATACAGAGAAAAAGATCTTCTGCCCGTTGATTCACTCCCCAAGGTGCCACAACAGTCAGAGCTTCGCCAATCTGAAACCAGGAGCCAGGAGCTTCTTCCTGGTCTCCCACGTGGGTGCAAGGTTCCAGGGACTTGAGCCGTCCTCGACTGCTTTCTCAGGCCACAAATAGGGAGCTAGATGGGAAGTGGAGCAGCTGGGATATAAAATGGCATCCATAGAGGATCCCAGTGGTTGTTAAGTTTAGGATTTAGCCCATAGGCTACTGTGCAGGGCCCTTACATGATTATTTCTTGAAGTGTTTTGGGTTTGAATTGTGAAAAGGCAAGTGTTTGTTTGTTTCGTGTTGTTCTTTGAAAAGAGGCTAATGGAAGGCAATTTTGTGAAAATCATGTTGACTGGGAAAAGTTGCACTAATTCAAGAATGCAGGATGAAACCCAAAAATGCTTTTACTGTACCTCCATTGCTAATAATTATGGGGTTGGACCAAAGATAGTAGAGGAGGCTCCCGACAATGAAGTCACAACTCCGACATGAAATCAGAACGTCACCTTGACATGTAAGAGCGTGAAGAGCTTATTTTCTATGTAAGTGATACAATCTTGAGAATTCTAGAGCCTCTGAAAGAATTTTCTTTGTAGTATCATTCAAGAATAGCATCAGTCCCTCTGCTTATGTGACCAATAATGATGCAACAGAAATGCTTTTAATTATTTTTATCGATAAGGAAGATGACGGTTATGCCCTAATTAGATTCTTGTCAACATACTCATCACATCCCCAAACTTTATTGGAAATTGTCCAAGTCAAAGTTTTGGCTATAAAGAAATACCAGTAGGAAATGAAATCAGCATATGAGAAAGGGACCTGCAATCCTACATTCACAACAGCACCATCTATAACAGCAAAGATGTGGAAACAAGCCAGATGCCTGTCAAAAACGGAGTGGGTAAAGAAAATGTGCTACATCCACTCTGTGGAATACTACTCAGCGATTAAAAGGAATGAAATTCTACCGTTTGCAACCAAATGGTCCCAATCTGAGACCATAATACTCAGTGAACTGAATCAATCCTCAAAGAGCAAATATCACATATTCTCTCTGCAGCTTTCATGCAATATACAAAATCAATAGCCCTTTCGATACTGCTTTTGCTACATCTCAGGGGAATTGATATTTTTGTTATTATTTTTGTTCACTCAAAAACATTTTTTTCTTATTATTTACTGACTCATAGGTCGCATAGCAGCATTGTTTGCTTCAAGAAGGTTTTTGATTTTGTTTCTTATTTCTTCAGTGACACATTGATCATTCAGTAGCATGTTATTTAATTTTGGGCTGTAAGTTTTCTATTTTTTCTCCCTGTTGTTGATTTTATTTTTGTAGATTTTCATTTAAGGGGATGTAGAGTAACTTTGCAGTGTGGATTATCACACACAAACGTGAAAACGCAATGCAAAATGTGTCTCTACTCCCAAATCAAAATGGACTCCCAATGAAGCTGTTGGATGTTATCTTAACAACAGGATGCTGGACTCTCTGCCATTATACGAACAATGTCAGGCTATACTTAAAGAGCAGAATGATGGACTTTTAACTGATTATAAAGGACTATACTGCTGTAATGGCATGGGGGAATTAGGGGGTGGGGAGGGAAGGGGATTTGAAGAGCCAAGGGAAATCCCAGAGCCTAAGAAACTATCATAAAATAATAAAATAAATAAATATATTTTTTTAAAGATTTATTTTTATTACAAAGTCAGATATACAGAGAGGAGGAGAGACAGAGAGGAAGATCTTCTGTCTGATGATTCACTCCCCAAGTGAGCCGCAACAGGCCGGTGTGCGCCGATCCGATGCCAGGAACCAGGAACCTCTTCCGGGTCTCCCACGCGGGTGCAGGGTCCCAATGCATTGGGCCATCCTCAACTGTTTTCCCAGGCCACAAGCAGGGAGCTGGATGGGAACTGGAGCTGCTGGGATTAGAACCGGCGCCCATATGGGATCCCGGGGCTTTCAAGGCAAGGACTTTAGCCACTAGGCCACGCCGCCGGGCCCAATAAATATTTTTTTAAAAAAGAAATACCTGTAGGACAGCTTCACTCAACTCAAGCAATTTGCACTCTAATTTTGAGAGTATGCTGGGAAGCAATATTAACTGATAAGTGCTTTGGTTTAGTAGTTAGAGCTGCAGAGATGGCACCCTCCTACTGCTCTGTATCTAGGGAGGATGAACTTGTTCTGCTACTCGAGGAGCATCCCTGTAAATTCTGAGTTTAATTCCACAAATTACCCTTCAGCCCTTCCTTCTGGTAGGGGTTGGCCAACAGCAACTCTGCGGAAAGTGAGAGCAGGTGTGGGACATCTGGGTAGGGTCCGTGAGAGGCTCTGTGGACCATCAGGTCTCAAAGGTGTCCCAGCTCTCCCAGCTCTTACTCTCAGAATTATGTCTATTTTCTGAGCCTGCAGGGACAGGGAGGATTGGAAAAGTGGCTGTATTTTGTTTCCATAATAATACATTAGGGTGATAAATCCCTGGAGGAATCTTGACGTAGCCAGAATGCTGTTTTTGCTAGTTTTTAATCATGAGCTAGATGATGGAAAGGGGAAGTGTGTGTGTGTATAAATGTCCATTTGAAATAGATCTGCATGGGCATTTAGCCTGGAGGTGAATGCACCAACACCCCTCCTGTGCATATTTGAGTTAATTCGTGCCTCTAGCTCTAGGCTCGAGTTTGCAATTGCAGGCCTTAGAAGGCAGCAGTGATGACTCAAGCTAACTGCATTTCCGCCACCTTGGAAACCTGGGTAGGGTCCCCAGCTGGCTTTGACCTGGGTCTCACTCCAGGCATTTTGGAAGTGGACCAACATATGGATGTATGGATGCTCTGTCTGTCTCTTTAAATCTTTGATTGACACATAGATAGATAAAATAAATTCAACCTGAAGAAGTGGACTAGGTAGTCCAAGAGAATGATCTAGGGGACAATAAGACAGTGAGGAGAATTACGAAACATTTGCTTGAATGCTGGAAGGAAGTCTTGACCTAGAACTCGCGTCTCCTCCAGGGAACATAGCGAATACTCCCCACAGCAGGTTGATTTGGGAATAAATCTGTTTAAGCAATGTCTCTAATACCCTGGAGCGTGGCCCAGCCTTTTGTTTCTCTTCAGCTTCCAGAATGTTCCATTTGTCTGCTTGAGTGTGAGCTTGTATAAAAAGTGTGCCATCATCTCTAGCACACAGCTGTGTCTGTGTGCAAGCAGATAACGCTGTTGAAAATCGTCCAGGATCGCACACAGTGTGAGGGTGCTTTAAGAAAAGTTCATGAACAGAAACTGTAAGGCTAAGTTTATTACTATGTCAGCATTTTTTAAAAACATGCGTATGAGTGGCCTTCACAAAACCCAAGTGAAATGAAATGTTAAAATTTCAGCTCTTGGGTCCTGCGTGGTGGCCTAGCTGGGCTAAAGTTCTTGCCTTGAATGCACTGGGATCCCACATGAATGCTGCTTCTAATCCCAGCAGCCCCACTTCCCATCCAGCTCCCTGCCTGTGGCCTGGGAAAGCAGTTAAGGACGGCCCAAAGCCTTGGGACCCTGCACCTGCGTGGGAGACCCAGAAGAAGCTCCTGGCTCCTGGCTTGAGATTGGTGCAGCACTGACTGTTGCGGTCACTTGAGGAGTGAATCATCCGACAGAAGATCTTCCTCTCTGTATATCTGACTTTGCAATAAAATAAATAAATCTTTAAAAAAGGGAAAGATTCCAGCTCTTTTTTTTTTTCTTTTGGAACTAAAAGAAGCTACACTTCCAATTGCGTTTTCTCATGAACTTTCTGGAGTGCCTTGTATAGATAGTACCAATTCTTCCCTTTCTCTTTTTTTCCATCCCTTCTTTTATTTCCTCTTTTGTCTCCTTTTTATCAAGAGATTTTACAGATAGAATGATGCTGATTATTTATGCTTATTTTGTAAGTTAAATATACCATAAGCAACATCTTTGGCTCATTTTTTTTCTCCTAAGGACAAATTCAACACCCAGCTACTCATGACCAGTCAAAACAATGGTGATTTGAAAGTCAAGATTCTAACTTGGAAGAAATGGAAAAATCAAATATGACCTTTAGATTTACTCAAACCACTTCAGGCTGTGGCTCATTAACACACAGATTAAATGGAGCTGACAATTCTTTATTTATGTATTCATTCCTATTTACATATTGCCAATGAATAGATTGGGATGTGAAGTTACGTGACACCTATCACACAAGGGCTGGGTGGGCCTTGAGCCTGGCAGTGAAGTGCCAGCACCTCCCCCTGGAGTACGTTTCATGACTCTGGGGGCACCTTTCTATTAACACAGATCCTGGAAGTCAGCAGTTACGGCTTGACTCATCTAGATCATGCCTAGAGTCAGTTCCAACAGACAAGTCACAGGAGTCGAGTTCTGACGCAGTGCTCCGTCCTGGCCACCGTGCTGTGTGTGCCTGCACCTTGTGAGCGTCCGGAGGCCATAATGTGTTCTGTCTTCACTCAGGGAGAGTGCATAAGCGGTAAGGAGACCCAGACCCCAATGGGTCTTGGAAGACGGTGTCTGAGCCAAAGAAATTGCATGGGATCTAAAACTTGGATTGGATGGAAATTTTTAACTAAGGGCCTCTTCTCGCACTCAACATGGGAACGGGCATTGAGTTTGTGTATAAAATCTAGCAAAAAAAAAAAAAAAAAAAAAAAAAAAACATAGAAATCAGGTTGCCCAGCTAATCAGTTTGAAGGCTTATGGCTTTTTCCTGCATGGAACTTACATGATCCAAACAGAGCTTGATGAATTACATACGAGTAGGTGATGTGATTTCAGAGTGGTCTGTGTGGCTGGGATCTTAGCAAAAGAGGAGAACCTTATAGGTACTGTTCACTCGAGTCTTCAGAGGCCACACAGAGCATCTTTCACATTTTGAAATGCCGTGAAAACATTTTTTTAAAATTAGGTGTGATATTGTCTCTCTTACCTAACATCTCACCTGGACTTATATATCTATTTATTTCATTATACTTAGAAGTTCAGGTACGAACATCAAAACGCTCCTGAAAAAATAAATTGTATTTAGGTGAAGCATTTAGGTTGACAGGTAAGGCGCCACTTGAGTTGTCCACTTCTTAACTGCAATACCTAAATTTTACATCTGCTTTTTCTTCCTGTCGCCAGCTTCTTGCTAATTTAGGCAACAGTGATGGCAAGAGGTTGGGTTCTGGTGCCCAAATAGGAGGCCTGAATTGGGTGCTTGGGGGCCTGATACAGGTCTGGCCCATCTGTGTTTAATTTTGGTGGATAATGAACATCCAGGCAGTGAACCAGCAGATGGGAGACCGCTGTCTGTTTTCCCATGTCTCTGCCTTTGAAACAAATAATCTCAAAAATTAAAAAACTTGAAATCTAAATGCAGTTTTTCAAAATACATATTTTCCTCAAAGTTACTGAAGGCCCTGTGTATTTGAACTCACACATATGTGTATAGACATACACACACACGGTACGAGTACACTCAGATTCTTAGCTGGAGTTTTATTTGGGTAAGTGGTTATGGCTTGGAGAATGTCAAAACATTTAAATTGAAATTAGTTGCAAATGTCATTGAAATGTTTAATTCATCTCTATGGTGCCTGGGAAGTTACTAGCTCCAGCTATCCCCAGGTCTCCAGCACAGATCTCCAACAGAGGCACGATTCTCCCTCTTTCTTCAGGCAGGAGTCACATCCAGCGCACAGCAGGTGACTAGCCCACCGCCTCCCAAGCATCTCTGCGCAAAGAAGTCTTCTGGAAGGAGAATTGGCAATGGGGAGAATCCTCTGGGACACTGAGGAAAGAACCTGTTTCTTTCTGCGGATTCCCTCCTCTCCCAGTTAATAATCTCTCTTTTGTGAACCCATCTAGGACATTAAGGCTGTCCTTCGCAATTGGGGGGTCACAGTCCGTCCCTAAGTGCTCCACATTCATTTCAGACGTGTTGTTTATTTCTCCTAGATTGTACTGATCTTTTTATTCTAACCACCATCATAGAACACAGAGGGTCCAAAAATTGCTTAGTGTGACCGGTTTGCAAATCAATGCATCATCAATAAAAGGTTTCACTTCTTCCTATTCTCATACATCCTTTATTGGAATAGGAAATCGCTGTGCTAAATATATACCTTAACTGTGCTAAGTGACACAAAATGAATCCTGCATTGAACTTCTCTGTTTCTATATAATAGAGGCCAGGGATGGCTAGAAGACAGCTGTGTGTTCCACTGATGAAGATGTCAGTGCGCATGCCCACATCCTACAGAGACGTGCCTGGGTTTGATCTCGGGCTCCAGCCCCTGGCTGCAGCTTCCTGCTGGGGTCAGCCTGATGAGGCAGCGGTGATGGCTCGAGTGGCTGGACCCCTCTATACACAGCTGACCCAGATCGCCTTCCAGGCTCCCAGCTAGATGTATATTCTCACATTTTAAGCATTTGGGGAGTAAAGCAAAAGATAAGAGTATTTGTTTTCTCTCTCTCCCTTATTCCTAGCTCTCTCTCTCTCTCTTTCCTTCTCTCTGTCTCAGCCAGATACACTGGCAATCTTGGAAGTGGGTCTCCTGTAAAGGGCCTCTTGCATGTCCCCTGTTGGTCACCATAGATTACCCTGGACTGGCCCCAGTGTCTGCCCACAAGAAGGCCACTGCCAGATTTGGTCGCTTGAACTTAGAACCATGAGCTAAACATAAGGCTCTTTTCTTCACAAAGTATACATTCCTCTGCATTTTGTTACCAGCAACAGAAAACAGACTGCGAATTGCCTGGTGGACAGCTGAGTCACAGTTACCATTTGCTGCTTCTGAGGGGAGGCATGCAAAGACATTGAGAGGCCTGTTTTATCAGGAGTGTCCGTATCTGTAAATGTATGTTGCACCTGCTTAGCCCAGCTTTCCAGGGCTGTCCATACCCCCTTTGGACATTTTTCAGGAAAGCAAAGTGAGTTTTGATTCATTCCAGAGGGTTGTTTATTTTCTGACAGTGAGTCTTCAAGCTCCCATCTGTGCGGTACCTGCAAAAGCCGGCTGTTGGAAATCCACTCTGGGGAAATGTGGTGTCAGCTCCCCTCAGTGGCATGCCCACTGGTCACAAGGGACGTGTTTTCTGAAGTGAATAAGCTTGCCATGCCATGGAGACCTGGAGTCGCTCCTGTTTTGTGCCACACAGAAGAAATATCTTTACTTCCCTCCTGCCTTGTTTCCAGTGTTTGTGGAAAGGGAGTCTGCCTGCCAGCAGGAAGCTGCAATTTGGGAACACATTATAAACGGTTTTAAAATAATTAAAATTATGCCAGCATTTTCTTTCTAAGCACAAGAGAAGCCTGTGTGTTTGTCTCAGAGCCACTAACGGGTAAGATGAGCAAAGCAGGTGGAAATAATCCAGCAAAATGGAACATTGCATTCAATCAATAGGCATTGCACCTCCTCATTCATTTGCAGCAGAGAAAATGCTATTTCTCCTGTTTGAGTTATAATGTAGTAAAATGAAACTTAAGATTTAAGAAAAACATTAAGTAGAATGAGAGAAATGCCATGTGCAACACTTGTGATGGTCCCCGGCTGAGGCTGCAGCCGGGAGCTGGGAACTCCAACCAGATCTCCCACATGCGAGTCAGGAACCCAGATCCGGAAGGGTTCACCACTGCCTGCCAGGCTCTGAGTCAGCAGGAAGGAGGATTCAGAAGCTTGGGGTGAGTGTTGAATCCTGCACTCATAGGTGGGCATCCTAACTAGTACCCCGACCACTGCTCTACGCTCGCATCCCCAATCACACTTTGCGCTGCATGCAATATTTCAAGGAGAGCTCGGCAGAAGATGAACATTCTGGAAAAGTGTCCTAGACTAGGATGGCACCAGATTGTTCTGGAAATTTACATCAAAGGCATTGGGTAAGAAGATGCCACTCCAAAAAAAATGAGCCCTGCCAAAACTTTTTGTTTTTAAAATGAGTCTGTATAAAAAAAAAAAAGGCTGAGTGGTCTGGGCGGTGGCTCGTGTCACTATGATGGGGTGGAGACGTGTTCACTGCATGGAGTCACAGGGATGGAGTAGATGTTGGCTTTGGTTGTGATTAAGAGCAAACTACTGCCTAGGCAGGCCACATTCACTCTTACAGCTCTGCAATAAGAATAGAACAGCTTCATAAAGCTAAGCCTGAGTCTATAATTGTGAAAACCAAGATCCAGGGCAGTTCATAATATCTTTTGTCATCCTCATGAAGACTCATGGATGAAGGTGTCCAGAATGGGGTCAGAGAGTTCATTGAAAAAACAAAACTACAGCAACACTTTTGGGAACAGAAGTGCACTGTGTTGAAGACTAATGACCCAGTGAGCTTGGTTAAGTGACCCAAGCATCAAAGGAACCTGTGGGTAAAGAAGAAGCTTTCATTTCAAAACCTTGTGTGTCAGCCCCTGGAGCACTCCCAAAGCTGGGTGCTCCCTGGGTGGTGGTGGTGGGTTACTCAGGGACTGTGGGATGCTTAAGATTCCTATTGTGCAGCTGCCTTGAGGTGGAAAATAAAAAGCAGTGTGTTTTGAAAGTGATACCAGTTTGGTGAACTCCAGGAGGGACATCTGTAATCTCTGTAGGAGACATGAGAAAGCGTTACTCTTCTCTGGATCATTTTTCTGTTCTAGAAAGGAAACAGTTTTCCCTTAACTGCTGGCATTCCTGTTAAGCCAGTGTTGATGTGCTGATCCTGGAAAGAGGTCAGCAGGTGGTTAAGAGGTAAACCCTGGAACGCTGCCCCGTGGGAGGATGTGTATGTGTGTCTCCCTCAGCATTCATTCCCATCCGACTGGTGGCACCTAGAACTGGGAGGCAGGAAGTTCTGGACTGTTGGTCGATTTGTGGTGGTGCATTGGCTTTCTACTTGAACATGGTTTAAGAGTTCCACATTTTCTTTGTCAATCACTTTATTGTCATCACGTGTTCATGCAAAAATTTGCTGGGACTATAGTGCGGAGTAGTTCTGATGTTGTCAAAAACAGAAATATCTCATCCCACTGGTTTTCAAGCTGTATCTTTTGTGACTGATTATCTTTGCTGAAAGATGAGATCTCAAAGGGGCTTAGAATCTTGAGCCTACCCCTGAAGTCTACCTGAGGCAGCACATTTTTTTAAATCTATTTTATTGTATTGTTGTTGACAATCTTTACATAGTTAATTACAGTTAAAAAAAAAAAGGTTCGGGGGTGTAGGGAAGTGGGTAAGACTATTATGTCCATATTGTTTCCATCATGTATCTGAGGTAAAGGGGGATATTGAGGGAGAAGCCCCACCCGTTTTCCCACCCACCCCAAGTCCCGGATGTGGGGCATGCTCTGAGATATTTGCTCGAGTGGTGTTAATAGTTCTCCAGTTATGAGTCGCTGCCAGTTTCGCTCGATGAGGTCGTCCACTGATTGATATGGTCCATTATAAAGTCTCTGTTTGCCCCATATTTCGCTGCCAACATATAGCTGAGATGAATGAATGACCTGTTCTGTCTTCTGTCTTTTCTTGATTAGAGTTCTGAGTCCAGCAGTTCGATTGGGGAGATCTCCAAAGAAACTTTGAGGTATTCCCAGACTAGTTTCTTGTATGTTCTAGCAAGCACAGGGCCCAGCACAGTCCATCACCCCGATCAGCTGGTGGTTTCAATTGCTGGGTTGGTTCTGTTTTCGGTCCCGAGTTGCACTGGAACCAATGGGTGTTGCAGTCCAGTCTGGTTCGGCCCTTATATCAACCAGTGGGAGCTGCAGCCTAGTCGGGGCGACCCACAATAACCCCCATCAGGCCCGCCCCCTACCCTGGTTTGCCAGTATGTGTAGCAGAAGACCAGTCTGTCCCCCATCCCATTGGGCTCTTGTACTTGTCAATGGGTATTAAAGCTTAGTTCTAACCAACTCAACCATCCAGCTCTCACGGATGTTGTTGAGTGCCTCTCTATCTAGCCATCCCAGCCCCCGTCCTAGTTTTCATGCCCTCCCACGGGAATAGTGACCCAAGAAGGGGGAACCCACTTTTTCCCTCCCAGGTCTCTCTGTCCCGGTTTATGCACTCTTTAGGTGGTTCTGTGATTTGACTTGACAGAATTAGTCCCCAGTGCCAGCTTCTGCCAGCTGATGCTGCGGCTATGCCCAAACATCCCTCACCCGCTCTAATTTATGCTTGCACCCATAGGGATAATCAGCCCAGACTGGCTTTTCCTTGAACTAGTCCACATGCAGCGCACAGGTGTTGTAGCCTTGCTTACTCTGTTCTGTCTCTATCCCAGCCCACGCTCTCCAGTGGGAGTAGCTGTCTGGTGAGGGGACCAGCTCCTTAATCCCCCCGCCAGTTCGAGGCAGCACATTTTAACATACTTTTATGTGAATCTTCTTTCTCTAGGACTTTGAAACACTGGTTGAGGTTAGCAGAGGTGTTACAACAACCCAGAATCACTTGGAATATCATAGTAACCGTGAAAAATGAGAAATTTTAAAATTCCAAAAGATTCCTGAGTCTAATTTCTAAAATTTTAAACAACATTTTAAACTTCACAGATTCATCTCAAACTTTTCTTTCAAGCTGTTAGTTTTGTCACTTAGTTTATTGGTATTCCTGGCAATGAGTTGTTAAGTGTTCTGTGAAATAGTGTTATGCACTGTCTAAAGACTTACCTTGTGAGTTCAAGCAGCTGAGTCCCTTTATGTTCGGCCTGTTCATTGAAGCAGTTGGCTCAAAGTGCACCCGAATCTAAAGCCATGGTTTGATGTAAGTGCTCATGAGCTTATATTCTTAAAGATAATTGTTGGCCCACTGACAGCTGTACAAATTCTGTATTACGTAGAGGTCAGGTTGTTCATAAAAATGTATTTTCACAAAAAAGCATTAGAAGTGGCTTAGAGGATATTCATCCTCTTGATGATGCTACATCTGTCATTGTGTGTCTGTACACTTTCTCACACGTACACACACATGTGTAGGGATATGTTTCTGTTGCAAACAGTAGCCATTGAAAATGGAAAGAGATTTTATAATTGCTTAGAAGCGACTTCCCTTTGGAAGGGACACAGTGCTACTCCTTTTTTTTTTTTTATTGTAAAGTCAGATATAAAGAGAGGAGAAGAGACAGGAAAATCTTGGATCTTGGAAAGAGGTCAGCAGGTGGTTAAGAGGTAAACCCTGGAGCGCTGCCCCGTGGGAGGATGTGTATGTGTGTCTCCCTCAGCATTCATTCCCATCCGACTGGTGGCACCTGGAACTGGGAGGCAGGAAGTTCTGGACTGTTGGTCGACTTGTGGTCGACTCCCTAAACGGCTGCAGTGGTTGGAGCTGAGCCGATCAAAATCCAGGATCCCAGAGCCTCCTCTGGGTCTCCCAAGCCGGTGCAGGATCCCGAGGCTCTGGGCCATCCTCGACTGCTTTCCCAGGCCAAAAGCAGGGAGCTGGATGGGAAGCAGGGCTGCTGGGATTAGAACTGGTGCCCATATGGGATCCCGGCGCATTCAGGGCAAGGTGAGGACTTTAGCCACTAGGCTGCCGTGCTGGGCCCAGTGGTACTCTTTATACAGTTAAATCACACTTAACAACAGGGATGCTTTCTGAGGAATGCATCGTTGGGTCATTTCATCATCATAGAAACAACACAGAGCCTACTTAGGACGTAAGAAGGCCGTGGCATTGGTAGACGATGTACCCTGATGGGCTCCTCATCAGGCATGTGGTCTGTCATTGACCAAAGCGTTTTCAGAGGCTGCAAAAACCATTCCAGATGTGTTTATATGTGTTTCTTGTCATCTTAAAACCATGATAATTCCTGACTCTGGTCCACATGGCAGTCAGAGCACCTAAGATGTCTCAGCTTCCAAGGGACAGTCCAAGGCACCATACTCTGAGAAAGCCAGGCTGAAATTCAGCTAGCATTTATTCCCAGGTGGGGTAGGAGCGTAATGGGCAGATGCTGTTACTTTCTGTCTACAGACATGGAAATGAATGGCTGGCAGTGGAGTAAATGGCATTTGTCCCTTTGCAGAAATCTCTGTAGTCTCATTACAAGCCCATTGAGCTTCATTTGTTCAACCTGTCGCCCATCCTCCGTCCTGAAGGCCGTGCTGGAGGCCTACGGCTCAGCGATGGACCTAGGACAAGCACTGCACTCATTTGGGCTACATTCCTGCTCTTCCCCGAGGCAGCTCACTTTGTAAGTTTGTTAGTAACAGGTATTGAGTTTGTAGACTCTCCTTCAGCACGCGTCAGATCCCCCGAACGACAGCTCCCGGTGTTGTCCCTATCACCGTGGTCCCCCGAAGCAGCCACAGATCTGGATTTCAGAAAGAGGAGAGAAGAGAACGTGAGAGATGTGGATGAACTTGGCTTGTGTCTTCTGTCTTGGAAATGTGATGATGGAAACAGAATAGTCTGCCTGTGCAGCCAAATGTCTTAAATACAAGAAAATAGTCCCACGGATGAAATCAGTCTCCCGCCTGGAGCTTGGTCCTCCCCTGTGCTCCCCATCCCACATCCTGATGCTTCTGTTCCCAACCTGTTTGCAAAGTCCACAGCATCCACTTCGAACACAGCGACTCAAGGGCTTCATCTAACTCACCTGGAAGCCTCCAGAACCCAGCTGCAGTGATTCTCGAAGTGCTGGTTCTGAGCAGATGGTGTCTGCAGCAAGCTGTGGTCATACAACCTGAATATGACTCCTGGGTGAATTATAAGCATGTGAAAAGAGCACAATTTTAATACCACCTCTGTGAAGGCTATTAAAATGGCAAAATTATGTAATCTCCAGCACTGTGATATTCAGTTATTTTTTAACATTCTTTATATATTATTTTAGCTAAATTAAAATTATAACAATATTCCTATTATTTTCTGGTTGTTGCTAAAGGATCAAACTATTGTAATAATATGGGGGAAGTGGCGGAGGGAGAATGAGGAGGGAGGAAGGGAAGGAGGATGAATCCCTATACCTACAAAACTACATCATGGAAAATAATAACAATGAAAAATACCAAAGTGTAAGAATAGAGACTGAATGACAGCCATTAAGGTTGCCATATTGTTTCAGGACGGAGAACAGATGTTGAGCAAGGAAAGTGGCCATGACTGAATCACAAGGATGCCTCGTGCTATTGAAACAATGGAGGGAAGGCCTTGAGACCATAGGAGAGGGGGAGGAAGAGGTCTAACTTCTTAGGGCCAGATTTGGCCTTTCCAACCAAGCAACAAGAACAAGGCAAGAAGGACAGAGGTGGGGAGAGTGAGAGAAACCTCAAGGCCAAAGGAACAGCATGTTATACTCAATTTTGACTTTTTAAATGTGTCTTTTGCTTTCCTGGACACTTGATAAATTATATATGCAGCAGGCATTTGGTGATGAAAATGTAGCCTGGAATGCCTACGTCTCATATTGGAGCGCCTGGATCTCAGTTCCTGCTCCCGTTCTGATGCCTTTGCAATGCCTTGCGAACACACACTATGCAAAGCAGAAGATGCTGGCCAACCTTGCCTCCTTCCACTCAGCTGCGAGAGCCGGACTGGGTCTCCAGCTCCCATGGTTGCAGACATTTCGGGAGTAAACCAGTGGGTGAGAATCTCGCTGTATTTTGAACCTCTCAAATAGATCAAATGTAAAAATATGTTAAAATGTCTTTTACATATGTATAGGTTATGATTGAATGACTTCATACATATGTGCGATACCTAGTGATCAAGTCAGGTTAATCAGAATTTTCATTTCCTCAAACATTTTTTGCTTTTTTGCTGTCTTGAACCTTCCAACTCATTTCTTCTGGCTCTTTATCAAATGTATACTAAATTATTGTGACTTCCTGTGCTGTGTGACTCTGGAACTTCCTCCCCCGTCTGTAGTTTGCCACCTGTTCTCCAGAGCTCTTCCTTTCTCCCCACTCCTCTCACCAGCCTCTGCTCTGCACCAGTCTTCACTCTTCTGTCATAAAATCACCTATTTCAGCTCCCGCACTTGAGTGAGAACATGTGGGATTTGTCTTGCCGTGCCTGGCTTATCTCATTTAGCGTCATGCCCTCCAGTTCCTCGCATGTTGCTGACAGTGGCAGGATTTCATTCATGTTTACGGACTGTAGGCTTTATTCCGAGTGCGGCAGGGCCATGGGACGTTTGTGAGTGGGAGAACAGCTGGTCAGAGCTGCTGCTTTTTAAAAGTCCTTTTAGGTCTATCTGAGGACAAAGTGGCAGGTGGAAGCTTTAGAAGTGAGTTGGGGGCAAGAAAGAGACACATTTTCAAAATCCTATATTGTAGGAAAAATCTATCGGACTTAAAGATGGATTTGAGGGAAATATGGCAGGGAAGGCTTGAGATGAATTAAAGGGAAGTCACTGGTTTCCACTTCAGCATCTGGCATGGAGGTGGGGATGAGAGATAGGGCACACACTTACTGAAATGAGGGGGTTCAGTGGGTGGGGGAAAAACTGGAGCTCCATATTAGACACGACACGTTTGAGTTGGCAGGGAATCTGTCAGGTGGCTGTCATGTGAGCCAAATTCAGATATGTTCTTCAATGGAATATGAGGAAAGCCTGGTCCAAATTTTAACTGCGATGGTGAAAAAAATTAATATAATTTCCAATTGATGCCATTGCAAGCTAGCAAAAATTTCACAGCTAACAGGATGTTACCCCAACTCTTACTGAAGGAATGATAGTGTATTTTTCCATTGATATGCTCTAGATGTAAAGAATCGTAGGCCATCCTAGTTTAAATATTTTCAACTCTATTTCCTATGACAGCATACACATTCCTTGGCACAAGGAACTGAATGAATATTTGCTGAAGAAATGAACCAATAGGCCATTCTGACAGAGCCCTAAGCACAAGAGTAATCCAAATTGACAGATAGAGACTGTGCAATATTCATGCTGTCATTTGTTTATCCCTCTAGGATCCACAAAGATTTACCCATGGAAACATATGTCTCTAAAATAAAGTTTTAGTGTCCCCAAAATATTCAGTCTTGCAATGTCACGGGAAATCCGCAGGCGGGACTCAAGGATACGTTCCGTGGTGACGTAAGCCTGGCTCCATTAGGAGAAGCACAATGGCTCTTTCCTGGCAGATGAAATGACCCCAAACAGAAAAGCTCCGTTTCTTTACTGGCCTTTGGCGATGGGAGTTGTCAGTTGTAGTCTCTAGAACTCGCAGTTAGCAATGTCATCATAAGCACCATGACCGTTGGCATCTAGAACTATACATTGAACCCACCTGATTTAAAATCCCAAGTCCAAGATGTTCCAAAGCCTGAAACACGGTGAGCACTGGCCTGAGGACGCAGGGGACTATTCCACGGCGTGAAACCTGGTTCATGCACAAAATTATTAAAAAATATATATTATCAGAAATGACCTACAGGCTGTGTGTCTAAACACACATGAAACATGATTTTGGACTTAGAGGTAGGTCCCATTTCCAAGTTAGCTTGTCATGTAAATGCAAATATTCTAAAACCTGAAGACACAAATCATGCTTGGTCCCAAGGACAGGGAATAATGTGTCTGTAAGGACGTAAGAAGCTACTGCTTATCCTCTCG
Organism: Ochotona princeps; assembly: GCF_030435755.1. Lineage (NCBI taxonomy): Eukaryota > Metazoa > Chordata > Mammalia > Lagomorpha > Ochotonidae > Ochotona > Ochotona princeps. The sequence continues at coordinate 50,187,095 of NC_080849.1, forward strand.
GAGCATCTTAGTGATGCTGGGGACACACAGTCACCCCGCACGAGGCGTGGAAAATGGGTTCTCAGATACCATGTGTGAAGAACTTATCAAAGCAAAATGTGTCTGTCTAGTGTCCTTCAAAATTATTTTTAAGTCCACTCTGCTCTGTAAAGGCACCAACACACAGACACGACTCACAAATGCAAAAGCCACTTACCAAGTCATAAACTGAAATTTCAGATTGAACTGAAACTCTAAATGCTACATCAGAATCATTGGGAGTCCTGGAGTTACAGTGAATGGCTATTTTCAGTTAATGGTAATGATTTTTACATTTATTTGTTCAGCATAATTGTGAAAGAAGAACCCAAATGGGACTTAAATCTCTCTGTTCTTCCATTTGTCCATCAACCAATTACCCAAGATAGTTATTGAAATGTAATTTTCTCCAGCAGGAAAAAAAAATTTTAAGAAAAAAAATCATACAGATAAAACGTGAGGTTGACTTCTAGGTGTAACTCTCAGGCAAAGCCTGTATTATCTCAAAAATTAAATTTTAAATGATGATATCTCCTTCTCATTGTCAATTTGACTTCTCGTTTTGTTTGTTTAACCTCTTGCGCCTCATTTCCAGCGCTCCCCAGCTTGCACCCTTTGCTGTCTCATGCAGGTGATTCCTGTTTAATTTGACAGGCGCACACACACACACACACACACACACCCCTTCATCTCCCCAAGTTTTCCTTGTACTCTGAAGTCTCTTCCAATTCCATCTCCAATCCCTGTGAATTCTGACATGGACTTTACTTGGTCCAATTCTCTCTGTTTCATGTGGGTGCAGTTGAATTGCATTCATTCTTACACAGTTATCCACGAACTGCTCTGTGATATTCTGTGCATATTGCTTTATACAGTGTTCTGTGGCAGGACCACATGCAATAAAGATAAACCCTACACAGAACTTGGGGGAGGGCTCGCATCAGTCTGTGTGCTGCCATGGAAACGATCAGTTGTTTGTGCTTTTTTCTCTTTTGTGCTTCTGTGTGTTTCCTTTCCACACACATTTACCAAATGATTTTTTTTCCTTTATCTGGGAGCTGAAAATACAGAAATGAATACGGGTATTTATTTTCTAAGTCACAGTGAGTTGGGGAGACAGATAATATGAATTGATAATAGGTAAATCGAGCAGTAGAATTTTGGAGTGTGGTGAAGCAGAAGTTGAGTCTGTTGATCATTGGGAGTGCCAAGGAAAGACACAGGTGGCTCAGCAGGTGTTGGTGGGAGGGCACTCTAGGAAGAGGAAGCAGCCCATCAAGGCTGCACAACACCTGGATGTGGGCAAAGCAGTCCATGTTGAGGGCCGGCCAGTGTTTCCGAGGGCAGGATGCAACTACATCAGTGCCTGGCCCTTCATTTCCTTTCTTGCTTGCTGGTAGCTGTAAGACATGATTGTAGATGTTGGCAATGAGGATGGCATCAGGTTGTATGAAATGTTGGGGACTTAGAGCTCCTCAGGGCATTGAGAAGCAATGGCCTCCAGCACAACTCAAATCCCAAGCCTCCCAGCTGGATAACACAGAGTACATTCTCTTGGTCTTTGCTACTTTGTTCACAAGAGTTAACGTGGCGACCCCCTCCCTCTCTGTGTGACTGTGCTGAATGGCTCTGAAAGGGGCTCAGGAGGGACTCAGGAGGGGCTCAGGAGGGGCTCAGGAGGGACTCAGGAGGGGCTCAGGAGGGACTGGGAACTCCCCAGCCTGACACTGTTGCTCAGTGTAGAATTCAGAGTCAATTTGTGGGGTTCTGCTGAGCTCTTTCCTACGCTTTTAGTGAGTTGGTGAGAAATTTGGGATTCTCCATCATGGCTAGGTAGGTCTTCCTCAACTACACATGGGTAGAAGGCATGTTCTGGGGGCATTCTCTGGGAGGCTGTCATAACAGGCTCTGAGCAATCCTGTACTTGTGTCCTAAGGCTCTTCCTCATTGCAGCCATTACACAAAGAATGTCGGCAGAGAGAGCAGGAGGAGTCTGTTGCTTTCAGAAGAGAGAAGAGCAGAGGTCCTTGAGTTCTCTTGCTGAGATGCCATCTCCAGGAGGCTAGGATGAGTTTGCCAGAGTTCCATGCTCACTGGGGCTATCTTCCTGGTTTAAAGATACTCTGCACTACCCTAAATATTTTCTGTAAGAAAAAAAATCCACAACTAGTATCAGCCTTATTTACCGTAGGTTCAATTTGTGAGATTCAAAAATAGCAAGAAACAGAAATAAGGGGTCTCAAAAAAAAAAAAAAAAAGAAATAAGTTAAGGGGTCTCACAAAGTTTGTGGAATATACATATTATAAACAATCATGCAGGTCTTTCAAACTTTTCTGCACCAAAATAAACCTATCATTTAATTCCATTTCCCATCATCCTTTTGAAGCCCTCTTGTATAATGCTATATGAACTTGTGTCCCCCCCAAATTCTTATGTCAACATGTTAACCCCTATTGTGACAGCATTTGGAGGGAAGGATTTTAAAGAGGTAGTGAAGGCAGCAGGACGGCACAGCATGGGTCTCTAACCCCATAGGTCGGAGTGAGGACGATGAGACGCCTCTGTGCTGGTGTACAGAGGCAGAGCCGCGTGAGGGCACAGCGAGAAGGCAGCTGTGTGCAAGCCAGGGCGAAACCAGCCTTGGTGTCAAGTTGATCTTAATCTTTCAGCCACCCCAGCTGTGAATAAACACATTTCTGTTGTTTAGCTCTGTGCTGACAACCTAAGCACACAACTCCAATGGCAATGGGCCGCCTGTATACCCTGATCTTTTCTCACTTCATCCAAGTGTGGTGTTTGCCAGAGTTCGGCGTTTTCCTCACATCAAGGACAGGATACTGCCTTTGCCTGTGCTGCCGCGTCTGGGCCTCCCCGAGCAACAGGTGTGAGCAGGGAGGAATTGTGGTCCTAGCTCCCAGCTTCAGGGAGTGGGCCAGCGGTGGGAGCTGTGTGAGTCTCTGTCTCTCTGATCCTCTCTAGCCCTGGTTCCCATTGCATCTGTGTTTCAAGTAAATGAAATTAAAAAAAAAAAAGAAAGAAAGCAAGTTGCCATCCTAGGAACTGAGAGAACAGTAGTTATCAGAGCCTGAGGCAGGTGGAGAAAAGGGGATATGAATGAGTGCAATGTTGCAGCTAGAAGAGAGGAATAAATCCTGATCTTCCGTTGTACAGTGGGGCAACTGTGGCTAACAACACTCTATTGGAAGCTTCAATATGGCCAGAATGAAAGGACTCAAACAGTACTGTTTGAGTCAATGGAGATGCGATGCTAACTGCTTTCATCTGATCGTTGCACATACACAAGTACAAATATGTACAGTTATACATACCTATGTGTTTGTAATATGTGTCAATTAAAAACATAAAGAATTTGGAGTGGAGTCTCCTGAGGGTGGGTGCTGTCCTTACACCCTGTGGTCCCCAGCACACTGCAGACCACTGGGGTGTCTGCTGAGTGTAACAACTCATGGAGCCTTTGTGGCAGGAGAAGGGAGGAGGAGGAATTTGGGGAGAGTTACCCAGGAGTGGATGCATGTGGTCTCTCACTCGTGGCTTCACTGCAGTGTCAGCATGAGCTGTGTGCAGGACCACAAAAACGGAAGCCCCAGTTATCGGTTTTATTTAGACAGTATTTATTTATTTAGATTTTATTTGAAAATCAGGGAGAAGAGAGAGAGAGAGACAAAGATGTTTCATCTGCTTGTCTACCCCCAGATGCCACAAGAGTTGGCTTGAGCAGGCTGGAGTCAGGATCTGGAACTCAGTACAGGTCTCCCACATTAGTGGAAGGAACTCAGAGTTGAGCCATCCCTCGTGCCTCCAAGGTGTGCAGCCAGGGGTGCACTATAGGATGTGGGCATCCCGGGCACATCTGAGCCTCTATGTCAAACACTCCTTGCCCCATTCATGATGGTGACTGTGTCTCCTTGGGAACACCGGAGAGAGGCTGAAAGCCAAAGTTCTGGGGTCCTCTTGAAGTTCATCTCATTCCGAATGCTGCCATCAAGAGAGAGGTCACATGAGCTTTTATGAGAATTCCTGGAGAGTGACTCAGAAGTCATGGACGACACACAGTGCAGTGCTTGCCTACCAAGGGAACAGAGCCCTGGCCACAGACTGGAGGAGACTAACAAACAGGAAATGTGAGCGTTACAGTGGCCATGACCTGACAGATGAAAGGCCAGCAGGAAGTTCCTCCCAGGGGCTTTGCCAGCCGCTGAGTTGGGCCTTGGCACTCGCTGAGACACACACCTTGGGGAACAATGATTCACTCCTCATTGTGTGTTTGACGACAGTCACAACGTGGCCCTGGAGAACCCCACAGTTTGGATTTGTCTGCCCAGCAAATATTGGTGCTGTTCTCATGGGCACGCACCTCCACTCCAGGAAACAGGTGTTTAGGGCTTGCCCTACCAGCTCACCACCTGTATTTCATTTATTTTGTTTCAGGCTTGTGTTTGTCATCTGAATTTGTCAGTTGAAAGATAATTAGAAATCATTTAAAGTGGGAGACACAGGATAGTTGATTTCTTATAAGACAATGAATTTCCAGTGTTCCAAAAGCTGTTAATGATGAGGCCTTAGGTTGTGCAAGAGACTTGTATTAGTAAGACCAGTGAATTGTCTAGAAAGAAAGACCTCTCTTTGCGAAATGTGAAGTGGCATCTTCTCTGTTTCTTCAACCTAATGTCTGCTTGTACTTCGTTGTTATCAAATGGCTAGAGCCATGTCATTTGACTATCCTTAAAGCACCGCTCCACAGGTACGGGACAGTCTGCATGGTCATGCCTGCCACAGTCTTCCCCAAACCCCAAGAGAATCCTAGAATAAATACATTCATCTCTCAGGGTTTGTCTCAGGACGCAAAGAGATTCTGCAGATCAGAAAATGCCTGCATTTGCCTTTGACTTGAGCTAACCATGGGAAATAATGGTACACCAGTGCCCAGCGACTGGAAGCCAAGAAGAAATGCCACTGAGGGTGATGGTGTGTTGGCCTCTGTGCAGTCAGCTAGTGCAGGAGCTCTGCTGGTCGCTGAAAGGCGTTCCAGATGTTAGGGGATCCAGCAGACAGAGGAGTGCCAAGGTCAGAGAACACAAATGTTGAGGTTGCATAAATCATAATTGCAAATCTTTTTTTGGCTTCATCTTTTCAAAGTGATCTTTTCTACCTTGCCTTTTATTTTATTAATTATTGTGCATTATGTGACAGTTTCATAGGCTCTGGGAATCCCCCCCCTCCCCTCCCCCCTGGTGGCTTCCTCCACCTTGATGCAGTATTACAGTTCAAATTCAATCAAGATTCTTTCCTTGCAAACATATACCAAACATGGACTCCAGCTACGTATTGTCCAGATGGGTTGAACAGTTTCTTGGGGAGACCATTTCTGGTCTGAAGTTAGAGCTGGTAGAATATCATCCCAGTCAATTAAGAGTCCCAATGTAGCATCAACAGCAATTTGCAATATTATGGAATTGACATGATTTTGAGTAACCAGTATCTACATTGCCTTTTGTTGCAGGGGTAAGAAGTGTGTGTGTGTGTGTGTGTGTGTGTGTGTGTGTCCTGCACAGGTGTCGGGAACACAGCTACTTGAGCCGTTGTCGCTGCCTGCTGCGATATGAGTCAGCAGTCAGGAGCTGGGGTGGGATGCAGACCTCTCAGCCAGGATGCTGACCTCCAGGACCATCCCTGTCTTTAAACTTTCTTCTTTTCTTAATTATTTATTTTTATTGGAAAGTCAGATATACAGAGAGGGGGATCTTCCGTCCATTGATTCACTCCCCAAGCAGCTGCAACAGCCAGCACTGAGCCAATCCGAAGCCAGGAGCCAGGAGCTTCTTCTGGGTCTGCCATGCGGATGCAAGATCCCAAGGCTTTGGGCCGTCCTCGACTGCTTTCCCAGGCCACAAGCAGGGAGCTGGATGGGAAGTGGAGCTGCCGGGATTAGAACCGGCGCCCATATGGGATCCTGGTGCATTCAAGGTGAGGACTTTAGCCACTAGGCTATTCTGCTGGGCCCTAAAGTTTCTCATTTTCTTTCATGACCATTACTAGCCTGAGAACATATGATGTCTGCTTAAACATATCCAGTCATATAAGGACATATGACAAGGCAGTAGAGAGAAGGTCGTAACAGCAGCTGACAAGAATGAAGAGATGTGCTTTCTCAGTTGATGATCCTAAGAAGAAAAAATAAATAAATGTGTAAAACTTGTAGACATGTGGGAAAAAAAAACCTAGAAAACAATAGTACTTTAGTGATTGTACATTATAGCCTTTAATTTTTCCAATTAAAAAAGATTTTGCGGATACCTTGTGTCTGTTCTTAAACCTTGATTTTTTGTTATGTCCAGGACTTGATTCATAATCGTAGATGCTTTATCCCCTTTCTCCTTGAATTAACATCTGTTTAAGCAAATCACCTATTACTTCGTTTGTATCATCTAACTGTATTTCTCTGGTCTCCTGTTGGTTAAACACCTTGACTCCTACCCATCCCGCATTCCCTTTGCAGGTGTTCTCAGCTCTTGGGGTCCCTGGTTGTCTGTGTTTTGCTGATCTCCTCAAGGTCCTTCCATTGCCTTGCACCTGCCTCTCATCCTGCTTCCCCCACAGCATTCATCCCCCCAGTTATTGCTGGGCCCACCTTATCTCTTCTACCTTGCACACCTTCCCATTGCATGGCCCTCCTCCGCTGTGCTCACCTCTGCTCGCCCATGTGCCATCCCTAATTCAGTTGCTCTTCTGTGCGCGTACAGCTTCGTGCTAGAGGAGCCCTGGCGTCCCCCCAGCTACAGTCCTGACCGCACTGGCTACACTGTGGCATGAAGTAAGGCTACCAAAACTCTTGTTGTAGGTTTAGTTTTGTGAAATAATGTGGAAAGAGAGATCAAAGTGACTGGTAGAGGTAAGGACAGAAAGCAAGTGCAGAGAAAAGGACCGAGGATGAATTCATCAAATCTGCCTGACACTGTTTCTTACTGGGACAGACTTGATTTTCAGTCAAGGAAGCGGGGATTGAAATTCAAAAACACTGCAGGAGTAGTTGGAGAGTTTCTATTTCCCCAAATAATATTTGCACTAGGTATGTGTGTGCATATGATTAGTCCTTTTTTTAAGATTTATTTTTTTATTGGAAAGACCAATATGCAGAGAGAAAGAGATACAGAGAGAAAGATTTCCTATCTGTTGGTTCACTACCCAAGTGGCCAAAACAGGGAGAGCTGAGCAGATCTGAAGACAAGAGCCTGGAGCTTCCTCTGGGTCTCCCGCATGGGTGCAGGGTCCCAAGGCTTTAGGCGGTCCTCTACTGTTTTCCCAGGCCACAAGCAGGGAGCTGGATGGGAAGTGGGGCAGCCAGGTTATGAACTGGTGCCCATATGGGATCCTGGTAGATGCAAGGTGAGGATTTAACCACTAGGTACCACACTGGACCCCATATGATTAGTTTTTATTAAAGTGTTAGGCAAAGCTCTGTGTGTGTGTGTGTGTGTGTGTGTGTGTGTGTGTGTTATTTCCTGTAAGACATTCAAACCTACCATAGTGTGCCATGCAAATCAACCTGAGGTCTTTTGTGACACTTTGATAAAGCTCTGAGGACTGCAGAACACCTTTGAGTAAGTGATCTCTGTGGTGGGACGAGCATCACCGCTGAGAACTTGGACAGTCCCAGGCAGCATTCAAGATCCTGACATACTTCTTTTAGACTTGGAGTTTCTCCTGTCATCACTTAGAGTGGTCACTTAGTTCCCAATTGAGTTACACATCAAACCGCCCAGGTGGACCACTGTTGATCCTAATGAATAGAAAGGATACATCTGATTTTTCACAATTATGGGCAGCAGCTTGTCTGTCTTCCCAGAATGTGCACAAATTACTTAAACCTGCAGATTTTCAGGTATGTGGATGACCTTGAATAAATGACTAAAGTTAATGAAATGGAAAAGACCAAATGTTTATGGACTCTTATTGTATTAAGTTACTATGACTGCTGAAATAAACTTTCACGAGCTTAGTGCCTCAGTAGACAGGTTGCTGGATAGATCAGTTGACTGATCAATGAAACTTTCATCTACTGGTTCGCTCCCCAGAGGCTCGCAGTGCCAGGGCTGAGCCAGACAAGGACCCTAAAAGAGTGGCAGGTCTTGAACGTTTGAATCAGCTCTTGCTGCCTCACAGGTATACATGATCAGAAAGCAGAGGCATTTTTCAAATCCTGGCACTCTGCACATTGCATGCCGTGTCCCTCGTGATGACTTAAACCACTATACCATAAGGCATGTCCCAGAGACCTTGTTCTTAATGCAACTTTCAGCTTTCCAAAGCTGCTTGAATTCCCTAGTTGTCAGCCTCCCATCTTCACAGCCAGCAGGAATTGCCCCGTTTTCCTCATGGCCCTACCTCTCTCTTGCCTTCATGTTGAGCTCATGAGTACCCTGCAGTTTCATGGACTAACCCTGGCTTCCCTACCCATCTCAGGAGAATCAAATTTCTCAGCTTACAGAGGTCTCTTGTCATGTGTGGTAACATACTCACTAATTCTAGGATAACAGAAATGAAGAAATAAGATTTCATCTCAAAAGTTAGAACATATGAATAAGTTAGTGATTTAAAGAATATTCTGATAATCATGTATTGCTTTTCTTAAGATTCAATTACTTAAAAGGTGGAATGACAGACAGACATCTTCCATTTGTTGGTTCTCTCCTAAAATGGTGTGATGTCGTCCAGGATGAAACCAGGTATTTGCAACTCCACCCAGGTTCGCCCCATGACAGCAGGAGCTCAGGTGATTAGCTCTTTCTCCACCGCCCTCGGAGGCATGTTAGCGGGGATCTGATGAGCAGCAGAACGCAGGGACTCAAACCTCAAACTGGTGTTGGGAGTAGCAGCCTAACTCATTTCACAGTTTCAACACCAAGGGTTATTGTTGATCACTAAGAATGCCAGTGGAGCATCCAATCAAATATGGCCTTTGTTCCAGGATAACGAATAGAGAAGGATGCTGCCTGCTTTCTGGTTTAAAGATGTTACGATTTTTATAGTCACAAAAAATGAACAGGAGTTTAAATAATCAGCTTATATCACTACCAGAGATACTTTACAGCAGTGTACAATGAAAATCAGGCAATTGCATTTAAATTGTCCACACCAGTATTTTTGCATTTGCTTTAATCAAATTGAATTAGATTTAATGAAATGTTTTTAGAATTCAAAGAACCATGACGGGATTTTCTCATTGTCTCTGAGCAGGTTAGATACCGTGCTCAACAAAATGGAAGTCCTCTAAGTGTCTAATATGCTTGGAATAAATGCTTTCTGCATTTTATTTTAAATTCACCCCTTTAGCTTGTGGAAGATTGGTACTTAAAAAAAATCCTGCTCATGAGACATTACTGGTCAATGCATTAACTCATGTTTGGATGTCATAATGGAGCACTTAAGGAAGTTAAAGGGGATGCTAATAATGATTTTTGGAAGTGCTAAGTAACAATCGCGCAAGTTAAAACACTCCTGAAAATATTTAAAATTTAAGATAGAAATCTTGCTGTATTTTATAAAAACATCAAAATAAAATTATCAGCCATATTTAAAATATAAATATCCAAGGATGCATTTATAAGGATTTATTAGCCATGGAAGAGAGGTAGTCAGACAGATCTAAATCTAAATATGTTATAAAAGGATTCAGATTAGCATGTATTTATGTTCCAATTTACATAAAATAGTTCACTCCGACGTAATACATCTAAATTGCTAAGACAGACTACTTCGGTAGTGATATTTATAACCTTCATCACGTTAAATTTTAAGACTGTTGATGATATAATTAAGAACTTTTCAGTTACCATTGTAGAAAATAAAGATCAAGTGTAAACAAATGCTATCAAATACATGTATAAATATACGAGTAACAGATTTCATCTGAAAATGAAAATACCGAAGAGACACAAAGAAACAAATTCTCTGAGTTCCTTGATCTTGCCTCCTTGAGGTGACTAGGATGTGCTGTGTGTTCCGTGTGAGCGCTGGGCTCTGGTACTTGCAGTTTAGGCACAGACCATCTCTGAGCCTCCGCGTGCTAGTGGGAGGTCAGAAATGTCCAATGCAGGGGAGCAGGAGGGACATCACACTCAGTGCATGTGAAAATGAACCTAGAATTCCAGCTGTTTCACTGGGAAGGCATTTATACACTGATACAATGATGGGGTTTTGCATTGGGCTGAACGTAGAAATGCATACAGAAAGGACAAGGACCCAAACTTCAAGGGCGTTGCTCTGTAGGACAACATATGGGCTTTGATCCACACATCTCCCTGAATATTTTTGCTTTCCCCACTTTCTCATGGCCACCTGTGTAATTTGGTGAGCTTTTCAAAGGGAACAGGGTTAAAAAAACAAAAGAGGAGTGAATCAGGTAAACACCCCTTGAATTTATGGACTCAATTCATGTGCACTTCCAGGGCGTAGATGTGGTTTCTCTCTGAGTTTCTAGTCCTAACAGCATTATGGACATGTGTGAAGTGTGTGGAGTCAGACTGGGCTTACGGGAGATTGTCTGATTAGGTGTCTGTCGCTCCCAGGACTTGTGCAGTGGGTTACACTTCTCCGAGTGTCTTACATGCTTTCAATCATTGTCACCTTGCAAGGGCCCTGGGGAACAGACAGGCGGCACTGGAATTTCACAACTTTAGAAACCAAAGCATGGAATGGTTGTGCTTTAAGGGCCTCTATTTCTCTCCGCTTTATGCATGACTCAGGCAGGTGCTTCTCGTAACCTCCAGCACAGCTCTAGCAGGTGTTCAGAACATGGTTACTGAATTATAGCACTTCGGACTTGTCTTTGAGCAGCTGAATCTTGCCTTATTTCTAGAACATTTTGCTACATGTGGTGTTAAGCCCTTCCTTATACTCTGGGAATGACCTAAGATGTTATGTGTTCATTCAAGTCATCATTAAGACGCTGTTGCTGAATTGGCTGGAATTTCACTGATGTTTCGTTTACAGAAAGTTGTCTATTTTAATAGTCATTCAGACTCACAAATCATGATTATTATTTTTTTTCCATAAGGAACTAGTACTGAAATCTGCCTATAAGTTGGCTTTAACAAAATGCAGTCTTTTAATCTGTGACTATTTGAATTGAACTAAACACATGTAATTTTTTTTAAATGAAGATTCAGAATTTCCTTCATAAACCTTCTTTCCTCTTCATTCGGTTCCTACATGTATTCACTTGCCAAGGCTGCTATAACAAAGGGCCATAAGCAAGGCAGCCTAAACAGTAAACATTAGGATATTCGCCTGCTGTAGTTTCTTGGATGTCTCAGATCAAGATGTCTTACAAGTTTGGGTTCTCCTGGAGACTGTCTCCTTGACTTGAGGCCACATCTTCTCCTTGTGTATATCCAGGGTCTCCCTAGCTGGGTTGTGCCAAGTTTCTTCCTCCCATAAGAACATCAGTGACTTGGATTAGGCTTCACCCATAACTGATGTTACATTGATTACTTCTTTAAAGGGTTTCTCCAAGACACCTCCTGAGGTGTGGGATGTTGGGATTTTAATGTATGAATCCAGTGGTGGAAAGACAACATCCAGTCCATAACAGGGAATTTATCTTGATAGTATCTCACATATATTGTAACTCCACACTGATACTCAAGATAGTTAATTATTTATTTGTTTGTTTTGGGTTTAGGGCCAATGTAGCTGTCCAGTAAAAGGAAAAACGCTGATACCTTTATACATGTCACCTCTGCAATGCTTCTCATCCTATCTGAGCTCATTCTTGCAGAGCCAGGCCCAACCTTCCCTCAAGCAGGACATCCAGCACACAGGAGCTCAGCGCTGGCTCACTGTGGAATCACCCAGGGAGCTATTGCAAAATATCTGTGATCTGATTCACACAGAGCCATATAATCAGAGCTGCTGGCTCTAGAATGTATGTCCTATTTTCAAAGGTCCCCAAGTGCTTTAATGCATAAGTTTGAGAAACTTGTGCATCCTAGATTTGGCAAGAAGCCAAGGACTGCTTCCTAAGAACTCCTGACTCTCCAGTTGTAAGTTATCAGGGATCTGAGTGGAACTGGGCACCTGGCACTCAAGGTAGCTTCCTTGTAGAATGATGGCATTTCAGGTGGCAGCTTTACCCACATGCCACAACACTTGCCATGTCTGAAAACACCTGAGTGATTGCTTTCATGTTTGAAATACGAATTTCACTAGATACAGAACTTACGGTTGACAATGTTTGTACTCTGCGCTTTGGCGCTTTGAAATGTTGTTCCATTGCCTTTTGGCTCTCATAGTTTTGATAGTGTTGATTGTCTGTCCCACATAATGTGATGCTTTCCTCTAATTGTTTTAAGATTGTTCTCGGCATCTTAAAATTTTAGTAATGTGCTTGTCATGTATTCTAGAGTTCTCTTTCTTTGTGCTTATCATTTTTTAGTTTCATTGAGATTCCTAAATCTCTAGAATGGGTGAAATATCACCAAAAAGTGCATTAGAAATAAACATTCTAGTCTATGTTCAAAATTTTGATACTCATAATAGTTTCTCAGATGCATACATTTGCTGAAACACATTGAATTACACACTTAAGTTCTGTACATTGAACTTTAGTTAGTTTATCTTTTATCCTAGATAAGTGATTCGATGAATTTATGTAAAATTATAAAAGGTGTATTAATTTTCCTACAAATGAATCTGTTAGGACTAAATCTGGGAATTCCATTTACCAGTTTGAGGACACTTAAAATCTCTGCACATATTTTAATCTTGTAAATCAGTGGAAGGGAGTGTCTAACCTTGAGGCTATGTACAGCTTTTTAATCATTTTCTCTGGCCCTGCCAAAGCAACTGATGGGAAGACTTCAAATTCAGAAAAATCTATGGCAGGCTCATTTTTAAATGGATGGTGATTTATGGCCTGTGAATGATATTATGAATACCCAAATGGCCTTTGGTAGAAAACAATTTTCCCATTCTGGAATAATGAGAGCTTCTATTTAAAAATGCAGGATACATAAATATTATTTTAAAGGGGTATTTTAATATTTTTAAACTTGAGGGACATGAAAAGAGAGGGAAAAAAGAGAAATCATGAGCTTAAAGATAATGAGGAAAAGGAAATTTTTAATGTGTTTCTGTCCTGTTGGCCAGAGGACATAGGAGTGTAAACACACTTCTCTTGATATTTGATAAAGGTTAACCATTTTATAATGTATATCCTGAGATATTAGCCTTTGGGGTTCTGCCAATTAACATGATATTGAGGATCAACTGATACAGTGTATTAATTTGTTCATTCACTCATTCTGTATTTATTGTGTGCGACACCTAAGCGCTTTTCTGTGCGGAGAGAATACAGCAAAAATAAGGTCCTTGCACTTGTGACCATTTACATTTGAAAGAGAAACAAATGATTAAAGGAAAAGGAGAGAAAGTAATTGCAAGTCTTGGCGTGTGCCAAATAGGCCCCTGTCACAAGCAGGTCCAGGGGAGTTGTTGTCCATGTATGCATGAGTGTCTAGGAGAGGTCCTCCCAGGAGGCAAACATCTGGTCTTGACCTGAGCAAAGGCAAGAGGTATATAAAATCCCAAGGGAGAATTTGAAGTATCTCCTTGCCAGTTTTTTCTTTTGTTTTGTTTTTGTGAAAAAAATGTACCCTTGGAGCAACGGAGCCAAATTAATATAAAGGTGCATTTCTTGAAGTGTGATAAGGAGTGACATGAGATCGCACTAATATGTCTTTTGCTGGAAATGCCCTTTGTAGGTGGGTCACTGTTCTGTTGTGTGACCAGTGACCAAGAAGGCAGCAGTGAACACGAGCTTCTCACTTGGCCTAGCAGTTAGAGACAGAGTGAATCAATATGTGTTATCCATGGGAAAAGCAACAGAGGGGCCACTTTTTCAGTTATTGCTAGGTCAACATTCAGCGAGGACCCTTCTGTGCAAGGCACCGTGCCAGGCACCTAGGAGTGTCTGGAGATGTGGGACACTTGGCTCCTGTTCTCACAAGGCTCCTAAGAGGGTTATCACATTAGATCCATTATCTGGAGCGACATGAAAACAGCTCCTTTGATAAACTGGCTCCTTTGATAAACTCTTGTTGAATGCAATGAGAGCTCAGTTCAAGGAAATGAATGTCTTAGGAGGGTGCTCTGTCTCTGAATGACACTGTGTTAATAAAACCGAGATGCGTGGCCATGAGACCTATCAGTATTGAAATCTCAAAAACTGATTCTTGGGCCTGTGCCATGATTAAGCCTGTGACTGTGGAGCCTGCATCCCATCCAGGTACAGGTCAGGTCCTGGCTGCTCCACTACTGATCCAGCTTCCTGCTGTGCCTGGAAACATCGCAGGACGGCTCAAGGCCTTGGGGCCCTGCACCCGTGTGGGAGACTCAGAAGAAGCTCCTGGCTCCTGGCTTCTCAACAACCTATTTCCAGCCATTGTGGCCATGAACTAGTGTATAAAAGATCTCTCTTTTTCACTGTCATTCTGCCTTTCAAGTAAAAATAAGTATCTTCCTTTAAAAAGAAAAAAAACTGATTCTCCCTTTTGATTTGATAGTTTCCTTCTTCCGTGCATATTTGTCTTGAGGATTATTGGTTTATTTTGTGTTTTTTTTTTCCCTTTCTAATCCAATCCACTCCTTAGGGCAACAAAGTGGAAAGTAAACATATGACCTTTAAACCGTTCTCTGAACTTCTGAATCAGCCAAGCAAATGACGAAAGCTTTGTGCCAACAAGTGGGTGGCTTTGGCCCTCACTGATCCCTGCAGTCTCTTAGGGAGAATCACATGGAGTAGGAAGGGGGCAACTCAGTTGGAGAAGCTTTTGAAATATCAGAACAAGAGAGAGAGAGTTGGACTGGGTGGCCGAGAGGAAAATGTCAGCTGCGTATCTGATGAATCTCTAACCCAGCACATCTCTGACTTCCTGTCTAAAGCCCGCAGGATTCCCATGCAGAGGAACTGCAGGCAAAGCGTGAAAAGCCCATGGCCCAGAGCTCCAGGCCATTCTGCTAGCAACATGTAACCGTGAAGAGAGGGGTGCTCATGGGAAAACACAATTCATAGATAAGCATATTTGAGTGTAA
This sequence comes from Ochotona princeps, assembly GCF_030435755.1. Taxonomy (NCBI): domain Eukaryota; kingdom Metazoa; phylum Chordata; class Mammalia; order Lagomorpha; family Ochotonidae; genus Ochotona; species Ochotona princeps. Next base: position 50,202,225 of record NC_080849.1, read on the forward strand.
GAAATATGAAATGCATAATTTCTTCGTAAGACATGTTTTCCAGAAAATCTTGGAGTCTTTCTTATACTGACAGTTCTTCCATCACGGTAGATTCATGGGAACTGACAGGGAAATTGGACAGGAAATCATTGTAGCAGGTCTGACCTGGGGGAGACTAAACAGACAGGCACTTTGTCATGTGCTGCCCCTTTTAGGCCTTTGCAGGGAAACATGAAAACCATCTGGTGTTGCATCAGCACGATACAAGTCATAACATGGCTTCAAAAAACCAAAAAAGGTGAAAGGGGCTACTGTTGTGGCATAACTGGCAACTAGGGGCCTGTGATACCAGCATCCCATAGGAGCATCAATTAATGTGCCGCTGTTCCACTTCCCATCCAGCTCCCTGCTAGCGATCTGGGAAAAGCAATGCAATACATCCTGGGGTTTGGACTCCTGCCACCCGTGCAGGAGTCTCAGATTAAGCTCTTGCTTCCTGACTCTGCGTGGCTCAGTACTGGCCAGAGAACCAGCAGAAAGGCGATTCTCTCTCTCTTTCTCTCTTTCTGTAACACTGACTTCCAAATAAATAAATCCTTAAAAACCAAAAACTAAAAAGCAACAAATAACATGACTATTAACTGTCTTTCTGCACTCCTATAATTTGTGTACTACGTTGAAAAAGTCATATACTTTTTAAAATGTTTGTTTCTCATGATACAGTTCCATAGGCTCAGGGATTCCCCCTTCCACCTTCACCATTCTCATTCACCTGCCACTGTTTTTCCTCCTCCATTACTAAATAGTCCTTAGCTAAGATTCGCAAGTCCATTATTCCACTATTTAAGTGTATTTTAACATTGTAGGTACTTCCGTGATCTACTTTGCTTTAAAGTACTTATTTTCATTTTATTTAAAATGCAACGAGAGAGAGAGAGAGAGAGAGAGAGAGAGAGAGAGAGAGAGAGAGAGAGAAAGCTTCTATCTGCTGGTTCGCTCCCCAAATGCCTACGACAGAAGCCAGAAGCTAGGAATTTGGGTCTCTATGAAGATGTCAGAGTCAGGTCCTTGAGCCATCCTCTTGAGCCTCCCACAGTGAGCATCAGCAGGAAGATGCATGCAAAGCAGCATCTCCAGGACCTGGAGCAACATTCACTGTTTAATGGGAGTAACACCTGTACTATTGCCCAACCCTGCCACCCTGTGTTCCGCTATTACATGAAACGTTTTCTTTGGACTCTAGCTAATATCTTGAATTGTGCTCAGCTTCCAAGTGCTGTCTAGCCAGGCAGCAGAAGAATGGCTGGGCAGAGGAAATGCACACCAACGGGCTATCTCCTACTGTGCTGAATTTACATTTGCGTCAGTCTCCCCTTGACCCCCTTCCAAGAGCAGTGCTCATTTTATGAGGAAGCCTCACCCAGCAGGTTTCCCTTTAGCTGTCAGAAGGGGGCTGGTTAATGAGCCAGACAGAATGCCTCCTGCCCATGTTGAGTGCTGGGATGGCATCACCTGTTCTCTAGAAAACATGCCCACAGAGGGTCAAGAGACTGTGCAAAGGAAGCCCTAATGCTTGGTTGCTTGTTCTTGGATTATCCAGTGTGGCCTGTTTTCCATACATAAAAGAGGAGCAGAAATTTTAGGAAGGCTTGAACAAAACTCTGCGTGTTCATGCATTTCGGATCAAGTGTGTCTTCTCCATCTGTTCAAATGTCGCTACAAGGCAACCACTTCATCATACGAAGGTTTAGGCATAGCTTCACACATTGTGTCCCTGTTTTTGGCACGGTGTCCTTCTAGAGATCGTGGAATGGTAGCAGATGAAGGCATGTGTGGGCCTCCTCCAGGACAACCGAGCACTTGAAGGCTACAGACGCTGTTCGTGACATGCTGCAAGTGAGTGAGCACCCTGCTTCCATGTTCCCCGGATGTGGGAAATGACCCTCACATAGCAAGGAATCTGGAATGCTAATTGGGAAATTTCTTGAATAGCAAAGTACAGTCGTTTTTGTAACTTTCTATTTAGGGGCATCTGACTTTCCAGTATCCTATGGTTTTTCTAAATTTGGGAGTTTTCAGAAACTCTATTTGGAAGACACGTAGAGAGAGGGGAGGGAAATCCTCGGAAATCCTCACCTGTTATTTGACTCTCTAAATATCCTCCACAGCCAGGACTCAGCCTGGTTATGAAAGCCAGGAGTTAGGAACGAGATCTGAGACAAGAACCCAGCTCCTTCTGCAATCACTTCCTGCTTCTTCGAGTGCACATTTCCAGGACGCCGGAGGCTGGAGCTGGGTGACTAATCCTGCCTCACATCTGGATATCTTTTTTTAAAAAAAAAAGATTTATTTCATTTTTGCTGGAAAGTCAGACATACAGAGGGAGGAGAGACAGAAAGAAAGATCTTCCATCTGATGATTCATTCCCCAAGTGACTGCAAAAGCTGGAGCTGAGCCAATCTGGAGCCAGGAGCCCGGAGCCTCTTGCGCGTCTCCCACGCGGGTGCAGGGTTTTGGGCCGTCCTCAACTGCTTTCCCAGGCCACAAGCAGGGAGCTGGATGGGAAGCGGGGCCACTGGGATTAGAACAGGTGCCCATATGGGATCCCGGCTCTTAAATGCTAGGATTTTAGTGCTAGACTACTGGCTATATTAATTCATGTGTCTACTGCTAAACCCTTCCCACTTCTTCTTCTTTCTCTTGTCATCTGTTTCATTTCTATTTTTAAAATTTTACAATATAATTTATATATTTTTCCAAATGTCTAATCATTTATTTGAAAGACAGATTCACAGAGAGAACTTTCTGCTGCTGATTTACCCCTGAAAAGATGGCAATGGGCAGCATTGGCCAGGCCAGACCAGGAGTTTAGGACCTCAACTAGGTCTTCCACCTGAGAGTCAAGGGCCCAAGATCTTGGGGCACTTTCTGCTTCTTTCCTAGGCACATAAATGGGGAGCTGCAATGAAAGTAGAGCAGCTAGGATTTCAACCAGAATTCTTACATGGGATGCTAGCCATGGTTAGCAGTGGCATAACCCACTACAACACAACACTGACATCCTTATCTTTTGTGGATCCCAAGGAACTGAGTTTAAAACCATTTTCAGCATGTTTCACAATTTTTCATTTTGCCCACAGTGATTCACATCTCAGGTGATTTCTCTGGCTTTCTCTCTCTCTCCACAGGATTCGGAGTTGTAGTTAGCAGGCTTATATTGAATGCGCTATTCCTCTTGGGCTCAATCTTCCACAGTTTCTTGGCATCAGTCCAGCTGTCCACTTCTCTCAACTCTTGTACTCATCCCCTTTACCATGGATTTGGTAGGTGCCCTCACTTAGATCCAAGGGCCCTCAGATGATGTTGTCATCTCCTAGTCTTTCAGGGCATTAACTTGTGATGCGTTCAGAGATTTTGGCTGTCAGCGTACAGTACTGTCTTCTTAACTGTCACAACATGTCCTGAATGAGCTTCAGGCAACTATGGACCCCAACTACATTTAATCAATTAAATCGCCCACTTTTCTGAGTAGTACGTAGACATATGATTTCTCTTTATTATACGTTTCTCCAATGTATCCAGGCTGTATGTGCTACCCTCCTGCTAGTCTCTCAGACACCCTCTGGATTTACCAGTGTGACAGTCACAGCACGCAGGCTGATGTTCTGTCACCGTTTACACAGGTACTACAGCATGCCAGAAGCTACAGCTGCGTGAGAATGCCCATGTCACCTCACTTCTCATGTAGGCTCTGCAGCATCTCATACTATCATCTCATACTATCAGCAAGATCCTGAGAGAGATCGCTTCCATAGAACATAGCACTTGTATCATTGCTCTACTTTATTATTGTTTGTGATCAGTTATTATTTATTGTGGCTAATCTCCTTCCATATAAATTAAACTTCATTGTTGGTACAGCTGTATGTTGTCTGCTGGGTATTTTGCCTACCAGATCTGCATGATCTATGCATCCTCACCAGCAACACCAGGCCCCTGTGTTTTCTGAAATCGCGAGGCCCTGGTGCCTCATGGCTTAGTCCTCATTCTTGTGGCCACACAGTTGGGAGTATAATAGATGACTTTCTGAGAAAACTCTCGCTGTTTTTCAGGTGTATATAAGATAACTTGTATATTTTTCTGGTCCTTTCTAGTCTTTTCTTTCTTTACTAATTTATCTGTATTCCAGCAGAGGCACACAGAGAGGGTGAGAGGGGAAGGGAGCTAGGAAAGCAGCAGCTCTGGAGAAAACATGTCGCACTGACATCAGTGCTTCTGATACTTGCCAAAGAAAGAGGCGCACTAAGATGTACCCACCTACAAGTGAAGGGTAGTGATGACCCCATGGATCACTCTGGCAGACGTCAGGGGGATCCGTGGTGACTGGTTTCAGGACCCTTCCAGGAGCCATCCTTGGGAGGATAACTGAGAGTGATGAACCCAGGCTTCTCTCCCAGCTGCAGGAAGAAGTCATGGTTAGATTGCCCGTGGATGAAAGCAACCGTGATCCACAGCAGAATTTCAGATTGTGCACCTGCAGCCATCCTAGCTTCAGGATGCCCATTCTCTAGGGCAGTCAGTGTCTGCACCAAGAGGACCACAATGACTCCGTGTAGTGCGGACCAAGGTGCTTACTCGTCCACTGTCAGGGTGGCTGCTTTTAGAGGGCCGTCTTCACTGAAGGAAGCTGCTCTACCCCAGTGCTCGGGCCAGGGCAGGGTGCAGAGACTCAGCCCCCTTGTCTCAGTTACAGAGATTTTTCACGGCCTTTCAAGGTCCCCAGACCTCAGGGAGCCAGCAAAGCTTGGCTGTGACCTGTGCTGCCCCCACAGCACCTTCCAACCTCACTGTTTGTGTTTTGGCACTTCTCTGTGGATATTTTGCAAAAGCTCTCCCCAGTAACTTCCTGGGTTCACATCTCCACCTCAGATCCCAATGCCTGATAATTCCTGTTTGCTTTCACCATTGCTATTCAGCATAATATTGGAAGTCCTCACTAGATTTATTAGGCAAGAAAAAGAATTTAAAAAAATTCAGATTGGAAACAAGGCAGTGAAATTACCCGTGTTTGCGGACAATGTGATTCTATATACAGGAGACCCAGAAGTCTCATTAAAGCACTATTGGAATGTATAAGAGAGTTTGGCAAGGTAACGGTAAAAAAAACCATCCAATATAAACTAATGGCTTTAGGGTATATAAAAACCTCTCCAAGATACAAGAATGAGGAAAAGCTTCTTGGAAAAGATACCAAAAGCATAGGTGGTCAAAGCCAAAATAAACACGTGGGACTACATCAAATTAAAAAGCAAAGGAAACGATCAACAAGACAAAGAAGTAACCAGTGGAATGGGAAATATCCTTGCACACTATGTAACAGAGGCGGCTGATATCCAGGATGTACAAAGAGTTTCAGAAACTCAACGACAGCAAACCAAATAACCTGGAGAAGAGATGGCTGAAGGAAATGAGCGGGCATTTTTCAAAAGAACAAATTCAAATGGCGACTAGACACATGAAAAAAATTTGCAAGGAGCCTAGCTATCAGAGAAATACAAATAAAAACCACATTGAGGTTCCACCTGATTCCAGTAAGACTGGCCGACATTCAGAACTCTAACAGCACCTGCTGGCATGCATTTGGGGCGAAAGCCACCCTACTCCACTGTTGGTACAAATCTAAGCTAGCACAACAGCTATGGAATTCAGTAAAGAGACTGTGTAGAGAACTGAAAATTGATCTGCTTTGGGCCGTCCTCGACTGCTCTCCCAGGTCACAAACAGGGAGCTGGATGGGAAGTAGAGCAGCCGGGACACAAACCGGCACCCTTATGGGATCCCGGCACATGCACTGCCACTAGGCTACTGGGCCTGGCCCCAAACCAACGTTCTTTTGGCCCTAGTAGACTACCGTTAACAACCACCACCACAACAAAAATGCAGTACAATAACAGGGCATAGTGTGGAATGCCATGTCCCACCGGCAGGCAAGCGGTGGAAATGTGCAGTCATGTGGCAGAGAGGGAAATGAAGCACTTGTTCTTGCATTGCCTTTGTAGTATTCCCAGCGATTCACTCATTAAGCAAAGAAATAAGAAAGGGTTTTGAGGAACGCCGGAATGGCAGGCTCTGTGAGAGTGCAGGTAGAAGATAAGGTGGACCTGCGTTCTTTCTCTTCATTTGTTTGCTTGGTTTTGATGACATGATCTTTCTTACAAGACCAAATGGCAAAGTACTAGTTACTTCCTACACTCAACCTAAAAGCTTGACTGCTGCTTTCTTTTGAAGTCCCCGCACACTTCCTGCTAACAACTATATTTAGCCTAATTTTTACTGTAAAGGACGTCCCTCAGCATCCTGTGTGTCCTCTGCCTTTACATTTGTTTCACCTGGAGAACAATGTTGCAGGAAGCTTTTTAAGCTTTTCAAGATATTTTTGTCCAAATGCAAGGTGTTTTTCTAAGTCCGTAGACTGCATAATGCTTCTACTTTGGTTCCAACTGAACCATAAATTAATAAGAAAAATATTAGCTTGAGGCAGTTGCAGAAAACTTGAATGTATTAAATTCCATCATTACACACCCATATTTAAATAATTAACTTAGCAGTAAATCTGTATCAGTTTGAATATGCTTGTTGTTTAATGTAACCATCAGGAAAAGTACCTAGCCTGAATTTTTCCTTTAAAATTTCCAGAATTTTAGCATAAGTATTCTTTCTAGATAGAAAATTTCAAAATTAGCTTACAAAAACTTGCATAATCACAAGAATGGTGTGGCTTCCACATTTGTATATTACATTTAAATCACCTGAAAGCTAAAAAATTGTAAATATTAGCTTTGGCATTAGACTCTGGTTTATTCCACACTTATGCAGAATGAGGAGCCAGATTTATACGTATGGTTAAATCGCAGTTCCTGAAGGGAACTTACAAAATAATAGTATTCTTTCTTAGCTCTATATTTGGAAACTATATCAAAGATTAACAATAGATATAAATAAAGTTGAAGTTAATTTTTAAATATTTTTTTAAAGATTTATTTATTTTTTATTGCAAAGTCAGATATACAGAGAGGAAGAGAGACAGAGGGGAAGATCTTCCATCCGATGATTCACTCCCCAAGTGAGCCGCAACGGCCGGTGCTGCACCGATCTGAAGCTGGGAACCAGGAACCTCTTCTGGGTCTCCCACACGGGTGCAGGGTCCCAAAGCTTTGGGCCATCCTCGACTGCTTTCCCAGGCCACAAGCAGGGAGCTGGATGGGAAGTGGAGCCTCTGGGATTAGAACCGGTGCCCATATGGGATCCCGGGGCTTTCAAGGCGAGGACTTTAGCCGCTAGGCCACAGCGCCAGGCCCTGAAGTTAATTTTTTTTAAGTTACTTTCTTTTCTTATCTTCTTTAAGGTTCAATATCTTTTGTTTAGACATTTTAGCCTTTGGAGAAAAATGGTATGGGGATGTAAAATTTGGTACTTCATCACTTTATAAATTATCTTATGAATTTGTCGATTGGCTTACTTTTGGGACTCATGTTGTTATCTTCAAGTCACGATGTCTATATTTTCCTCCTTCCAAATAGACTCCATTTTTTATGTTTCTAATTATTTTGGAATTTATTTATTTGAGAGCTTCACCTAGAGACAGGGAGGCAGAGAGAGAAAGAGAGAGAGATTTTTCATCTTCTTATTTGCGATGGCCACATGGTCAGGGCTGAGCCAGGCTCAAGCCAGCGACTGGCAGTTGAGTTGGGTCTCCCACTTGAGTGGCTAAGCACTTGGGACATCTTTTGTTGTTATCCCAGTTTATGAGTAGGCAGACAGTCAACATCTTGCAAAGCTGAACTACTGCAGAAATTTTGGGCTAGTCTTTGATTCAGACTGATGCGATAGATTCTGGATCTATAAGAGAACTGGTTTGACCGGCCTGCTATGTCAACTTCTTCTGGTTTGATTCCATGTTCCACAGTTGGTAAAACCTGTCCTGTGCTCCCAAGAGGACAGCACTGCTCCATGTGGCCATGCTTCTTACAAGGTTGGGAAGGGGTGTGGTTATCTGATACGTGCTTGGTTCCAGGTGAGCAGTGGTATATCCTGGGAAAGGGGCTCATTTGGATTGACAAGTGGAGGGGATTATAAAGTGCAGGGAAGCTGTAGCTTCCACCTTGCGGCCCTAAGCTAGCTATTTAGCTACCCCATCTCATCCCCCTGTTACAGATTTCCAACCACTGTTGATAGACACAGACTCATCGTATCTTCTGTAGCTATTCCTGAAGATGGGGACATAGGCCTTGCATATTCTAGGTTCCCAAATCTCTTCTTATTTCAGCTAATTGGTTCATCTCACAAGATAGAGAATTTCCATTCAGTATCAATTATTGCTTCCCTCTGAGAAGTTACTGGTTTCTGGAACAATTTCATCAGTCAGTATGAACAAAACTGGAAAGAAGCACAGATTAGGGTCCAGCACCATAGCCTAGTGCCTAAGGTCCTTGCCTCGAATGTGCCAGGATCCCAAATGGGTGCAGGCTCTAATTTCAGCGGCCACACTTCCCATCCAGCTCCCTGCTTGTGTTCTGGGAGGGCAGTTGAGGATGGGCCAAAGCTTTGGGACCCTGCACCCGTATGGGAGACCCAGAAGAGGTTCCTGGCTCCTGGCTTGGGACTGGCTTAGCTCCAGCCATTGTGAATCAATGGACGGAAGATCTTCCTGTCTCTCCTCCTCTCTGTATATCCACCTTTCCAAAATAAATATATAAATCTTTAAAACAGAAAGAAAGGTAGATTAAATTTTACCATTTCCCAAATACTAGGTGTTGACAGACTGTCCTGTGCAGGTTATAAAACCATCTATCCCTCACACGAAGACTTTCAGTGAACCCTCTACTTTTTATGTTTCTAATTATTAATGAGTATGTATTTATTAGATGGTGTATCTGGATCATTTAAATTTTATATATATTCATAATTTTATGTAAATGGAGTGCTTACTTCAAACATGTGGATAACATTGTAACATAGTACCCTCAATTACTTCTGTACACACTAACACTGTCCAAACTAGTAAAACATATCACTTCCAGAACTATCGTGTGTTCACTGGAGAAGAGTCATAATTGGGAGTGGAGTGTGTGAATGTGTGAGTTTAATATAAGCATCTTCTTAATTAACTTCTTTTGCTATTCTTCATTCTTATAATTCCAGGTTTTCCTGTTATTATTTTTATTTGGCAAGAAGAAATTACTTTACCTTCCGTTTAGAGCAGATCTGAGAATATCAAATATTTTTTGCTTTTGTTCTTAATGTTTTCATGATGTGTAGTATTCTGTCATCTGGTTTTCATGGTATGGGATCAAAATATGTGATCTTCATATAGTTGCTTCTTTATAAAATGTGTTGATCTTCTCTAATCATCTTCAAGAGTTTTTATTTTAGGTTTGCAATGGGTTATCTTTTTGGTGTCTCAGGTGAATTTATCCTCCTCAAGGTTTGCTGGGATGATGATACATGTAAATTATATCATTACAAACTTTATGGAATCTGGGACTGGCATCATGGTGTAATAGGCTAAACCTCTGTCTGCAGTGCTGACATCCCGAATGGGCGCCAGTTCGAGTCCTGGTTGCTCTACTTCTGATTCAGCTCCCTGCAGTGCCTGGGAAAACAGCAGAAGGTGTTCCAAGTCTTTGGACTCCTGATCGTGTGTGTGAGACCCGGAACAGTCTCCTGGCTTTGGACCAGCCGCACTCCTGACATTGCAGCCACCGGGGAACTGAAGCAGCAGATGAACACCTGTCCTACCTCCCTATCTGGCCAGCTTTCCCTATAAATCTGCTTGTTAAATAACAATAAGCAAATCTTATTTTTAAAAAGAGGGAATTCCTAGGTATTGTTCAGACCCTTTGCCTGCCTGACTTACTTTCTCATCTTAGTTGGTAATTCTGACCACACGGTGAATGACTTGTATGTCTCCCCTGGTCTCTGACATTGCACTGTACTTTCCCATCTTTTACTGCCTGGTCTTCATATTGGAGGGTCTCTGTTCATTTCTGCACGATTCTTAACTCAATCCTCTGTCACCCTCACCCAGATGTTGAACTATCTTCAGATACTGAATTTTTCCGCTCTATTAATTGGGGTGGGGGAGGCCTCTATTCTCTGCTGATAGCTTTGATCTTTGTCTTATTTCAGCATTATTTACCTTTATATTATGGAACATGATTATAATGGAAGTTTAAAAATTATCTTTTAGGGCCCGGCGTGGTGGCCTAGTGGCTAAAGTCCTCACCTTGAACATGCCAGGATCCCATATGAACACCTGTTCTAATCCCAGTGGCCCCATTTCCTATCCAGCTCTCTGATTGTGGCCTGGGAAAGCAGTCGAGGATGGCCCAAAGCCTTGGGACCCTGCACCATTGCAGGAGACCTGGAGGAAGTTTCTGGCTGGCTTCTGGCTTTGGATCGTCTCAGCACTGGCCACTGTGATTTCTTAGGGGGTGAATCAATGGACGGAAGATCTTCCTCTCTGTCTCTCTTCTTCTCTATATCTGACTTTCCAACAAAAAGACAATATAAGTCTTTAAATATTATCTTCTAATACTTTCAGTATCTGGGTGATTTCAAGGATTGTTATCTTTGTTATTGCCTTTTGTTTAAAATGGCCAGATTTTTCCCCCTGGTTCTCCATATATTTAATATTTGGGGATTTGATCCTGGATCCTGAACACTGAATTTTGTGCTGTGAGATTCTGGAGAACAAGAGAAAGCTTCAACCAACACAGATCAGTCAAAAGGTAGAAATTATAAATGGTAACCAAACAAATGTGTGAGATGGAAGATAGAATCATTTAAATAGAAAAAAATGACTAGAGCATTTCAGTACCATATTTGAGCAGTCTGAAAAAAGAGTCGATGACCTTAAAGGGAGAAAGAGCTAAGAGAACAAAAATGAAGACGTGGAGATGGAGCCTGCAAGAATTCTGGGACAACGCCAAGCCACAGATTGGAATAGAGAAAAGAAGCAGAAATCGTATTTGAAAAAAAGTAATGATTCCAAGCATGCCATGTTTTAAGAAAGATATATGTGTGTGTGTACATTAGAGAAACTCAACAACCATCCAGAAGATAGAGTCACAGGAAACACAAAGGAAACGCAAAGCAAGCAGAGAACAGTGCAAACGGCAAGAAGGGATCATCACAGCTAAAATACCTTCACAGAAGTTAACAGCAGATTTTCATGAGAAATCATAAAGGCCAGCAGAACTGGAATGACTGTTTCTAGGTGCTTAAATTAAAAGGGGGGGAGGGGACTCAATGGAGAGTTCGTGTGAAAAGATGTAATCCTTAAGAAAGAAAGATCAAGTCCAGTGTATGGCACAGCGGATTAAACCGCTACCTGTGATGCTGGCTGGCGTCCTGTAGGAACACCGGTTTCAGTCATGTATGCGTGATTTCTGATCCAGCTCCCTCCTTGAAAATGCACCTGGGACGCAGTTACTTTGGCCCTCCCTACCTTATAGGAGACATGGCTGGAGTACGAGTCTCCTAACTTGAACTTGTCCTAGTCTAGCTATCATAGCCATTTGTGAACTGACCGAGTGGATGGATGCTTTCTCTCTCCCTTTCTCCCTCCCTCTCTCCTTCTTTCTCACTCTGTCTCTATCCTCTCTCTCTCTCTCACTCACACACACTCTCTCTCTTCCTCTCTCCTGCTCTCTCGCTCTCCCTCACCTTATGTCCTTTGTCTTATTTATTTATTTAATTAGTTAGTTAGTTACTTTTTTTTTCTGGAAAGGCAGATTTACAGAGAAAAGGAAACATCGAGAAAAAAGATCTTCCATCTGCTGGTTCACTCCCCAAGGGCCCTCTATGGCTAGAGCTGAGCCAACCTGAAGCCAGGAGCTTTTCCTGATTCTCCCACGCGGGTGCAGGGTCCCAAGGCTTTGGATCATCCCTTACTGCTTTCCCAGGCCACAAGCAGGGAGCTGGATGAGGAGTGCAGTAACCGGGATTAGAACTGGCACCCACATGCGATCCCAGCAGTTGAAAGGTGAGGATTGAGCCACTGGGCCATCATGCATCTTAAGATGTAAGGATACATTAAGAATTTTCCAAGATAAAGCAAAGCTTGGGTAATATATCAGTAACAGTCTGCCCTGGAGTGATAAAAGGAATTATTTAGGCTGAAATAAAAGGACATTAGATAGTAATTTACGTTCAAAGAAATAAGGAATTTTAAAAATGGAAGGTGTAAATTCATACATAAATGTATAAATATTATGCTATCTTTTGGTCATAACTCCTCTTTTTTTTTCTAAAGAAATTGAAAAATAAGCTTGTGAAATAACCATGACAACGTAATGGGCATACAACGTATAAAATATACATTGTAACGACGCAGTATAAAAGGGGAAGTGGAAGCCATACATCAACAGAGTTTGTGTGTGGTACTGAGGTTAATGGACAGTACAATGGACGTTTCTGTAAGTTTAAGATGTTCATTGTAATCCCTATGGTAGCACCAAAGATGATGTGTACGACATAAACACAAAGGAAGCGAGAGTGGACATGTAATTCTAATCAGTAATTGCACTGATGCAAATGAGTTAAACTATCTGTTGAAAGTAGAGATGCTAAAAAGATAATAAAATGTGGTATAACTATATTTTACTTGTAAGAAACTCACCTGAAGCCCAAAGTCCTAATAACAAATGTGAAAGAATCGAAAACGATATTCAAATAGTGATTTTAGAAAGTGCCCAAGTCAAAGTAATTATATTAATAACGGTCAGTACATACTTTAAATCAACCACTACTAAAAGAGAGGATAGTTATAAATATACACTCACATATAATGTACATTTATCTATCTATCATACACATGATGTGAATATATATGTGCATGAACATGATATCTGAATCTGTATATGCAGATACATATATGGTATGTATATGAGTACATGAGTGACAAGCACATGAAAGGTGTATCCATCAAGAAGGTGAAACAATTATGAACATACATTGAACAAATAGCAGAGCCCCGGGCCCGGCGTCGTGGCCTAGCGGCTAAAGTCCTCGCTTTGAATGCCCCGGGATCCCATATGGGCACCGGTTCTAATCCCAGAGGCTCCACTTCCCATCCAGCTCCCTGCTTGTGGCCTGGGAAAGCAGTCGAGGACGGCCCAAAGCTTTGAGACCCTGCACCCACGTGGGAGACCTGGAAGAGGTTCCTGGTTCCCGGCTTCGGATCGGCGCGCACCGGCAGATGCGGCTCACTTGGGGAGTGAAACATCAGATGGAAGATCTTCCTCTCTGTCTCTCCTCCTCTCTGTATATCCGGCTTTCCAATAATAATAAATAAAAAAAAATAGCAGAGCCCCAAAATACATAAGCCAACAAATTATGTGGCCAAAGGAAAAGTCGCGATATTCCCAGAACACAAAACTCACTAAAGTTAACAGAAAATGAAATCGGAAATATGAACAAACTTATAAAAGTGAAGGGTAATAGGGTAATAGGGACTATCATACCCAGATGTGAGGATACAATGTAGTGTGCATTTCTACTTCCAAGTCCAAGATGGACTCCCAATGAAACTGTTGACTGTCTCTTAGCAATAGGACAATAGGATGCTGGACTCCTACAATGTCAGGACACACTTCAAGAGCAGAATGACAGACTTAGGACTGTTTATGAAGGATTATATTATTGTAAAAATAAAGGGGGGATCAGGGTGTATGTGTGTGGGCGGGGAACTGAGTGAGGGGAAAATTCCAGAGCCTATAGAACCGTATCATATAATAATAAAGATACCCCCCAAATTAAAGAAATTGACCTAATCAAAACTATCAACCAAGAAAAAGTCTTGCAATGAGTAGTTTGGTGAATTTCGCCAAGTACTTCTCTCTCTCTCGGTTGGTATTTAGGTAGGTAGACACACACACACACACACACACACACACATGTATAATGTGTCTTTGCACTGAGGAAATGTTGATATAGAAATGCTTAACAAGCAAAACCTATTTGCTTATATAGCGCATAATTAAACTTTCTTTAACTGATCTTGAGAAAATCTCTCTCTCTGTTAATACTTGTTTCCATTGAAAGCAATAAAAACCACAGTGGGCTTGAGGACAGCTGGAAAGAGCAGTTACCCTTGGGTTCTTTCATTTACTTCAAACCTTTAATTACACAAAACATTAATCAAATCAGTCTCACCAAAGTAAGTGTTCCTTTGAGGAATTGATATAGGCCTAAACTGGATTGTTTGAAAAACTGAAAAAGATGAAGACGATGCATTTGAGAATGAAACAGTACAGACATCTTTTACTTGTTTTTTCTTTGTAGTTATGAAGTTATGACAGCTACAGTCCAGTCTTATGGGTGATTACAAGTGTTTCCTAGAGGTGTTTCCTGGCCTGCGCTTTCTCTGGTCCCTGTGTGCAGCATGCCTGAGGCTCCCAGCCCAGCACAGCACAGCACACAGCCATCCCTACGTAGCCCCAAGCAGGTGTGTGGAGTGTCAGCCATGACACAGCAGTCACAGGGCCCCAGGGGACAGGGCGCACACACACTCTGCAAAGAGAGGATGTGGAGTAGCATGGTTTCTCCTGATCTCCTTTGTCTGGCAGACCCAACCAGTACAGCTTTTAATGGTGACAACCCATGAACTACAAAATACGTGTGAATTATACCTGTGGATACAGGAGCTTCAGAAAGGTCACTCAAATGCACGTTTTGTTGGAATAGCATTTCACCTGAACTATTGGAAGCTCCCTTGTATTTACTAGTGTTCAATCACACTTGTTCTTGCGTTTAAGAGTCTCTCATTCCCAATGCAGAATGAGTTACTATGGAGAGTAGACTTTTTTTTTTTTTCTCAAAGTTGAAGGCATCTGCATAAGCATAATGACAAATTTTGGGGATGAAACTCAAGTCTGAACAGGGACTCATATTTCATACATAGTTTATAGCAGTAAGTAGATGGTAATTTCATGAAATAATAGTTTTAGTGAGCCTGCATTTTTACTGCAACCCAAAACACTAATCAGGTGTAGAATTTTCTCCTTTAGATATCATGTGTATGTGCCGAAAATGACAGATATTGGAGTATTTTGATTGTAGATTTTCAGCTTTTTGCTGCATTATTTGGTTAACAAGCACACTCATTCATAACTTGTGTTTATGTTCAGAAATAAGATGGGCTTATATTTTTTGTCTTATTTCAGCTTTGACATTGTAGTTACTCTATCCTCATGAAGTATTTGGGGTGGATTTCTGATTTTTCATTTCATTATTTTGAGAAGGATGAGAGTTGGAGACCAATGGTGTCTTAATCACTAGCCCAAATACCAACCCCAACTTTCCTTTTTCTACTTTCTGGAAACATTTTTTTAAGTTTTTTTCTTTATTATTATTTTATAACACAGTTCTGTAGGCTCTGGAATTTCCTTTACCCTCTCCCCAAAACCCTTCCTACTGTACAACAATTTCCCCCATATCATTACAATTGTATAGTTCTTTATAAAGAGTCATAAGTCCATCATTGAGGACATGGACAATGGCAGAGAGCCCAGCATCTCATTATCATGACACATCCAACAGTTTCATTGGAAGTCCATCCTCGATCCAGAAATAGAGATGCACACTGCACCATATCCTCACATCTGGACATGATCGTCTCCACGACACAGTCACTACATATCTCCCTAACTTAAAAGCCACAAAGCAAAATCAACAAGAAGAAAATAGAAATTTAAAATGCTGTGAAGTTAAACAACATGCCACTGAATGACTAATGTGTCACCGAAGAAACGAAAACGAAAATCAAGGACCCTCTTAAAGAAAATGATGCTACGGTATGATTCATGTGTCGTTGAAGAACTTAATGATATAAAAAAAACTATCTTGAAGAAATGAAATAAAAACAAAAGCAACAAAATCCATGAGATATAATTTCTGCTGATTTCTATTGGTGAGATGTGTCTCCTGTAGGCAACAGATAGATGGGTTTTACTTTTTAATATATTCCACTAATCTATGGCATTTCATTGACGAGTTCAAGTCATTTATATTCAGGGTTAAAATGAATAGGTGGTAATTTGGTTCTGTCATTTACCAATGGGTCGTTCATTGATTTAGTCTTCTGTTGTATCTGGGATGGTCTTCACATTTACCTTTGGTTTTGGTGGGTGCTATTCCTCTTCTCTGTCAAGAGAACATCTTGAAGTATCATTTGTAGGGCAGGTTTGGAAGAGGTATATCCTTTTAACTTTTCTTTATTGTGGAAGAGTTTTATTTCATTTTCAAAGACAAAGGAAAGTTTTGCTGGGTATGTTATCCTGGGCCGACAATTTTTTGCTTTTAGAGTCTGGAATATGTCACTCCATTCTGTTCTCGACTGTAGAGTTTCCTGTGAGAGGTCTACTGTGAGTTTAATTGGCATTCCTCTTTATGTCGATTGATTTTTTTCATGTGCACAGCTAAGGATCTTTTTCTTATGTTCGAATGAAGAGAGATTGATGATTATGTGTCTTGGTGAAGATTACTTTTGGTCAAGCCTGTTGGGAGTTCTGTTCCCCTCCTGGATGTTATTTTCCAATTCTTTCTCTAGATTAGGAAAGTTTTCCTTTATTATTTCATTAAATACATTTTTAAACCCAGCTTGTCTTTCTGAACCTTCTGCGACTCCCATAACTCTGGTATTTGGCCTTTTAATTGTGTTTTTCAATTCTTGAATGCTTTCTTTTTAGCTTGACCCAGCTGTGCTTCAAGCTTTTTGTTTGTTTCTCCCTGGTGACAGGAAATATCTTCTACTTTTGAGATTCTTTCTTCTGCCTCCTTATTTTGGAGACTCTCCACTGTACTTTTAATTTGCTCCACTGTATTTTTCCTTTCTGATATATCACCCTGATTTTTTTTCAATGTTGCTATCGGTTGTATGGCATATTCCTTAAATTCCTTTATATGCTTGTTATTAATAAGAAGCTTTATAACAAGTTTTCTGAATGCTATATCCCCCATTTTCTTGATGTAGTCCTCAGATAGCTCTGAGGTGGGCAAAGGGTTTTGCTCCTTTGCATGGGAGCCTTCAGTTATATTCATTTTGCCTCTGTCTCTTCTTTTGTTCTTGGTCATTGTACTTCAGGTTATCACATTCTTCTCCTTGGGGCAGGTTTCTAAGCTGTGTCACCCACAGGTCTACAATTCAATTTTACTTATTGCAGTTGGTACATGGCTCTTTGTTTGCAGTCACTTGTGTCACCCTTGCAGCGAGTTCCAGGTCTGGGTTCTTATGCTTGATTTCCACCATGGTCTCTGTAGCCCCAGCTCCTGGCTCACCACACTTCTCCTGTGATACCGTGCTGAGGCTGCACCGTTGTCTGTACAAACTTTCTCCCACTTCTGATTTGAGTAGGTCCTAGGATTAGGGAGACACCAGGAGTCCTATATGGCTAGATGGTTGGTGGTGCTACTACGGTGCATCATATAACAAACAGACAAATGTCATTTTTTGTAAGTTTTATTGTATTTGAAAGCAGAGTTACACAGAGAAGCTGAAACAGAAAAATTTTCGATCCACTGACTCACTCCCCAATCAGCCGCAACAGCTGGAGCTGAGCCTATCCAAAACCAGGACCTTCCACATGATTTCAGGGACTCAAAAACTTGGGCCATCCTCCAATAATCACAGAGCTGGATTGGAAATGGAGCATCTGATTCGCAAGCCAGAGTCCATTGAGCTTGCTATACCATGTAACTGGTCCATACTGTCTTTATATTTTTGCAGTGATTATTTTTTAACCTATGTAAGGCAAAAAGAACATAAAATTGCTTTTAGCTATAGGTCATTAATTAAGCTTAGTAACACTTGTGCTCCATAGACTTTGAGACAGTCCGCCAAGAAAGTTACCTAAGAACTTCTTGTGAGGCTCTAGGAAAGAGCCACATGGCATGTTGGGTGCTATGCGCTCTCACGCGCTCTGTGCTTCGTATCCTGCAGGCCACACAGGACGGTTGCTGAAGTCGCTGTGCCTCACCAGCTTCTCCTTCCTGGCACTGCACGTCATTTTCCACATCACCTTGGCCAGCCTTGAAGCCCAGCACCGCATTGCGCCTGGTTATAACTGTGAGTACGATGCTGGTTGTTTCTGCGTATTTATACATGCATGGCAAAGCTGCTGCGCCATCACACAAATGAAAAAGTATACAATGATCATGTAAAACATTCATGGTGAATTTGGATAATTTGGCAATCCGATGAGTAAAAATACGCATGAAGAAGTTATGCCAAGGAAAATTAGGTCATGAAATCAATTTGATTACTGAAGCTTCACTATGTGTTACACAGTAGATCTCTTTCTGAGAACATACATTGTCAGTAGACCTAACTTAAAATTAAGACTGACGGGGACAGCATACTGGCTCAATGGGCTAATTGTCTGCCTTATGGTGCCAGCATTCCATATGGGTGATAGTTCTAATCCTGGCTGCTCCACTTGCTATCCAGTTTCCTGCTCACATCTAGGAAGGCAGTGGAGGATGGCTCAAGTTCTTGGGTCCGTACATCCACGTGGGAGACCTAGAGGAGATTTCTGGCTCCTGCCTCAGCTCAACACAGTTCCAGCCATTATGGCCATTGGAGAGTGAACCAGCAGAAGCAAGACCTCTCTGTCTTTCCTTTTCTCTGTAAATCTGCATTTCCAATGAAAATAAATCATTTTTTAAGAATCAAGACATATATACTCCCAACAGCTTACAGAAAACTAAATGAATTTTCCAATGAAAATAAATCATTTTTTAAGAATCAAGACATATATACTCCCAACAGCTTACAGAAAACTAAACAGCTAGTCAGAAAACTAAATACAATTTTTGCTTAAAAAAAAAAGAGGTTTATTCTTTAACATTTATTTGAAAGGGAGGAAAGGGAAAAGAGAGAGAAGAAGAGAGTCTCTTCAATCCACTGGGTCACTCCCTCAATGCCTGCAAGATCTGTTCACCCAGATTAAAGTCACGAGCTCTAAACTCCGTCCAGCTCTGCCACAAGGTTTGCAGGAACACACGTACCCAGGCCATCGTTGTCTGACTTCCCAGGTGGATCAGCAGGGAACCAAATCTAAAGTAGAGCAGCCAGGATTTGTATAAGCACTCCAGTGTGTAATGTAGGTGATGCCAGTGGTGATTTAACCAGCTACGTTACAAGGCCTGCTTCTACACATGTGTTACTCCTAGGGTTACCAACGTCCAAAAGCTGAATGACATTGTATGAATTATGACAGTGACATCCATCCTATTGCCAAGCACAATGTAAAACTAATATCTTTGAGCAAGAAAAATGTGGCCATCTCAGATTGGAAGGAATATTTCAAGGGAAACAATTCATGTTGCAAATTGTGTTTTGAAGTTGCGATCTGTATTTCTGCATTATTTAGCTACACTCTTTCCCAAATGAATCTACCATTGAGTAAATCAAGCTTTGGTTTTGGTCAGACATATGATTGTCATATGGTTGAGTAGATGGAGTACCATCTACATATTTTCAATTACACCTAAAGAAATGCTGGACTCTTTGAAATATACTACGATAATGCTTTTAACATATCACTTTTCCTATAAGCATCCATTTATGATGTGTTTGGAATTTCTTCAATTTTCATTAACATAAATCTCCCCGTGCCTGTAAAATAAAAAAAGATAAGAATTGTGCATAAATCAAAGCACATTCCATTAAATATAATTCAAATTTCCTTCATCAAGCACATATTCATAAATTATTCATTATTATTCATTCTACTGTGGGACTTTAAGTGATAGAATTCAAGTTAGTGAATTCCTTTGATAATATTTGCCAAGATGAACTTTTTTAAAAAATGTTATTACGTAAGGTATAACTTTTAAATTTATACATCCTTTATATCCCACAAACTTGAGATTGTCAATATGTACCGTGTTCACACCTCAAAATAATTTCTGCTTGCTGAATGATGTGAGAAAGTGCATGGAAGATGATCTGGTCTGAGAGGGAAAATTCATCATTTGCCCCAGGGCAGTCCAGCTATTTCTATTTCCATCCAAATGGTGATTTCCCATAGTTCTATGAAGACAAATGGAAAATTAATAAGAAACAGTGAAGTAGCATTCCTTTCTTCATGTTTACACTGTATATTGGCTCCTTTTAAAGGTATAAGACCACACACACACACACACACACACACACACACACTTGTTTTGGCTCCATCTTTGCCAGACAAGGATTCAGACTTCTTACATATTTCTAATGGGACAGAAGTTGTCACAGGAAGACCGTGTTTTCCAGTGGTGAAGGAAGGAAGCTGCACTAGATACGAGTGTACCAAAAAGTCCGGGAAAGAAGGGAGAGTTGCTCTGTGGGTGCAGTGCGTGCTTAGCTTGTTCTTGGTTTCACATTTTTCCATATATTTTCTAAAGATCTCATGGAGCTCAAGATCTTTTGTGCTGAAATAAACTCGTCTTTTAATCCCGTTTTTCCACAAACTTCTTGGGAGCAACCTCACATCGCTAGAGCTGGCCCTTCAATCTGCCTCTTCCACATTGTCATTTGCCTGCTCCGCGTCACAGAGTTAGGTTGCCCCCTCTTAATCCCACTTCCTACATATTTAGACTGCTTAATGTCATGATGCTCCCAAGACTCGGCTGGCAATGAGACGTCAGAGATGTTTTAAATTACACACAAGTGCCTTCTGCTGTTTTCTTCATGGCAGTAGAACGCGAATCTGACAGAATCTAAAAGAATGCCTTCCCTTTCCTCTTCGGGTGTTACCTCAGGAAAGTTCTCTTCTGTTCCATGAAAAAAAAAGTCCAAGTTCTTGGATGTCCTCCTAGTAAGCTTTATTTCTACAAAGCTAAATTCCAATTGGCAGTTTATATCTGCAAACATTAACATTTCAGCTTGAAGTTCCAATATTTTGGATGAAATAAAACAACGAAGACGGGATTAGGTTAAACATAGAGTTTAAAAAGAAATTTGAGGTGATTACTTCCAGTAATAGGCACCTTGAAGTTGAGTTTATAGACATCATAAATTTCTCCCGAAATACTGGTAATGCATGCAATAGTGTTGGCTCATCAGTGTTGCAGAAATTTTTTTTTTTTTTGGTTTGAATTCAGGTGTAGCAGTTAAAATAAATACATTCTTGAAGAAAGATAAAAGAGAAAGGACAAACAAACTTCAGAGCTTTGCAAACTAGTTTAGTCCAAGATTGACACAGACCAGGTTTCCAGCCTCACACATTTTTTAATGATCAAATTATGTAAACTTTAGCGAATACTGTTAGGGTCCGTAATGGAAACACTGACTTTTAATGTGGAGTTGACTTCCCTTCACGAATATTATTGTTTCTCAAGCACACGGTGTTGTGATGACACCATCAGAGTTGTAAACACAAACTCAGTTATTTTGATATTCCAAACTTGAGGTTAAGTCCTTTTTGGCAACTAGAGATATAGAGTAGAAAAAAAAATTAAATAAAATGCTAGAAACCATATTGGCCATCAGTGTTGCACATTTTGAATGTTTTCTTCATGACCAAGCCATTGGTAAATTAAAATGAAATTGACCAGACAGGTCAGGTTACCAATCTTATCCAAGTCGTATTCAAATTCAAGACCACCAAGTACCCATTTATAGGTGCTTAATTTTGTTTTGCGAACGACTTCTTTCCATATTTAAACCCATGTACTCATTAGAGTAAATGCTCCCAGCATCTTTAAGGAATCTGAGACGTGAGTTTGGGGGACAACAGTAGCATTTATAAACATTGAGTCATTGAAAGTTCTAGTTCCCCCAGAGTCCTGTGAATAACTGGCAGTACTAAAGACGTTTTCAAACCACTCTATTTGGTTTTTGACTAGCTAGCAGACTTGTTAAAGGTGCCATTGTGCAGGACTGAAACTCAATACCACTCCTTCTTCCTCTTGCTCTCCTCTTCCTTTCCAAAACGGAGATCTTAGAAGTCAGAGAGGAACCCACAAGCAGAGCAGACCTCTGTAAGCCTTGCTCAAACATGTGCTGTGCCGCTTACTAAAATATTTTTCTTCCATCACAACAGTGCTACTGAAATAAATGCAAACCCGGTTTCAATTATGTCATTGGGGATTACATAGGAGCTGTTTGTTTGACTGCATGGTAGATGCACAACCACATTAGGGAAATTTCAGGGCTGGTTTGGGTTCTTGTTCTGTGTAAAGCATGCCATTGGGGGAAAGAAACTCTTGGCTTCAAAACTACGTAAGAACTTTCTGGTGATAACAGCTACATGTGAGCACTTAACAACTACCACCAGGGTCAGCCTTCCAATGCATAACTTTGTGTGTGTGTGCCATAGCTGGGCTATAGCATTTTTTTTTGAAATCTGTTTTTATTTGTGTAACTTCTAATTTAATTTTTTAAATTTTTGATGATCTTTACATAGTTGATTAAGGCTCAAAGGATCAAGGGCTACAGGAAAGTGGGAAAGACCATTGTTTCCACATTCTCTTTTTTCCTTCCTGTATCTGGGGGAAGTGGAGAGACAAAGGGAGGAGTCACACCCACCCTCCCAACCATCCCAGGGTCCCTGATGTGGGGCATGTTCCAAGGACACTACTAAAGTGGTTTCAGTGGTTCAACAGTTCTGAATTGCTGCCAGTCTTGCCATTCCAAGCACGATGAGATCTCTTCAGAATGCACCGGTTGACATAGTGCACCTCAGCATCTCCTCTTGCACAGATTTTCACTGCCAACACTTGACTGGGGTAGTTAATCAATTTGTTCTGTCCTTTGTTGAGGTACCAGGTATCCCATGCAGGCTCTAATGTACTACCATATTCTCCATGTGCACCTGGATATGCTGTCCATTGCTCTGTCTGAGCCACTGAGGCAGCTCAGCTTTGACACATGGACTCCAGGTAATTATAAACACTCATCCTCTTATGGATGCTTGATTAATGAATTACATCACAAGTTCTTGTTACAGAAGGTACAGGTAAGTATGACATGACATAGAGTAAGATTCACATATAATGTCTCTAGATTTGACATTATCTTATATTAGAGCAAACATATGATATCTGACCTTTTGGGATTGGCTCATTTCCCTTAACATAATGATCTAGGCACCACTGGACCAATTACCTATGAATGCTGTATTTGGATCTCACGCTGCCTCTGTGGCTCCCCTCTCCTTTTTCCTGGACGTGATAGCTCTGCCTATTGTAGGACAGTAATGGCTATTATAAACGCTAAGGGAAAACACACACCGAACTGTCTCAAGTACTCAAGACTGACTTACCAGACCAACCAGCCTCCTCACTGAAACCCTTGCTAGCAGACATTCTTCTCAAAGAAACTCTCGAGCTGCCGCCTCTCGCCAGAAACTCCGCTGCGCTCCAGGCTAGAGCCTCCTTACCTATGCTATGGATTTTTAATTTATTTTCTCTTATTTCATGTACACTGCTTTTTTTGGTTACAGTGTATGATGGATGTGTATGGAAAAAATGTATCTTTGGGAAAACAATTACAGTTTGTTAATTTGAAAAAAAAGTAACATATTTCATTTTTTTTAATCACCAAGTAGCATTCCATAGTGTGGATGAACCAGTTTCTTTATCCAGTCCTCTGTTGATGGGCATTTTTGTTACTTCCATATTCTTGCAATTGTTAATTGTGCTACAATGAACACTGGAGTGCTTGTTGCTTTGTCCTGTAACAAGTTGTCTTGTGTGCCGATTAGTGTCATGACCTTGCTTGATGTGACCTGTCCCCTGTTCTGACACTCAGTCAGGTACTGGGATCTAGCCCTGCCAGACAGGCCCCAGCCATAGCTTTCATGTGGTCTGGCGTGTCGCCGTCAGTGATGTTCTGCGCCAACAGTCCAACTCAGGACTCAAATGTGGGCTGGTGAATCAGTCTGACCCAAACAGATCTCACAGACTCTCCCGTCCAAACCACCAGGTCTCAGTCCCCTTGCTTACCTTCAACTTCAGTGACCCCATCACTGGGAGTCACACAGGATTCATTTCTCACCTACACACACAGTGGTCTTATCCTGGGTACCAATTCCATACCCCTAAACACCCTAGAGCTTGCTGCCTGGCGGCCAGTGGGCGGAGCCTAGTGCCACTTGGCACTCTGCAGCCCAAAGCCCAGGACTCGCTCACAGTGTGGCAGCAGTGGTGGTGGCCAGGGCCCTAAGCATTGAGTCCAACCTAGCTTAGGTACCCTCAGCAGTTGGAACCTCCCTCCACCCAAGTCCCACTGCCAAATTCTCCCTAGGCACCTCCTGCCACAGGTGGTCAGCATTTTTAAGTAGTACACTACACATGCTTTGAGGAGCACACTGCAGTTTGGTTCAGAAGGCACTCTATTAAGTGTTTTTTTTTCCCCAGATATGCTTCTATCCTGAAATGTATGTGGCTCCTAATACCGAGGTCCAATTTATGAAGCTCTCACATAGGATAAGACCGAGGCACAGATGTGGTTGCCCATAGCACCGTTCCATTGATGGTGGCGTGGCTGCAGAGTGGGCCCCGGAGCCTCTGCTGGACCTCTTGGTGCCAGGGTTCACTCATCTCTTAACACTGAGATGAAAGACTCCACCCCACACTTTGCTAGCCATTGGTTGTGTTAATTGGGTACATACTGCAAGATTTTCAGGGTAATCTGGTGAATCAATTCTCATTAAAAAAAGCTTTTGAGCCTAGAGGAATTTTTAATTTTTTTTTTAAATCTTTGTGATAGTACCATGGAGAGCTGAGTTACTACATATGGCAAGGGTGTGCTGGGATAGCCTTTCTGCCAGGTGGAACCTTGGGAGGCTCTGTGAGGGAGCAACTTCTTGTTTCTGCGAATCCTTCTCTTTCCCTCCCACTTCAGGGCTCTATCCACTTGCTGACCTACTTAGGGACCGACGCCTCCTTTAAACATGCTGGGAGTGGATACAAGCCCGAAAGCAAGCAATCAAAAACCTGGGCCAAGTTGCAATTCTCCCTCACGACACTCCAGCCTGCCTTTACTCCTCTCAAGGATGTCAGCCTGTGCGTCCCAGACCTTCCAGTCATATCTATGTAATGAGAGAATGACCCGTGCGGAGTGGCTGCCTATCTCAACCACTGCCGTGTGAGGCCAATTGCTTTCCCATCCTCTGGCTCCCTTAGACACATGCCAGCCTGGACCTGGTCTGCTGTTCCACAGAGTAGGTGAGGCTGTTCCAGTGGAAGACACATTCTTCAACAGTAGATTCTGGATGGAAGCGACGCTGCAAGAGTCCTTGTAATCTGATATTGGATGGAGTTGATGCTCCTGCAAAATGGATGCATTGCCAAACACTAGACCCTGGGCAGAGGCCAAACAGAAAGGTCATCCTTGGCTCAGAAAACCATCAGATCACTGGCACATAAACATCTTGATTGACCTTGGAGTAACAGTTGAATGTCAGTTTGTGTGGTGCTTCTCAAGCAGCCGATCTTATTTTATTGTGAAAAGTTATCTTCATGAGGATTGTTACAGTATTTTATGTAGATGGCGAGTTCAGGTCTGTAGGTAACTGAGCTGGTTTCTTCTCTCAAGGGCAAAAAGGAAGGAGCAGTCCCATCACACAGGTTGGTGTAAGGGTTCGGGTATTGCCAGCCGTGTCTTTGGAACAGTCAATGCTCTGTGCAAATGCTCTATCAATATAAGCTGCTGTTGTTCCTATTATTAGAGAAATCCTATTTCTCGCTCAAGGTCACACTCAACCACAGGAAGCAGAAACAGCTCAGAAGCAAATACCCGGCCACGTGGATGAAATGTGCAAATTGTGAAACTCGCATGGCACTGGATAATTAACTCTGTGGGAAACCATCATTTCAGTTTCTTGTCAATTCTGTTTCATCTGGATTTGGATTTAATTTTACTCTTTGCATGATGTCTGGGATCTCAGGTAATAGGACTAAATGGCACTGGCTAGAAGTTGTGATCAAAATGTGCACCTTTGGTGAGTCAGGTCCACCTTCCAGAACCTACTCCTCCATTCCTAGGTGTTCTCACTGCCCCTGTTGGGTCCTGTGCCCCTAAATGGCCCTCCACTCATTCCGTCATATGCCCGAGAGCTGGTCATCTACCTATACCCTATAGCTCAGAGAGCCACATTATAAATTGATTATTCATTATTTAGTACTCTTCGTAGATTATAGAATTTTAGAAGAAAAAGGATTGAAAAGATAGGAAGGGATGAGACTTACTTTTGTGTTACATAATCTAATAGTTATAATCTCTTAAAAAGCACTAACTCCATTCCCATATCGTTGGTAGGGCAGTGAACCCAGAGGTAGAAACCATGTCAAGTTAGAGACAGAGTCCAAATTCAGCTACATGTCTCCTGACTGTCACAATCTGTATGTTTTCCCTTGCAACCTGCAGCCTTATGTGCTGGGAAACTCCCGAGCATGCCGTTCGATGTTGAGCAACAGCAGGATTAAGGCATGTGAATGTTGGATGCTATGCTGGCTGAAGGACAGCTATTATAATGATCAATATTAACTCTAATGACAGGTTAATAGCGTTTGGTGATTTAATGTGGTAAATGATCCCAGATTTCAAGCACATTTGAACTTCCTGGAGTGAGGACCAGGGCTGGAGGGCTAAGGAGCTAGATGCATGCTTACTGTGATGGACCCAAGTCCCCATGCTTGCTGGACCATGTCCCCAGCCGCTCCCTGGTCCTCATCTCTGTTCCTTTCCTCTGGGTAGTTCCTTTCCTAGCACTGCATCTCCGTATACTTAGCTAGTCATGGTACCTTGGCTAACTAATTTGTACTTTTAAAAGCCGAGAATCTTGTGGAGGTTTCTCTGCTGATGCAAGTCGTTCACCATGTTGACATCAATATACTAGATACTTTTCAATGTGCAGAAATCTATTTTCCCAAATGGTGAGCCTCTCAGATCCTGAATTCTTAGGCTGTTTTGAATGCTAATCTTCTGCTACACAACAACCTTTCAAGCATTCGAAAATAGCATTGATGTCACACTAAGGCACTGTTTTTCTTACGAACTTCTTGAATCCGTCATTCTCTCCCATCCCTGTTGGCACAGGTGCACTGGGATGCAGTTAGCTGTGGTAGCTGGGTCCTGATTGACCCCAGACACTGAGTGGCTGCGACGTCTGCTGTTTGGGTGGCTGTTCTTTTACCACCAACTAAAACCATCCTACTGTTTACTCAATAGATCTTCTCCTACCTGGAAATGTCAGGTCAACTTCTTCTGAGATTCTACTTGCATTGTGCAGATGTGTCTCCAGGTTTCACTGCAGCTGTCTGCATGCTGCTTCTCTTCCTACCTTCGTCCTCTTCCTCCCAGCCCTGGGCTACAGTTCAGGAGTCCCTGACACAGGACAAACACAGGACAAGTACTAACTCCCTTCACTCTTGCTCTTGCATCCCTTGTCGCACACCATTTTTTTTCTCTCTCTCTCTCTGTATATAATTATTGGAAAAACACAGGTCTTCCATCTGCCGCCCCTCAAACACCCGCAGCATCCAGGGCCAGACTAGCCCAGACCAGGGGGTGGGAACTCAATCCAGGCCTCCCATGTGATGTGCATCAGCAAGAAACTAAAATCCGAAGTGGAGCCAGGACTTGAACAGGAAGTCTGTGTCCTAAGTAACATCTTATCTGGCGTGCTGAACATCCTCCTCTGCGCATGCTTTGGGTTCTAAAGTTTGTTCTAAAGCAGCAATG
Source organism: Ochotona princeps (assembly GCF_030435755.1). Taxonomy (NCBI): domain Eukaryota; kingdom Metazoa; phylum Chordata; class Mammalia; order Lagomorpha; family Ochotonidae; genus Ochotona; species Ochotona princeps. The sequence continues at coordinate 50,229,937 of NC_080849.1, forward strand.
CTAATAGTGTCAGTGTCTAATTACCCAGGATGCACCAGGCCTATTTATGTAGAATATCTCAGTTCTGCATGAGTCCTTGAAGGCCCTTAGCGATTTATTCACTTGTAAATGAAGAGACAGAGCAGCAGCAGAACAAGAGTTAAGTTGTGATTAAACTGTTCATTTATTTATTTTTGTAAGAGAGCAGTGGGTCCAGCCTGGGGCTGGCCTGAGGGGGCTGTACTGCCCTGAACAGTGTGCTCTGAAGAACTGCCTAGAGCTGGCTTTCTGGCCTTCTCCCTGCTCCATTGCTGCTCTCTGCTGCCTTCCCCGCCACTCCGAGCGCATTGCTCATGTCCCTTCCACCCTTGCTGGCCACTTCCTCCAAGAAATATGACTGAACTCCCCAAGCGGAGGAGGCAGGTACTTTTGGGTTCCCCCAGTATAGCAGGCACCTTTCACTCAGTTCTACGTTAAGTTATCTTCACTGTTTGAGGGTGCTCCTTAGTGTATCATGATTGGATTGAGGATTGGAATGCTTCTGTTTCATTTCTTCTGGTAACCTGAGCATTTTGCTCAGTGACTGATGAATATGCTACCATGAGAAAAGAAGAAATGAGTTGACAGACAGCCAAGGTGGAAATGAAGTGTGGCAACAGTGACACTGTAGGCTCTCTTGCTCTATGCTGTAAACAGGTCTTGGTGGCATACTCACCGCCACGACTGCTTTCTGAGTGGTGGCTGGGAGTGGCCGCAGAGGACAGAGATCTCCTCCGGCCAGCAGCTCTGTCCCAACTAATGTGCCCTCCAAGGGTGCGTGACATTCGGATTACTGTGCCCATTTCTTCTCTTTTCATTAGGGGAAAAATTTGGGAATTGTGCATCTTATTTCTCTTTTAACATGATCTACCAAATAAAATGTGTTGACATCTGTTTTCTTTGCCAAAGGAAAATTGAATTTCCATTTGGACTTGGAGAAATGAGAAGTGCAAAATATAAAAAGAAGGATCTGGAATGTGATGTAACAAATGGGGAAAGAGAAGGGCAAAGCAGAGGCTGAGGCGTTGCTTGGGGAGGAGACCCTGAGGGAGCCAGTCCTGCGTCCCACCCCTCACCCGCACCTGCTCCTGGCCCCGACCCATTAGTCACCACTGAGCGCTCAATCACGGAGCAGGAAGCTCCGATGATGTGGGATTGATTTTGTTTGCTTAAATAACAATTTCCTGACCTCGGTTCCATGATGCAGCATTTCTGGTGTAAATTATTTACAATAAAAGCACTAAGGCAAGTGAATTCAACCTCAAAATTATAGACCGACAACCTAAAGCCATAACTGTACGTTTTCAAATTTATGGTAAAATGAAAGGCCATTTCAAGGGCATGATGGAAACAGCACGATTGAGTCAAGGATCGCCCTGGCAATCCAGAAAACATTAACTGTAGGACGCGATTGTGCTTGTTCACTGACAAAACAGTGTCTATTTTAGGACTTAGCTGTGTGTTTTCCTAAATAAAAGCCATTCTTCTCCCTGTAAACAGAAGTTTGAGGTAGAATAACGTGTCTTAATTCTGAATGTCCAGAATGATCGGGAACCTGCGAGCTTCCTAACAGAGTTGCTAAGATTCATTCAGCGTTTCGAGAAAGATTTAGAGTCTTCTTTATTATTCTCACTGCAAAAAAAGGGTATCTATGGACGTGCACACAGACATATGTATATATAGTTAAAGCAAATATTGTGCCGTAATACTTTCATAGGCAGATATGCATTGATCTACTATTTATTTCCTGAGAAAGAAGGAGTATTTGCTTTGCAGATGTGTATTGTGGGATCTGTAGTTACTGTCTCGGTATCCTGTTTCCTTTACGTTGTGTGGCTTTCTGAGATAGGATCTCTAAGTTGGAAGTAGGCACTCACTCTCAGAGCCCAGAGCTACAAGCAGTGCAGTGCGGTAGGTTTCCTGTGTTGTTTGCACCAATGGATTATAATCAAACGCAAAGCACCCACGACACACTATTATTACATCAGTGTAATAAAAATACAATACACTTATTTTACTCATCTTTTGGTTTTATACAATAGAAATATAATTCTTTTTTTATTTTTTATCTTTTATTTTTTTAAACACATTTTTATTGCATTTCATTTTTTCAAAAATTAATTACATTGCATTATGTGATACATTTTCTATGCCCTGGGATTCCCCCCACCCCTCCCCACACCCTCCCCCCCCCCCACGGCGGATTGCCTCCACCTTTGTTTCCACTTTACCCACATATTGAACATCTGATTGATCAATATCTTGACATTACATTCAATAGCTACCTAGCGAATTTTTTCAGCTAATATAAGCAGAGGTACAGAAACCTTGTCTTTAGACAGCAAGCACTACTGTGTCAGTCAACCGACTGTAAGGGTATTTCCATTCGCTGTTGACTGGCAGGATGTTTCCAAGTATGCTTACAGCCCCAGAGAGAATTCGGATCTTTTACAGTAGCAAAGGTGATAGTGGTGTATGCATTTCATGATAGAATACAGCTTCCATCCACAACTGTTACAGCAAATAGCTCTCAGTTGATACTTCTGTGGAGATGCATGCCATCCCTGGAAAAGGACTTCCCAACTGTGACATTTCTACTCAAAGAACGTCCATGTGGTTTGGCTTTCATGTGGTGTAGCATGTAATGCGGCTGCCGTATCAGAGCTTGGATCTCAGACCTGGATACTCCACTTCCCATCCAGATCCCTATTCATGGGATTGGGAAAAGCAGGTTCCTGGTTGTCCTTCTGCCACTTGAGTAAAACAATAGACAGAAGACCTGTCACACTCACCTTTTCAAATACACAAAAGAAGTCTTAAACAAAAAACCTTAAGTGTCTGATGTATGTTGGGTATGCAACCACAAATCCAAAAATTGAGATGCAGTGCATTGCAAGGAGAAAGTAATTTATCCTTGAAAAAGGAAAATTTGATATGTTGTAAAGCATCCTAAGAAAAAAATGAAATTAAAAGATAAGTTGAATCAGTTGAAAAAAATTTGGAAATCAATGCCTTTATTTTTCATAATATATATTTTCAATGAGATTTGAAAGCCTCCTTGTAGGCATAAATATCTAATTTTTAAACCAAAATAAATTTACCTTTGATTTTGTCTTTCACAAAATTTTGAAATTCAAACTGAAGGCAAGGGGTTCCTCACTCACAGGAGACCTGTGAGGAAAAGGGGGAAGGCTGGAAGAAAATGTTAGTTGTAATGTGGGGTTATGGGGGGCAGATGAGAAGTTGTTCAGCATCCCCTATTTCCTGTACATTTGGCCTGCGTTTCCCAAGCTTTCTCATTCTTTTTGAGATTCTTCCATTGAGCAGAACCTCTGAAAATAATTCTAATCAGGTTCTCCATTTGAGTAAGCTGCATGATTTCTTGTCGTTTTACTTCTATGGCTCAGCAAAGCTTTTGGTCCCAGGTTCTTAGGCAAAATGCCGTTGTAAGAATCAAGGGTAGGGAGCCACTCTGGATGATTCCACCTGTAACTGTCGGAGGGCAGCCATTGCCATGAATGCCCACACATCGTCCAGGGAAAGCCAACATTCTGGAATGCAGACGCTTGGCTAGAGAATGCTTTCATGAATGGTTCCAACACCCCATGCCTAGTCCCCATGTCTAGTCCCCATGTCTAGTTCTTAGTTGTTGGTCTAACCTTCCTTCCTCTGAGGTATAGCATCCATCTCATACGTGGACGTGTGCATTTAAGGTTGGAGAGCTCGGGCCTGGAATCAGCCATTATGGAATTGTTTCCTGTTGGATTCAAATTCTCTTTCTTGAGCTGGATCCCATCAGCAGGAGTAGAGTGTAGGGCTGCCTTTTTTCTTTGCTAGCTTGAGTGGAAATGATGTTCTAATGGGAATTTCCTGAGTAATATAGAAGCAGACTCACTTTGGAATATCTCTAATCTCAGAAAACAAGTGTGATATTACCAATGAAGCAGTCCAGACTCTTCATTTTAGGATTAAGGCAATGGGAGACCCAGCCCTTCTGTGGCTCTTACGGGTTGGACATTGGCCCATATGCAGTTAAAAATAATTTTAAGGAAATCTAGAATAGAATTCTAAATTAGGGTAGAAGACTTTCTCTAATTGGAGAAACCAGCTCAGGAAAAAAAAAACAATAAATATCAATCACTCAAGAAACATTGAAATTTGAGGCAATTGCAATATAATTATTGTTACTGTAAAGATCCTTGAGAATCATGATAGTTGTTTGAAACTAGATTTAAAATGCTTTAAGTGAGTTCTAGAGTATTTTGTTGATGCAATCCAGTGTTAATGCATAAGGTACACATTGTATTAGTTTGGCAATTCTCAGATTTTTTTTTAAGTTTTATTTGTTTTTATTTGAAAGCTGGATATACAGAAAGGAGGAGAGACAGAGAGGAAGATCTTTCCTCCGATGGTTCACTCCCCAAGTGACCGCAACGGCTGGAGCTGAGCCAATCTGAAGCCAGGAGCCAGGAACTTCTTCCAGGTTTCTCACTTCTTCCAGATTCAGGGTCCCAAAGCTTTGGGCCATCCTCGACTGCTTTCCCAGGGCACAGGCAGGGAGCTGGATGAGAAGTGGAGCTGCCAGGATTAGAACCAGCGCCCATATGGGATCCCAGTACATTCAGGGTGAGGACCTTAACCGCTACACTATCACGTTGGGCCCAATTCTCAGACTTAGTTTCATTACAATAATAAGGAAATAAGCTGCAATCCTCTTGTAAGATCAAGCCGAGACTTTTTGTTTTTGCATTTTGCTTTTAATTTTCAGAAGATTTATTTTATTTTTATTGGAAAGTTAGATTTACAAAGAGAAGAAAATGTAGAAAGATCTTCCATCTGCTGGTTCACTCGCAAACAGCTCCAACAACCAGAGCTGAGCCGATTCAAAGCCAGGGGCCAAAAGCCTCTTTTGGGTCTCCCATGCAGGTGCAGGATCCCAAGACTTTGGGCCGTCCTCAACTGCTTTCCCAGGCCACAAGCAGGGAGCTGGATGGGAAGCGGAGTAGCTGGGACGGGAACTGGCACCATATGGGATCCTGGCACATGCAAGGCAAGGACTTTAGCCACCAGACATTTCGCTGAACCTGCATTTTGCTTTTTAATGTGTTTATCTGAGAGATGAATGGGCAGAGGACATGGAGAAGGAGAGCAACCACCCGCTGGCGGTGTCCCAGATGACCACAGTGATGAAGCGGGGGTGAATCTGGGAGGCAGGCGGTCACTTGGGGTCTCTCCTGGTGCTCTCCTGGTCGCTGCCAGGGATCTGCATCCGGAGGCAGCTGGCAGCCACAGCCGGCTTGAAACCCAGGACTCAGGTGAGGCAGGAGCGTTTCTAAACTAGACTAGTCTTGCCCCTGGAACCTTTTGATTTCAAATGTTCCAAATGTTATTTTCAAAAATATCTAGACTGATTTGATCATGAAAACAAAATATGCATGTGCAACATTGCTATACTGTGTTTCATAAATATTTACATAATTTACATGTTAGTTAAATTCAAAGCTTAATTTACTTCAGTGTAATGACTTTTAGATTTCTGAAACTGTAGAAAGTGAATAATACACACCAAGTAGACTTAGGATTCTCTGAAAATCGAAACAAGACAGCTTTCACGGTTACCTGGGAAGCAGCATTTATGACATGATATTGATTATTTCTAGATAACGAGGGTATAATCTTAAAGCTGAACTAATATGAAATACTTTGTGATTACATCAGTCAGTGCTGTGGTGTGGCAGGCTAATTTGCTGTCTGTGACACCGACATCCCCTATGGACACCAGTCCTGCTCCTGGTGCGCCCCTTGGATCCAACCCCCTGCTAGGCCTGGGAAAGCAGGGGAGGCTAGCTCAGGTCCCGGAGCCCTGCACCCATGTAGGAAGTCACTCCTGGCTCCTGGCTCTTCAGGGAGTGAACCAGCAAGTGGAACTTCTCTCTCTAGTTCTCCCTGTTCCTCTCTGTAACTGTGACTTCCAAAGAAAATCATAAATTTTTTTTGAAGATCGAAGTTGTTATCTATTGATTAAAAGAATATCAAGTGAATATTTTACTTAAGAGAAACAAATGTTTGTTATATCAGACTATACACATATCAAACTTTCTCGTCAAGTCTGATAAGAATGTCTGTCCCTAAGCTGTTAAACACGTCACTGTTTCTCACGAGGATTCGTAGTGTCTTACTGGGTGACAGAAAAATGAATTTCCTGCAAGTTTCACAGTGGGGATTGATGGTACTGAAAAATCAACAAACGAAAGGCAGAAACTTGTCATCAATGCTAAGACTTAGTTCGTTGTATCTGATTGGATGTGGCAAGGGATATCTGATGCCAACTTTCACATGTCTTTGGACCCGAAAACTTCACATGTGATAGCTCCGTCGATCCAAGCAAGCGATCACTGCTGAAATTGCTGCCTAAGAATGTGGCTTTTCCTACTCACAAGGCTGAGATCAAAGCAGAGGGGAGAACATTTGGCCTAACTGAAGCCCTGGGTTGGGATCGCTGCATCCCACAGTGGAATGTCTCAGTTGGAGTCCTAGTTCTTGGGATTCTACAAGCCAGCCAATGTGCACCCTAGGAAGCGGCAGATAGATTTCTGAGATAGCCTGAGATAGATTTCTGTCACTTACCGGGGAGACCTGAACTGCATTCCTAGCACCCAGTGTCGGCCTGACCCAGCCACTGTGGGCAACTGGGAAATGAGCCAGCAAGTAAGAATCCTTCCTCTTCCTCGCCTTCTCCATCTTTCTCTCCTTTCTCCTCCCCGCCTCCTGTCTCTCCCTCCCTCCCCTTCTTCCTCTGCCACTTCTTTCTTGCCCACCCCCATTTCCTTCCCTCCTCCTCTCTCTCTTCTACTTCCCATTCCATCTTCTAGCTCCCATTTCCTTCTTACCTCTCAATTTATGAAAAGATTCATTTATTTTTATTGGAAAGGCATACAGAGAGGAGGAGAGACAGAGAAGAAGATCTTCCATCTGCTGGTTCACTCCAGGTTTCTCACGCGGGTGCAGGATCCCAAGGCTTAGTCCTTGACTGCTTTCCCAGGCCACAGGCAGGGAGCTGGATGGGAAACAGGTCTGCCGGGATTAGAACCTGTGCCCATATGGGATCCCTGCATGTTCAAGGCGAGGACTTTAGCCACTAGGCTATCGCTCTGAGCCCTTTTTAAAAAGCAAATGGCAGAATGCAAAAGTTTTAGAAACACCATTGATAGAATCATGTACCTGTTCACATGAAGTCTGTTGAGGGGAGCACTTTTTGACCATAAAGACTTTGAGTATAACCCAAGACAAATAACTTTTTCATTTAAAATAGCTTTTAGAATCACTGGTTGATACTTTAAAATTACAGTGAGAGGTATCTAATGATTAAGAATTGATCATTAATCTACAGTTTGTTAATACATACACTAAGCTGTGTTATGTTATAGGCAGAGACTTGGAGTAGCACCAACATTTATCTTACTTTTACAATTGTTATTTATTCTTAGGCTTGAACCATAGCAGTAAGCAATTTTGATAATTTTTAAAGATTTATTAATTTTTATTGGACAGTCAGATATACAGAGAGAAGAGACAGAGAGGAAGATCTTCCGTGTGATGGTTCACTCCCCAAGTGACCGCAACAGACAGAGCTGAGCAGATCCGAAGCCAGGAGCCCGGAGCCTCTTCTGTGTCTCCCACATGGGTGCAGGGTCCCAAGACTTTGGGCTGTCCCTGACTGCCTCCCCAGGCCACAAGCAGGGAGCTGGATGGGAAGCGGGGCTGCCGGGATTAGAACCAGCACCCATATGAGATCCCAGCACATGCAGGGCAAGAACTTTAGCCGCTAGGCTATTGCACCAGGCCCAATAATAATCTTAAAATGTATTATACCTTAGCAATTTCTCAAGTAAATTTTACACTCATCAGTAGACAATTCTCAGGGTGTTGCTGCTTTGCAATTTTTTTTTTTTAAAGTATTTGACAGACAGAAAGAGGGAGAGAAAGAGCGAGAGAGCTCCATTCACTGATTTGCTCTTCAAATATCCACAGCATGTTTGGCTGGGCCAGACAAAATGTGGGAGCTGGGAGCTCAATTCAGACCTTCCATGTGTGCGGCAGGGCCTGGAGTACTTTAATCATCACGCTGCCTTTAGATTGCACATTCCCAGGAAGCTGGAGCTGAGAGCAAAGCTGGGACTCTGGCATGGAATGTGGTCCCTAAGTGGTGCCCAGCTTGAAACACTGGTCTTCTATCCTGGGTCGAACAGACACCCTCAGGACTATTATTTACATTTTAAAGTGTGGCCCAAAATACCCTAGAATATATTTATGCTTCATGGTCTTAGCGCTTATTTTAAATAGGCTATCTGAAGTAGATCAGTGTATTTCTGGAGAAAACATGTGTGTTGTGTCCAGCAGGATCACACAGTTCTAACTTTGATTTATCTAGTCATTTATTTTGAATTGATAAATATGATATGTATAGGTATGAGACACGATGTAGTGTTTTGTTCTATACATAAATGATAAAACAAGATTGTCATGCTCTTAGAATGTGTATTAATTCACCAATGTAGTTTTGTTGTGACATTAAAGATCTGTTCTTGGGCCTGGCACCATGGCCTAGCGGCTAGCGTCCTCACCTTGAAAGCACCAGGATCTCATATGGGCGCCAGTTCTAATCCCAGCAACGCAGCTTCCCATCCAGCTCCCTGCTTGTGGCCTGGGAAAGCAGTGGAGGACAGCCCAAAACCTTGGGACCCTGCACCCGCGTGGGAGACCCAGAAGAAGCTCCTGGCTTCAGATCGGTTCAGCTTAGGCCATTGTAGCCATTTGGGGAGTGAGTCAGTGGATGGAAGATCTTTTTATCTCTCCTTCTCTCTGCAAATCTGCTTTTCCAATGAAAATAAATAAATCTTTCAAAAAGAAATCTTTTTTTTTACATTTTATTATTATTGCTATCATTTTATGATACAGCTTCATATTCCCTTATCCCCTCCCCAGTACCCTCCCCCCCAGTTCCTCTATATCATTACTAACATATAGTTCTTCATATACAGTCATATGTCCATCATTGCGGGCATGGACAATGGCAGAGAGTCCAGCATCCTATTGTCAAGATATAGTAAACAGTTTCATTGTAAGTCCATTTTGTCTGGAAGCAGAAATCCATACTGCACTGCATCCTCACATCTGGATGTTAGTCTCCATTTCACAGCTACTGTACATCCCCTTAAATGAAAAGTCATAATACAAAATCAACAATAGAAAGAAAAATAGAAATTTACAATGCCCTGAAGTTAAATGACATGTTACTAGATATGACAGTCTCCATTACACAGCTACTATACATCCCCTTAAATGAAGAGCCACAAAATAAAATCTTTTTCAATCAATAAAAAGAAATCTTACAAACGCTTTTACTAGGGCCTGGCACGGTGGCCTAGCAGCTGCAGTCCTTGCATTGAATATTCCGGGGTCCCATATGGGCGCCGGTTCTAATCCCAGCAGCCCCGCTTCCCATCCAGCTCCCTGCTTGTGGCCTGGGAAAGCAGTGGAGGGTGGCCCGGAGCCTTGGGATACAGTAAATCCCTGTGCTTTTCTCTTCCCTCTTCCAGTCTCTTTTCGTCAGCATTCGTCCCTTCCTTCACCTTGCCCATCCACAACCTTTCGTTACAATCTTCTGTTTTTTTTTTTTTGAGATGGGACTTTTTTTGGATTTCACAAAGTGTTTATACACTTCTGCGCCTACCTATTTCACTTAGTGTGATCTCTGATTCTCTCCATGTTACCTCCAGCAATGAAATTCCCTTCTAGTACAAGTCTGGGCTGTTTCATTGTGTGTAACACATTTTCCTTATCCATTTCTTTGATGAAATGTCAGGCACCCATTTTTCTTTTTTTAGTTGAAGATTACTTTATGGATTGTAGGGGTTATTTGTGGTGCTATTTGAATTGTAGCGTTGGAATTTTCATGGGGATTGTACTGGGCTTGTAGATTGCTTTGGTAGGATTTTTACAATATTAAATCTTCCAAAACGTGAATATGGAAATTCTTTCTATCTCTGTGTGCCTTGTTTAGTTTCCTTCAGCAACATAGGATACTTCCCAAAATACGGGTCTTTAATTTATGCCTAAGTATTTTGTTTATTTCATGCTATTCTAAGTGGGTCTGTTTACTTAATCGCCTTTTTGTATAGTTTATACCTGATATATAGAAATGCTATTGATTTTTGTTTGATGCTTTCCAGAACTAACAACTGAAGAATGTTGCTATTGGAACTTTGAGTTGATTCAGAATTATAGAACTGAATCATGATAAAACTCCTTAGATGAAAATTGCTTTCCAGGTAGCTGAGTTGGTCAAAGCCTCTTTTATGGATTTCATGAAATAAGATTTCATTTAAAGATCTTTCTAAAGACTCATATTGTATTTGGAATGCAGAGTTACAGAGAGGGAAGAAAGGGGAGCGATAGATGTTTGGTCCACTGCTCCACTTCTTAAGGTGTGGCGACAGCTGGAACGAGCTGCTGCAAAGCCAGGAGCCAGGAGTCTCTGCTGCATCGCTCATGGGGGTGCCAGGGTTTAAACCCTTGTGCCACCCTCTGCTTTTTCCACAGGTATTCAGGATGGCGCAGGGAAGGGGCTGGGCTGGAAGTGGAGCAGCCAGCATTCACACCGGTGCTCATATAGGATGCAGGAACCAAGGCAAAGTCTTAGTCTAATGTGCCACAGTGCAGCCCCTAAACTTCAGATTTAATCATAAGATATCCAGAATCAAGGAAAGCCTGGCTCAATTTTACTAATTCATCACTCAAGAAATATTTACATTTTGTGTTAGTCACTGCTCCAGATACTGGGGGTAAAGGTAGGTTACAAGCAACATCAGTAAGAATAACAAAAATGGAAATCTTAGCTTCAGAGGAATTAATATTCTAGATTACAGACTGCTCCCTGCTTATGGCCCGGGAAAGCAGTTGAGGACGGCCTAAAGTCTTGGGACCCTACACCCATGTGGGAGACCCAGAAGAGGCTCCTAGCTGCTGGCTTCTGATTGGTGCAGCTCTGTCCATTGTGGTTGCTTGGGGAGTGAATCAGCGGATGAAATACCATCCTCTCTGTCTCTCTTCCTCTCTGTATATCTGCCTTTCCAATAAAAATAAAATAAATCTCTTTTAAAAAGTGGATATATAAAAAAACCCTAGCATCCCAGTGTTCACACCCAGGCCTCCTGTTCCAGCAGGCATCTAACTCCAACTGAGTGCTTCTATTTTTGGTTGAGTTTTCTTCCAAAAGAATGCACTTTGTATAAAGTTGTTTACAGAGAACTGAAATGTTAAGTAGATTGGAGGAAAACGCTAGAAGGCAAGCACTTCCTTTCTGGTAAAGATGTGTTCACGTCTTTCTCACCTCAGGATCCCCAAGCAGTAAGTAGGTAACCCCAAGAGGACGCATCCAAACAGGGTACCATGGATGTCATTCCCAGACAGCGGCCACCCGGCCATGCTGGAGACTGTCACGTAGTTTCTTCCTGCCTTGTCTGATTTGCAACCAAGGCTCAGCTTCAATTTTTCTTTCCCATTTAAATGTGATTTGGCATGTCTTCCAAAAACTCTTCATTGTTTACACCTGCACATTTCCTTTGTACTGCAAAATACAGTGAAAGGAAACATTTGTTCTCCAGAGGTCTTCAAGTGGAGCAGGCTCCTGTGTTCCCAGCTCTCCTCACTTTCTATTTTTTTTTCAGTCTTTCCACTGATTTAATTTTGTCTTCCATTCTTCTCTTTCACTTCTTGATTCTTTCTCTATTTATTGATAATTTACCATAAGCAAGTGTTATGTAAAGCATCTGAATAACTTGAAGGACCCCACAAGAATATTTCGTCTCATTAAGTTCATATTTTGGGGGGAAATAAAGGTAAACATTACATGAAGTAAATCATGAAAGAGGAATAAAAGGAAAGGCTCCAGCACTCAGAGTCCCCGTTCAATCTGGCATCAGAAACACCTGTTCCATCAGATCCTCCTGGATCCTGCCTCCGGCTCTTCTTGTTGCTTGTTTCAGCTGCCCTCACCATGGCAACCAATCCCAAGGCGGCCCCAGCTATCTTCGTGCAACAGAAGCACTCAGACTTGAAGCTTGCACCCCTGCCTGAAGTCTTCCCATTAATATTAAACATGGGATGCTGGGAAACACCTGAAAGATGAGGCCATATGGGAAAGGCCTTCTACTTTGAGAGTCAGGAGCCGGGGATTGGGGGCGGGGTGGGAAGAATTGATCTTTTTTCCTACTAAGATGAGTTCTCAGTTGCCTCTGGAAAGACAGTCATGGCAAACCCAGCACTTAATTGTACCAGATGGTGACCAATTGATGATACATCCTGGGTTTGGATGGTGAAAACCCAGCATGTTCTTCAACACTCAAGCTTATGTCCCACTGTGGGCATGAGGAATCTCTAGAAATAGTAACTACAGCTTTCCGGTTTGGTGCCTAAGCAAGAAAATCCAGGTGTGTTTCTGCCAGCTCACCTGTGCAGAAATGCGCTGGGTACTGACAACTGACACATAACTGATGGGCTGTCCTGTTTGACCTGGATCTGACTGACAAAGCAACACCCAGAGAGCGGGTTGCATTAGATTCCTAGAACCTGCTCAGTTCTAGCAAAAATGTGTCATGAACATGCCATCGCTTATGAGGACTTGGAAAATAGCCATAAAATGTTTTCATTTCTGATAAGTGAATGCAGAGCATGATGAAAAAGATTCTCTTCGTCCCACCTCATTTTCTTCTTCTGTCTCTTCTTCTTGTCATTTCTCTTCTTGGCTGACTGGCTGCTGTTTGGGACATGTCTCAGAGTGGTAGTGTTGGGATGTGGTGGAATCCTTAAGAAGTGAAACCTAAGCGGAAGGTATGGAGTCAGCTGAGGAGCTGACTGGGAAGAGCTAGCTTCTTTCTCATGTGAACTCATTTTATCTACCATGAGCTCCCCCCCAGAGCCAAGGGGTCACCAGTATTTTGTCTTAAATCTAACTGAATGAACCCCTTTTCTTTATAGAGTTAGCTTGCCTCCAGTATAGCATTATAGTAACAGAAAAGAGATTATTACAGTGCTAGATTTCTCTTTAAGATTCCCTCTTTACACGGCTTTAAGATTGGATAGCCCCTCCACTCCCTTCCCCAGCAGTTATTGACCAGGAAATGTGAGTAATTGGCCAGCATCTCTTATGTGACTTTTCAGCTACAAGATGGTCTTCTTTCCAGAATATAAGAAACTGGCCCACCTGATTCCATGTGGTTCCATTGTGTCACAGTGGCTTTGCCTGCTTAACATGCATCTGTGGTCCACACACTTTCTGCTTATGATCACCTGGTGGGTATGTAAGGGTGAGGGCAACAGGTTTACCCAATTGCTGTTCTTTCTATTGCTCATGGGCAGTCAAAGGAGAAACTTCTCCAAAAAACAGACCTGGAACCTGGTGAAAATTCTTTTAAGTCAGCACATTGTTATTTCCCAATTGTTTTCCTTATTTTCATTATTGTCATGTAGGACAAATATGCAAATGCTTAGAGACTCTAACTTTGTTGAAATCCCTAAACAACAAAGTCACAGGAAACAAAATCAACATGCAGAAAAATCAATTGCATTTCTATATACTGGCAAGCAATTATTTGATATAGATTTTTTGAATATTCTCTTCATAATAGCATGGAAAGAAAAGCTTTCATGTAAACTTGACAAAGTATGTACAACGTCCATACACTGCTAAGAGAAATAAGCTTTTACCAAACAGAAATGCATTGTGTTTTGACTGGAAGACTTCTTACTGAGAACACTTCAGTTTTCTCCAAACTGCCCCATAGGTTCAACACAGCTCTAATCTGATCCCAGGGGAATATCAACAAGTGGATCCTAAAATATATACATATAGAAATAAATGAACTAGAATAGTCAAAATAATGCTGAATATTAAAAATAAAACTCTGAAGACTCACATGATCATATTTCACAACTCATGAAGTCGCATAGATCCACATGCTATATTGACAACTTGGAGCCTCTCAGATCCGTTAAGACCATACTACAAGACCCTGTTCTCAACCAAAATGTACCCTACCCAGAAGCAAAGGCCTCCACCCGACTAGTCTGTAATGAGCGAGCGGATCCATGCCACCCAGCTCTCCATAGGATGAACTTCAGTTCCCTGTTAGCCACAGCGTTATTCCAATAAGTTACTCCCACCCTCAGAGAGTCAGCAGAGCCCGCCTTTCCTCTTGATAGACCGAAGGCTGCCCCTCCCATGCCCCGCTTATTTCTTGTTCCTAGACACACCCCTGAGTGGCCCTGCCTAGGGTGAGGCGCCCTTCTCAGGGTACCCATGAGAGTCTGCCTAGCCATCTGAGTGGTCCAGTGCTGTGCTGTCTGCTCACCCACATGGGTCCGCTTAGGGCAGCAGAGTCGTTCCTCGCCGTGAGAACAGGAAGTGATCCGAATGCTATGATACCACACTGACCAAGTTACCTTGCTGCTGATGAAGACATCAGAGGATGGATGTATGTGGACAGCATCCATTGGTTCTCAACAGAGAAGCCAAGAATTTTGTGAGAAGAGACATGACTTATCACCGATGTGGGAACAATAGGAGATATACTTTCAGTCCTTATCATGTACTATATATAAGAATTAACTCAGAATGTGCTCTGTGCCTAAAAGTAAAGATTAAAACCATTAAACTCATTAAAAATATAGGAGAAAAAGGTCTGTGCTCTTGAGTTATGGACAATTTTTTAAATTAAATGTCATTATTCAAAAGATAGAAGCATTGGCCAATTGGACTTAACCCAAATGAAACACTTCTATCCAGAACACATGAAAAACTCTCAAACTTCAGTATTAAGAAATTTTAATGGGCAAATAACTCTGAACAGATACCTTATCAAAGAACACATATATGGCAAATAAACACATGAGAAGACTCTTGATATCGATGGTCATTAGGAAAATGAAAATTCAAAATATGAGGTTATCATTGTCCACTTGTTTGAATAGGGGCAAGTAGGAAGGAATGGAAGAGATAGGAAAGGAGAGGGAAGAGGAGAAGGAGGGAGGGAAGACAGTTGCCAGTGTTAAGGAGGCCGTCACGCAGGACGCCTGTCAGTCAAGCACTTGCTGGTGAAGTCGCAAAGTCGGACAGCCATTTTGAAAAGTGGTCTGGAGAATATTGAGGTGATGGTGTGCTGACTTTGCGTCCCGGCAAATCTCACTGCTGGCTTTTGATCAAGTAAAATAAAACTTGTGTTACCACCAGATTTTTAAGCAAATGCTTATAGCAACTTTATTTGTAATTGTCCCAAATAAAAAAAAAATGAAAATGTCTTTTAGCTGGTGGTTGTAACAACAACAAAAAAACCTGTTTCCTGGGTGCGATAAAAGTCAATACAATACAACATCTCAAGTGCATGATGCCAAGTCCCAGGTTCTTTTTTTTTTTTTAAGATTTATTTTTTTTCTAATTTGAAAGGCAGATTTTCAGAGAAGGTGATGATTCACTCCCCAAGTGGCCACAATGGCCAGAGCTGAGCAGATCTGAAGCCAGGAGCCAGGAGCTTCTTCCGGGTCTCTCATGTGGGTGCAGGGCCCCAAGGTTTTGGGCCATCCTCAACTGCTTTCCCAGGCCACAAGCAGGGAGTTGGATGGGAAATGAAGGTGCTGGGACAGGAACCGGTGCTCATATGGGATCCTGGGCTTGCAAGGCAAGGGCTTGAGCCACTAGGCCATCATGCCAGACCAAAGTCCCAGGTTCTTAAACTGACTTTCTTCAGAGAAATCTGCAAAAGATACCTTTGCTAACATCTCTGGGCCTATTTAGTTATAATTATCCATGGTGTTTGACAACGATAGAATTCTTAATACCCATTTCTGTTTTGTATCTTACATTTCCTTAATCCATTTACTCATTAAACACTTTTTGAATATTAGGACATGTTGTATCAGAAGAAGTGTGCTAGCTCAGAGAACCTCAGACAAATTAAGTAATGGTCCACTGTCTGCAGTGAGTTTAACATCTAGGATGAGAGGTATGCTTATAAACTGATTCCCACAGTGGCATTTCACCTATTATAGACACAGGAGAGTAATACAAGAGCTTGGAAGCTCTCGGGTAGAATACACAGGAGTTTAGAATTCATCCTCCAGCTAGTGGGAAGCCATTGAGAATTTTTAAAAGTTGGGTAGCTGTTTGGAAAGACGGAGAATCCACTTGCATTCACTGCTTCACTCCCTAAATGCCTGCACTGGCTGGCACTGGGACAGGTCAAAACCAGGAACCAGGAAGTCAGTCCAGGTGTCCCGCTTCACTCCGAGGCTGATGCTGGTCTTCAATGAGAATCTCAAGCAGTGGTAGAAAAGGGAAAAAATGGTGTTTCAGAAAGGTCACTTTGGCAAATTCTGTGTGTGTGCACGTGTGTGTGTGTGTGTGTGCGTGTGTGCGTGTGTTACAACCTTGGGTGTGCAAGTCTATATCTAGTGCTGTTAGGCTTGGTGTGTAGTTTAAATCTATGCACACATATGTATGTGACTTCAGGTGTGTGTGTGTGTGTGAGAGAGAGATGTGTGAGCTTTTGTGCATAACCGTATGTGGTTGTGAGCGTGTGTCTTTGATGATGGGTTTGGGCAGAGGAGGCAGAAAGAACAGAGACTGTGGGTGAAACGTGTTGAGAACTTGAGCTAAGACAGTTGCAGAGGGGTTTTACAAGAAGAAAGTGCTTCAGGATCTATTTTGCCGGTAAAATCGTCCAGAATTTTTGTCTGATTCTTTGCGGAGGGAAGAGAAATGGAAATTGACTCAGTGGCTACTGGTTCCATTAAACATAGACACCATTGCGGAGGCTCAGTGTTGATAAGGAGGAGAGGAGGGAGAATTCATCTGTGTTAGCTTCCTAGCTGGAGTTCAACTATAACTCTACAGGCTTTTCTTTCTTTAATGTGAATCCTCAATTCAAACAGGGCAGACTCTTTAGACATTCCCAGGTGTGTAAATTAAGCTCAATCCCTGGTTCATTCATCTCAAGCAAAAGCTATGCTTGTTTTCCTAACATTCAGGAAAAAACCATCACTACAGGTACAGTCATACTCACTCATTATGTTTTTTGGGGAAAATCATTGTGTGTGCCACTGTTGTCTTCCAGAACATTGGATAGCATTGCGGTCCAGAGGTAGCTGTTTCCAACGGCTCATTGCTTTAATTGTCAATGACTTTTATTTGGGCGAGTGAAAGCTGAGGGGCAGAATAAGAATCACTTCCAGGCATAACTCTGCCAGTCACCCAAACAATTTCACTTCCTGCATCCAGCGAGTGATTACGTCGTCTCTGAGTCCCAGCGAAGACAAGGCCCCCTCCATACACCTGTCTCGGGTATCTTTGGCGTGGTGCTTAAGACACGTCTTTAATCACAGTGCTAGGTTTGAACCCTGCCTCTTGCTCCTTCCCCTGGAAGGTGCAGTGATGGCACACATGTGCGTGGCTCCTTGGCACGCACCTTGGAGACCCAGCTTGGTTCCTGGGCTCTTGGCTTTGGCCCGGCCCTGTGCTGGCTGTTACAGACCAACAGCTGTAAGATCATGCTCTCTCGTTCACTCTATTTCTGTGTACCTCTTTGTCTTTTTTCTCACATTTCAAATACGATGGGGGAAGGGGAGAACGCTGGACTTGGAAGCTGTTTGAGTGCGCTAACTTCCCTGCTAAGGATAGAGGGGCAGCGTAGACAGACTCAGAGCTTTGTGAGCTCATCTGCCCCAGTGGAATACAGAGGCAGGATCTGGAATGGCTGATGGTTCTGTGCGATGTCACCAGGGAAGACGAGCATGGCAGAGTTCTTCTGGAACCACTGGCTTAGAGAACACAGGTCTTGGAAGGCCTAGAGGAAAGTTGAGAGGACCTGGCTGTCTTTCCTTTAAGCATTGTTTGAGCCTGTTCAGGTTGGTTTTGTTACGATGCATTTGGCCTTCCTGTGCTTGTAGGGCACGTGGCGCGGCGTCTGTGAACGGCAAACGCACACACTCATTGCCCCGTCCCGAATCAGCATTGATTCAGGCTGTGACAAGCTGGCAGGAAATGAGGGGATCAGATTTCCTATTTCTCAGCTACAACCGATTAAAAAATTCAAAACGTACATAATTAGTTCCTAGGGCATTTTATCTCAAAATAAATACAACCACTATTTCTACTAACCAGTAAAGATGAATACAAAGAGGTTTTGTGTATGTGTGTGCTTCAAATATGGAGTTATAATCCTCGTCTTTCTAATAAGGACTGTTTGCCTTGTATGCGAATGGGTATATGTTATTTGTTTTCTGGGGCAAAGAGTAGGTGTTTACATAAGACCAACCTGTTACCAAAGGCACCAAATTGTCATACCCCACACATACTTTCATGAGAGTGAAGACATGTATTTCAATGTCTCCTTACAAGGCACACCATCTAAGTTACTTTTTTTTTGTATGTCTGTATCACACACATTATAATACGTAGGATGACGGTCTCCATACCATGAGTTGTTAGAGAAGATCCCATCTTTGTGAATTATCGTGATGAAATGATGTGAAAGTTTGTAGCTACTTCATGATTTTCCTTTGGTACCCCACAGCACTGCTATGTCCCTGGTCTGTGCCAACCACTTTCTGATTACTTGTCACTGTTACCAATGAACTTACTCACAGCCCAACAGCATTGAAATAAAACGATTCAGTCTCAGACACGATCGGATGGGATTTGTCAGTCACGGAAGTTTGTATTCATCCATGGAAACACATCGTAGGATTATTTTTGAGAACTCATCTCTTGTAGGAAAACAATTTTACTTAGCAAAATTAGTTCTGTCTCGTAAAAAGTGACAATAAATACTAGAATACAAAAACAGTCCAATGGGATATACATGCGTGTAATTATAATGATTTTAGTGCAGATCGCGTTAACATATGTCGTGTGTTGAAATTATGTTTACATCTGAAATTTAAAATACAAGGTAGACATTATCTCAGGACTCGGGTGTTCTCCATAATCCACTTACATTTAGTGCCGCTAATTCAGTATAATGTGTTTAAGCTTATATTTGTAACAACTATTTATTTTGTATTGACTCTGTCCTTTTTTCCTTTACCAACTTTTTCATATTTTCTAAAAATTGTTTTATTCATTTTTCTTATTTATTGTTTAAGCTGTCTTATATTATCAAGACATTTTCGTTGGATTTACACTGCTCGCCTGATGACAGTCTGCCTCCATTTGCTCTAAACGTTCCCACAGTATATAAGCATTTTTCCCCCCTGCCTTTAGGCAATAATTATCATAGATTTTTGCTTCTACTCATACGTGTTAGAAAGCCCCAGATACATTTTCGCCGTTTCTGTCTGTGAATCGGAAGCCATATTTCACATGACACATCTCACCTGCTCGCCCGTGCAGTTGCCACGTGCGGTGTGCCTCGCGCCTGTGTCGCTGCTGTGGTTCCCTCCGTGCCGGAGGAATCTCCCTAGTGACTCTCCTGTGAGGATCTGCTGGCCAATCGCTTCACTCTCTATTTTTCCTATTTCAAGGAATTTGTTTCACCTTCAAATTTTAACTTGGCGTTTTCCGAGTATGTCTTTGTCTGTTTGATATATATTGTTTCTTGGAAAGGTATGGCGTGAAAATAAGCAGAAAATAAGCTGAAAATAACCTGCCCTTCCCTACAAGGCAGCACCATTTCAAGCCCACATGAAACACAAACAAGGAAGTGATGCCATACCTTTCCAAGACCGAAAGAAGACATTTTTCCGATGTGGATTGTGTTTCAGGAAGGAAGGAGCCAAAAGGAAAACAATATATATCAAAAAGATGCCTACCATATTTTTAAAAATCTCAAAAAGTGAGGTTGCGGTTCTCTTACAAGTGTCAATCGCTTGCGTACTACACAATGGGAGTCCTCTGTGTGCGCTCCCTGACAGTTCCGGCTGTCTGCTGTTTTAGATGTGCAGAGACTCATGACCCAAAATGTGGTGCCTGGTTCCTAATTCAGTTTGGGGTATGTCCTACAGCACAAGTGTAGGATTCACTAAAGCACCCATGGCTTAGAGGATCTTCTCTTGCAACCATATTAAGGATGGAGACTCACTTTTGAAAGGTGACTCTTCGTCGTTCATAGCTTGGAGATCTGTTGTTGGGAGACGCACCTTCATGGCTCAAGACACACTAACTTATAGGTTCATTAGCTACTCCATTCTTTTCTGATCATGACGAACCCTTCAGTATGTTTATGGTCATCTGTTGGAGCGATATATTTTATTCATGACTGAGGAAGCCTAAATAATTCATTCTTAGCATTTTTTCTGGAATTGCTCAAAGCTAATTAAAACTAACAGCTAAAAATATTCTGTCTTTGCTGACTTCCTTAGGAGGCTTCTTAAGGAGGCTGCTTGATTTACGAGCCTTTCCTTCCTCTGTCTAGCCCCGGGGTTTTGGCAAAACTCAGGGCTTAAAATAGGTATTTGCTTGTGGTCAGGTCTCATTGCTATTAATGCCTATTAGAGGCCTGATATGTATAAATATTCACTTTTGTTTAGCATTTTCTATATTTCTGTAGCACTCAGCACTTTGAAAGAACTCGTTCTACTATTATTGCCATTTCTGTGAAGGGCCACAGGAGTACCTGTTCATGACTCCATCCTGCAGCCAGAAAAGCTGACATTGGTTGCCATGGTGACAATCTGTAGCTTGGATTAAGATGACACCACAGTCCCTCCAATTCCTAGCTTATACTGGTCTCATAGATGCGAGGGGTCTAATTTCAGTGAGTTATACAGTAAAACTGAAAGCAAAAAAGGATCTGCGTTTGCCATTTCAGATGCTAACTTCTTTACATATTGGAAGCCAACTGCACCTTATACAATAACACTTAATTGAAAGTGACCTGCAGACGCATTTGCTGGAAGCTGTTTCTTTATTCTCTGCGTTCTGCAGTCTGCTCTGTATAATGCAATCAACTGAATTAGAGTCATTTTTAACACCTCAGTGTAACTGAATTTACTGGATTTCCTTGAATCATCTCATGCTGGGGGTAAACCCTTGACCTCCTGGAGCAGAACTCTCCAAACGTCAGGGAACAGAGACTGTGGGGCATCCGTTGTTTGGGAGGAACTCAAAGTGGCATTGGTTGGGTTAGCACTGGGAAAGATGTTACCAAAATTTAGGGACAGAATACAAATGACATTAGGAGAATGTGGTAACAATCCCATTTTGTGGGTATCCAGTTCGATTTTTTATTTAGAATAGGCATTGTGGCACAGCAAGTTAAGTTGCCGCTGGGGACACCAGCATCCCGTATTGGAATGTGTCTTTTTAGTCCAAGATACTCCAGTTCTGATCCAGCTTCCTACTAATGCAGGACGTAATTGATCAAGTGCTTGGGTCCCTGTCGTCCTGTGGGGACCCGGATGGATCTCTGGGTTCCTAGCTTCAGCCTGGCTGTGGTTGGCATTGGAGTAAGTCAACAGATAAAAGATTTCTCTCTTCCTTCTTGTTTTAGATTTATTTCTTTTTATTGGAAAAATCAGATTTACAGAGAGAAAGATCTTCTGCCTGCTGGTTCGCTCCCCGAGTGGCTGCAATGGCTGGAGTTGATCCAATCTGAAGCCAAAAGTCAGGAGCGCAGAGCCTCCTCTGGCCCTTCCAAATGGTGCAGGGTCCCAAGGCATTGGGCCGTCCTCTGCTGCTTTCCCAGGCCACATGCATGGGGCTGGATGGGAAGTAGAACAGCTGGAACACAAACTGGTGCCCCGATGCAATCCCAGCATTTGCAAGGGGAGGATTTGCCAACTGAACCATTGTGTGGGGCCTGCTTTCCTGCCTGTCACTTGGAGCTCAAGAGACAGTGTGCTTAGTTGTATGTATGAGGGGAATTGGTTGGAAACTTAGACAGGACTGTCAGAATTCCCAATGGCCTATCAAGTCTCAGCCACAAGTACTGAATACATCCACTGAATAGTCGCACAAGTACTGAATACATCCTCCCTGTCAGAAACTCAGGGTGGGTTTAGAGCATATGAAGACATCTGCGTAGGGCCTGGTGCAGTAGCCTAGTGGCTAAAGCCCTTGCCTTGCACTCACCGGGATCCCATATGGGCACTGGTTCTAATCCCGGCAGCTCCACTTCCCATCCAGCTCCATGCTTGTGGCCTGGGAAAGCAGTCAACGACAGCCCAAAGCCTTGGAACCCTGCACCCACGTGGGAGACCCAGAAGAAGTTCTGGGCTCCAGCCTTCAGATGGACTCAGCTCCGGCCATTGTGACCACTTGGGGAGCGAACCAGCAGACAAAAAATCTTTCTCTCTGACTCCTTCTCTCTGTAAATCTAACTTTCCAATAAAAATAAATAACTCTTTATAAAAAGACTGTATCTTTCTTAGGTGTGCTAGAAAGGAGTGCTGAGCCCTTCAAGAGTGCTAACCCAACGTGAGGCGACCCTTCATTCATTCATTTGGTGGTGCCAGGCATGATTGGTTCCGACAGGGTATTTCATGGATCTGTGTTTAATTCTGTGCTGTCTCCTCGTCCTTGCGTGTAATTTTCTAGCAAATAGTTTACATTTCATAAACTACATACTCATTTCTCTTGATGACAGTGAGCTGGATTGTCTATTAGAGGAGTTGTTTTGTGGAGCAGGTTAATATCAAACTCCTACACAGATGAAGAACCTGTCCAGTCCATGCCTCCGGTGCTGTAAGGAGAGAAGACACTGCGGGCCTCGCCAAGGGAGCTGGCTGCTGGCCGGTGCACAGTGCTGCTGCTCGCACACAGAGGTGCCGTTGGACAGGGACTGGGACCAAACAGCTGCACAGCTGCTAGCATCGCTCCTGGCTTGCATCTGCATTGTATTGCAACTTTGTCTTCCAAGCAGAATCCAGGAATGTGTGCCTTTGAATAGTTTTTCTGAGCTCCAGCATAAATAGATGCTGCTGGACTCAGTTTTGGGTGGTGTGCCCTGTGGCGATGACATCTGCCTGGTTCCTTTCCAGAATCCGGCACCGGAGTTCTAGCCCCAGTCCATTTAGGCTTGGCGCAACTTTCCTGGCTTAGCTGCCAGGCTTTCAACTTCCCTTGGCTAGGAGTCCCCGTGCCAGCCAGCACATCAGCAGAGATGAAGGGACGGGAGCAGGCAAGATCCTCCAGTCCGTAACACTGGACCTGAGGACAGTATAACCATACTGCACTTACTTCTGAAGCCTCAGTCTCTCTCTCTCTCTCTCTCTCTCTCTCTCTCTCTCTCTCTCTCTCTCTCTCCTCCATTTTTTTCTTTTCACAAAAGTTGTGTTATGTCAAAAGGCAGCGCCAAGGAATTCAGATTCCAAAAGGCCTTCCAATGCCAGCTCCACTTCTGTAAATCCAATGAAGGTTTATGAGCTGCAAAGTATGCATTAGTTCTTTTTTTTAAAAAAGTGAGATTTGCCATTTGAGAACCTTGATGCTAGAACTATCCCGAAAGGAGAGTGAATCAAGCCCAAGAAGAGGCATGCGTTCCTCAAAGACGTATCGTTTTTTACTCAAAAAAATTGCTTCATATACAGATGTGAGCACGGAACACCCAAAGCCACAGAAACAGTGGAATTGGAACTGTGTTGAAGAAAAGGTATTGAGAAATCCACTTGAAATGCATGTCCTCCAGTCATGACCCAAATCTTTCCATAAATGACATAGAAAATAATCAGGAAAGAGCCCAGCACGGTAGCCTAGTGGCTAAAGTCCTCGCATTGCATGCCCGGGATCCCATATGGGTGCAGGTTCTAATCCCGATAGCCCAGTTTCTCATCCAGTTCCCCACTTGTTGCCTGGGAAAGCCACAAGACCTTGAGACGCTGCACCCACGTGGGAGACCCAGAAGAGGCTCCTGGCTTCATATCAGTTCAGCTCCAGCTGTTGCAGCCACTTGAGGAATGAATCAATAGACGGAAGATCTTCCTCTCTGTCCTCTCTGTAGATCTGGTTTTCCAATAATAATTTTTTTTAAAGACAGTTGTTAGAAAATAATCAGAGGACAAATTCACTTCCCACCTGAGTGTGGTGGATCAAATGCCTGTTACTGTAGCTGCTGCCAGGGGGCGCTGCAGCGGCGAAGGTTTTCCCCACCCCTGCAGTCAAGTGTTGCAAGATCTTAGGTCGGTAGTGGGTTAGGTCTGAGGATACGGAGCCCACAGGTTCCCAGAGCCAACTGTGAGTGAGAGCTGTCATCCAGTTGGCCTCTAGGAGCGCTCCTTGGCAACGGAGCCGCAGCCCCCACGGTGAGCAGTTTCCGTCCAGCCTGTCCACGGGGGCCTTGGGTGAGCTCCTGGCAGGACAGCATCAGCCGCTTCCGTCCTCCTGGGCCATCGGGCGGGAGCCAGTCCAGGCTTCCTCCAGGCCATCACACGCTCCCGCTCGTGTTCAGTCACACGTGGCCTCCTGGGGAACATATTGTGAATGTCCATTGCATCCTGTCTGCAAGAAGAAAACCAGGAAGTCGACCTTGGCATTCTCACATACAAAACATGTCATTTTCTTTTCTTCGCAGTAACAGCTAAAGAAGCAGGGGTCCTTTAGAAAGTTGGTCAAGAAACAAAAGTCAAGGATACGTGTCTGGTTGGATGCTGAAATTTTTTTAATTGAAATTCCTGCAGTTTGTTTGTTTGTGTAATACACATTTTCTGTGAACTCTTGGCATAACTTCCCATCTCTTGCTTGTTGGAATGAGTTCCGGATCCAATTAAACAGCTGCAAAACGGGAAGTGGCTTGGTAGCACAGGAGTCAGAGGGCAGTGAGTGACCCTGGACCCCGGGCTCTTCTGTCTAGTGGCTGTGTGACCATGGGCAAGTGGGTCAACCTCTCTATGTTTTTACTTACCACATTTGTGAAATTAACATAATAGTCCTTGTGTTTAGTGTAGAAAAGTAGCACTTGTAAAACCGTACAAACTCCATTTATTTAGAATTTGACTAGTTGCAGTTGATGAGTTGAACCAAAAGACACAAAGAGAAAATCGCCATTGGGTCAGGTCTCAAGAGAAGTGAGGAGTTAGGTGACAAGCAAAGCCACTGGCTCAGGGTGTTTGAATTTAGATGCATTTTGCTGTGCACAGTGAGACACGCACAACCAACTTTTCACACATCCGATTTCTAGATTTTACGCAGAACTCAAGTCCTAGCTGAAAGGAACCAGAATCCCTCAACATATCAATAAATGCTTTTTGTCATTTAGAAGAAGAAATTAGAGTGGATTTTGTCCCTGACTTGGGGTGAGAGTGGGTTCACCCCAACCCCTCTACACGGCTTTCCGTCGACACGCACACACCCTGAGAGCTGCACGGCGGCTGCAGTGAGCCGGAGTGGATCTGCGAGCCCCGAGGCTGGAGTTCAGCCTCCCACCTGGAGCTCCTTTCATGTGCCCTTCCCCACTCGTGGGCAGAGAAGTGTGTGCTCTGTAGTTCTTCAAACATGACAGGTGTGCATGAATGAACACTCAAGGCCTTTTCTGATGAAAACACTTAAACAGGGTTCTGATGTTGGCGTGACAGCGAATGAAGTCTCGGATGGTTTTAGTATGAGGAGATTGTCTCTGGCTTTGAAGCATACTGGCATTGCATCATCGTTCCCAGTTCTTCATTCCCATCTCTTCATTAGACCCACAAAAGGATTCTCTACATGACAGGCCTGCGTGACAAGCAGTGTCCAGAGTGCAGGAACTCCTCCAAAAAGAGTGTTGGATGAGTACAGAGAAGCAACAATGCCATCCTCTCCAGGAAAGGGGCAGTGGCACTCTGACATCATTGGTTTCCAGGCAGCTGGGGAAGCTTGCGGCACACAGCATGGGGAGTTTCGTCAGTGTACTCGATGGACCCTCTGTGGAGTTTCAAGAAGCATGTGACAAGTTGGGAAAAATACTACAGCATAGATGAAAAAGTATTAATATCCTTGAGACATAATCCTAGAAACGGACCAGAGAAAGAATGGCTTTTATAGAAAACCAGAGAGAAGTCAAAACCAGATGAGCCAATGTTCACTTCAGTGCCATTATGATCAAAGAAATACGGTAAAGGAAAAATTCTACGTGCTGCTAGAATCGGTGCCTCTGTTCCAAGTGACTTGCCTTCCTCTGATCCCCAGCGCTGCAGTCTTCTCCCCGATGGCAGCTTCGGAGTCTTTCTGGCCTTTTTCTCCAGCCACTTCTCAAATGCGCTCATGGCTCGCTGGCCTCTGGGATCTTCACCCTGGCTTCTGCGTCGCCTGCAGAGTCTTGCCTCTGTGTGTACACACGGTTCTTCTCCAAAGTTCTTCCTAAGATGCAGTCTTCTTTTTCACTTCCTAAAACTTTCTGTAAATTCTCATAATCTCTCACCGTGAAGGCCTCTTTGCACCTGCTGTGAACTGCAGGTGCTAAGAGGAGGTCATGGGTGGGCTCATTCTGGTGTACACAAGGCCCAGCAATGCTGAGCTTAGGGTAAATTCTCGAAACACTTGAGTGTTTCGACTGTACCATGAAGCTGTGTAATTAAGGTTCTCAAAAAAAAAAAAAAAAAAACTGTGTGTCCTATGTTGAGGTACATGAAATTGTTATGTTTTTCTGAGCAAAAATGGTCAGATATCATCAATGTCTGAACCTTAATTACTAAATGTGATGTGCAGAGGACACTTTCAGTTATAAGATGAAAAGTGATAAACACATTCCAGGGGCCAGCGTGGTGGCACAGAAGGTAGAGGTGCTGCGTACAGTATCCATCATGTGAATGCCGGTTGGAGTTCATCATACTCTGCTTCCAATCCAGCTTCCTACTAAACTCACCTGCTAAAGCAGCAGAATAGGTCCAGGTATCTGGGTCGCTCCCATTGGCATGAGAGCCTTAGCTGGAGTTCAGCTTTCTGGCTTTTCCCTGACCATGGGCAGCCACTGTGGCCATCTGAAGAGTGAGCTACTAGACAGAGGCTCTGTCTGCCCATTTCACGCTCTCTTTCTGTAATATGGGGCCGCCACATCACAACCATGTAATAAAGGAAGAAGAAAGACAAGATAAAAATAGCCAAGCACTCACCCAGAGGCCTTAGCTATTTAACTTTTTATACACTATTTATTTCTTTAATGAGAGGGAGAGAGGGGATCTCTGTTGGTAGAGACAGGGCTGAGTGAAGCTGAAGCCAGGAGCCGGGAGCCTGGGACTCCACCCTTGTCTCTATGGTGGTGCCAGGAGTCCAGGCACTGACATCATAATCAGCAGGCACAGCAACAACGAGGAGCTGGATTGGAAGCAGAGCAGCCAGAGTTATCCTGGGTGCCAGTATAAGCAAAACTTTATCCCGTCCGGCTAATTTACTTAAGCTTTGTTACCAACAAGCATTGTGCTTTTTAGAATGCAGTAACAAGATACATTAAGATTAAGAGAAGTCCCCTTTTTAAAAGAATTATTTAATATTATTGGAAAGGCAGATTTACAGAGAAAAGGAGATACAAAGAGAAAGATTGTCTGCTGGTTCACTCCCTAAGTGCCCTCAACAGCCAGAGCCGAGCTAATCTGAAGCCAGGAGCCAGGAGCTTCTTCCTGATCTTCCACACAGCCGCAGGCTCCTGAGGCTTGGGGGCATCCTTGCCTGCTTTCCCAGGCCACAGGCAGGGAGCTGGATGGGAGTGGAGCAGCTGAGACACGAATTGGTGCCCATACAGGATCCCAGCACATAAAAGGTGCCAGGCTAAGAAGTCCATTTTATAACAGTGTACATGAGCTCTGTGTGTGAGTGTTTGAGGAGAGACTCAGAGCAGAAGAAAGTCTGGAAGGATCTATACCAAGATATTAACAGTGGCTCATCCTGGATGGTGCAATCACTCTTGATTTAAGTGAATATAATCACTTGTGTAACAAGGAAACATCTTGGGATATATGAAATCCCAGAGCCTGGTCAAACGTCTGATAGAAACATATTTAGATAGCTAGATAATGTATGAATAGAAAAGAGGGTAGAAATAATTCCATTTACTTATGTATATACCAATTAGACATCATTGAGTTCTATGTATTTATATATGCACATATTTCATTGTAAATTACAATTTCATTGAAAGCTACACAGCGACCCTGTCAAATCATGAGCAATTTTTTACTTAATAGTTATACCAAAATTCCTAATTTTGGTGAAATCTAATGTAATATATTTGAGAGCTACAATTTAGAACAACCTGTTCTTCATCTTAAAGTCAAAGAGCCAAGGAAAGTCAAGAAGAGCATTACTGCATCACCTTATGGTGCTTTTTGGAAAAAAAAATGTTCTAAATTTCAGGAACAGTTTCTGCTTAAAGCTAAGTTTTTTTAAAAAATTATTTGTAATAGCTTCTTGGTTTTGAAGAATACTTTAGGTTTGTTTTATTCTCCTGATCATAGAGAAATGTCATCCGGCCATGGAGGAGTTGATCGATAGCAATTTTTTTTTTTTACTTTATTATATTTTGGCAACCTTTACATTGTTGATTAGGGTGAAAAAGTTACAAGGGCTAAAGGGAATATTGAGGAGAAGCCCCACCCAGTCTCCCACCCACCCCAGGTCCCGGATGTAGGGCATATTCTGAGATCCTTTCTCAAGTGGTCCTGGTAGTTCAGCAGTTATGCATTGCTGCCAGTCTCGCCACTCCAGACACGATGAGGCTGCTGAATAATCTACTGATTGACATAGTCCATCATAGAGTCTCCGTTTGCCCAGTGTTTCGCTGCCAACATATAGCTGTGGTGGTTGATTGACCTGTTCTATCTTCTGTCTTTTCTTGGTTAAGGTTCTGAGTCCACCATTTCGGTTGAGGGGATGCCCAAAGAAACTCTGAGGTGTTCCCAGACCAGATTCCTATATGTACTAGCAAGTACAGGACCCGGCACAGTCCATCTCCCTGATCAGCTGGTGGTTGCAATTGCTGGGTTGGTTCCGTCTTGAGCCCCAACTTCCACTGGAGCCAATGGGTGTTGCAGTCCAGCCTGGTTCTGCCCAGCACATACTCGGCCCTCACACAAACCAGTGGGAGCTGCAGCCTGGTCAGAGCGACCCACGATTGACAGCAATGTTAACAGGTGCTCAGTCACTAGTGGCGCTGCTTCCGCCATCTAAGAAACACCACTGCTTTTACAAAGACAGGGTCTCCCTGGAGTCAGCATATACCCTCTAGCATTGCATCTGCTTGCCACTGCATATTGGATTCCATTAAACACTGACAAAGGGTGGGAGTTTGACACAACAAGTGTCAGGGTTTGAATCCTGAGTACAGCTTCTCACTGCCGTGCATCCCAGGAAGTAGCAGGTGACAGGCCCGAGGGATGGGCTCTCTGCCAGCGACCTTGGAGACCTGCATAGATTTGTGTGCTCCTGACTTTGGGCTGCAGGCCTTTGGGAGAGTAAACAGGGAATGCGAGCTGTCCGTCCGTGTGTCTCCAACTCTCAAATCAACACATAAACATTTCAAGTCCGAACCATGAAAGGGCATTTTACAAAGATTCTGAAGGGAGAGTGGCAGCAGCAAAGAAGAGGGGAAGATAGAGGTTATCTCGCCTCCACATCTGGAGGGCATGCTCCCTTTGAGTCCCAGCCCCTTGGGGACTTTCTTTGACGTGCCTTTTTTATAGGATCCCCAAATGAAACATCGAAAATACACAAGTGCCGTTTTGCTTGCACAGTTAGCGGCAGCATTTTCTTCTTTTGCTCCACTTTTCCAGTCTTCTCCAAAGATACTGGGAAAGGTGTTGAAAGCTGGTCAAAGCAGAGAATTGCTGTGCGTGACTCCCTTCACCACGCGTTCTTCTGTTTTACTTCAACTGCGGCAGCGCAAGATGGAAGGTCCCCTTGCGCACCGTCTCTTGAGGTCTCTGGGAGCATTTCTAGCTGGTTGGCTTTTCCCGGCAGCTTCTCGCACGTGGTTCTGTGCCTCGGCAGGGCAGCAGGCTGAGACGCTGCAGCTCATGGCAGCAGGGAGCCGCTTTCCAGAGCTTTCATTTATCTTGCAGCTGTGTTTACATAGGGACCGAGGCAACAGCTGGAGGACCCCAAGCAGCCAACAGCTCTGAGTCAAGACGTGACAGCCCTGGACTTTTTTATTTTCTCTTCCCATAGAATGCGTCGCCATGGAATCATGAAACAGAGATGAAGGTAAAATGTTGTTGAAGTTTCACACAAACAGAGCAGTGAGATGTTTGGCCCTTGGAGACCATGACGAGACTTGTAATCCCCTGCACCTTTCATCTCTGGTCTTCAATGCCAAGGCCAAATGTCCCTCCCCTTGGGATGACAGCTTGGGAAGGTGCGAGAGAAGTGGAGGCTTCAACGAAGGTGGCCACAAATCTCTGTAGGTCACCAATAAACAAGGGGAAATTCTGGCTTCATTTAATATTGGCTCCAGAATAACCTCCTGGCTTTTGTATTTACTTCTGGGATAGGATGTGATGGTGTTAAGGCCTGGGACTGGAATGGCTAAATCATTTGTTCTGTATTTACAGCATTTTTTCACTTACAGTAAGCCTCTTCCATTTATTTTATTTGTGGCATGCATGTACCGGACACTGTTTAACAACCAGGGCTGAAAACCATTAACTAGCCACAAGCATCAGGCATTCGCACCGCGATTTAAAGACACCGTGTGGGACACCTATATCCCACATCCGACTACCTGGGTTCGAGTCCTGGCTCTGTGTCTGAGTCCAACTGCGTGTTCGTGTGCACCCCAGCAGGCAGGAGTCCTTGGAGGAACCTGCATCAGGCTCCATGCGCTTGGCTTCAGCTGGACCCAGATCTGCCTCTTAGGAAATTTGGGAGATGAACCAGTACGTTCAAGATCTCTCTCACCCTCCCCTTCTGTTTGTCCGCTGAAACTAAATAAAGAAATAAAATAAAACTCTGGCTCCTTTTCTCAAAAAGAAATTGGACAGCAATGGGTAGGGAGGAGAATCACCACCGAAGACATGAAGCTTGGGTGTTGGGGACATCAGTTGGGAACCAGGTGCAGTGAGTGCCCAACAGCCCCACGTCTGCCCGGGAGCTTTGCGCTTCTGTTTCTCCTTCATACAAAGTTCCTCTCACGTGGCTTGGAACTCCTAAACTCGCCTCTTAGGGTTCTTCCCTTGATCGCAAACCATTTGATTCCTGCTTCCCCCCAAACACACACACACCCCCCTTGAGAACACTTCCAAAGATAAGATAAGCTTATCTGGTGGAACATAATTTTTAAGATTCATTCTTGTATTTATTTGAAAGGTGGAGTTTCAGAGAGAAGAGAGGCAGGTGTAGGGGACGGAAGAAGAGAGAGAAACAGAGAGCGAGAGAGAGATTCTTCCATCTGCTGCCTCATTCCTCATTTTGCTGAAATAGCCAAGGCCGAAGCCAATAGCTCCAGGCTTTTTCCAGGTCTCCTGTGTGGGTCCAGGGGCACTTGAGCCATCTTCCATTGTTTTCATAGGAAAGTTAAGAGAGAGCTTGACAGGAGAGGGAACAGCTGGGACTGGAACCTACAGTAACTGCCAACCTCATGAATAGAAGCTTAGTCTATTAAAATGACAACACCAGCCAAGATTGGAAAAAAATGTTTTTTGAGATCTATACAGAGTTTTTACAGAAAACTTTGGAATCACTTCCTGTTGGTTTCAGAGCTGGTGTCTCTGTTGTCTCTGTCCTGCCTGCATGAGCCTCCCGGGGCTGCTCCCCTGGGAGACCACCGAGAAGGGTGGCAGGGTGAGCAGTGCGGCCCTGGACCATTGTGTGGGGCTCTCAGGAAGGAAACATATGCTTATGCAATTACGAGTCTTCTTTAGACTAAATACATTACTCTTTGTCTGTGTTTTGGGGTTTGGTCTCCTGCCCACTTCATAAGCGTTTTATCCCCCTTGAAATGCAATTTTAATATCTCCAATTTGACCTAAAGCATGCAGAGTATAAAAGAAAAATAAAGTGAGCCTGCTTTAGTTATCAGCCCCCAGACAGTACCGGTCTCACTTGAGTTGAGCTGGACTCCTGAAAAACCACAAAAAAAGGAAAATTTTGTCCTTTGTCCAAGAAACCTTTACTTTTCATTTTAGGGACTGCCTAATACTGCAAACGTGAAAATCTAATGATACACACACACACACACTCACACACAGAGGGGAGGAGGGGGAAAGACTTTTAAAGTTTGATATGTGTGGCAGCCTTCAAATATATACTGGTTGCTTTTCAGCTGGTGCAAATTTACAACTCAGGGCTGGTGTTGTATGCCAAGATATTAGTCAGACATTCTCATGTGTGCATGTAATGCTCACAGTACTTATCAGTTGAAGAACAGGATTCTAGAGAGGGAAAGAAGAGAGCGAGGTATGGCTTTGTGGGGCTGTGCTCCATCATCCGCCTCTTCCCAGGAGCCTGGGGCATGAGATGCTCTCCCCAGCTGAGGCTGGCTCTGGGTTGTCTCTTTAAGCAGAATTGGAAAATGTCTGCCGCATCACCCCCAACAAATGCAGCTCAAGTGGGTGCACACGTCAGAGCACCCTACCGTACTTCTGAGGGCTAAGTCCTCGGGCCTCCAGAGGGGCCTTTGTGTAAAGACGTAGCGAAGAGAAAAAGCAATCCTTGACCCCGGGAGGAGCTGAAAGGCAGCTTGGGAAAGTGGCCCACAGGTTCTGATGAGAACAGAGGATGTGAGCTGAGGACCTCCGGGAAGCGTGCAGCCGCCCCCCTTCCCTTTGGTGCAACCCATGCGACCCTGCACGGCTCCTCCCCGCTCCCTGGAGCCAGTCAGAGAAAAGTAGCAATGGATCCAACATTGGTGCACATGCTTTGCACAAGTAGATTTAAACACAAGTGTGTGGCAAAAAGTATATGTCAAACTTCCAAACTGGCTCCCTGGTTATGTGCAAAGAAACCGGGGGGGAAGAGGATTAGCCCAACAGGATCAGCCAAGTTTGATTCTGTTTTCTGCTCAGCTAGTATTTAGCATTTTCCACATCTGCTGCTGAGCATGTGCGGTGCGCCTTGTCCTCTTGCCCCAATGAGGCCATCCCAAGGCCTTGCTGGTTGCTCTGTTGCATCTGCTTGACAGAGCCAAGCTCTTGCAGGTGCCAAGGTGGTCCAAATGGGTCCCACCCATGGCACCATGTAATTGTTATGGTGTTTACCTATATAACACAGGTATTTACCTATATTATGGTGACTATGAATGATTCCAACTCTAAACATATCGATTCTGAACAGGGGTTTTCTGGAGAACTTCAGCTGCTGTCCAGTGGCTCCAGGGCTCCTGGAGGACTGCTGAACTTCTTGCGGCTTAACTCAGGTTGACATTGGAGGGCACGAGTTGACTGCAGCTTTCCTGCCCTCAGAGGTCTGTCCCCTGCAGTCCAAACTGAAGCCAGAACAGGAGGCCTGCAAGGCACTGCTCAGGATCTAAAATGACACCCCGAACGCTTCTCCGGTGACGACAGCCGGTTGGAGGCAGTGTGGCTAAGTCAGGAGGAGAGCAAAACAGCACCATCGCAGTCAAATCTCAGATTGCAGTTCATGACTCGCCTTGAATCTGGCTCCAAAAAAATAAAACAAAATGAAACATCAGCTTCATAGAATGGTTTTGTTGTTGGTCTACCCCCCTGCCTGTGTTTTGCTTTTTCAAATGTCACCTCCCTGTTCTGCCCTCTGTATTTTTTCTGCAGTATGTATGCACTATGTATTGTATACACAGGGGGGAATTTCAAAAGTTCCTGGAAGGTGGAATTAAACAACAAGATTATTTCGATGCAAAACATCCCTGCCCATGAGGAGCACTCAAAATGTTCTGACCACGACACAGGGCTGAGGGGCACACGTGATCTCAGTGTGGAAGCAGCATGATCAGGGTTCAAGGCCATGAGAACTGAATGATTACCTCCACCACCTGCTGAAATTGACAGTAGTTCATGATGGTCCTGGGAGGAGAAGCTGCATCTTGGATTAGAGCGAGAGTAGCATTGTGGCTGCCGTTGACTTAAGGTAATCCCAAGCGACTGTAAGGAAGGATGAATGCTGGGTGCCATCAGTGCTTATTGAAAAATTGTGTAGTTAATGTCTAGAAAAGACGCACACGGGAATTAAAAAAAAAAAATGTGCTTAGAAAGATGCTGTGAAATGAAGGAATCGAACTGTTCAGCTCCTGAGGCTGGCATTGTAGCACATCAGGCTGAGGTGCCAGCATCCCATGTAGCTTCTGGCCCGGCTCCCTGCACACACACCTGGAAAAGCAGCAGAGGGTGGCCCGTGCTTGGGCCCTGCACCTTTGGGTGAGCCCTGGATGGGTGCTGAGGTTCCTGTGTTTTTCTTGCCCCAATGCTGGCTTTTGTGGCCTTTAGGGATTGAACCAGCAGATGGAAGACATCTGTTTCTCTATGTCACTCTGTAACTCTACCTTTCAACTAAATGCATAAATAAACCTTTGGGAGACACTCTCACTGGCTCTGCTGCTCCCAGGACGGGCTGAATGCAGTGACCTCATTCTTCAGTTGGCAGAACCTCAGGATCTATGTGTTCCCACAAGCCCATCTTCAGAGGAATAAAACACATCCAGTACTGTCACAGTTAGCACGTTGACGTGATGTGCTGCTTGTTAACTGATTTGCCTATAAATTTTTATCTCATTTTTAAAAGCTCAGTATTTATCATGAAGTTCTCTTATGAACTAACTAGATAGGATCTTTAAAAAAGCAGTTTTGAATTTTAAGGACACTGAAGAGTGCTTCCTCTTTAAGGACAGTACGGTAAATGTCCAACGTCACATCTCAGTGGTTTTCTGGACTAATGTCTTGCTTCGGGATGGTAGAGGAAACACGTCTCCAGCTGGTTTTGGAACAACTGGGATCGTAGTGACTGGAAACGTCTTCTTCAGGCAGAAGTCAACAAATGCATATCAGAGTTTTCTTTTTTCAAACGGTTTTCAGAGCGGAACTGATCAGACCGAATCAGGGGCGGTTCAGCATCCCACACTTCCACAATGAATATTACTCTTCCTAATGAAGGCCAAGGCCACACACTTAAATGTTTTCTAAACCATTTCAACAGATGGCCCATTTCACATAATGTTGATGTCCTATATATTCTAGTTCCTTGAAAAGAGTGATTTATTTACGGATGGTGTAATTGTTATTTATCCAAAAATATGATCAACCGGCAAGGATTTTCATGTATCCATTGCTCCTGAGTCCTGAAGGAGCCCCTCGCCTCTCTGCACATGCCTTCTATTCTCGCTGCACTGTCTGTTCTGCAGATCCTTCTCTCATCATTTCTGAAGCTTCTTCTCTGCTGTCAGCCGCTGCTTGCCCTGTCTCCCTTCATTTGCTTGATGAGGACTCCATGAACCTTAGTCTAATGGGCCACACTGTCCATCGGCCTCAGCTTCTCTTCCAGGTGTTGTTTCCAAATCGCACCTGTTTTCTCACCCCTCTGCATCTCAGCTTAGCCTGATCTGTATTTGTTTTTAAAAATGTAATGTATTCGTTTGGAGTGGGGGCTGAAGAGAACTGAAATTCAACCACATTGCATGAAAAAGTCTGGGTCTCATTTCTCATCACTTTTTATCAACAGAACATATTTCAGTACTACCCACTACACTTATTTAGAATAAACACTTTATACTAATTGCTTATTTAGGCTGTTTCCAGTTTCATATCATTCCCAGTCTCTGAGCACTCTCACACTCACTGTTAGCACTCATGGACAACTTGAGCTCCCAAAAGACACAGGGCTGGCCTTCTTTCTCTCCTGTCCATCACCGTAAACTTCTCTCTCCCACTTGCTCTTTCACTTTCTCCGGTGTATTTGTTTTCATCTTCTTTAAGGTTAAATGGTTTGCTTGGTTTCCATCAACATCGAACACTACAATTCCAGTTGTACAGTCTATTCAAAATGACCTGGGAGGGGAAGTTCCTCAATGATGCTTACAAATAGCCTTACTGCGGTGTTCCTCCTTGCCAGCATGTCTGTAAATACTTTCTTGGAGAGTTGGTCGACAAAGTATTCCAGACTAGAGTTAAGTCCGATCTGAAACCACAAATTTTATAACCAAAGGATTGATTGTTTTTTAAAACCCGCTGTTTACTGAGGGGATTGATTATGTTGGTATTCCATTTTGTCTTAGAGTAATTTGAAAGTAATTTTTCAGAAGAAAATCTTAAGAAGTTTCAGCATGCTATTTTCTTTTTTTTTTTGAATTTATTTATTTATTAATTTCATTGCATTATGTGACACTTTTTTTTTTATGCACTGGAATTCCCCCCGCCCCTCCCAAAACCCTCCCCCACCCCGTCACGGCGGATTGCCCACCCCGTCACGGCGGATTGCTCCACCTTGTTGCATTTCCATAGTTCAAATTCAGTTGAGATTCTTTCATTGGAGGTTTTAACCAATCATAAAGTCCAGCATCTTATTGTCCTGGTAAGTTCAATGGCTTCTTGGTGAGACCATCTCTGGTCTGAAGGTAGAACCAGCAGAGTATCATCCCAATCAAGTAAAAAACCCAACATAATATTTATAACCATTTACAACATTATGGCATTAATTGGTGTGGTATTGATTAACCAATATGTTACTAGGGAAATGCAGGTTCTCGACCGAAACCTGTGACTTCCTCATAGACATTTCAATTCTGGTCTATATTCAACCATGTTCCATATACCTTAAAATGGCTATAGATTGCTATTCAGCTGTCTCTTGTCTATTTCAATGTTAGTATTTAGCATTTTATAGCATTGAAGCATGATTTTGCTAAACCTGGTTGTTATTCGGGTAGTCTAACTCTATAACTTTAATAGGACATATGTCAACAGTTTAGGTGAATGTTTTCGGGAGGGGTGTGCAGAGAAATCCTCAACATCCCAGAGAGGAGTAACTAATCTTTGTGTCCCACCCAGTGAGTTATAAGTGCATCCCCGCTGGCTGCTTTCTGTCTGTTTCTAAGCATTCCTAGTTGTTCTCTATCTATTCTAGTTTGTTTGTTCATATGTTTGTTTGTTATGAGGGGTTTCTGGAGCAATCCTGATGGTCCTTACAAAAGAGGGTGGGGACCCAAAGTTGGAAGCAGGCAAGGGCCAGAGAAAGCTCCTCTCCCTAGTTCCGAAGGAAGTTTACTGTTCTTCTGTTTCTGCGGACTGCTCAGGGATCCTGGTTGTTGTTCTGATGACCGTGGATCCTGCAAGACAGGAATTGGGCTTCTTTCATCCCACATTGTAGGTTCAAATGGGGATGGGTGACCTCAGAGTTCTTGGCCTCTGAAGGCACTCCTTTTCCCCCGTGGTCTCCTTGGCAGTAGGGATGTAGTCCTCAGTGGTCGTATTGAAAGTCCTTGGTGAGGCTCCGTGAGTCTTCAGGGCTGGGATACAAGCCTCCTCCTGTCCCCCTGCTCCACTCTGGGGTCCCCCACTGCTCTATGCGTATGACCTCCTGTTAAGAGGTTGTTAGGATTGCTCCTGATTCCCCCCACATGTCTTTGTAGTTTTGCTATTGTCTAATGCTGACTCGAGTCTGCTGTCCATGAGTTACCAGTTATGATCCTGATGGGTTATCCTTCTCCCGTCTTCCTCACACCTACTGGGGTGGTGTAAGATTTCTCTGCTCTCCCTCCCCATTTCCAAGTATCATAGGGCCTTACAAGTTTATTAGGTTTTACATTTCTTAATGTAGATCATAAGCAATCTGACTCATATCGATTGTTGGTTCATTGGTTACTTCACAATGTCTTATTGCATGAGATACAGGCTGTTTGGGGTTGAAATAATATTGCTGTTTTCTGGATTGACATCAGTTCATAACAGCCACATCAATCACAACAACAACAACATCAACAACAGAGTATAGCACCCTGATAAAATAATGCGCCTCTGAGTAACCAACACATGCTTAATTAAAAGGAAATACAGAAGTCTTTTGGGAAAAATAATGCCATCGTCTGCTTCATGAGCACGTGATGAATTCTACCGGAGGGAGGTGGTAGCACTTGAGCCTGGGAAACAGCCAGGGACCCCTCACTGCCTTGCGGCGGTGGTCTTGGCATACTGGGTCCTCGTTCTCGGGTCCGGCCTGGCTGGGCTGCTCCCCCAGGGCTGCCCCTAGCCCTGGGGGGCAGCCAGCCGTCCCCAGACCAGCATGCTATTTTCATAGAGAAATTGCTGAAGTGTGCATATTTTTAGCAGACTTCCTTGTCTTACGAAGAGTAGGTGGTGGTCACAGATTCTGCAAATGACATACAACCCTTACTGTGTTCATTCGAGACCTTCTGGAGTTGAGCTATTTGGATACGATTGGTTTCATGAAGATCAAAGAAAAAATGTAATATTTGTGTCAGTCTATTGATGACAAACCATGTAAATTGAAAAACAAAGATAGCAGAAATTAAAATTATTGTAGGGGCCCAGCCTAGTGGCTAATATCCTCGCCTCACACATGCCTGGATCCCATATGGGTACAGGTTCTAATCCCTGCAGCTCCAAATCCCAACCAGCTCCCTGCTTGTGGCCTGAGAAAGCAGTTGAGGATGGCCCAAAACCTTGGAACCCTGCATCCACATGGGAGACCCAGAAGAGGATCTGGGCTCCTGGCTCCTGGCTTAGAATCTGCTCAGCTCCGTCCTTTGCAGTCACTTGGGGAGTGAATCAATGGACGGAAGATCTTCCTCTCAGTCTCTCCTCCTCTCTGTATATCTGACTGTCCAATAAAAATAAATCTTAAATAATAAAACTATTATAAGCATTCCTTGGTTATGTTTAAGAAGATAAAATAATTAGGTATTAACACTTTGAACTAAAGTGAAAAGATATTTGGGATAAAATACCAGAGTTGTTATACGTAACTCTAAGAAGAAGCATTATTTTAAAATCAGTAAAGTAAAAGACAGATATCTAATGGGCAGATGGAAACCGTGTATGACCCACCCCCTCAGAAAAACCGTTCACATTGCCTACCAGTCTAAGAAAATTTCTTGTTTTATCGCTAGTTAAGTAATTGTAATATAAAATACAGTTATAAAGGATTTTAAAAGACTACTAAACTGAATTCAGTTACGCATGTATTTGAATACGTTTGTTGAATGTAATCTTGATAGTTTTAATCAAAAGTTTACATGTGCATGTATCATGACATGATTCTCCTTGAAGTCCATCCTAAAGCAATGATTGAACAAGTGTTCAAAAACACAGATAAAATATGGTCATCCTATTTCTGGTATACTAGCAGAAATGTGGAAACAATTTATAAATGAGTTATTTTTGTTAAGCTATGGATTTCTCTATAGACAGTAAAATGATCATCGAACTATGTTTATTGGCATGAAAACTTGTATGATGAAAAAGGATTTCCATTAAGACAACTTCTGATTTGGGCAAAGGTACTTAAGTTCATGAAAAGTGCAATTAAAAGATAGGAGCACCTGTGGACCTCATGTGAGCTAGATCGGGGAAGGGTCTGATTGGGCTGACTGTTCTGAATGGTGCAAGCAAAACTTAGAGTGGGCAAGGGTTGGTAGGGCTTTGCCACATCATCAGATGGCAGAGACTGGCACCAGGGGCAAATTCTGTTAAGTTAAATGCCAGAACCACCTGGAGAATGTGCAATCCAGAAGTTAGAGTGGCCTAATAGGGAGATAGTGGGCACCTCCCTCGTGGGTAACCACTCCCACTGGAGAGCACAAAAACCAGGACAGGGGCAGGGATTGCTAAACAGAAAGGCACCTGCCAATATGTGTGTGGGCTGGATAGTAGGCTGGTTAGGTCGAACTAGGCTTCAATGCCCATTGACAAGTACCAGAGCTAAATGAGATGTGGGACAGACTGAACAAGCCTGCGGTACATACTCACATGCATGGGAACCAGGGAAGGGAGCAGGCCTGGTGGGGGTTAAGGGGAGTCGCCCCAACTAGGCTGCAGCTCCCACTGGTTTGCATGAGGACCGAGTATGAAGTGGGTAGGATCGAGCTGGACCACAATACCCATTGGTCTAAGTGGATGACAGGGCTGGAAACAGAACTGACCCAGCAGAGACCGGTCATATTAAGCAGGGCCATGACATTAACAAACACGCTAGAGAACCATATCCGGGGGAAAATTCTGTGGGGGATGTGTGAGCCAAATCCTATGGAAATTCTAGCCCCACAGCTTACTTCAAGAGACGGAGTGGTGATGAACTAAGCTAGGTGTGACCGGGGAGCCTGCCATCGATCACAGATTGGAGAACTGACTGCAGTCTGGACTAGTCGGGGCAGTGGTGCTCGAGTGTGCATCCTGAGTGGAGTGTGGGATGGGCCAGGCTGCTACATTCACCAGCTCATGCAAAGCCAAGGGGAGGGCCGGACTGCACCGGGTGCTGGCCCAATGGCATGTATGAGAACTGGAATCTGGGAGGGGGTCAGGGGCAGAAACTTGGGAAGCTCCTTGGCGAGTCATAGCTCCCACTGGTGAACAGGTGGTCCGAACCTGGGGGTCAGACAGGCTGGGCAAAGTAGCTCCAATGGCTCATCAGTATGTGTAAAGGCGATGGAACTGGTGCACCAGGCAGTACTGAGCAAACCTTAGCCCACAAGTAAGATTGGAAACCAGGATGGAGCCACAGACGCTGAGCCACAGTGTCTAAGGCAGGGATCGCGACAGGTGACAGGCTGTGCCAAGCTGAGTCAGAGCAACCACTAGCATGCTGAACACTGGCTGGAACAGGCCCGGCTGGGGAGCTAAGGGGACACCCTAGCTGGGTGGCGCACGAGCTGGAACGGAGCTGCGATCTGGTCAGGATACAGTTGTAGTCTCCCTTGGCACAAGTGTGGACTGGGACAAGACGCACCAGGCCGGGTCAGGCTGCAATACCTGCTGGTGTTCTGGAGGACCAGGGTAGATGTGGGATGGACTAGGCTAGGTCTCAACCCCAACTGAGCCCTGTATGAGCTATATATGTGGGTATTGACGAGCCATGAGACATGGCTGGGCTGAAACATCCAACAGCAAGAACCAGAATGGGTTGAAGGCCAGTTAGGAAAAGCCACTGTTCCTGCTAGGACAGGAGGTGAACTGAGTAGTGCTGGCTCATGGACCCACTGGTATGCACTAAATCTGGCATTGGGAGGGGTTCAGAGGAGGAGCCTGGGCAACTCTTCTGGCAGGACACAGACCCTGCAGGTAAGCGCAAGAAGCATGGAGGGAAACAGCCCAGAAGAGGTCATGGAAAGTGTCCCACCGGCATACATTTGGCATGGGTCGGGGGCAGACCAGGCTGAATCAGTTCACGTCACCCACTGGCAAATCCGAATGCCGGAACAGAGTGTGGGTTGAGCAAGGTTCGGTCGCGACAAAAGCAGTGCACAACACAGAATGCCAAGGTGAGGTTGTCTGTGCCAGATGTGACCACAGCACCCAACCAGCACACGTGAGAATCAGGAAGGGAGGGGGCAGAGCCGGCAGGGGAATAAGGGGTGGTTCCCTTGCTGGACAGCTACTCCCACTGGAGAGCGTGAGCTGAGATGGGGGTAGACCAGACTAGGCAGGCTACAACACCTGTGCACCTCATGTGGACCAGATCAGGGAAAAGCCAGATTGGGCTGATTATTCCTACTGATGTAATCTACAATTAGAGTGGGTGAGGGTTGTTTGGGCTTAGCCACAGCATCAGCTGGCAGAAGCTGGCACTGGGGGCTAATTCTGTCAAATTAAACCACAGAACCACCTGGAGAGTGCATAATCTGGGAGTGGGAGTGGCCTGGGAAGGAAATAGTAGGCTCCTCCCTCTTGGGTTACCACTCCCACTGGAAGGCATGAAAACTAGGACAGGGGCTGGGATGGCTAGACAGAGAGGCACTCAACAACATCCGTGAGGGCTGGATAGTTGAGCTGGTTAGATGGAACAAGGTTTTAATACCCATTGACATGTATGAGAGCAGAAGGGGATGTGGGACTGGACTAGTCTGTCACACATACTGGCACACCAGGGCAGGGGGCAGGCTAGTGGGGGTTATTGTGGGTCGCTCCGACTAGGCTGCAGCTCCCACTGGTTTATGTGAGGGCCGAGTATGTGCTGGGCAGAACCAGGCTGGACTGCAACACCCATTGGTTCCAGTGGAAGACAGGGATGGAAACAGAACCAACCCAGCAATTGCAACCACCAGCTGATGGGGCGATGGACTGTGCAGGGCCCTATGCTTACTAGTACATACAAGAGTCTGGCCTGGGAACACCTCAGACAAATTTTCTCTGGGGATCCTCTCAATCGAGCTTCCGGACTCAGAACCCTAGCCATCAAAAGACAGAGGACGGAACAAGTCAATCAACCACCTCAGCTACATGTTGGCAATGAAAATACTGGGTAAACAGAGACTCTACGACGGACTATGTCAACCAGTAGATTCTCCAACGACCATCATGCTTGGAGTGATGAGAGTGGCAGTGCTTCATAACTGGTGAACTATCAAAACCACTTGAGCAAGACCCTCAGAGCATGCCCCACATCTGGGACCTGGGTTGGATGGAAGACTGGGTGGGGCTTCTCCCTCAAAATCTTCTTTTACATTAGATATATTAAGGAAACAATACAGAACTGATTGTCTTGCCCATCTTCCTGTAGTGCTTGAAACTTTTTACCCTAATTATGTCAAAATTGTCAAAAATAAATAAATTAATTAATTTTTTAAAAAAAGATAGGAGTGTTTGGCACAGTTGTTTGAATCTCCTTCGGGCACCCACAGCAGTGGCAGTGCCTGCGTCAAGTTCTTGCTCCATTCCTGATTGTGTGTTCCTCTACCTCAGCCTCCACAGAGGCAGCAGGAGATGCTTGCTT
The DNA here is from genome assembly GCF_030435755.1 of Ochotona princeps. NCBI lineage: Eukaryota > Metazoa > Chordata > Mammalia > Lagomorpha > Ochotonidae > Ochotona > Ochotona princeps. The sequence goes on from NC_080849.1 coordinate 50,272,751, forward strand.
GCCCACAAGGGAAAGCCAAGTTGAGTTCCAAGCTTCTGGCATGAGCCTGGCCCACCCTGGCTGATGCATCCATTAGGGGAGCAAACTAGTGCATGGACAGGCTCTGTCTCTCCCTGTTTCTCTTTTTCTCTAGCTCTCTACCTTTCAACAGAAAATGAATTATTTGTTGCAAAAAAATTGGACATCATGCATTATTTTTCATAATCTGGATGTTGAAGAACTTTTTCTACATCCCTCATATTGAATACGGGTCTAGAGGTCTTGGTCTGTGGACATCTATGCAAAAATAAAGTATGTTGTAATATTTTGGGGTTTTGTAATGATTTGTTATTTTTACAGTGAGGAAAAACAAAGCCGCTCATTTGGAAAGATACTTTTGAACTTCTAGTACATATATTTCACTAGATTGTTGGTGAGATGAAGGCATTCTTACTCTTGTCTCATGTGACGTTATTACCTGGCTTAGAGACGACGATGGACAATCAAGGCACTTAGGAAAATAGCGGACGATATATTCAATGGGATGAAAGCTACCGCGGAGACCTGGTGACCTTACTGGACACAAAAAGGAAGGCCCGTCTGGACGTTAATGATCACACTGAAGGATTGGACATGCCTGAAAGAAAAGGCCAGATACACGTGAAAACTATTTTTTTTTAAAGAAAACTATGTTTTAAAGATAACATAGATCATTTAACATGAAAGCTATTAAGCAATAATAAAATTTTACTATCACCATCTATGTTCTTCTTTTAATCATACATGAGAATTCTCATCTGGAAAATAAATACAAGTTGGAAACTTTTGCAGATCTCACATCTAACCCAAAATGCTGCAGTTCCTCGTGATTGGAAGTACTGTGCTATTAGGGAACAAGCTCTCCCTCTGAGTAGCCATCTCAGGCCACACAGGTGCCAGTTAAAATTCTGCCTGACGCTGTCTTAAATTTTCAAATCAAATGTCACTATCGGTCAATTAGAAGACAATCTATATATCTTAAAATTTCACATTATGTTCAGTGATCAGTATGTAGCAAAATTCCTGGATCCTCTAATTGATTATCAGTTTCTTTTCTTTTCAAGGGTTTGAATTAATGTAAATAATGCTCTGAATGAAAAATGAGAAGTGATATAGTTTTCTGATAGCTGAACATTTTGTCACCAATTTCTGTGCCAGAATGCACAATTAGCTGGTAGTGCCTAAGGTAATGAAAGCACTTCTGTTTTTATAATAACATGCTGGGGAAATCTCACCACTTTCATGAATTTATTAGTCCTTTTGGACTGATTGTTTTGAAGGTCAGGCTCAAATCCAAAGGGCCTCTGTGTCTGAAATGTGCTTGGTACAAGATGGTACACTTCCATGAGACTCCATGCCACTGGCATTACCAGCACAGAAAGAAACCAATAGGAAGCTCCGTAGAAGAAATTGAGCCAAGAATTGACTGTGTGCCTGGCATGAAAGGACTCCAGGAGCAAACACAATGATAAAGCACGTGACCGAGAAGAAAGCAGATGGTGGCTTTTCCAGTGATAATATTTTTTGGTAATAAATAAGTAAATAAATAAACAAATAAAATTTCAAACTCAGAAGGACTTGTTAAAAACTTCTAAGTGTTATTCAATGAAGCAAAGAGATGAGTGCAGGAGTCCTGTGTCTGGAGATCTCAACAACCCGAGGTAGAGATGCTACTAGAATTCCAAGATCTGGTTTTGCGTAACAGGCAAAGAAGCCCGGTGGTTTGAGAGGACTACTGACAAATCAGAGGAGATAGGCTGTGAGCACCTGTGTTGCGCCGTCTGGGTTCCGTGTTGGTAGCTGCCTGCTGGACTGTGTGTGTTTGTAGGGACTCTTCCCCCACTGTGCGTGCTCTGTCCAAGCAACTAAGAGCAAGGATCCATAGATCCTGAACGATGGGTGGTGTGCTCAAAGGTCTGATGACTGACAGCCGTCACTACAAGGCACTAAACTTGCCACGTTGATAATCAGAGTGCAAAGCTAGGAGGTATGCAACACACATTGAATTCTCTACCTGAGCCAGATGAGCCAGGAGACAAAGACAGACCGGAGAACGAGGAGAAAATGAGAAAGGAAAAGCAAGCATGCATGACCCATCTTCTGACAACGCGATGAGTGAGGGAGTTGGAAATGTTGGATCTCGAATGCTTAATCCCTGACTTGGATTTCTCACTTAAAAAGAAGATGAACTACTACCGAATAATAATAATTGTATAGAGTGTTTGAAATGATAAAATTTGTTGATATTTATGAGACAGAAAAAAACTAAAATATGTTAAGTTTGTGGAGCTTTTTTGAGGGGGAATAAAAATTCATTCCTTTGATTTAACGTAGTTGAGAAGGCATAGAGATGCTTCTGTTATCATCTAACATCGGGTGTTGTGTCCACGTCCGCTGTACACATTTAGTGCCCTTTGAGATACTCGTGTCAGAGCCTGAATCAGTAAGGAGGCATATTTTTCCTCTCCTAACAGGTCAGGGCCTTGGGAAGGGCTGGGAATGGAGTTAGGGCACCCAGGGAGCAAGCTCTGCTGCTAGGCCCTTTACCCTGAATAAGGTTCTCCGCATGGAGCCGCAAGCAGGGCAGTGACCAAGCCAGCTGGCATCCCAGCATCCCACTGAAGGATGGGAACCCTTAGGCTGAGTGAGCAAGGGGAGAGGTCCTTGCTGGGTCCACAGGGTGCCCTTCTGTCCATGCTGACCCTACTGTGGTCAGGACCACAGAGTACTGTGGTAACCAGTGGGCCACCTTGGGCCTCCTTACCACCGTGGCCAAGGAGCAGGAGGGACTGTGGTTGGGAGATCTCCGCCTCCACTCCTGGAAGCTATGTATGGCCTGGACTGAGTAGATCCTAAAGAAAGGGCCCCAGGGGAGTGATAGGAAGATGGCGTTGGGGAGAGAGAATGAGTGAATGAGTAGAACTTTGCTCATTTGTGAAGGGAGCAGCACTGATGGGCTTATTTAGGGAGCAACCTCCTCCCTTCCACATGGTAGTCCTACTGTGGGACTGTCAGTCGGCGCTGGGGGATGTGCAAGAGTGTTTAGCCATCCTGGTGTTTGTTCTATAGACCAGAAGACATTTGGTCCAGGATCCTTTGGTACCTTGCTCTCTGCCCTCCTCTACACTAGATTTCAGTTCTTTTTGTCAGCCAGGGAGCATTGAGGAACTGTGATGAATGCTTTCTAGTTCACCCAAGATCGGAAAGACAAATCTCTCCTAGGATTGTATCCATTTCTCTGTGCTGCGTGTTGCTGTGCTGTGTTCTTCTGGAGAGTAAGATGTTTGAAGGGGAAGCATTTAGCTTAGTGATTAAGACGCCTCTATCCCCTGTTGAAGTAACTGGGTTTGGTTCCCAGCTCTTCGTTCTGACTCCATCTTCCTGCTCATGCAGCCCCCGGGAGGCAGCAGTGATGGTCCACAGAACGGCATTCCTGCCACTCACATGGGAAACGTGATTTGAGCATTGGCCAGTTTCAGTCTGACCCAGTTCCAGCTGCTGTAGCATTTGGGGAATTAACTAGCAGATGATACTGTGTTTTTACGTATAATTATGTATAATCATTTGTCATGCAATTTCACCACATTAGACATAGTAAGATATTAACAATATAACTAGCAATAAAGTAGAACAGTTCTAAATATATATTACCGTGAAAGTGATTTAAAACGTGAATTATACTTGTGAGAATTTCCCATTTAATATTTTTATCACAGGTAATCACAGGTAATCAAGCAGCAGGAAGCCAAATTGTGGAGAAGGGCTGAACACTGTAAATCTCACTGTAAATGTGTTTAATCAAGGAAGTGTGCAGCTACTTCTGTTTCTGCTACTGGTCCAGGCAAGTGGGATTGCCTTACCGCGTAAAGCAGGGCTAATGGCTTTAAAAGAATTCCTCAGCAACTGAATAATGGGTTGCCAAAAATACTCTGGGTGCCAAAGGATCTGGATATGTCTGTTGGTTTTACTGTGTTTCCACTTTCTTCATGAGTAAGTGCTCACAAAAGACATAAAAATCCCAACCCCAGGGCATGTGGGATTTGAAGACAGAAACCGTATTTTAATATATTCCATTTCATTCCTGGAATATTAAGATGGTTACACAGTGTCCACAGCAAAGACTGCTGAGTCTGAGATGCGGAAGGTCGTTGGGTCTTCCTTCACTTGACTTACAGGGACAGAAAGAAGTCCTTCTAGTACCTACACTGTGCTTGGGTGAATGTCTCTCTGAGGTTTACTCCAAGAAGCACCGGGAGTCTTGCTGCAGAAACTTGCCCTGCCTGTATCAGGAAGTTCCTGCTTCCCAGACACAGGAAGGTGGATTCTATTTCCTTATTAAGACTTCCAGTTGAAGAAGCCTGACAGTATGATGGGACAGAATCATTTACTTTTAAACTTATACTTCATAATACATTGAATATGAAGAAAGGGGTTTTCTTTCTTTATTTTTAAAGATTCATTTTATTTTTATTAGACAGTCAAACATACAGAGAGGAGGAGAGACAGAGAGGAAGATCTTCCGTCCATTAATTCACTCCCCAAGCTACCAAAATGGCTGGAAATTAGTTGATCTGAAGCCAGGAGCCCAGAGCCTCTTGTATGTCTCCCACACAGGTGCAGGGTCCCAAAGCTCTGGGCTGTCCTCAACTGCTTTCCCAGGTCACAAGCAGGGAGCTGATGGGAAGCGGGGCTGCCAGGATTAGAACCTATACCCATATGCCATCCCAGGTATGCAAGGCGAATACTTTAGCTGCTAGGCTACCGTGCCAGGCCTGAAAGGGATTTTCTTAAAAATGAAACACCTACAGGGCCTGGCACAATAGCCACTTGGGGAGTGAACCAGGAGATGGAAAACCTGTCTCTGTTTCTGCTCTGTATAAATCTACCTTTCCAACAACAACAACAAAAGCCTTTTTAAAAAAAAGTGAAACACCTACAATTTAGGAATATGCCAAGAAGTTCTGATGAAACAACAGAATAGAAGGAAAACGTAAAAGATTTTTGTGTCTCTCTGTAAGCACCTCCACCATCGCCTCTGAGCACCTGTCCACTGTTAGGGAACGCCTGAGCTCTGGCATCCCCTAGGCTTCATGGCTTGGAAATAGCAAACCCTGGAATCCATCCTGGCTTCAGGTTGACAGGTTCTTTCTTCTGCCAATGTCTTCACTGCAAGGATCTCAGGAGCAGTGTCACTGGGGCTTCTGAATTGTTCTGCGTATGACTCACAGGGTAAAGGACATTCCCATGGGAGACATTGCCCCAGGTCAGGGACCAAGAGAAATTCCTAAACTAGAGACTCACAGTCTGTGTCCTGGACTCTTACCCAGCAAAGCAGGCTGGAATTCAGCAGCAGGTGACATCATCCGACATGATGTGCCTGCCTCTGCTTTGTGCATTTGTGTGTGATTCCAGTCTAGAAGTTAGTCCTCTGTTATTTATAAAGATGATTTCAAACACTCCCATTGTAACCAGCGACTACAAACTCAAACCCCATTGTGAAATACCATCTCCATGCTCCCTTGGGACATGCTTTCTCAAGGCCACCACCTCGTGTGTACACACGTCTTCCCAGGAAATCCTGCAGCCACCTAGGGAGCAGTAAGAGATGTGCTAGGGTTTCAATATGATTTTGCTCCCAAAGCCATGCACACATTTAATCTCCAAAGCTTTAAGTCATCGGTATTGGAAGGGTGGAGACTTGATTAAACTATAGCAGATTGAGATGGGACCTCAATGAGGGTGCTCAAGGCGTTGGAGGTCTGCCTTGGAAAGTAGCTCTCAAGAGAAGGTTGCTTGGGGCAGACACAGTAGCTTAGTGGCTAAAATTCTCGCCTTGCATACCTGGGATCCCATATGGGCACCAGTTCTAATCCCGGCTGCCTTGCTTCCCATCCAGCTCTCTGCTTGTGGCCTGGGAAAGCAGCTGAGGACAGCCCAAAGCCTTGGGACCCTGCACCTGCACGTGCGTGGGAGACCCAGAAGAGGTTCCTGGCTCCTGACGTTGGATTGGCTTAGCTCCGGCCAATGTGGCCACTTAGGGAGTGTGTCAACAGACTGAAGATCCTTCTCTCTGTCTCTCCTCCTCTCTGTATATTTGATTTTGCAATAAAGAAATGAAATAGATCTTTTAAATATATGTATATTTTAAAAAGAGAGCGAGTTGCTTATGGAAGTCAAGTTGGACTGTGTCTGCCTCCTGGCTGGCCACATGATCCTCCTGCTCATACTGTGCCATTGCCTTCTGTTGGACTCACTGGAGACCAGACCAACGGGACCATCCGCCCATGACCTGTGAACCTCCAACGCTGTCAGCCAGGATACCCTTCTTCCTTTCTCCTAAGCTCCTCTCAGATGGCTACCCAGCACAAAGCACCCAGCTGAAGCGAGGGCACTGGAGGTGGAGTGACTGAGAAATTCAAGCAACACTCGGGTTTATTGTGACTTCAGGAGAGGAAGCAAGATAGACTTTTAGCTGGTCCAGAAGATCCAAAGCTCCACCCTCCCCTCCTATCTACAGGAAGGCAGTGTTATTAGTAATTAGCTGGTGTGAGTTTCACGGAGCTAATACACAACCCAAGGTGTGAACTCGGAGTATAGCACATCTCTACTTGAAACGGTTACTGAAGTCCAAGTGATTCTGCTATTGATGAAGTAGCAAGAAAATGGTGAAAAAGGATCCATGATTTAGCACAAATTCACAAGTACTTCACTTTTCTAAATGGTGAACTTTTGGTAAAACGTTGTTTTTCACAAAACTAGCACTTTTCCCTTGAGTGAGTACTCAAAAAATTAAAAATTAAAAAATAATTACATTTTAACAAATTAAATTAAATTTTAATTAATTGAATTAAATTGCTTTATAATGAATTTTAAATCTCTTCAGGTAGAATAACAGGAAGAATTGTTACAATGGAAAACTGTAGAAATTCTTTTTTTACAGCTAAATACTCTTTTTGTCTGGAAGTCAGATATATATGTTGAAGATCTTTCATAACAATCCTGGATGCTCACATGGTGAAGTCTACATAAATATTTTAAAATTCAGAAAACTGAATTTGGAATGAGCTCTTTTTCCAAAAATTACAAGGCAGAGCGTATTAGCCCTGCATGCATTCTTGCCCATCGCAACTGAATTGTTGCATGCTTCTTATTTAAAATGGTTAGCTTTCAAAAAGAGGAACATTTTTATATTCCTCTGATGTAAAATGTTTAGATTTTAAAAAGATGATGATGGGTTTGGCCTAGAGGGGAAGAAGCCATGGGGGAGAACCAAGTCTTATACTGGAGTCCCTGAGTCCCAGGCCTGACTCCACTTCCAATCCAGTTTCCTGTTCATGTAGGAGGTAGCAGGTGCTGGCTCCTGTGCTTGGGGCCCTGTCAACCAAGCGAGAGACCCAAACAGAGAGGGCTCTTGGTGTTGCTTGGGACAGCCCCAGCTGTTAGGGGAACATGTGTGTGTGTGTCTTCCAGATCAGTTTTTCAGAGTGGGAGTAAGTGGACTTCACCACTGTTTAGGGTGAGACACAGAATGTCTTCTTGATGTCCAGAATTTTAGGATGCACAACGTATATTACCCTGCTGCTTTCTATTTTTTTACACAGGAGTTTTCATGCAAATGACTCTGAGCTGACTCCTTAGTAAATGTAGAATTCTATTCAACCTTCTCTTCTCTAGAAAGGTACGCTCTCTTGAGAAATAACTAGTCAGGTCTTTGCCCCATGGAAGAGCAATACAGTTCATTGTTTTTGCTGTTGGGTTGTTTAAGATGCTTAAATAGTCTAAGTATTAAGCCCTTATCAAATGCTTACTTTGAAAACATTTTCTTTCATTGGTTGTTGTTTTTGCACTCAATAGCAGTTTCCCTTATTGTAAAAAGCTCGTTGGTTTCATGTAATCTCACTTGTGATTTGTTGCCTCTGTGTGGGAGTACTGACCTGGTGAAAGTTAAATGTAGCATGGTGGTCCCCAGATTGAGCAGAGGGTGGGGGTGGGAATGATTGCAGGTACAAAGTCATTGACAGAAGTACATTTCAGCGTTCACCTGAAACAATGGGCTGCCATAGTTAGTAATACTGCACTATACATTTCAAAATAGAAGACTTCTTACCACAAGGAAATGATAAATGTTGGAGATGACAGATATGCCCATTATCCATTTGACCATTACAGAGTATTATACATGTATCAAAACATCACACACACTGCATTCCACATATATATAACTGTTATACATCAACTAAAAATAAAATAAATTAAAAAATAAAATGCTGCGTGGGGCAGGAGGTAGGAAGTGGTATGTGTGAGGCAAAACAAACTCGTTCTACTGACATGTAAAACCAAACATTGAACATGCATATGCAAAACAGAACAGAGCTCTTCGTGTGTTTGGTGTACCCTAATTATGTTTCTCCTTCTGTTGCAGGCTCAACATGGGAAAAGACATTTCGGCAGATTGGCTTTGAAAGGTGAGCGAGGGTTGGCCTGTCTGGAGCTCTCAGCTCGACCGTCTGTTTCATGCCAAGTAAATGGTCAATTTCTCATCAGTCGTGAGGCGACCACTGCCTCAGAACCTGGGTGGCCTTAAGCAAGGTGTCCTCTGACCTTCTGGGCATTGCTGTTGGTAAAGCTGAGCTTGATGAAATAGTCCTTCCCCGTGCAGACCGCAAGTCAGGGTGAGAAGAAACCATGGGGAGAGAGTGCTTCTCACACTGTGACACAACACGAAAGCTGAGTAAGGATGACAGAGCATGGAGCTGGCCCTCCTCTCGCTGTGCCATCCCACTCTGTGATACAAAGTCCTTCAGCTTTAGTGTGCAAGAGGGTACATGCTGACACCTTCCCACATCTTACAAGGTTTAGATCTTAATTTGAAAGGAGAAGCTGGGATCATGGCACTATTAGATGAAGTTCTTTCTAGCCTAGTGTTCACATGAAAGCGTCGCTGAGATGGAGGTAAGGACACACTAGCTCCGAGTCACCTACCCGAACAATCAACAGCTTAAAACACTTAGTTCCTTCTATCAAACTGTAAGTGTAGGTACAGCCGTTAGGACAGAAAACTAATTGTATTTTACCGTAAAAATAGATGTTGAGTAGCTTTTCCCATCATGTTGGAAGTGTGCTTGTTTCTGCATATTGATTGAGCTGGTGCATTGCTTAGAGCACAGCAAATGCTTGAAAAATGCATGATTGCCCCAGGGGCACTGGAGAATGGCTCATCACTCATTGGGATGGCACTTGCCTTGCCGTGGCTCACTGGTTGAGAAATGAATGGATTTCTCTGCATAACTCTCCACTCAGGCCAGTACCATGACTCGGGGTGTCCCAGTAAGCCCCAGAGGGACTTTCTCGGGGCTGTAGGGGAGCTGGCCTCAGCAATGGCACCCACAGATCTCACGAGGCCGTCCCGGGCAGCTCTCGTCCAGGCTCAAATCTTTTCCCGAATCATCTAGCTCTTGATTCTGCTTCCATATTATGAACAGCATCAAAAAATACGCAAAGCAGTAAGAATAGCAAAGGGAATATTCATATGCAACTTGAGTGAGATTGGGCCATACTTACTTTGTCTCCTTTTGGTTGAACTATGTGAAGGAACTTCTCAGAGAGTGTGACATTGCATCCCTACCTTGGGTGCACATGCATAAAATCCCTAGGACGTTATCATCTCTAATATAAATGACGGTAAGTTCTAATACTCAACACTTAAATTCTCCGATCATCTCCAAACTGTCCGAACATGCTATTACAGCCTACATGTCATGCGCAGTCAGCCCTGGGATGTCATGCTTTATATGATTTTTAATAGACTAAGTAAATAAATATGTATTTCGAGAAAAATAAAGTTTGAACTCACGTATTTCCAGTTTAAAATGTGACATTACAAAGCTTGTAACTTCCCTAGTGCTATATTCATGTCTTCTTGTTTGTTTTAAAGTTCTTGGCTCTTAAGGTTTTTTTTTTTTTCTAATTATTTATTTGAAAGTCAGAGAGACAGAGAAAAAGTGAGATCTTCCACCTCTGCTCCTCAAACAGACACCAGCTGAGATCCAGCCAGGCTGAAGGCGGGATGCCAAGGGCCCTAGAACCTCTGCCAACCTCGCTGCCTTTCCAGGGCGGCCTGAGCTGGGAGCTGGAGCGGAAGTAGGGCAGCTAACCTGCAGATGAGCATCTGATGAGGTGCGGGAGTCGGAGCGGTGGCTTAATGCTGAGTCACTAAGCTGGCTCACCTTCCTGGTTTCCTTTTTTTTTTTTTTTTAATGTATTTTTACTGGAAATGCAGATCTAAAGCGAGAAAAAACACAGTGAAAAATATCTTTTGCCCGCTGCTTCACTCCCCAAGCAGCCACAATGGCTGAAGCTGAACCAATCCAAAGCCAGAAGCCAGGAACCTCTTCTGGGTCTCCCACGCACGTGCAGGGTCCCAAGGCTTTGGGCCGTCCTCGACAGCTTTCCCAGGCCACAAGCAGGGAGCTGGATGGGAAGCAAGGCAGCCAGGATTAGAACTGGCGCCCATATGGGATCCCAGGCATGCAAGGCGAGGACTTTAGTCACTAGGGTACTGCGCTGGGCCCTCTGTTTTCATTTTACATTATGACGTCACATTCTTATGGAAATCATGGTAATATCACTGCTAATAATGAAACTTTGCACTCATTCCAAGTTAGTATTCCGTAAGATACACAGTCAAAAGAGTGAAAACTAAGCATGAAGTGTTTTTCTTCTTTCTGTGGGGTTATATCCCAAATTTTACATCTGATCAACTTATTACTGGGTCTTCCTAAAAGTAAATTTTCCTTTGGATTTAATTTTATTCTTGAAAGACGTAACACTTAAATGACTCCAAATTCAAGTCAATTGGCACAATTTTGTTTAAAACACCACTTTGATTGCGCTGCGTGTGTTCTTCCCCTCCTGCCTTCCACAGTCGTCTTGGGTGTTGGCTGTCGGTTTAGCCCTCCGGGTTGAGTTTTGGTGCTTGTCAGCCAGCACCCGAGGTCTGCGTGTAGCCCCGCTCTGCGGTCACGGTCACGGGAAGAGTGGCGTATATTTGCATTCTTATACACTTGGAGTCTCCCGCTGGGCCTGTGTCCTGGGGCTCTCCCCCGACTATTTGCAAACAAGGCTCGCACTGCATGGATGCCCTCTGTGCGGATCCGATGGGTCAGCCTGGTCATGCAGGCGGGATCTTCTCCAGCTGGCACCCCCAGAGCCTAACCACGACTAGACTCCAGTGATCCAGTGCCATGGGAAGGCAGGACAGATCCAGGAAATCCCACGTGGCTGCCAGGACCTTGTTTCTGACACCACACCAGCATCAGTGGTCCTGAGGGCGTCTCCTGAAGGCTGTGGATCCCTCACAGCCAGGCAGGTTCTGCCTTGGTTGCACCTCAACCAAGTTCAATGTGCAACACTTTTCAACAGTTCACGTGTCATGACTCCTGCATCTATATCGTTTGCCATATCATAGATTTGTGTGCCATTCATTGTAGCTTTGTTTACTCAAACAAGAACTGTGCTGCTAAAGCATTTGGTTGGTGAAGACTCTACTTAGAAACAAAAAAAGAGCAATGATCGAATTGTCCAGTTTTCTACTTGAAGTGGTTTTCTAAAGTCTATCTAAATTTATTTGAAAGGCAGAGAGGGAAAGACAGAGAGAAAGAGAGAGAGGCTTGTCTTCCACTTTCTGATTTACTTTCCCGTATCCACAACAGTCAGGGGTGGGCTGGACGGAAGCCAGCAGCCCAGTACTCCATGACATTCTGTCGGATGGGCCATCTCCCACTGCTGTCTCAGGCACATTAACAGGAAGCTGAATTGGAAGTGGAGCAGGCAGGACTTGAAGTGGTTCATCTACATGGCATATCACAGGTGCCACAGCCCTGGTCCCTACAGTTAAAATGTTTACCAGAAATTGTATCAGGCTATCTGCCTGCCCCCTCACCCTTACCCCTCGGTGTATCTGCCGTAAGCAGAGGCGAGATGGACCGCTGGTCATTTGTTTTAACTGGTTAACAGTTAGATTACAATACAGTTCATTCAGCAAGTCTCCTGAAGATGGATATTAGGCACTTTCCAGCCATTTGCTATTACAATAAATACATGAAATGATGGCATTATGGATTATTTTTTTTTTTTGCCAAATACCTCAGGGATGGATTTCCAAGTCAATCAAAGAGTAAGTTGAAATGACACTTTGCTAAATATTGTCAGATTTCCATGTCGTAAAAACAGGGCTTCAATAGTTTTCCCTCCCACCAGCCATGCCTGAAAGTAAGCATTGTTCCAAACCCCCAAGAATGCTGTCAAATATGGCTTCTCTGCCAGTCTAGGTGACCGGTATCTGTGTTCTACTTCCCTTTTCTCTTGCTCATCCCCTATGGGGTACAGAGCAGACTGGAGTCCTTACTATCTCCTAAGTAAGGTACTTGAGACAAGAACTACTTCTTTAGAAGGAAAAAAAAAGTGTATTTGAAGGAGAGAAAACGGGAGAGAGATTTGTCTTCCACCCATTGGTTCACTCCATTGGTTCACTCCCATTGGTTCCTACAACAGCCCAGGGCAACATCAGGAATCAGGAACTCCTTCCTGGTCTCTCCTGTGCGTGGGAGGGGCCAAGACCTTCCCCTCCTATCAACAGGAAGCTGGCTCAGCAGTGGTGGAAGGGCCAGACCCCAGGCACTCCAACGAGGGATGGTGTGTGTGTGCTACACAGCAGCTTAACCTGCCCCACGAGAGCTTCCCCTAAGATGGCCTAGGCGTCACTGATGGACAGGGTCTGGCAACAGCAGGGGCATTTTCTTTGGAGCTAACAAGACCTGTGTCTTTTTCTTGCTTGAGTGATGAGTGAATGAAGAAGCTAGCCCGTGCCAAGCACTGGGTTCAACAGTTTCCAGTTCACAGACAGCAGGCGTGGCTGCCTTGCAAGTCAGCAGGATTTGGCCATTAGCAGTCAGTTGCTGATCCCACTGTAGGCTGTGATCTCACAAGTAAAACAACTGGAAAAAAAAAATCAAGCCGTCTGCTCACATCGCAACAGACACTCAAGCAGGCTTGCATTCATTTCCAGCTTTGCCTGGTTCCAGAGATGAAGCTTTTCACACTGTACCAGGCGGCATTCTTGAATTACAGGCTTCTTCTGCTTTCTGTCTTTTTTTCTAACCCTGTAGCTCTGGGAACACAGTCTCAACCATAGTTCTCATAGACTATCCTCATGGTATGACTATTTTGAGCAAGGTCAGGCAGTATATAATTCTTTTGACAATACCTCCCTATTCTTTTTATGCTCCTGAATAGATGTGTGGATGAAAATGTTGCAAAGTCATATACTAAAGGGGATTGATTTTTCTGACTTCTTCAAGAGGCAGAAAGTAAGACAGGACTGCTATCCACTGGTTCCCTCGCTAAATGCTTGCCATGGCCGGAAGCGGAGGAGGCCAAAGCTGGGAGATGTCCCACAGGTGCGGAAGTTGGAGGCAGGAACTGGAGGCAGGAGCTGAATGGGGGACGGGGGGGGGGTGGGCAGGGGCCCTGTGGTGTGCAATGCGAGCATCTTAAATGGCTTCTTAATCACTGAGCCAAGAGCCCAGCCCCTTCCAGCCCTTACGCTCCATCTACTGATGAGAGCTCTGGCTCTCAGCGGTCTTAAAATGCCACACGGTATCCTCCCATTATCTCATTGCAAAGCAAGCGGTATGTTGCGCCTTGCACCCAGCATCTTCAAATGCAGAACAGACATCGATATCCGGGATTGTGTGCACTCAGAGCTGCAGAGTCTAAGTGCAGTGTTGCTGTAAAAATATCACTTTTTTTTCTCGAGTTCAGCTTGTTCTTAAAGGAAATCCCACTCACATCTTAAGTAATGCTGTCGGGTTCTTTGGAACAGTTGTAAGAGAGCCTAATCCTTTCACCGATGCGTCCTCCTTTGAAGTTGCCCCATCAGGCTGCTTGCCAACAGTTGATTGTAAGGAATCGGAGCTAAAGGAAAAGGAGTGAGAATCAGCGGATGCTTTCAAGATGGAAAAGGGCCAAGGCCGCCTGCTGTGCCTAAGGGACTTACAGGAAAGCCCCAAGGGAGCTGCCCGCTGGCCCTCTCACAGAAGCCCTTGGTGGCCAGTGACAGGATAGAGATGTGCCCTCTGCCCCTCGTCTACCTCCGCTCATCTGGAGTCCACCCGTTTCCTTGTTGGAAATGCAGCCATGATAGACATTGTCTCAGAGTAAATACACATTGTCAAGGTTTGTGGAGCTGAGTTCAGGCTAAATGTCATGTTTGCTTGGCAGACGATCGTGTTTCCGTCCTGTGGGGATGTCAGTGGTGTATTTCAGGATGCCTTAAGGTAGGAAGGAAACGCTGCAGTGCAGGTCCAGGCCTCCGCGCTGTCTGCAAGCTGCCCTCGCTGCTCCTGGCACGGCAGCGTTACATGATCTCATAACAAAAGCTGTCTCATTTTACTCTTTTATAATAGAGAAATAAGACTCTGTTCCTAGTGCCTTGCTTTCCCTCAGAAAGCCTGCCTCCCTGTACAAGTGGTGGAGCTTGGGATTCTGAATTTTTCCGAAACGCTGTCGTCTTTAAGTGAAGACTGTGCTTAGTGAATGTGATTCGTGTGCTCAGTAGCACTTGGGATGTCCTACACAAATGTGGCTCAGTGAGTAGGTTTTGGGAACAGAATGGCCCAACTTCTCAAGGGTCACTCCTGCAAGATCTGATGGGCGAACCAGACAGCTCCTGGGGGCAGCTTGCCCCTGGTGGGTGTCGCTCTCTGCCTTGAGTCTTGCAATGCTTTCGTCTCAACAGGAGGCTTCGGAGTTTGCTCCGGTGAGAGCCAGGAGGATCGCACAGTCTGTCTTTATGGTCCCCCCACCCCGGAAGTGGCATTAGTCACGGCAGCCCTCATCTCCCAGGCACCCCTTCACCATGCATCCAGGAAGCAAATAAGACCAAGAAACATGAGAAGCCTCCTCCAGCATCCACCACAGTACGCTCTGAGCAAGGTCTGACCATGCCTTGCTCTTCATGTAGCAAGTAAAGAACTCAGTAGGCCTGTGCAATCAGTACAGTATGTCAGATTGCATTATCCTTACCATGAGTACCCATGATTTTACTTGATGCTCTGCTTGGATTGTGGAATGAAATATTGTGCACCTTCAAAGAACAGAATAAAAATAGCACGCTGTAATGCAACACACATATTCCAAGGGTTCTCACTCCTCTCCCCCCTTAATGGGGACTTAACTCCAAAAGCATGATTTTATATTTTGGGAAAATGGAAGCTTTTTGCATCCCTCCATCTGATGTCAGGCCCCACACTCTGCATTTAACCCAAGGGGAAGCTTTCACGTGTCTTTCCAGTTTTAGATATCATTGCTTGGTGAAACCCTTCCTGGTGGCTTCCTGACCTCTTGTTCCGGTACGTCTCATCTTGCTCAGGGATGGTACTTATGGGATATGTTGCATGGAAACTTCTGCTGTGTTTCCAGCCCCTAAGACCAGAAGCTCTTGGGCACCTGAGCCTGAGATTTCTACTAACTTGCACACACACACACACACACACACACACACATACACACAGGCTAACTGGGTGTTGATGGAATGCACATTTGGAAAGCCCACAGTTGCCTCGAAGGAGAGATCTTGGGGCCAGCGTGGGCTTCTGCAGAGCTCAGGAAAGGCCTCAGCAGCTTCCATTGCTGCCCTGCAGCTACTCAGGCAAGGGTAGAGCGGCGCACAGCCCACAGCTGGAGCCAGCACGCTCCCGAGAGCAGAGGCGGGCAGGTGCAGCTGCGTGATGCGTGGCTGTGAGAAGTAGCTCACTGCACTCACCTTGCCGTCTGCAGCCAGATGTCACGGAGCTTCTCTCATGCTCTCTGTGACAGCATCCCGGGCTCTACCCAAACAGCAGCTCACCTGCTTCGTTCACAAAGGCTCCTCGCACCTGACCCCAGAGTGGGCGAAGTTAAATGATGAGCAC
Organism: Ochotona princeps; assembly: GCF_030435755.1. Classification (NCBI taxonomy): domain Eukaryota; kingdom Metazoa; phylum Chordata; class Mammalia; order Lagomorpha; family Ochotonidae; genus Ochotona; species Ochotona princeps. Next base: position 50,288,740 of record NC_080849.1, read on the forward strand.
TATTAAGCCACTTCGAAAAATACAGGGAAAATGGAATTCAAAGATTATTTTGACTCAAACAGTGTTGAACTCCATGCATGATTTTAGCATGAAATGCATGTTACATGAAATTTTGAAGAGCACTTGTGTGATAAAGCATATAAGAACTTGATTTTGCCACAGCGCAATCAGAAAAAGGCTTAGGAAGTACTTTTTAACGTGTTTGTGTTGGCCTTTCCCAATCCCTGCCTCACAGTTCCCTTCAAGATAGGTTGGTGGTTCATGACTGGGACCTGCTTCCTTCCAGAACCTTCCCAGACCCCCAGGCACCTCCCCTGAGCGTCCCTCCTCTGACTCCCAAACTTGCTGTCTGGATTTGGTATGGAGCAACCTGCCGTGTGCGTTCATGACTGACATGAAGAGACTTCAGGCACTTTGTAGAAATTGTGTTTAAAAGTGAATTTGTTTTGATGCAGAACTTTGAAATCCATGCATATGGGAAGTCTCAAGAGGTGATTGAAAAGGCGCAACAAGCAAGCCACTATGCCTGTATTCCAAAATGGCGTGGCTTTAAAAGAAATTTTTTTTTTCCTTCTGGTTTTCCACAAAGCTTTTGCCACAGCATCATTTGTAGTTCCCACCCGTACAGGCTATCTGGTGGCAGGAAATGATGCCTTGACCCCTTGTAGCCGTCAGTGACAGCCCCTGGATGGAAACTAAGAGCACGTAATACATGTTTGACAAATAAGTGACTTTTAAACACACATTAGTCAGAAAAACACTGACACATCTCTGTGTTCATGACGCCTGCCATCTCACTAAGTCATAGTTTTTAATCGATCTTTCCTTTAGGGATTTAATTGAGTTACTTGGAAAACGTAAGACCAAATTTGAATTTCTTTCTTATGGGTCAGCTTTGTAATTTACTAGCCAGATCAGAGAAATGAATGTATTTATTTAGGTGAAGTTATGTAAAATGTGGAGAAAGAATGCGACTTAATCTCAAGGAAGAGTTTATGATGTGGTTTGCAATTTTAAAAGCTATGCTCAATAAGCAAAGATCTAATAAAAATTCATTATGATAGAAGCATTGGTATTTTTTTCTGAAGAATTTCAGGTGAAACTATAGGTCTGTGAACTAAAATCCTTGGGGCCTCTCTAGAGAGCATAAAAAGGGAAAAAGGGATTATACTCAGATATCACTAGGACTGTAATCTTGTGGTGATGAAGTTTGGATTGAGTCCTGTGCTGTCAACCTTGTGGCTTTGCAAACAACACTTTGTTCGCAGAGGAACACAGCAACCGGCTCCTAACCCCATGGCTTCCCTTCGATGGAGGGGCTCGGGAACAGGGCCTCTCCAGTCAATGATGACTTTAGACTGTGTGTAAGTCTTCCTGGAAAGCTGTGTAAGCTGTTCTGAAAATACAATAAGAAACTGTCAGCATCCTTTCCATCAGGAAATGACAGTAGCCAACAATGATGCTGCATTTTAGCGTTTAAATGAAATTCAACATGTTTATATATTCAGTTACTTCTCCACTTTTTAAAAACTTTGTTTCAGAGGCAGAGAGAGAACCCCCCTTTGCTGGTTCTCTCCCCAGATGAGCACAATAGTTGGCCCTGGGTTGAGCCAAATCTGGAAGTTAAGAATCCAGTGTAGATCTTCCATGTGAATTGAAAGAACTCAGTGACTTGAGCCATCACTGCTGTCTCCCACAGTCTCCACTGGACAGAAAGGGAAGTCAAGAGCCAGAGTGGGGAATTGAATCTAGGATTGTCATGGATGATGCACCATAACTGCCATCTAGGCTAAATGCACACTGCTGAACATCTTCAAACCTGTGCTTTGAAACTTGGCGCAGTGACCCTGTGGATTAGCCTCACCTTGCATGCGCCAGGATCCCATTAGGGTGCTGCTTCATATCCTGGCTGCTCAACTTCCCATCCAGCTCCCCGCTTGGAGCCTGGGAAAACAGTCAAAGATGGCCCTAACCCTTGGGACCCTGCACCTGTGTGGGAGACCCAGAGGAAGCTCCTGGCTCCTGGCTTTGGATTAGCTCAGCTCTGGCCATTGCAGCCACTTGGAGAGTGAACCAACAGATGAAAGATCATTCTCTATGCTTCCCCTTCTCTCTGAAAATCTGCCTTCCCAGCAAAAATAAATACATCAATTAAAAAACCAAAAGGCTATACTTCTGCACAGCCCTGGGTTGCATTCAAGTCTTTCAAAGTAATAGCAGGGAAAGGAACTTGGCTTTATTAAATTCTTGTCCTCTGATGGTCTCTCTTCTAACTACTTTGCTTATATGACTTTTTATTTTATTTTATTTTATTATTTTGCTTTTCACAATATCCTGGACTCTAGAGTTAGTCAGTTGAATTTTCCTGGGCTAACTGCAGATCCTGTGTCTCAGTGACTTATATGACCAGGGCTTTATTTCCTGCTCATTGTCACATTTAAGGTGCAAAGACTGTGGTTGGACAGCGACCATCTCCCTTCGTTCTGGGAGCCAGGCTATCATAGAGCCTGCATTTGTTATCTCCCTTTCTTGTGGCTGGAGGAAATTGCTCCAGCCAAGCCAAGCAATGGTTCTTAAAGTGTTTTCTCATTACAACACATACTGCTCACTCTCAATTGCCTGAACAATTTGCACAGCAAGTCCCAGGTCTGCTGGTGTGGAAGCTCCCTGTCCCAGTAGGATCCCACTGGAAACCACACAGGAGTACTCAGTGATCGACTATTGTCACAAGAAAGGAGAGTGGCAATGTGACACTAGCAGCAGCCGGGCAGAGTTTCCCCACTTTAAAATAAGTGAAAACATGGGTGTGAAATATTTTATTCAAAAATCACACAGTCAGTGATGAACAAAGGCTCAATGTAAATTCAATTTCATGTGACTATACCATCCGTTCATTTACAATCCACCATGACACAGCAGAAAGTTTGTTGAGCCTGCATCATATCAACAGTAGTGACTGCCAGAGGTGCTGGAAGACATGATCTTGGTCTTACAGAACGTGCTAATACGTGTGCCTGAGGTAGAGTGGGTGAGCTGCATGCTGTCATTTGAGAATGTTTGATGAATAGTCTCTATGTGCCAGGGACCACTATACTGATGACTGTATAATGGCCATGGAAGAGAGACAGAAGTGAGCGGATGTGTGGGGATTTCAGGGAGGTCTGGCTGTACAGTGAGGGAATAGGGACAGTTATCTATGAAAGCTTAACTTCAGGAGCTGCCTGGGCAGGGTGACGGAAGATGGGATAAACCTGAGTGCACAAATGATAAGAAATGAAAATGAACCACAGAGTGTACCCACATCAGGAAGGAATGGCAGTCTCACCTTGACAGTCAGTCCTAGAGAGACATTGCAGGTGTAAATCAGGGGAAGGTGTGGCTAATGTACTTCTAAGAATGTCGCTCAAGCAGCCCGCTACCACAAGATGGGCTGCTGGCAAATGACCATGAATATCTGATCCAAGACGACCATGGCACAAATATGACAAAAAGTGTCTACTTACATTGCTTAGGAGGTAAAAATCAGAATTTGCAACGTAGTGAGTAATAAACTGGATGCTAGTGGACAAGAAAGGAAGGGTTTTCATCGGGGTTGGCTGCACCCTGTACCTGTTGTCTCTCCACTTACTGCCTGCAGCCCTCTGCTTCCCACTGTCTGTTTTCTCCAGCCCCCTGGGAGCTTGTTCCAGCACCAACCAGGGCAGCCTGGAAGGGCCACGCAGATGTTGCTGCTTAGCGACAGCAAGCGAACAAAGGCACCACTTGCCTCCTGGACGATCTGAGGCTCATTGCACAGGGCTCTGCTTCAGCCTCTTGGGAACTCTTTTTAGGACCCATAATCCAGCAGCGTACTTGTCAGGATCTTGTCTCTCTTCCCCATCCATTACTTGCAGTACTGTCCTGTAACATTTCCCAAGCACATCAACTGCACCAAAGCTCTTTTTTGGGGTCTGCACTTTGAAAGACCCAATGATGACATCTCCGTTAACCCATCTTAACTGATAGGAAATGTAAAAGCTTGGATTTTAATGTTATCTTTAGCATCAATTTGTCTTCTTAAGGTATAAAATATTACTATTTTTAAATTATTTAAGTCACCGTGTATTGACCTACAGAAGCCCATGGTTGATAATTATTTTGGATGGTGGGTGAGTAATATGTTCCAAACCACCAGGGAATCTAGCGGTAATTATAGCTGCACAGACACACACAGAGAATACTTCATTACAATGTTAGCAGTACAACGATGTTAGCTCAGCTTAAAAGCCCAAAGGCTTTGATCCTTCTTGACTTGCTGGCATTCTGCACTGGAGCTCCTGGGCCTGAGTTCCAGTTGCACTCCTAATCCTACTTTCCTGCTCCTGGCTGACCTAGGATACAAGAACTTGGGTCCCAGACACCCATGGAGGAGACCTGGTTGGAGTTCCTAGATCCTACCTTTATCCCAGCCCAATCCTGTCCACTATGGATATTTGGGGAGTGAATAAGTGGATCCAAGATCTCTAGCTATTTCTTCCCTTTTTGATATAATTCATTGATGACCTAATTCTCTTTTAGTGGACAATGCCAAGTAAGCACATCTCTTGCTTATTGATACAATCCACAGTTGTCAGGAGGCAGTTGGCCCTGAGCTAACTATGGGTGGCCATCCTAGAGGTGTGGAGCATCAGAGACTCTGAAGGGAAGAAATACAGTGTTTTTTCAAATCCCAGTGGCAGTCAAATCCATATTTGCATTGGATTTAATACATTCAGTGAGCTGGCATTGTGTTATTAGTGAATTTGCCTTCTGACATCTAATAAAACACTATTCGGCCTTATTAAGTACTCATACTGTTTAATTAACTCCACCGCACTCTGAAGTGGCCATTAGCATTACACTAGGCCATGAACATGGAAAGCAAGGCTCAGGCTGCCCTGTCCAGTGATCACATGAGGTCACTCTGGCCAGGACCTCAGCAATAGTGAACAACGGGCTTGAACTCTGAGCACCCCCAGCAAGCCCGTTTCCTCGCTTTCAGTAACAGTGGCACTTCTCAAAAGTAACTATTGTTCTCTCCGTTTAATTCCTGTTGTGTGTGTGAGAGAGAGCTAAATTGGAAATTTCCATTCTTTCTTTCATGTCTTTTTACAGCTCAAACACAGTCCAGAATCCTTACATATCACATCATGATAAAGCCTAGAGAGAAAGCCCTCAAGGTCAAAGAAAAGACCCCCGTGATCGAAGCAGTTGCCTCATGAAGAAAGCAGACTCTTTCCCAGTTCTTTGTTTTGACAAAGTGAGGCAAATGCAGAAAAACATAAGTGAGTCAGCTGGAATTGATTTCTCTTCTTCCAACTGTTGGAATTTGTTGACCCTTGATTACAAACTATAGAATTAAGTTCTTCCAAACAAGATTTTCTTGGGGTGGGCATTTAGCCTGTCGGTTATGATGTTGGTTAGGATGCCTAACCCATTTGCAAGCTCATCTTGTGACTCCAGCCACCTGCCGGTGCAGACTTGGGGAAGTGGCAGCAATGGCCCCAGCACTTGGGTTCCTGCTGCTCCTTTGGGAAGCCTAGACTGAGTTCATAGCCCTACCTACTGTAGGCATTTGAGAATGAGCCAAAAGATGGAAGCTCTTTCTAGCTCTCAATAAATAAGTAAATCATTCCTAGCACTAATAACATTTAACTTCATCAATCTTTCAATAAATCCAGTTTTAACAAATAATTCCCCTTTCTCTTTCTCCTTCCCTTTAAAAATGTATCATAAAGCAAACAATAAAAGCACGGTACTATGTATTGCTAATGTTTTCTGTTAGAACATGTGTAGGGAACTCTGTTTCATTGCTAATAATTGACTAGAGACTCGAAGGGCCTTTTAAAAAATCTTTACGTATTTACTTCAAAGACAGAGAGAGGGAGATGGTTCATGTGCTGGCTCACTCCCCAAATGGCTGCAGTAGTAAGTGCTGAACCACCCTGAGGTCAGGAAACAGGAGCTTCCTCGGGGCTTCCCGTGAGGATGTGGTAATCTGAGCACTCAGGCCATCCCTTGATGCTTTCCAAGGTGCATTAGCAGGTAGTTGGACTGGAGGTAAATCAGCCGGGACTTGAACCTGCATCCATAAGGTGCCAGTACTGCAAAAGACGGCTTTACCCACTACATCACAATTTAGGTTGGAGACTTGAGTTTTTAAAAATTAGGCAGCAATGAAGGCTGTGGTGAGGCCAGAGACAGCCCGGGTGTGCTGAGGGAAGCAGGAACACATCTTCCTGTTTTCCACTCGCAGTGGACAATGAACCTTCCAGGCGATGGTGCTGGTGACCCTGCCCAGTCCAGGCAGGGGTGAACACGCACAATCAAAAACACGAATGTCAGAGATGTGTGCAGGAGTGAGGTGACTGGTCAACACTGCAGGTAGAAAAATACCGATGTCACAGCAGAGATCATCGAGGTTTCCACCTTTGGTCCAAATGAAGCACTCAGTGTTCTGTAACATTCTGTTTACTCTGTTGTTGTGAGATAGTCCCGTTTCAGCCTACGGTGCCAAATAGAGGTCTCCTCGTTCCTGGGACCAGTTCTTTACCAAGTCCTGCAATAGCTCACAGTGGTTGGGATACCTGCCAACCAGCAGGTCAACCTTAGAGCTAAGGCTTTTCCATGTGCTTGATACGTTATAAACACGTTCACTACACATCTTTTGTGCTCACTGGTGAAAGTCGCTGTTTGCTATGATCTAGCAGTGTAACTTGCAAAGACTGGAAACACAGAGCGAAAGTCACAAATTAACGTATGTCCATATGGATGGATGGATGGATGGATGTCTATAACACGTTTTTAGGTAGTTGAGAATTTTACCTGGAATTTTGGCTTCTAATTTGGAAAAGAGTTAGCTTGACCTTCCTTTATTCTAGCAGTGACATCCTTTCCTACACATTCGGTAAAGTGATCTATTTTTCTTCTAGGAAAAAAAAAACTATGTAATCTAATTACAATGTCGTTCTTTGAAAACATGGCTGGAAGGAAAGACATTGTGCTTTGTAATCTTCATCCTTCTTAAATTGGGTTATTATGTCTAATAGAAACAGTCTCTGAGCTAATGAATGATGAAATCAGATCCTAAGGGGAATCATGCGTTCTTAAACTGAAGAACTGAATTCCCAAGCAGTCCCCTTGGCACCCTGCTCTGGAGAAAACGGGAGAGTGTCAGTATGAATGTTTTAGATGCTGTTAGTCCCCGGAGCAGACGGACTGCATACTGTGTCCCTTAGAGACTAGGAGTCTGGGTGCAGACGACATGATGAATAGTTACAGGAAATTCATGCTGTGGGACAGGGAGGTAGAGCTTGGGTGTGGAGTCTAGGAAATGGAATATTTGGAGAAGAGCGCCGATAGGCAATACAGACTCAGAGTTCGTGTTTCTTATTCTCTATCTGAGAATAAGGGCTGATGTTAGCATTCTTCATTGCTCTAACTATGGGAAAATGCCTTTTCCACAGGCTACCCGGCAAGACACCTTCACTTAGGACACAGACATTATTGCAGTAATGAAGTGACAGCTTCTCTTAGGCAGATCTCACAGGAGCTCTTTGGGTTTTCCATTAGGGCCCTGGGAAATCCATCACGCTGCATGAACCCAGTGGAAACAATTCTTTCCTGGCTCTCCACGGTTCTGGTCTCCTCTAGACACACACACACACACACACACACACACACACACACACGTACACAACACACACAGAGAGGCACATACACACAAATGCACACATGCACACACACTTTCCTCACTCCACACAAAAGTTCTTGAGACCATCAGCAGTTAGTTCTGCCCCCCCTGTCCATTGCTTTCCATTTTCTCTCTGTGCCTGGTGTGCAAATAGAAATAAACAGTGTTAGTATCTTCACACTCAAGGCTGCCACAAGCGCCTTTTTAAAAAAAATTACTTCATTGATATAAGGTGAATATATTTTATGTATGCCACAGTACAGATTTCCCCTTTTTTTTCATGCTTCCATTAGCGGAGTGTTAAGCCTGTGCTTGTTAAGTGATCTGAAAGAATATTCTTGTATCTAGCTCAGGTCGCTCTGCTAATAGCATGGGGATGGGACACGGATGCCAAGCTGTGTTCTCTGCTCTGCTCCTGGAATCCCCAGTTCCTTCCAGGGATGGCTTGGTGAGGCAGGGCTCCAGGTCTGTGGGATCCGGGTTGCAGCACCCGGTGGGCATCACTGTGGCCTCCTGCCCCCATCCCAAGCATGACTTCAGCACCGTGCTAGCTGATTGACTTCCAGATGTATGGAGGGATCTCTGTGCCATGTCCTCCTTTTCCTTTGTCACACTGCCTGTGACCATAATGGAAGCAGGGGGCCACCTTACCCTTCTCTGCAAATGTCCAGTGACCTCTCTTCCCCCAAACTTACTCTCCATCCCATTCACCCAAGACAGGAAGATAAATCACTTCTTTTTTTAATATATTTTTATTTTGAATTTTGAATTATGTGGTACAATTTCATATAGGCTGCGATTCCCCCCAAACTTCCATCCCCGACAGATTTTCCCCATTATACCACCATGGTGTAGTCGGTCACAAGGAATCATTGATAAATCACTTCTACGGAGACATAGCTATCATCTTCACTTTGCCTCTTCTGTTGGTTTGTAAATGCCCAAACTAATGTTCAAGTCCTTTTCCCACCTGTATTTTCAGTCAAGCTGTCTCTCCCTGATTCCTTCCGCACACGTTTCATGCTTCCGGGAGGCTGGATTCTGAACTCCCTCCATGCTTTTCGGCCCTGAGTTCTCTTCTACTCTTCATGTCTTGTCAAAATATTTCCAATCCCTTGTATCACCTCTCCCTTAAGCCTTTCTGTGTTGGTATCACATCTAAAAATGTTTTCCTAGAAATACATCTTATAATGTCTCCTTGTAGTGAATACTTTTACCTTTTTGATAACTTCTGTGCAAAGACAGCCATATTCGGGATCGTATACCTTAGCATGGAGCCTTGGTGAAAATCAACCATAAAGGTAATTCTAGTTGCACCAAAATCTGTAGGCGGCTTGGGAGCTGGATTTTTTGGGAAAAAAAAAAATTGAATGGGTGCCAGTTCTAATCCCGGCAGCTCCACTTCCCATCCAGCTCCCTGCTTGTGGCCTGGGAAAGCAGTCGAGGACGGTCCAATGCATTGGGACACTGCACCCGCGTGGGAGACCCGGAAGAGGTTCCTGGTTCCCGGCATCGGATCGGCGCGCACCAGCCCGTTGCAGCTCACTTGGGGAGTGAAACATCGGATGGAAGATCTTCCTCTCTGTCTCTCCTCCTCTCTGTTTATCTGACTTTGTAATAAAAAAAAAAAAAAAAGAAAAAGATTGATTCGTTTTATTTAAAAAGCAAAGTTACAGAGAGAAAGAAGGAGAGTCGCAGAGGTCTTCCAGCTGGTTTACCACTCCCTCAAATGGCCGCAGCAACCAGGACTGGGCCAGGTCACAGCCAGGAACCAGAAATTCCGTCTGGGTCTCCCAGGTGGGTGGCAGGGGCCAAAGCGCTGGGACCATCTTATGCTGATTTTCTGGGTGTATTAGCAGGGGTCTGGATCAGAAATGGAGTGGCTGGGGCACGAATCAACCTGTGTCCCTAACAGATGCTGACACCACAGATGGTGGTCCAACATGCTACACGACAACCTCAAACCCATGTGCTAGAATTTTCTGTGAAATAGTCTTGTCAACATTCCTAGAAAGCATTGGCAGAGTTTGCACCAGGTTACGTGAATATCGTCCTATAGCAGAGACAGTCTTCCAGGCGGGGTGATTTATTAAGACTGAGTGATCACTTCCTGTGTGGAAGGAACGGTACTTTAGAAATATTTAAATAATTTATTTCCTAAGTGATTTATTGTCCTCATTTCAGAAGGGTCATATAAAATAGTTTCCATTTATTGGTAATGCATCCTGCACTGTCCTTCCTCTCTGAGAGAATGATTTCAGAAGTTAATCATGTGCATTTTATAATGTATTTAAAGTGATTAAAAATACGTAAATTCTGGTAGCAAATGGGTATAGGATGTCATGGCTAGAGCAGGAGGCAGTGGTATCTAGGATCTCTGTTAAACCTAAAGATTGTGATTTGGGGATCAATGTTGCATCATTCTGTCACTGAAGTGGGCTAGGAGAGGCTCACGAGAGTGTGAGTGAAGGAGTATTTCTGCAGAGACTGTGTGGATGTCAATGCCAGAGAAGCAAAGAATTCCAGACATCACATCACCCCTAACCTAACCAACAGTGACGGCTCCGTTCGCCAGAGGTGGGGTCAGGTGTTGGCAGATGACACCAGCACACAGGGATTACCCAGCACCCTCCTGTGTGCCCATCCTGATCTTGTAGCTTGTAAGCAATAAAAACTGGAGAGGAAGTTGTGGAGAGAGCAAATGGACTAAGTCCTGATCAGTGAACAAGGGAATAGGGCAGACAGATCAGCGGTGAATTAGAGGCTCGGGAGGAGCTCAGATGTGGCTTCAAACAGCATCTGTTGACCTGCCTGCCATCAACAGAGAGAAAACTGTTTTCAAGTGGTCATCATGAGACGTGTTTGGGTTTGAAAACGTCTGTGTACTCTACTCTCACTGGTTAAAGGTATTTATTTAGAAACTCCTACAGATAATGGAATTCTATATCAGACTAAATGTTATTTCAATGAATTTGCCAGAGTTTTTTTTATTATTATTATTAGAACGCTAATGGATGCAGACTGCCGGTGCAGGGAGGGGAAGGAGACCATTGTCCTTGAAAACCTGAAACTGAAATCTCAGGTTTAGAATCCCAAAGTCTCACACGGTTACCCATACTTTCTAGAAAACAAGATCTTACCTTCTTGTAGAGAAAAGGTGGAGAAGGTGTTAATGATGCTCCACCTGGGCCACTCATGAATACTGGGATTCATTCTTTGAGGGGTTCATAATTGCTTCTGCCTTTAAGGGATGCAAGTACATTTTCCACATCATCCTCCAGTGGCCCTGAGTCACTCACTGGGACATGGAAAAACAGCAGCACCAGCAACCCAAGAAAACCCATTTCATTAGTTTTGGACAGACATGGGGTTGAGGTCACACCTGGGAGTGGAAGGGAATGTGTTCATTTCCCATGAGCAACATGGAGGCATCCTCCTACACCGGTGGCTCAAGTCAGGAATGGTCACCAGGCCCACCTAGGTATGACCCTGCTCCACGTGTCACCTGCTGCTGTGGCTTTGCAGTGAGGTCAATGACTTCCTCCCAAACTACCAAGCCACCTGGAGCCCAGAGCTAACTGTTCTTGTGGGGGAGTCAACAGCCAACTGAGGCTTCCTGGGGAGGAAACAATGTGCAGAAACCAAGGCTGAACTCTTGCCCCTATCAGAGTATGTCATCTAGGGAAGAAGGCAGATTATGAAATCTACAGACATATCACACTACACATATCTGGCAGAGACCAGGAGCCCCACCCCCCCAATCCTATTACTTAGTAGAAAAGGAAAGACTATTTAATGGAAGTGCCTGGTAAAGTACATGCCAAAATGAGGAATTCATCACAGACTGAACAACAGTTCCACCAAATACATCAGCTGTAATAAATAATCTCTTGTACAATTAAGAAATGTTTATTGCGTAAGTACCTTACACCCAGCATTGAGATCAGTGTGGAAAGAAAAAGAGGAATCCATCGCAACATCAATAATTCAAAACCAACAACTCACTGAGTATCCTGCCCCTCCAAATTGATCAACTGTAGTAAATTATTTCTTGTAAAATTCAACTAAGGCGTATTTATTGCACAAGTACCTTCACCCTAGCATTAAGCTTTGTGTATAAAGACAGTATGTAAGAAACACAGGAAATAGTCACATTTACCTATTCTGCAATAGACACACACACCAGATTAATATGGACAGCATTTGTTTGCATGACCAAGGAAGCCATGAGGAGAGCCCCAGGGGTCTGTTCTGGAAGGCAAAGATCAAATACTGGAAACTGAACCCATGTTGTTGAGTCCCAGGGGTTTCGTGTGTGCACAAGGAAGGGGCTAGCCTACAGGCTCTGGGGGAAGCAATAAGAACGAGAGTGTGGACATTACCAGCATGAACTCCTGGAGGAATCTGGCTCAGTTGAAGTGTTGAAGCATAAAGCTTTCATCCTTCAAAGAGGATGAAAATATGCAGTGGTCAAATGCATTGGCATCCAGCTCTCAATGGCCGCAACTCATTCTGGGAGTGTTTCTCATTTCTACAAATGAACGTAACAAATCTTGATGTGAAAGAATGCCTTTCCACGGCTGAGCCATAGTCCCAGAAATCAGTGATTTTGTAATAGGCCTAGAACTATTAAAACATAATTTCCCAGAATTTGAAGCAAAGGGATTCGCAAAAGAAACAATTTCCTCTGGCTCCAACATTGTTAATTTTATCTGTGCCATAAATTTTCCCACAAGGGAAATTCCCCAGCAACAGGAGCCAGCAGAGCAGCTCCTGTGGACATAGCTCAGAGAAGGGCTCCAGAACCTTCTTGCCGTATTTCTTCCCGAGTGTTGAGATGTCATACAGCAATTGCTACCACTCAATCCGGTCTCTGTGTGAATTTCAACAGTCGCGTGTTTGTAGATGTGGCTTCTTTCAAACACGACGTGTGCATTAAGTGCCTGGTAGGTTTTAAGGCTGCAGAGTCCTCTCTCGTGTGTATATCTGCCTCGGATCCCCCTTCACTCTCTTCCTGCTGTCACCCAGTGGCCTGCGTTTCCTTCGGCTGGGTTCCCTCTACTCCTCCATTCTGTTCTGCTCGGGAGTTTACTGAGCCATGATTTATATTTTTGAGAATTCTACTCTTTGTAGATATATAATTCTGTGAGTGGATACCCATGCAGTCATGTGATGACCTCTAGGCCTCTTTCTCCCTCCCCCAGTCCCTGGCCCCCATTAATCTGATTTTTTTTCTCATGGTCTCTAGCTTGCATGTGAATGGAATCATTAGAACCTGGGCATGGCATTTTGTGTAAGGTTTTTTTTACACAGCACAATGTTCTTTCATGTAAATAGAAGATCACACGTGTCGGTACTGCGTCCCTGTGCATTGCTGGGATTATCCCATAGTACAGTAGTATGTAAACCACAGCGTTCAGTCGGTCGGTTGGTGGATAACTAGTTTTAAGATGATTATGAACAGAATTACTATAAGATTTGGCATGCAGGTCTGTGGATGCATGGCGTGTGTTTGTCTCTCTTGTGTCAGAAGTGTCCTAATCAACTCTAGGGCCTTCAGTCCATGTTCTGGTCAATCTGTCTTGACGGACATCAAATGCCTGTTGAATCTATTTTCAAAAATGGAATCACACGTCAACTTCCCATAGAAGTGTATTAGCATAATTTGGTCATTATCTGCTTGCAGTGTGGGCCATGAGGCTATAATTCATGGTTTTCATTTCATAGATTCGGTTAACATGAGGCGTACCTTATTTTCAAAATCATTTTCAGGATGAACTGACATCCAACGATTATACAAATGAATGGGAATCAATGTGGGATTTCAACACAAGTATACGTTGAATAATAATCACATTAGAATTATTACTATATTCGTATGCTTGAATATTTTCTTGTGGCTAAAGATCTAAATTCTTCTATCTATTTTACCATGTGTGGTGCTTACTGTTAATTATAGCACAATAAAAAATATCATTTTTCCTGTGACCATTCACTCCCACATCCCAGGTTCTCCGCCCCAGTTCCTGGGAATGTCTATTCCACTTTCTATATTATTTGATTAACTTGGGTATAGACCATGGGGGAGTGAGATCATGGGACCCTCAGCCTTCTGTGCTTACTGCGTTTAACAGATGTTCTCTGGGACATTTATTAAATGCTTGTGATCTGGGAAGGAAGTCAAAGACGACCCAAAGCCTTAGGATTCTGCCACCTGTATGGGAGACCCGGAAGAAGTTCTGGGCTCCAGCCTTCGGATGGACTCAGCTCTGACCACTTGGAGGGTGAATCAGCAGCTGGAAGATCTTTCTCTCTGTCTCTCCTTCTTTCTGCACATCTGACTTTGCAATCAAACTAAATAAATCTTTAAAGATGCTGCTTGGGCTGGCTGCCGTTGTTCTACTAAGAGTTCAGGCCCCTACTCTCAATCAATCCAGCTTCTTGCTCGTGCACACCCTGGGAGGCGACAGATGATGGCTCCAGCACTTGGGCCCAGCCACCCTTATGGGAGACTCGAATTGAGTTCTCTATTCCCAGGTGTGTGTGTATCTTTAAAGTAAAATGAAAATATTATATTTTGAAAATATAAAAAAATGTATTATGACAAAGCTATGTATGTATTTCAAAAAGTTTTCACCATCATAAACTTAGCTTCTAACTGCAGTCCCACATTTTGAAGCACCCTTACCTAAAATTCAGATGTTGGTCCCCAGTGTGTGTACATAAAGGAACAATGTGCACCTGGCCTTGATGCCTGCCTCAGTGGGCCAGGCCCTGACTGTGCAGCTAGGATGAGGTTCTCCCTGGGGTATTGGGAGAAGTATTCCCAGGATAATAATATTGTTCCTCATCAAGAATTACAGAAGTATCAGGTGGATGAGGCAGCTGCATGGTTTGGACATTTTTCTGTTGAACAAATAACTGATAGAACATGTATCTAAGGGGCCTGACACTGTGGCCTAGCAGCTAGCATCCTCGCCTTGCACGCTCCAGGATTCCATACAGGCACTAGTTCTAATCCCAGCAGCCCCGATTCCCATCCAGCTCCCTGCTTGTGGCCTGGGAAAGCAGTCAAGGAAAACCCAAGGCCTTGGGACCCTGCACATGCGTGGGATACCCAAAAGAGCTCCTGGTTACTGGCTTTGGATTGGTGTAGCTCTGGCCATTGTGGTCACTTGGGGAGTGAATTATTAGATAGAGGATCTTTCTCTCTGTCTCTCCTCCTATATATATATATATATATATATATATATATATATATATATGACTTTGCAGTAAAAATAAATAAATCTTAAAAAAAAAAGCGTATCTAAATCTTCCAAGAATTATGGGAGTCAGGTTTCTATCAGAGAAAAGATTTACAAAGGGCCATTACATTGAACTTGAGTCAAAATGAACATATGAATTCTGAAACTACCTATCTGCAGAAAAACTATGGAAATAGTTACAAAAGTATTTGGGGATGTATATGAAAATACATACAAATACTTTTCCACCTTCTTCAAGCGCAGAGGACCAGAAATAGAAGACTCCAATAATAATGTCTGTCCCCATGCCCAGATCTGAGGGTCAGCTCTGAAAACCACACTCTACGGAAAGAAAACGCTGCTCTTGGGAGAAACCAGGCCCAGGCGGGAGCAGGCCTGGAAACTGTGAAAGTGGAAGACCCTGGATGTCTTCCTGTGTTCTTGTGTTGGATAATGCTGTAAGTGTGGTAGGAATGAAAAACAGCCCAGGAGTCTGTCAGGGGTGGTTTAAGCTTCATAGGATAGGTGATCATTTTAAAATACAGGCCATTCAACACAATGGGAATTTGTGGGTCCTTGCCAATAGCAGTTGGCACAGGAACCCATTTTTGCAGAGAAAGTGCAGCTTTGTGGCAAAACACCAGTTCATAATGACAGACATAGCTGGTTGGCCATGGTGATTGACAGAGGCAGGCAATTTTAATGACTACCGTGCTTAGAAGGAACAGAGTATAGAAGAAATAGGTTATTGAGGTAATTTGGGTTTATCTCCCTACAACAAGCAAATCCAAAGCAAGTGGAAAAAATAATGATTTCAGGGAGTAGCATTGTGGCATGCTGGCTTACACTGCCATGAGTGTCTCAAGTCCTAACTGCTCCGCTTCCGGCCCAGCGCCCTGCTGATGCACTGAGAACACAGTGGTGCTCAGAGCACACGGCAGTGCCTGTGCTGGCCTGATGCAACACCAGGCTCCTGGCTTTCACTTGACCCTCCCTGGCTGTGACAGCCATCAGCAAATGAACTAGCAGATGGAAGAGCTTTTCTCCTGTGTTTTTCCTGCTTTCTGTAACTCTGCGTTTTCTAAAGATTTGCTTATTTTTATTGGAAAGGCAGATTTACAGAGAGAAGGGTAGACAGAAAGATCTTCCATCCACTGGTTCACTGCCCATATGAACACAAACAGCCAGAACTGAGCCAATCTGAAGCCAGGAGCTATGGACAGGGTCCCAAGACTTTGGGCCAAACTCTGCTACTTTTCCAGGGCATAAGCAAGGAGCTGGGTTAGAAATTGAGCAGTTGGGGACCTGGTGCAATGGCCTAGCAGCTAAAGTCCTCTCCTTGAACACACTGGGATCCCATATGGGCGCTGGTTCTAATCCCAGCAGCTCCACTTCCCATCCAGCTCCCTGCTTGTGCCCTGGGGAAGCAGTCAAGAATGGCCCGAAGCCTTGGGACCCTGCTCCATGTGGGAGATCCGGAAGAAGTTCCTGGCTTCAGATCGGTGCTGCACCGGCAGCTGCACTCACTTGGGGCATGAATCATCGGATGGAAGATCTTCCTCTCTGTCTCTCCTTTTCTATGTATATCTGACTTTGCAATAAAAATAAACTAAATCTTAAAAAGAAAAAAAAGAAATTGAGCAGCTGGGACATGAACGATCGACCTTATGGGTCGCTGACACTTACAGAAGAGGTATTAGCCAATTGAAACATCACATTGGCCCCCAAATGCTGCCTTTCACATAAATATGTTTTTATCAAAAGTGGAGACTTCAGCAGAGAAAGCTGTGTCACACTGATTTGACCAAATAGCGGGGGAGGGGGGTAGATTATAAACGTGCACTCCTGCCCGTTGCATTGAGACAGCACACACCACTTCTATGTGTGTTTGGCAAGGATGCTGGAGCAAGCTTGAGGATCCCACTGCATAGTGCAAGGCTGTCCATGTTCAAACTGTCAAAAACATAAAAGGTTAAGGATGCCTGAGGATCTGTCCCTTATCCCAGGAGACAGTGAGACCAAAATGCTGAATGCAGCACAGGCTCCAGGAGAGGGCTCTGGGCACATCTGGGGTCACGGAGTGGAGGACAGATAACCTTAGTTGACTCTATCCAGACACACACCCAGGACACTGTCGGCACTCTCTCTACCTGGGCCGAGCTTGTTCGGTTTCACACATGGTGTGTGTATGTGAGCATTGAATCAATCTCCCACACTGCTTGGGGTATGTTTGTATTCTCTCTCACTTAGAATTTTCTTCAGATCTGAGTTTTGTTTTTCCTTCTGGATTCCTGGGACTTGACACTTTTTTCCTTGTGTCTAAGCTACCGACTTGACATGAATGGGAAAAAGCACTCATTTGCTTTTAATCCCAATTCACAATACTACCATAAATCCCAGACCTTCCTAGCATGGCAGGTGGGATTTGCTCTCTTACTCTTGGCGGCGGGGGCAGGGGAGGGGGCTTCAGTAGTCTTCATTTTGTCATTTAGGAAGCTGAGAGGTTGGGTATCTAGCTTTGTGATCACCTAATAAGACAACACTTGATGAGCCTAATGCCTGATGAGACGGTTTAGGGTCTCTTCCACCTGAACCTGCTCCTTTCAAGCCTGCTTCCTGTCATTGGCTTTCATCTTTGACCACAAGACAGAACCAATTGACCTGATGTCCCCAAGACACATAGTGCTGCTTCAAGCAACCTTCACGCACTGAGCTTGTCACCACGTGGGGGGCTACACTTGCTCACTCCCTCTGTCATTCACAGATAGATTGGCTCCCATGTTGGTCAATCCTGGCATATAAAGCACTACGCATTGTATCTTCACCCCTACTTCCAAATCAAAGATGGACTTCCAAACAAACAGACTGATGGACTTGTGACTCCTTATGAAGAACTACTATTGTAATAATATGGGGAAAATCAGTCAGTCAGGGAGTAGGAATTTGGAGAGAGGGAATCCCAGATCCTATGGAATTGTACCATAAAATTCAAAAATTAAAATAAAAAGAGCTACGGAAAAGCATATTGCTTTTCTCTGCATTGCCTGTGTGAACTCTGATAGACTTCACATATCCATTGAATGAAATCAGCAGGAACGGGATGAGACTCTCACTGCAAAGTCTGTATCATTCTTTACGCCTGCCTTCTAAGCCAGGGCTTATGAAGGCAACTCAGAGGCTACTTACTCACTGTGCACCTGACTTTGGTTTCAGCAAAATTAATTTTACATTTTTTTAGCTGTGCAGTACATCCATCCAAGCAGAGAGGGACATCTGTTACACTGCTGTGTTTAACGTGTGGTTGAAGCGTGGAGATTTCGGTTGGTTGTATTTCTCTTGCAATCCCACTCTTAATAAACTTGGTAGCTTCCCCTCTGGACAGTGTGGCCCTTGCTGTGGTTTCTGCTTTCAAGTCCATGAGGATGGACTCTGAGGGGCGTGGCTCTGACTCAGCGAACGATGTGATTTAGCTAGAACCCTCATCACACATAACAGACTCGGGAGCTCCTTTGATCTGTGATTGAGGCAGAATGGATTCTCCATTACCAACTCAGAGGAAGCAGGAGACAAGTGCTTTGAACCCCTGTTCACAGGAACAAGGATAGGGAACTAAGTTGTGGCCCTTGACAAGATGAACGTATAAAATGTATGGTCTATAAATGGGAGGGGATAGTATACAGCATGAAAAAAGAGAGGGCATGCTGTCATTTTCCCCAAGCTAGTTAAACCCGGAAGACCAAACGTTACATGAAGTATACCAGACAGAATGACAAATGTTCTCGCACTCAACGTCCGAATCAGGAGCTTGAGCGGTGGTGGTCAGAAGACACAGTGTTTCAGTTAGACAGCAGGAGTGAGTACAGTGTGATGCCTAGAATTAATAGCAATGCTTTCTATCTTTTGGAAGTGTTAAAAGAGGAAATATTTATGCTAAATAGTTTCATTTAGCCATTCCACAATGTTGACATATTAATATATCTACCATAAACACATGCGGTTTTGTCAATTAAAAAATAAAGAAGAGGACCTGCATGATGGCTCAATATCTAAATCCTTTCTTTGCAAACACCAGGACTGCCATGTCCCAACAGCCCCACCTCCTATCCAGCTCCCAGTGTATAGCCCCTTAGCTGTCTGTGGGCACTAAATGCCCCAGGACACCTGCAGAGTCCCCAGTGTCTTGGGAAAAGTGGCAGGGTGATCCCCAGCAGACACTGCGAGAGTGGACACCAGGGGTGGCCTTGACTTTTCCTGAAGTCTTGGTGTCAGCAAGTGCAGACAAAGCATAGGTTGGTTTTGATTGTGATAGAAGTCACTGATCTCAATAGTTGGACGGGACATGAGTGAAGTCATTAGAAGCAATAGTTGGTTTGACTGCTTCGTTGTCATAGGAACAATCCCGAGAAGCAGGCTGTATTGTCATTGCTTTTCAGTTTACTTTTGTTTGTTCTGTGTGTTTTGGTAGGTCAGGTAAATGTCTACCAGCCAGATCCCTAGAGGGAAATACCCAATTTGTAGCATTTGCTAGTGTCAGGGGTATAGTATTCCCCTAGGTCATCAAGTCCAAAGTTGGGATGAACAGTGCATCTTTAGCTGACTTCAGAAGAGCAGGTTGTGTAAGGACAAGCATGGAATGCTTTCCTTGGCTTTGCCTCCTGCTCTTCACTTCTGCAAATGCCCTCCACACCAGAGGACCCTGTGCCTCAGAAATGATACAAGTGAAAGCCCAGCGGGACATTGACATGCAAATAATGCTCCTGTTCCAAACAGAAATTAGCAGCTGTCTCAATGATATTTGAATTGAATCTCAATAATATTGACTATTTAAATATTCAATTAAGACTCAAATATTTGATTAATATTCAATTTTAAATATTCAATTAATATTTAGTTAAATACTATTAAATATTCAACATATTCGAGCAGAGTTTTAACTTTAAATCACGCACAAATCCAGCACTAATGCAAAATGTAATTTGGTGTTGAAAAAGGTCAGCATTTAATGGCTGTTTTAGTGTGGAAGAGGTTCTAACTTCACAGAAATAAGCTCAATGTTTATTTCCTCTAATGGATTATTAAGCATGGAATCTCATGATTTGAATATCAAAAGTGATTCTCAACACATTATCTTTCTTTCCTGAGTTTCCATTAATTGTAAATATATTAGTCTTACTATATTTGACTTGCTATAGGAGATCAGATATTAAACAAAAGGACAGGCTCCACGGGACAGGAGTTGGGCTGGCATCAGAGATGCCAGAGTCTCCACTGGGTTCAATGCCCAGCTCCAGCCACTCGCAAGCTTCCCACCTAATGCAGGTGTGAGTAATGGCTCAAGTAGTTGAGTGCCTGTTACCCATGTTTGTTGTGGGGTGTGAGCAAGATCACACCAGACAAGTCTAGGATATGTTAAGGAGACTTTATTAACCAAGCTTGGTGATAACAGGGCCCACCAGAAATTAGCAAGTGACAAGTCCATATGGCAATCCAACCTGAATGGAAACCCCGGAGAGGAACAATTGGTCATTACCCTGAAGCCCATCTGTTAAACTGAAGACCTATGTCCCAGCTTCCCCAGCAACATAAGTTAGTCTAAGAGACATGCAGTAACAACCTAGACATATTTATAAAGCCGTAGACATTCACCTTGCCCTGGCTTTGCCCATACTCCACTACTGCTAGGCCTCACCTCTCCTGGAAATCTTGAAAGTACACATATTAGAATACATTAACATCTTCATTGTCCCACACAAGCAGTGAACATAAGGTGAGGCATACAGACGTATAGGAGCCATGCTCAGGGACTACCTGTCCTTGGAGTCTGTCTGTGGGAAGCCAGAGAGCAAGCAGGTATTAGAGAAACCAGGAGCTGGAGTGCTAGAGCGAGGCAAGCACATGACCAAGAGAGCAAGCCCCTCCCTATTCTGGGCCTTGGTGGGGGCTGGTGAGGGTAGCAGTCATGCAACACCCAATATTGACCTTCTCAGGTTCCAGGTGATGATAGGTGAGCATCGCAGGTGGGCGGAAAGGAGTATGTGTATGGAATGAACTAGCAGATGAAAGATACCGCTCTCTTCCTCCCTTTCTCCCCTCCTCTCTTCCTTCCATATTCTCTTCCTCTCAAATAAATATTTAAAAATAAAATTTGATCTTTTATGTATTTGAAAGGTGGCTACAAACGGTGGCAAAGGCTGGGGCTTGGCTAAGTCACAAGAGCATTAGCAGGGAACTGAGTTAGAAGCAGGGCAGCCCGAAGCAGAACAGGCCCTGGGACACGGAACACAGGTGGTGAATTCATCAGCTCGACACAAATGTGGCTCAATAAATAAAACATTTTTAAAAAAGAAAAAGTAGACCAAGTGTACAGACCTTGGGTGAAACTGGCAGGAAACCATGTAAAATCATCTTAATGTTCTTTCTTGTTTACACAAAGTTCATTTGATCTTTTAATCATATTTTGAAATTCGCTTGGAGTTGACATTTCCACCAACCTTGAGCCAAAGAATTGGCATCACCCCTACAGGATTTACATACTTGGGGAGTTTCTTTTGTGAACTTCTGAAAAAGGCTGGCTCTTGTATTCACAAGGGGTATTCCTTTCAGCCATATCTTAAACCCAACACTTCGCTTCCCTCCTGGTCCTTCCTAAATCACACTACTTTCCTAGTTTGGATTCTCATAGTAAAAAAAAAAAAAAAAAAAAAAAAAAAAAAAAAAAATGAAATTTCGAATTTGGGAAAGCACAGAGAAACCATTTATGTAAAATAAAAAGAGGAAGACATTGTTACAGGTATCCGTATTCATGGGTGTAGAATAGGTTACTCTTTCACTCACACACATGTATTGTGTCATGGTGTCTCCCAGGATGCTTTTGGCATCATTTAATCTGTCCATTCTCCTCCTTATAATATGTCTGTTACACTTCATTTCCGGTTTCCTCAACTCCCTGTTACCTAACACAATCACGCTCTGAATAAATCAGATTAATGTGATTATAACAAGGTTGGAAAGGTGTTTCTTGGCTATTAAAAAAATATGATGTTTACAGTATAGTATATGTCTTGTTTATAAAAAAAAACCAAGCTTACATCCCTGAAAAAACAGCACACATTAGGTTAACATTTTGTGGGAAAATTGATCTAAGTGATTTCTGTAAACAGGGCTTTTATGTAAAACCTGGCTAGCCTGTTTGCAAACATAGAATTGGAATAGAATTAAATTATTGGTAAGTACCCTGAAATGGATACATATAAATATTTCAGAAAGCCCTGTATGTGTATTTACTCTAAGCTATGTGTTGCCTAGGAATAATCTGATTTACTCTATTGAATTCAATGAACAAATGTGAAAAAAAAAACCCTCTCGTATCTACCCACTTCATCATGATGTCTGTCAACACAAGTTCCGCAAGGTTTCTGTTTGAACCTGTGCAGCGAGGCACCCTGGCACAGCACACTGCAAGTTAGCCCACTTCATTCCCACTGCAGGGCTCCGAGTCTGCTAATCGTGTTCCTTTAGTTCTAAATCCTTCCACTGTGTATGAATATGTGAATGCTTTCAAAAAGTCTTTACTTTTCAACCAACAACGGAAAGGGTTCTCTTTTCCCCTCATCCTATTTTTTTGTCTTTTTAATGACAGCTGATACCTGCCAACCACCTGTCTCTCTTCTCAGAAATGTCTAGTTCTTTCCCTGTTGACTCCTAACATTACTAGAGGCAGAACAAAAGCCAAATATATAGAAAAGGCTCTGTGTGCGTGTTATTTGCTAATTATCCATCCATCTCTGTTAAAAACCTTAACTAATGAGCGTTTGCTTACTGAGGCTTATGCGCACAGCTCTGCAGAATGTCCGTGGTGTTTGCTGAAACTTTTAAGAAGTGATTTTGTAGTTTAAGAAGCGACAAGGAGAAAGGGCTAATTCCAATTAGTTGTTTTACTGAAGAACTTTTTAAGTATTTTACCATAGTAATCTGTGTTGTGAATTTCTGATACTTATTTGGTTAAAGGGGATTTTTGTCTTTTGCCTTTTAAACACACATGAGGCAAATGCCTTTGTTAAACGCGCAACACCTTTGAGAACTGGTGTCCTGATGAGTGTAAACACTGAACTAAACCACAGAGGAGGGGACTTTCCTGGTAAGAAGGGCTTCCAGTGACACAGCACTGAAATTATGATCTGATTACTGTACCGATTCTTTATTATATTTCCAAAAGCCCTGTTGCTTCTGCAAAGGCAGCACTATGAATGCCCTGCTTTGTTAACTCAGCAACTTGAGTAGAAGTTAATAGTTTAGCACCTCTGTGGCGGAACGGTTACATTCCGACAGGGTCTCAGCCCGATTCTGATGGGGAGCTGAATTCTAGCACAGTCAGTGATGGTTCCTGCAAACTACATTCACTCATTCCCTTTAATATAAAGGGCTCTCGTGGGACCCAGAAACACAAAGCTGAGACTGTGGCCTCAAAGTGGCTCTTTGCAATTGGGGAGGCTAACGCAGTCCACAGGTGGGAGAGGCTCAGGCTGCCGTCGCCCAGTGCCCTCTGTTGTGGCGCAACAGCAGTGGAGGCTCCGCGGAGGCTCCCGTCACCTTCCCCCGCTGTCTCTTTTCCTCTCAACTCAGCTTGCTTGGTGCCTTTAGAAAGACGCCACAGTCCGTTTGTTTTTCAGGCAAGAGCTGTAACAATCTATTGCCAAGAATTCCACACAAGGAGTTCCAGCCGGGACTCCCAATCTCAGCCCCGGGCAAGAGCGTTCACCCAAGTCTGGCCTTCTTGTCTGGCCCCATCTCCTTCTCATTCTACTGATGTTCATTCATTTGCTGTGTTCCGCCAAGTCAGACTTTGATGTATAAAAAGAACATCTGTACTTATTTCATGACATCATCAGTCACATCTCATTTTTTAAAATTTAGGGTAGATGAAGCTCTTTTATTTGAATTTTCTTTGCCTTTCCCCCAAGTGAAAGGAATTTGCCATCTTTTATTATTGTTGTTGTTATTATTATTATTATTATTACTACTGGAAAGTCACATATAGAGAAAGGAGAGCTACAGAAGATCTTCTGTCAACTGATTCACTCCCCAAGTGGCCACAAAGGCTGGAGCTCAATCGATCCGAAGCCAGGAGTCTCTTCCAGGTCCCCCACGTGGGTGCAGGGTCCCAAGGCTTTGGGCCGTCCTTGACTGCTTTCCCAGGCTACAAGCAGGGAGCTGGATGGGAAGCAGAGCCACCAGGATTAGAACCCATGTCCGTATGAGATTCTACAGTGTGTAAGGCGAGGACTTTAGCTGCTAGGCTACTGCGCTCTGGGCCTGAGTTTGCTATCCTTTAAAACCTTTGACACACAGTGTTTAAGAATTCAAAGCCATTTGTTAAAAAACAAAAAAAAAAAAAAGAAGAAGCTTACACAACACAGTCCTTCCTTCAGACTAATTGCTTTATTATTATTATTGATTTGAAAAGAGTAGAGACAGGCAAAGTTAGACACTGTGCAAACGGCTGGCATGGCCAGGGCTGTCCTGGCTGAAGCCAGGAGCCCGGAACCCTGTGCAGACCTCCCCATGGGAGGAAACTAGAATTGAAGAAGAACCAGTTCTGAGCCCAGGCTCTCTAACGTGCATTGTGGGCATTCTAACCAACATCTGAACGGGTTTTTCTGCAGACCAATTTAAAAAAAAAAAAAAGAAAGAAAGAAATTTGACTAATCCAAAGATTCAATTCTAGAAAATCCTTGACTAGAATACCCTTAATTCAACTGAGACTTAACTTCCACAGACTATATTATAGTCATGGAGTTGTTAAGTCTATACTCTCATCCCTTAACAACGATGGTCTGTAACAATTGTTCATTGTTTGTAAAAATGTCAGTGATTATTAAATGAGCAGATCAGTTTCATCAGTTCAGATGATAGTGTTTATCGTAATATATTACGTATGTGAAGAATTTCGTCTGCTGCCTGCCAAGAAACCCCGAGCGGTTCAAGGGCCCAAGGACTTCGGCCATGTTCCACTGCTGTCTCAGGTGCCTTAGCGGGGAGCTGGGTCAAAAATGGAGCCAGACACTTGAGCAGGCACCGTTAGGAGATGTCAGTACTGTAGGTGGTCGCTTAACCTGCAATGCCACAATGACAACGGCCTCCTCTATCCCCACTAACGTCACAACCAGTTGATCGAAAGTGCTCACACCAAATTCATTCTTAATCCCTTTCCTGATTTTTGGGGGGAAATATCCTCCTAGGGACATGATTGCTATGCGTGCCTAAGGTTTGCTTCCTGTCTTCAAAAAAGTCCTATCTTAAAATTGTCTTCAAAATTCAACCCTCCTGTGAAGTTCCTGTCTAAATGTTTCCACGGACAAGTTCATCTTCGCCACAAATTTCAATACAGGTTGAGAAGCCCTAATCCCAAAGTCTGAACTCAAAGATTCCAAAATCTGAATCCTTCTGAATGCTAACTTAGTGCTGCAACTGGAAAATCCCACACAGTTAGACTCACTTTCTTGTAAAAAAAAAAAAAAAAAAAAAAAAGATTTAAATTGTTGCTAAAATATGTCTTCCGGCTGTGTGTAGAAGGTGTAAACAAACATCCGTGGGTTTCGCTTTTCCACGGGGTTATTTCTGAACATATCTCAGGAAAACACAAATATTCAGAAATCTGAAAAAAAGAAAAAGGTGTGAAACACTTTTTTCTTTAAAGATGTATTTATTTCTATTACAAAGACAGATATACAGAGAGGAGGAGAGACAGAGAGGAAGATCTTCCATCCGCTGAGTCACTCCCCAGGCGGCTGCAAAGGCCGGAACTGTGCCCATCCGGACTGAACCTGCGCCCATATGGGATCCCAGGGCGAGCAAGGCAAGGTCTTTAGCCACGAGGCTACCGTGCTGGGCCAGAAGCACTTTCAAGCGAAGCACTTGAATAAGGAACGTTTAACCGTGCCAGCACACAAGTCTGACACAATTACCAGGCTCTTCCCTCTTCCACCCATTTCATCTTCCTAAGTCTGCATCTGTTGTCTTCGTTTCTCATGGGTGCTTTCTTGCTGAAGCTCATTCCTTACGATGCGGGAGAGCAGAGGCCTTGCAGCCACCACGGGTCCTGCGGCTTGCAGCCACCACGGGTCCTGCGGCTTGCAGCCACGGGGACTGCGTCCTGCGGCTTGCAGCCACCACGGGTCCTGCGGCTTGCAGCCACGGGGACTGCACCCTGCGGCCGGCCTGGCTTTAGGCCCGCACGTTGACGCAGCACTCGCTCGGTGGCATTCTGGGTAATGGTCTAAGATGGCGGGCTGCGGCTGCGCCGTGCGCGGAGTGATGGGAGGAGCCAGCCAGGGCCTAGTAAACTCTGTTGTCTTCCACTCGGGGCGGAGTGAGCTTAGCCAGGACACATTCTGCCGAGGTGCTGCGTGCTGGCCAGCCGTGCTGGCAGCTCAATATATCGCGTCCTATCCCCAACTTGATTGCTTTTGGATGTTTCTCAAAGTCACAGATGGTGCGTGTATCACCTTTCCAGACAGAGCCCCCCTCCTCTCCCAGCCGAGGCCTTTCTCTCCACCCCATCCTTCAGCCTGCACCGTCTGCTCTACTCTATTCCTTTTAGATCCCACTTCTTTTTTTTTTTTTAAAGACTATTTTTATTGGAAAGTCAGATGTACAGAGAGGAGGAGAGACAGAGAAGATCTTCGTGCATTGATCCACTCCCCAAGTGGCCACAATGGCGAGAGCTGCGCTGACCCAAAGCCGGGAGCCAGGAGCTCTTCCGGGTCGTCTACGCGGGTGCAGGGTCTCAAGGCTTCGGGCCGTCCTCGACTGCCTTCCCAGGTCACAGGCAGGGAGCTGGATGGGAAGTGGGGCTACAGGGATTAGAACAGGTGCCCATATGGGACCCGGTGTGTTCAAGGAGAGAACTTTAGCCACTAAGCTACCATGCTGGGCCCAAAATCCCAGTTCTAACAATGAATGCTATGTTAGAGTCCAAATGATCTAAGTGTCAGTGGACGCCGCTGTTCTCAAAGCATATGCCTGAGAGGAAGCATGTGTTTATATTTTACACATGTTATTTTATACATATGTATTTCCCGTATGTTATTTTACAGATACATTAATTGTCCTTTTCCTAAACACATGATCGAGGGTCCCATTCCACTGGAACCAAAGTCAGCAAATGATCACTGTCTGTTTTGCACATTGGAACAGGTGACTCTGCGAAGCCCGTCCCCCCCTCCCACCACCCCCGTCCCATCCCCAGTCCCCAAGTGGCATCCAGCCCCCCAGTCAGACTTAGAGCTAACTCCGGGATTCTAATTCCACGTTCAGTATCACTTCCCTAAGAGAAGGAAGGACACATACAGGATGCCCTTTTCTTGGTGCGCCATGAATGGCAAAATCAACTAAGGACACAAATGAAAAGCTCGTGATTCAAGAACTGCTTTCACATTTTCTGCAATTGCCTTTCTAACTTTCACTTATCCAGCCAAAACTAGTTTAGCTGTTAGTATATTTATAGATTTTAACTACTGCAGTTAAATGGTAAATGTCTGTATTCGTGCCGGTCATGTGGCTTTATTGACCAACAATATAGTTCTTCGCACGTTTTTGAAAATTGTTTTCGAGTTCTTTATAAAATTTCTGACATGTCCATGAAACATTTGATTCATAGGCAATTTCCTAAGACTCGGCCATGGATGCCTTGCTTTCTGATACCTGTGGGCAGGAACTGGGGAGGGCCTTTTACTTTCAGTCATTTCTGAGAGTGAAACATAGTAGGAGATGTTAGAACCATACAAAAAAATAACTAACTTTGGTCTTTCTCCTTTTCCTCCTAAGCTTAAAAGGAGCCGACGCTGGCAACGGGATCCGCGTGTTTGTACCGGACATTGGCATGTTCCTCGCCAGCCTCACCATCTGGCTCATCTGCAGGAATATCGTTCAGAAACCAGTGACGGAAGAAGCAGCACAGGTTAACCCTGAGTTTGATCACGAAGAATTGGTAAATCTCACTGCCTTTGTCTTCCATCTTTGAGTTCTGAGGCTCTGCCACGTTCCTAGGGTGGAGAGGTATAGGAGCCGTGTGCAAATATGCAGTCTACTGTTTGACATACAGTACTTCGTGTTAGCAAATCTTTATGTCAACCTTGGGCGCTCCCCCGGGAGCACACTCCCATCGCAGCATGGGATGGGTAGACGGGGTTAGAGGCCAGAGATATCAAATGCCACAAGGCATTCATCAGGCACTCCAGAGCATCATTCAATAGTATATCAGATGGCTGACCTTGTAAAGCCACTTAGCATGATGCAATCAGGAGAGCTTAATTACTGCGAATCGGGGCTTAAGTAACATCTGGCAGTTAAAAGGAGAAAAGTTCTCCTTGAAAAGAAGCATTCCAGCCTGACCCTCGTGCCTTTCAGATGGTGGCAAGATCAACCCAGTGTGCTTTGGTCAAGGACTTCCAAGCACTCCAGAAGGAAAGATACTTGTTGGGAAAAGAATGGAAATGGAAAAAAAAAAAAAAAAGGTCTGGGTGGTGAGTGAAAGGATTGTGAAGCCCAGTGAGCTGGAAGGGTTCAGCATGAAGTACACACTGGGTTGATGTGCAGTGGGGTTGACTGCAGGTGTAGAGTGCATGCCGCGACTGCCCGCACTCGCCCGTCCCTGCGCGCAGGGTGGAGGTCTAGGCCTGTTGCTAATGAAGTGAATTTAGATGACATCAATTGAGCGAGTCATCATTTAGTAATGAAAGAATGAAACGTGCAAAGAAAGAAGTTACGAAGAAAAAGTTGGACATTTGACCTGAGATACTTCAACTACCAAGTGTTTTCTGTTCTAAGCTTTGGTAAGAAATTTAATTTTGAAACCGAAGTTAATTGAAATTATTGAGAATATTGACCACTAAGGCAGCCAGCCAGGAAGGAAAATTCCCAGTTGTGGCAAATGCTGTATGTGCCTCACACACACACAAAAAAAAAATCAGAAAAGTACCTTCTGTGTTTATTTAAAAAGAAATTTGGAGAGAATGCAATTCAGGAAACGCGTGCAAACTGGACATGATGTTACAGCTGAACACCCTTATAGGTATAAGCTGGGTACTCATATTGTGTATCAAGATTTTCCCCCTTTTAAGGCAAACATTAGAAAGGAACTGGGGGTAAAAAAAAAAAACTGTAGCAACATCACTCCTGGCAGCATTTACATCCTAGTGTACCAGCCGTAGAAATCTTGCGAGAACAGAAAATGGATGAAAGTATGAAAGTACTTTTTCTAGTGTTGACTCTATCATTTCAAGAAGTGAAGTTAGATTTTTGAATATCTGCTTGTATTTTTGAATTTCTGTGTTGAAATCGTATGGCGTTTATAGTTTAAGATTCTGTTTTCAATAAGGATTACCAGACATTGCCTCCAGAGTGTGGTGGAAATAAACCCACTGGTTGAAGTTCTGTAGGCTTCGGGCTTCTCCTCACTGCTTAGCACAGCAGCATGGTCTCCATGTCCTTCTCAGTTACCTGGAGGGCACAAACAGACAAACTTGGAAGTGAGGCCTGGAGGCTAACACACGTTGGCACAATTGTGTATTCTTTTTTTACCTACAAGATGAAGATCAGAACAATACTGGTTCAGGTTGTTGTGAGTAATAAAGCAGGGAGCAAAGCAAAGTCCCCTAGAAGCAAAATCCCCTAGACCTGCTCGTCTCGGTAGCTCTGTAAACTGGTGCCTGGTCTCCCATTGGTTCTCTCCGGTTTTGAGAGGTACTACGATAATTTTCAGGTCAGGGTCCTCTTAGAATTATGTAACTCTTGTAGGAATGTGTATCCTAGCTTTTATTCCGAGTTCTTGTTCCTGTGTGTGAAATCAGAATTTAAAACAGATGAGCAAATCAAGTGCAACAATAAAATCAGGATTTATAGAAAGTGAGAGTGAGAATACGTTCATGTAGGGGTGCAGGTCACCCCACAAGGAGAGAAGCCCCCCACGAGAGGATCACACAGGTGCGAGTGTGGGAGAAGGCTAGAAAAGGCACCGTAAGTGGCCTCACCCTTGTCTCACATCCCCTTTAAGGGGGTGGGAGTTGCTGTAGAGCAGGTGCCCTTTACTAAGGGTGCAGTTTGGGTAGGCTCAGGGTGTGTGAGGTTTTCTGCGAGTTTCATTTCATCTCCAAGTGGAGTTGTGTCTCCTCCATCCTAGTCCTGGCTGAAGTGCAGGTGTGTCGTGGGAGAGTGGATGCGCTGGGCTGTCGTGCAAAGGGGATGCCGTTTCAGTGTGGGGCTGCACAGAAACTGTGGGAAAACATTCCAACTCACTTTTCCATAACCCACTTCCCACTTAGTTCCCCCATGTCAGAACTTAAATTAAACCGTGTGTTTGAGGTCTGCCCCCTTGGTGGAAGCCCTGCATCTGAAATTTGTCCCTAATCTAGGCCATCTCCTACGATCATGGATGATTTATCGAAGGTTTTGAAAAAGATGAAATGCTATTATTATGAACTTGTTTTCCTTCTTGGTTAAGCTGGGTTTTTTTAAGCTAAGTTATCTATAATTTCCATTCTCTTAGTACATTCCAGCACATCAGATAGCCCAGGAGAAATTAGGTAGTGGGCGAGTCCTCTGAGATTCCGCCACGGAGAAATATTTCTTAGCTGTGACAAGCTGGGCCCAAACCTGAAAGGAATCCACACAAGCAAAATAAGCAGGAGAATTTATTTTATTTTTGAAGATCCTCACATACTTCCTGCTGCTTATAAATCTTGCCTTTTGCACTTTCCAGTGTTTGGCTTTGGAGGATACAGAGAGAGTAGTGTTTGCTGGCACTCCTCCTTCTTTCATTTATCTCAATGGAGAAGTGGCAAGGTTAATCCTCGGGTGCCTGGGAGAATTCCTTCTCAAGTGCGGAACTGTTTTAAGGAGAGTCCCTGGGGAAGACCCCGGGCATCCAACCATCCTCACTGACTCCATGAGGAGCCTCCAGGCTGCTGCCGCCTTACAGGTGTTCACAGAGCCAAGGATTCCCTGAACACCCCCCCCCCCCAAGGGAAGCAGGAGCACTGTGGGAGGCTCTGCCATGCTCTTGTAGTTTACAGAGAGCAGACTCGAAGAGGAAACCACAGGGCTTCAAATGCCACGAAGCCTGTTTCTCGAAAGACACGCTTGTGGTCTGGTCTGTTTTCATTCACACGCGTATCTACAAATCAGCTGAGGGAAAGATTTTTATTATGAACTCTTTCAAAACAGAAGAGCAATAGTACACAAATTAAGCTGTAGAAAATAGTTGTCTATACATTAAAACATTTTAGAAGTTCACGGAAATGCATATTTTTTTAAAGATGTATTTATTTTACTGGAAAGGCAGATGTACAGAGAGGAGGAGAGACAGAGAGGAAGATCCTCCATTTGGTGATTCACTCTCCAAGTGGCCACAATGGCTGGTGCTGTGCCAATCCAAAGCCAGGAGCCAGGAACCTTTTCTGGGTCTCCCACGCGGGTGCAGGGATCTTCCTCCCAAGGCTTTGGGCCGTCCTCGACTGCTTTCCCAGGCCACAAGCAGGGAGCTGGATGGGAAGTGGAGCTGCCGGGATACGAACTGGCTAGGATTAGAACCTGCATCCAGAAGGGATCCTGACGCGTGCGTGCAAGGCAAGGACCTTAGCCACGGCACCGCTGTAGGCCCAAGGTCTTATTTGAATTTTTAAGCCAATAAAAGTTATGTTTTAATAAATTATTATGGCAACTTTCCATTAAATCAGATGTTTATTGAGACAGGAACCAGTCATAGCTTGGTATAGAATGAGTGGCATCTTCTTAAATGACTGACACATCAAATACGAAGGAAAGCAAGAAAATTCCCGTGAGAAGTCCTTGTCCATTTGCTAAAAACAAACCCCCAGCATTTAGTTCCCCTCGTATCATTTAGAAAGTCATCCTGAACCTCAACATCTTCACTCTGCTTTCTCATCCCGGATCCTGTGGCCTCACGGGCCCCCTGGATTGCAGCTCCAAGGTCTAGGTCCTGGTAGGGAGGCATTAAGCATTTCTTGACTCCAGCCGAAGGTTTAGTTTAAAAGTTGCCTGCTCTAAGTCTGCCAGACACTGTCTTTTCAAGCTGGCAGATGCGAGCATTTGGGATGTGGAACCAGTCGGAGCGGCAGGAGGCTGGGCTATCGCCCATTTGCCCTGCAGCCCTCCTACTTGGTGACTCAGACTGGAGGTTCCAGGGGCACGGCTGGTTCCGGGGCACAGGGTGGTGGAGGTGTACCTTTGCCACTTCCCACGGTCGCGCTCAGGAACTGGGTGAAACCTCCTGACCTGTGGAGATGCAGCGCACCTGTTCTGCAGACTTGAGGTGAAACTTTTTGCAAATCGAAGTTAAGTGCCTTTCCATGCCATCAGCATGGCATTACATCAAAGAGAAAGGGGCTTTTTGTTGTTCTGGTTGTTAATATAAATTATTTAGTTCTTTTTATTTATATATTCAATTACCTTATCATATAATTCCATTGGCTCTGGCATTTCCCTTACCCCCTCAACACATCCCCTTCCCCCTGCTGGCTACCTCCATATTTTTTACAAGAGTATAGTCCTTCATGAACATTCTGCTATTTAAATGTATCCTGACATCGTAAGTACACACGATGGCAGAGTCCAGCATCCTGTTGTCAAGCTATAGTGAGCAGTTTCATTGGGAGTCCATCTTTGATCTGGAAGTAGAGAGGCACACTGCACTGTGTCCTCACATCTGGCTATGATAGGAGGCTTTTCATGAGCATTGATTGTAAGCCTGCCGCCTTCAGGAACACTTCAGCGTTTCTCCAGGACACAGTTCACTTTGGATGCAGGATGAGCTTTATTGCCACAGTGTCTTCTCACGTGGTTGCTAAGTGAAAGGTGGATGCCCATTCTCCCTTGCCCTCATACTGTGCCACCACACCTGGGAAGCATGGCTGAGCGCAGTGGGTCAGTCGCCCCAGAAGGGCGGGGATATTGTCACTGACAATTTGCAAACTGAGTGAGCTTTGCTTGCCGCGAACTGGATAAACAACACCTAACAAAAGTAACAATGAACAATCAAGGAGTCAGCTAAAATGGCTTTAAAATAGTAACAGGAAGCTCTTGCATACGAATGGCAACTGCCTTTTTGTTTCATCCATTTGTTAACTTGTTTAACATCATTTATCCATGTGTACTTAATCTCTGCCTATTGCAAAGAATCGAATCTCCCAAAGGAACCTTTCTTTGTGGAGCGATATTTCTAGATCGACATTTTGAAAATTTTCAGGATATTTTGTTCTAGTCCTGAAATCTTTGATAGGTGGCTTCCTGCATTTGAGTTGCCAAGATCAACAAAACAACCACATTGGAAGCTTGAACAGATGGACTGCAGAGCGATGTCCCTTGGATAGGGGGGCCTGGAGAGGATGATCCCGGGTGTCCTCGTCCCCGTGCCATGCACCTGCCAGGGAAGCAGCATCACTCAAGGAATTCCTGCTCCTTCTTTGAGCAGGAAATGATCCTGTGTCTGGGAGTGGAAGAGACACGTGCTGACTTTTCCTCTGAGCTTCATGCAGGCTCAAGCATCACCCAGGTACCCAAGCCAGAAACTCTGGTACAGTCTTAGATTCCCTGAAACGCTTGTTCTTTCCATGAGCAAGTCCTCTGGATTCTGTCTTCAAATTTTGTCTGCACTCAACTCTCTCTGAACCCACTGCCCTGCTCCTCAAGAAGCCACAACTTCCCCTTAACTAGATTCAGAAACTCTCCAAATGGGTCTCCCCACTGCCAGCTTCTGTTCTTCTGTTCTACGGAAAGCACACCTAGCATCCAACTCTTCTTATAGAACGGAAGATCAAATCATAGCACTTCATTAGATAAAGCATTTGTTTGGATGCTCATGAAATGGTTAGGATAATAAGCCAGCCTTCTAAGCATGATGCTTGAGGCTCCGTAGGGCCTGGCTGCATCCTTCCTTCACAGCCTCACACTCCACTGTGCCTTGCAGCTGCAATCTCTCTCTGTCTCTCTTTTTAAAAATATGTATGTATTTTTATTGGAAAGGCAGATTTACAGAAAGAAGGAGAGACAGAAAGATCTTCAATCTGCTGGTTCCAAGTGGCCACAACAGCCGGAACTGAGCCCATCTGAAACCAGGAGAGAGGAACTTCTTCTAGGTCTCGCATG
The DNA here is from genome assembly GCF_030435755.1 of Ochotona princeps. Lineage (NCBI taxonomy): Eukaryota > Metazoa > Chordata > Mammalia > Lagomorpha > Ochotonidae > Ochotona > Ochotona princeps. Next base: position 50,322,859 of record NC_080849.1, read on the forward strand.
AGGGTGCAGGGTCCCAAGGCTTTGGGGCGTCCTCGACTGCTTTTCCAGGCCACAGACAGGGAGCTGGATGGGAAGTGGAGCAGCCGAGATACAAAGTGGAGGTGCCCATATAGGATTCCGGCTTGTTCAAGGCAAGGCTCTTAGCCACTAGGCTAATGCACTGGGCACCAACTGCAATGTCTTTATACCTAGGTGGTTCACACTCTCCCCCTTCTCTGTCTTGCAGTTTCCTGTGCTATGGACACTGTTCTCCTGGCTCTTGTCCCCTTATTTCCACAGAAGGAGGCCTGAGCACCTTTCCAATGACAGATCACCGCTGTCACCGGGCCACCTTTATTCTCATCACAACCTCTCCTTTGTTTCACATGCCCAATAGGTTCTGCTGTGTTTCCTGTCTCACTCACTAGACCATATGCTTTCTGAGGGAAATGATCCTGTCTTGTTTTTAGTTATGGCCCAAAATAATTGAGTAAGACACCCTTCATGACCATCATCGGCCTACTCCGATAGTTGATGAGCCTGGAGGCCTGCACAGAGCAAACCAAAGGACAAAACTAAAGTGACAAGGCTTTAAGGAGAAGGGCCAGCCCTGGGGGCAGACACCTGTGTCTGCTGTCCCTGGCAAGGCGTAAGAGGGTCTTTTCTTAGCTTCGCATTGGAATTAAAAGCTGGGAGTCAGTTTCAGACAGAGAGACAGAGGAGAAATTTCATTAGCAAAGTGAACAAGTGAATGAAAAAAGGAAGGGGCAAGCACCTCTCAGAAGGGATGTTGGAGATGGGGTGTCAGGTGGGATGTCTTCAGAGAGCGAGAGAGAAAGAGAGACTGAGATGGGGGGGCAGTCCCTGACCCCTCCTTGTCTGGGCAGGAACCTGTAGAAGACCTTCCCCATTGGTGGTGTCTAACCAATTGGCTATGGCTGGGTACTTGGTGCGTTGCCCAGTTGCAGGTGTTGCTGGATGACTAATAGATGTGCACAGGAAGCAGTTTGACCAAGCGTGGAGTAGAGACCGGGAGAGTGGTCTCACAAGGTTTGCTCATGGACCTCACACAAGATTTTAGTGGGGCTTGAATGGTCTCATCTGCCATGTTTGCTCTGGGGGCCGGCTTACCCAGGGTGAGCCCTGATCGATGGGGCCTTGCTGAGCCAACAGCCAGGAGTGTGTGCTCAGTGCCTCTGTGCCTGTTGTGTACAGCGATGGCCTAGACTAGTATCTAACACGGCTTTCCTCTTTTGTCTTCTTGCTGTCTTTGCCAATCCATCCTCTGCTCCACCACATTTACCTTGGCAATGACTGTACGAGGCCCTGTAGTCGGATTTAGACTCCCTTTTCCTATGCCCTGACGCTCACACAGTCTCATTTGACAGGCAATTACATGTAGCTGGTTTATTCCCTCTGCATGACTACAAAACCACGGGCATCCTCTGGAGGATTCTTGTGGATATCCCTCCCTGCACCCTACACTGGCTTGGCACAGGACCCAGACTCACTCAGCAAGTGCCGAGTGGAGGGCAGGATGCATGGTCAAGGCAGCGAGCTCTGATTCCCAAGCACCTGCAGCTCTCTCCACCTCTTGACATTTTCACAACAGAGACATAAGGATTGGGGTTTTGGGTGCCTTCAAAAGACTGCTTTTGTCATCACTGTCTGCATGCTTGACTTCTGCAGAAAGCACATGGGTATGTCATTTACAAGAGTGAAGCACAGCTGCTCCATGAGGAAATGGGCAGTGCAGTCGCCTCTGGGGTGGATTATAAGAGCTAGTAGATTATATAGATGTGTGTGTTGCGTGTGTGCATACGTGTGTGTATAAATGCCTTTTCCCATATAGTCACTCGGTGATGTATTTTTAAAAGATCTCAAAGGAACTGAAACATTAATGTAAACCAGTGCGACATGGCCAGACTCCATTGTTTTCCATTCCGCTTTCTAAGAAGACTGGTGCCCTCCCAAACTTGCTGATTGACTGGGAGGAGTCATTTTAGATTCAATGCCGTCTGAGGATAGATTGTAAACATATGTGGTAAGAATCTCAAGGGCAGGGCACTTGTGGTGGGATTAGAGGTGGTTCCTGTTGTTTGTGTTTTGAAAGCCTGAAGATGCTGCAGTCACCATGCTAACCAGTGGCCGCCAGCTCACTCAGTAGTTTTCACGTGTCCTGTGCTAACCTTGCCCGCACAGTTGGTAGCTGAAGGCATTCAAACACCCGCTTTTCCAAGTCAGTTAGGGGGCTGCCCGAACCATTCATCTGAAAAAGAAAAAGATCTTCCCCAAATGAGTCTAGCAACCGAATCAAATATTTGCTTTATCTGAGAAACACTCTCACGTTAGACTTACATAATACCTCTGAGAGCATACAGTCCACCTTCCTCTCCACCTTCTTGTTCCTAGAGCGCAGAGCGAACGTTTTTCTTCTGTAGGGAGTCAGCCCACTTGCCTTTCCCTTCCTAAGCTCTTCTATTGAGATGAACCCATTCTGCTAAGATAAATTGTTAACTTTGGATAGTAAACAATGAATAAGCAGCAAGTGACACTTTAGCAAAATGCTACCTCCCCTTGCCTTCCTTACGTGCAACTTGATTGAGTTCCTTACGTGCAACTTGAACGCACTCTAGAAACGCCTTTCAAAGCTTGGTTTCCACCATGAAAAAGAGGAAAGTGGACCCAGGGGCGTGAAAAGCTCTGGTCTGAGACCTGAAGTTTGAAATGTTAAGGGGGTTAGAAAACACATCAGTATATTTTGCAATTAAAGAACGCTGCTAGAAGATTCAAGCAGTGTTTCAGATTGTGACTGTTGAGCTGAGCTCTGGCATTGAATACACGTCCCAGAGGTTGCCAGGGCCAGCCTGGCATGGGCTCTAAACCAGCTTCAACGCCCCCGAGCTCTCTGATCACACGCAGGTTCCATTATGGGGCAATGCAGAAAGTTACTTCCAGATTTCTGATTTAGGGCAGAGGGATCCCACAACACTTGGTGCTTGAAATGAGAGGCACTACTTGCCATCAAATGTGAAAATCGGGCGCTTGTTTTGGTTTTGTTGACTGTGTTATTTTTAACCCACGTCTAGTAGTTCTGTGTATTTAGAGGGAAATGTGGTGCTTTTCCCCATGTCTATGCTGTAGAACGCACAAACCCTGCAATAAGCATTTCTGTCCCTGCCCCTAAGTGCCATTTCTTTGTGTTGAGAAGACATGGAATTCTTTTCTTTGGCTATTACCTTTAACTACGCGCTGCGTTGCGATGCTAGGAGGTGAGGTCGCAACAGCTGATCAGAAGTCGGTCTTGGCCCCCTTTCCGCTATCGCCCAGCTCCTCCCCAGCCCTCAGTGTCCAGCAGCCACCACTGCACTCTGCTCGGGTTTTCAGATGCCACGTGTGGTCCTGGTGCTGTTTATTGCTATGCGCATAGCTTACTTAGTGTAATGTCCTTTCTGGCTTGCCATTATTGTCCCTCATGCCAAGATTTCCTATTGAAATCGAACTTCCAAAGAGATAAGGTCCGAGACTTACAAGTCTTTACATCAGTTTTGGATGCTGACATGGACAGTAATCGTATGGAATGTTGTATATGACGGAACCCAAAGGGGTTCCGTCTCTTTCAACACCCCTTCCTTCTTAGCCCCTAAGCCAGAGTCAAGTTGCATTCCAATGCAGACACACGGCCAGAAGGCTGCTTGTTAGTAAATATGGCAGAGCGGGCTGGGTTGAGCCAGAGCCCCCGTGTTTATATTTCAGCAGATGAATCATTTAGGAGGAAAGCGTGTGCCTGTAGGAAGACAGCGTAATGTGACTGATGTCAGTCCTGGCCCAACCAACCAGGACAACAGGGCCGCTGGAGCCCGACCTCCTGCAGGCACAGCTCTCCCTCCGCTTAGCAGGTTTAAAAAGTGGTTCCAGCTGAGGTCCCCAGGGAGTGTTGTATAAAAATGCTACAAGGCCTGTAGAACAGTGGGTTGTTTATGCAAGTCACGGGGCCCCTGTCCTGCCACCCTGAGGTCAGGGAAATGCGTTTGCATAACCTCCCCAAGGCTTCGCAAGCAGAGATTTCGATTTGATTTAATCTACATCCGCAGCAAGTCTATAATTGAATAAGAAGTCATTTATTACGAAAGTTACAAGTGTGTTTCTGACTGTGACCCAGGCAGCCCTAGCTGCAGTCTTGCTTTTTATTTTTTCCACAAACAGGGATGGAAGGGTTGGGCAAGCTTCTCTCTTGGAGGGAGACTTTTCACTCCTGGCCCACCTGTGGTGAGGGGACAGAAGCCACGGACGCCCAGCCTGTGTGCACCCGGGGACAGGGGTGTCACCACAATAGCTCCTGTGGATGAAGGCCAGCAGAAACAGACTGGGCTACACAGGAGAGCTGGGATGACAGCCAGGCCAGGGGAGCTGGGGACAGGGTGCGAAGAAGGCAGAAGCAGACCCTGAGAGCTGCTTCTCACCTCTGCTGCTCCCCTGACGGCCACCGCAGTGTCTTGGGAAGCGCATCTTCAGGTCCAAGTTGTGTTCAGGAAGATCCCAGAGGAGTTCAGGGTGGGGACTGCAGATTCAGCGTACCTGACTCACCGGCGAATCTTGTGCTGACAGGCAAATGTGGACGGGGAGGACACGGGGCTTCAAGCCAGGAGATCCAGGATTGCTCTGTGGTGGGAGTAGACCAGGAGGAAAGGGGCACATCTTGGTGCTGCAGGGGACAGGGGAGGATGTTTGGACTGCTGCCTCCCTGCTTCCCTAAGCAGATGGGTTCTGGTCACCATTGTAGCAGCAGCTGCAGCTCGTGCCAGGAAGGGAGGGTGGCATGTGGCAGGCTGGCTGAGGTCCTTGTTGCTTCCCCTCCTGAGACAGGAAGCCAGGTCTTCCACTGGAGGAGGAAAAGGGTAAGAAGCAGGGAACTGTCCCCTGGGTGGTGGAAGTGGGATGCTTGGTGTCTTCCCAAGCATGCCGTAGAGCCTTGGACCAGCTCTTCCAACCACACAGGTCTGATAGCGACCTTCTGATGGCCTGAATGCGGCTTACACGTCACCGCCTCTGAGGGGCTCCTTCGACCTTAGAACCTGAACTAGCCATGCATGCAGCCACAGCTCTCTCGTCCATTTGGGCGTCTCAGAAAAGCATTTGTTACTTGGTGATGCCAAGCCTGTGGATTTTCCCAGCTTCCATGTTTCCTGCCGTGTCTCTTACCAGACGTGCTCGGATGCGTCGGGCCTTGTATGAAGAGAAGAATTTCATGGATAAATGTGAGAGCCACTGTCTGCTTCAAGGAAAACATACAGAAATACTGTGATTGGGAACAGCGAAGCCAGAATTACATACTTGAACTGTGATTGGTCCAAGTCTGAATCTCTGTGTGTGTATTTGTGTGTGAAAGAGAGGGAGTATGTGTGTGTAAATATATGTGGGGGTGAGTGTAGGGGTGGGTGAATGGGTGTGTGTGTATGTGAGAATAAGTGTGTGTAGCTGTGTGTATGTAAGAATATGTGTGGGGTGAATGTGTTTGTACATGAGAGTGTGTGTGTCTGTGAGTGTGTGTAAGTATATATGGAGTTGAGTGTGTGAGTGTGGGTGGATTGGGTGAATGTATATAGATATAGATATATAGATGAGTATGTGTATATATATGAGAGTAAGTGTGGGGGTGATTGTGTTTATATACGAGAGTGTGTGTGTGTGTGTGGAGGGTGGAGGGCTGTGGAGGTACCGCCTGGAGCCTTGATTCACCATGGCCAACCATAGTCACCGATGGTCTGTCTTCTCGGTGCCCAATGGAAGTGGTCTGCAGGCCACTGCGGCCTCTGGGCCTTACCCCATTGACCTCACGTCCAGTAGGAAGCAGCTCCTACCAGGAGCCTGGTGTGAGCATCTGATGAAATGGCTCAGCAAAGAACATGGGAACCCACAGAGGCCAAGCCCCGTTCTTGACTTCTTGACCCAGTGTGGAGCTGGCCCTGCAGGCCCCTGGCTCTGCCGAGCAGACGGCTAAGGACGTGAGCTCTGGGGGCCGAGTCTAGACCGCTGACAGAGTCCTCTTGTCTTCAATGCTGTCTTCTGTTCACGACTCCCTTTTGAAAAAAAAAAAAAAATGCTAATTCTAACCCTTCCTGGAAAAGATCCTTTAACAAACCAACCAACCATCAAAACACCTGAGTGTATCTAGCAACACATGATGCGTAGGAATGGGGCCTCCCTCCCCCAGGCTCCCTTGAGAGCATGGAGATCTGAGTAGGGATTCAGTATCTGAAAGGTTAAGACCAGAAGCAACCAGCCAAGACCAAGGGAGTGCTCATCCTCCCCCAGTCAAGAGATACTGAAATAGCCAACAAAGATAAACTTCAGAAAGAACATCTCCTAAACCCTACACTTCACAACCACAGACAATTTTCTCAAACTCACTGGGACTTTAGTGGCAAGCTGTGAATTTGCTCAAGCAGACCCAGACAGATCAAAGCTGCGATTGCTAGTGGATGCTTCAGAGATCTTCATGCGCACCTGTGGGATGTGCCATTAGACACTTTAGGACCAGAGATGTTTCTTGTTGACCTCTTCGAGAAAGACCAAGGTGACTTGGCCTTGACAGAGACTGTCAGAGACCCAAGAGAACTAACACACAAATTCTCAAAGTCCCCCTCCTTGGTTTACCCATCAGTTAGGCAGCCATAAGGACTGGAATCTTCCCTGGTTCTCATTTCTTTAGACCGGAGGAGAGAAAGTGGACCCAGAAGAGGCGCTCATCTATGACGAGGACTTTGATGGAGGAGATGGCGCGGAGGGGGAGCTGGAGGAGAGCGCCAGGCTGAAGCTGTTCCGCAGGTTCGCCTCCGCGGCCTCCCGGCTCAAGGAGTTCATCGGCAACATGATAACCACCGCAGGAAAAGTCGTGGTGACCATCTTACTGGGCTCCTCGGGTGAGTGCCCCCCGTGCAGACCTGTGCAGAGGAGCGCTGGGAAACCAAGCAGGGACTCAGCCTTCCACTACCCGGAGCTCTTGCCCAATCTGACCACACACTCGAGGCACACAAAGGAATGGTTTTTGCTGCTCAACTTTAACTCTGAAGTTTTGGAGGCAGTTTTCATGAACCCCCTATACAATAATCATTTTTCTGTAACTACTAGAATGGACCTCTTTTGCTAAGTTTAGGTTACAATAGCAGTTACTCCTCTTCCTGGTGGGCGTGGTCACCTGCTCCGGGAGCAGCCTGACTGCTGCCCCACCAGCCACAGTTGACAGTTCTGAGGGCCTGTGTGTTTACACTGGCTCCTTCGTAATCTTAATTTAACTCTCCAGGATATACTATGTTTCTTCCGAAATTAGATTGTAATCTTCCAGTGTAGACACTCACTTCCTTGAAATTTTGGCCCTGGAATGCTTATTCCATAATAGTCTTATCTTGATCTTCTGCCTCCTGCCAGTCTGGCATCCTCCAATGTTCTGGAACTACTGAGCTCGTGAATGGAGAGCCAGTCCAGCTGCTTGGCTAAAATTGGAAAGATGAAGCAATTTAGCTTTCCTGAAAGGAAAATAGAGAGGAAAAGAAAATACAAGTTCTTGAGCATAAAGCTTAATAGTTTAAGTAGTCCTTTAAAAATGCCTCGATTATTGTAGAATCTACCTCCATTGAGCAGTAAGCCCGGTGGCCACCCTGCAACCTCTCCCACGGGCGTGCCTGACCTGGAGCCCTGCACCTGCTGCCCATGCCACCTTCCTCCCCGCAGGAGCACTGCAGGCAGAGGGGATGAGTCCGTGCCACCTACAAGGGAGATGTGGATTGAGTCTGGCTCCCAGCTTCAGGCTGGCCCAGTTCCAGCTAGTGGACGCATTTATAGTGAGCTCGGATACGGGAGCTGTCTGACTTTTTCCTTGTCTCTGCCTCTCAAAAAAATAAATACTAGTCAAAGATAAAACACAGATAAAGAAATGAACTCATTTAGCAACTCCCCTTTTGACCAAAATGTTGTCAGGTGAGCCATTTCAGAGACTTTGCCATTGTACGTGATGTTACGATGACTGACTTTACAAAGGAAAAGTAAATCTTGAAAAGAAAATCCTGTTAGGGGATGTATGCAAATTCCTGAAAGAAATGGGAGAAAAGATAGAAAGAAAGAAACGGGGAAGTGAAGATTCAAATTCCGCTGTTCTTAAGAGTGTGTTTTCATTTATTCAATCCCACAAGTGGTGTCTCTTCATTTGGTCTTTCCTTGTATTTACGAACCTGTCATTTCACATTAATTCGTATTCATTCTGACTACAGAACTGAGTTATGATTGCGGCTTTTGAAATGAAATTGACATGCTTTCCTGCTGTGACAGGTACTGAGCAGCGAGTCTCCACTTGGACTCACTTTCCGCGGCTGTGTCCCCTCCCCCGCAGGTATGATATTACCGTCTCTGACGTCATCGGTGTACTTCTTCGTGTTTCTGGGACTGTGCACGTGGTGGTCCTGGTGCCGCACCTTCGACCCGCTGCTGTTCAGCTGCCTCTGTGTCTTGCTGGCCATTTTCAGTGCTGGACACCTGATTGGACTGTATTTATACCAGTTCCAGTTTTTCCAGGAAGCAGTTCCACCCAACGACTACTACGCAAGGCAAGTGAAATCTGCGAGCGATATTTCATGGCGAGGTTGTGACAGCCAGCCATGACTTGTCTTGACATCGTGGATTTACGGTGGTCTTTCTCAATGGCAAATGCCCCGTGGAGCAGAGAGGTGGCAGCTAGGGGAAGCAGTCTAATGCTCGCATTGTGTTGGGCGGCCTGGGCTGGAAGGAAGAGAAGGGTTTTCTTAGGTACAGGTGCAACAGGGATGTGGGCAAGGAGGGGGTTCTGCTGTTCGTAGCAGCTGGAACAGATCAGCCTTCTCTGAGGAGACAGACAGCCAGAGACTCGAAAGACCAAACATCCAAACACCCAGGGTTCTCAGGTCCAATAGTTGAAGAATTAAACATAAAATAACTAATTGGTTGTTTAAGAAAAAGTTAAAAATAAGAATAAAAGGAAATATCTAATAATATGCAGCTTCTAACTGTGGCGCTGGGACTCACCAGTGAAGAGTCCAGCATCTCCTGAGATGTTTTCCACGGACTCTTAGGCCATCCTTAGGTAGTGAGGAGAAATGCCCAATAGCTAATGGCTGATGAACGGCAAAGGATGAAGAGAACGGGAAATGGTCACATATTAGATGCTTATTGAAATGTCTGATTCTGGCCTCTGCCTGACTTCATTACTTTAAAAAGTTGTTGCAGTGACAAAGGCTAGCCTCACCGGTGGTTCGCTGATTGTAAGGGAAGCACGCATTTTTGTAACAAAAGTTAATGCCTTCACACATTGATAAAAAGCAAGGTGAACACAAACGGGTCACTGGACATCGCATCCGTGTTCGTGTGATGTGACGTTTGGCGTAGGTAGCACCGTGGCTCAAGCTTTCGGGCCTCACTTCCGGTGTAAAGGGACCATAAACATAAGCCAAAACGTCAGGGGCTCCACAAGAAAGACAATCAAAACTACCTAGCATATGGATTGCTTGTCCTTTAAAGACTTGAAAACATCCCACAAACACGTGTGAAGCATGTCTCTAGGAAGATTCTGGTTCAAGAACAATCTCCGGAAGGCATCTGTGGCTAAAGGGGGGATTGTCAAGATTCAGCGAATATTAGCTGATAGCATGGAATTGTGCGGATATGATGAAATGTCACTGTTTTAGGGTCCACATGGGAAATCATCTAAAGATAAAGTGTGCTGATACATGCAATTTTCAAGTGGTTCAATAACTAATGATTGAAGGAGTTATTGAAGCTAGCGAGCAGTAGGAGGTTATACGTTACTGCACTGGGGCTTTTCTTGGCTCCATGGACAATCTTGGAAATCCAAGTGGCAGGAGGAGATGTGAGAGTCTGTGGCTAAGTTCTCCTCTCGGTCAAGGCCCTGAAAAGCGTGTGGTGCTCGGGATCTTGCTGAGAAATGAGGAGCCTGTGTGTTTAGGCAGGTGAATTCCACTGTGGTGCCAGAGTCCCGAGAGGAACGGGAATCGGCCGTCACAGCCGCAGTGCCAAGCTGTGCCCTTCCTCGAGGGCATCTGATGTAACTTTTATGTATTTGAAAACATGAAGACAGGATGTGTGTGGAAGCCCGTTTGTCTTTCTTGGATGGGCTCATGTATAAAATTTGCCTATTCAAAACTGCACCAATCAAATGATAAGCCCAATTAAATTCAATTAAAATAAAACTGAGTGCCTGACACACACTGCCTGGCGCAGACGCTCGTGCGTGTCTGTACACACAGCCTTCCTCATCTAAAACCAGTTGGCTGAGCCGATTGTGGACACCGAGAAAGTGGATAGAATTCACCCTCATGAGCCATTCTGCTGTGTAGACACACTAAACACGAGGGATCTCTTCTGTGATGTACATTCACGTGATGTTAATTTTAGGCAGGACGGAATAAATGCTGCATCTGAGCGCAGACATTAGTCCTAGACAAAATGAATCCCGAAACTATTTTTGGATATGCAGTTTTCAGTTTATTGAGCACGATAGAAACAAATGTTTTGTGCTGTAGTAAGGGCTGACATTAGAAGAAAATTGCCCCTGCGAATATCCCCTTGCAGTGCAGTTTGGTTTGGGTTTTTTGAGTTCGTCCCTGCTAGTTTAAGGATCTTTTCTGCCATCTAGCGGCAGCTGAGGGGAACTGCGAAGACTGTCTGTGACCACCTGGAAAGCCCCTGCGTACATGCGGGGAGGGGTCTTCTGTACAGGCTCAGCTGGCCTTGGGGGTCTCTGGCACTATCCTTTCAGAAGCTGACATAGGACAAGAACATCTGAGACAAGTCGTAAAAGGACGAACCTGTCTGTGTTCCTGTGGGATTTCATTTATGGGCACTAAAATTCAAATTTCGCCTTCTTCTCACGTTAATCAGATGTTATTCTTGTGTTGATTTTGTTCCCATGATTTAAACATTTAAATCACAAATTCACCAAAAGAAGTGTGAAGCCAGATTTGGCCCTTGTGCCATGGCTGGTTGTCCTGTGACTTAGATCATAGCAACCTAACAGTGTGATAATTTACTTTACTGGTCTTTTCATCGAATCATTCCATACTTAAAAGGTCATTATAAAAGGTAAGAATTATAATTACGGACATCTTCCATAATCCCTCTATTAGCTCTAAAGGCGAAGTACGGTCCTATCAGGGTGAGTGATTAGAAATTAGATTGCTTGGCAGTGTGCAGAAAATTTGCAGTGAGCAATGCGATGCATAAATGTACTTGCTGTGGTCCCCTCTCCCATCAGCTTGATGATAACAGGATATTGCATTTTATACCTTTACATCCTTGAAATTAATAACCTCCAAATACTCCCTTTTTCCTAATGCATAACTTCAACCCTTTGTTACTAAGACGAGAGTCTGAGTTGGAAGAAAATGATCTGGAGACCAGCAGAGGAAAAAAACATCACCCCATGTAGCCGTTTGTCACCACCCTTACGACCTTGGAGTCACTGGCCCTTACACACAGCTGCCCTTGGTACACACCAAGCCATCTGTCATCCCACAGCTTTCTGCCACCAGGATGACTCGCTGGTGAGAATCATCCTTACTTTTAGAAACACTGGCTTTTTGTCATTCGTATATTTCATATGTAGTCTTGATTAATGAAAACAAAATCAAATAAGGAAAAACCCTATAAAATGCAATTTGAACTCCCAGACGTATTTTTTTTTTTTTTTGGTCTGTATTCTTCCAGTGCAAGAGAATATTGGAAAAGAAAATTAAAAAGTAGATTCACTGTGGTTCAAAAAAAAAAATCTGAAACTCGTGCATTCAAAAACTGCATGGAAATATGTGTTATGAAAATACCTGCTTAGATGTCATCGTGCTGTGTATACTGTTCCCTGTAACTCACCCTCCTCTCTGGAAGAACGCATTTTTCCGTGTTACACAATGTTCCTGTCAGTGAGGCTTCAGCAGGGTCGAGGGGGTTGCTTGCGGCGGTACTACGACTCCATCACTCGCTGGGCGCTGACCTTGTGGCTGGTCTCTGCCTGTACTCTGATTAGGAACGTTGTGGTGGGCACCCCCATTCCTTGTAAACCCAAACAGAACTCACAGAGAGCAAGTTGCGACCCTGAGACCTCTAGCAGTCGAGAGAGCCCCGCAGGGCTGTGTCAGGCTTGCCTCTGCTGGAGGACCCCTATGTTTCCGGAGCAGCAGTGTGCGCACAGACAGGGGTTGGAATGCCTGTCGGCCTCTGGAGTTCATCTTGAGTTCTGTCTTTCTCTAGGGTGATGTGCTCTGCTAACCCACTGGCCCAGATGGTGATTTTGCCCTTACTGCTTCCTGTGGCACGTGGGTAGGAGGTGAACGGGGACAATTACTCTGGGACAGGGAGGAGATGAGAGGGATTCTCTTTCTTTTTTTTTGCACACAGGAGTGGCATAAACATTTTGTTCCAGGACAAAATTCAGGACTCATTATTTGACACTGATGCGACAATTAAGACATTGTGTCTGAAAGTGGGACGATTGTTTCCAGTACTGACGCAGTGCAATCTGTTACAATCCCCAAAACAAGCTTAACGGGGTCAGTGTTGTGGTACAGCGGGCTAAACCACCGTCTGGGATGCCGAGACATCGTAACCGGGTGCCTGGAGTTGGGGTCCTGTCTCCACCTTTAATGCAGCTTCCTGCTGTGTCCCTGGGGGCTTACACAATAAGCCAGGTGTCATTCTTTGGCTTCCACTGCCAACTGCATACCTGGGTGATACCCAAAGTAATGGCGACCTGAATTCATCTAAAAAAATCCCTGACTGAAGTTGGTTGGTTTGTTTGATTTTGTTTTTTGTGTCTCATCTTGAGTGATCCGGATAATGCAGATTCCATTTCCAGAGTTACGTAGGAGTGGTGGGCATGGCGGCAGGCTGCAGTTACTGCCTGCCATTTGGTAAACTGGAATGTAGGCGCATAGAACCCTCACATTTCTCTCTCAAGTCCATGAATGAAAGCCTCATTTCTAGTTTGCACCAAGATGAGTATGTGACTCAATACATCTTTAAATTGTCTTTCTTTTTTAAGACTTATTTTTATTAGAAAGGCAGATTTACAGAGAGAGGAAGAGAGAGAGGAAGAAAAATCGTCCATCCACAGTTTCACTCTCCCAAATAGCCACAGAGTTCAGAGCTGAGCCAGGAGCCTCTTCTGGGTCTCCCACGTGGGTTCAGGATCATCTCCGATGTCCTCCCAAGCAGGGAGTTGGATGGGAAGTGCAGCAACCAGGACACGAAGCGGCGCCCATATGGGATGCTGGTCCTTGACGGTGGAGGGTTAGCCTGTTGAGCCACAGTGCCACCCTCTGGATTGTCTTTCTAACCTGTTGCCGGCCTTCATTCTAAATCCTAAAGTTTCTCTAGATCATTTATGGGCATCACCACAAGAGTTGGACTTTTTGCTGACTTTAATTTCTTTTTTTGTGATTGTTCTCACCTTTACTTATGAGTCTTGGAAACTAAAGGGTGGGAAGGAATAAAAAAGAATCTTCAACCACTTTCTGGGCAAATGCCATCTTCTTTGCTGAACATGGGCACTGCAGAGAGCTGGTGCAAGAGGCAGTTCAAGTGTAAGTCTGTTTTGCTCCAGAAATTGTGAAATCCATGCATATGATGGAGGCTTTCAAAGAGTTTTCAGAGTTCCACTGTTGTAGCGAAACGGGTTCAACTGCCACTTACAACACCAGCAGCCCATGTCTGAACTCCCGGCTGATCCGTGCCCAGTTCAGCTCCTTGCTGATGCAACTGGAAAAGCAGTGGTTGAGGGTCTCAGTGCGTGGACCCCTGCCACCCACGTGAGAAATCCAGATGGGGTTCTGGGCTCCTGGCTTTGGCCCGGGCCTGGCTGGCAGCTGCAGCCACTGGAGCGTAAACCAGCAGTTAGAAGGTCTTTCGCTTTCTGTCATTCTCCTTTTCAGAGAAATACATTACATCAATGCTTTTTAAAGTTTATCAAAATTGTACATTTTCAGTAGATCTTGCTGAAAGTGTGTATTCTTATGATTTTTGTACCAAAACAAGCTAGCTTTTAACTCCACTTTCTACTGACTTTCTGAAGTACCTTTATATAATTACAATGGTGTGCCTTGCTGCCATTTTAACGTCTCTTTCAATAAATCATGAGGATTAGAACATGAATTATGTAGAGGACAAGTTCTTGTTTATTTCAGTGTGAAAACAATGTAAAAAAAACTAAAATTGCAACATTGAATTCATGATATGACAAAATAGCAGAATATAAAAAGGCACCTTAAATGTGTGACATCATTTATTACCTTTATGTTGTCTTTGTACTAGCCCTGATTTCCAAGTGTACTGTAGTGTGAGGAGGGATGAAGGCCTCCAGGCCTCCATGCTGGAGGTCTTTCTGGTTTCGAGACGCCAACAGTTCTTTAGAAAATGGAACATTGCCAGCTGCCCTGCTCTGAGCTCGGCTACAATTTGCTTTCCAAGAAGTTGCATAACGCAGGTTACTTAAGCGAATGCACTCTTGCAGCTCGGCTCGGGGTTACTCTGCCATGCCTCTCTTGCATTAGTGTGGCATGAGGTTTAGTCAAAGCGCACTGAAGACTAAATTGTTCTTAATGGAGTCCAGTTGGCAGGAGCCTCCCCTGAACACGGACCAGCAGTGTGGGCGAAAGCAAGACTAACGCTTGCCCTTTGGTGCTGTGAATGTCAATGGGCCCAACCACATGAAGCCTTTCTCATTCATCAATGCCTGCGCTAGTTTGTAAAGTCGTAGGGGTCTAATATGAGCAGACTAGAGGTTTCATTGGAGGTCCTGCATGGCTAAATGGTTTGTGAGGACCCACGTCCCGACGCAGTGGGGTCTGCTTTGTGCACAGAGGCAGTTATGTCCTCTGGTGGAGCCTGTACCCTGGATGTCTGTCCATCCATGCTACCTGAGACTTCTCCTCGCCTTCCACAGCTACAGCTTGCATAAAGAGATGCAGGGAAGATTTCCCTTTGCCCTGTTGAGGGCAACTCCCAGGGAAGACCTCCTTTCTGATTTTCATGGAGATGTCCTGGTCTCAGTTGTGGGCTCATTATACAGGGTCCGCAGCTACAGAGAACAGCGCACTGTAGACACACCTGACTGCAGGCAGGGGCCATGCTTCGTGGGTGGCTTCGTTCCAGCCATCAAGGATCAAATAAGTTCTACTCCGTTAACAAGATGAAGGTCGTGCGCATGCTCCGGTGCTCACTCTCTGGAGCTCCACACAGCTCGGATTGACCTTGCTGCTTCCTGGGCAAAAGCCCATTTGAACTCTGCACATCTGGTTCCTTATCTGTGAGCTGGGAATGAAAACTGGGCCTGGTTTAGAGCAGGCGCTGAGCTCAACAGAAGTGTGTGCACCCAGTGCTTGGCAAGCAGTGCGGGAGAGGTGCAGACTTGGAGGCTGATTCCTCCAACATTGTTGCTGCTCTTGGAGCTCATCTCGAATCACAGCGGCAGTTCCCTGGACACGTGACCCCTTGTACTGTTTTCTTCCCTGGAAATGCTCTCTGCTTTGTCTTCTCTCGGGCGCCTGCTCTTCCCTTCAACCCTGACTTGGGTGTCTCCTCCAGCAAACTGCCCCAGCCCTCTTCAAGCTCGCCGCCCTGGCACGGCGCCCTGGCACGTGCTGTGTCTGAGTGAAGTCATCTGCTTGCCCTTGTGTCGCCCCCTGGAGGCCTGGATCTTCAGGACTGTGATGCAACCCTTTTAGCTTGGGTGCACTAAGCAGTTCAGTGTTACTGACCTCGCAGTCAGCTCTCAGGAGCTCTGTGTTCAAGCTCATTTGTCCTGCTGTTGGCTAAGCCCTGGCTTTTTATCTCATTGCGTGTCAAAATGAGATGAAAAGTTGGGTTTCCTGAACTCCAAACTCCAGCAGCAGTTGACTGCAAAATGTCTTCAAAAACCGTTTTCCAGAGAGATCACTGCCAATTTTGATATGCTCACTGTATTCCCACTGCCATGATCATGGTATAAGCCCTGATTAGTGCATCCTAGGTTCCGTTAGCAACGAAGCAAGGCTGTGAGATGAGAAGCTGTGCTTCCCACACTGTGATGTTGGCAAATGGTTACCTTTTGCATTCGCAAACATGATAGCTTTAAATCCATTTATTTAGGAAACTCAGGAATCCCTTTATCTCTGACGGTTAAAATAAACAGGTTGGAGGGGTAAATGGCTTCACATTGGGGTCTTCACTTCAAGTTCAATGTGGTTGTTGTAACCTGCTTTGCTTCTCAGTGCTGAGAGAATTCCGACTGTGTTTCTTCATCAGGAAAGGTGTGTGGGGAGCTGATCTGGAACAGACACTAGGACATCTTTCCTGAGGAAAGCTGCAGACACCTGTGCTGGGGAGCCAGTAGGCAACCGGGAAATGTCCCCGCCACTCTCCTCATGCAGTGTTTTTGTTTGCTTGCTTGCTGGTTGTACATGTACCCAGCACACAGCTGGTAGGTCTGAACCTGGGAGCCAGCGCTTCCTCTCAGTCTCCCACGTAGGTTCAGGGATCAAAGGCATTGGGTCATGGTGACTGTACTCTTGATCCAAGAAGATAGTCTCGGATAAATGTAGGACTAATTTTTTGTGTGTGTATTCTTATAAAACACAACATATTCCTTAACTAGAATTCAGTGGAAGGTGTCTGTGTGTGTAGTGGAGAAAATGTCAATCATAGTAGCTTTCTTACAAGTTTGTCATACATATCAAATGATTTACTAACAAGGTATTTTTTTGTTTTGTTTTGTGTTTTTAAAGATTTTATTGTTATTGGAAAGCCGGATATACAGAGAGGAGGAGAGACAGAGAGGAAGATCTTCCATCCGATGTTTCACTCCCCAAGTGAGCTGCAATGGGCCGGTATGCGCCGATCCGAAGCCGGGAACCTGGAACCTCTTCCGGGTCTCCCACGCGGGTGCAGGGTCCCAAAGCTTCGGGCCGTCCTCGACTGCTTTCCCAGGCCACAAGCAGGGAGCTGGATGGGAAGTGGAGCTGCCGGGATTAGAACCGGTACCCATATGGGATCCCGGGGCTTTCAAGGCGAGGACTTTAGCCGCTAGGCCACGCCGCCGGGCCCCTAACAAGGTATTTTAAAGAGTTTGTGAAAGAATAGGATTAGATAAGCTTCTAGCATATGAAGAAATACACAGAGGAGTTCTAATATATTTTTGTGGTTATTCTTTTTCTAAACTTATTCCAAATGGTTGTTAGTGAATACATAGCAAACTGTCCCTGTATGGGTTTTATTTAGATTTTTTCTACATTAAAAATGAATCCCAGATTAGGGATGATAGCATTTTCATTGAAACAGTGTTGTTTTAAGTAAGATAACAATGTATGAAAAAATGAATTCCAAAGAGTGCCTTTGAGAAAGGGCGTTGGAGAGCAACAGAATGGTGTAGCAATCAAGCCTTTTATTGGAAAGTGTGCTGGTATTGTTTGTTAGAATTAAGGTCTTCGTTCCTTTTCTGTATTTTAATGAATCAAGTAACACCTCATTAATTTTCCAGTTCAGCTGTAGATAAGCCAATTGGGCTGCCCTGTGAAGTATTTGGAGAGTAAATATTCGGAGATATATTGCTTCACAACTGTTTGGATTGTTCGAATGTGGCTCCTGCAGCGATTCTGCTGTTGTATCTCCGTGTTAGTTCCCGGCAACCATGACTCAAGGGTGAGATTAGTTCTGAGCAGGAGAGCCAAGATGTTGGTTTCTCCCTCAAGAGTTGCCCTGAAGAAGCCCTCGGCTAAAAAAGAAAAGAAAAAAGAAAGCAAATGTTGCCAAAAACTTGCTCAGTACAAAGTAGGCCTAATCTGCAATAAAGTGTATCTCCCTAAAGGTTACAGTTTGATAGCTTTTCACATAAACACACGTCAAGTTGCTACACAGAGCCGTCATTCCCAGCCATTTCCCCATATCCTTTTTTTTTTGTAATTGCTAATTGTGTCTCCTACTTTCCCCATCCCATATCCAGGCAACCAGGGGTCTGCTTTCTGTAACTAGCTGAGTTTAAATTGCTAGGATTTCAGCGAAGTTCAGCCCTTACAGCTACACTCAGTTACTGGAGGGAAGGGGGGGGCAGCCTAGCTCCTCTCACGTGGCCCAGGGACTCTGAGATTCAGTCATGATTTTTTTTTTTGCAAAGATTCCCACTTTTACAGTATGCCTTCATGAAGTGTACTTACTGCTCAGTCTTTTTTTTTCTTAGATGTCTTGGGCCTTTCTGCTAAAAAATAAAGCTCCTTGCTCAGTCATCTACATATCTACCTGGAGCACCTTTGCTGTGTGTCAAAATACAAGAGCAAATGAGCTGGCCAATGCGCTGGGAAGTGAGATGCTCTTTCTCAGGGTTCCTCCAAATGAACTTTAGGGCTTTATAGCGAAGGCAGATGTAGGGCTAACTACCGTCTACTCCCCCACCTGCCACCTGCCACTGCTATGTGGTCTGGCAAAGCAGCTGCAAGAGCAAGGGGAACACTTGGCAACCATCAGCGTAAGAGCAGGCTAGTGTGGAGCCGGCTTCCTGAAGACATTCAACCGTGTTTGAGGGCTCTTTCTTCCAACGACAAGGGTAGTGTCTTATTTATCCAGGTATTCCCACCACACAAATACTTGCTGAACAAAAGAACTAAGTCCTGCAAAGGACCGTCCCCTGACTCCTGACCTTTCTTAGAGTTTCCTGATAAAGTCAGCGATACCTCCTAAGAAATGCTTGATCATGCAAATCTTGCACCTTTTTGAGAAACACAGAGTATATTTATGCACTCCTAGCTGATATCCCTCCCACAGAGAGCCCACTTCTCCTATGCTGTAGATGAGTACAGCGTGTCATTGCACTGGATTGTGGACAACTGTGACACGGTGGTGTCTAGCTTTAAGCCCAGAAAGCATAATGCAAATGCTAAGCATTGTGATATCACCATCAGTACACAATCTGTCACTGTCATAATGTGGTCTTTTGTTAGTAGTTTGATAAGTATCACCAGTTATTTCATCCAAGAAGTAGGCTGGTATGATGTGGAAGCCAGTTATGCCCCTTCCCTGTCAGGAACCGTCACTCTCCATGAAGAGTGGCAGCAACGGCAGGTGCCTTGCAGAGCTGTGGTGTCACACAGCTGCCCTTGACTCCGAAGACCCGTCTGCTTGCTGCTGTTGGTCTCCTTTTCCACTTTGTAGTTCTGTTGGTTATTAACTACCTAGGATATGCAAATGAGGCATTTAGAGTCTTGATAGTTACTTAAGGAAAATTATGTGTGTGTGTGTGTGTGTGTGTGTGTGTGAGAGAGAGAGAGAGAGAGAGAGAGAGAGAGGGGTGGAAGTGCCTACCTTTCCCTTGTGCCCAGAGTACAACAAAGATTGCGTGAGTGCTGCAGGGAGAGAGGCCTCATTGTCCTTTGTAGCAGCACAGGAGCCCAGCAGGCCAATAGTCTGGCCCTCCCTCATTCTCCACGTCTCTCTCAGAGGTGAAAATATGTTCAGGCAAGGCACGCAGAACATAATCAAAGCATTTATGGAACATAATTATTCTCTTGTGATTCCTTGCTGTGATGTAGAGAGAGATTATCCATGCAGTTAGGTGGAAGACACTTTTCAAGGTCTGCATTTGTCTACGCCAGTCTCTTCTGAATACTATACTTCTTCCACTGAGTGCAAAAGTGTCCCTTGGCCAGAATACGCTTATTGGAAAAAGGTATCGGACTCAATCGTAGCAAATTAGAACACAGTTAGACACATGTGTCCCCTCAAAACTTCAAAGGCTTGATGTGGGACCCAGGGGACTCTGTGCAAAGTTTTCCAGGCTTGAAAAAACAATGTAGTGTGAAACCCATCAGGTTACAGTTTTCTCACACACACAGAAATGTGTCCATGGCTTTAGCAAGGAAACACATTTAAAGCCCAAGTCAGAAAAATCATGAAAAAAGATGGTTAAACTCTGGCTCTGTTTTTCATATGATGCAATGTGGCTGAGGTGCGAGAGAAGGAATTGGAACCAAGGTAGCAAGAATTCAAGTGAAAAAGGCGGCATTGTACTCATTTAGATGGCGCTTTTTCAGAAAACATCCCTCCATGAGTTTCAGGATTGCTCTCCTGGAGATGCTTGGATAACAGTGAGGACATTTCATAAAATGCTTGAAACACGGAGATTGATTCTTGCGGATGCTGCACCACCCACACTGTTCTGACACTTGTCTTTTCTCTCATTCACGCCTCAAAGTCAGTTGGGTTGCCTCCACCAGCAGTTAGGTTTCAGATCTTTATTTACACTGTTCGTACCATACATAGACTTCTGTACTGGGGAGATTTAGGGGCTCCTTCCAGGAGTGCCCAGGCTTTC
Source organism: Ochotona princeps (assembly GCF_030435755.1). Classification (NCBI taxonomy): domain Eukaryota; kingdom Metazoa; phylum Chordata; class Mammalia; order Lagomorpha; family Ochotonidae; genus Ochotona; species Ochotona princeps. The sequence goes on from NC_080849.1 coordinate 50,343,209, forward strand.
TTGCTATCCCCAGCATCTCAAAGGACAGGCCATCAGTCTGGTGGGAACAGTCATTGGTCCTCCTGGTACTCTGTCTCTTTGGCGTTGATGGAGCTCCCTGCTGGTGGCTGGGTTCAGACAGTGACTGAATGGTGAGAGCAGGCAGCTGGGTGCAATGTGAAAAGGAGTTTGCAAGCGATTCTGTTTTCCCATGAGAAAGGGCCATTTTCTTCCTGTAAGATCCACTAAATTCAAAGGCTCTTCGTAATGTAGCATAGATAACTATTCTCAAAGAAGGAGTGAGAGCCATAGAAATGGAGCCTTCTCGAAGTCTGGATCCCTGAGTTCTGTGCCTGTTTGCAAGGAGACCACATATCAACCTCCCCTTGTCACTTTCCTGGCATGGAAAGCATTGGTGACTCACTTCTGTGCCAACAGTGTTTCCTTGTCTACTTGTGGAAGTGAACACATTGACCATGAGTGTGAGAGTGTGCTGGTGTAACAATGGAAGGATCAAGGTGTTTCCAAAAACTGTCCCCAGCTGGGAGTGTTCCCAGTGGCTGTCTTCCTCTTTATTGATCTCACATGGATGAGAGAAGTGTGAGTTCTTTGGAAAGCGGTATAATACCACCAGTGGGACATGACATGATACGATCAGTTGTCGAACCTCCCACCAGCCACCTCCACAACCTTCAACCCAAGCCATGCCAAAATCCTCCACCCAGGGTGAGAGGGAAAGCAGTTCCAGCCATCTTGCCCAAGACCCTAGCTTGCCAGCACCTCCAGATGGTGCTCATTTGTGACCCTGGAAAAATTCAATATTTTTGTCATATTTGGCCATCACCATCATGGTGGTAGCAGTGGCTATAGTTTCCTGAGCAATTATTCTTCTTATTATTTGACATGTAAGAACCTCATTACCTTCATCTAGTAATTAGCAACAAAGGAGTAGAGTTAACAATGAATTGTCAGTACATATTTTCAGGGAGATCTGATTTCTCCTGTTAGAGTTTCTCGTCGGGGTGGTAGCTGACCTTGTGGAAGTCATGTCTGGCTCAGAAGAGCTGGGACAGCGTGCTGTGTATAAGCAGGAGGGGAGGGAAAAAAGTAAGAGTTCAGTGATAGCTGAGATCCTTCTCAGCTCACAAATACTGATGATGTGAAATCGATCCAGGAGCCCCACACTTAGTGAACCAATAAATGTGATATTGCTTGGTAAGAGCAGCCATCCTCAATAACAACAATAATGCGTGGGGGATCGTGTGAATGTAATTCAGGACACATAAGTTGCTTGCTAAGGGGAGTGGCTGAGAGGTGATTTACTCTATTTTGTAGGAATTTGTGCATGCCACCGGGTAACTGGGAGAATTGCCACAAACTGCTTGCCAGATCAATTTTCCTTCATAATGTGGTTGGAAGAAAATTGACACTGAGGTGACACTGGTTTACTGGGATTCATATAGAGCAGTTTCCATCATTGACATCGACACCATAGAGCAAGCAAATGCTTCAAATCAAGAAAATTACCAGAAAAACTTCCAAGGGGTCCTTGTCATGGAGCACTGGCTTGAACATTGCTGATCTGCATTGGGTGTCAGTTAAAATTATGAGGAATATAAATGACCAACATAAGAACCTGTAGAGCTAAGTTTGGTCGCAGGAGTATTGCCAGTGTAACAGTGTGTACATGTTCTAGTGAGGCAATGCTTGAGAAATAGAGAGCAGGTGTCTGGAAAATGTCTCTGCCTTTATAGAAAGCCCTGCATTATGTTTGACACACTGCTCGGTGGCTTCTAGCTCAATATTCTAAATTTGGAATGTCTGTTTCTCAGCCTACATCTCCCATCTCCTTACCAGAAAGATCAAGGTCATGGAAGTGACCTTCAACAGGGAAGAGCCACTTAGACCATCTGGGCTGCTGTAACAAAACCGCTCTGGACTGGATGGCTTCGTGAACATCCACAGCTCACATTTCTGGGGTCTGCAATGTCCAAGACAAAGAATTAGCAGACCCAGTGTCTGATGAGCGTCTGCTTCCTTTTTGGTCCGCAAACACTCCTCTTCTTGCTCTGTCTTCATTGGAACGGTCAGAGACATGCAAGGACCCCTTGTGTAGACATGAGTCCCTTCCCAAGGACTCTACCACTGTGCTTGGTGCACCTCCCATTGCCCCACCTACAGACACTGTCTTCTTGGGCCTTAGACTTCGGTGCATGAATTTTGAATGCAGATGGGCATTCAGACCACAGCAGAGCTGTGGGAATGCACTTGTGGAAGGGAAGGGGAAAAGGCTACTAGATGCTTCTTGTGCAAATCAGAGAAAAAGAAACTGTAAGGAAGAGTCTTTCCCTTGCCAAGGTGCCTGAGGAGAAACGGGTGGCGAGTCAAGCAGTGGAGGTCCTGCCACCCGCATGGGAGGCCCAGATGCAACCCCTGGCTCCTGGCTGCATCCTTGCCCATCCCCAGGCGTGGAGGCCATTTGCGTAGTGAACCAGAGAATGGATCTCTTTCTTCTTGTCTTGCAAGTGAATAAATTAAATAAATTAACATGTTAAGAAATAAACAGTTGAATGTCACGAGCAAACTCACCACCAAGTCACTATAGCAACAAAGTTCTTCAGAGAAAAAAACGTAAACTGACATTATAAAATACTCGTACCCTAAGGCAGGGTTAGCATTGAATAAACTTGTGCAAGCTCTCAACAGCTTATCTTGTTGATAGTCACAAATGGTAGCTAACATCAGCATTTAATAGTTAAAGATAGGGTGTTGAAGTCTGATTTCATAATGACCTGCTCGCCTTAACATTTTATTAGTTAATATTTTAAAATTTTTAATTTAAAGTAATTGTACAATCCAAAGTTGTCAGAGTTCAAATGCCCACTAATTACCTTGGATACTGGTTGGCGGCCTGTTCATTCTTCCCAATAGTCATATTAACCGTAGGGGCAATTCAGGCCTTGATAATGCAGTTGCCAGAGGAACTGTAAGCTAAGGAGGAACGTCTGGGCCTAAGCAAGCCGACGTCAGAGGCATTACGATAGAGCCTCCACTTCATGAAAACCTCTGCTGGTTTTTTTTTAAAGTTTATTGTGACTTCAAGCTAAGGCAATTTCATTTAAGAGACATGATCGAAACTAAAAATCTTAAACAGAATATGCGCTGAATCTTTATTTATTTTAAGCTATGACAATAAAAACTGTGTTTTGTTACCATTCAGGTAGAGGAAGAGCGGGCAGAGGATAGAAAAAAAAAAAAAAACTTGATCCTTAGGTGCCTGAAATTTTCCCACACAATTTATCTTCCAAGTTTTTTTTTTTTCCCCCCAAGATATTCATATTTGTTTAAAAGACACCTCCTTCAAGACCCTCTCTGGGCCACTGTGGTTTTAGATAGCTTCACACCTTCAAACACAAGTAAATCAAGAGGCTGAATCTTTTCTTCTGCACCAAGAGTTGCCCGCGGAAGTGGGGCCTTCCCACGTGGTCTTTCAAGGTTCCTGCACGCTGGGTACTCAGCTACATCCAGTGAGCGAATCTCAGTGCTCAGTGACTATGGCCAGGGGCTGGGTCACTTCGTTGTCATTGTTGTTTCCCGGTTCCATCATTTTCTTGAAAACTCATGTGGGGTTGCTTGCTCGGTGTCTGCTGGCAAGATCCTTTCTAGGGAATTGACTACCAGCATATTATCCCTGCGCTGCTTTGAGGTCTGACGGAGCAACAGCTTCTCTGTCCAGCGAAGGGGACATCAACAAACTCTTCAGCGTCTTGTTTCTGACCTGGACCCTGAGTTGGTACTGCAAGCCTAAACTTCCAGAGAGCCGCCACCTGCCTCTCCTGAACTATTTTCTTTGTCACTTCTTCTTCCATTCATTTCTGCATTTATTGCAATGAGACTATTAAAGTGTGCTTTGCCTAGAGAATTATTTGCCCCAAACTTAACATTTTATGCTAGTTGAAATAATAGATATTGATCAGCTTCATAAGTGGGTTTAAAACTTACCTTGGACTTGCATGGTGCTCCTTGTACACTTGATCCCCTAATTGGCTGATGCTACGTGAGTGGAAAAATGTGCCAACCTGCAGGAGGCCTGGTCATAAAGAGCGCTGATCTCTTGAGAAGAAATGGTTAAGCTAGACCTGGTGTGTACCACTGCATGCCATTAAGATGGTAACTGCAGGAAAACATAGAGTATGCAGTAACAGGTGATGGCACGTGTTCCACAAACAACTGGAATGGTCCTATGATTCAACAATTCCAATTATAACAAAAGAGATCCCCAAATTTGGGCTGTGTTTCTGAAAAGCATTCCAAGCCAGGTCTTAAAGCGATATTTATCACCGCACTATCCATTATCATCAAAAGATGGAAGTGTCCCTGGCAAATGAATGGGTAAAAAGTATGATGTTATTTGAATATGTATCTCAGTTCTCATAATCCAAGCTCTTCCCCCACAGAAAAAAGAATTCATAGCGGAGGCATAAAAAAAACAACAGTGCACAAGGGAGAGCAGGATTTATTTAAAACAAGGTATGAGCCTGTGAGCCCTCCCCAAGAGGTGCTACCGTGAGTGTGTCGGAGCTGCCCAGGAGGGAGGCCAGAGAGGGACCCACGGTGCAAAAGGACCTCTTGGACGTGTAACTAGTCTCTTAAGGAGTATAGAGGGAGTCCTAACTGAATAGAGGAATGAAGTTTGGGGTTTAGCATGCATGATGTTTTCTGGAAGTTTTACGGTGGCTTCGTGTCTTCATTTCCAGCGGGGCCATAATGAGAAGGTGAGTGTACTGAGTGCCATGCAAGGGGTGGGGTACTAAATCTACGCAGTGAATAGAAAGCCTCCAGTTTCTGTATCCCTACCTAATCTTCCCGCCTAGTTCTCACATAGCCCTATGTATGTAAGGGAAATATTATTCTGTCTTAGAGTGAAATGAGATCCTGATACATTTTATAACACGGATGAGTCTTAAGGTCATTATACGAAGTAAGATAAGCCACTGACCGAAAGACAAACATTGTGTGAGTCCGTGCAGGTGAGTTAGCCAGTAGCCGGATGGTGGAGCGGTAGTTTCCGGGGCTTGGCAGCAGTAAGGGGGAAAGGAGCCATTGTGTAGCAGAGAGTTTCACAGCTGGCAACCTTGTGGAGACCACTACACAACAGTGTGAATGTGCTTCTCATTGCTGGGCCATCAGAGAGGATTGCCAACATGTTCCTGGGAAAACGGGATGGAAAGATAAGTTTATTTTTTACATCCCCAATGTATGCAATCCCGTTTTTTCATAGTCCCATGAATTTATGAAGGTCGCTTACACACTTTCGCATGGCTACACGATCCATTTTATGAGTATTTGGCATTAGTTTCAATATTACGTATTCTTTGCAAACGATTGGGTTCCTGTGGAGACCAAGCAGAAGTGGTCTGGAGTGAGCCTGAAAGCAGGTGGAGCTTTATAAATCTGCCAACATGTGCAAGCAGAGCTGAGCGCGTGCCAGTTCGTCAGCGCCATACACGCGCAGACGTTACAAGTGCTCAGAGGGACCAATAAGGGGCAGAGTGAGTGCTCCCTGGCGTCGGAAGGACTTCTCCGAGGAGCCCAGGGAGCAGCAGAGCTGAGAAATTAATTGCCTGATGCTAAAATGTGAGCTGGCGGGCTGGCCGGTGTGACACAGCGGGAGACACTGCCTGCTTCATGTCCCCTCCTGCCCCAAGCGTGGGGTGAGTGTTCGTGTACATCACCTGAGTGACGTGCATTTGAGGAATTGAAGAAATTCACCCTGGCTGCCTTACATGGTGCTCCTAGTGGGCATTTGAGTCATCGTAATCCTGGAATCTTAGTTTAACAACAACAAAGCCAGGGCCCGGCGGCATGGCCTAGCGGCTAAAGTCCTCGCCTTGAAAGCCCCGGGATCCCATATGGGCGCCGGTTCTAATCCCGGCAGCTCCACTTGCCATCCAGCTCCCTGCTTGTGGCCTGGGAAAGCAGTTGAGGACGGCCCAAGGCTTTGGGACCCTGCACCCGCGTGGGAGACCCGGAGGAGGTTCCAGGTTCCCGGCTTCGGATCGGCGCATACCGGCCCGTTGCGGCTCACTTGGGGAGTGAATCCTTGGACGGAAGATCTTCCTCTCTGTCTCTCCTCCTCCGTGTATATCTGGCTGTAATAAAATGAATAAATCTTTAAAAAAAAAAAAACAAAGCCAGTGTTATTTCTTATCTGTATATATTTATGGGTGACTCATTCCAAATTAAGGTTCATGATTCTTATTTGGAGTTAAAACAAAATGAAGATTTTTAAAATCTTTTTTCATTGATTTTTAATTATTGTTATTCTCCATGATACAATTTTGCAGATACAGGGATTCCTTCCTCCCCTTGCTCTTCCTCCCTCCCCATTTTCTGCTACCACCACGTCCCCATGTTACCACAGTAGTATAGTCCCTTTGTGACAGACACAAGGTTAACAGTGTGCTATTTGAGTGCATGATAGTATATGCATAGGCAAAGGTAGAAAGTGCACGATCTAGCTCACTGCCTCATTGGGAATGCTTTAAACATTTATTTATTTGAAAGGCAGAGCGACAAAACACACACACACACACACACCCCTTCCATCCTCTGGTTCGCTCTTCAAATGGCAGCAGTCTCTAGGACTTGAGCAGGCTGAAACCTAGAAGATGGCAGGAACTCAGCCACTGGGTTACCCTCTGCTCCTGCCCAGGCACACTGGCTGAGAGCGGGCTCAGAAGCGGATCAGGACTTGAACCAGCCCTGAGACAAGGGATGTGGGTGCTGCAATCAGGAGCTTAACTCAACGGAGCCTAACTCCCCTCCCAGAACGTAGACACTCTGGCCTTCTGTGTGCAACTCGTGATCTACTTTAGATCCATAAAGATGGGCTTTGGGTGTCTTTTAATCCTGTGTGTGTCTCTGTTTCTCAGGCCTCTAAAATGGAAGTTAGGGTTCAAACACCAGCTGCACTTCTCCGGAAGTGCCACAGTGTACTTGTGGCCACAGCTGCTTCAAGTGTCCTTTGACATGCCAGTGGATTTCTGCAAAGTCTGCTCCACCATCCCCCAAATCACAGGGCTCATCAGCCATGCCAGCTGTCTGGGATACTCAAAAGAACACTCACAGGAGATGAAATGTATTTTGCATACTTTGGTGCAAAATCCATACTTATAATGTTGACAACATGCATTTTCTGTGAACTCTTTTTGGGCGCCATGTTAAGGCATGCAGGTGGGGTTGGGTTAGGACTGGGGGTTCTACTAGAAGTCAGAGAGTCTGTGAAGAACTGTCCGGTTTGTTTCTTGGATGTGAATTGTCAAGGAGTGGGTAAAGCTAATTTGTCCTTGATGTTTGATTTGGCAACCCAAGAAAAGTTAAGACTATTGGCAAGAACCCTGGCAAAGCAAATAGAACCCTGGCAAGACCGAAGGCACTGAGATGTTGTGGAAAGATCCTAAAAATCCAGTGTAACTCAAGCTTGCGTGTCTGGTTGTTGAAAAAACCAGGTTGCTGAAGGCTGTGTGGCTGCTTTGTGTGGGTTGTTCCCCAGGTTGTAGAGGAGGGCAAAGGGAGCAGGCTGCACGTGAACTTGTACATCCTGAAGATGACTGACAACCTTCACCTAATGGGCTAGAAAGAAGCTGGAGCCAAGGAGACCGACCTCGGTTTTGTAATTGCCTACGAAGAGAAGTGAAGATCTCTTCCACAGGTGGGGAATGGGCTGTGAAACAAACAGCCTAAGAAGTTAGGGCAAGTGTGTTGTGTGTCCCTGAAAGGGGTGACCCTGACAACATCTCAGCAACCCTTCTGAGTTTCTCTTCTCTTTCATCTATTCATGTAGCTTTTTTTTGGACCAAAGGTCTCGCCCTTTGGCATTCTTTTTCTGCCTTTTCCCAGCACTTGTCCCCAACACACACAGAGAAGCGTTCCATCCATCCTGTAACACTGTTGGAGTTCAGAGAATGAGCTCCTGGAAGGTGGGCATATTGAGATCACTCCCCCTTGTGTTATCAAAGTCCAGATCCAATCTGCAAAAGTAAAAGACCAAGTAAACTAGGATACTGTGTAAAATCAGAGAGGAAGACCTTCCATTTGATGATTCAATCCCCAAGCAGCCGCAGCAGCCAGAGCTGTACCAATCTGAAGCCAGGAGCTTCTTCCAGGTCTGCCATGCAGGTGCAGGGTCCCAAGACTTTGGGACTCGACTGCTTTCTCAAGCCATAGATAAGGAGCTGAATGGGAAGTGGAGCAGCTGGGGATAGAACTAGCACCCATATGGGATCCCAATGTGTGCAAGGCGAGGATTTTAGCTGTTAGGCTACCGTAGGGTACCAGGCCCTATTGTGTAAAGTCTTACGTTGCAATGCCAGAAAGAATGTGAAATTCAGGTACACATTCTCCATCACCTGTATGAATCCTTTCCACAAAATCCAGTCAGGATGGGAGAGTGAGTGAGACAAGGAGAGAGAGAAACAGAGAGAGAGAGAGAGAGAGAGAGAAATCTTCAGTCTTAAGTAATCTCAAAGCTTGCTAGAAAAAAATTTTATGTGGTTATGTGGGACAACCATCAGCCAATCTACAAATATGATTCTCAGTGCTAATGTTGAAATATGTAAAGTCAGTTTGGAATAGATTACATTAGTGGCAAGGTATGAAGTGTTGATATAAGGTGAAGTTTACACACAGCTGCAGAAAGTTATATTAAATTTCTGATGGGACAAAACAGGTGTTTTTAAACTTGATGACTGATGAGATCATTTCTAGTGGATGTGCCAGGTGTGGGGGACCTGGTACCTTCCAGATCCTGCTTAGTTTAACCCAAAAGATTAGCCACGTCACTTGGTTGAAAATACAAAATCTTTTCACTCTGTTTAATGTGTACAAGAAATCTACATTGTAATTTTGGATTGCAAAAATTTTCAGAAAATTATATACTTCTTAACCAGATGTTACGATTTAGTGCTCAAGAAATCCTTCTTTTGAATGCTAACCATAAAAAAATGGATTTAAGAAATAACAAGACTAAATTGTAGTATGACTTTTTTCCAGAAAATGAATGAATTTTATTAATACATTGCTGTTTTACACAGCAAACATTAATTCTATTTAGAAAAAGCACCGAGAGTTGTATCGTGAAAGGAAACAGTCACCAAATGGAGGTTTTACAAGCGAAGAACATGAAATCTCAGGTTTTATAATTGAATGAAGAAAATAAAATAAAATAAAATAAAATTCAGATTATCAAAAAGATATGTGAGTTGGGGGGAATCCCAGTGCCTGTGGGACTGTGTCACAAAATGCAATGTAATTCATAAAAAAAAGGGGGGGGGGGGAAGACATGTGTTCTACCCCATATGTGAAAGAATTTGTCAGTCATGCTTTCTTATAAAAACAAACTGAATTTCTACACAAATCATACTTCGTGTGTTTTCTTATGATACAGTCAGAAACACTCATGGGACATGAGAAATAATCATTAAAAAAACCATTTCAAGATTTAACAAGCTCCATAAAATTCTATTTCAAAGCAAATGATTAATTGCAGAACCTTGAAAAAAATCAAATTACCCTCAAAAATGTTATTTGACAGAAATACATCTTCCAGAAATGTTGCTATGTAATACATATGACTCTCACGGCTTCACTTAGAACTATGTCCAGTTTCAATATTTATCCAATAATATCAACACTGGCTGAATAGCTAATGCTAAATCCAGCCAAAAACAAAATATTTGCTCATTTCGCCAGACTTAGTAATATGTTACCACATACTTGGCGTTTCAATAATGCATGATTTTAATAGCACTGACTGGCAATTTAGATGTTAATGTCCAATAGGTATCCAAAGATTTCATGTTTTCTATATTTTAACTGATGTAAGCATTGTCTCAAAATGTACAAACATATAATGCAAGGATGATCTATTTTGCATATAAGATATTTAAAATTTATGTAAAATATGTACTATGAAAAATGTGTATTGATTTCAAAACATTTTGCACTAAAATCATCTTTTAATTCCACTTTGTGTATTTCGAAGGGTGTGTAGATTTTATTTTAGCTGTATTTAATATCCTAAGATGTAGAGACATATACAGAAGTGCAACTGACACGTACAGAACACAATTTGTTACCCTAGGAATAGCCCACGAGTGCATTGAAAGCAAGATACTTCATTCATGTTGATGACAGAGCTTATTGTGTATTTTAAGCATCTTTCTTTGTTTTGAAACAGGTTGTTTGGCATCAAATCAGTCATTCAAACAGACTGTTCCAGTACTTGGAAAATCATAGTAAACCCAGACCTGTCATGGTACCATCATGCCAACCCCATCCTCCTGCTCGTGATGTACTACACGCTGGCCACGCTCATCCGAATCTGGCTCCAAGAACCCCTGGTAAGGACGCAAAGTTCTCGTGCTCTTGACTGCGTAGTAGCCTAGCGTGGCCAGGTGAAGGGACCCACTGTTTTACTTATTCTGCATTCTGGTGGCAGTGTTCCAGTTCTGCAGTGTTCTAGTTCTCAGAAGGGAAACTGGCTCCTCTTGCTTGCATAGCCCTGTGCTGTCAAGCATGGTAGAGTCACTCTTACTGAGCGATGACTGGGCACACAGGCGATGTGTTACCTCACGTGACCTGCTAAATAACTGATGAACAGGCATTATGCCCAGCTGACAGACCAAGAGAATAAAGTTAAACTAATGTGCTCTGAAATAATATCCTTATTGGATAGTACCAAGTGGTTGTCAACAAGACCAGGGTCTTAGAGACCACACATCTCCTATTGCAGGTGACTAGACTTTTCCAAGTTTCTTCTAACCCTCATGGCCTCTGAAGGTGCTGCCATAGTTGTGCTCTTTTGCACATCCAACTGCAAGGTGTGGGAATTATAATGTGCCCCATTGCTTTGGAGTTTAAATGTGTCCCTATGGGAAGGTTAGCAAGGCAAGAGTCATTGTGGGACGGGGCATGTCTTTTGCACTCAGTGGTACCAAGCATGCATCCGCTTTTATGTCTCCTAAATAGCTGGCAGGCGAAACTCGGCTGTAAAGTAGTTTATTGGCACAGGACAAAAGCAAGTTAAAGGTCGTACCATCTTCTTGTTCACCACCTGCAGGCATAGCTCAGATAGATTGGCAGGTCTTGCCAAGCCCAAGTCCCTAAGACCTAGCATGGCCTACTCTATCTCACTCTCAGCCTGGGACCTGGAGCTGTGGCTCTCCTCTGTTCACAGGCTTAAGCCCGCATAGCCATTTAGTCAGTCAGTCACTCAGTTAAAAGTATATTTTAGCAAAAATGTAGTGAAACCCACCTCTGTTGACTGCTAACCCAGGGGCCACCATCACAAGCAAGGCCTGTGTTTATGCAAACTGTGCACTCTCCAAGAGAAACGCAGTCTCAACAAAGTCACTAGACTCTCAGCCAGATGGTGGCCATGTCCATCTGCGGCACAGGTGCCATCTGCAGAAATGAGGCAGAAATCTTGCCACCCCCAGTGTCCCCACCCCATTGTGGGGGCATAACACAAGAAGTATGCTTAGAGTCTGTGGAGTCACCTTTGTTAGCAGGCTTCTCACGGTTGTGTAATGCTGCATAGACCGGAAAGAAATTTCATAACTCTCTTCTAACAACGTTAGTTTTCATTGGATGTGTTCCACAAACATACATGCGAATCTGCATGTTGTGTATACCTAAATTAAAATGTGCATCTAAGGGATTAACAGATACGCAGGAACTTAAAGAAGTTTGGAGAAAAATTTAATTTAATTTTCCCTGAAATTTTCGATGCTTCTTCAATACTGGCACAATTTCTAGACATTGTCTTACACATTCCAGAAATTACTTTTAAGGCATCTGATTAGCAAGAGTTCCCAGTACCTTGAGCCTTGTTTTAGCTCCACATGCACAGCGCCATAGTGAAGGCTCTTTTATGTTGTGGCCCCTTCAGGCCAATGTGCTTACATGGACTGTCTATGGGCAAGGCAGGCAGACAGAGAAAGAGCTTCCTCTTTGTCCTCTCTTGTAAACCACTTGCCTGGTCTAGGCAAACGTCTCATTTGACAAGGCACTTGATAGGCCCTTGCTGAATACCATGAGCAAACTCTAAAAGCTGGCATCTTTTTTTTTTTTTAAAGATTTATTCATTTTATTACAGCCAGATATACACAGAGGAGGAGAGACAGAGAGGAAGATCTTCCGTCCGATGACTCACTCCCCAAGTGAGCCGCAACGGGCCGATGCGCGCCGATCCGAAGCCGGGAACCTGGAACCTCTTCCGGGTCTCCCACGCGGGTGCAGTGTCCCAATGCATTGGGCCGTCCTCAACTGCTTTCCCAGGCCACAAGCAGGGAGCTGGATGGGAAGCAGGGCTGCTGGGATTAGAACCGGCGCCCATATGGGATCCCGGGGCTTTCAAGGCGAGGACTTTAGCCGCTAGGCCACGCCGCCGGGCCCAAAAGCTGGCATCTTTAACAAAGACCTTCTTAATTAAAGATTGCCAGTGACTGGCTCACAGTTAGCTGTATGATTTTTTTGAAAGCTTTTCTCTAAGAGCCATTTGCAGCGCTGCTTCCTTCGGAATGCACGTTGGGGTCTGTGGTTGTTTAATAACATCAGAACATGTTCTCAGTAGGCATCCTGGAACTTTTCATACCAATGTGTATATCAACCACAGGGCAGCATCTTAGCCATTTTAAAAAAGGATGTCTTCATAAAAGCTCACCTGCTGTATACATTCTCTTTGAAAACTAACCCTTAGGGAGCCAGAACTGAACAGCTTCCTACCGGCCTCCCCGCTGCCTGGGGAACCTCTTTGGCAAGCAGAGCTCTTCCTGTTGTTCCGATTCCAGGTGCAGGAGGACAAGGCCAAGGAAGAAGACAGAGCCCTGGCCTGTAGCCCCGTCCAGATCACAGCCGAGAGGAGGCGGAGCCTTTGGTATGCCACCCATTACCCAACTGATGAGAGAAAAGTAAGTTACGGAGAGAGGGTCACCATTTCCCAGCTTATTGGGCCAACTTTGTGTTGGGTGGTTGAATCTGAGCCTTGTCGTCTCCGCAGTCCACGTGGGTCGTTCATCGTGCTAAGAAAGTGTGTTTTAGAGGCTTAGAGAATTCTCTCCACAGAGGGAACTCAAGGCTTCTTAAGAAAACCTCATGGTCCCGTTATGTTTCATTGCTTCCCACACAAACACTTTTTAAAAACCCTAACTTTTGAAGTATAATTCTATATTTCGAGCAAAAAAGATAGCAATTTGGTGACATGGATGAAAGTTTCAATGTTGAAATACATGGCCGCCAACACCAAAAGTCTTCAAAAGATGCATGGAAAGAAAAAGCTTGTTTTGCACTGAAATCTGCATCCATTGTCCCTGAACTTGTTGAAGGGCGTCAGCAGTTTACTCGCTTGTATATTGAAGTTAGCCGCTGAGATAATACCATACCTCATTGGAGAACATTCTATCTATGTAAATGTGAGTGAAGATCTCACACTACTTTAGGCAACTGTGTGTATTGACCAGAAAAATGAATATAAGTAAGTATCATCTAAATTATATAGATCACATCATATAGTTTTATCACCTTTTGATCATTTATTGACCATTTTGAACTCAACTCACTGCAATGTCTAAACAAGCTAGAATGGCTTACGTGCAATGCTTGTTAACTTGGATAGGATCAACATGATGAAATCCCCCAGCATTGAGGACTGAGGGGTAGATCCCCCAGCTGCAGCACTGAGGAGTGGGTTTTCCAGTTTACTTCATGGCATGGCAGAGCACCGAGGCCTGTTCTCAGGGCTGTTGTTCTGTGCCGGAGGAGTGCGAGCCGTGACTCGGCCACGGAGTGAAGTGACCACAGTACTCCGTGGGGCAGGGATGGCGCCCTGAGTCTCTGGAGGTTTTCCCTCTCATAGGACTGGGATTCAGGATAAGCCCAGTATCTCACTTCATGAAACATTTGAGGCCTGTGGCACATTAGAGCTCCTATGTCCCTGTGTCCTCAAGGTCCAAGCCATGTCTATGCTGATGTTGAAGAGTTTTGCCTGGTGGTACAAGGCAGACATCTGGGCCCAAACCAAGACTGAGGCCCCGTTGCACAGCGGGCGATGATTCCTGGGGACCTCCACTGACAATCACACACAGAAAACAAAGCCTCCAAGCAGGTATACCTTAAGAAAATCCTGCGAGAGCTAGAAAGAGCTGCAGTCATGCCACAAGCAGGGTGTAGAACTTAGCTAAAAAATTCCTGTGATGCCGTGGTTGTCATCACGGAACACAGCACATTACTCACATGGTGGTGTTGATGCTGGGGTAAGCAAAACTACAACTTTTGGAGAAAAGAAACATTACCTGAATGAAGTTAGTAGAGACTGAATACTCAGCAGCGATGAAGTCTGTATTAGAGAAATGCCCTCTGCCTTTATATTCAGTTAGCATCCACCAATCATCCAAAACCAGTTCCAGGCCCACAAGTTCATTCACGCTAAATGCCTTATGTGGGGCTATTATTTGTTTTATCTTGATGGACAAGTTATGGTTACTTGGGCCCAGGTGTTTGGCAGATACTATTTGCAAATAAATGCAGTAAGACTATCACTCAGAGACACATAAATGACAGCAACTGATGCCACTAAAAGAATTTGAGCACTTAGGTGAAAATTAGTATGTGAAAAATTTGTGCCCACCATGGCAAATTTGAAAACTTCCCAATGTTTTGAGACCTAGCGATGAGGTCAGGATAGCGTTAACACATATGCTCTTGGAGGATTTTGTAGTGAAGTGGTCCACTATCTGATGCAGCTATAGAACTCGCTGACCCAGATGCTTCCCAATTGGACCGCGTGGCAGAGTGGCCCATGGCAGCAGAGCCGTGCAGGATGCAGCCGACATCACCATCAGTGGGTGTTCAGGACATGGGGGGCGGCAAGTTCTCTGGGGTGCTTTCAGAGCCTCCACTCCAACCAACCTTCACAAACTTCTGCTGGTTAAGACTGTGCAATTGTCTGAATAGGCTGTTGGCATATCCCTTCTGCTTCCAAGTGCAGACCTCAGAGGGGCCGGATCTCCTTCAGACTTCAACCAGAACAGCACGTGGCAGCAGCCTGAATACAGAAACAGACAGACAGTAAAAGATGCGCATCAGTGCGAAAACAGTGATGCTCTTGATTTCGCTAGTTTTAAAAATCTATGTACTTGGAAAGATGATTTAATTAGTAATTGCATCAAGTAGATGCTTTGATTAGTGGTTACATCACTATTTATGTTAACTGAGGCTTATGTTGAATAGCTCTATTTTAATTTCTACCATGGTAGCTATTGGTAACGTTCTTGATATCCACATAAATAAAATATCTTTGGATCCCTCAGAATGTAAATGAATCTTGACTCCAAAATGCCACAAAATCACGTGCAACTGCTGTACTAGTTGTTGTGTAGGGGTACTTGAAACAACTTGACACTAATGCATTTTAAAAATACAGTCATATAATTATTTTATTGCTGACGGTATGAAAATAAAATAATAAAGCATACTGCAATTTTCCTTTATGAAGAAATGCTCATTTCTTGAAAAGCAAGCACTTTCAAAATTCTACAGATGTCTCAGAGGGTTTGGGGAGCATCAATTCGAGAACAGCTCATGCTGTTAACCAAAACATTAGAAAAGCAGGGAAATGTTTACGGTCATGTGGTTTCAAATCACTTTGCTTGCTGTTATAGTTAATAGGTAATGTCAGAACCTGGAAAATGGTAGCCAGCAGCATCCAGTTCTATTATTATTCCTTTCTTCCCCTGCATGGCTGTTTTAACGTACTAGCATGCCGCTGGCTAAAGAGAATTGGTAGGTACACAGTAACACTTTGTAGGTATGTGTGAACATGACGTTGCTTCCAGCTCACTAACTAACATGCTGTCCCACATTGCTTTTGCAGCTTTTATCCATGACCCACGATGACTACAAGCCATCTGATGTTAGTATATCCTTAGAATCTTCGTGTCTGTTGGTGTGATACAAAAGTGACAGAGATGGAATTGGCTCATGGTCGTGCGTTTTATCGATCGCTGATCAATAAACTCTCAAAACTTCTCAGGCATTTTTGTGCAGAAATTATGTTTGGGTTATTGCTGTTAGAGCAAGGACACATTTAATGTGAGACTAAATATTATCGCACAAAATATTTTTAAACTTTAAAAAAAATTCTGAGAGACATTTAAAAAGTGCTTTTTGTTCTGTAGTTGCATGCCTGTGACAGTATTTAAATTAGGAAGTCTCCTATGGCCTGGACTGTGGGTATTCATGTGTTTATTTTAAAAATTATAATGCCAAGAGGCTATGTGGGGAAGCCAGGCAGTGGCATTTAGACCAGTCCAGGATGGCCAGAGGGTGACACTCACCCGAGACCGAAGGGCACTCACTTTAATCTGAAGAGAGCAGCATGGGGCATAGACCAGGTCCTGGGCAGGGCTGGAGACTTCCAGGCTGGAGGGATGGCTAGCAGGTGGGAATAGTGATGATAGCTGATGAAAACACCAAACTCTGTTACCAAATCCTCATCAGTTAACGATGGGCCAATTTGCACTGGGGCCTGGGAGTACATTGCATGGGTCTGAACAAAAGTGTGACAGCATTGGTACAAGTCGGAACATTCCATGGAGGCGAGATTTGGAAAAGGGGTGCACGCCTTACATCTTGCTGAAATACTGGAGTGCTTTGTTACATTGCTCAGTTACCAACGAGCTCTTCCCTGCTGAGCCGTGCCTGGAATGAAGGCAGAAGTCCTTCTCCCCTGACCGGCCTCTTCTTGCACTGCCTTGGCAGGGCCTGCTGGTGACGGTGAATGGCAACCCAGTGGATTACCACACCATCCACCCCAGCCTGCCCGTGGAGAACGGCCCCGCCAAGCCTGACCTGTACTCAACGCCCCAGTACCGCTGGCAGCCCTCGGGTGAATCCTCAGGTAACCCGGTGGCTGTTTCCGTCTCATTCCTACAATGTCTTTCCTTAATGGGTGGCTTACTGGATGTGTTTTTCCTCTTTGAATAACAGTGTTATCCTCCATGGTCAGCACAAGAAAGTTCATTTCCTGATGTTTTGCCCGTAATTTGAGCCAGCACATTGCTGTCTGCATTTTATTCTTGTGTGCAAAAGAAAGGGCATAATTGGGAGAAAACATAAAAGAGGAGAAAAAATTGGTTACAAGTATCTACTTACTTATAGCATTAAACTTACGTGCATGTCATTGAAGTTGCAGATATGGTCAACTAGCTAATTACGTGAATGCTTCAGTTAAGAGTCCTTTGTCATTTAGTTTAAAAAGAATAGGAGAGAGTCGCTGCTTGCGTAAAGGCATTTTTCTCTCTTTTCTCCCAGTTTATTTGGTTGAGGGAAAGTAGATTATGATTAAGAGGATCTGAGAACTCGACCCTCAGACTAGCATTTCATTCATCCAGCAACTGGAAAAAAAAAAAAAAAAGCTTTGGAATGATAACTACTACTGTGAAAGCTACAGGCCAGATTGAGGAATGAACTTTCTAGAATCTCTTGAAGAGTGTGCGCATCTGGCAGCATTAGCCCCTCATTCTTCCAAGGCAGCAGTTGGTAGCACCTCTGTTGTCATTTCCCTGGCCAGGGCAACCATCCGGTCACCAATCACTAAAGACAGGATCAGCTTACTTTGCAGCGGGTCGGGGGAGTACATACAGTGAGCTGATATATAGGTGGCAGCAAAGTAGCAACGGAACTACAGTGGATTTTTGTCTCTATGTGGAATTAAAACGAGAACTGTCAGATGTTATCCAGGCTCAGTGAATACCAGCAGCATTAGTGGAACATGAAGCTAAGCTTACTCTGAGGGCCCTCTTGCGTAATTCTTTAACAGGCTTAAGCCGAAGATCTGTTCTTCATAATTCTTTATCAATACTTCCTGCAGCTGCCCCTAACGGGGACAGCTGAGTTGTCCTGTTACCCAACATTCCCCTTTAAGATCATAGCAAGGTCAGTCCACTACACAGATACACTCATGCACCAACCCTAAATGGCACCTGTAGGCTCCACGGAACGTTAGATTCCACCAGTTCGTTACTCATTTCTGTGTCTTACAAGTGGTGTGTGCTGATTTGCAATTCAGACTTGACCTGAAAAGCCGGAGGCGATGCAGTGCCTTCCATGTGTGGTCTCCAGGGTGTGGGCTCCGAGTCACACAGGGCAGGGCCCAAGAGCTGGCATCTGTGATGGCTACCATGGACAACTGAGTCTCAGCCCAAGGTCTTCTAGCTCACATGTTTTACGTGAGGACAAATACCCAGGATCTGACTGCTGACGAGGGCCACCCAAACACATGCAGATCATCAAATGAACTTTTAGACGTGAAATAAGAGCAGGAAAGTTGATCCTTCTAACATATTAACTCTCTGTCCAGGACATGTCCAAAGCGGTAGGTATCAAGTCCCCTACCCTAAGATAACAAAATTTCTGGACACCAAGTCCCTTATGTAACATGATGTGGTACTTACACACATTCTCCCATTGACTTTATTTTTTTTTATTATTTATTATTTTTACTTCATTAATTACATTGTATTATGTGACACAGTTTCATAGGTACTTGGGTTCTCCCCACCCCTCCCCAAACCCTCCCACCATGGTGGATTCCTCCACCTTGTTGCATAACCACAGCTCAAGTTCAGTTGAGATTCCCCCATTGCAAGCGTATACCAAACATAGAGTCCAGCATCTTATTGTCCAGTCAAGTTCAACGGCTTCTTAGGCATACCCTTTCTGGTCTGAAGACAGAGCCAGCAGAGTATCATCCCAGTCAATTGAAAGCTCCAACATACCATCAGCAAAAATTTACATCATTATGGAATTAATTGACATAGTAATGAGTAACCAATATGTTAAAAGTAAATGCGAGTTCCTAGCCACCTTCTGTGACCACCTCACTTACATTTCAATTTTAGTTTATACACAACCTATAACATTCATAACATCATATCATCTTAAATTAAGGCAAACATGTGGTATTTAACCTTTTGGGATTGGCTCATTTCCCTTAGCATTATGGTTTCCAGTTTGGCCCATTTGGCTACAAAGAACTGCATTTTGTTTTTTTTAATAGCTGAGTAGTATTCCATGGAGTAGATGAACCATAGCTTTCTTATCCAATCCTCTGTTGATGGGCATTTTGGTTGCCTCCATGTTTTTGACTTTAAATCAACACTAGGTTATTTATAACTCCTGGCACAATGTAAAATGTTATGTAAATCATTGTGACACCACTTAATTTATGAAATAATGACAAAGAAGTCTATATATCTTCCATACAAGGCACAGTATTATTCCCCACAATTCCCACTTTCTGCTTCGTTGAATCCAAGCATCTGGAACCCATAGCTACAGAATCAACTATACACAAAAACACCACAACCAGAGAGCTCCCTACACATTACATCAGCGTTCCATCACTGCTGATGAGCCAGAGGTTTTCCTGTAGAAACCCTAGGCTTAGGGAAAGACAGTGGCCCAGGAAAGTTCGCGTCATAGCCTCACTTGGGAGCCTGCCAAGGATGGCATGGGAATTTAAAATGTTATCTCAAAAACTTTTTTTTTTTTTTAAAGGGACAAGGAAGAAGGGTGGGAGGTTGAGATCGAGGAAGAGAGAGGGTGCTCTTAGAAAGGTGTCTACCAGTCACGGCCAATCTGTTAAAAGCTACTGGAAATTTTAAAAAGTAAAATAAAATAAGCAAAAACCAAAAAGAATTGAGTTGTGCCAAAAATTACACATGTGCTATACTGCCTGACACTATAAATTCCAACTGTTTTATAATCGATCGTTAACGTGTCTCCCCATCTAGAAAAGAAAGATGAAGATGAGGATGAGAAAGAAGAGTTTGACGAGGAAAGAAGCTATGAGGAAAAGAGAAGCGTGAAAGTCCACGCCATGGTCTCCGTATTCCAGTTCATCATGAAGCAGAGCTACATCTGTGCCCTCATTGCGATGATGGTAGGTGTCATGGGCACCGCAGGTGCTGCACATGGGCACGCACTGCCCTGCCGGTCCAGGCGGCGCCCACTGCCCTGCTGGCCCCCACTGCCCTGCCGGCCCTGGTGGCACACACTGCCCTGCCTGCCCAGGCGGCACGCACTGCCCTGCCGGCCCAGGCGGCGCCCACTGCCCTGCCTGTCCAGGCGGTACGCACTGCCCTGCCGGCCCAGGCGGCGCCCACTGCCCTGCCTGTCCAGGCTTCACCATCTTTGCACCACAGCACAAGGATTTCAGATTCGCTGCTATGCCTGAGCATAGGGTGGCCAGTTGTGTTAATTTTTCGCGGGATTTTACAGTGCAGTTTGAACATTCCTGTCCTCTTCAAATGCAAATCTTAATGCATCTCTCCCGCATGATCTGACCAGGGCAGATTGGCCAATGACATATTAGATTATTTTTCTAAAAGTGGTTGAAGGTATTATAGGGTAACACAGCCAACTTTTCTTTTCTTTATTTTTTTTGGGGGGGGGAGGCTTTATTTATTTATTTATTTGTTATTTTATTTTTTGATGATTTTTGCATAGTTGATTATGGGGATAAAGACTACAGGAAGGTAGGTGAAACCATTATTTCCACATTCTCTTTTTTTCCTTTGCTATATCTGGGGCTTGGGGAGAGACAAGGGGAGAAGCCACACCCAGCCTCCCAAAAAGTCTCTGTACCCTGGGATGGAGGACAGCCACCCGACACCATCCTAATGTCCCCAATGTGGGGCATGCTGTGAGGGTCCTGCTCAAGAGGGTTTGATAGCTCAACAGTTCTGAATTACTGCCAATTTCGCCACTCCAAGCATGATGAAATTTCTCCAGAATCCACTGGTTGACATAGTCCACATTAGACTCTCCGTTTGCCCGGGTGTTCACTGCCAACACTTGGTTGGGGTAGTTGATCAATTTGGCCTGTCCCTTGTCCTCACACAGCCAGCTTGTCTTTCTTTCGGGAAGTGCCAACTACATCCACATCTTTTTTTTAAAGATTTATTTATTTTATTACAAAGTCAGATAGAGTCAGGAGAGACAGAGAGACAGAGAGGAAGATCTTCCGTCCGATGACTCACTCCCCAAGTGAGCCGCAACTGCCGGTGCGCACCGATCCAAAGCCGGGAACCAGGAACTTCTTCCGGGTCTCCCACGCGGGTACAGGGTCCCAAAGCTTTGGGCCGTCCTCGACTGCTTTCCCAGGCCACAAGCAGGGAGCTGGATGGGAAGTGGAGCTGCCGGGATTAGAACCGGCGCCCATATGGGATCCAGGGACGTTCAAGGCGAGGACTTTAGCCACTAGGCCACTGTGCCGGGCCTTTTTTTTTTTTTTTTTTTTTTTTTATATATCTATTTGAAAGGGAAATGGAGAGGGAAGCAGAGAAAGATTTTCCATTCGGGGATTTATTCCCCCTGATGGCTGCAATTGTTGGACCTAGGCCAGGCTGCTGGATCCGGTCTGATCCAGGAGCTTAATCATAGTCTCCCGAGTGAGTGGCAGGGACTCAGACATCTGGGTCAGCATCTGTTGCTTCTCCGATGCGTTATCAAGAAGCTGGGTTAGAAGTGGAGCAGCAGAACTTGAACCAGTGCTCCACATGGAATGCGGGTGTTGTGTGGCCCTCTGAGCTCCGAGGCTGGCCCTAGAATCCTCGTTCCATCTTCGCTGTAGCAGCAGATCCAGTGTGAAGCAACTGGGGTTCCCAAGAGCCCCCAAGCATGAGTTCTCAATGTACACAAACTCAACTCCCACTCCACCTGCATAGACAAAAGACACAGGAAATGCTAAATACCCTTATCTAACAATCAAGGTTTTTCGGGGAATCTGATTTAATTTTAAGACTCCCAAGAGTCTGAGATACAAGTTCTTCAGACTCTGAGTTCAAAGGTGAGATCCCTTGGACACCGTTCATAACAAAAAGATGAAAACTCTCCAGGTATAGAGAAAACAGCACCCAGACGGTTTCCTCTGGTACTCATCCCAGTTGCTTCCCTGAGGAACTTGTGTATAACTAAACCACAGGTTCTTCTAAGAACACTGCCGCAGATGGGCAAGGAAAGAGTCAGCTCTTGGGAATTTTCATTTTGAGCTTCATTTGGGGATTGCCAACTCTATGATTGTTTTAAGTTTTCATTTATTGACTTATTTTATTTGAAAGTCAGAGAGCCAGGGAAAGACAGTGAGGTGTATCACCCACCGGTTCCTTTTCAAATGTCAACAACAGTGTGGCCAAAGCCAGGAGTTAGGAACTCCATCGGGGTCTCAATGTGGGCAGGAGGACTCAGGAACTTGAGTCATCCTCTGCTGTGTGTTAGCAGGAAGCTGAATCGGAAGTAGAGCAGCGAGATTTGAACCAGCAGAAGGCAGGTTTTCCAAATGGTGACTTAGCTGGTTTACTCACCCCACTAACTGTTCTCCACATCAAATCATTTCTCTGCTCTAGTCTTACTTCTTAAAACTTCCCTTAGGTCGACCTCTACTGTAAATTACTGCTCTGTTACATATTGAGTGTATTATTAAGACAATTCACAATCCTCATCCTGAGTTTAAAAAGTATACAAGTATACACCTTTTTTTCTTCTACCTGCAAGTTGTTTGGATTTGTTCCTTAATAAAATCGTAAGTTTCTTTTGACTACACACTTTGTTACTTAATAACAATGCAGTCATCCCTGAAAGCTGTGCCCTTGCGTGGCCTCAGTAGTGATGTTTGACAAGCGCCAGCCAGTGATGGGGGCCCTCACCGGCCCTCACCGACAGCTGCCTTCTTGTTAACATAGACTAAAGCGGAAGTCTTTGGAGGGCCCGAGTCTGTTAAAAATGATTTGTTCAGATATAAAACGGCATGCAGATCAGTATCTCGGGCCACTTCAAAGCTACACAGGAAACAGGAGTGGAGATTTAGCTCTTAGTTGCGGCAAGCAGAAGGCCAGATGGAACGATGTATTTAAAAGGAAGGAGGATTTTTAACTAATTCTCATGGCTTGCTTTTCTCTCTCCTTATGTTTCCAAACCAGAACACTGTAGGGGAAAGCAATCTGCTGGAATTATGTGTGAAATTTGTTTTCCAGGACTATGTGAAAAAGTGGTATCTTCATTTCATATTGCATTTAATCCATCATCAAATGCAGATACCTTAAGCATGTTATTTAATGCAAAGACATTCAATGTTGCCTTAACTTGGATAATTGCTATTTGCAAGAAATAGTATTTTTGAAAAAAAGTGATGATAGTTGTGACTTCATTTTAATAAAAGCTATTTTAATTTCGAGTTTATACTTGGCATGCATTTTTAAAAACATTGTGGTTGTAATTCTTAAAAAGATTTATTTCTTTGACTAGCAGAGAAACAGAGAGAGAATTACACACACATTCACAAATATACAGAGAGAGAGAGAGGGAGGAGAGAGACATTTTCCATTTGTTGTTTTCCTCCCCAGTGGCCTCAGTAGCTGGAGCTGGCCCAAGACAAAGCCAGGAGCCTGACATTCCAACCAGGTCTCATTTAGGTTGCAGAAGCCCAAGGACTTAGATCATCTTCTGAGAGCTGCTTTCCCAGGCTCATCTGCAGGGAGCTGGATGGGAAGCGGAGTAGCCTGGACTTGAATGATCTCTCTGATCTGGAGAGGCTGCTGGCAGAGGCCGTGGTGCCACACCGCTGGCCCCATTGAACATTTGAAATAACCCTAGTGACTCTTCAGGGTAAATCTGCGGTTGCTGAGAGGAAACCTTTGTCCTTTGCTGATTCTTTAGTTCTCTTGTACCTGACTGCTTTCCAGACACAGAACAGGCTTGCAGATGAACTGCTGATAGTTCATGATATTCAGAAATGCAGTGGGTTTCAGTGAGTCCCAGACAGATCTAGACAATTTTTACCAGAACAAGCAAGCAAACAAAAACCAAAAAACAAAACAAAACAAAACAAAAAAAACCCAAAGTGGAAAGTGGTAGCAGGGATCATGGTAAGAGCTAACAGGTTTCCTGAAGTTAATAGTATTTGGTAGCCTGATGTATAGATTGCTCTGCTCGCTGCCATCTGAAAGTTTAACAGGCACAGAGGAGCATGGGGTCTGACCCATGTCAGTTCTAACCCTTACAGGACAGAAGCTGGACTGTCTCATATTAACTGGGCGTAACCTGGGGTTTGTAGAAGCCCAACATACAATTGCCTCATGTTAATTTTCTGATTTCTGTGGTTTATTATCTTCTTGAATTATCATTTTCTACTAAGAGTGTTCTCACACCTGTGAGGATACGTCAGAAAGGTTGTGGAAAAATGGAGCTTAAAAAGTTTAACTTTAGGGCTGGCATTGTGGCATAGTGGGTAAAGCCGTCACGTGCAGCAGCTGCATGACACCAGCATCCTATGTGGATGCGGGTTCCAGCTCAACTTCTCCATTTCTAATGCAGCTCCCTGGTAATGTGTATGGGAAAGCAACCGAGGCTGCCACAGTACTGGGCTCCCTGCACTCACATGGGAGACCGGGAAGGAGCTCCACCCATTGTGGCCATTTGTAGAATGAATCAGTGGATGCAAGTGAACTTTCTGTCTCTTTCTCTCTCTTCCTCTCTCTGCCCTGCCCCCGTCTCTCTTCTCTCTGTAACTCTGTCTTTCAAATTAATTAATTAATTAATCAATCATCAAAAGAAAACCTGTAAGCTTAAGGTAGGTGCTCTAGTGTAGCCGGTCAACCGCCTCTAGGAACACCATTTAGGGAGAAAACCAGCTGGTAGAAGGTCGGTCTGTTTGTTCGTGTGTCACTCTTTCAAATATATTTTTCAGTGTTTGTAAGCATTTCAGAATAGCTGCTGGCTCCCAGCTATGTTAGGAGAGAGTAGATAACAATGAAGAGCAGTGAAGGGTAGATAATAGAAACTATCATTGGAGCAGTGAGGACGCACTGCAGTACGCATCTCTACTCCTGAATCAAAGATGGACTCCCCAGGAAACTCTTACGTGATCTTGACATTGGGATGCTGGACTTTCTGTCTATACCTACAATGTCAGGACACACTTACATGGCAGAATGATGGACTTGGGACTGTTTTTTGAAGGACCAAGATAATAATACAGGGACGCTCAAGGGGGGCAGGGTGGGATTTGGGGAGGAGGGGAAATCCCTGAGCTTACTGAACTGTATCATAAAATAAATGTATTAAGAGAACATGATTGTGCTGTTTTACATGAAGTCAGCTTGTCTCTGCAGAGTGGGGCACGGCATTGACTGTGGTCATTTTTTCTTCCCGTGAGGCTTGGAGCATCACTTACCACAGCTGGCTGACTTTCGTGCTGTTGATCTGGTCGTGTACTCTGTGGATGATTCGCAACAGGAGAAAATACGCCATGATCAGCTCTCCCTTCATGGTGGTGTATGGAAATCTACTCCTGGTGTTGCAATACATATGGAGTTTCGAACTTCCAGAAATTAAAAAGGTCCCAGGGTTTTTGGAAAAGAAAGAGCCAGGAGAACTTGCTTCGAAGGTAAATGAATCGGAAGTGGGCGAGCCTACGGAACTGTGTCATGAAAAACAAAAATTAACAAATGCATAAATAAATAGGAAACAAGACAGTGTAAGGGTAAAAATCACAATAATAATTGTATCAAGCAAAATCTTGTTAAAATCATCTCCAAATAATCACTACCTCAAAAAGAAATATTTGAAACAATTTTTATTGCTTGGCAGTCTCTACAACCGAAACATGAACATTTATTCTGTCGTGCTTTTTTTCTACTTAGAAAGTTAATGCTTTCCAATCAAAGAAAGATTACAGTATAAATTCTAGTATATGAATAATAAATGTGGAAATCAGAAAATACATTGTAAAAATACAAAGGCGTTGCAGAACTTGCTTTGATAATCAGTTTGTAAAAAATGCTCAGTTATTGTTACAGATAATCACTGATGTTAATGACTTTTCCTCCAATTTTGTGCTAAAAAAAAAACATTGCCAGCAGCAAAAATTAGGTATGATGCTTATTTTTTTTCTCCTGACTAAACGGTATGTCTTCATTGGTAGTTAGAATATAAATGATCTTTCCATTACTCATTTATTTTCATAGGTCATGTGACTAGTTCTTACCTGAGAATCTTAGGCATCCTGACTTACCTGCTGTGTTAGCAAAGCACCAGATTTTAAACACACATCCCCTGGCTATGGATGCCCCTAAGACAGCAAAAATAAACCTTCGTGCGCCGGATGAGCCTTGAAATGTTCTGCTTTAAACAAAGCAGAAAGTTAACATCCCTCAAATGCTGTTCATTTACCTCACACACAATTTGTCTTTCCTGGGAGAAGTCATCTTTAGCAGTTTATCACCATCACATATCCAGGCAATCAGGAATCGAATGGGGTGATGAGCGCATATCTGTGCAAGAGGCTTAATGAAGAAGGGTTAAGCACCAGCAGGTGGATACCAAGGGCGATCAGAGAGGCGGTGGTAATTCCTGCCTTCATAGCCAGGAACACTGGATTCATTCTTTCATCCGTCCCTCCTACTCTCTCTCTCTAGCCATGCTCCTGACCGCAAGGCCCTCACCGCGCTCCAGAGACACCTTCCTGTGACATCACGTTCATTCTCTTCCTCTTTCCCTTAAACACAGACACACATCACAGTAACACACAGCAGTTCGTCTTTTCTGTTAAAGAGATCCGGGCTCTTAAAGCCATTCCAAACCTCTTCCTTTGGACTGCTCCAATCCAGTTCAAGCTAACTGGAGGTGCCAGTGAGATTTCTAAAAATGTGTGTGCCATGACCTCCTGACTAATCTAAAATTAATACTCATCTAAAATTAATCTAGATTAAAATTAATCTAAAATTAATACTTGATTGGGAGGGAAACGTTATTTGGGAAACTGTTGCTCATGTCTCAAAAAGAATTTCTGGAAACCTGCAATCTGCACTTGTACTTTAAGGCACCCAGGAACCAGACAAGGGGGAAAAAAAACAGGGCAATATTTTGCCACAGGCTATAGATTCATAGACTCTTCAACCCAAGGATGTTTGTTAAAACGTGTAATTAAGCACAGAGCAATCTTGATGCATTGCAGAGTGCTGGATGAGTCCCCGTGGCAGAGCAGTCGGCCTGGGGTCCTCCCAGGTCTGCATGTCCTCGGGCGCCCAGGCCTGACCGAGTGGCCATGTTGTTGAGTCCTCTCATTCCTGGCTGCGTCCAGCTGCGTCCAGTGGTGCCTTCCAAAGGTGCCTTGTCAGTCACCAACTCTAGGCAAGAAGCCGTCAGCCCCAGTTCCTCCTAAATCCTAGGAATGTGCGGAAGAGATCAAAATTTCTTTCCCAATTTACAATCAGTTCTCAACGACTTTCAGACTGTTAACAGCAATTTTTCCAAAGGACCAGCACGAAACATATTTATGAGAAATGCTTGGCATTGAGTTATAATGAAAACAAATGATAAATGGGCGTTTGTGGATAGTGAAATGGGCAGTCACTCCAAGTGAAAATGAACTTCTTCATTTGCCTATTTATTTTTTTCACTTCTTTGGCAAGTACTGCATATAAGCCTGCTGGGAACCACCGTGAGCCACTATGTCACATCCTCTAGGATGGCAAAAAATCCAAAAAGAGAAAAGCAGACAGCCCTGAGGGAATGTCAGCTGCTGCTTGGGGGAATGCACAGTAGGGCAGCACTTTGGGGAAAAAACAAAACAAAAACAAAAACAAAAAAACTTTACTCTTTAAATGCTGCCAATTTCTCCAAATACTGAATACAGAATTATCCTAAGATTGTCCATTCCAGTCCTAAGTTTTATGTCCAAGAAAATTGAAAACATATATTCACACAAAGGTTTGTCTACGAAGTGCCTATCACATGCAGTCAGCTAACGACTGGCTTTAAAAATCTATTATATTTCCATTCAGTGGAGTGCTGCTTGATAATAAGTTAAGTGCTTTAAGTGTTAAAATATAGGTGAACCTTACAAATATTATACGATCAAGAAGAATAAAAGAGGAGCAGAACTTTTACATACTTCCTATGTGAACTAATAAAACCGCTTACAAAAGAACACATCTGATTTCATTTATGTGAAATGAAGTCGATCCCTAGGGATAAAAAGTGAACTAATGGTGGATAAGGACTGGGCAGCTTTTTGTGGTGATGAAAATATTTTTAAATTCATTGCAGTGAATTTGCACAAATCTGTGAATAGTTAGGTATATAGTTAATAAATATGTAACAAAGAAATCATATAAATATGTATTTGGAAATATATAAATACATAATAAGAACATTAAAAAAGAGAATTTTATTTCTGTATTTGAATTTTTAATAAATATGTATTATTTATAATAAAATTTTTTTAAAAAGGGGAATTCAACACTTTAAATTGTGAACTGTATGCTGTGTGAATTATGTATCAGAAATACATAAACCTGGTATCAAAAAAACTACCAGGTGCCACATCCCCAAAAAATGGAATCCTCTGACATCAAAAGGGTTTTTTTTTTCTTCTTCTAGTCCTGAAGAAAATGTTAGTCTAAAGTCTGAGTACTTCGAGTATTCCTCATTCACTTTGATAGAGTAGTGGAGTTGTATTTTCTGGAGTAGTGGAGTTGTATTTTCTGGAGGACAGTTCCTTTTTCCCGGCTCAGAAGCCCTCAGAGTAAGGAGCACAGAATCAAAGAAGCATCCCACAAGAAGGCCATCTTCCTTTTATGACTGTAATGATGTCACTGTCAGGGGCAAGTTGGTCACGGATGAGCACACTGGGGGAGTCGGGTTGTTAAAGCTGACTGCCAGCCAGCGTCATCTCTGGGACCTGGTCAGGGCTGGCTGACCCCTGGCGCCCTCCAACAAAGGTTCTGCAGGAGATGAAACTTCCATTTGAAGCCAGGTAGCTCCCTGATTCCAGCTCAGATTAAAAAAAAAAAAAAAAATGAGGTTTCTTGTGCCCACACCAGAACCCGAAAAAAAGAAGCTGCATTGGATGAGATGTGTTAACGCGGCTTCATTCCTGTTCTGCCGGTTCTCTGCTTTCAGATTCTCTTCACCATCACCTTCTGGCTTCTGTTAAGACAGCACCTCACAGAGCAGAAGGCCCTTCGAGAGAAGGAAGCCCTTTTATCTGAAGTCAAAATTGGAAGTGAGGACAGTGAAGACAAAGGTAAATGCCTGTAAATCCCGTGTCGTTGGCGATTTGGGGCTCAGTGCCGTGGCAGAGAAAGAGCACCGGGGGACTTTGGGGGACCCCTGGGCTGCACATGAACCAGCAGCGAGGAGTGACAACATCCTGGAGTGGAACTTGCAGGGTCCCCGTGGGAGTTCACAGGGACTTTGAGAAACACGTCATTTGATTCTTACACAAGGAAAGACTAAGTCGTACGGAGCAGAAACGTGCGCTCCAACGTCGCTCCTTCAGGGAGAATTCAAATCAGGAAATGAACTCAATTCTTTTGCAAAATCAAATGGTCTTCTGAAAAAGAACGCAGTATCAAGTAAAGAATTTTAAAAGGAGGGTGTTTTCGTACAAAAGCTTCAAAAAGTTCATGGAGCATGGAATCAGAAGATAAGTTTATTTTAGTGCTGCAATTTGGGAAATAAGTGCATAATTTTTACACGATATACTTTACATATGCATATTTTCATCAACTTTTTAAATGCATTCTCACAGTTTCTTTTTTGTCATTTTAGACTCGCTACATAGGTAAAATGAGAATAATTTTCTTGTTAACTACATGGATCACCTGCCAGTATAAGCTTAGTGATGGTAGAATCCAGTATGAGACTGTTGGTGAGGTTTGGTAACATTGTTTCTGAAAAAGAGGCTGTATTTGTTTACAGAAGCTCCGCTGAGAGCCATGAACTTAATCAAGAGGCAAGCACAGCATTGTTTCAAAAAAAACAAAAAACTTGAAAAAGAGGCAAGGTTTATTTCATTCACGTTTAAGAAGTCCAAGGCTGAGAGCCACATTGATCAGTCTGTGAGGGAGTGAAGGATGGATTGTGGCGGGCGGCCAGAGGACTTCCACCTGCTGAGCCAGGGCGAACACAGTGGCTGGACTCAGCTCAGGCCTTTATAACCAATGTTGACAAGAGAACCACCATCTGAGGGCACACCCTGGGGACCTGAGGACCTCTCTCCCTGCTCACCTTATGCAAACAGCATCATAGAATTCGGTTTTTGTCTTGGTACTATTACGACTTTGGGTTTCAACATCCACATTTGTTTAGGGGCCACAGCATAATCAGGCGATAGCTGCAGTGTTTGTGAAGTGATAGACCACGCGCCCAGTCACCCATAATCTACCAGACTTTGCCTTAACTTTTGCTGCATTAGCAACAGTTCATACATTCTTACCACATTGTCTCATGTTTGGGTGAATATTTACGAGAGACTGTTTTGTTTCTTCCTCCTGCCCCTTAATAGCGTAATCAAATTCGGACACACTACCACCCAGTACATGACATTGACCAAGTCACACCTTCATCCGCCAGATGGTCTGGCTCCTGCTAATCGTCCCTAACAGCATCATGTGATCAAGCAAGCTTTTTCACTGCATGTGTCGTCCCTTGTCAGTGTTACTGAAGGTGCCAACAAGTATTACTATTAGTCTATTATCGTTCATTAAAAAAACCACAAATGTAAGACGAAATTAGAGTAAGCCAAATAAACTTAAATACCAAGGCAACCATAATTAATTAATGAGACAACTCCATAGGGGGAGCAGCATTTTAAGCTACTGCTTGAAACAATGGGATCTCAGCAGTGCCCATTGGCGTCCTGCATGCTTGACCCACCAGCAAGCTCCCTGACAAGGAGGCTATGCAGCATTGGAAGATGACCCAAGTTCTCGGGCCAGGGACCCCAGCTAGCGTGAGTAGGCTCCTGTGTCAGCCTGGTTGACCTGGCTGTTGCGGTATCTCTATCTTCCTCTCTGTCGTGCAGCCTTTTAAACAAATAAGTCAATCTTTCAAAAGTTTTGAAGATGAGTAAGCGTGAGAAAACCAACATACAGAGAATGTGTGTGAGTTTGTGTGTCTGTGTGTGTAGTTTCTAACTTAACCACTGAGTTGCTTTGCAAGAACACAAGCCTGATATAAAGCTTAAACCTTGCCTATATAAATTTGGATTTCTGGATTCAAAGTTGAGGAAGATTGGTTCATTTGAGTTCAGAAATTCACTTCATTCTCACTCCCTACCACTCTGTGAATCCACTGGTTGTTTGAAAATATTATTGAAATTTTAAGTAACCTTGGTAACACGGAGACAGGCCTCATATATTAGCATATGTTAAAGCAGGATGAAATAGGTTTTTAACTCCAATGCATATAATTACTTTGCATATGGTTAAACTGTAATTACTCTTTCCACTGAATTATACTTGACCCGACCATGCACTCTTGGTCTTAAAAACTTACTCTCCTAGCATTCAGTGAAGTATTGTTTGCATTGCCAAGGGTCATGAAACAATTCAAATTTGAAAGTGACAGAGTCATTTTTTGTTGTTGTTGATGGTACTTGCTTCTTTTTCTAGATTCAGCCTTATAAAGCTATCCTTATATCAGAAGGAATGATGTTGCAAAGTGATTAGCATAAATATATTTTCAAATTAATTTTCACTTAATTTGTATTTCAAAAAGGTTGTGAAAATTGACGTTAGTGATGAATATGTCCTGGCTTATTAGAACAGGATGAAATCATTCAAATGAAATAATAACCCACCAAGTGCCTGTTGCCCCGCATGCATGCTCGAAGTGTGGTTGTAGTCAGGTAACACACTGCTTTCTGTTTGAAGATGAGGAACTTCACGACCTTCCTGTGGAAGGGGAGCCCCAAGCCAAGGAGGAAGATGAGGAAGCAAAGGAGGAGAAACCCGAGAGAAGAAAGGAGGTGGAGGAGGAGGAGGTGGAGGAGGACGACGAGCAGGACATCATGAAGGTGCTGGGCAACCTGGTGGTGGCCATGTTCATCAAGTACTGGATCTACGTGTGCGGGGGCATGTTCTTCTTCGTCAGCTTCGAGGGAAAGATTGTAATGTACAAGATCATCTACATGGTGCTCTTCCTCTTCTGCGTGGCCTTGTACCAGGTGGGTGATGGTGTCTCACATCTCTTCCGGGGGCACCTGGGACTCCCCCTTGCAGAGAGGATCATCAGATCCCTGAGCTCACGAGAGCAAGTGATGGAGGAAATCCAGATACACTCTGTCCTCAGAATACCAAAATGGGACATGACTCTTCAGTGTGCTCATTTTCAAATTCTAGTTCTTAAAAATTCAGAACAACAAAAACAAAACACATGCAATTTTTGTAAGTACTTGATTTAAGAATAGCAAAGTCTGGATAACTAAGAGTTCTGGCTGAGTGCCCTCGTGTTCCAGGCCCATCGGCGTGTGCTTATGTGTATGTGGTTGTGAGTTTGTGTTCCCATGTATGTAGAATGTGTCAGTTGCCGTAAGGTGTCATGAATTCAAACTTGTGCAAGATCATACTGTGATGAGTCATCGTCTCACAAAGTCACGTGTAAGTTATTAACAAACAATATAACTGGGCCCGGCGGCGTGGCCTAGCGGCTAAAGTCCTCGCCTTGAAAGCCCCGGGATCCCATATGGGCGCCGGTTCTAATCCCGGCAGCTCCACTTCCCATCCAGCTCCCTGCTTGTGGCCTGGGAAAGCAGTTGAGGACGGCCCAAAGCTTTGGGACACTGCACCCGCGTGGGAGACCCGGAAGAGGTTCCTGGTTCCCGGCTTCGGATCGGCGCGTACCGGCCCGTTGCAGCTCACTTGGGGAGTGAAACATCGGATGGAGGATCTTCCTCTCTGTCTCTCCTCCTCTCTGTATATCTGGCTTTCCAATAATAATAAAATCTTAAAAAACAAACAAACAAAAAAAAAAACAAACAATATAACTGTAATAAACAAGAGAACGTTATGCATGGCCAAAATAACAACCCATGGCAACCAATGAATTTCTGAATAATTTTTAAAATTTAAGGCAGGTATTTCTTGGTGAGTATCTACAAGTTTATGATAAGCAGAGATCTTAAACTCTTAAACTCTGTGAGTTTCATATTTGTATTCCTATGCTATCTCTGAATTTCAAAACAGAGGATGCAGTGTTCTCTTGACCACAAATTCCACGAGGATGACAGATAACCAACATATAATTTCTTAGACTTCAAATCATTTATGAAGAAGTGGAATTTGAAGCTGAGTTTATTTCTGCACAAAAAATCTTGAAATGCATGGATTATTTTTTCAAAATAGGCGTTTTCATGAACTTTTTGCAGACCTTGTAAATATTTTCTGTAATTAATGTTATGTAATATTGTCTATAATTTCTGTTCTCAAAACAACTTTGCAGTATTTTAGAGGCGAGTGTGGAAGCTCTGTGTAGTTCGACAACTTACCCAGAGGTCGAATGAATGGGATCAAACTTGTATCCACCCAACTTCAAATGGGAAAGGTTAAATAGACTTTACTTTCAAATTGGTCTACAGATAATCCTTTGTCTAGAAGAACTTTTGTGAACGGACCCTCAGCAGTTTTGCTTTCTCATGGATTGTTCCACCTCTTGTTTGCAGGTGCACTATGAGTGGTGGAGGAAAATTCTGAAGTATTTTTGGATGTCGGTGGTTATTTACACCATGCTGGTGCTTATCTTTATATATACATATCAGTTTGAAAACTTCCCAGGCCTGTGGCAAAATATGACTGGATTGAAAAAAGAAAAGTAAGCCAGTTGGGTGGTAAATGGGTCAACAAAATGACATGAGCTGGAGTCGAAGGCAATGCGGCTCCAAACATCACCAGACTGTCATAAATCAGGGTGCCAGCAAATGCTTTAAGCTTCCAGAACACAGAGTTTATCATAGTCTGATCTTTAAGTCCCGCTGACCTACCCCTGAGCCTGGAACACAGTAGGTACTCTATGAATAGTGGTCAAAGCTTAATGGTCAGCCCTGTTTCCATGCAAGGACATTTCTAACATCAGGCCCATGTGCAATTCACCTACTGAGTGACCATGCTTCCTGCACTACAAATAGGAGCTCAGTTCTTCAGCTCACAGGTGGATGGGCCGAATCCAACAAGGAGGCTTCAAAAAGCTCACGGAAGCAATGAAATGAAACCCTACTTTATTTATTGCAAACGTTTTGAAATCCATGCATAGCTTTTTCATCATACACGTTTCTCATGAACCTGTTGAAGCCCCTCCTACGTGGCTTTCAGTTTTGCACACCAATGTGCACGTATCCTTTCATTGCATTTCCCACACACTTTTAAAAGTGCCCATGGATAAGGTAATAAGCATTCTTCCTTCCTGTTGCTGAGCGTTTTGAATCTAAGGACTCGTGAGAGCCACAGAGAACATTTCTGTCGACGCCAACAGGGTTGTCAGGATAAGAAGGTGTTTCCTGGGCCGGTGACACCTGGTGCCAGCTCCTGTACTAATGTGTGAAATTAGTGAAAAACAATCTCATCCGAATGAGTCCTGAGCTGAACATACTATAATGGCCAGGAGAAAAGTTAAAAAAGAAAGAATGACCCACAGCTCAATAAACACCTCTGTAGGGATGTTTTCAATATGTGATATGGAACACTTTCCTGACCAGGAAAAGGAGCAGTCTCAGCCCTGTGGAGCTTATATTGTAGCACAGGACACAAGAAAAACCCACTTGGTGTAAACAACTTCTGAAGTAAGCCGTGAACAGAGTGGAGAGTGAGTAGTGGGGGATCTACTGGTGAGTGAGGAG
Source organism: Ochotona princeps (assembly GCF_030435755.1). Lineage (NCBI taxonomy): Eukaryota > Metazoa > Chordata > Mammalia > Lagomorpha > Ochotonidae > Ochotona > Ochotona princeps. The sequence goes on from NC_080849.1 coordinate 50,377,926, forward strand.
TACAGGTGGTCTTCATGGAGACAGCAGGCGAGCAGGGTGGCACCAGAAGCCAAGACTTTCACAAAGGAGTTGGGTGGGGTTGAAGTCAGTGAAGACAGAGGCCATCATAGACATGGGCTGATTGGATGCGGTGAGGGAGTGGGGTGCCATTTGCTGTGTAGGTGTTATGAACGGACAGGCTCTTGCATTCGCTTTGTTGTCTGCTGCAGGCTGGAGGACCTTGGCTTGAAGCAGTTCACGGTGGCCGAGCTGTTCACGCGCATCTTCATCCCAACCTCCTTCCTCCTGGTGTGCATCCTACACCTTCACTATTTCCACGACCGCTTCCTTGAACTCACAGACCTCAAGGCCATCCCCAGCAAGGAAGACAACACCATCTACAGGTGAGCAACCAGGAGACACCTTGCTGAGATAGTCAGCTTTGCCACCACCACAGGAGCTCAGCCTGGAGCTTTCTCTGAGTAAAAAGTTCAGGACAAAGTTGTGAGTTAAAAAAAAAAAAAAAAAGGACAGGGAAAAAGAGAAGACAATGGGGGATATTTGAATATTTCTGGGACAATTGGTAGAAACGTTATGACGCATCTATGTTTTTCTTCTTGCTGCAGAACAAATTAAAAAAAAATCTGAGGAGATGCTAGTGATAAACAAATTTACCATCAGGAAAATCACCCTAATGTTAAAAGTTGGCCAAGGGCACTGAGCACTGTGGCACTGCAGACTAAGCTGCTGCCTGCAAGGCCGGGATCTCCTATCAGCATGCCGGGTTAGTTACCGCTGCTGAGCTTGCCACTGAACTGCGGTGAAAATGCCTGAGAAGGCAGCAGAGGATGGACCAAGTATTCAAATCCTTGTTTTCCACATGGGAGACCCAGATGGATTATTTTTTTTTTTTTTTTGGCTCTTGACTTAGATTGTAGCTATTTAAGAAATGAACTTGTGTGTGTGTCTCTCTCCCTCTCTCACTCTGTGACACTCTGCCTTTCAGTTATTTGAAATAATGTGAAATAACTTATGAATATTTGGAGGAGAGTGGCAAAGAGAGAGAGAGAAGGAGGGATCTTCCCAAATACATGCGACAGCTAGGTCTGGGCGAAACCAAGACCGGGAGCGAGAAGCTTCATCCGGGTCTCCCACGTGGGTAGCAAGGGCCTGACGCAGCGGGCCGTCTTCTGCGGCATTGGCAGGTGCATCACTAGGGAGCTGGAATGGAAGTGGAGTTGCCAGGACTTGTTCTGGCACCTGTATCAGATGCCAGCCTCACTGGCAGTGGCTTACCTGGCCGCACCACAATGGCACCCCAAGAAATAAGCTGGGTGTTTTTATTATATAAAATAAATTGACCAAGATAATGGCTGTATTTTTTTTTTAAAAAAAGCAGAAGTTAGCAATCATTAGAAAAGATTATTTGATGCTCCTTTTGGCCTTGCTTATAGTATCTATGAGAAAACTTATATTTGATTCTCGGCTGTGACCAGGTAAAAATTAGACTGCAAATATTCAACATTTTTTCAAAAGCCGTATTTAATGAAGTCATTTCTTTCAATAAGCAAAGCAGATAGCTCTGTCAAAGAGATTAATTATTGATCATTGTAGATAATATCTTTTTTAATAGTGCTGTTGTCCAAATGCCTTTTATACCGTTCTGTGTTTGCCTCCTCCTAATGCTCCCTGAGTTCATAGGAGCTTTTCTTACCAGTAACCCTTATCCAGGAGAACAAAGCTTGCCCTGTTCACGGTTTTTCAAGAGAGGGCCTGACTCATCCCAGGGTCATAGACTTTGCACCTAGCATATATGAAAAATGAGTTTCTTCTGGAATCCCTTAGAAGAATGTGTAGTGATGTTGAGCTACACAGGTTGTAGGGGGAACCTGCCCCTTGTCCAGAGGCACACCGCCTCCCTTCCTGCTGCACTCCCCATGGCCTGAGAACGAAGTAGATTTGGGGCATGTTCTTGCCCAGCCCTGTGCACTGTCCCAGCAGTGAATTTTTCCAGAAGATACACATACAGAGAAGAAAGCACAGCCTACCAGCGAGCCAAAGAGTCTGGACATTTAATGTTTCACTTCCAGGCTTGTGAAAAGAGTTTTCTAATACCCAATGAAATAGGAAGAACTTGCTGTTTTAGGATCATGCTGGAGTTTAGCATGAAAGACCCAATATTTTGCTTTTGTAGCAATCATTGTCCTTTGTGGCGTATTCCTTATGAATATTCTCATCTCAGTAGCTTTTCGTCCCTTAAGTCCAAGTCAATGCTATTTTAAAGAGAGGAAGAAATTCTCAGAGTTGGGATTGACTAGCAGGCCCTGCTGCCTCTGCTCCCACACCCCCAGTGCGCTCTTCACAGAGATGGGCCACAGTGGGGAATGACTGACCCACTGGAGTCAATTGATTTCAGCACTGTCATCCCTGCAATAGCCAAATGCTCTTTCTCTGATTGGCATACTTTTGTTGTTGTTGTTACAGGCATGGGGCCACTTTTAAAAGTTGACAGGAAATGGATTAAAGGCACGTTTCTTTTGGTGCAAACATTTTTGAAATGTTTTCAGAATATGCATGCTTATGAACTGTGTGAAGATCCCTCATATGCATAATTCAAAATCTCTCGTGCCAAAATCATTTAATTTCATTTTCTGGGAACTTTTTGAAGTGCATTCATGTGTGTATGCACGCACATACGCTGTTAGCGCAAGTCACCCGTATGCAAAATTAGCATTGATGGTGAATTTACAAAGCAGGCAGCATGAAAATGTTTCTGGCATACGCAGGAAGAAATGACTGTTCTTTATAAGTAGGTAATCTCAATATTGTCACTTCCTTTGTATCTTAACAGTAATATAAAGTACTTAAAATCATGGCGAGAATTAGTTGACATACAATTAATAAGCTATTAAGGACTATGTGAAGATCCAGCAATTTCATATCAATTTAATTTGTCCCGGATTTGTTTTAGAAATTATTGTTGCGCATATAGAAATAAAACAATTTTCAAATTTTGGTTTTAGAAAATCTTAGAGTATTATATGCTGGATCTAGTTACTTCTAGGATTTTCAATTTATCTTAATTCTAGAGAAGGAATTCCGATGAACCATGCGTATGACATTTTGTTTGATGAAACGGGCCTTGAGAAATTTAAACACTATACATTTTTAATGAGATGCGGGAGGAGGGAGGGTGAGCAGAAGGGAGTCATTTGTGATCTGCAAGCATTTTTCCTGACTCTGTCTGTTCACGTTCCCGCGGAAACTTGAATTTGCGGGTGCAGCCCTTGTGGATGGAGGTGCACCTGTTCCCTCATCTCGGTCTAACACCCTCCTCTTTCTCTCTCCAACCTGCCCCCACTGCATCCTTGTGCTCCGTCTCCCCGCGTAGCCATGCCAAAGTCAATGGGCGTGTGTATCTCATGATCAATAGGTGGGTACTCCCATGTTTCCTGTCTTGTTTCTTGGTATGTTACAGCCTTCATTGCTTCCTCAGCCCAGAGTGTTGGCATCAGAGAGCAAACAGCAGTCGCAGGCATGCTCGTGGGTGTGTTCTGCACATCGAATCATTTGATGCTTCCATTGAATGGTGCTGCCAGGGGGTGTGGAGGGGGCCCGGGGTCTTCAGGTGCTGCCCAGCCTCTGGGCTTGGTGCCAGCTTCTGTCCTGTTCGTGCCTCCCTTTGGCAGCACTAGGTCAAGGCTTGCCTGCAAGTTCGTCCTTCTCTTGAACACATCAGTGGGAGCTCAGCTGAAGAACCACCCCCTTCACATCCCCTCCCATAAATACCCAAATGCCCATATCCTGCTGAAACTCATCTGGCCTCCCTGTCATTGCTGCTGTCCTGACACTTGCCTTCAAGTCCTCTGTCCCCTGCTTGTCTTTTTTTTTTTTTTTCTCTCATTAGAGGCATAAGCTACTCGGGCCTGAATTCTATGAACAGTTCGCTAAAATGTCCCCCCTCACCAACCTTACCCATGAAGTTGACATTGACTGCATGATGTGAAAATAGCTGCAGCACTATATAGTTAAAGAAGACATCAGTTCTGCAAATAGATCTGTACTTGAAGGACTGACTTATTATCAAAGAAGGACACTGTCATCATCAGATTGCATGTCTGCATCATCCCACGACGTCCCAGGATGGTCCCAAGACATGGCCCTATCTGTGTGTCTCTTCCAGTTGGGGAGACAAAAAAAGCATGCAATGTTTACACAGAACAGAAAGTAAGCTTTGTAAATGTCGCGCACAAAGTTGTCCTCAAAGGAACTCAGGGATCTATATTAACAAAGTAAGTCTTACTTTATTAAGTAATTAAATTAAAATGTTCCCCTATAAGTTCATGACATTAAGTGAGTTTGGTGAATTGAAACATACCTGTGGCAATAAAGCTGATTAAAAAAAGTAACACTTCAAAGGATTTTTGGGTTTTTATCCCAGGGATTTCTCTCAGAAAAATTGCTAAGGTTGATAACCTGAAGAGGCAGACCTTCTAGAAGGAAGATTTTGATGAGTCGCTGTGTAGATCGCTGATGCAGGAGGAAGGAGGACTGTCTGGTGCCTTTGGGGACCACTTTTGTTGACAACCTGGAGGGAAAAAAAAGCAGCATCAGGCTTTTGGCTGTTCAGTAGAGACTCTAGCTACTAATACTGAGCAACTATTTAAACCCCGTCGTGCAAGCATAGGCAATAGCTCTCTTCTGATTCCTGTTTCCTAGAAAGCAAGAACATTTGCTTTAGAAGGAGATGCCTGAAAAGACTTCCTGAGCAGCGTCTCTACAAGCTGTGGTGGCCACTGTCCTGGGCTCACCTCCTGAGACGTCTACACCCATCACTTCAAATCACGGGTCCAATGGGCTCACTCAGGAGCGCTTACAAGTTACCCAATACAGTTATACACCTGAAGCACTCCAACTTTAGTACTACTGTTTTATCTGCTGGAATCTTCCATTTTTGTGCAAATTCAACATGATAAGCACACTGATATGTCTCAGAGGAAATATTATCAAAGAAATGTAGCTCTATAAGACAAGCTTCTGAAATGCCATATGTAAAGTGAGTGTCCACATTTAGTACAAGCTAATATTCATTAGAATTAAATAAGAATTTTTTTTTAAAAAAGAATTATGTATTTTTATTTGAAAGGGAGATCTTAACAAAGAGAGAGGGAGAGACAGAGATCTTCCTTCGGCTGGTCCATTCCCCAAATGGTTGCCAACGGCCAGAGCCAAGACAGTCCAAAAGCAAGAGCTAGGAGCTGCTTCTGGGTCCCCATGTGGACACAGGGATCCAAGTTATCCTCTGCTGTTTCCGCAGGCCATAAGAGAGAGCTGGATCAGAACTTGAGCAGTTGGGACACAAACCAGCACCCATTTGGGATGCGAGCACCAACCCCAACAAGAAATCCTTTAATACACTAAATATGTGTTTTTTTCTCCCAAAACTTATTTCTTAGGCTCAATGTTATTTTATAAGGAGAACATGTGTTTCAAAAAGTTTATTCTAGCCCCAAAGAGAAGCCATATCCACAATTGAAACCACGATCTGAATGAAACTTAAAAAATACAAGGTATAAGGCACGAAAGTCTAACTGAACATAGAATGTCGCTATGATGAAATTGTAATAATATGAGCAGTTATGATAATGTTACAACTGACTTAATGACTAATATGAATTAAGATATTTTAAAAGGAATAATGTTTATTTCCTTCATATGTGCAGAAATAAAAGCTAATATATTCAATCCATGGCTGGTAAACTATTTTAGAGATATTACTAACATTATTTGGCTATGACAACAAATCTGCATATCAATAGCTGTATGTTAAACATCAGAAGTTCTGAATCCTAGAAAATAACTTTATTAGCTTCAATAAGCAGTATAATATTGAACATTGCTCATAAAAACCAAACATTTTTCAAGCGTCCCTTTTTTTCTAGTGTTTAATGAATGAGATGAATGCAACTTACATAGCCACAGAATCCACATCAAGATATTAAAAACGAATTACATTGACACTGAGGATTTTGCCATGGTAGCATGTCCATATTCCTTCATGGAAACTGACTTATTGCAATGCTTTTCAAAGTCACTTCCTAGTGCAGAATCAAACCTCTCCAACTTGTCATCCATTGCACACTTCCAAGGTTAGACAGGCCACAGAGTACCTGTGTGGCACCTGACCTGTTCCTCTTGAAGACGAGGTTAGAGGTCAGTGAGCAACTGGCCGTGTGCAGCTTGACGTGTCTTTTCTCCCGAGTTCTACCTAGAGGCCAGAACTCCTGTGTCCTGATGAGCTGCGGCAATCAAGACTTGGGAATGTAGCCACAGTAACAGCTTCAGAAAGCCTCATTGCTGCGAGTAGCCCTCCATCACAGCAGTGATGCTTGGAGGCAGGTGCTGTACCAAGATCTCATCCCAAGGAAAGGTGACATCTTGTACACCACACAGTCCCCGGGCAGTGCTGAAAAGAGCGAAAACACATCAACAACCCCGTGTCTGATACAGTGTCCCAACAAAGCATGAGCAGCAAAGATATGTTCCGACATTTGATGCACAGTGCTAATGGGGGTGAAACAGTATTGTAGTTTAAAGGTGCTTAACTCCCCTAAAGTCAGAAAAGCAAATGGACCAGCCTAAGCAAATGAGAAAATCATCTGTCTACATAGTTCCTCTCACCAAAGCTGAACTATGCCCAGATGTTCTTTCTGCATCAAACCAGCACTTGCTTTCTGGTAGTCTCAAAAGCGCCTGTGTATCACACTTTTGAGTGGTTTTCCTCAGTAAGTCTAAACAGTGCACATGCGTGGCAGTCCCATAAGTGTTTTCAGAGAGAAAATCAACCAGCAGAAATTAGGTTTAGATTTAATCTAGCCAAACATTTTCATGCACTGGTAAATCGACTAAACTTTGCAAAGGTTAATATGCTGAATCCACATTATACAAGTATTGCAATATTATGAATTGTCCATTCTGTTACAACCAGGCTGGACTATACAGAGTGATTATTGCAAACAGAGAAGACCATAACATTTCCAGTAGACGCTTTTCCTAATGTGTACGTTTATTCCCGAATTATTCTTTGAAACATTTCTTTGATGCTTCAAGGACTGGATACATTTATCCTAATATTATCACTACACATGATTGAAATAGGACACTGCAAAAAAACACACAAAATACGACACTGCGCACCACAAATCTGCATCCTGATTATGTATGATTGCACCATTTAAAAAATATTTCGGATGTGAGTAAAATACATGCTTTTGTCCACTCGGCACAGTGATGATGTCATAGGTTGCTGGCGGGCGTGGTAGAAATCTCTGTCCCTCACACTCACTCTGGCTCAGCTCTCCGTATCCCCACTGCTGTCAGCCAACAGTTTGCACCCATCACCGTCACTTGGGTGTGGTTCAGATGCCCTGGATGCATTCAGCTCTCACTGCACCTGCTTTAGAAGAAGGCAGAATGGGAGTAGTCTACACAGAGGGCTGGCTGGAAGCACTCCTGGTTCAAGAATAGAAATAGTAGTTATAACATGCGAATGATTTGATTCTTGTAAGGTTTTTTGTTTGTATTTAATTTATTATTATTATTGCATTTGTAAGAAAGCATGAGATAATGTGCCTCAGCACCTCTAAGTCCTCTCCTTTACAAAGTGGCAGTTGTGTCCACTCTCAGACCAGTTGCCAGTCCTCAGGCTCATAGCAGAAGCACGCTACGGAGGCCATCCTGGAATGCACTTGGCCTTGGCACACAGGAATGCAATCATGGATGAAATGTAGCATGATATGTGATCTGACAGTCCTTATCATTTCTCTGTTCTCATCTCCTTTTTTTTTTTCCTTTCTATTTCAATTACTTTGAGCAGCATCAAGAAAAAATTACCAATCCACCAAAATGAGTAAGTCCCCCTGTGAAGCCATGAAATGCTTGCTCTACATGATGCAGTTTCATGCTTCTACATCCTAAACTCTGACCACGTTCCCCTAGGGAACAATGTCAAGTTTAGGTGTCCAGAGTACTCACTGCTGACTAGTTACTGAGATCTGAATTGGAAAAGCTAACCAGAGCTAACTGAGTTCATTGTTTTTAGAAAGAGCTTAAAAGAAACCAACAAACAAATGGTGTCAAAATGCTAACACCCCACCGTGTGAGGTCTTTGCACATGCTCCAGTTTTTCATTTTTTGGTTCCCCTCTTTTTCCCTGCCCCTCACTCCACTCTATCCTGACACCCCTTCCGCTCCTGACTCGACCACTTTCTGCCCGCAGATTGGCCCACCCTGAAGGAAGTCTTCCAGACCTCGCGGCAATGAACCTGACTGCGGGCCTGGAGAAACCGGAAGTGAAGAAGTTGACCGAGGCCGCAGAGGAGAAAGCAGAGGGGTTCTCCGAGAAGGCTGAGCTTGGGAAAGACAGCGAAGGGTCTGAAGAGGACGGAGATGAGGAGTCTGAGGAGGAGGGAGAAACATCAGGTAACCAGCCTGCAAGTGAGGTGCTGGCTGCCTGAATGAGCACAGGAAGCAGGGACTTGCTCTAAGCGATGAAAGAATCCCTCTGTTTGACACATAGGCAGTGGCATGAAAGTTGGAGGTTGTTTGCTATTGTTGCTGTCCTCATATGTATTCCTGTCCCAATGACGCCAGCAACTCCCTGTTTATTCTGAGTGAGGAGAAGAGAGCAAGTGGCTAGCCCATCAACTCCTGAGCCAAGCGTAGGCTCCTGTGAAGGCATCAAGGGGCTGTATCCATGAGCTACCTCTTCCAGAAGCCATTCCCACCAGAATCAGACTATTGGCACAACCTCTGAAAAGCTCAGAAACAGGTTGTTGGGCATAGAATCTCTAAATGTCATCTTTACAAAGCCATTCAAGGAACACCATCCTCAAGGAAACATATATCACTCTAGCTGTTCTAATGCTTAAGGGCCCAAGACCCAGAGGAGAAAATCACCAATTGGATAACCATAACTTCATGCCAACCCCTAGATATGTGCCTGTTTCATTGCTTTATTAGGGACTTTTTAAACCCTCTACACATCTTCCCAGATCTAAAATACTATTGGGACAGAGCCTAATGAGAGCTGAATAGCTTCGGTGGTCAGGAAATGCTACCACTTCCAGGGATGGGGGGCTCAGGACCGTCTGGCAGGCTGCAGACAGGATAACAGAAGGCAGGAGGCACCTGCAGAGATGTTCTGGGGCCTTGACAGCAGGATCCTGCCCGGACTGTGCTGTTCCCTGGCCCAGCAGAAAACTGAAGAGCAGTGTGGGGTGAAGGACCCCTGCTGAAGGAGCACTTCCCCAACACACACACACACTCCGTATGTGAGCCGTGTGTGCTTGTTGCTTGGCTGCCCGTGCCATTGACGCCTGTTACTCATGCACATGCGTTACCTAGCCCTTTGAGTGGACTATCATTGCCATGTGTAAATAAGCATATTTCATAATTCACAATCATTTCCAGAACAGGCACCATAACTTATACCTACCCAATTCAGACAAAATAGATGCACAAAGAGAAGTACTCAGTTCTGTGTGAGATTTTGTTTACAAAGATGATGACATACCGGTCGGGCGCATAGTCCTAGTGTGACTTTCAATGCGATTAGAAAGAATTCATTTGATGAACAATGATTATTGGAATGATTCGGATCATTTCATGAAAGTGTGCACTGGGTCCTTTGAATTCTTAGTGTTCCCTTCTGCCATGGCAAGAAGTGGCTGCTTCTACCTGGGGCAGCTCTCTGACAGGCTCGCCTTTTCGGGGAGACTGGAGCAATTAATTTGAGGTTAATGAGACTGGCCACATACAGAAACACCAATTAGACAAAAAAATTATCATTTAGAAGAGGCTCAAGCTATTTTATACGCTGAAGAAATTCAGGCAGTGTCATTTCATTTAAAAAAATAAGATCTAATTTTTCTAAAAAAGAAACTAAAAACTACAAACAGCAACAAGAAAGAGCCATTTTTAACATGAGCAAAGCAAACTTTCATTATTTTACCTCAAGGGCGTTTAAAAGTAACATTGCCCTTTGGAATTCTTTGCCCACCCAAATTAGGATATCCTTATGACTCTTTCATTATGAGTACATTGTAGCCTCTCACTGACAGCTGAGAAAGTTAGGAGGGATACCTTACGGCATGACGTAATGACTTGGAAGATCACCCTATTGCTCGTGGTGTGTCTCGTCCTTTGCAGATCTTAGGAACAAATGGCACCTGGTAATCGACCGCCTCACTGTGCTCTTCCTGAAATTCCTGGAGTATTTTCACAAGCTGCAGGTGTTCATGTGGTGGATTCTGGAGCTGCACATCATCAAGATTGTGTCCTCCTACATCATCTGGGTTGCTGTGAAAGAGGCAAGTGAAGTTGGTTGTGTCATTTGAGCAGCGCCATGGCAGAGGTTCATCGTCCCCCTCCAGCGCTCTGTGATATGGCCTCGGGTCTTCCTCGTTGCACTGGGAGGTCGGGCTGTAAGGCAAGCACATGTGTGTCCACGTGCAGAAAGCCCAAGATGAGTGGGACACAGGGAAAGACCACAGAGACTCGAGGCTTAGCTTCTGGATGGTTTGGTCAGATCACAGAGGTCCTGTATCCTGCTCGAATCCTTGAGGAAAGTAACATTTCAGTTTATGTGACCAAAAAGTAAGCTCAAGACCCCAAATGTAACAAACTCTTCAGTAGAGCTTAGCTTGTTTATTGTTGGATCGTTAAAGACTAGGCACAAAAATCTCCACCAGCCTTATTTTCTGTAAAGAACAGTTATCATTCAGCCAATGGTTGCTTCGTTTTACTATGGAGTAATTATTTCTACAAGTTTTACATATTTTCATTTTCTGCACTATTTTCTAGTTGATTACAATTCAAAGAGTCTTTGCCCTATAAAAATTAAGGCCAGGGAACCACTGCACAAATCAGTAGTAAACTATTAAAATCATAATGCTACAAAACTTGAAATGTTTACATGTAGGCAAATAGAAAATGAAACTTAATTTAAGCTCTACAATCTTAGAACTTTCTTCCATTTTATTCAAGCAATCTGAAACCAGTAGGTGGATCCACCCACGTGGGAATAAAAACAGTAACCACTGCCATTTGAGATTTGTGTCATAAAATAGAGTGTGTTGGGCCTGGCCTAGTGGTTAAAGTCCTTGCCCTGAACCCACTGGGATTCCATATGGGCGCTGGTTCTAATCCCGGCAGCTCCACTTCCCATCCAGCTCCGTTTGTGGCCTGGGAAAGCAGTTGAGGATGGCCAAAGGCTTTGGGATCATGAACTCTCGTGGGAGCCCTGGAGGAAGTTCCTGGCTCCTGGCTCCAGATCGACACAGCACCAGCCGTTGCGCTCACTTGGGGAGTGAATCATCGGATGGAAGAACTTCCTTTCTGTCTCTCTCCCCTCTTCTCTGTATATCTGACTTTGTAATAAAAATAAATAAATCTTTTTTAAAAATAGGCTGTGTTGTTAATGAACTAAACCTAGAAACAGCCTACTATGGGTATTGACTGAGAGAAAAATAAGTTAAGCATTTTAACTGTGTAAGTGTATTAGCCGATGCAGATGAATTTTGAAAGTCAAATAGTAAAGGCAAAAGGAATACAGCCAAAGAAAGCAGTTGCCTAAAAATTAACAAAGACTATCTTTAAAAAAAAAAGATTTAATTTATTTTTATCAGAAATGCAGATATACAGAGAGAAAGAGATACAGAGAAAGATCTTCCATCTGCTGGTTCATTCTCAAGTGACTGCAATGACCAGAGCTAAGATAATCAAAAACTAGGAGCCAGGAGCTTCTTCTAGGTCTCCCACATAGGTGCAGGGTCCCAAGACCTTGGGTCATCCTCCACCGCCTCTCCAGGCCACAAGCAGGCAGCTGGAAGGGAAGTGGAGCGGCCGAGACACAAACCAGTGCCCATATGGGATTTGGGCACAGGCAAGGCGAGGATTTAAATGCTAGGCTATCGCATCACGTCCCAAAGACTGTTTCTGAATTTACTAAATCTGACGTGCAAGTGACTTCTGGTCATATGAGAAGTTGTGTGGCAGGATGGTGGAGGCCTAGAGAAACAATGGGAAGATGGAAGCAGGTGTTTTGTGTGTGTGAGTGTGTGTGTGTGTGTGAATGTGTGTGTGTGTATAGTAGGAGTTAGATTCAGACAATCTATTCCATCACATTCATCCTAGAGGGGCAAAAAGGAGAACAACAGAGAGGTTAAACGTCATACTTTCTTACAAATTTTAAACAAAAGGAGGACTTGAATTCTTAGATCAGCCCCAATGAGGCTGATCTGGGCTATGGAGTAAATAATGGATTCTGACCCAGTCACCATTTCAATCCATGAGAAACCTGGCCTCTGACAAAATACCACCAATTTCTTTTCTGAGTCACATGTGATGGGAACTCCCAGACTCACAATCTAGAGCAGAACTGTTGCTGCTGCAGCCAGTGACTTCTGAAAGCAGCTGTCACAGCTGTTTTAGCTGCCTGTGTCGTCCTCAGGAGCGGTGTCTGGCCCTTAGGGGTGAGTGACTGCAGGCTGCTGGATGCTCCCTGCTGGGCTCAGCTGGCTGTGGCTGGAGGCTCCTAGCAGCTTTCTCAATACCATGGTATTGAGTAACCAATATGTTCAAAAAAGTGCAAGTTCTTAACCACATCCTGTGACTGCTTCATTGACATTTCAATTTCATTTTATATACTGCTGGCTTCTATACAGTTTATATACTGCTGGCTATAGGGTACTATTCAGCTGTCTCATGTCTATTTTCATTTTAGTATTTAGCAGTTTATAGTGTTGAAGCATAATTTTGCTGAACTTGGCAGATTTTAGGATAGTCTAAACTGGGTTATAACTCTTAACAAGGCATATGTCAACAATTGAGGCGCAGAACAGTTTTAGGAGGGGTGTGCAGAGAAATCTTCAGTACCCTAGTGAGGAGTAACTAATCTTTGTGTCCTACCTAGTAAGGTATGTGTGGGTCCACGCTGACCATTTCCTGTCTGGTTCTAAGCTTTCCTTGTTGTTCTCTATTCTAATTTGTGTGTGTGTGTGTGTGTGTGTGTGTGTGTGTGTGTGTGTGTGTGTGCTGATGGCGTCTGCTGCAGCTGGAATCCTAAGCAGCCTGCTTGGTTGAGTCTCAGCTCAAAAGCAACGCGTAGTCAACCTTCCACTTGACTTTAACACGTGTTCCATCACAAACCTTTCTCTGTGTGCCTGAACACACTGTGCTTTCTTTCTTTCTTTCTTTCTTTTTTTTTTTTTTTACTTTCAAGGTTATTTATGTAGTTCTTCAAGGAATTAGAATCGTCCTAAAGCACTGTATTTTTTAAATTCATGTTAGGAAAAAACACCTTTTCCTTGGAATCATCTTGATTGTCAGGGAGCTCTCTCCCCTCTGCTGATCTTCCCCTCCAAAGCTTGGCAAACACTACCATTTCTTTCTTTCTTTTTTTTTTTTTTTTTTGAAGTTAAATAACATGTTACTGGATATGACAGTCTCCATTACACAGCTACTATACATCCCCTTAAATGAAGAGCCACAAAACAAAATCAACATCAGGGAGAAAAAAGAAATTAACAACACCAAGAAGTTAAATAACATGCTACTAGATGACTAATGTGTAGCTGAAGAAATGAAAATCAAGAACCTTCTTGAAGAAAATGTTGCCACTGCATGATCTACGAGTGATTGAATGATTTAATCAGAAGGAAGTGTTTTGAAGAGATGAAAACAACAGAAAACAACAAAACCCATGTGATATAGTTTCCGCTGATCTTTGTTGAAGTGTGTCTCCTCCAGCCAATAAGCAGATGGGTTTTGTTTTTTAATCCAATGTACTGATCTATGATGTTTGATTGAGCTTAAGCCATTTACATTCAGAGTTTAATAGGTATGGGTGTTACTTTGGTCCTGTCATTGGTTTAGTCTTCTGTTGTCATCTTACTGGGATCTTCTTCCCATTTGCCTTTGGTTTTGGTAGGTGCTGTTCCTCTTTTCTGTCAAGAGAACTTCTTGAAGTATCATTTGTAGGGCAGGTTTGGAAGAGGCAAATTCTTTTAGCTTACCTTTACTGTGGAAGAATTTTATTTCATTTTCAAAGACAAAAGAAAGCTTTGCTGGGTATGTTATCCTGGGCCGACAATTTTTTTCTTTTAGAATCTGAAATATGTCACTCCATTCTCTTCTTGCCTGTACAGTTTCCTGTGAGAGATCTCCTGTGAGCTTAATTGGCATTCCTTTATATGTCAATTGATGTTTTTCACGTGCACATTTAAGGATTTTTCCTTATGTTCAATTGAAGAGAGTTTGAAGATCATATGTCGTGGTGAAGATCGCTTTTGATCAAGCCTGTTGGGAGTTCTGTGCCCCTCCTGGAACTTGTTTCCCAATTCTTTCTCTAGATTAGGGAAACTTTCCTTTATTATTTCATTAAATACATTTGCAAACTCAGCTTCTCTTTCTGCCCCTTCTGTGACTCCCATAACTCTTAGATTTGGCCTCTTAATAGTGTTTTTCACACTGTACTTTCTAAGCATTCCTAGGCAACGGAAAGACCTGCGGTGATCTCAAATGGCAGCAAGCTCTCACTTTGTTTATTAAATTTCTCCAGCCACAAACAGTAATCAAACTCCTTTGGAAACACAAGTTTCTCCTTTCCTTGTAGCTGCTCCCTCATGTGTCTCTCCTGTGTCCCTTACTGTCCCCATTGTTCTGTCTAATCCCTTGGACACTTCCTGGATCGAACTGTTCTCTCTTCCTTTTAAATATATATATATATATATATATTTAATATATATATTTATATAATATAATATAATATATATTTATATAAATATATATATATATGACTGCTACTGTTTTTTTTAAATTTTCAACTATATTTATTTTCATTTTATGTGAAAGGCACGAGGTATATAGAACAAATTGAAGAAACAGAGAGATCTTCCCTCCAGTGGTTCACTTCCGGGATACCTGCAATCACAGATTTGAGCCAGGCCAAAGCCAGGAGCCTGGAACCCAATCTGAGTTTGCCACATGCGTGATGGGAACCCAGGTGTCTGAGCCATCCCTTGCGGCCTCCTGGGGTGTGCACGAGCAGGGTGCGGCGTCACAAGCTGAGTAGCTGGGACTTGAATCAGGCACTCTAGCCCTCAACGTGACATAAGCTACAACACCAAGCACCTGCCTCAATACTACTTTTCTAACTTCAAAATGTCACTGAAGAGCCCTGGGAGATCTAGTTATTCTTTGACAAAGGAGCCAGACCTTTCTCTCCTTTGATCATCTCCTCTTCTCCTAGGGGACCTGGTCCCCAGTCAACATTTCGTTGTTAAAAATGTTATCATCACCATCATAGTTATTGCTGCTGTTGTTTTTCATTCCAAGAATAACTGGCTGTTTTGGGTATTTGGGGAGTGAACCAGTGAATGGAAATACTGTGTGTGTGTGTGTGTGTTTCTGAACTTTGGAATATTTTGCAAGGCTGAATAAGATTATGGCGGCTCTGTATATCCATGGACCATTTCACATAGGTCATTTCACATGACCAGCAAACTCACACGCAGCTCCACACCAGCATGTTCAAGTTTATCTCACTGCTCTCACTCCTCACACCTGCTGAACTCAGCAGTTTGTATGCCAGCCATGGCACTAGCATTCATCCAGACTTCAAGGCTGCTTACAATCCCCACCCAACCACCGCTACAGCAATCACCAAAGCCAGCTAAGCTTTCTTCTCCACTCCAGGCTGGCTCCTCCATTTTTCCCTGGCTACTGTAAAGCCCGTGAGCTAGACCTCGACCCTGACCCTCATAATGCACTCTCCACTCTGCAGTTGCATCCATCCAAGTGAGGTGCAGAGCTTACTGCTCACTGTCGAATGCATTCGTGTGTCATTAGCTGGTGAAAAATGACCTGTCAAAATTTGGCCCCATCATGACCTTACCTTCTGCTGCACTTTGTCCTTTTGACTCTGAAGTTTTCATTTGTTTGTAGTTGACTGTACCACCTGTCCCAGCCTTGCTCATGCATCCTTACCCAGGATGCACTTCTCACATTCCTCAGCTGGACTCAGCTCAGGCCCTCTCTCTCTTCCCAAAGACCCTCTGTGACCCTCCACAGTAGGCCACAGACCCTTGTTCACATCCAAGGCTGAGCTATGCTGTGTTATCTTTTCAGTAGTTGCCTACACACCCATCTTCCACGCAAGACAGGACGTCACCCAGGGGAGAGACCATGCATCACCTTGCCCTCCAGTGACTGGGCAATGCTTTACACATGCTAGGAACTCAGTCAGCCTTTGCTAAATTGACTGAGTCAAGTCCTCATGTTTTGTGGATGCTATGCCGTGTGCTGTATTGTTTGTCTCCAATTCTGATTTTGTGTTTTTAGGTGTCTCTGTTCAACTACGTGTTTTTGATTTCCTGGGCGTTTGCTCTGCCGTATGCCAAGCTCCGCCGCCTGGCTTCCAGCGTCTGCACTGTCTGGACATGTGTGATCATCGTCTGCAAGATGTTGTACCAGCTTCAGACCATTAAGCCTGAGAACTTTTCTGTTAACTGTTCCCTGGTGAGCCTCTGGGATGGGGGGATCTTCCGTACTGCCCTTTGGGGGAAGCAAGGAAGATATTTGGGTAACTGCCATGTGCATGCACATCTTGTCCAGTATGTAAGGCCCCCGTCCACGTGGGATCTATTCTGTGCCTGCTGTGCTGAGATTTGCCCTGTTGATGCATGTCCCTCCCTAGTACACCCTTGTCAAAACTGAAGAACAATCTCAGCTCTCCTAATCTGAGAAGTATTTCTTACTCCTCCATGTTCTCTCCGTTTTAGCCAAATGAAAATCAAACGAATATACCCCTTGCAGAGCTGAACAAGTCTCTTCTCTACAGTGCTCCCATTGATCCGACAGAGTGGGTTGGCCTCAGAAAGTCTTCTCCTTTGCTTGTGTACCTGAGGGTAAGGGTTTTGTCAATCCGCTACACAGATGGCATCCAGGATCCTGCACGTAGAGTCTCCAAATATCCCACATGACACTCATCTTGTCTTCCCTTGCATGTGGAACCACCTTTAGAACCATGACAAAATGTTACAGTCAACATTCCATTTTGCTAAGGAGAAATGGACCAAGTAGTCTGAAAATGATTAAATAAAGATATGTACATGCACTCCAATTTAATCTGTCCATTAATGAATGAGGTCAGTGGAGTCATTAGAACTGAAAAGTCCCCAAAACACATCATTAAACTTAGAAAGCAAGTTTCAGACTTCTGAGCATAATATTACTTCTTCTAAACCCGAAGAAAAATATTGAAGTAACTCTTTCAATGAAGTAAATAAATCTTTTTTAAAAATAGAGCAAAGTGATTGTTTCTGAGAAGTGAGTGTCATGTTGCAAGAAGTCTTTGCTGCCTAAATTCTGTTTCTTCATACTTAAGAAAGCATAGGTTACATTTAGAAACAAGGAAGCACGTCTCTGCTGAGGAAATTTTGTTTCACATAGTTTTGCAATCACAATGAAAACCATGTGGGTTGGAATTTCCACTTTCGCTTTGATGGATAGAGCAGTTCCGATCGTACCACACTGGCTTAAAGATTAAACCTTCCCACAGAGCACCAGAGATTTTTACATATGTCAAGCATTCCATTTGCTTTGTGTCGATTTCTAATTTTTCTTCTTATGGAAGATATATTTTATAGATAAAGCCAGCCACCAGTAGTTATTACAAGGATAAAACAAATTAAAATTCGAAAGTGTGATTAAAATGTTGGGCTTCCATGGTTTCTTTCACAAATGCTGTTTCCTTATCATTGCTTTTATCACTGCTGGTACTTTCCATCTTCCGTAAGCTTCTCGGCTTTCTGCACTCTGGGCAGATTTCAGAGACGCACAGCCCCTCCAGACATTCCTAGGATGTCTCCCTACCATTTGGCATTTCTAGTTGAACCTCCTGCCCCAGGTAACTGGATGCTGCTTCCTTAGAATGTGGTGTGAACTTTTCCAGGAGGAGGAATATGCAGCTATGGTCTTATGTCCGGAGATTCCAGACCCCATTACCATAGACATTAGCCATTCCCTATAATGAAAATACATTCTCCCCAAAGCAACACAAACTAAAGGAATATTGAGCTTAATAATGTATTTAATACAGATGGGATTTATAAAAATCATCATCTAGACCTCAAGAATCAAATACAATGATTTTTAGAGATGGCTTCTGGCTTACCGAGTTCTATTTTCTTCCTTATTGTTTGTAGAACAATCTGCTGATGCTGGCCATTCTGGCCTTTGAAGTCACCATTTATCGCCATCAAGAATACTACCGGGGCCGGAACAAACTTACAGCTCCCGTGTCTAAGACAATCTTCCATGACATCACAAGACTCCACCTAGACGACGGGCTGGTTAACTGTGCCAAGTATTTCATTAATTACTTCTTCTACAAATTTGGTCTGGAGGTGAGTTTTCCTGGTACTTGTTTTGTTGGTCTTGCCATGAAAACTTGAGTAGCTACTTTGCACTGTTGGCGCCCACAGCCTTGTGGCACAGCTCCATGCGATGGCTCCCGTCACCTCCACCTCAGCAGGCAGTGTTTCTCCCAGTTGGTTAATCTGGTTTCGTTGAGTTTTTCAAGACCAGTTGCCAGTGATGCCCTACCTCCCAGTGGTGCCCTGGATCTCCAAAGCTAGCTCAGTAAGTGGACATATGTTGTCACATTAGCTGGTTTCTTATTAAGAATGTATTCGTCTTTATTTGTGCATTCTGAAAGTCTTGCCTATAACCACAAAGAACTGTTTTAACTTGAAATGATAGTGCCTGTCCCTTGATAGAATGCATTTATAACAGGTATGTTTTGTCTTGTTGTCATTCTCTTCACTTTTAACATAACCAGTGTTTTTGTTTGTTTTGTTTTGGGGGTTTTTTTTGGGGGGGGGAGAAATGAGAGAGCTTAAAAAATTCATGGAAAATTTTTAATTAAAAGGTGTTTAAGATGCTGCTCCAGATACCTATTTCCCATACCAAAGTGCCTCCCCTTGGAGGCAGCAAGTGATGGGTCAAGTCCTTAGTTCCGTATCATTTACACAGAAGAGCCACACTGAATCACCAGTGCCAGGCTTTGGCTTGCCTTGACCCCACCCTGGTGGTGTGGGAATCAGGAGAGTGAACCAGCTGGTGGAAGACTCTCTTTCTCTCTCTGCCTTCTAATAAGTAGAAATAAATGCATCTCAAAACTTCTTTTGAAGATAAATTCGTTTTGATGCAAAAAATTAGAAATCCTTGCATTGCTTTTTCATAATACATGGACTTTTGCACGGATTTTTGAAGATCCAAGGTTCGTGAATTTCAAAGTTTTTGTGCCAGGTATACTTATTTTTAATTTATTTTCCAAGAACATCTTAAAGCTGTTTTGTATTTTTGTCAAAAGACACTGAAAAGGGTAAGAGTTAAGGAAGAGTTAAGGAACCAGGCCTGTCCTAAGGCATTCAGGTCCCTGCCGCCTGCTTGGGCCTGACCCCTGACCAACACTCCCCTTCCATGTCAACCCAATTTTCTGCCTCTTGTCTTCCTTACACAGACCTGTTTCCTAATGTCAGTGAACGTGATTGGTCAGCGGATGGATTTCTATGCCATGATCCACGCCTGTTGGCTCATCGCAGTCTTGTACCGCCGCAGAAGGAAAGCCATCGCAGAGGTCTGGCCCAAATACTGCTGCTTCCTGGCTTGCATCATCACCTTCCAGTACTTCATCTGCGTTGGTATCCCTCCTTCCCCCTGCCGAGGTGAGCTGCTCTGGCTCAGTCATTTGCTCTTAGCAGAAGCCATTGCCCAGTGGAACCAGGGGTGGCACATCCAGAGTAGTGATGCTGCTGCTTACTGCTTCCCCCTACAGATTACCCATGGAGGTTCAAGGGTGCCAACTTCAACGATAACATCATCAAGTGGTTGTACTTCCCAGACTTCATTGTGAGGCCCAACCCCGTGTTCCTTGTCTGTAAGTGCTTCAGCCTCAGGGCTCTCTGGGGTGCTGGTATTTAAGTTTCTGGTGGCTTGTTATTCTCTATGATGTGTGCACTGCTTCATGCACTGGACTTTATAATCACAGGAGGGCTTCT
This sequence comes from Ochotona princeps, assembly GCF_030435755.1. Lineage (NCBI taxonomy): Eukaryota > Metazoa > Chordata > Mammalia > Lagomorpha > Ochotonidae > Ochotona > Ochotona princeps. The sequence continues at coordinate 50,398,028 of NC_080849.1, forward strand.
TTAGGCATTAATGGCACAAGTCATGAATTTCCTGTTGTGTTTGCACTATTCAAAAGTCAATATTCCATGTTACCTTGTATGAGCTCATCCCCCAGTGCAGACCCTTATACGTACCCACCAGTGTCTACATATCTATCTTTTAAAAGACGGAGGAGAGCGAAGGACCATATGTTCCATGAAGGAGTGGACTTTAATCACCAGGAAGGCGGGCTACAGTCTCTAGGCCCTCCCAGGCATCTGCAAAGGCTGGAGTGGTCCCACACACACATCTAAGACAATAAGAACTTCTGAGTGCTGCCAAAAACTCAAGAATGGCTCTCTTGCCCAAATTCATGTTTAACTTCAAAAGCAAGGAAGACAACTTTTTTACAGGCTGCAAGGCATGCTTGACCACGTGAGAGTCTGTTCTGGGCAACTCTCCCCATGTCAAACTCTCTGCCATCCCTATCCACTCCCTGGAAATTTTTTTTGCTTCAGATATAGAGAAGAACAGAGAGATTAAAGGCAGAAATGTCTGCAACCACCACAACCACATGTAAAAGGGAAAAAGTGGGGAAAGTTGTTCAAATGGCCTCTTCAAAGCTGGTAGGAGGCAAATACAAGTAAACTTCTTTCCCGAGAGACTCATGAAGTCTAGTGCTTAGTACCTAGTGCTTTCATACACTAATGTGCAAATAAATCGCAGCCCCACTTCCCTCAGTGCGAGTCTCTGGGATGTCTGTGGTCACTCTTCTCCCTTATAGTGGGTAAAGTAGCACTTGGTCCCGACACTGGAGTCTGATATGAATTTTGGCCTTGGACTGTGGGAACACAGCCGTCTGCCAGTTGGGGACAGCTGATTGTGTGCAGTGACTGTGTTCCTGCTTGTGTACCCAGAGAAGGAGAAGGTGGCTCCAGGATCTCCCCATTTGTCTTGCCAGATGACTTCATGCTGCTCCTCTGTGCCTCCCTGCAAAGGCAGATATTTGAGGATGAAAATAAAGCTGCCGTGCGAATCCTGGCTGGGGACAACGTTGAGATCTGCATGAACCTCGATGCGGCCTCCTTCAGCCAGCACAACCCCGTGCCAGACTTCATTCACTGCAGGTAACAGTCAGGTCCCATCTGAAAGGCGTGCGGGTGTGCATTGCACGTGGATTGCACGTTTGCTTAGATTCTCTATGTTGTAGTGAATAGTACGGACGGTATGCTCTGAGGCTGGTACATGAGACACTGTGACTCAGTTATCCAAATTGAGCCTCTGAATTGAAATATACTGAACTGTTTTTTTGTTAAAGAAGTTATTGATTTACTTAAAGCGCAGTGTTACAGAGAGATATGGAGAGACAGAGACAGGTAGCCCTTGCATCTGCTGGTTCACCACCTAAAGCTGTAATGGTCAGAGCTGGACCTGTTCCAGGCAGGGGGCCAAGAGCCTCCTCTGGGTATCCCATGTGGGTGCAGTGCCCCAAGAACTCAGGCCGTCTTTAGATGCTTTTCCAGGTACATTAGCAGGGATTTGGACCAAAAGTGGAACAGCTGTGGGAAAATGAACTGGCCTCTATATAAGACGTTGGCATCACAGGTGATGGTTCTTGCACTGCAGTGCCAGTCCCCTGCTACTGCAAGCCTAGGTTTTTCTATACTTCTCAATGTAGAAATTAACTTGTGTCAATATTGCCAGTTGGTAGTTCTCCAGCCAAAAGCTCTCCATCTCATCTTCCCTCCCTGGTGCTCATGCCTGTTTCACATCATCAGAACCACTCATCCTCCTAAACATTCCATCCCTACTCCTGCCCTGACTGCGTCCTCACCCCAGCCCATCTTCATCAACCCCATCTCTCCTCATTCTCTGGCCCTTGTCCCCTTACTCCATCCTACCCTTTTCTATCCCTGCCCTCATCCTTTGTGCATATCCTCCATCCCTCCATCCTTCATCCTCCTCCTCCTCTGTCGTTTGTACTGCTCATCCACATGTCCTCTGCATCCTCCCTCTCCCTCTTCATCCTTGTCTTCCATCTTCCTCCTCCTTTTCTGTTTCTCATCTTTGCTCCCTCCTTGCCAGCATGGTTCCTGTCCCACAGTGCACATAACAGTGGCTTACTTGGTGCCAGGTTCTCTCCCAGGTGCTTTATTCACATTGAGCCATTTCATCTTACTGATCACCTATGAAGGGGGAATACTGCAACCCCCATTCTGTAGATGAGGACACTATAGCAAAGAGATGGAGCATAGGTCATGGAAATTGGCCATAGGGATGCTAAGGAAAATATCAACCCAGTTTACCCTTGGCAAAGAAAAAAGTACAAATTCTGAAGTCCACAATGTCCTGTCAAAAAGCTTAAGTACCAACTCAAATGGAAGCTGTTGTACACCCTTGGGTTTTTTTGAGCGGAACCTTCTATTTAAATTGAATTATTTTACATATTTAAACCTGTTTCTCTGTTAGGAATGCCAGAAAAATAATCCCCTTTGGCAAAATAACCTGGCAAGTCCCGTGGTGCTAAGAGGCCCTCGAGTATGGGTGCATTTGCTCAGGGAAGCCTAGGCCTTGGCATTGCGCCTCCTTGATGTCAACCCCTGGGCAGCCATGACAGTCAAGTGGCCGCCTAACAGCCCACCTGTCACCAGGGCAGGGCTAGGCACTCCAGCTGAGGCTCCTTTTGCTCCACATTTCCTGTGGTTTTTCATGTTTTTCTTGCAAGGTCTGCATTGTGGTTTCTGGACCTGATGTAGGTTGAGTACTAGACAGAGAGAGGCCAGGGCTTCCGAAGGTGTAAATGGTCACTGCGGGCATGAGGGACCTGCACGGAGGATGTGCTGTTCTGACATGCACACGTGTGAGCACACACCCCAGAACGGCAGCAGCCTGCTGAAATCGGCTGCATTCCAATTGCGTGCATTCAGAAGCCCTCGTGGGCCCCAGCTGGTCATTGCCTTCACCTACAACAATCCGCATTACTGGGAAGTACTGACATCATATTCACTCTGCTCTATTTAGGAAGCCAAGAAAGTGTGGAAAACATGCTCAAGAAAATTACATGGCAGCATTTAAAGTGTTTTACTCTAAAGAAAATAAAGCTAAAAGCTCACTTGCCTGAAAAATCAACCAGAAAAGCCCCATCCACTTCTAGTAATGCCATGGGTCAAGCATAGCCTATGTATTATTACAAACTTATTAACCTTCTACAAAATAACAACCCATTAACCAAACAGCGAATCCAGAATTGATGCTCCTATGTTATCTCCCCAAACTGGAAAAGGAAACAAAGCAGAGCCCTCCACACAAGCAGGTGCACCTGTCGTCCGCATGGTGGAGCACCTTTGCTGATGTTCTGCAGGAAGCCGGGTGACAAGACACATGCTGCGGTGATGAGCAAAGAGGACCTCTCTCTTGCCCTCCATCTCTGTGACTCTGGCTTTCAAATGAAACAAATAAATACTTTTTTAAAAAAAGGAAAAATTTCCCATCCAGTTCTCAGGCTTCCAATAAACAAACAAAAAGAGTGCCTTCAGTGTTGTGCAGAGAACCTCGCTCCTGGTAGGGTGGACTAGGTGAGATCCTGTCAAGGTAGACAAGACATTTCCACACCGCTCCTGGTAGGGTGGACCAGCTGAGATCCTGGTCAAGGTAGATAAGACGTTTCCACACTTTATCTCTTCATCCGTCAGCAATGACATGAGTAAGATGAATACAAAGCTTACAGCATGAACTTCTGCATGCTTTCAAATCCGAAGATAGTTCAAAAAGCTAATGAAAACATGCAATGCTAAGATGTTTACTTTTGCTGCCAAATTATTGTGAATTCCATGAATGGATTGTCCATATTTGCTATGAAATCCTTGCAGACATGGCTTTTAATCTTGGCCGCACCAAAATAAACTTGTCTCTTTTTATAATAGAAAAACAGAGATAGGAAGAGCTCTTATCAGCTGGTTCAGTTCCAACATGCTTGCAGTAGCAGAGTGTAGGTCAGGGTCTGGGGCAACACCAGAACCAGATCTCCCTCATATGGCAGAGATTCAACTTGAGGAGCCAGGGATGCCTCCCCAGGGACTGAATTAGCAGGAAGCAGGAGCCAGAACCGGGAATCAAACCCAGGTATTCCAATGTGAGACACAGTGTTCTTATCCACTACATCCCACCCACCACCTTCCACCTGAATTCCATCTCCCCACGTACTTTCTGTGGTGGCCTTATGCAGTCCACTGTAGAAGGCAAATTGTTCCCTTCTTCCGTTAGAATCACCTGATTTTTTCGTTTGTTGTCCCTATATCATTTTCTAACTCCTAGGTCTTACTTAGACATGTCCAAAGTAGTCATCTTCAGCTACCTCTTCTGGTTCGTCTTGACCATCATCTTCATCACGGGCACGACCCGAATCAGCATCTTCTGCATGGGCTACCTGGTGGCCTGTTTCTACTTCCTGCTCTTCGGGGGTGACTTGCTGCTGAAGCCCATCAGGAGCATCCTGCGTTACTGGGACTGGCTGATCGCCTACAACGTCTTTGTGATCACCATGAAAAACATCCTGTCGGTAAGTGGCTCTCGCAACGTCACATGTTTGTGGTTCCTGTGTGACAGTGCATGATCCACTCCGTGGTTCTCAAAAGCCTTGTGCCTGCACTTCTGCTCTGTTAAAGCCCAAATAAAATTCTGCAAACTCAGAATTCTACTGGCTGCTTGTTATTCTGTATTGCACTGTATTAAACAACATCATTTTTGTTTGTCCCAAGACCATCAGATGAAGGGATATGTTTCCACAGGCATAAATGCATTTTACTCATTAGAACCTGATCCTTTCTGAAGAGCAATACTATGAATTACACGATGGCTCTTTGAGAAATTGAATCAGTGATTGAATATTTTCAGCAGTTATACTATATTGATAAAGGCATATCTCTCACCTAGAAAGAATTTTATACGTGTAAAATAATGTCAGCTTGATTCTCTGTACCACTGTGTGGGATGAAAATAGAGATGGAAACGGTTGCTGAGGGCAAAAATGATTCATGCGCCAGTAAGTGGACACAGAAGTGCGACTTCACTGCTGCCTCTGAGCACAGATGTACAGCTTAGGACCTAGCCAAAGCCAAGACCGGAGGAAACACACACCTGTCTGGCTGCTATATGGCTGCCTTCCAGGGCCCAGCTTTTCTCTGGCATGAGCAGCAGCACACACTGCCACTGGACCTTGCAGAGTCGTATTGATGCTTTAGGCTGAAAGGACACCTTTGTGTGTTATTCAATGCCGCAGGAAATCAAACAATACCCCTTCATGAGCTGGAGGCCTCAGTACTTCCCCACTGGCCCTGATTCAATATTAACTCAGTGCCTGCTCTAGCAGATTGTTCAGCCTGCGTGTCCACTCCTAGCCATTCAGAGACGAGCTCACCTAGCCACTCAACTGCAAACGCCATTAGATCTTTTTGTTTTGGGCCATGAATCACTATGTTCAGATGGCCTGGAAAGCCAACTCAGCTAACAGGACTTTGAATTTGTCATCTGCTGCCCATAGAAAAGTTACTTTTCTAGCTGATAGTAAAAGTGACTTTGATCAACACTTTTATCCCCAGTAAAGTTAATTTGTATTAACTTGGAGTAGCACTGAGAGTTCTTGGAGAGATTGTGGGAAGGGAAAATAGGCTACAGGATGATGGCACTTCATTCTAAAACCAGTCTGGTGTTGAGGGACCTGCTGCTGGAGCCTGAGCCACATTGGCCCTGGAAAACAAATACAAACTCCTTTCCTTTGTCTATTCTATAAACCTCTGTTACTATGCAAGAGCTGAATGGTGCACAAATTTTATCCTCAAGGAACTCACATACCAAACAGGAACACACACACACATACACAATATACAGTCTGTAAATGATAAATATTGCAGCATTGTAAGGACTCAATATTCTATCCTTTGATAAGTTGAATCAGTCATTGAGTCTTTTTCTGTATTGGCAAAAGCATTTCTCTTACCTAGAAAGAATTATGTACGTGTAAAATGATATAAACATGCCATTTGAAAGCATCAGACTTGATCAGAGATTGAGGTTTTCCACAGGAAACAAAAGAGGAGCGAAATCTCCAACTTAAAGAACATGAACAAACGCAGCATGGGAAAGGATGGGAATGTGGACTTGGAGAGCTTGTTCCTGGAGCTGGGGAACCCATCCATACTGGGAAGCCACTGTTTTGGGAGAAAACACTAGTGATTCTTATGCCTCTTGCCCCCAGGAAACACACACACACACACACACACACACACACACACACACACACTTCATCCATCAGCTTTACATGTTGGCTTGCCTTGATCTATGTTAATTAAATGTTTCCTCCCCTCCAGATATGGGCTAAATACAGCTTAATACACTGCCACCATTAGCTCACTGACTACAGGCCAATAAACAATGAAGATCTTTGTACCCAGAGAATTGGCCAGAAACATCTCAAAACCATGGTGGTTGGTCCCTCAGGTGCCATGGGGATCGGTTCTGTTGATACCAAAATGGCACAGGACTCAGACCTTCTCAAATACTTACAATCATCTCCAGATGACTCAGAATATCTAAGTGCATTGTAAATGCAGTGTTCATGGTTCTTATACTGTGGTGTTTAGGGAACGTGTATTCATACTCAGTATTTGATCTGCAGTGTTTGAAGGCATGGAGGCAAAGCCTGCAAATTCGGGGGTCTGACTGTTGAGTTCCTGTTGAACGAATCATCAAGACTAATGTTGTGTCTGGGGTGATCTGGGAAAGAATTTAGATTTAATAATCCAATCTGCGAGAAAAGAACTATCAAAAGCAAAACCCTGAGGTTCAACACAAAAATCTAGAATTTTCTCTTTGGGAAGCCCCACTTTCAAGGCAGAAGTACCGTGAAACCCCCACCTTTATTCACTGGGTTCTGTTTTCCCTGGGAATTGATGCTGTTCTTGATGTAGCTAAGACATGGTGACTCTATTTGGAGGTACATTTTTGTACTTTCTATAGTCACTGCGCTGGGACCTTGTGAATTCTTGTACCCTTGGAAATCACAAGATGTAGTTTCTAGATACAGAGCTTGAGAATGCACCTTCCCTTTCTGTTTTTCAGATAGGAGCTTGTGGGTACATTGGAACGCTAGTGAAAAATAGCTGCTGGTTGATCCAAGCTTTCAGCCTGGCCTGCACAGTCAAAGGCTATAAAATGCGTAAGTAAGAACTGAAAATTGGAGAATCGAGTAGGAAACAAATGGAGAGACAGATCATGTTGTAATTGGAAAACCGGGCAAAGCACATAAGAAGACTAGACTTGGAGGTCAGTGCCATCCCAGCAGTGGTCCCTTGTGAATCTATTGTCCATAACGTGCAGTGCTCCAACTCCTGGAATCTTTTAGGGTCATCACACACCTGCACGTCTGGATATTAGGTACAGTGCTGTAGTAACTCCAGGGACACTTTTAATTGCTTATTAGGAACAATTCCAGAACCCCCCTCAAGCCTGCAACTGCAAGTCTGGGCCTGGGGTCAAGCATCCCATGCCCTACATCTGAGTACCTGGGTTCATTACCCAGCTCTGGTTCCCGAGTCCAGCTTCCTGCTAATGCAAAGCATGGGAGGTAGTGACTTTGTTCCTGACACTTTGGGAAAGACCTAGATTGAGCTGCTGACTCCTGGCTTTAGCCGGGCCCGGCCCATGGTCCATTACATTCACTTGGGGAAATGAACCAGCTGATGGGAGCTAACTCTTGTTCTTTCTCTTGCTGTCCCTCAAATGATTTTTTTTTTTAAAGTTAAAAGAGCCCTACAGTTGCCCCACTTAGGATCTTGGATCTCCAAGGTAACTTAACTTCTAAGCCCTTCTCTTGTCAGGAAGCTCAGGAAATCTCAAACTCGGGAAAGCAGCTAGGAGCAGCATCAGAGTTTCTGGAGTCTCAGCAACACTACGGCCTCTTGCCCCAGAACTCAGAAAGGCATAATCCATGGCCTTTCTGGTGTCCAGAACACACATTGCTTGGACACTGTGTCCAAGCTTACACTGTGGCCTCTGACCCACACTACACTTTTCTGAGGATGAAACAACACGGGGACTGTGTAGGTTGAGAAGTGCTATCAATGCCTCTTTCCAGAGACATCATACTGCCCCTGGGTAGGCCATGTTCCCCAAATTAGAACATCTCCCCTGCCCTTAGGGTACTACTTCTCCATGACCTTTTTCGGGACTCAAAGGACTTCTTGGTCCGAGGGACCCACCTGTGTCCTACAGGCTTCAGAGTTCCCCTGCGTAGTCAGCCAGATGACTCATTGCTGAGGCTGGACTCGATGGGGGTGGCTTCACTCAGAAAAGTCAATGCAGTAAGGGATTAGTGCATCTGAACATGCTGTTGCTGTCCTGTGTGATGCCCCATGCCTCGCTGTGCACCAAGCCTAGGACAGAACACTGGAAACGGATGTTCATTTTAGCTTGTTCTGTTTCTGCTTTGTTACCACAGCTGATGACGACTCCTCCTGCAAACTGCCCAGTGGGGAAGCGGGGATTATCTGGGACAGCATCTGCTTTGCCTTCCTCCTGCTGCAAAGGAGAGTGTTCATGAGTTATTACTTCCTGCACGTCGTGGCTGACATAAAAGCCTCACAGATCCTGGCGTCAAGGTGAGTCAGCCCAGGATGGCAGTGAGGTTTCTCAGTAAGCACCTGAAGTAGCAGGATACTGTGCTTTCTGTGAGAGCTTTCTTAAGGAAACTGGAAATCCCTTTCAAGAAAACCAACTTGAGATTTTAGTGCAACATCTACAGGATGTCAGATGGACCAGCAATGAGAAAGTTCGTGATGCGGAGTCCCACTATGGGACACTGCGGAAAATGCAGGAATTCTAGTCTTTGAGACCTCCCAGGACAGCGTCTCAAATGAGGAGTCACTCACTCCAGCATATTGACCTACAATAAAGTCTGTCTTTTGTTCCATGCCTTTATTTTAAGAAGAAAGTGATGAAAATAGAGAGAAACATGATCATTTCTTGCAGCACGGGTCCTGTGTGGAGAAGCAATGTGCCATGCCAGCCACATGCTAAGCCTTCTCTATTTCCTTCTAATACCTATTTCTGCCTACCCCTCTTTCCCTGTGTCATCTGGTTCCCTGCTCTGGGTTGCTGCCACAATTTGTAACACTACCCTTTTCTCTCTTAGACACCATTCTTCTTCAAGGTTTTTGTCCCCTATTTGTAGCTTTTGTTTAAAGAGAAAGAGGAAAAAGAAAAGAAACAGTTGGACCAAAAAATCTAGTTTAAAGGTAATGCCATTGAGATGGGAACTGAGAGGGGGCCCAGTGGCCAGCTGTGTCAGCCCCCAGACAGCTGTGCTCATCTCAGAGGCCTTGCCTGGATCCCATTGGACTCTGGTGCTCAGGCTCTGATGAACATTGGGTTCAGTCTTATGAAGCCTTGGACTTGTGGTTTGAACCCCTTCATCTGTGTTCATGATGCCAGCCTCCCCAGAGCCTTTTCTTTTCTGCTGCCAGAATGAACCAAAATACATCCGTCAGAGGCAATCCTCAACTTTTGTGACTTGACTGGGAGCCACATATGGCTCAGAAGAGGGCACAGAAAAGGGACTTATTCACTTTCAGTCCCCTTTCTGTAGGTAAATAATAATTCCACTTATGCACAACACTGGCCCTGGAATATGCCATCGTCATTATGTTCTAATGCAAAGGGCATCATTTGTAGCACAAAGTGTCTCAGCCAATTAATATAACTTTGATTTATTTGTACATGGCAGCTTGTAATTTTATAGGTAAATGTTTTTTTTTTAATTGACTTTCCCTAGATATTTCATTCTTAGAGAAAGCTGTCATAATTACTTAAAATGCATGTCCTGCATGCTACGGTGAGAGTGGTGGCTTTGGTTCAGAGTACAGCTCATATGTGTCAAGGAAAAGTCATGTCTGATTGAGTATGTAGTGAACCCATAACAGAGGTCTCAGATGACATATTCACCCATGTCCTGACTCATTGCCCACTGCACCACAACTGCTGCTGCTCTCCTGTCACTCACGGATGCACAGGGACACAGTCACCACATTTGCTATTGCCACAGTGTGCTGGTCTTGCCCTCAGTTCACTTGGACTGCATAAACTAAATTTTCTAAACGAGGTTCCTCAAAAACACTATAGATTTATTTTTCCCAGTTCTGGAGCCGGGGAAATTCAAAATCATGGTGCTGACAAATGCTGTGTCTTGAGAGAACCTAATTCCTCATAGATGGATGTGTTCTCATTGTGTCTGAGAACAGTGGAAGAGATAAGAGATTTTTCTTGTGCCTTTTTAAAAATAAATGCACTAACCCCATAACACAACTCCCAAAGATCTCTCTTCCTAAGACTATCTCCTTAGCAGTTAGGATTTCAACATGTCAATGTGGTGTGGATGGAGTTGGGAGGCTGGTGGGAAGTGACATAAACACTTAGGAAAGCAAGTATCATGGGAAGAACCATCCAGGAAGCTGTGGAGTCTGCTTAGAGTCTGGTAATACCTGCAGATGCATGAATGAACATGACCTTCTAGTCTAGGCTGCCAGGGGAAAGATGAGCAAGAGCGACCAGTGGAGGAGTAAGGGAAGCAGGTCAGCAGGAGGAGGGAGGCAGGCTGCTGTGGAAACTTCTCCTGAAAGCTCACAGTGGCTGAAGCACTTTAGTTTGAAGCTAGAGAGTGATAGGAATAACCTGGACATAATAAGAGAATGCCACAGTCCCAGGGAGCCATAAACTGTGTGGATGACTGTGCAAGTTTTCCCACATGCTATAGGGAAGCAAGTAAGTACTGAAACAAGAAAGTGATATGGACTGTATTTGCATTTGAGGAAACTCAGTCTACTGGTGGTGTAGAGAATAGAATAGGTCTTAACACAAAAGCAAGTAGAAACAGGGAACTGCTACAATGGTCAGCTATATAAGGAGGACCAACTTAGGTAAAGTAAAAAGATAATTTAAGAGAGCAACTTGCAGAGTAGATTCCAAGAAAGGGAGATATGACAGAAAGGCATGAGGTGATGCTAGTGTGGCCACGAATGTGTTGTAGGGGATCTTAGGGCTAGTTACCAATGTGGAGAATCTAGTTGATGATGCAACTACAATGGCAGGGTTGTGAGTCTCATGGGTCTGCACAAATTAACCAGTGCAAAGTCTGGCAAGCCACTGGGTGCACAGTTCTGGAATAGATTTGAGAGCCACCATCATAAATGCGGCATTGGGGCAGGTGGGCTTAAAGTTAACTGCAAAGAGTGTGAAGTCTGAGAAGATTCCAGGCAATATTCACATGAGAGTCCCAGGAAGAAAGAGCAAGAAAAGTGGTCACAAAGCCTGAAACAGAAAGGAAAAAGGAAACCAGAAGAGCAGGTTATCCTAGCAGCCCCAGGAGGGTGGTTGTCCATGGAAGTTCAGCAGATGGATTACAAAGAGACTGACAATTTGACACCAACATCATTGACCTTGACTGGTCAAACAGCCACAAGTTGCAAGGGACAGTTAAGTGCTGGGTGACAATGACTGCAGGTCTGCAGGCAGATGTGACATGTCCCTGAGTTCCTTTGAGCATGTCTGTGTGTTTTGAGCAGAATTCAGTAGCAATGGAAAAGTTTGAAATTGTAGGAAAATGGGCATAAATGGAAGGACAGTGGTCTCTCAAGCTGTAGATGGGGCAGGGACCATGTGCACAGAAGAAGGTGCAGACAGGAGAGAGACAACTGTCTCTTCAGGGAAGGATGTCTAGGGGAGGAAACAGGTGCAGGAAGCTGGGTATCGTGGTGCCTTGGTATTTATGTCCTCTGGGAGGTCATTTGCCAAGTAACAGCATCTAAACCTTGAGAAAGTGCAAGCAGGCTGGAACAGGCGCTGTAGAAGAGGAACAATGTTCTGGATAGGCCAGGCTTCATCTCCAGCAGCTAATGATGGCCCCTCGCAGCACAGAGCCAATGTCAACTGGGTTCCCAGGAAAGGAGAAGATATGAGAGAAGTCAAGACTGGCGGGGATTTTGAAGCTGACTTGAGAAATGAGAAGGAAGAGAAGGAAACAGAAGGGGAAGAGGAAGAGAATCACAGAGAAATTGAAAATACAGATGATAGAACAAGAGCTCTGCCCAGTCTTTTCCAGAACTACTGGTAGAAACACCATCCCCACACCCTTTTCTGCTCAGTGTGTAGACATGTAATCTGAACTCACTTCTCTTGAAATTTTTTTTCCCTCACAATATGACTGTGATAGGGCCAGGTGAACAATGCTTAGCTGAAGTCTAATCTGTGGAACAAGGCTGAATGAAGACAGTCGTGGCCTTTGATATCATAGAAAACATGAACCATTTTCTCTTCTTGGTTTCCAGAAGTTGTAGCATCTGGTTCACTCCCCGGGGAAGACTGTGCCTCATTCACTCACTAGGAAATGGCTTCTAGAAGGGACCTTGCTGACTCCTGCACCTGTCCAGGAGACTTCAGTCAGCTTCTAGAAAGGAACTGTCTGTTGTGCAAACCTTGGTGCGGTGCTGCTGTCCTCTTACTTGCAGGGGCCATCCTGGAAGCTTCCGGAACCAGCCTGAAGCTGCAGGTTCTGAGCCTGTGTGTGCTATGTCTGTCCGCGTTTATACATGCACAGGACGTCTCGCTTAGTGAAGCTCTCTCACACACTGTAACTTTTGCCACTTGGGGTGTGAGAGCTGAATGAACACAAGGTTTTTAAATTGCTCTTCACAATTTCACAGATAGAAGATTCGTTCTACTCATGGATCTCAGCAATCTCAGCACAGACTAAGTTTTTTTTTCCTTACAAAATCAAGAATTTTCACCTCTTCCTTTGAAAAGATCCTTTTTATGGCTTCTCTCTGGTATATCCTAGTTGCCAATGTCACTATTCAACTGCTTTGGGGTTGTTATTAAGTAAAATAAGGCTTATTCAAACATACCACCACAATCGATCTGATCATAGGGCCAACTTCTGCATGACTGATGGGTGGGTAATGTATACAGTGTGGATACATTAAACAAAGGCATGGTTCAAGTCCAGGATAAGACAGAGAAGATGGTTCCACGCTACTGAATCCAGTGCACAATGTAAACATTCTAGTTAATATTTTCAGAACATGTTTGACCATGTGTACATGACGGGCATGTCATGAGGAACTACTTGGAGTCTTCTTTTTTAGGGGAAAGCGATGGATAACAACATGAATACTAATTTGTCATGTGTTCCTAACTTTCCTCTAGAGGGGCTGAACTTTTCCAGGCCACAATTGTGAAAGCTGTCAAGGCAAGAATTGAGGAAGAGAAAAAATCCATGGATCAGCTAAAAAGACAGTAAGAATGCTTTCTTGTTTGTTTGCTCTCCTTCTCCTTAGTTCTCTTCTGATTCCTGTGACCACGTTTCAGCTCTCAGCTCTTGGGGCTCCTCACACCCCTGGAAAACCTATTTATGTTCACAATATCCCAGGCGTTTACCCTCGTGTCAGGATGACAGCTTCACCTGCTAGACTGAAGATGAAAGTGGTTTTTTTATGCTTTATTTATTTACTGTTTGAAATTTGAAAGACACATTTACAGAGCAAGAAGGAGAGAGAGAGATTCCACCCACAGGTCACTTACCAGCTTCACAACTGTGATCGCTGAGCATATCTGAAGCCAGGGTCCTGGAGCTTCTTCCATGCCTCCCACATGGGTGTAAGGACCCAAAGACTTGAACCATTCTCTGCTGCTTTCCTAGGCTATAAGCAGGGAGCTGGATTAGAGGTGGAGCAGCTGGGATCAGAACTAGCACCCAAATGAGATGCTGGCACCACAGACAGAGAACTGGCCTGATATGCCACTGGGACAGCCCCAAGGGAAGTGGTTTAGCAGAAAGATACCTCCGGTACTATTGTATTGGAAGCCATCTTGAATAATACCAGGGACCAATTTCTAGTTCAGTTACTTAATCTCAAACCCTGAATAGGTCATTTAGACTATTTAAATCACAATTACCTGTGTTTAAACCAGGGATCACAACCCTATGTTCCTAGATTTTGTTAAGAGTTCATGAATTAGGCAAGATCTCACCCAGCATCAAGCACCTGAGCTAAACGTTCATTACATTTGAAAGTTATAGGAATAGAAGTGAGCCAACTTTGGGTACATATTTTGAGATGCCATAACCCAGTCTCTGGGAGGAAACAGACAGCCTCTGATACTAAAGGATGAAAAGCTCATATGAGTAGAGGCAGCACTGAAAACACAATCTGTGGCAGGCATCTGGTCCAGTGGTGAAATCACTGCCTTGGGCGCCTGTGTCCCGTATCAGACATTTGGGTTCAAGTCCCAGCTCCATACTCAATTCCAGGTTTCTGCCTGTGTTCCCCCACGGAAACAGTAGGTTGTGGTGCAAAGTCGCTGCCAGCCCAGGCTGGCTGTTTGATCTGGCTTAACCTCAACTGTGCTGAGTAGTTTGGGGGTGGTAGGTAAGCCAGTAGATCAGAGCATTCTCTTTCTGAGTCTCTGTTTCTCTCGGTTTCTTAAATAATGTTCATAAAAGCTTTCTATTAAAAAATGGAAAAAGGGGACTGACATTGTTCTGTTTTGGATAAAACTTCTGGTTGTGATGCCAGCATCCCATAGGGATGCTGTTCTACTTCTGATCCAGCTCTCGGCCGATACCATGGGGAGAGCAGCAGATGATGGACCAAATCTTTTGGTCTCTGCCATTTGCATGGGAGACTCAGATGAAGTCTGGCTTCCTAGTGTGGGCCTGGTTCAGTCACTGCTGTTGGGTCCATCTGGGGAGTAAACCAGCAGATGAAAGATCACTGGTGTTGCGCCTTTCCCTCACCTTCTCTCTCTTTCTCACTCTCTGTGTAACTCTCACTTTCAAACAATAAGCAAACTCTAACAAACAAAACAAATGGAAAAGGTGGCATAGGAGGTTAAGCTGCTACCTGTGTCACCAGCATCCCAATGGGTGCCAATTGGAGTCCCTTCTGCTCCACTTCCAATCCAACTCCCTGAAAATGCGCCTGAGAAAGCAGCAGAGGGTGGCCCGAGTCCCTGGGCCCCTGCACCCACACAGGAGACTGGAAGAAGCTCCTGGCTGAGCTTCATGTAGGCCCAGGTCCATTCATTGCTGCCATTTAGGAAGTGAGCCAGCAAATGGGAAACTCTCTGTTTCCCTCCCTCCCTTGCATTGCCATTTCTCCCTCTCTCCTTTCCTTTCTCCCTCCTTTCCTCCATTCCTCCATCCCTCTTATTGTTAGCTCTGCTTCTCATAAATAAATAAATAAATCCTAAGATAAAAGAAGCAAAAGTCATGTTCCTTATATTCAGTTCAAAACTTTTTCCCACTGTACCATTCTGGATGCGGGGGAGGGAGAAGTGGATGCCATCAAAGAAATTTGAACATTTCATTGAAAGGAGTTTTCTGAGTGAAATTTCCAGGAGTGAATACAGCTTCTAAGAACTGGTGACATGTCACATGCCTGGAGAGCAGGGTTACAATCGAATAGCTATGGAATTCAGAACTTCAACCCCAAGCTAATGCAGCCCACCTGTTTGTCAGGAACATTCCAGTTCCCTAGGGCAGCCTCCTCATTCCTTACTAACCTCAATTCCAAGCCTTCTACCCCAAGCAGAAATATTTCTTAGTAGAAATTAGAGTACTATAGTTTTACCACTTTTACAAAGATGAAAATCTATATATAAAAATATGATGCAAATGCAATATGACTGGTTGCTACTATTGCTCTTCTTCTAGGGAAATACCAAATTTTCATTGACATTTAAAAGGTATTCTCTCTTTTTCTATTTATTTAAGAACACAAAACTCACATAATAAAGTGCTTATAGTTCTTTACTGTTATTATTATTACAAATTTTTATTTTATTTTTTGATGATGTTTACATGGTTGATCAGGTGGGAAACGCCAAGAATCAGATGAAAGTGGACATGACTATTGTCTACAAATTTCCTTTTTCTTTTTCCTGTATCTGGAGGAGGGGAGGATACAGTGAAAGAGCATACCCAGCCTCCCCAGTGCCCGATATCATCTCAGGGTCCCCGTTGTGGAGCATGTTTTGAAAGTTCCACTCAAGTGGTTTTGATAGTTCTTAGATGCTGTTGATCTAGATGCTCCAAGGATGAGGAAATCCTTCTGAGATCAATTAACTGACATAGTCCATCTCAGATTCTCCATTCACCCAGAAGTTTGCTGTCAAGTTTCACTGGGGCAGTTGATCGATTTGTTCTGCCTTGCTTCCTCTGCAAACCAACAGGTGCTGCAGTCCAACCCTGTCAGAGCGACCCTCAATAACTGCCACTGGACCAGTCCCCAGCTCTGGTTTCTGTGCCTTCCAGAGTGTGCAGTGGACTGGTCAAGTCTGTCCAGTATCCCATTCAGCTCTCACACTGGACACTGAAGCCTAATTCAACCCAACCGATCCCACCCTCTAGCCCACACTCATACCAGTGGGTATCACCACCTGTCCATCCAGGCCCACCCCCAGTCCTGGTTGTCCTGCTCACCAATTAGAGTTGCAACCCATCAGAGAGGTGCGCATAGCCTCCCCGATGGACCAGTTCCCTGCCCCAGATCTTGAACACTCCAGTTGGTTCTGCAGTCTAGCTAGACAGGACTTGCCCCCAGTCCCAATTACCAGCTGCTACTGCAGCAAAGCCCAACTCTCCTTCCCTTACTCCAGCTCATGCCTGTACCAGTGGATACAATCGGTTAACCCAGCCTTGTTCTGTCCCCTAATCCAGCTCACATGCAGGTGAACAGGTGCTGTAACCCTGCGCATCTTGGTCTGCCCCCAGTCCCAGCTCTCATGTTCGCCATCAGGGGCAGTGACCCAGCAAGGGAGTCCCTACTACTCCCCTAACAGCCTCGCACACCTCCTCTCATCTTGTGTGTGCTGTTGGGTGCTGCAGCCCAGTCTGGCATGGTCTGTCTCACCTCAGCACTTGCAGACTGGTGTTGTAGCCTGGCCTGGCCCAGTCTGCTCCTATTCCAGCTCATGCTGGTGGGTGCTGCCACCCAACCCAGCACAGTCAACCCCTATTCCTAGCCCTAATGTGAACTGGCTGGTGATACGGCCAGACCCAGCCTATGCTGCACCCCATCCTGGTTCTCAGATCTACCAGTGAGTGTTATGAGCTGGTGCAGGCTGGCTCACTCCCAGACCTGAGCTACACGTGTGTTGACAAGTACTGTAATCTGGTCTGGTCTGAACTGATCATCAGCTGCAGAGAAAGTACTTATTTTTCATAATAAGCTACATTCAGACTGGCCATGTAAGACATGAGTGGACATTGAAAACTACATAATAACTTTTAGTATAGTAATTATCAATTGTTTTGTCAAGACTGTGTAGTAAATGTTATATAATATATATTATATATATATTTATATATATTTAAAGGAGAGGCTCGAAGTAATAGGCATATATATATATGTACACATATATATATATATATATATATATTTAAAAGAGAGGCTTGAAGTAATAGGCAATCACTTTGTAATTCTCATGTGTTACAAGCATGTTGGAATTCTTCGTCCATGTTTACTTCTGTAGCTAACAGAATACATCCATGTACGACTGTGTGACTGATGCAAATGTGCTCTTCTCGCTGATGCTATTTTGTCTTATAGGATGGATCGCATAAAGGCCAGGCAACAGAAATACAAAAAGGGTAAGGAGAGGATGCTGAGCTTGACCCAGGAATCGGGGGAAGGCCAGGACATCCAAAAGCTCTCTGAAGAGGATGATGAAAGTACGTTCAGGTGTTTTCCACTTACTCAAGTACAGTGAATATTAGCATGATGTTGGGAAGGACTGTACAATAGCATGCCTCTCCGTTCTGCAATGTTAGCCCTGTATTTCTTTTTAACTCAGTAAGGCTTCCTTTCCCGTTATGAGTGGCAGATGTATGTTGTTTCATCAAGTATGTTTTTAGTAACTCAGTCACTTTATGAAAAGCCAGTCTTCAGCAAGACAGTTGTATGAAACATGCCATCTCATTTTGATTCACATTTTTTTTAAGAAACTTGACATGATTTTTCTCAGCGTATTTGCCCAAGGAGAGGATATTTTGGATATGTGGTCTACTACCCACTGTGATTTCTGTAATTTTTATGAGAGTGGAGCGAAGTGTATTTTATGTAGTGCCTGATCTGTGTATCTGAGATCTTCCATTTCCCCCTGTTTTAGTGGAGAAATGCAGTCTATGCATAGACTGTCTAACTGTAGAATTGTTACACACAATGGAAGTTTAGAAGAAGCTTATGTGCGTTTCCCTTTGAAAGAGATAAACAATGTTTGATGTTTTTTCTAAATATAGTATTGATTCATAACCCATAAATTTATCCTTTTAACCAAGTATTAAAATAATGACAAGAAAATTTTCTAATTGCTATAATCAATGAATTTCAGTCAGCAATTTGCCCCTAAATGGTCTATAAAGTTTGAGCAATACTTCTTTTCTGTTAATTCAGTATGAGATGCTCTTTGGTCAGGTAGTCCCTTCATTTTTAGATTGCTTTATATACACTCAGGTGCTAAGAAGAAACTGAAGGCATAGCATATTGTGAAAAGAGTTAGTACTTATCTTCGAAATTGACTGTTAATACCTGTGTGCTTTTCAGGTTCAATATAGTTCCTTTTCCTGACCTCTGATATACTTTATCAATTTATTTGGACTTGAATTGAGTTGTTAAAGCGTGGTTTTCAAAATCTGTTTTCTCACTTTATAAGAATTAATATTTGGACATATTTTATTTTAGGAGAAGCAGACAAACAGAAAGCCAAGGGCAAAAAAAAGCAGTGGTGGCGGCCTTGGGTTGATCATGCTTCCAGTAGGTTTCCTCGATCCTCTTACAATCTCATCGACTTTAACCCTTATATCCTTGACCAGAATTCAGGCACTCCCATGACCTGTGTGTCCCATGCATGGTTTGACCCTTGTGACTTGATAGAGTGGTTGGAGTGTAGGAAAATTTGCAATGTCCGGGGGTCTCTGGGTCCCAGGAACTGATTCTTGCAGAGAAACCAAGTGATAACCATACTGATAGATGTCAATCAAGTACATGGCTTATGAACTCCTCAGGACGAGTGAAGAAAGGGGAGACGAATTATCACTGTGTTCCATTCTGAGGTTTAGAGCTCCACTAACACTTTTGCTTTATTGCTGAAAACATTTCCAGCTGCAGTTCGGGCTTCTTCTTGCACTCAGATCCAGTAGGGTTGTCTTAAAGGATCTGTCTGAGTATGCACAGTGAGCATCCCTTGCCTTCGAGGCCACAACTTTGAGTTGGCTCATTTTTCTTTTGTTTGCTTGTATTGAAGCTGTTTTGGCAAGTTATTATACATCAAGATAAGAAATCACTTAAAATGCATTCATGTTTGCACCTTATCTCCTCCACACTCATAAAAAAAAAGTCTCTAAAATGTAGTGCAAATTTTTGTGTCTAGCGTGACTTCTCCTTCTCTCTGATGATCAGGAAGAAGCAAGCTGAGGAACAATTGTGAGAAACAAAGCTTGACATTCACAGAGAGCATGAGCTACTTCCTTATGGAACTCAGTGTCTCTGTTTGCTTTGCCTATTAGTAAAAGAAATGTCACGGTGGATAGGTGATGACGTTATAATGCAATATCCCATTTCAATCTAGTCCTCTTTAAATTTCTTAGACTACAAAATAAGAATTGTTTTGCAAATGACGTGTAATGTCTTGTGTTTTACCTCTGATCCTGTGTCTCTGTAACTGTAGGCAACCTTCTCAGGTGTGACGTATCACCAAGGTGCCTGCCATCATTCAGCCAGGTGGATTTTCAGTGGGAGATTCAGACTCACGAGAAAATTAACCGCATCAGAATCTATCTATTCCTAACTCTTAGTGTTTTCTGAAATTGACAAGGTAGTGAAGTGAAACAGTGTTTTAAATTTCCCCAGTAACTCTGGATAGAATCCAATTCAATTTCCAGCAGTGAAGGCTAGCATTATGGCGAAAATCAACTCAAACCCATGAGTTAATAAGACTTTGATTGACGTCTCTGTTCACATCCCAGGACAAAAATTCAAGCTGAAATTCAGTTTCACTCCTGGGTTTATTGTTCATGGCATTAATCAAACTAACAACCTGACAATGAGGTATACTGGCTGCCTGGTTCTATCAAGTCACAAGTAAACTATGCTTTTTTCTGTTGATAAAGGTCCTTTGCTAGTTTAAAGTGACCTATCCATTTCAAAATCATGTTGTATTTGATGTTTTGTATTTTACCTGGAAAAAATTCCCATTGCAATCACGGTGGTTGTCCTTCCTTTTTGAAACATTGCATTTTTTCAAGGAATTGGATATGGTCTTTGATAACAAGTTGGTAATAACATAAAGAACTATTTGTGAATATTATTGATGTTAGATTTTTCTTACTCATTTCACCCTCATTATATTTTGAAGACTGATATTAAAGTAAATGTGCCTTGTTACAATACCTTATGATGCAATAATGCAGAAATGTGTGTAATTCATGGTTTGGAATCATATCCCGACTATAATATTAAATTTTTTCTGCAAAATGAACTTTTACAGGATGTTGAGGAATGAAAGGAGACATGTGGTGAGCTCCAGAGCCTATCTTCAGATCTGGAAATATTTTGTTAAAGTCTTAATTGTTTTTGAGTGAGTGGGCTTTCAAACAGAATTCTTGGAGATGCTGGGTATCAAAATCAAGTACAGTTGTTAAACCCGTGTGTGAATCTGTTGACATCACAATCATGTTATTATGTCATTGATATTATTGGTGAAAAGCAGTGAAGATATTAGCCTGACTTATAGGCACTAAATCTCCTCCTTCCATTCTTATGTACACACATATGCCTGCATTATTGCTGTTCAATGATACCTTCCGTTCAGTGCACGCCTCTAGCAGTCCAGCCAAGCCATGCTTTGTCAGCAGCTATTTGAAGTGAAGAGCCAAGTTTCTGAGAACGCACAAGGTGGCATTTAGAAGTGAATGTATTTCAGCGTCACTTCAACATGCACAGCTTGTAAATGGACACAGACTAGAGGCAGGCCTCCATCGCAAACATCAACAGAGCTGCTCCACTTACTGTTGTGTCTTACTTTCATCTCAATACTATATGCTAAAGAAATGAGACATCTTTTGATAAGTTCCTTTTTTCAATGGGCAAAGTCCGTTTGCTCACCTATAAATTGGTGACGCTTCTAATGCTAGTATCAGTGTTGATGTGAAAACTGGGTTCAAGCAGATGAGCAAAACCTATAGAAGGTATGATTGAATGCAACGTAAGCTACTGTTGATTTTAGAGCTTATAATGAGGGTAGAATGCGCCATCATGTTACTGCTCCGTGGTTTTTACAAATAATTGTACCACATAGAACCCACATGACTTTGTCGCAAACGTCTTAGCTTCTGTGAAGGCATTACTGTTATGGTCCTCCTCACTATCAAACGTAATGCTGTAACTTTGGTTTGTTCTCGCTTATTCTACCCTATGTTGTATTGCATTTGTTTCCTCAGGCCTGGACCCAGTACTCTGGGTCTGTTTTTTTTTTTTTTCATCAAAACAGAAATAACAAATTACAGTGTTTCTGTTCAAGGATATAAGGCCCAATTCATTACTCTGCATCTTCATGAATGGACACTTCCAATTTGTCTAAAATCGTGGGCGAAATTACTTAATTTTTATCATGTTTAATAATAGCCAAGCAACTAACTAAACAAGCCAAGGTTTCCTGTTATAATGTGAAAATCCAAAAGATAGCTTAAGATGTCACATCCTGTTACCCAAAAGATGCCTCATCATTTGCCAGTCCGAACATGATTTTTGCATGTCTGATGATGTTTCCTTAAACAATGGTACAGTGTCCATAGCATCGGAGTACACACACTCGGTCTCTGTTCTCTGCTGAAACAATGAGGAGACAGATCATGATTGAACTTCCGAAATTTCTTTCACTCTGGACTCCCAATTGACACAGGCAATATATTCTTCCAGGGAAAGTAGCAGACAAGGCATAGGCAATCTGTATCCATTGGCCTGTGTGTCTTGTGGTCCGCAGAACTCTCCTCGGATTTCACGAGCGAGCGGAGAGCCACTGGCTGACCAGAAGTCCAACAGTGCTAAGCCACACGCAGCATTGTCACATTCCTCCTTCTTGTTCCATAGCTACATGTAGATGCAGCCAGAGCAGGGGTGTGTTTGTCGTTGCCGTATTTTGTTGTATTTTGTTTTTAATACTACCTGCCTATATCTTCCTCATCGTCATGTGTGTGTGTGTTCTTTTTTGTTAACTTTTTCATGTGTCTTGTTATTGATGTCATGTCTCTTGTGTTCCATGTGGGGAGCCAGGTCTGCACAGTAGAAAGTGAAGTAGAAGGTTGGTAGCCCTGATCTTGGTCCTGAATCACCCTGACTGACTTCTCCATAAAAAAGTTGGGGCCCATTCAGACCGTGCCAAATCCTCCACTTCACTTTGGCCTGATTTAAAAGATCAGCGTTGCTGAACTGTGAACCAATCTTTCCGTTATTTTGGCCATTGTGGTAGCAAAGCTAGTCATTGTGGAGTTGATCTGATACATCTGAAAATTTACAGTGAAGCAAAGGACAACAACAACAACAACAACAAGATCAACTCCAGGATAGCCAATTCTCTCAAGGCTTCATGCTCTGTGGACCCAATCGTGCCAACACCATTTAGTACTATCCTAGAACGGGTCCTATTGATGCTTGATCTTTGTGTGAACAATATGTATTTCATTAGGGGGCATTTTGTTAGCAAGCCCCCCATTGATCTCATGCCTCTTTCAAAGGAATAAGCAAATATTTTGTTTTGCTTAGTGGTCAGGAGTGGAGATTATTATTTGTTTGAAACGGATAGTGAAGAAGAGGAAGAGGAAGAACTAAAAAAGGAAGATGAAGAACCTCCACGGAAGTCAGCATTCCAGGTAATCTTGGGATTCAGAAAAATCAAGTTCTTCTCTGGTTCGGGCGGGTTTGTGTCCTGACTGATCTTCACAGCTGGCCGAGGTCTCTTCTCCAGCCCTCCCAGGTATTCGCTCTCAGAGGCCACTGATTCACTTCTGAATTCGTTTACTCTGATTAAAATAATGTTGCTTAATGGCAAGAGCTTCGCATTTTTATTGAAAACTTTGGGGTGTTGCAATAGACATGTTTGTATATGTAGATTAAAATGAAATACAGCAGCTGCCTCATTTTGATGCAAATGATAATTAAATGTTGCTCCAAAGTTTTGAAACTCAGCAGCATATTTATTGCTAAAACCTTGAGAATGTACTGACAGCATCCTAAAAAATATCCAGCCCGGTTCTGAGTTTCTGCTCTGGAGCCAGAGCCCTCCTTCCCCACCGTAGCTCATGGTGTCCTCGGGGAATGTGTAAGCAACGCTGGTTAAAGATGAGACTTGTTGAAATTACACGCAGGATGAAAATGTGGGGTGTATGTTTCTCCCGTGAACCACATGTTGGCGCTTCTGTTTCCCACTTGCTATGTTAAAGGCACAAGGAATGACAAGGCCGAAGTCAGCTCGCAGGCAAGGCCTTCCCTACCGGTGCTTTTGTTCTACTCCCGTCTTGCCCCATGAAGTTGAAGAACTCAGTTACTCCGAGAGACATTTCGATCTGATGGGTTCTTACTGGCCCTATGGTTCCCTAGATGGGTTTCCTAGTGACCTTGTTTGCATGCATGGGTGCTGGTTTGTCCAACACTAACAGTTTAACCTGCTTGTTTTTACACTAGTGAATTTTATTGTTAACACCACTCATCATGTGTCCAAGCAGTGAACCTGACCCTCTTGGCTGTGTTTGATGAATGACTGTTTTCTTTCTTCCTGACTTTGTCCCAGAGTACCTTTTATTCTAGCTTCAATGACCAGCACATTTTAACCTTGTTGTTGTAACTGCAGATACCAACTCATACTGACATCATCTATTGACTTAAAATTTTATTTTTTTTCTACTAATTACTCTTGCTTTGTCCTTCTTTGTAGAGAGCTATTGGGAAGTTTGCATCAGCCATTTTAGCCTTGCCAAAGTCTGTCATTAAACTTCCCAAAACTATTCTTCAGTATTTAATCAGAGCTGCAAAGGTATTTGATGATTTACTGACATGTAGCGTGTGACTCTCCGCTCCTTACAACTTGAGACGGACTGTGCCCTGGGTCTGCATTTTCTCTCTTCTACACATCACATCATGAGGTATTTTAAGGTTGTAAACAATTGGCAAAAGTTTTCCGAAAAAGAGTTCTGAGAGCCAAAACTCTTTTTAATTGATTTCTGTCTTTTAAGCAGACACCATAGATTATCGAAAAGTAGAAAAAGAAAATGCAGAGACTTCATTATTGAGGAGACCTTCAAAAAGTTTATGGAAAATGTGTATTGCGGAAAAAGATATATGGATTCATTTTTTCCCACCAAAATAAACCATATCTAGTACCATTTCCCATGCACTTTTTCAAGTTCCCTCACACTTTCTGTCATCATTTTGCCTAAGTATCATCTCTCTCTCTCTCTCTCTCTCTCAGTCTCTCTCTTTCTCTCTAAGCGTCACAACTGGTTGCATGCATTACTTATGATGATTAAAAACTACACCAAAATTTCTCAGAAAGCTGGTAACATTGTGGACAAGCTAATGAAAGACCCCTGTTGCCCCATCTCTATTTTGGCTTCCTTTCAGTCTCCACCTTCCTAAATGGGGTCTGAAAGCAGTACCTATCCTTTCCAGACTGTTCTGCTGTGGACAGTCTATACAGTTCCTCACTCCCACAGGGTTACCGGTAGTCTTAAAAATTGTTGTTCAGTTCATCTAATGCACACTTGAAAGTATCCAGCCACCTAGGCACAGTTGCTTCACTTCATTATTGAAAACCATAAACAAGAAATCTCCATTCTTGAATTTTACAGAAACTGTCTTGAACTCAGTCAGGGACAGGTCTCTGTTCTCAGGTGTTGAGAAAGCAGTTGGAGGGTGTCAGAGCCTAGCAGGTCTCCTGGTTTATCTGGGGTCTTACAGAAATGTAGGTTCTGATTCAGGTGTAGTGAGACTTCTCATAGGACTCAGCTCAAACATAGATGAAAAATCACAATGGAACAATGCTTGATGTTAAGTTAATTTGCAGATAAAGACCCTGTGTCACACCTGGATTAAAGGACAGCCATCAGGTGCCAGCCTTGTGGCACAATGGCTTAGGCCCACTCAAGTGCCCACTTGTGCTACTGGCATCCCATTTCGGAGCATTGACTAAGCCCTGGCTACTCTGCTTCCCAGCCAGCTTCCCACTAGTGCACCTGGGAAGTCAGCAGAGGTGGGGCCACCTGTCTAGGAGACCAAGACAGCACTCCTGGCTCCTGGCTTGTTCCTGGCCCAGATTTGGCTGATGGGGTCATTTAGGAAGTAAATCAACAGATAGAAAGGCTATCTCTGTCTCTCTCTCTTTCTCTCTTTCTCTCTCTCTCTCTCTCTCTGTTTGTCAAATACGTAATACGTGTTGGGGGGAAAAGGACAAGTGTGAAATTGTGCCAGTTGCAGTTTTTTTTTTAAAAAAGCTCATTCTGTTTTAAAGGGAAAAATGTATTTTTGCATAATAAATTTTCAGCACAATGAATCCCGCTTACTCTAACAGATATGAATAAATTTAAGACAGAGTCTCTTAACATCAGATTGAAGATGCTAGTGGCATCTTCAGCCTTTTGGAGGACACAGCAGTCCCTGTCAATCCAACCCCGGATGCCTTCCTGCTGGAGTTGGGTGACATTTGTGTGTGACTCCATAGAGACCTGCTGATG
Organism: Ochotona princeps; assembly: GCF_030435755.1. Classification (NCBI taxonomy): domain Eukaryota; kingdom Metazoa; phylum Chordata; class Mammalia; order Lagomorpha; family Ochotonidae; genus Ochotona; species Ochotona princeps. Next base: position 50,423,815 of record NC_080849.1, read on the forward strand.
CGAATGGCTCTCATGTGCACCAAGCAGAAGCCTGCAAGGTGAACAAGACCCTCCTGCTCCTTGGCTCAGCAGGGACTGGGTTGTGTACCCTCCCTCCTTGGTTGTAAATGTGTTTCCTGAGACAACCAATCAGCCTCAGTCTTCGCACATATCCCTGAAACTGTAAAGTGTATTTCAAAACTTCATCGTTAACATGATTTCCCTACAAATAAGAAGTTGTCATGTGTCCCCTGCTTCCCCTGATTGGCATTTTCTCTGTTTTCCTGCCCCCGAGACAGCCCTGGCAGGCCCAGCATTTGGAGGTTGTGTGTGTGGCCAGCCTGTCTTCTCCATCCCTCGGGGTTAGTGGTACCTGTCCTGGGAACCTCCTTCACTCCCCCGTAGCGGCCCCCACCTCACCCATCCTCTCTGGCTCTTTCCCATTTCTTCAGAGCAAAAGAATTTCCACAATGGTGTGTGCCTGCTATATAGTCAAACATCCTAATATTTAAGAAAATGTTCTGTTTGCGGGATTCTTGCTTTATATAAAAGCAATCGTGTGATAACACTTAACCATAAAATAGCAACTATTACCTTAAGTTTCTCTTACACTGCACAGTTCTTAGGTGTAGTAGCTCAGTTGCTTTTAATATCACCCATTCTGCACTGAAGCCAGTTGCCTACCAGTACACTAAGTCTCAGAGATATTCCTGATGGACTTCCCCCATGAACATGAACATCTGAATAAATTTTCTTATTTGGAGCTTATCCTTCAAATTCCAGTTTACCTTCTCCTGTTTTGAAATATGTTTTTGACATAAAATAAGAAAAGTTTTCTTTTCCTCCTAGCTTCATTACTCAGAAATAATGAATATGTTGCATTTGCTTTCATGGTCCATACAGTTCAGATTTCTAACTCTATCACTTAGAGACATATTCTTAGTAAGTTGATGCCTCCACACCTGCACAGTTGGAAGAAGTTGAATCCCTCTTTATTTTTTTTTACCGGCATCACAATGCCAATGTCTTCCTTATGTGGTGTTTTGAAAAGATTTCAGAAATCTGAAAATCATATAGAGCGAAATAGAAATACCTGTGTTTCCCAGAGATCCCACCAAACATTGTGAAACCACAGCATCCGAGTGAAAACCCAGCTTCCCTGAGACGTGGGGTGTTTGGGGTGCATGTGGGGCATGCCTGCTTGGCTTTTGGGGTTCCTGGCCGCTGACTGTAGGTCAAGGTCATCTCTTTGTTCCTTCTGCATGACTTGGGAGACTTCCGATGGGAAAACTGCTCAAAATTGTATTTTCCTGGTTATCGGTTATAATCTATTCATGCGACTGTTTTCAGCTCTTGAATGCAATGGACAAAAGGCTACTATTTTCACTGCAGCTTTCCTTCCAAACTGTTCTGGAAACAACTCTTGGATCTTAATATCATTGTTTTTCTTCTCAGTGTACTTGTTAATACACAAAATCATTTCTCACGCTGCTGGTAACAGCTGTTACTCGCCAAGGAGAGTACTGAATATGCAAACACTAGTTTCCTAAAGTAAGTGGGATTGTTAAGATGTTCCTTGGTTTTGGATGCAGCATTTAGTTGTGATGACAGAAACTGCTCCATGGATGCTTAGGGAGGTGTCCAGTTGCTCCATGGATGCTTAGGGAGCTGTCCAGCTGCTCCATGGATGCTTAGGGAGCTGTCCAGCTGCTCCATGGATGCTTAGGGAGCTGTCCAGTTGCTCCATGGATGCTTAGGGAGCTGTCCAGTTGCTCCATGAATGCTTAAGGAGCTGTCCAGCTGCTCCATGGATGCTCCATGGATGCTTAGGGAGGTGTCCAGTTGTTCCATGAATGCTTAGGGAGGTGTTCAGCTTATTTCTAGCTTGTGTAGTGAGAGAACCAGAAACTAAGTAACTCAAATGACGGCTGGATTTGGGAGAAAGGACAACCAATAGTTTACACATAGCCAAGTCCAAGTTGTGGTCTTCAGTAAAGCTGAACAAATCTATTCCTGCAACACCAGTTTTCAATCTCATGATGAGGAAACTAGTACAGATTCCCTCAGTGTCTTCAGGTGGGAGACAAGGAGCTCTTGTTCCCCAAAGGAAGGAAGGCTGGTGTAGGTCCCCTTTTCTTTTAATGCCCAATTATTCAAAGGCTGGAAGCTGATTTCTCTTTGTCTCTTCAGTTTGTCTACCAAGCCTGGATTACTGATCCTAAAACAGCCCTACGACAGAGGCGTAAAGAAAAGAGGTCGGCGCGAGAAGAGCAGGCCCAAAGGCGGAAAGCCTCGGGGGATGGTAAGTGCTGGGCAGGAGGGGCAGCATCCGAGCCTCCCGCGGCTCCAGTGCAGAGCGCACAGGCTCCAATGCAAAGCACACAGGCTCCAGTGCAGAGCTCACAGGCTCCAGTGCAGAGCACACAGGCTCCAATGCAAAGCACACAGGCTCCAGTGCAGAGCGCACAGGCTCCAATGCAAAGCACACAGGCTCCAGTGCAGAGCTCACAGACTCCAGTGCAGAGCACACAGGCTCCAATGCAGAGCACACAGGCTCCAGTGCAGAGCACACAGGCTCCAATGCAAAGCACACAGGCTCCAGTGCAGAGCACACAGGCTCCAGTGCAGAGCACACAGGCTCCAGTGCAAAGCACACAGGCTCCGGTGCAAAGCACACAGGCTCCAGTGCAGAGCACACAGGCTCCAGTGCAGGGCGCACAGGCTCCAATGCAGAGCGCACAGGCCGCCAGGGGGAGCACATTCAGTTCTAAGAGAGTGGTTTCCATGGTCGTTCACGGCTCCTATCCAATATGCAGAATAAATGAAAGCATGCATTGAAGAAGTGTATTATAAAGTGAGAAGAAATGAGAGGCACGCCGTAAAACCAGGAAAGTCCCTGGAGGAAAGAGATTTTTTTATATACTATTACGTAATAATAATTTAAAAAGTACAAGAGATGGTAGTGAAATAGGAGTAACTTTGTCAGTCTTCTCAAAGACAGGAAGCACGCTGCAAGAAAAAAGCAAAACAAGACAACTGGCGCCACCATATCCGGTGCAATGTATTTCAAAACACGCAATAAGCACGTTTTTAATATGAAAATTATTCCAAGTACCAATAAATAAACATCAAAGTAAAGCTAAAGGTGAGCAGCGCATTCAGCAATGGTATTTCCATTGTACATATCAAACCACAGACTGGATACTAAAAAAGCAATACAAATAAACTCAACCCAATAAATGAAAGGCTACTGGGGAAAAAAATCACAGGCCAGGAAACTGAAATTGCCACAAATCCTTCAATTTGCTAGAAGTTATCAGAAGCACAAACTGTGTAGTTCAACATACAGTTGAACTGGCTTTTCATTGTGGTGGTGGTTATTAATCTGTTGGACTGGCGAGAAGCTAAACATTTGATAATGTCATTGTTTGGGACTAATAAAAATACAAATAAGTATACAGATCATGACAGTGGTAATCAAATGGGAGACACATTTCCACTGCTCAATTTCCAATGCAGCTGCCGGCTACTGCCCTCCCTGCTGACTTGCCTGGGAAAGCAGTGGTAGACGGCCCCAATCTGTAAGTCCTGACCACCCACGTGGGCGATCCAGAAAGAATGAGGGTTCCTGGCTGTGGCCTGGCCTAGAGCTGGCCATTGTGATCATTTCAGAAGCGAACCAGCAGATGGAAGATAGCTGTCTCTCCTTTTCAAATAAATAAACAAATCTTTAAATAGCAAACATAACTAGTATATCCTATCCAAGAGCTGTGTGTCAATATCAGTTATGATTTCAAATGTACATATAATGCTACAGAACAATCTCACTTCAGGTCATTTAGTATTTGAGTATGGATACAAGCACACAAGTTCAAGAATATTCATCAAACCTTATTTGTTACTAACAGAAGTTTGGAACATCCTAAATGTTCACACAAAGAGTCAAGTTAGTTATGTTACTGTGGAATATTGTTCTGGAGAACAATGCCTGGTTTATATTTATACATTTGTAGAATTATTTATTTTACTGGAAAGTCAGATATACAAAGAGGAGGAGAGACAGAGATCTTTCGCCCACTGACTCACTCCCCAAGTGACCACAATGGCTGCTGCTGCGCCGATCCAAAGCCAGGAGCCAGGAGCCTCTTCCAGGTCTCCCACAGGGGTGGGAGGGTGGGGTGGGGTGTGCAGGGTCCCAAGGCTTTGAGCCGTCCTCGACTGCTTTCCCAGGCCACAAGCAGGGAGCTGGATGGTGAAGTGGGGCAGCCAACACACAAACTAGCACCTATATGGGATCCTGATGAGTGCAAGGCAAGACTTTAGCCACCAGGTTACCATATCAGGCCCAAATTTTTCATTTTCAATGAAAATAGTATCCAAACGCAAAAGAAATTTCAGGAAGAATAGTTAGCGTATTAATAATGGCCACGTTTTAGGCAAATGCAAATTGTGATATGATGACAGGAAAATTATATGTTGGTTCTTTACAAAACAAATGTATTCATAGATTCTCTATGAGATTTTAAAAAGATTAAAAATAAAAAGAAAAGATAATTTCCAACAAAATTACAGTTACCTCACTCAGCTTTTATCTTCCCTTATGATACTTCCTTGTAACCTGGATTTTACTTGATCTTTTTTTTTTTTTTAATACATTTAATTTTTCGGGCCTGGTACGATGGCTCAGTGGCTAAGTCCTTGCCTTGCAAGCACCAGGATCCCATATGGGCACTGACTCCTGGGAGACCTGGAAGAAGCTTCTGGCTCATGGCTTCAGATCAGCTCAGCTCTGGCTGTTGCAATCACTTGGGGAGCAAACCAGCAGATGAAAGATCTTTCTGTCTCTCCTTCTCTCTGTGACTCTGCCTTTCCAATAAAGAGAAATAAATCTTTAAATTATGTTTTATTTATTTGCTTGTTTGAGAGACACAGAAATTATGTATAAAGAGACTCTTCCGTCGAGCTGATACAGGCATGCGTCAGAGCCAGGAAGCTTCTCCTGGTCCTCTGATCGACCGCATGGGTGGCAGGGTCCCACATGCTTGATACGTCCCTTCTGCTTTCCTAAGTGCGTTAGCAGGGAGCTGGATTGGCGGCTGACCAGCGGGCACTTACACTGTCACTCTAGTCTCGAATACTGGCAACTTTGTTGTGGCTTAACTTACCGCACTGCAATACCAGTTCTTGAATTTTAGCCTGTTGGTTAAACGGAGAAGTTAGTACATCACCCATGCCGGCTGCAGTGAGAAGGCAGATGCATGACTTCCCCACCCCACCCACTGCAAACCTCCTCTAGGTTACATCCTGGCAGGAAACAGTGTTTGCTCCCTCGCTTTTTTATGGTGCCCTCAAACGTGTATGCACTCACCAATTGCTTGTTTTGGTTGCTTTTCAAACACATGTTCAGACTCTACCCCTACCCTTGAATTTTAATAACAGTAGAACAGAAACATTTTTCCCATTGAATATTTCTAAAATGATATCATTCTTTTTTATTTTCAAAATATTGTACAGTAGAGATGCGCAGCTGAATTGTCCACCCTGTGGTAGACATGAACAAATTTTTGCCGCAACGAACCATGCCATAATCAGTATCTTTGCACAAAATCCCATATACAGATATGTGTGAATGTGTGTTTAATTGCACTATAAACTTTACTAATTTCAGAAAAAAAACATGGCTTCCACTAAGTAGATTCTTCAAAGTAGGATTACTGGACCAAAGAGTTGGCCTCTCTTTATTTCAATCAGTATTTTCTAAAGGGTGTTTTAAATTGCTGTCCTTACGCATGTTGTCATGTAGCCTCATATCATAGGAAACTGTACTTTTCATTGTTTGCCTTCTTGAGGGATGAAGCGTGGCTTTGATTTCAATCTAGTTGAATTTTTAACTAGTGAGTCTGAACATTGTTTATTTCATGTTTCAAGGTCATTTGTACCTTCCAGTCTGACATTAAAAGCGTCTGTCATTTTTCTCTGTCATTCTTTCTCGATATTTGTTCTTCCGTGATTGAGGCCTTCTGTGTATTAGGCGTATTAGTCTGTTCTGTGTGTTACAAATATTTTCCCAATAATATACCTATGCTTTGGTTTCAGTTACGGCATTGCTTTCTATCAATTTTTTCTAATGTCAGATCAGTCTAAATTTCTTTGTGTACCTTCTAAATTTTTCATGTTACTCTAAAAATTCTCTTGCATCAAATGTTATGCAAATATTTTCCACTGATTTCATTTCTATGTTTTTTTTGTATTCTAAGAAGTAGCGATCTAATTTGTTTATTTGTAGATGCATACATATATATGCTCTCTGTACTTATTAAGTGATTCTTTTCTACTGGGTTAAGTTCACTCCATTGAGTCCAGCAGAAACAAAGTTAGTTTTAATATGTAGTGAGGCAAATTTTCATCACTATTTTTTTTTCAAAATTGTTTCTGCTACTCTAATCTTTTCTTCCTCCTTTTAAAACCATTTCTGTGAAATGTGTCCTTTAGTCACCATGAAAATAATTTATTCTTCCACATCATCCAGATTCCTTCATGTGCAAGTGCACCAACGGTTACCTACAAATCAAAAACAGCAACCTTTTTCAGATACACTGAGATAGTTGCATACTTTCCTTTTAAGAATATGAAGACTCGTCAAAAGATGATGTAAAGTGTAGACTATGAAAAAGTTACACATGAAATTTAACATTTTAGCTCCAAAAGAAAGCAATCTTTGGATTGCATGTTGGCCAACTCTTCCAAGTGCTCTCTGATTCACACAGCCCTGGTGGTCCCCAGAGCTCTGGTCTTGCAATGCTTCTGCAGGCAGGGGGCGCAGAGCAGCTGGGATTCTGTGGAAGAGGCGCTCTAGTGCGTGAGTTTTCATAGTCACTCACAGTTGCTTAAGGCAGCTCAGGGGCGTTTTGTTAGTTCCTCTTCACAGGTAAGTCCAGCAAAGCACCTGCCTGCAGCCACGTAGCCATTCAAGGAGTGGATTTGGACTTCCAAATAGACAGCTGGGCTCCAAAGCCTTTTATCTTAATCAGCGGAAAAAAACACAAATATCTATTTTTAAATCTAAAGGATGTAGAAACTGCAGAGTTCCTTTAAAAAAAAAAAATACTGCTAGACCATAATGTGGGATCCAAGATAGAAGGAATCTCCTGTTGTTACAGTGTCAGGGAACACTGTATGAAGAGGAAGGCCTGGAGGAAGTAGGCTGTGTGAGAAAGCTAGAGTCCCAGGCAAGGAAACTGGCAAGGATCAGATGTGAAATGCCAGTGGAAAATAGGAGGGGAAAATAGGATTTTCCAGGAAGCGTATTTGAGCAGATTAAGTGGATTAGATTCATGAATGTTTTGATAGGGTTAAAACCTAAAATTCAGTAAGCCTCATTGAATTTGAATGCTCTAGATAACAACAGTGTTTAGTTCAACCATAATTTGGACATATTTCACTGAATGTAGTTAGATGAAAACTTTTGTTGATCTGAAATTAAAATGTAATCCGATGCCCTTTGTGTAGTCTGACAATGTTAACTTTAAATGAAAGGTTAGGAAATAAAATGAGGGGCTGTCATTTGGCCCTTGCAGTAAAGAGGTCTTCATACAAATCCAAGTACCTGGTTCGATTCCCTACTCTGTCTCCTGACTCTAGCTCCCTGCTCATGCGGTCTCTGGGAAGCAGAGGTGATAGCTCCAAGAACTGGGACCCTGACACCCAGATGGGAGTCATGGATTGCATTCCCAGCTCCCAGCGACAGCTTGCGCCCAACCCTGGCTGATGTGCAAGCATTTGGGCAGTAAACTAGTAACTGGGAGCTAGCTCTCTCTCTCGCGCGCTCTCTCTCTGTCTCTTGCCTTCTCTTTCTTCATTTATCTGCTTCCCAAATAAATTTTAATAGAATTTTGAAGAAATCCTATGATGTTACTTATAAGACACTACAAACTGAAATTTGCAACAATATCCCAAAACATTTAAAATTAAAATTCCATACCACATATCAGGAATCAGTGAGCTTTCTGTTTAAAAATAAATTCCAGAAAGTATATATTACCAAAAAAAATACATGAATTTCAAAAATTCATGTACACAAAAATCAATGTATCTTCAAATTTCATTTTCTGTAACCTTTGTGAATGCGCCTGTGTTCAGCTGCTCGCTCTGGAAAAGCTCTTATAGAGCTCAGCTCTGCCGCTGTGGAGTGAAGGCAATCAGACAACAAATGGATGAGTTCACCTACAATATAATAACAACCTTTGGAAGACAGGGTTCTTGTGCAATGGAGTAACGACGGTCTGAAAGCTCAGTTCTTACAAATTACCTACACAACTCCAAAGACAGGCAGAATGTTCCATTTAATTAGAGTTCCTTTTAATCTAGGATAACATTGACATTTTGATTTGCCCTCTAAGGAATGTAACTCCTCTTTGTTGAACATGTTGACCAGGTCCCGTGGAGTGGGAAGACCGGGAGGATGAGCCAATCAAAAAGAAGTCCGATGGCCCAGGTAACAAAGTAAAGCAAATGGCAGCCTTGGGGGATTGGAAAGGATCCCTGCCCAGGCTGTCCACAAAGGAAGAATGCCTGGCAGGTCATGAACCAAGCGCTGTCTCTGAACTTTGATCAGTACTGAGTGTCCCTTGAATTCTTTTCTCTGCTGAGATGGCCAGGTGACTCCTGAAAACAGATCTGGCTTTTCCGCTGCTGGATCAGGCATAAATTCCTTCATGGGATTACATATGTCAGAGGTCTTGAGAGAGCAAATTCTAAAACGCCTAAGGAAGTCTTCAAACTGGAGGCCTAAAGAGCACAGGTTCTGTTTTTGCATAATCAATCATTTGATTTTAATTGGTACATAATCGTTGGACAAATTTATGGAGCACATTGGGGTAATTTGCCATCATAACCATCACCTCTAGCGTGTATCATTGCTTTGTGTTGAAAACATTTAAAATTCTTTCTTCCAGCTAGTTTGGAATATATGGTAAATTATTATTGGAAGAGCACAGAAAGGAGTTAAATAAGAGGTGAATAGGATTATGAAGATGAGAAGGACCCTGGAAGCCTGGACAGCCTCTCCATTTTAGGAAGGGAAAACCAAGTACCGTCAAGTCCGTAGCTTGCTCAGGTATCACAGATTCTATGTGAGGGAGCCAGGGAAAGATTCCAATCCAGTAACTCCCGCCCAGTGGCGGTACCATTTGGGCTTCTCTTGCAGGACGATGCCTCCATGCAAGGAGAGCCAAAACACGCCAAGCAAAATGCGCTCGTTCTGTCTCATACCATGCGCTCACTTCACGTGTCCTCTGCAGCTCCTGAATGTGTGCCTTACCATCTAGAGTCAGGCCCTGGACACCCAACACAAACCAAGGAGATGTCGGAAAGTTTGTGGAAAGACAGAATCAAAAAGTATTTTGGTGGGACACAAATATTTTGAAGTTAATGTGTGGCTTTTTCATAATTTGCGTTTCCACGAATCTTTTTAGAACTCCATGTAAGCGTGAATTTCAAAAATGCATGCACTAAAATTACCTTTTCATTCCATTTTTCCACAAACTTTTTAAAATCCTTGAACTTCTAAGGCTGCCATTTTCAGGCACAAAATGGAACTCAAGGCAATCATTGCTTGCACCTGCTCTTCCATTTCCCCATCATGGGCACATGGGTGTCGAGCTGGTATTACTACGGCAAAGCTTTTTCTCCAATAGCAGTGGCTAGCAATTTAGTTTCCCATCATGTTTCCAAGCCTTTTTCCAAGATATTTGGTCTTATCCTCTTGTTTAACACCCTCAAAAACTCACTTCCCCTCTTAAAAAAGGGAAACTGAGGCAGGGAGAGATTCACTTTTCCAAGTCTATTTAACTGCCACATATAGAGTTTGGTTTGGATCCAAGAGACCATCAATGCTATGCCATACTGCTTTTATAGTAAAAATAATAATAATAATAATAAAGTGAAAATTAAAAATGTTCATTTTCTGAGTTAGTTTGCAATCCCCCAGGTTAACAAAGGACATGTCATTGATATCTCCAATGAGCGCTTTAATTTTGAGCTCCACAGCAAGACTACAAAGTGTTTTTCTTTGCCAATCTGAAAAAGTAGCCATGACTATCAGAGACAAGTAAGTAGCCAAAGGTATAGGGAGCTGCTGAAATGTATTAACAGGTGTAATCCCACATCCTTCAAATTCCAGGAGTCAAACTTCAGCTTCCAGAGGTAAAGTGTCTGCATAAAGCCATGAGTGATTCTTTTCAAATGAGTGTAGGAAAGACTTGTCTGCCTGCCTTTTTTTTTAAGTCAGATATATAGAGGGGAAGAGAGAGAGAGGAAAATTTTCTGCCTGCTGATTCACTCTTCAAGTGACCGCAACAGCCAGAGCTGCACCAATTCAAAGCCAGGAGCCAGGAGTTTCTTCCAGGTCTCCCATGCGGGTGCAGGGTCCCAAGGCTTTGGGGCGTCCTCGACTGCTTTCCCAGGCCATAAGCAGGGAGCTGGATGGGAAGCGGGGCCACTGGGATTAGAACCAGCGACCATATGGGATCATGGCACGTGCAAGGCAAGGACTTTAACCGTTAGGCGACTGCGCTGGGCCCTTCCTGTATTTCTTTTAAAGGGGGATGAGTAGTGGGTAGGATGAGCTCTGTCAGTGTTCCCAGCACCTGGTACTCCTGCCTGGCTCAGCCCCGCTCAGGGAGCAGCTGTTCACTTGCAGCGCTGCTCTGCTCCAGCAAGGGCACCCTGTCCTCTTACTGCCAACTGATGGGTGTGATGTGGTTTCACATGTGTTTGGAGGAACAACCAGGGTAATGTTACCTTAGGCAGGAAAACCGTTCCTTCACACGGAATGCCAGACGTCTCGCTTGCAGCTGGGGCTGGTCCTTGGGGGCTGACTTAATTCTGCCACCTTTTGTCCCAATCACAGTTCTCCCCGAACTTGCCCCCAGGTGTGACTTCGAGATCCTGGACACTTTCACTTTTGCTAGTGTTCCCCCCGCCCCCAGCCCATCTGGCTCCCTGTGCCAGTTCTCAACTTTCCTTTGGGGCTCTTCTTTTACCTTTCACCTCAGAGAAGGTCTACCTCCCTTCCAGACCCCTCAGCTTGAAAGATAACATCATTTTTTTCCATTGTAATTCCTCTGTTTTCCATCATAACTTTTAGAGCAAGGCGTAGGACATGGCAAAAGTGGTCATAGGTGATGACACCCGACTGGGAGCCAGCAAACTATACACCTGCGGGCTCCCGTCAGAGGCGGAAAACCACTGGTTTGCACCCATGAGTAAGACAGGTGGCTAACATGGCTTTTACCCTCTTTGGATTCTTTTTTTATTGTGTGCACGTGAGGAACATAGCATGCTGTTTTGATACATGCAAACAAATCGACATAGCTGCCACCTATCAGCTGTTATATGTGTGAAGAATGTCTAGCATGAGCAGATTTCCAGTATGCAAGATAAGATTATGAATTGGAGCTGTCATTTCGTACGTCAGCTCTCCAGGCTTATTCATGCTCCAGAACAGTCCTCCCCCAACCCCTCCCACCCCAACCTGGTCTCTGATCAGCACCACTCCAGTCCCTGCTTCTCGAGTCTGATTACTGCAAATCAGTGGAATAACACACTGTCGGCTTTCATTTATCTGGTTCATTATTTAATTCCATGTCCTCTGTGGTCATTAGATAGTCACGGATGACAGAATTTCCTTCTTTTTGGAGGTTGATTCATGAATGTTCCACAAAGTGAGGTCCCACCTAGGGAGGTCCACAAACGTTTCTCAAGACCAAGGAACTCATGTCTAGATCTCTGGAGGAGCTGTCTGGCTTGGATGCCACTGCTGCCTTCCAGGTCCTGTTGAGGGTCAGGGGACTCACCTCTCAGGATCACAGCACAAACCAGCGTGGCTTGGGTAAAACATTCACCGTGTTCGCTTGCAGAATGTTGTCCTGCTTTCTCCTAGACAACATCATCAAAAGGATATTTAACATCTTGAAGTTCACCTGGGTGCTGTTTCTGGCAACTGTGGACAGCTTCACCACGTGGCTGAACTCCATTTCCAGGGAGCACATTGACATATCGACGGTTCTGAGAATTGAGAGGTGTATGCTGACCAGGGAAATTAAGAAGGTAACGCTGATGGTGTGGTTCTGTCTTCCTGCAACATTTTTTTAAAAAGCATTTAAAAGTCAGTATCTGGTTGATACTTTTTGTTGCAAAAGACAAGATTCCATTCTGTTTTTCATTGTGGCTAAGTAGTACTCCATGACATATATATTTCTTTACCCATTCATCAATTGATGGATATCTATTTTTAGTGAAATAAGCCAATCCCAAAAAGACAAATATATTTTCCCTGATTTGTTGCAATTAATATACAAAGTACAAAAAACAAATTGGCATATTGAGATTTAGTTATTTTTTTACAGCACTTGTCTGTGCTGTTGAGGAACAATGTTTTTCTATTTGCTCCATGTTGAATTATTGGTTGAGTGGAGGATTTAGCGACTAGAATGCAAATTGAAAATGTCAGAAATAATTAAAAGAGAAATAAGGAAGAATTTCTGTTGAATCTGCGGAAGCAAAATGTCTTCTTTTTATATACATTTTAAAAACATTAAAAATGTCAGTATCTAACATTCTAAGGAAGATAGACAAAATTTTCTCGTAGATGTTGCCATAACATCTCGTAGATGTTGCTTTTCCATATACTTAAATACTCAGATCTGTTCCATATTCATAAACAAAATACTAAAAACATTAAACACACACACACACACACACACACCATCCAATGATGATGTTTGGTTTATTCATTCTGCACCCTCTGCTTGCCAGAGTTTGCAGGCATAAGAACTCTGCCAGGCTCTGTAAAGGAAATTTGACCTGAAACTTCTCACAGGAAAATTAGGATATATGGGGAGAGTTAAAATGTGGTCAGTTGTGCTTTATAAATGGTCTCTTACAATTTGAACACTCCTAATATGAGTGTTTGAATTCTAAGATGCTTCAAAAGCTGACACTCCTTGAGGACTGACATGGCACACAGATGGAGAGTTCTCATGAGACAGGTTGAAGTCCAAACATAAGTGCAATAAAAAAATACTGTATTAAATGACCTTCAGCCTGTGCCTGCAGGGTGTCTATGAGACACTAATTTCTTGCTTCAGTGTCATCTCCCAGTCAACTCATGAGCAATATGCACACATGCCAAAATTTAAGGAAAAAAAGATTCACAATTTGAAACAGGGCATCATATCTTGTACGAGTTGGCAGCAAAGCCCAGCTTGTCTAGTTGGCTTTAGTCCTTATTTCAGAGAGTGCCATGACCCGGGCAGCGGAGTGCTCCCGGAAAGCGGGGCCTGGGCAGCGGAGTGCTCCCGGGAAGCGGGGCCTGGGCAGCGGAGTGCTCCCGGGAAGCGGGGCCTGGGCAGCGGAGTGCTCCCGGGAAGCGGGGCCTGGGCAGCGGAGTGCTCCCTTGGGGGCTGTGGCGACATCCCCCTCTCTCCCCAGGGCAACGTTCCAACGCGGGAGAGCATCCACATGTACTACCAGAACCACATCATGAACCTTTCCAGAGAGTCGGGCCTGGACTCCATCGACCAGCATCCCGGAGCTGCCTCGGGGACACAGCCAGCACACAGGGCCGACAGCTTGGACTCGCATGACAGCATCTCCAGGTACTGCCCTCTCCAAACAGTGCATTTGCTTGGGACAAAGGCGAATGATGCGGGCGTATCTCATGAATGTATGAGGTGAAGGTTACCTAAAAACATGCATCCCTCACTCCCACATAGTGTCTACAGGCAATCCCCAACAGAATGGTGTTCTGGCCTGGACTGTCACATAGCATCAGACATCACTAAGGAGCTATTAGAAATCCCCAGCTCTTCCAAACATGGTGAAGAGATTTCCAACCTGGAGACAAGGAAGAGTGACCCTTCCCTAAAGCCCAAAGTATTGTTTGTGATGAAAGTTGCATCTTTGGTGCCTTTCAAAAATAACCACTCTGAAAACACCTGCTATCCCAGGTCTTCCACCTGCTAATCCCACTTTCAGCCTTTTGCTTTTGCAATTGCCACTTTAAGGATCATAGTAATAATAATAATAATAATAATAATAATAATTCTCTGTGAGCATCTCGCTCCCCTGAGTTTTATTATCAGATGCCTTGCTTCACAAATATGGTACAGATGTGTTTACTATTCCATATTTTTGTGAGAAAAAGAAAGATTTAGGAGAGAAATCCTTTCAGGGTTTCAAGGCCCAAATGGCAGTTTCGCAATTGAGAATCTGTTGAGTTTCTGATTCTTAGAGTAAAATAATTAATTATTAAAGAAAGGTGCCATGATAATAGATCTCTCACTCTCTTTCTACCCAAGCATGTGCACATTTGTCACTCATGAATTTCTGAACCTATGAACAATAATATACAGCTGCGAAGAGGTCATTTAGGACCCTGTGCTGCGTGAGTCCTCACTGTGTCTTCCCGAGACAGGTGCCATCAAGATAAACAGTGATTGATTTTCAGCAAACTGTGACACTTGTTGGTTTGGAAGAAGTTGACCTTCTTAAAGTTGTGCTTCTGGCAATACCTCTATTGGTAGATACACATATAAAATCTGACTTCATTTTACTACTAAAACTTAAAACGCATTTCTAGCCCACTTGTTCCCAAGTTCCCCAGGGTCCCGATTTTTCTCATGGTAGCTCCTTACCTCTTGATAAGTGGAAGCGGCATGAGCAGATGTGTGGAAGATGTGGGTGTGTGCGCAGCAGGGCAGTGGGGGAGCAGGGCTGATGTGGGTGTGTGCGCAGCAGGGCAGTGGGGGAGCAGGGCTGAGTGCAGCAGGGCAGTGGGGGAGCAGGGCTGAGTGCAGCAGGGCAGTGGGGGAGCAGGGCTGAGTGCAGCAGGGCAGTGGGGGAGCAGGGCTGAGTGCAGCAGGGCAGTGGGGGAGCAGGGCTGAGTGCAGCAGGGCAGTGGGGGAGCAGGGCTGAGTGCAGCAGGGCAGTGGGGGAGCAGGGCTGAGTGCAGCAGGGCAGTGGGGGAGCAGGGCTGAGTGCAGCAGGCTCAGCGCTCTGCAGGCCCAGCGGTGGATGCAGTGACTTGTGGAGCCTAAAAAGGCCCAAGTCCACCCCCCTTAGCATCTGTTCATGACCCCACCGCCATTTCTTGCGCAGCAGAATGGTGGAGTGTGGGAAATGCTGAGATACTCAGCAGGTGCATTTTCTATGCCAGGTTCCATGGATTCGGTCAACCAATCATTCATCTCTGTATGACATTAACAACATTCCATTGCATTCATTTGTGCTCTGCATTGATGACTCAAAGTTTATAGGAAATGAAATTAAAAGATAAACTTAACTTGGGTACAATTTTTAAAAATCCTTGCGCCTTTAAAAAAAATTATATATATTTCCATGAAGTTTCTGAAAACTTCTTTATATGGCATATTAACTGGATCTGGTCAAAACCGCATTTTAATTTTTTTTTCAGAAGCTCAAAATGAAAGGTTCCAGACAACTCTTGTTTCTTTACCTGAAAGCCATTTTCATTTCCATTGGAATGTTTGCAGATAGTAAAGAAGACAGCCATCTACCTGCACCGATGTGTAGTTTGTGTGTAATTTGATTACTGAAAATATGCTGCCTGTTTCTTAGCACAGCCCCCGCCCCCAGGGTTTCTAAGCTTGGCAAATGAAAGCTCGTGACTTTTCTCCGACTAGCAATAGTTCTGAAACTAACAATATTGGTCAACAGTCCTCTAAAGCTGGGCCCTTCTCCCAGAGTGAAACATCTCACAAATATAAGCTCATCCCATAACATTCTAAGGATTTGCCAGACACCTGAGCATCATACTTGAAAGCTGTTGTATAGTGAAGAAAATTCTAAACAAATTTTCCAAGGAAAAAACATACATGATGTTTAAGCTACTGATTTTAACTGCATAGTGCTTTATAAATTATTGAAGTAAGAAATTACATAGGAGAACTCACGGCTGAGAAGGAAGAAAGAGGATAAAGAAAAACTGGGTAAGCTGAAATCAAGTAACTGCCTTTACATCTGACCCAAGACTGTACATGTAAAAATCATATCAACATAAAGAAATCCATGGATTACTTTTTCACAAAAATTGTCAAAATATTTTCCAAAACATAACATGCTCAATCATCAGATACATTCACTAAAAAGCTAAAATCCTTTAAATTTCCCTTGATGTCTTTGGCCTTTGTTTTACTACGGTAGCATCATTGATTACAGGAATTGACAGACTTTCTTGTTAATGACTGAGTGACATGCATATCCTATGTTTCTATCAGAGGAATTTCCCAATCTCCCACAGTGATCAGTACAGTGGAGCTTCCAGGAAGTTGTGCTAACTGGGAGACAGCTGTCATCCCCAGAGAAGATGCCGTGTGTGACTGCACCTGCCAGTTAGGTGGGGACCAGTGGGTCGTGAGGCCATGCTGCCTAGCAAGGACCCTAGTCCTGCAACCAAACCCCAGATTTTCACACTGAGTCTACTTTCGGGAACCCAGTCAGTGTGTGTGGTTCCATTGACATTGGAATGGTCATGATCTTCCTCAGGTCCAGACTTCAATGGCAAACTCGTTTTTCTGCTGCTACTTTACAAAATCAGGCTATCATCTATATTTCTTAAATGAAACAATTTAGCTCAATTGTTATCCTCAGCGAGGCAGTCCCAAAGAGATAGGGTGGCTGTCGTTTAAAACATATCACCCTACAAGGTGCTGCGTGTTCCACCTGGCAACATCTCAGCCTGAGTGAGCCTTCGCTCCCTGACTGCTACTCCCCAGGGCAGCAGGAGGTAAGGAGATGAGCCAATGGCTTCTCTCCCTAATGATGTCCTCCAACAGCCAAAGCATGACCCTGATTGGAAACCAATCAAGACGAAAAGTTAACAGACAAAATGAAGCTGGCATTGCTGGAATTCCTTTGTGATTTTCTTTGTAGCATCTTATTTTTTTTTTCTGATGTTGGTTTATATCCGGTGCATATCAAACCAGCATCTCTTCTATATGCAAGGCGTTTACTTTGGCTTAACTGAATATCACTCAGAACATGGGGTGGAAAATTCAGTGTTTGGTATCGTTCTTGAGCTTCCCTCCCTCTCTGCATTTGGAGACGGTGTAAAGAAAATCTCTATGTCTTATATAAATTCCACATAAGCTGTTATTTCTGCTTAAGCCAACGGGTTCATCAGTGCTCTCAATGAACTCAAGGTGGCAATACCAAACACAGTAAATTTTCTTTAATAATTTGAAGAAACGTTGTTACAAAACTGTAATCACCACCGTTGTGCTTTAGTGAGAAAGTTAAAGGGATTTTTCTTACGATTTTATTTTCCTGTCCCATCCAGAGAGTGCCATTGTATCATTGATCGCTAGCCAATGTATTCTTTGAAACTTGGGTCCTCTTGTGTTTTCTTGTCCCGCTAACCAGGTCCTGCCCTGCCCCGGCGGTGGTCGTTTTCAGCAGTGTTGGTGTTGTGTGTGATTTGCTGCATGGCAGTGTGTCGACCAGTTGACCGGTGTGTGAGCTGATGTACCACTGGCATTTTAACACTGTGTTTCTGTAACTGTTTGCGCTGCTAGCTGCTACACTGAAGCAACCATGCTGTTCTCAAGGCAGTCTACCCTTGATGATTTAGATGGATCAGACACGGTTCCCAAAACAAGCGAGCGCGCACGGCCTAGGCTCCGTAAAGTGTTCAGCATGGATATGTCCTCCTCATCTGCTGACAGTGGCAGTTTAGCATCAAGGTGCTTAACTCGTGCATGCTTTGTTCCGTACTTTTCTCGTCTTCCCCCCTTTCTGTGTCATTGCAAATATCAGTTCTTGACAGGTATGTTATTTGTTTTTCATTTTTCATTTAAGAATTTGCATGACTAACAAAAGCATGCCCATGGTGAAACATACTTGTTCTAGGACAGAGTGTTGTGTGAACCTAACAGCTCCTTGATTTTTGTCTGTTAGAAGTTTCTTAACAATCCTTATTATCTGCAGTGTCCTCCCTTTTTTAAGTATTTCACACTTTCTGATTCTCTAAGACATAACGCATGTTTCATGCATGATGTAGAACTGTTGCAGACAGCCCTCAAAGCAGAAAATCCAACAGGAAAGGTAGACAACTTGGATTTCTGATTTTGCCACAAATGCTATGCCATCCAAAGCTCTGAAAATCTGCCATGTGTTGCCATTTTTAGTTACTATTGAATAAATCCAATGATCAAAACCAACAGAAAAGTCAGACGTTATTTGTCCATTAACTGCTGAAAAGAGGATTCGCATGTGGTCAGATTGTCACTTTGTACACGCTCCCTTATACCACTTGGAAAGAAAAACTTTGTTTCCTCACTAAATTCTACCATAACACAATAATCATTTGGAAACAACTATTTGCATAAAATCCAGAAAAGTTGAATGATACAGCTGGGACATCAGCCACATTGTATTAATCTGGTAGGTAAAATGACCCAAACTCGAATGGATTTTATTATAACCGCACCCAGAGGCTGATCGGAGAAGTGTGATTCTCTCTTGCTGGCAGCCACATGTAGCTGCACAGCGCGTTGCAGTGTGGTGGGACCTGCATCAATGAGACTGCCCCTCTGTCTGAGCCATCCTCAAGCTCTGCCATCCCACTCCGATGGTCCCACAGGGTCCCCCAGCCGCTTAGAGCCAGACATGCTCCCAAGCTACAGCGACCATGCTTAGAGTTGGTTATGTTCATCTTGGCACTTACACTTGGTGTAGCGCTGCCCTCGTGATTGGAAAATTCCCAGGAGATGAGTCAGTTCTGTGGCTTTCGAGAAAGGCTCTGTGATAATGAGGTAAGTCAGAGCTCCTGCTTGCTCTGGTGCTCCAAGAGCCTTCTACATGATTTGCACACTGGGAGACAAGACGTGAAGGAGCATCAAGGGCTCGCACAAACCTATCATGCATAGCCATGGTACCAGTGAGGGCTCTTACAGGGCCACCCATCATCATTCACGGAGATGTCCACACTGGGGAGGCATCTAAAGGAAGACAGCTTATACAGCGGAGACTGAGTGTGTAGGGGAGTCTAACTGCTCACCTGGGCCACTCAGAAAATAGGACGTGTCTCATCTGCCAATCCAGGATATTCCTGAATCCACGGGGTTTGCACACCCTGACAATTTCCCCTGCTCTCTGTTTCAGGGGCTGGATGTGCCAGGAGTAGACAATCATAAAAGGCAGAATTTTCATTTCTGTGCCTGCTCTGTTTCCAATTCCAGCCTTTCTGCCATAAACCTTACAAGGAAAGTTGGAAGATAAACGAATAAAAGAAGGAGAGGAAAAATACACCAACTGTAGGGAGTGATGCTAAGAGTTAGGGATCATGAGCAGGGAGACAAGCAAAGGGCGGATGCTCCCATGGTAAAGGCCAGTGAGAAATGGCTGAAAGCTTGGAGGGATGATGGACGCTTGGTCAAGAGTGACACATGTCAATAAGGAAAAGGCAGAGGGTGACACAGCAGGGAGGAAAAGCAAAAATCAAAGAAAGGTGACTCATTTTAGGGATTGCACTTGTTTAGCTTAGCTAAGATGTGATTATTCCTGCCATTCCCTGGTGGCACTGGCTGGGTCCTTTGTGTAGGACTGAGAGTGAAGCCCTATAGAAGAAGGCTTTCCCTTTTCACATGGCCCCACTTGAAAGCACCTAGGACGGTAGGTACCCAATACTGGGTGTGTGTGTGGACTGGGAAACCAGCACTAGAGTCATGCTGTGTTTGCCTCTCATTAAGAACACCTGCGTGCACAGATGGGCTTTGCACCCTGAGAGTCCTGTGGCTGGCTTTTGCCTTGGAGGGTCTGCCTTGCAGATACTGGGAGGAGCACAGCAGGTGGGAGTCCAGAAAGACGGGATATTACTTTTCCTTGGTGTGTTTGCTCAGGAGCTCTGATGCCCACCTCTTGGGAATCTGGAAAAGTTCTCCGGGGTGTGGCTGCTGAGCCAAGGGCACTGTGCCCATCCCTTTGTCCCCACAGCGAGCCCACACAGTGTACCATGCTGTACTCACGCCAGGGGACCACAGAAACCATCGAGGAGGTGGAGGCTGAGCAGGAGGAAGAGGTGCTGGGTGTGGCGCCCCAGCCTGGAGACGCTGAGGATGAGGAGGAAGATGAGGAGGAAGAAGAGGAAGAGGAAGGAGAAGATGAGGAGGAAGAAGAGGAGGAGGAGGAAGAAGAGAGAGAGGAGGAAATGGAGTTTGCCGTGGGGGCGGAGGACGCCAGCCTCACCCCAGAGGAGGAGCTGCCACAGTTCTGCGTGGAGGATGGGGATGTGGAGGCCCCACCCTCCTACAGCAAGGCCGTCAGCTTTGAGCACCTGTCCTTTGGCTCACAGGATGATGATGGGGCCAAAAACCACATGGTGGTGAGCCCTGATGACAGCCGCACGGACAAGCTGGAATCCAGCATCCTACCTGCCCTGACTCACGAGCTGACCGCCAGCGAGCTGCTGCTCAACAAGTGAGTACAGCCTGCCCAGCAAGGAAACCGGGAGCTAAGGCTATTTAGGGACAAAGAATTTCACACCGTGAAGTTACCTGATTTTTTATACATTTAGTTATTTATTTGAGAAGTTGAATGACACATGGAGAGAGAGGGAGGAAGGCAAGGAGGCGGGGGAGGAAGAAAAGGGATGAAGAAAGAATAGAGAAAAGGAGGAAGAGAAGAAGAGCAGGAGGGAGGGAGGGAGAGAAAGAGAGAGAGACAAAAATCTATCTTCTGTCTTCTGGTTTACTACCCAAACAGTGGCAAGGACTAAGGATGGACTAGGCAGAAGCCAGGAGCATGGAACTCCATCCATTCGGGTCTCCCACATGGGTGGCAGTGTCCCACACACTTGAACCGTCCTCCACTGCTTCCCCGGGCTTATTAACAGGAAATTATAGCAGGGCATTGGAACTGGAACAGCTAGGACTCAAAGTGACACTCGTATGGGATACTAACCTCACAAGCTGTAATTTAACCTGCTACCACAGCAGCCATAAAATTCTGTTTCATGCACAAAATTATTTCAAACGTTAGGTGCCATTTCCAAGGTATCCCATTGTGCATACACAATTTTTAAAAATCTACAAAATTCAAAATCTGAAACACTTTCTGTCCCTGTCTCAATCTTAGTAGCACTTCAGAAAGATGGCAGAATACTCTCGTTTAAAGATAAGCTGTTCGAAGATTTGAAATCACACATCTGTTTGTTCCTAATACTCTTTCCCATGAGCACTGAAGCAACGTAAGATAGCGGCCTGGACAGTGCAGAGGGGTGTGGGAGCAGAGTGGAGAGTTTCAACAAGACGGACCATGCTTGAATGGGAACCAGGAATTAGGAGAAACCAAAGACGAATGTCTCACGGCAGTGCTTGTTTTGCCAGGATGTTTCACGATGACGAGCTGGAAGAGTCGGAGAAGTTCTATGTGCACCAGCCCCGCTTCCTGCTGCTGTTCTATGCCATGTACAACACGTTGGTGGCACGCTCGGAAATGGTGTGCTACTTCGTTATCATCCTCAACCACATGGTCTCCGCCTCCATGATCACCCTGCTGCTGCCCATCCTCATCTTCCTCTGGGCCATGCTGTCTGTGCCCAGGCCCAGCCGTCGCTTCTGGATGATGGCCATCGTCTACACCGAGGTAGGCCTGGGGCCGCAGCCCCGTATCTGTCTTTCCATGTTTCCCTCTTTGCCCTGCGCAGGTGTTTAGGTAAGGAATGGAGGAGGGGCTTTTGAAGTGTGATTGTCTGACCTACAATACTAACCAGCAACAGTCCCGTGCATGGTGCCTGGTATCAGTGGATGCTCAGTGAATGGACAGGGCATTACATGATACAGCAGGGCACTTGGAGGATAGCTTGACGCAGTGTACGTAGTTTCCATTCAAATTCCAGAAGCCAGTGCCCACAGCAGTGCAATGCAAGGTTATCTGAGCATCCAGGTGCCGATCAGAACGACGAAGAGGGTACATTGTCAGCCATCGCCTACCCAGGTGAGGGCACAGAGAAGTCTGCCCAGTCATAGAGACCTGCTTTCCTCTCCTACCTTTGGAGAGAGAGAAGGTTAAAAAGTTCAAAGAGAATCACAGCAGGGGACAAAGGAGGAGCATGGCAGACTGTGTGTGGGGTTGCCACGACCTTGCATTCATGGATGCCAAGGTCATCGGTCCTGAACATTACCGTCACCGCGTCACTCCACGGGCACAGGCAACTCTCTAACACCTCTGTGACTACCAGTGACTAAGCAGCAATGCCCAAAATGTGCCAAGTAGAGCAAATGCTGCTTCCATGGCTTTTGCCTTAAAAATGGCTCCTAGTGAAGTTTGGGTTCTCTGTCTTCCCTGTCATACTAAGAAGTGGAGGTAAGCTGGGTACGTACTTGATGTTAACTCAGTCTATGATTTAAGCTAATTGCCAAAACCCAGGAACTCTGCTACTCATGAGCATATAAAAATAAATACAAAAAGAAAGGAATTTCTATTTAAAAAAACACACACACACACAGCTAGTGTGCCAAATGGACAGAATGGAGAGAAGGGAAACCTACCCCTCCAGACCTCAGGAGATGCTCAGGAAGCCTGGGCAGGCAGGGCAGTGGGAGCGATGGGCTAAGCTGTGCCCGACGCCATCATGCCCTAGAGACAGGGCAATGGGTGCTGTGGGCCAAGCTATCCTGACACTGCGCCCGACACCGTCATCCCGGCTTGAGTCCTAGCGACTACAATTCCAACCTGCATACCTGCTAATGCACCTGGGTCATGGCTCTAGTACTTGGGCCCCGCCACCCGTGCAGAAGACACATCTGCAGTTGGCATTCCCCAAGCCCCTTTCATTATGGGAAGCTGGGGAATGAACCAAAAAGTGGAAGATATTCTCTCTTCCCTCTTCTTTCTCTCTCTGTGCCTTTCAAGTAGATGAAAACAAATAAATGAACAAGCATTTAAAAACTAAAAATGTAAATCTTTTTCTGGTCAACTTTGTCCAAATTTGTTTGGTATCTGGATAATGTTTGCATCTGAATAATTATGTGAGCACATAATTAAATCAGTGAGGAAGCCAGTTTTTCAGTAATGGAGGAAGCGACCGACCCCATGAGGATCGACTGAACAATCCGACTGGCTCCTCTCTGCTTGCTTCTCTGACAAAGATTCCACAGCAGCAATATGCTGCTCTGATTCCAAAGCCAGCACTCTGCGAAGATACTAATGTTACTGCCCCACAGAACTGGGTACATCACTACTGTCAAATTCGCAAGATGGTTATTTTCCTTGTTAGCACTGTGTCTCTTCTATAACCAGTTCCTAAACATGAATAACTTGTTTCTATTTCTATCGCTTGTGTATAGGTGGCAATTGTAGTCAAGTATTTCTTCCAATTTGGGTTCTTTCCATGGAATAAGAATGTGGAATTGAACAAAGATAAACCTTACCACCCCCCAAATATCATAGGAGTGGAAAAAAAGGAAGGTTACGTCCTTTACGACCTCATTCAGCTCCTGGCTCTGTTCTTCCACCGCTCCATACTGAAGGTACTGCTCATGCGTGTGGCACTCGTGGAGTACTTGCGTATTAGAGATGGTGATGGACAGGGGCCCGTGGGTGGGGTCTGCTTCTAGACTCTTGTCTTTCAAAATTACGTTGACTTATAAAGGCCATTTTCTCCAACACTTGTGATACTCAGTAATGGAGCTTGTCACAAGCCTGGGAGAAAGTGTCCCGTGGAACTTTGCCTGATACACTAAACCCTGCCTGTAGCTTCAGCTGGGATGTTGGAGAGCTACAGTTTGGAATGGGGCACTCAGCCTCTGATTTCCACTCCAGTTTCTGCCCACCTTCCTCTGGTGGAGTTGCTTTTTTGGGGAGCAGCATTCAGAGACACATGTGGAGTGGTGTCGGGGAGCCCAGGACTGCGTTCCTGCCTGCTTAGCACCGAGAAAGCTGTGCCAGAAACACCCCTGTCCTGCCTGAATTCACCAACTCTTGCCCCCCTGCAGAACATCCACATGGTTCTTCCTTTTTCTCACACTGTGAGCAGAGATGAGGTTCACCAAGGCACCATTCATCTAAAAACGACCAGGAATTATTGCACAGCATGGATTCTATGTGCTCAGCATGCTTTCTTATTATTGTAACTTTGTCTCCTTTTATCAAAGACTTTATCGGCTGGTGTCATTATCAGTCCCTAGGATCCTTTCTAGAGCAAGGCTTGGAATGAGTCAATGCTTTTTACACCTGGCTCATGGAAATACCCGCTAGTCGAGATCCTCACCCTGTCTTCCATCACTCTACAAAGTGTCCAGGTCCCTGTCCTGACCTGGGGTGCCTTGCCTGAGTCACTGGAAAGTGGTGGATCTGCAGAGTGATGCCATCTAGAGAAATCAAGTATCCAGAATTCAATTAGCCTTCATTTTCCAATACTGTGATGAATATGTTAATTAGTTGAGTTTATGCAACTTACTCATTCTTATCAGGGCTATATTGATAAATGTGTCAATGTCACTTTGAATTTTTGATTCTCAAAGTTGACGTTTTATGTTGCAGCCTTGAACATAAGGCAGAGTGCATCAGGCTGCTTCTGAATTCTCTTTCTGATTTTGCATTTTGTTTCAAATTTTCATAAAACTTCAGGCAGTGTTCCCGCATTCCATCAGTACTCAAAAACAGTTTAACAGCTGTATTTTTATTTCAAGAATACAAGAAGCCAAACTTTGATGCTACGTGTCAACGTACTTAATTTATTTTTTGAAAGCTTCGGATCCCAACACATGGTGAATATACAAAAGATTTCTAATGCTAATATTATGTTAAAAGTTGGACTAATAGTAAGAAAAATGCTTTCTGGAATGATAAAACTTTTCATAAGACAAAGCCGCTTGACAGCTTTTGAAAAAATCATGTTTTTTTACAATGCTACTTTGAAAAACAACTATTTAAAGCTGCATAGAAATCTTAGAAGTGCTTCCAATGATCTTTTTTCATAATTTACTGTCAATATTATAACTAGTTAGAAAAGGAGCTGGTATTATGTGCCAGCTTGTATACCAGCCACTTCACGTCTGACCCAGCTTCCTGCTAATATACCTGGGGAAACAGAGAAAGCAGGCCCACAGGGGAGACCTGGGCAGTTCCAGCCACTGTGGCCATGTGGGGAATGAATCTCTAGGCGGTAGACTGCTGTTATCTCCACCGCTCTGCTGTATACATACATAAAATAATTCTTTAGAAAATGATTAGAAAGGACCCATAAGTTCAAAAAGAGTCATGAAAATATCTAAACATATTAAAATGTTGACCAGGGGCCCAGCACGGTAGCCTAGTGGCTACACGCTCCGGGATCCCATATGAGTGCTGGTTCGTGTCCCTGCAGCCTTGCTTCCCATCCAGCTCCCTGCTTGTGGCCTGGCAAGGCACTAGGGAACAGCATAGGGCCTTGGGACTCTGCACCAGCTTGGGGGGACCCTGAGGAAGCTCTGGGCTCCTGGCTTTGGATCAGCTCAGCTCTGGTCGTTGTAGCCACTTGGGGAGTGAATCAGTATATGGAAGATCTTCCTCTCTGTCTCTCCTCCTCTCTGTATATCTGACTTTCCAATAAAAAAATAAATCTTTAAAAAAGTGTTGACAAAAGCGGAAACAATTTTGGAAATAGTTTAAAAGACATGCCTATAAGCCTAAAGATCCCATTACTAAAAATGACTTTTTTTTTAACAACTTTTTATGTTTATTTGCTCATTATCTGTATTCCAAAGAAATCCTTAGAAAATTAACTCAATATAAATACCTAAAAATCACATCTATGTTGTATAAGAAGTAAAATTCAGATAAACTTTCTAGTTAATATTTCCTGGATAATTGGATTCATTTTTCCTTGTTTTCTTTATTTTGAATTTTATGGTACAATTATGTAGGGTCTGGGATCCCCCCAAAAGTCCCTCCCCCTGAATGATTTTCCCCATATTGTTACAATATTATAGTCAAAACTTTTTCTTGTAAGAATATATTCATTGATTGGCCCAACACAATGGTGCAATGGCTAAATCTTCAACTTATACTTGCCAGGGGTCCATGTGGGTATTGCCTTGTGTCCTGGCTGCTCCACTTCCCATCCAGCTTCCTGCTTGTAGCCTGGGAATGCAGTAGAAGATGGCCCAAAATCTTGGGACCCTGCACACACATGAGACCTGGAAGAAACTCCTGGCTCCAGATTGGCTCAGCTCCAGTCATTGTGGCCACTTAGAGAGTGAACCAGCAGATGGAAGATTTTGCTTTCTGTCTCTCTCTCTGTAAATTTGACTTTCCAATTAAAAACTAAGCAGTCGAGGACGGCCCAAAGCTTTGGGACCCTGCACCCACGTGGGAGACCCAGAAGAGGTTCCTGGTTCCCAGCATTGGATCAGCACAGTACCGGCCCGATGCGGCTCACTTGGGGAGTGAAACATCGGACAGAAGATCTTCCTCTCTGTCTCTCCTCTTCTCTGTATATCTGACTTTGTAGTAAAAATAAATCTTTAAAAAAAAAACTAATCTAATCCAATTAAAAACTAAATAAATTTTTAAAACAGAAAAGGTTATATTCATTAAAGATAAGGGCCTTCAAAAAGCTCAGCAAAATGCGAGTTACTAGAAAACTATACTTAGATTTAAAAATTCTTTTACAGCAAAACGAAGCTGTCATTAAATCCCATTCGTCCTCAGACCTTTTGAAGCTATCTTCAGATCTTTAAAAAATTATATCTCTAAATAAAACTTCAAGACTAATCTTTATTTGGGTGACTTTGTCTTTGGAAAATTGGCCATTTCCCGAGGTGGTTTTTTGATCAAATTGGCCTGGAACTCCTGCGACCCTCTGAAGTGTGAGAGAGAAGGAGAACTGGGAAGAGGGTCCAGCGCCCCTCCCCAGCCAGGTGACCCACGAGTGACGTGCAGCCCAGGCCACACCTCCTCTACACAGCCCTTGTTTCTCCTCTCCCTGTCAGCCCTTTTTCCCTTGTCTTGGAAGCAGAGACCTGCAAAAGCTATCTGACTCCATGTCTCACATGTGGGTCCAAGGGCTCTGCTCAGGATCTTGGAGGCTTTGGGTCAGCCCTGGGTGAGCCGAGTGCCGTTGCCTGCTCTGCAGGCTCGGAAGAGACAGTGTGATGCTTCCAAGTAAAGACATTTGTGAACATGGAGTGCCGGCTCTAAATCCCTCAGTGTAAGGCTGCAAATGCTGGCTGTGAGATGTGTTCTGAAAAGTGCTTTTGTTCAAGAAACAAGCGATTATCATCTCAGCATTGTTTCATTGCCAAACATGATCAATTAGCCAAGCCCTTGTCATCAACACCCACTGGGATCTCATACGGCTCTAGATAACAAACTTTCTTCCAGTCTTCTGCCTGGACTTTCTCATCTTGAGGGACAGCTGGCAGAGTTAGACACAATGGGACAGAGAATCAGTTCTCTCCCAACCCCCAGAATCCGCAGCCTGACTTGTCACCCTCCCTGCCCTCTCAGTGCCACGGCTTATGGGATGAAGATGACATTGTTGAAAGTGCCACGGACAAGGACGAGTCTGACAATGAACTCTCCATGGGTACCGGGAGAAGGGACTCCTGCGACTCGCTCAAGTCCATCAACCTGGCCGCATCGGTAGAGTCAGTGCACATGACCTTCCCAGAGCAGCAGGTGGCTGTCCACAGGAAACGCTCTGGCGGCAGCTCCCAGATCTCCCCAACGTCCAGCTTTTCTTCAAACAGGTCCAGAAGAGGTATCGGTCATGTGGTATCCCCAGGCTGGGGTCACCCACCAATTCTTGATTCTGTGATGCATGTTTGTCTGTGGAGGGGACCTGCAAAATTCAGTAGATTCTGTGAAAACGCAGATGCTGTGATGTGTAAGAATGGGCTTTGACACGGTCTGTGCTGAGTGTGAATCCTGCCTTGACTGTGTAATCTCATGGCTTGAAACACCTGATTCTTCCCTATGATGAGGGTGTTAGATCGCTGTGCAAAGTGCCCAGCACCATGTTGGGTACATAATTTTTAAGTCATATGCAGAACTTCTTCCAAGAGTGCCCAGAGTGCCATACATCACAAATTAATTTGGCAATATACATAATTACATTTTAAATCAATTTTATTAGCTGGGCCAATGGGGACATTCACTCCAACTCCAGTTGTTTCTGAGGTTAGTTGATCATTTCTACAGAGCAGCTGAAATGATGAGAGTGGCTGTGTTCTACAGTTGCCACTCTGGGAGTAGTTGGGCTTTTGCATTCATAGACTCATTCGTGAAGCTTCCCAGATACTCTGCATTCATCTTCAGAATCTGCTTTGGAGGCAGACATGGGCAGAACATCTCAGGCTTGTCCTCCAGTTGCATATGTTAGGCTATGGGTCATGGGCCCCATCTGGAAAACACACAGTTAAGAATCCTACTCAGCGTGACACAAAGCAGGTCTTCAAGAGTATTCTTCTATAGAAAACTGTAACACCACCTGGGGAAAAGCCAGCACTGGGTAAGACCCCGCGGGTCCATGGGAACAGAGTTAAGGGGACAGATTTGAGTCTGCTTAGGAATCTTTCATAAGGCATTGTGTGTATGGAAGTGCTTGCAAAAGTCTGGAAAATGGAACCAAAAGAGAAAAACAAAAAAAGCATTTTGGGTGCAGAAAACACGCTCTAGTCCCTGCATGGTTGTACTGCAACACGCCCTGTCTGTGGACAATTTGAGGCGCCTTCTGTTCATGTGGCAAAGCAGTCCCCGGGCATCCTGGGCATGGAGGTTTATGTTAACAAGTCCTATCGCTCAGTATAACCTGTCACGTTTTTTATTTCTTACTGTTTCCAGGAAGTACAAGCACCCGCAACAGCAGTCAAAAAGGCAGCAGTGTCTTGAGCATTAAGCAAAAAAGTAAAAGGGAACTCTACTTGGAAAAACTGCAGGAACACTTAATCAAAGCAAAAGCATTTACCATAAAGAAGTGAGTACTGGAGAGTATTTAACTGGTGTGTGTCATTTTAGTGCTGGGAGCTACTAGGACCTCTTTCATAGAACCAAAGGTAAAGATGAGGGAAGTTATGTCTCATATCAGGATATAGGAATTCAGGTGCAGGTTGTTTTTTAAAGTTAATTCTCAGTAAGTGCAACTGATGACATACATTGACATACAGTTTTTCTATTTGAGCAGATTACATGAGTAGATTTGAAGAGCTCCAGGTACAGGGCACCCATACATGGGCATTGTCCAGCTGCACAGAAGGGGCAGATGTCAGATCTGAAAGAGCCCTGGACGCCCACTCTACCCCAGAACAGGCAGAGGCTCATGCAGAGCAAAGAGCTGTCCAGTATCAAAAATATCCGGCAGCCCATCCGCAGCACACTGCAAGTGCCCGCCACCCAGTGCAGGTACCTCTAGAGGGACATCAGCAGATGAGCAGGACCGGGTCTGCAGGCTGTGCGTGGAATAGGAGTCCAACCACCTGCACAGCCAGTTCTGAAAAACGGCTGAAGTGAGGAGAGCAGCAACACCTGCACGTGACCTTGAATTGATGGTGGAGGCAGGCAATCCAGGGGCAGCAAGAAACAGTGCAAAAGGACAAAACAAGGTGGAGATGGAAATCCAGGACCATGCTTGAGGACCCTAGCACAGAAGCAGAGGCCCCTGAAATTCCTGTGGGTTTGGACCAAGGTCTCCGAGTTCGAATCATGCCTTCTGCCATGTAATGCTCACCCCAACCCCGTGCATCCGATCCTATTACCTCAGAGACTCACATGGCAACAGCTGTGCCACTGCTCAACAGCTCAGAGGGGTGAGCGATGGAATGCGGCTACAAGTGCGGCGACTCGTTGCAGGGGTTACGATCACACTGTATCAAGGTAGAGAAGCATTTGGTGGTACCATCAGACCAGGGAGTAAATGGTAGGGCAGAAGACATCTTCAGTGGGCCTGTCCTGAGGCTGGCTGAGCAGGTGGGAACTGGCTGGAAGGCTGAGGATGGCCGAATGCTAGTCTCTGTTCACATCTTGCCAAAATAAACCCACGGGGCTCTCTTTTGCAGGACGCTGCAAATATATGTGCCCATCAGACAGTTCTTCTACGACCTCATCCATCCCGACTACAGTGCAGTGACAGATGTCTACGTGCTCATGTTCCTGGCGGACACCGTGGACTTCATCATCATTGTCTTCGGGTTTTGGGCCTTTGGGGTAGGTAGGCGGACAAGGTGACTGAGCCTCTGCTGACCAGGAGGGGTGGCTCTCCTGCTGCAAGTTGCCACTCGGGCATCCACCCGTTGTCTCTTCCGCAGAAACACTCCGCAGCGGCTGACATCACGTCCTCTCTGTCGGAGGACCAGGTCCCAGGACCCTTCTTGGTAATGGTCCTGATTCAGTTTGGAACCATGGTGGTGGACCGAGCGCTCTACCTTAGGAAGACCGTGTTGGGCAAGGTCATTTTCCAGGTCATCCTTGTGTTTGGAATTCACTTCTGGATGTTCTTCATCTTGCCTGGCGTGACTGAGAGGTAAGGACTTGAAAAGCTGGGCGCAGGGGCCACTTTATTGCAAATGTGTCTTTGCACAACACAGTGGCCACTCACGGCCATGGGCAGGCAAAGATAAAGATGCTTTTAAAGATTTATTTTATTTATTTGAAAGGGAGAGTTGCAGAGAGAGAAATCTTTTTTGTTTTGTTTTCAGAGAGAGAACTGTTGTCATTGGTTCACACTCCAAATGGCCACAGTGGCTGGGGCTGGGTCAGTCTGAAGCCACGAGCAAGGAGATTCTTCCAGCTCTTCCACATGGGTGCAGGGACCCAAGCAGGCCATTTCCCCTGCTTTCCAGGTGCATCAGCAGGGAGCTGGATTGGAAGTAGAGCAGCCAGGACTTGAACTGGCGCCCATATGAGATGCTGGCGCTGGTACTGCAGGTAGTGGCTTAAGCTACCACACCACAATGTCCGCCCCAAGATAAAAGTTTAAATCAATACCAGATTTTTTTTTAAGATTTATTTTTATTGGAAAGTCAGATATACAGAGAGGAAGATCTTCCATCTGCTGACTCACTCCCCAAGTGGTCATAACAGTCTGAGCTGATCTGAAGCCAGTAACTTCTTCAGGGTCTCCCATGCAGGCACAGGATCCCAAGGCTTTGGGCTGTCCTTGACTGCTTTTCCAGGCCCATGCAGGGAGCTGGATGGGAAGCAGGGCTGCCGGGATGAGAAGCGGGGCTGCCGGGGACAAGAGCCGGAATCCATATGGGATCCTGGCGCATACAAGGTGAGGACTTTAGCCGCTAGGCCACCGTGCCAGGCCCTCAATATCAAATTTAATGAGTTGATTCCCCCAGATTACTTTAACTGGAAGGTGTCCTGGAGGCATTATTAAAAGGAAAAGACAGTATCTTATGAGAAATAGATAAAAGAAAACTGGGGATTCCTTAGTCCTCAAAGACAGTATGGAAGCATTGGGAAGAGGTTGTAGGGACAGCTGGTGGTACTGCTTGTCATGTGGGATAATTGTGAAAGTTAAATGTGAACAAGTTTAAAAAGCATCTTGAGGGCTTAGAACACACACAAAAAGGGTGGCATGCATCAATCACACCATGACGCCATTACGTATACAGCTATTGTTGCTGGTCCAGGTGCACTGCAGGTCAAATTGAGTGAGATTAAACAGCAGCCTATCGTTGGGGAAGGTAAGGAGTGTCCCTTTGTCACCTGGAAAGCCCAGCTTTATAAATAAGCTAACTCAGATGTAAGTTTTAATTAAGAAATCCAAGTTTCTTCTAAAATGCCAAGGCTGAGCAACTGATCTCCTTTGAATATTTAAGCTCTGAACTTTGAATTTTAGCATTATGGGAAATTTTGATAAATACGTAACAAAAAAAGGGTAACAATGCATGTGTTGGCCTCAGCTGCCCGTGTGCCCGTGGCTCTGCAGCTCGCAGTTGCTCTGCCCCCAGTCCACAGCTCTGCCTCCTCCTCACTCCTTAGATCTCCAGTATCCCTTCCCTTCCCCACACCTCTACTCAATGGGTGCTACGTGCATGGACAAGCAACTGGACCAGATGACAAGACAGACTGCCCTCAGTGGAAAGTGTCAGTTCTGTCCGGTTGTGAAAGAGAAGGGTCCACAGGACCTATTTTGGGTAGGCCCTGTAAGATTTCCCATTGGTATAATGCGCTGAGTCAGAAACGAGTTAGCTCCCAGCTTAGTGCATGTGCAGTCCTGGCCCGTAACCTTTGCCTCCCTTCACAAAATGGTGCCCAGTTTGGCTCTATGGGTTTCTGGGCTGTGAAATCCACGCTGTTCCTGCACCACCTGTTTGGGCTCTGCTGCTCTGTCTCCACTCCTGGTCTAATTAAACAAGCCAGCGGGATGGGCAGTTCTTTGTTTGGGTTCACCTCCTGAGCTCGTTCCCACCCGGCTGCTGGTGGAGTTTCAGCCACCAGTGCAGTTCAGATCACCATTTGCTGAATGCTGCTGGGGTATCAGTCACTGCCACACCATACTATTGTCTCTGCTGCTTTCCTGTGTCTGTCGGTCTCCCAGTGCCCCTCTGCCGTTGATCTGTGCTCTCCTTTTTCCTGGGATGTGCCTTCTCTGCTTTAGAGTGGCTAATGTTTCTTCATCCTATTCCACCATCTCGGTTCTCAGAGAGGAGAGACAGAAATGGGAGTGCCATTCCTAATCCCTGCATCATCACTGCCTACTCCCTTCTCTCTGGAATCACCTTCCCAGCAACCTCAGGGATTGGTCATTGCCCAATTAGTAGCTGACTCAAATGCAATTTTTTGTTAAGTAAATGTTAATTGATTTATTTATATAAAGGGAATAGATTTCATGTATTTCATGTATACAGTTTTAAGAACAAAATGTGCCTCCTACCCTCCTCCTTCCTTTTCTATTTTTCTTTTGGTTTTTACAACAACATACTTTCAGTCTATTTCATAATTGCAAGCTTAATCGAGGAACGGTAGTCATATTTCATTTATCGTGAGAAAACACAAATTGCTTCTGACGATGCTGGGCCTGGCTAACTGCTTCCTGTGATGGTTTTAGCTCCGAAATTGAATTTCAACTATAGGAATTACTGCTAAAATGACAATAATAAAGGGGAATAGTACAAACATTTTTAAAAAAGAAATTTGGACAGCTTCTCCCAAGTCTAAAGTAGAATTAGATAAATACAGGATGGTGTCCAACAGACAGCTAAGAGCCCTGCAAATATCCCCACATCCTGGGAAAGCAGGGGTGATCAAAACAGCTCAGATTAGGGTCATTATTTGTAGTTGCAGTAGCTGCAACGTTAGTATTTGAGTGTGCATTTTAGGGAGCTTTGCATAGAAGTATCTTCACAAATATTTAGTTGTAGTTCTCCTTTTCATCAGAGGAATAAAGCACATTGAAAAATGAAGTAGGTGAACAATTGATTTATTTTCCTGATTATTTTTGGCTTTAGCAAACTTCTTGAACTAAAACCGAGGACATTAAAAGGCCAGGATTTGTGTGTGTGTGTGTGTGTGCACAGGAGAGACCAAGCCAGGTTTCCCTGTGGGGAACACATTTGTAAGACCCCTTCTTGTGCTCTCTGGTTGTCATCCAACACACAGGCTCACCCATGTGTTCTTCATCTCCAATTTTCTCACTTGAAGAATCTCAATTCTCAGCTTTAAAACATCATGCTGGACTCTATGTTTGGTATACGCTTGCAATGGGGGAATCTCAACTGAACTTGAGCTGTGGTTATGCAACAAGGTGGAGGAATCCACCATGGTGGGAGGGTTTGGGGAGGGGTGGGAGAACCCAAGTATCTGTGTAACTGTGTCACATAATACAATGTAATTAATGAAGTTAAATAATAAATAATTAAAAAAAAACACTTGGAAATAATAAAAAAACTAAAAAAAAAAACATCATGCCTTCTATGAATAGCAAAAATAAAAAATCCAAATTATATGCTCCTTCTGCAAAATTTTTTTCAAAAGATTTTACTCCTAATTTTAGGGTCAGGAAAAGTTATGCTAAAGTCATACCAAGCCCAAAGCCTAACTTTTTTACTTCCTTTAAAAATATATTATCCATATTTAAGATTCTTGAATGACGCTACATGTATGCCACTTCAAAAT
The DNA here is from genome assembly GCF_030435755.1 of Ochotona princeps. NCBI lineage: Eukaryota > Metazoa > Chordata > Mammalia > Lagomorpha > Ochotonidae > Ochotona > Ochotona princeps. The sequence goes on from NC_080849.1 coordinate 50,457,919, forward strand.
GGTCCAGTAGCTCATCATTTTTGAAACTATGTTCTAAATTTTTCTAAATTTGTTTACACCCAAGTTTTGCTCAGAATTATTCTTCGCACTCAGAAACTCCGAGCACTCAGGGTGAGTCACTCACTGCTGACGTGGAGGAAGACTCCCGCCTTGCCTGTGGAGGACATGATCAGATGCAGTTACAGGGCGCCAGCACAGATGTCCGGAGCTAGGAAAGTTGCTCCAATAAAAGTTCTGATGAGATGAGAAACACACCCCATAGCTGGTAAACAAAACCAGAATCAAATCCGGGTGCTTCAAAAGCTTGATGTTAGATGTATCTCATAAAAAGTTGGGGTCAGCTTTTCAGAATTCAACAAGAACACACATCCTGATTCTTTTTGTTCATGAGTTTTAAGGTGAACAATGTTGTGAGAAAAGTTTAATAACAAATGCGCTAATAGCCTAATTGGTTAAAGAAATGAATGTATTAATAAATATTTTACTAATAAATATGCTAAAAAGTACCATAATTTAATGATGGCTTGAACAACTGAACAATATACACTGATGAAGCTCCTTGCCCAAGAATCATTTATAAAATGTGAGATTTTTCTCATCTACCATGTGTCTTTGAAGCTATATGATCTATATAGAAAATTGCTTAGAGACATCAAAAGAAAACTTGCTTTTGTTTTTAAAATCCAAGCTGGTGTGTTTTTGATTGGGAACATTATTCCATTCCTTCACTTTCTGTACTTTGACATTCTAGGAAATTCAGTCAGAACCTGGTTGCCCAGTTGTGGTACTTTGTGAAATGTGTCTACTTTGGATTGTCTGCTTACCAAATCCGGTGTGGCTACCCAACACGCGTCCTTGGAAACTTCCTCACCAAGAGCTACAACTACGTCAATCTCTTCCTTTTTCAGGGGTAAGGAGGACACGGTCATTCGTGAAGGGGCACTGGCCACTAAGAGGTGTTCGGGTTACTCCTGGAAAGGACAGGGAGAAGAGGAACATAATACTACAGATCACCCCACAACCCTGACAGTGTTGGCCAAAAAACTGAACACAGGAGTAACTTGCAGCGTGGTGCTGTGAGACCACACACAGGCTTTCATGTTGTGTGTCAACATCCTGCATGAGGACTGTGCTAAACCTGATGCCTGCAGAGTTGAAACACACAATCTTTTCTTTTCTAAGATGTATTTATTTTTAAAAAGATTTGTTTATTTTCACTTGAAAGGCATATTTTTACAGAAAGAAGGAGAGAGAGGCTTTCCATCCCCTGGTTCACACCCCAAATGGCTTTAACAGCCAGAGTTTTGCTGATCCAGAGCTTGGAGCCAAAGATTCTTCCAGATCTTTCCCATATGGATGCAGGGTCTCAAGGCCTTGGGCCATCTGCTGCTGCTCTCCCAGGCCATAGCCAAAGAGCTGGATTGGAAGTGGAGCAGCAGGGACATGAACTGGTGCCTATAAGGGATGCCAAAGATGGATTAGCCTGCTGTGCCTCCCTGCCAGCCTTAGGATACATGATCTTCAACTATGAATACATACCTGAACACACCTGAATAGGATGTTTGGCATTTAGTTATTCCAAAATACCTTTCAAAGCCTTTGTGCCCACAAATTTCACCAATTAAAGTGGAGGCATTTATTCCTGCCAAGACCACGATGAGTGCCTCACAACTTGTTTGTTCCTAGGGCCAGTTAGCTACTCAAAAGACACATACTTGTGATGATTTCAACAAGACTATCTCCCCCTCTGTTCCCTTAGAAAGTTCCAGCAAAGTGTGAAGGGTGGTGCTGGCTGCTTCACGGCTCCAGACCTGACTGGTGACCTAGTGATGCGACACTCAGACACTTGTGTTGGGCAGAGTGCCATTCAGGGCTGCCTGAAATGTCCTCTGGGGTCTTGGCAGCTGTGCGAGAGCTGACAGGAGTGCAATATTACAAACTACTGCAAAGGACTTGAATCCAACCTGGTCTCCTGACCTGAGAGAAATTCGGAGTCAGTCAAGAAATAAGGAACATTCATTCCTCAGGCCTTGGAAAAGACTGGAATTCAGAATTCTCTTCTGAAATACTCAAAGTTGAGCTGGAGGCTGTTAGCTTGCTCTCCGCTTTTCTTACCAGGCATACTTCCCCCAAAATCAAAGCCACAGCTAAACTGGTGAAGGCTTTCAGGGGAAAGAAGTAATATATGTATTTATCTGTACACTGGGCTTATCATAAAAAGTAGCTGTACTCTAGGCTGCATTTTACTGTTAGTGTCGTGTTGAGAATCATTTGCACATTTTGAGAGTTCAAAATAAGGTAGGACAGGTACTACTGGGGTGAAATGACGGGGTGGGGCGGGGGCTGGCCCAGCAATGTTCCTCTAACAGAGCGTGGTTCCTGCCAGGTTCCGCCTCGTGCCGTTTCTGACGGAGCTGCGGGCAGTGATGGACTGGGTGTGGACAGACACAACCCTGAGCCTCTCCAGCTGGATCTGCGTGGAAGACATCTACGCTCACATCTTCATCCTCAAGTGCTGGCGGGAATCAGAAAAGGTAAGAAGCCAACCAGCAAGCCTTCTTCCAGGACCAGCGGCCAGCCTACCAGTGCAGATACTTCCCACATGCACATGTCTGGGTTCTGATGCTGGCCTCTGGCTCCAGACTCCAGCCTAGTGTATCCCAGAAGGCAAGGTCGATGCTGCAGACATCATGGCAGACACCTGCTTTGTATCCTCAGCTTCAGGCTTTTCTAATATAGCCATAGGAGTAAAACAGTGGATTTTTTTTTATCTTTTTCTCTCCCCATCACCCATCTCTCCCTGTCTCTTTCTCTCTCTCAAAGAAGAAAATACTTTCTTGTTTCTCGCTATTAAATACAAGATGAGTATAAGACAAGATGTGAACTTCTACAGGTTTTATAGGCAAACAAATGGAGGCAGAGACCAAAACCACCATGACCTACAAACATTCAATTGATTTCCAACCCACTAGAGTTGGGAACTTTAGATTTATTGCTGCCTTAGTAAGCATCCAAATATTCTTTTCTTCTGGAAGCAGCAAATCATAGTTATCTTCAAAAACAAGAAATACTTATTTCTGGTTGACCCAGTAACCCTTGAGTGGCTCCTGTGGGAGCAGGTGGTTCTGTGGTGAGGTGGAGAAAAGAGGTATCAGGTGGCTGGATCTCAGCTTGCCTCTGACTCACTGCGTTCTGGGGGCTGGTCGTTTAACCTCTTTGTGCAAAGAAAAGAGAGGCAAATATATACTCATTTTCCCAACACTGAGTATTAAGGTTCAACAATACACACAGTGACTAGTACCTATCAGATCTTTCAAAAGGTCGGCCAGTGAAAAAGCCTGTTGCATAATCAATGTAGAAATATCCCCAAAAATCTTAGCAGGGATCGTGTGAAATGCCTTTTTTTTTTTTTCATCTTGAAAGCACCTTCTTTGGAAAAGTTTTCAATTATCCCTATGATTTCCAGCTTTCCCTGGGAACTTAAGCCATAGCGTGGATCTCACTGACCGGCCACTGCGACCCTTGTATAGATGCGTTTGTGGAAGAGCTAAGCCTGGCTGGGGACTTCAAATCACAAAAGAAGTTGCTATGAGGACAGTGTGTCTTAGTGCTTATTTTGTGGCTCTGAGAACCTGAGGCAGGCTAACTTATAAAGAAAAGAGGTTTGCTTTGACTCACAGTCCCAGAGAGCAGAAGACATGGGCCTCTGCTGGGCTTCTCATGAGGATGTCATTCTTTTCCATGTGTGGCAAAGGAGCAAGTGAACCCAGATGGAGAAGGGGAGGGGAGGCCAGAACACTGCACCCTTTCCTGCAGGAAAAACAGGAATTCATGCCTGAGGATCGGCCGCTGCTGGTCCAAACACCTCTTACAGACCCCGTGGCGGCTCAGCACCATGACACTAGAGACCAAACTTCGACAGGACTCTGGGAAAAGACAACCCACACTCCCCGAAAAATGTGAGCATCACTACCAGAGGCCTAAAGAGGGCAGCAGTGAGCTCCACAGAGAAAGTAGGGATGACCAAGAGTCACAGGACACCAGGCACCTCCATCCTGGGAAGCTCTGGGAGTTTTTCATGCAACACATGAAATATCAGTTTGCTTCTGCTGCTAGCAAACGAATGTAAAACTCAGTGATTTCAAAACAAGAATGATTTTATTTGCTCACAACAGTTTCTCAGGTCAGCAGTTTGGACTGGGCTGCACTGTGTGGCCATGCCTGGGCCCCACCCCGTGGCTGCTTTCACCTCGTGGCCCAGTTGGGGTTGGAGAACATCTTCTGAGGGTCTCATTCAAATGCTTGGGGTTCCCTCTGGTTTCTGGCTGGGTCTCTGTTCCCAAATATTGTGGCCCCTTTATGTCCATGAGGACTTGGTTCCAGAATCCCCATCAGGAACCCAAATTCACAGGAGTTCAAGGCGCTGGTATAACAATCGTATAGAATTTACATACAGCCTGCACATAACTCAGCCTAGGGGACCGTGGTACCTAACACAACATCGATGTCATATAAATCAGGTGTTCTTCTCTATGGTTTAAGGAACAATGACGAGAAAAAGCACAGCCCATGTTCTGTGCAGGTATACTTGCTTCCCAGATGTTTTGGACCTGACGTTGGCTGAATCTGAGGAAGCAGAATGTGGGAAGTGGAGGCTGATGCTGGGAGGCCCACTCAGGCTTCTGCCGGCAGCTCGTCGCTAGCAGACACCCACGAGGTCAGCATCCTGTGCTTGGTGCTGCGCCTTTTGTCCCAGTCCTTGGCCACTCTTGCACAAGGCGACTGACCTGTGTGCACTCCCCAGATGAAGACTGGGCCTGTCTCCTCACTGTATGAAACAGCACGCCTACCTCCTCCTCAACTCCTGCCCAACTCAAATGCCATCTTTATTCATAGTCCTTTCCTGACTGCCCCAGTGCATCCATTTCTCCTTCTGGAGCCTTCCTAGCACCTAGCCACATTGAGAGCCACGTGTCCAGTGTTCTGTGTTGTAAACTCTGGGATGAGATCCATGTAATCTACTTTTCAAGCAAGAAAAACTTCTTGAAAGGCAAAATGCTGGCAGGCTGCTCAGCTGTGGTTGGAGTATACAAGAATGTGCTCACACCCTGCTCCCAAACACGTTAGGAAGCTGATGAGAACTGTGTGAGAGAGGGAACCCAGTATAGTCTGAGTTGTTAAGGAAGAGTTTGAGGAAACTGCACAGAACATGGATGATCCCTTTGAAAGGGAGAGGAGAAGGTGGCCACGCCATTCCAGACAGGACGTTGCCCTGTTTTCCCCAGGAAATGTAGGTAGTAGGGGTGAGTAGGAAGAGAAGGAGAAGAAAGAGGGGCCAGCTCTGAGAACTTCTGAGACTGGCCTGCCGGAGAGAGACTGACGATCCCACTTCAAGGACAGCGAATTAAAACTCATAGGCAGAGGAGATACCATCCTGTGAGCCAACTTCAAAAGTAACTCTGGAGAGAAGAAATATCACGGGGGTGGGCAACGTTTGCACGGAGAATGCACAGGCAGCCCTGCAGCCCTTGTAGCACCACAGAGCAAAGCTGGTCCCTCCACTTGCCCACTGCCTCTAAGCACTGGGCTTAGCTAGTCCTTAACACAGCTGTCTGAAAGGGAGACAGCCTTGGCAGAGATCCGTCCCTGGTTCCTGCTTCCCGCCTGCTGGTACATGCCCTGCTCTCAGCTACCACAGCCAGAGAGCTCCCTGCCAGCCATGCAGTTCTTACAACAGACCTGAACAGCAGTGCCTCTGATGACACACCACGATGTCACTTTCAAAATTGTCCTTCCATACTCCAAACACAGGGATGGCTCAGTTGAGAGGCACAGATTTTTAACAGTCAAGAATTTCCAGGAAAATGTCTTCTTCCTGCATGACCTCTTAACATCAGAAGATTTATTCAACAAGATACATGGATGACCCCTGTAGCCATCAGTTTCTCTTTAGCAAAGCACACACCAGTTTTGGGCCCGGCACGGCAGCCCTAGTGGCTAAAGTCCTCACCTTGCACATGCCGAGATCCCACATGGGTACTGGTTCTAATCCTGGCAGCCCCACTTCCCATCCAGCTCTCTGCTTTTGCTTGTGGCTTGGGAAAGCAGTCGAGGACGGCCCAAATACTTGAGACCCGGCCCCCACGTGGGAGACCTGGAAGAGACTCCTGGATCCTGGCTTCGGATCGGTGCATCTCTGGCTGTTGTGGTCATTTGGGGAGTGAATTAGTGGACGGAAGATCTTCCTCTGTCTCTCCTCCTCTCTGTATATGTGACTTTCCAATAAAAATAAAATAAATGTTTAAACACACACACACACGCACGGACGCACCAGTTTCAGAGGATCATGCTGGCCCCACACGGTCCCACCATGGGGTAGGCAGTGAGTTTGTTGCAGTTTCATGGCACTGCCTAGTTTCCACCTGCCATGGGAATCAGGTCATCCTCCCTATTTCAGAGAACAAGCGGCTGCCTCCTCCCCGCCCGCTTCCTTGGGGGACATGTGCCTGAGCCTTGGCTGACCCTTGTGTTACAGAGGTATCCGCAGCCCCGGGGCCAGAAGAAGAAGAAGGTGGTGAAGTATGGCATGGGGGGCATGATCATCGTCCTGCTCATCTGCATCGTCTGGTTCCCTCTGCTCTTCATGTCGCTCATCAAATCTGTCGCTGGGGTCATCAACCAGCCTCTGGATGTGTCTGTCACAATCACCCTGGGAGGATATCAGGTAAACCTGAGCGCCTCTTCTGAGGCTGCCTGGGAGCCAGCTACAGGACACGAAGGGCTGCCCTAGGACGCAGCTGTCCTGTGTAGAGGTGGGTTCCCAGCAGTAAGGCCCAGAGCCAGCAAGCGAAGGGGTCTGCTCCAGCTTTGAGCACAGAGGTAGTCAGTATAGACAGATGTGCAGGCCAGCCGCCATCTGGGCAGTCAGTGCTTGATGTGCCGTGTAGATGCTTGGCTCCCACTCAGCATGCAGAGGAGAGCTGGTCTGATAACACTCCGTGTCTTTCTTTTTTCCCCAGCCTATTTTCACCATGAGCGCCCAGCAAAGCCAACTGAAAGTGATGGACCAGCCAACATTCGGCAGATTTCTACAAGCTTTCTCTAGGGACACTGTAAGTAAACATCCCCATAAAGACCTTTCACTGGTTGTCATAGCACTCAGTACTTTGCCATGGACTTGGTGCTGCAACACAGCACTTTTCTGGGATTGTCAGTAGCTTCCTAGCCACTGCCGCTTTGATCGTCTGAGAAGTCTGTTACTGGCCATAGGTGTTCATCTAATTTTAATTCAGAACATCGTAGTGTAAGCTTGGCAAATATCGCTCGGTTTTAAAAATGTTTTTGACTTTTTTGATCCTTGACTAGATTCTTCCTGGAAATCTACCCTAATAAATAGTCATGCATCACTTAAAGACAAGGAAACATTCAAAAGACATGTACTGGGAGGTGATTTCCATTACTGTGTGAACACCGTGGATTGCACCTACCCAACCTGAAGGGGTTACGACACCTTTCGGTGACACAGGCTTCTGGGACCGCCACTGCGCATTTGGGCTCACTGATGAGACATTTTTAATTTTGTTTACATAATGTGCCGTCTGAAGATCTCCCTCACAAGTCCCTTTGTAATAAACAAAAGTCATGATAGAAATGACAGGGGCATGACAGTTTCTCAAGCTAAAACTTACATGAAGAAGAATGTAGACTTCTATTTTTAATGATAAATCAAAACCTATCCTGTATTGTACAAAACACCGCTAGTGTTTGGATGCCAGAAGCACAGCCAATGTTCCTTTCTGTATATTTATAACACTTAATCAGATCATTATTGTCAAAATTAATTTTACAGGTGATGTTTTAATTTAAGAATGTGAGTAGTGAAATAAATGTGTACTTACCTCTTTTGTGACTTGATAGCCAGTAATGCGCATTGTGAAAATTGACCATGAGCCAATAAGAAGCGTGAGGACAGTGTCAAGACATCTTGTACGGACCAAATCTTCTCCCTGTTGAGAAGCATACTCCTCCACACCTGACAAATTCCCTTCTTAGTGGAGGAGGGAAAAGGCACAAAATTACTTGTGTTTTCTCTTGTTTCATGGGAAGGACAGCTAGCAGTACCACCCTGGGGATTGGGCAATGAGCGTGAGATCTATCAATACCTGCAGGTAAAGTCGCATAAAGCTCAGTGGGCCAGAAATGGTCTCCCCAAGAAACTGTTCAACCCATCTGGACAATAAGTAGCTGGACTCCATGCTTGGTATATGTTTGCAAGGAAAGAATCTTGATTGAATTTGAACTGTAATGCTGCATCAAGGTGGAGGAATCCACCAGGGGGGAGGGGAGAGGGAGGGTGGGGGGATTCCCAGAGCCTATGAAACTGTCACATAATGCAAAATAATTAATAAAAAAAAAACTCAGTGGGACACCCACGGTGACACAGTGTGTCAATCTTCCTTCTCCAGGAGGGACTCCCGCCTCTCTCCAGCTGCTTTGTCCGTTAGCACTGTGCATGTTATCTATGCATGTATTTTTGTGCACATACAGGGTGCTATGCAATTTCTGGAGAATTATGAAAGAGAAGATATAACAGTAGCAGAACTGGAAGGAAACTCCAATTCCTTGTGGACCATCAGCCCACCTAGTAAGCGCAAAATGATAGAAGAACTCATGGACACCAACAGTGACTTCTCTGTCGTGTTTTCATGGAGTATTCAGAGGTAGTAACTATGTTCCTATGCATAATTTTCCCCTTTCCCCAATCTAAGTAGGGTAGGAGTGAGGGGAGGGAGCGGCAGCCTTTACTTATCCTTACATCCTTGAGAACTTTCCTTTGGTGCTAAAGACTACATTTATGTGGATAAAATAATGACTAGACCCAGCCAGAAATAGCACATTCCCCTTGTTACTAACCTTAGTCTCTAAGTTAAAAAATAAATGAATTAAAAATAAACAGCTGACAGTGAGTTCTGCGAGCAAGAGAGAGAGAGAAGAACAAGAAAGTGAGGATTTGTGAAGTGAAGCAGGAGTATTTGGTGACACGCAAAATCTCCATGATCAGATGTTGCTATTGCGAGTCTTAGAAGACCCAGTGTCACACGCATCTCTCCAGCACGGGGACGCCCTGCCCACCTGTCTGTGAGCATGAGATGCGAGGCCAGCCCAGCATTCCCTGAGTGCACAGAGAAAACAGAACCTCTCCCCAGCTAACCTGATGGAATCAGTGCCGCCACATGGCCTCTGTTTCATGTTGTTTGCCTTTACTTAACGTAGAAAAGGTATGTCTTAGTAAAAATTCTCCTGTCTGAAAGCCCGGAGTTCAGTGATGTAATTTTAGAGTCCTCAGCACAGGACACAAGGTGCTTGAAAAAGTTCGTGGAAAATGGAATTGAATAATAAATTTATTCTGAGGCAAGAAGTTGTGAGATGTATACGTATAAGAGGCTTTTAAAATCCATGAAACATGCATATTATATAAAAGCTATGCATAGATTCAACAATTTTAACAAATATGTTTTAAAGATTTTATTTATTTTTATTGGAAAGTCAGATATACAGAGAGGAGCAGAGACAGAGAGAAAGATCTTCTGTCCAATGATTCACTCCCCGAGTGACTACAATGGCCAGAACTAAGCCAGTCTGAAACCATGAGCCAGGAACTTCCTCTGGGTCTACCACACGGGTGCGGGGTCCCAAGGCTTTGGGCCATGCTCGATTGCTTTCCCAGGCCACAAGCACGGAGCTGGATGGGAAGTGGGACTGCCAGAATTAGAACCAGTGCCCATATGGGATCCCTGCGTGTGCGAGGCAAGGTCTTTAACCATTGGCTACCACACTGGGCCCTCAACAAAGTTTTATACCAAAATAAGCTGACCTTAGGGTAGGCATACAGGGTAGGCTTATTGGGATGCCTGTGTTCCATATCAGTATGCCAGTTGGAGTCTTCTCTGGTCTGCTTCCATGCTAACTCTATGCTAGTGCAAACCCTGAGAGGCAACAGGTCATGACTGAGCTACATGGATTATTGCCACCCATAATGGAAGAGGCAGGTAAACTTCTTTGCCCCTGCCCTGAGCCTAGCCCAGCCCTGGGTGGCACAAGCATTTGAGGAATGAAGCAGAAGATGAAGAGAGCCCTCTCTCCCTGGCCTTCTCCCTCTCTACCTTTCAAATAAGTAAAAATAAATAAGGACCACAAGTAAGCTGATGCTTGAACTCCATCTTCCATCAGCCTTTTGAAGCACCCTCAAGCTGGTGGCTTAGTTCCTTCTGTCCATACCTTCTGGTTCTAGACTCCATGCAAGCAGATAAGTGGGTTCATCCATTTTGTAGATTCAGCTTCCTAGTTGAACACAATGAAGAACTGTGACAAGTAGAGAAGAAAGCCTTCTGGAATCAAAAGACCATTTGCAAGAAAATATTAAAGACTTGTTTGGAGCAAAGTTGCTTCAAGTGGAAGAACTTCTTTAATCTTGTTTTCTCCTTTTAGTTATCTCAAATTCCTTCCTCCAATTCTGTACCAACTGCCAAAAACTTACTTCCTCACCTTTTCTTGGGAGAACTATTATAAACTAATGACAAACATCTTTTTGCTCAACTTGTGGTTGAACGTTCTTTTTTATCTGAATTCTGGAAGTCACCATGGAGATCTGCGTTAGGTTCATGGCAGAATATGTGTGAAGTTCAACTGAGGGCATTCAGATGGTTTTCTTCTGATCAGCAAGTTCAGCCACATCCCCTATTTTGCTTTAAGAATGCTGGTGGCTGCGCTGGGATTTATTAATTTGGTTGTGTAAGAAGCTAGACAAAAAGGTGAGGTGAATAGAGTGTTCGGATGACAGTGTGGACTCAGTGAAACCTTGCTGGAATTAGCAAGAGTCAAGAGAGTTTTCCAGTGTGTCTTCCAGAACTCCAAGCCATCACTGACATTGAGTGTTTTGTTTGTTTTCCCTCGCAGAAACATGAGTCTGGGTGCGAAAGCAGAAATAGCAACAGATAAGCTTTCTTTTACTCTCACAAATATTACACGAGAGAATATAGCTAAAATGATAGCCGGCAACAACACAGAGAGTTCAAAAACACCCGTGTAAGTTTCTTTTTCCTGTTCCTATGACTTCTTCTGGTATACGTAACCGGTAAACAAGTCTCCATCCACAAACACCCAGGTCTGGTAAAGGGAAGATGCTTGCTCCTTAGGTTACACAAGTGAATTTCTATTTGCAGGTCCCACTTTGGTAAGTTTTAAAAAGTGCATTCTCTGCCCTTGGGTTCTCCCTCAACTTTCCTGGGGTGATGCCTGTGCCCTGAGTGAGGCTGTGTGTGGTGCCAGGCTCCGGCAAGATCATCCATCATGGGCAAGGCTGTCCTGCTGGCTTCCATTGAGACACACGTCGTTCTGTCAGGGCCTCTGAGAGAGGTGACCTGCTCCTTCAGCCACCGGGTCCCGTTATGGGTGCACTGTGCTGATTGCCATGCCGTCCGAAGGTGCCAGCTCTCCTGGGTCATGAACCCAAGCATATCATGGCAATGGCATTCCATTCTTCCTGCACTATGACTAATGTTGCCTTCAACACCCTGTGGAGAGAGTAGAGATGGGGGACAGTTGGACCCTAGACTCCACAAAAATTACCCAGATCTTCTGTTGATCCTTATCAGCCCCTTTTCCCATGTGTTCACTTCAGCCAGTTACCCACAAGGGAAGAAGTTGGGGCTCAGGATTCCTGTTAAGGATTCACTATATGAAGCTGTATTTTTAGCCCCTTAAAAATTTCTCTGTCCAGTCAATCTAAGCATTGAACTTGTCCCTGGGTTGTAAACCTGGCTGTTGTCTTAACCATAATCGCTAGAAGCCAGGGGGGCTGTTGAGGCCCTTCAATGGGACCCCTTTCAAAGCCCAGTCAAGAGAATGGGGGTGGAGAGGTGATGAGGCAAGGCAGATAATGATAACCAGAAATTTCAGATCAAGAAATTGTATTTCAAACCATCCTCCTGCCACAAAGCTACTCCATTGAAAGTAGACGCAAGCTGTGATGTTTAGATTCTAGCATGAGAAATAGCAAGAGAACAAGCAATATTGACCTGGAACTGTGAAATAAGGTCTGCCAGCAGTTCTTTCAGCTTGGACCCCTTGTCTGATCTTGTCTTTTTAAATCTGACTCCTTTACTTTTTTCAATTGACACATTTAATTGCCTTTATGTATGGGGTATCCTAAGAGCTTTGATATATGCAGATATCAAATCAGGTACAGAGCATCTATGCCCTCACACATCTATCATGTCTTTATAGTCAAAATATTCCAAAGTCTTTTTCTCCAAACTTATAAAAAAAATTACAATGAATCATCATTACCCTAGTCATGCCATTATTTCATAGAAGAGCAGAAGGTTCTATCCGCCTACGACTGCGCCTATTGCCCCCAGCCCTCCTCTCCGACCCTGTTGTATTGCATGTATTGCATCGACTCTAGGGACCGACAGAATAGTTGTCTTGGTTTGTGACTCACTGAGGTTTAAGATGCTAGTGTCTGCTCCAGTCCTTCCCAGATGACATCGTGGTCTAGATGGTCCTCGGTCACTAAGTGGAAAGAAGCAGAGGTCACTAAAGACACAAAGTCACAGCTCTCTCCTCAGCCCGTCACCCCCGTCAGATCAATTGTATGTCCCAGTTGATCCTAGATATGTAGGAAATCCTAAAAAGTAAATCGGAACGATGCTCAAAGTCATACATAGGAGGAATTCAGCAAGTCACAGAAATGGGGAAATGCCTGTTGCCATTTTTAAGTCATGAACCAGCTGTGTGTAGAGTTCATGTGCATGCCTGGCTAGAATCCAGTGAATTTGTTCAGCTACAGACCATTCTGGTTGTAACAGAAACCCATGAAGACTTGTATCATTATTTGGTTGATATGAGGCCAAAGTTTGTAATGAGATGTAATGTTACATGTGTCAAAATTTAATTTCATCTTTTTTCTTATTGCACAGGATAATAGAAAAGATCTACCCATATTATGTGAAAGCACCTAGTGATTCTAATTCGAAACCCATAAAGCAACTTTTATCTGGTAAGAAAGGAAATAGTTTCAAAACTTTTTTTATTCAATTTTCATAGTATATATTTTCAACCTTCTTTTAAAGATTTAGTTACTGAGATTTGAAAAGCAGATTTTGTAGAGAGAGTAGAGACAGAGAGAGAGGTCTTCCATCCCTTGGCTCTCCCCAGCCCCCACATGATTGCAATGGCCAGAACTGAGTTGATCCAAAGCTGGAGGAGCCAGGAGGTTCTTCCAGGACTCCCACATAGGTGCAGGGTCCCATAGGTGCAGGGTTGAGCCACATTTTGCTTTTTTCCAGTGCCATAAACAGAGAGCCCGGATCAGAAGTAGAGCAGTCAGGACATGAACAATACCCATCTGGGATGCCAGTGTCACAGGGTGGAGCAGTAGCCTCACATCTTCAACCTTTATCAAGATACTTCCCAGTTACTTTTTTCCATGAGCTAGGAAACGTTAAGTACCTGTTTGCTTTCACAAACCAGAGGGAATCAATCACTCACCTGAAAACGCTATTCTTCATTTTCTTATTTTCATCAAAATAGAGTCTGTCTGACTTAAATCCAGCTGGTAAGCCAACCTGCTTAAGCATAGTCCATTACACTCTGAACGGGATGTTCATACGTTGTTAAGTACGGTGGCCCCTCATTACGAAGATAGCAACAAGATGGCACAACACGCACGTGACGCAGCCAAGGCTCGTGAGCAGTGCTTTGGTGATTGTATTTCTGCCAGTAAAGCAGTGATAATAGTAAACTGATGTTTTGGATTAATTATCATCCAGTAAAAAAAAATTCAATTAATGACAGGCCATGTATATGATCGTAGTTACCATTGAGCTTAGGTGTGTAGTGGGCTGTCATCTGATCTCATGGCTGTATTCTTTGAGGGGCTCACACGATTGTTCAATAACACATTTCACAGAATGCATCCTGTCTTTAAGTGACACGCGATTGTGTGACAACAGCTTCCGCAAATCAACTAGTTCAGAAGTGGGTGCCTAGTCTGGTTAAGGAAGAAGCGTGATGGTCCACTTTCATTCTTCCCCATGGCTTTGGGGCTTCAGAATCAACGTCCCCATTGCTCCCACGCATTCTCAGTGGCTCACACTCTGGCATTACTGGTATCCTGCCATCCTCCGTTTCTGTCTCTCCATCCCTCCAGCTAACGATGTTTGTTATCAAGCACTGTCCTCGAGTCCTGTGATCTAGACACTGATCCTGAAATAGTGCAGGCTCAGCTGTTGCCTCCATGGAAGTTATACTTCACAGCACATTTCTCGTTGGAGACACTGTCATCATTAGCAGGAAATTTCCTGGAACAGTCTATGAAAAAACTCCTTCTGTTCTTTCGCATTTGCCCTGTGCTCCAGTAAAGAACCATCACTGGCTCTACTGTGTGGATTTGTAGAACCTTTGGGCCATCCTTCCTGAAGGATTCTCTGCCCAAGCCAAGTTCTTAGTCAGAAGTGCAAGTCATCCCTTCTGGAAGGCATTCCTGGGCTATCCCGCCTAGAAACTAACTGATCCCTTAATGCTGCTGCTATGGTTGTGACCATAAATGACACATACATACATGATGTTTACGCATTGAGATAAAGAAATTTTGTTGCCTTTAACACTCAATCAGGTATCTTTCTTCTTGGAAGACCTCAAAAGTCGCTGGTGATAGAAATGAATCCGTAAAGTCAGTGCTCTGAGTTTTTTAACGTTGTTTGGAATAATCAATAAAGCTGCCGGTTTGCTGCCACTGTTTTAGCTGAAGTGCACGCAGAACAAAAGGACCTGTTTAACTGAGACATTGTTGACTCTCTAGAGCCCCCTGCTGGTCCACTCTCGTGGTTGATGGGTTCATCGTCCTAATCCCCGAGCTGAATAGTGTAGAGAGTTACCAGGCTTTACCGTGTAAGAACTATTGATGTGCCTCAAACCCTAAAATTCTCATGCTAACTTGATTTTGTTCTTCTTTTCCAGAAAGTAATTTCATGAATATAACCATCATTTTGTCCAGAGACAACACAAGTAAATCCAACAGTGAATGGTGGGTGCTCAACCTGACAGGAAATCGAATCTATGAGCAGCAGTCCCAGGCCTTGGAGCTGGTGGTCTTCAACGACAAAGTCAGTCCCCCCAGTCTGGGGTTCCTGGCTGGCTATGGGTAAAGGCTCTTGGCATCGTCTGTTCGGAAGATGAGAAGCCATTTTTCTTGTTGGAATTCTCCAAGTTTATAGCCACGACATTACAACTCGTATACCTTTGGGCTTTTGTTTCAGAAAATGAAGAGTAGCAGTTCCCAAGGATGCAGAATTTGACTCACACAAGCCAAGCTTATGGCCTGTCTACTTTATACCTTCCTAGTGTGGCATGGCTTGGTGTGTTAAGCTTAGCGAGGGGCAGCGGGCTATTCACTTGTCTGCTCAGGTTGCTCTCTGACTCTTAACAGTTACACCTAAGAGTTCTAAACACAGCCAGACCATCTCATGTTCTGATGCTGAAATCCTAATACCCACACATTCCTCAGAAGGCACACGTGATAAATATGACATTTCCCCAAGTTACTTTATAAAGATACCAATTTCTAAGGCCAGCACAGTGGCTCAATGGGCCAGTCCTCAGCCTGCTAGCACTGGCATCCCCTGTGGGCACCGCTTCTAGTCCCAGCTGCTCCACTTCCAGTCCAGCTCGTTGCTTATGGCCTGGGAAAGCAGCCGAGGATGGTCCAATGCCTGAGGGAGCCTGTATCCACATGGGAGACCCAGAGAAAGCTCTTTGCTCCTGGCTTCAGATCAGCTCATTCATTCCCCACTTGGAGAGTGAAACAGCAGATGGAAAATTCACTCTCTGTGTCTCTGCTTCTTTTTGTAAACATGCTTTTCAGGAACAAATAAATAGGTAAATAAATCTAAGAAAAAAAGATACCAATTTCCACGTGGAGTTTTATTAACATGAGTCTCAGAGAAAGATAGTTTGTATTAAAGCAACAATCCATAAGAGATACAAGGCCTACAAGAAGCCTTTGGTCTGGATTCCAAAGTCAACAAGTCTATAGCAGACAGCTTTTAATTAACTCACTAACTTATTGATTTGTTTAAAAGGCAGTGAGAGAAAGACAAAGAGGGAGAGAGATCCTCCACCCACTGCGCCTTGCCAAGTGCCCACCACAGCTGCTGCTTAGGCAGGCTTAAACCAGGAACCTGGAACACCACCCGGCCGAGTGCTCGGGTTGGCTTCCTCGATCCCACAGAGGCTCAGTGGAAACAGAGCAGCTGGGATCTGATCACGAGGTGTCATTCTAACAGGTGGCAACACGGTGCCGGTTCCCATAGCAGGCTAATTTGTCTAAGTTAATCATTTTGTATGATCATGAATCATGCCTTTAAAATGATACCAAAACAGCTAGTGGCAAAAAAAAAAAAAAAAGTGGGGAATCCGCATGCCTGCATTAAAGGGGAAGAAGTAGCTACAGAAAGGTGCATATCACGCCATGACATTTCTAATGTTTGCGAAGATTTGTTTATTTGAAAGTCTCAGTTGCGCACAGAAAGGAAGAGAGAAAGAGATTTTCCATCTGCTGATTCGTTCTCCAAATGGCTACAATGGCTGGGGCTGGGCCAGGCTGAAGCCAGGAGGCAGGAGCGTGTTTGTCGATCTCCCAGGTGGCTGTAGGAGCCCAAGCGCTTGGGGCATCTTCTCCTGCTTCCCCAGGCACATTAGCAGGAAGCTGAATCCAAAGTGGAGCAGCTGGGACTTGAGCCAGTGCTTGTATGGGATGCCTGCGTCACAGGCAGTAGCTTTACTCACTATACCACAGCACCAGCTCACACAACGCCATTCCTTCCCAACACAGGAGTCTTCACAAAGCTCGCAGGAATATATATTACAAGAAAACTATATAGGAATTTTTATTTTGGGCACCGAAGTCAACTCACCTTTGAGAAAAATTGTTTTCCATAAACTTAGTGTTATGTCTCCTAATATTATGTTTTACCAACTGTATTGATGTTACAGTAAGCCTCCTCTGTGAACTACATTGAACTGCTGGATACAGCTCATACTCTCTGTGTTTTTCAGTATCATGGGACTGTACGCTTCAGTGGTCCTGGTGATTGGGAAATTTGTCCGTGAGTTCTTCAGTGGAATTTCTCACTCCATCATGTTTGAAGAGTTGCCAAATGTGGATCGAATTTTGAAGTTATGCACAGATATTTTTTTAGTCCGAGAGACGGGGGAACTGGAACTAGAAGAAGATCTTTATGCCAAATTAATATTCCTCTACCGTTCACCAGAAACGATGATCAAATGGACCAGAGAGAAAACAAACTGATACCTTAGGACCCAGGCTGCAAAGAAAGCTGACATTTGAAAATGTTTTTAAAGAAAAAAAAAAAAAGCACAATATTCTCCTAAGAGCTAAGCATTTCTCGTTCGACAGAAATGGCTTCTGTTCTCACAGGTGGCAGGGAGGACCTGACTTCCTTTTGCAGTAGAAAGTTGCCATGCAAGTGAGGACAACAGGGAAGAAGTTCCTTCTAATTCCGTGTCTCTGAAATCAGGGCTACTTGCTTTATGTGTTAGTCAAGTGCGTCTTGCATCCTGATTGACAATGTGAAGGAATCACGTGGTATCCACTGAGAGGGTGGACAAGAGAAAGGCGCCCCCAGGCGGGCCAGATGAGACCGCCAGCTCTCCTGTACCTGGAGAAGCTTGAGGCCAAGAGATTGTGCCCTCAGCACACTCCAAATACTAAACAGCAATAGGAAGCAGAAAACTCCCCACCCCGTGTCTAGCATGGGGAGAACACGAGGGAAGGAACAAAGCCCCAAAGATGTCCCTGGAGAGACATGTCTCATTCTAAGCAAAAAGATAACATTAGCGATATCCTTACTGCCTTATCGTAACTGAAGACTATGAAGAAATCTTTCCATTAAACACCAGTGACTTCTCAGGAAACCATTGAAAGCAGCAAAGCACCTGCGTGGACCCCTGCTTAGCTGAGGCCCGGAAGTGGCTCCATTGTGCTTCAATTTCTGCCCTTCCTAGAAACAGACTTGGGACAGAACACCCTGAAGGCCAACCCAGATGGAGTTGGAATCCTCTGACTTTGGAACTCTTGGATAACTAAGGTCGTGGTGGCTCTTCTGCCGTTTGCCATTCCCCACGTGCTTGCTCCCGTTTCCATCACCTGAGGCAATGATTTTTTTCCAGTATGTGACATTCTCCTTCCTGTTTTTCAGGTGTATCAAAGAGTTTACATGTTCCAACTCACATTTTTACAAATCTGAGACGGGTTTTTTTAAGTTCATAATTATGGAAGAAATATGTATATTGAGCTTGGGGAAATAAAAATGGCCTTTTCTTAAATTATTATTACTGGTAATACAACCTCTTCATTAAATGACATTGTAGCATGACAACAATTAGGATTGAAATGTAGTTTTCATTCCATAGGAAAATGCAGTTTCTGAGAAAAAGCATTGAATGAGCTAGAATATGTCAAAAAAAAAAAAATGATCCTGCGTAGTTTGGGTTCAGGGCTGACTTAAAATAAAGCACATCTTGCAAAGTCATTTGAAGGATACTCTTTCTTCTGCCTGTTTGCATGGACTAGGAAAAGTTATTTTCAATTTAGTGTGAAGAGTTCAAACACCAACTCAGGTAACAGTCCACTTTCTTTTCTCATGCCGGAGCTCTAATGAGTAACTTAAGTAGGAATAAACCATTAACAAAGTCATTTCCAGAAAGAAAACCATTATAATGAATGTGGAGCACTTAAATAGTAGCAAAAATTCAAATGCTACCCAGCCTTTCTACAGAATGAATTAGTACATGTGGGTTCTCAGTCCAGACTAAATCACTTCACTGACTGTAACAGTCGACTCAAAGCACTTGGCAGAATGCTTTCAATACATTGGCATTTCCCAGCAGCTGAAGGATTCTTGGTTCACATATCTTGGTTCTTTCGTTTAAAAGGGAGGAAGGGAGAAAGGGAAGGAGGGAGGGAAGAAGAAAGGAAGGAGGGGAAAAGGGGGAGAAGAGAGAGAGGGAAGAAGGAGGGAGGGAAGTCAACAGCAGGCATCTGCAAGCAATTTGGACATGGACATCCCATATCAGAGTGTTCGAGTGAGTGGGAGCAGCTCCTGGTTCTGCTCCTCACCCGAGCGTCCTGAAGGGAGTGCTGGCGGACTAGCTGATTGGCTATGCAGGGAGTGCCTTCCCGACTCCTCTCCTGGCTGTAGGACCCCGTGACAGTTGCAGGCACTGGTGAGCAAAATGGTGAATGGAAATTCTCTCTCTCTCTCCTCTCTCTCTTTCTCTCTCTCTCTGGTTGTCTCGATGAGTGTCTCTCTATCAAATAAAACAGTGGGTTAACGTTAAAGCAAGGAATTTTTCAGAATGCAAACCGTTACGATTTAGGAAAATTTCCTACACTTTTAGAAGAGTGTAGATATAGAAAAACGGTCATGATATAAAAGGTAAAGATTCAAGGTTGCTAGGATTGAATATTCTGAAAGAAAAGAATCCAGGATTCAAGAAAGAAACCTCCAGGTGTGTCCCAGGGTGAGGACTGTGGAGGCAGGGCACCGGCTTCAGAAAGGTCCATGTGGGATTGAAAGAAGCGGGGCCTCGGTTCCTGGCTCCGACATATAGGGCTGGGAGAGCCCGGGAGAAGGATCGCTCCCCTGCCGGAGCCTTGACTCCCTGAACACAGAGGATCTCAAACTTTAATCTGCAAGTTTCTCTGCCTCCGAGGACACTTCATGCAGTCAGTGTGCTGCCCCGCCACAAACACAGCCTGCTACCTAAGGCGGGTTCCCTGGAGACAGCCCAGGAGTGGGGTCACCTGCGGACATTTTAGGGAGTGCCTTGGGGGTCACAGAGGCCAGTGAAGAAGGCAGGATAAGGCAGTAGGAGGGGCAGGGCCAGGTTAGAGTGCCTTCGGAGCAGTTTGGGGAGATCACATGCCCAGCTGAACCTCTCCAGGCTGTGCTCCGACCCCCTGCCCCCCACCCCCAAAAGGGATGACAGTTTGCTTGTGGCCGGTAAGTTGTCACCCATGCACGTGGCCTGACCTCAGGTGTGTATCGGTCTGCTCCCTGTGGCCCAGGCGTTTGCTCCCACCATGTCTGATCACTCTTGTGGAATGGAGGTGGAGACTGGGGGTGATCTGCTAGTCCAGTTCCCCTCTGGGCTCGCTTTGTGGAAGTGGGAATCAGGGACTGATGGGAAAACCAGTAGTTCTAGACTTCCACCACCTCCACTACCCTCCCGGGATCTTCACTGATGGTGTTTAAAACACACTCTTACAAAGGAAGAGTGTATCCAGCTTCAGAATTAGAGGTCACATTTAAATTGTATTGGCCTGGTTAAAGTCATCATTGATTTGCCTGGGAAGGGCTTTGGTACCATCAGAATGCACCACTCATGGGTTCTGGACCTACATTGTTTTAGCTAGGAAGTGTTCTTTTTAAATAATAGAATTATTTGAAATTAAAGTGTTATTTTAAGACCGAGATTTTTGTTTTTGTTTTTGTTTTTACCTAATATGGAACACTTCACCAATTTGTATGTCATCTTGTACAGGGGCCGTGTTCATCTTTGCTGTTTCATTTAAATTTTAATATATATGCTGCCGAAGCGAGCCCAGACCTAGATCTTCGTGTTCAGAATGCTTTTATTGATTTTCCTACAGTTTACATTTTGTAGTGTCTCAAGAGTAGCTGATCATCTTCCCTAGTGTTTGCTTTCTAGTATATAAATATCAGCCCATGTATGGATGAGTTGGGTTTTCATGCTTCATAAACACCAACGCTCTACGTGCCTTTTAGAATGAAGTCTTATAATGAAAGACAACGACAAACACCACGAAGCTGAAAGATCGGTTGGAAGATCAATGACTATGAAAATTAAGTACCAATGTTGACATCATCATCGCTTATAAACTGCGTCCCTGTTCCCAGCCTATTCTTATGCACCACGCCTACTTTTCTATGTGTATTTGCGTGTGGATTTAATGTTGGCAACCAAGGCTCAATGGATCTGGGGGGAAACACCAGTCTACTTGGGAAATCTGAACAAAAGGGGGTCAGGACTGCTGTGTGTGTCTATTGAATAAATGCCACCAGCTGAAATAAACGAATGCTGAGCATCTGAGTCCAGTCAGAATGTGGCCTTGCAGCTCCACCGGCTGCCCTTGGAGGGACCACAAAGCCCTGGAATTGCACCTTGTGGGGTAGACGTAGACATGTGGGTAAGAGTCACTGCTTTGGGATGTGGACATGGATGACCAAGTCCTCCTGTTTGCCGTCTAGTATGTTTTCATTTGTAGGCCTATCTCCTTAGCTTCCTCTGTAAAAAGTCTTAAAGCATTTACGATTTTGGTCTGATGATGATCACTGAACTACGTTGTAATAACTGAGCCTGTAAGATCTCACAGCCTATGTGTGCTTGGTCCTATCAAAAGGGTGAAGCCACTGGCATTTGCAGATCAAGATACTCCAGCACTTTTCAGATGATTCAACGTTTGATTCATTTGTGATTGTTCTGAAACCAGAAAGTCTGAGGTTCATGATGAGTGTGAGATGACTGGGTGTGATCAGGCCTTTAACCCCTACCATGCTGCCATTACAACTGCTGGCATTGTACCATAGCGTGACTGCCTGATTTTCTTCCTTGAATGCACATTAGGCATCTTGTGGGTTGAGTTCCAGGCCTCCCTGTACACTATGAACCTGGCTGCAGCCCTTCTAGGGCTGCCACGATCAGACACTAGCTGAAATGCCAGTGAAGGAGTTGCACTCTGATGCAGGCCTGAGCCTGTGGGCTTGTCCTGCTCATTCACACACTATAGACAACTGAAAGAAAAAAAGTGCCCAGAGATCAACTGGCCTACAGAGTGTCCAGGGAGCCCATGAGGGAGTGGGAATCACCCAGAGGAGCAACCCTTCCAGGGACTGACCGTGGATCCACCTCCCTGGGCCACGCTCAGAAACCAGTATACATTCTGGGAAGGGTTGAGACCCTATGGCCTGACACTCAAGCACTGCTAAAGGAAATGTTGACTGAATCTTCCTGGACAGAAAGACATGGGAATGTCTTACACCACAGAGGCAAAGGGTTTCCAGTTTTCCAAGACACTAAAACATGACCTTTCAGTGCTCATCTTCCACGTGTCTATGTATTTTCCCAAATGTTCCTGATTTTCCTCGTGAGCATGCCAGTCTGAGGTCTGATAGAATTTGTCCCCAGAGCTCAATATCCTGGGGTTGGGCTGACCCTGGAGAGCCAAAGCAGTGCAGTGTGGCCCCCTCCTAACTCAGTGCCTAATCTCTGGGCAACACTCAAAGCCCTTCACTCAGCATCTGTCACAGGTAAGCTATGTATGGAAGCAAATAAGCCACCTATGGCTTGCTGGTTCAGATAACTAAGGCGATAAAGTAGGAGAGAGGGGTCCATCCTACAACTCCACAACCATCTCTCTGTATTATCTGATGTGCTCCTAATGTTTTTTTTTTTCTAATTAAGTATTTAAAATAATTGAAGGCATCAGCAATAGGGAAATCCAAATCGAAACACCAATGAAGTCATTTATTTTCTTGTCATACTGCGGAAGAACATAGAGAATTCTAGTACCCAGTGTTGGAAAAGTAAACAGAGAAGTGAGCATTCGTTGATCCTGCCTGTGACATACACTCGGTACATCCTTGCTGGATGGCTGTCACAGCAGAACTTCCTATTAGGCCTGTGGCTCCGTTTCTGAGAACTTCTCTAAAGCAAATGAGCATATGCACCTACAAACAGACACCGCCAATCACGCTCATTTCAGAGTGGCTTACATTATCTAGTGATAGTGAAAATATGTCTAAAAGAGAGGGTTACATCACAGCAGAGCCACTAAAATCGAGGTATGCACCTCTGACCACTGGCTTGGTACTATGTTTTTCCAATATATTGTTAAATTTCAGAAAAGGTGACAGACAGTATTCACAGTTTATATTCATTTCCTCGATGCAAGCTGAGTATCTCTCATTCCAGACCACCTGAGACCAGAAGGGCTTCATTCCAGAGACTCCTCAAATTTAGGTATATTTTCATAGACTACATTTTGCTATTTGAGCAACCCTAATTCAAAAATCTAAAATCCAAAATGCTCTGAAACTCAATGGGATGCTCACAAAGTTCAGATTTGGGAGCATTTCAGATTTCAAATTTTTGGATTAGTCCATGAAAAATAGTAACTACGGTGTATTCATTAAATATTTCTTACATGCCAGACACTGAGACACTGGGAGGACTAGAGGGCCTTTAGGGTACTTAATCCTCCCCCAGATCTCATCCTAGATGAAGTAACTAGAGCACGAAGGAGCTGGTTTGTTTGCCCCTGGTGAGCTTGCTGCAAATGCCACGAGGGGCGTCTGACTCCAGCAATGACCCAGAGCCCAAACCCAAGCCCGTCGGTGGGGCAGAAGATAGTTGTTCTCCTTGAATTGTTTGCAGGTTTTATGAATTTTTTTCTGCAGCAAATATGAACCCTCTGTGCAATGTTACAAGAGAAAGAATCACCTTTAGAGCAAGGGGAATTTTGTAACGGGTTGGGGTGATATTTTTTCAAATGTACCATCTTCACCTGACCGATGTTTATCCCACACATTCACACATGGGTTTCTCATTGCTTCAGGCAAGGCGGTAACGATAAAATAAGGTGTGAGGCAGGAAAGAACACAGATCCTTGACCCTCACTTTATAATAAACCCCACTGCGTGCTGCAACAGGGCTGAGTCCAGCACTGCCCACTGCAGCACCAGCGTATCTATGGTTTCACTAAGGATACTCCCCCCTCCCTTGGACTAGCAGGCCATGCCCCATGTTACCCAGCTCACAAACGCGCTCAGGACATCAAGTGTTGTTCTCTTCCTCCACATTCAGGTGTGGAGAGGGAAAAGAAAAAGATTAAGAGCTAAAGCTAAACGTTAACTTAAAAACCTTGGGCCCGTTACAATGGCTCAGTGGCTAAATCCTCACCTTATACATTCACCAGGATCCCATATGGGCACTGGACATGTCCCGGCTATTCCACTTCCCTTCCAGCTCTCTGTTTGTGGCCTGGGAAAGCAGTCAAGGACCGCCCAAAGCCTTAGGACCCTGCACCTGCATGGGAAACCCAGAAGAAGTTCCCGGCTCCTGGCTTCAGATCAGCTCAGCTCTGGTTGCTGTGGCTACCTAGGGAGTGAACCAGCAGATGGAACATCTCTTTCCACCTCTCTTTTCTGTTATTCTGGCTTTCCAATAAAAATAAATCAATATTTTTTTTAAAAAAATCCTTTACCCAGAGGAGGGTTTTCAACTAACCACTCCATATATGACCAAGCAAGAAGAATAGAAATCACAGATGTTATTTATACAGTTTTCATCATGCTTTTATCAAGAAAGAAGGGGCTTCCAGCAGCCAGCTGCTGCCACCCAAGAGGCTGAGATGAGCCAGGGTTGCTGCCTGGAGGTGGGAGCAGGTGCAGGCACGCCAAAGACGAGCAGCTGAGGGGTGGTGTGAGTCTCAGGCCGTGGCCCAACAGCAGACCATGGAGTAAGAATCGTGGGAGAACCACAGGCTGGTCATGCTAACAGGCTCCAGCACAGCAGTTTGGCTGCGTAAGCCCAACAGGCTTAGCTGCTGGCACTCAGCCTCATGTCAGCAAGCTCTGGTTCTGGAAGAGCAATTAGCCAAGCTGTTCTCCTGGGCTCAAGCGATGGACAGGCCAGGGCGGAGGGCTGGGATTTGGAAGGGGCCACTGCATCCTTTTGCTCATATCTGCACTCTCCGTGCCAGGGTCTGGCTCCAGTATCTGGAGGCCAGGAAGTTGTACCTCTGCAGCCAGGGCCTCTCCTGACCTGTGCAGAAACCCGTCCACAGCCTCTCAGCCCTGTCCCTTCCTTCTTTGTCAAGGTCTGTCTCTTCTACACACACACCCTGGCCTTTGCGTGGCGGACAGCTCCTGGTGGCTAAGGCAGGCACTGCAGAAGCAGCTTCAGGTTTTCAGAGAGAGAAAGAGAGAGAGAGAGAGAGAGAGAGAGAGAGAGAGAGAGAGAGAGAGAGAGAGAGACGAAAGCAGCCCTCTGCATGACCCAGACTCCAGGGAGAATCCCGCAAAGTCCTAGGACTTCTCCCATGGGGAAGTTGCCTCTCTTACTGGAATTCCTCTGGTGTTCTCTTTTTTTATTATTATTAATTATTTTGCATTATGTGACAGTTTCATAGGCTCTGGGAATCCCCCCACCCCTCCCCACGCCCCTCCCCCCTGGTGGATTCCTCCACCTTGATGTAGTATTACAGTTCAAATTCAATCAAGATTCTTTCCTTGCAAATGTATACCAAGCATAAAGTCCAGCTACTTATTGTCCAGATGGGTTGAACAGTTTCTTGGGGAGACCATTTCTGGTCCAAAGTCAGAGCTGGTAGAATATCATCCCAGTCAATTAAGAGTCCCAATATAACATCAACAGCAATTTGCAACATTATAATTCACATGGTTTTGAGTAATCAGTATGTTAAAAAAAAAAAAAGCAAGTTCTTAACCACAATCTATGATTAGCTCATTGACATTTCAATTTTAGTTTATATACAGGACCGGCTGCTATATACCTTAAAATGGCTATAAGGTACCATTCAGCTGTCTCGTGTCTATTTCATTTTAGTATTTAGCCATTTGTTGTGTTGAAGTATAATTTTGCTGATCTTGGCAGATTTTAGGATAATCTAGACTGGCTTGTAACTCTAACAAGACATTTGTCGACAATTAAGGTGCAGAACATTTTTTTCGGGGGGGGTGTGCAGGAAAATCCTCAACACCATGGTGAGGAGTGACTAATCTTTGTGTCCCACCCAGCGAGGCATGAGCCAATCCACGCCAGCTCTTTCCTGTCAGATTCCAAGCTCTACTTTTTGTTGTTTGTCTATTTATTTTAGTTTTTTTTTTTAATTTGTAGGATTGTTTGTTTGCTATGAGGGGTTTTCGGAGAGACCCCAATGGTCATTGCGAGGGAGGGTGGGGGTCCAGAGTTGGAGCCAGGCTCAGACCAGAGAAAGCTCTCCTCCCTGGTCCAGAAGGACGTTTATTGTTCTGTTTCTGCGGACCGCTCAGGGCTTCTGGTTGTCTTTCTGATGACGTTGGTTTCTGCACGGTAGTGTTTGGACTTCTTCCATCCCCTGCGGAAGCTCCGGTTGGGGGTGGGTGACCTCAGAGTACTCGGCCCCCGAGGGCATCCAATTCCCTGTGGCCTCCTTGGCAGTTGGGATGTAGTCCTTGTTGCTCGTATTAATAGTTTGTGGTGAAGGTCTGGGAGTCTTCATGGTTGGAATGATCCAGCAATAGCACTCCTAGGGATATATCCAAAACATCTCCTACACAAGAAACCAACATGCACGCCTATGTTCATAGCAGCACAATCTACAATCGCAAAAACCTGAAAGCAACCAAAATGCCCATCAATAGAAGACTGGATAAGAAAGCTATGGTTCATCTACTCTATGGAATACTACTCAGCTATTAAAAAAAAAAACGAAATGCAGTTCTTTGTGGACAAATGGGCCCAACTGGAATCCATCATGCTAAGAGAAATGAACCAATCCCAAAAGGTTAAATACCACATGTTTGCCTTAATCTGAGATGAAAAGATGACAACTTGGAAGATAGTACCTGTATATTGTAATATTAGTGCAATCTCTAACAACCTGTATCCAATGCAATAAGATAATGCGATATAATCTATAAACCAACAATTAATGTCAGAATACTTAAGATCTACATCAAAAAACTGTAAAACCTACTCTACCCTCAATACGCTATGTTAATCCGTGATGGGGAGGGAGTGCAGGGAAGTCTTTCAGGACCATAAAAAGAGTGAGGAAAAAGTACAATATAGCCTATCAAGATCAAATCTGGTAATTCATAGACAACAGACTCAAAGCAGCACTAAACAATAGTAAAACTACTATACCAATGCATGAGGGGGGAACCGGGTGCGATCCTGACAACCTCTTAACAGGAGGTCATGTGCGTGGAGCAGGGGGGCATTCCAGAGTGGAGCAGGTGGTAAGGAGGTGTTATCTTTTATGAGGAAAGTTTCCTTAGATGTTAAAGGGACTTTACTCTATCTCCACACATCTCATCAGAGTCAAGGCCAAGAACACTCAGAACCGTGTATGGGCTCAGGGTCACAGACCTGGCTTGAGGGAGCATAGCTTTGTGTGAGTTAGAGCCACTCAAAGCTTTCCTTCAAAAGAGCCAGCTCGTTTTTGAGGGTTTTGTCCCTTATGGGTAATTGATGTCCCCGGGAATGATCAATGTCACCAACAGGGATGAAAGTCACCAGCAAGGACAAGTGTCATGCGTGATAACAGTTCTCTTGCTCAGTGGCTCCACCACGCGGGCAGCTCTGGAGCCCTTCCCTGCCTTCCCTTGGCATCAGTCTTGCTTTTCTCAGAGGGATTCTCTGGTGATAACGCACCAGCAACTCCAACTCAAAATGCCCAATTCCAGCATCACGTGTTCCCCTCCAAGCCCATCACTGTGCCTCTGTTGTGTTTGTTAATGACGCTTACTAAAACCCTGAGACTGAGTCCTCCTGGCTCAACCCCGGAAGCCCTGCTGATAGTAACCCTGACCTCGGGCCACCCAGCATCCTTCCTTCCAGATTGCGCTTTGGCCTTCTGAATGTCAGCTCTATCGCAGGAGATTCTAACAGGATCAGAGACCAGAGCCCCCCAAGACCACCAGTCAAATCCCGCTGAGTCAGGATCCACATGGCTTCAGAAGCCATCAGCAATGGATGTGTGCTTGATACAGCCCATCGCTCAAAATCACCTGCAGAACTTGTTAAAGCGCATAGACTCAGGTGGGCATGGGGGCTAGTGATGACCATGTCTGTATCATGAAGTAAAGATGCAGTGCATAAAAGATGCTTGTGAATAAAAGACGGACTCCCAATGAAACTGTTAAATCTGTCTTGATAATAGGATGCTGTATTCCTACCGTTGTCTGTACCTACCATGTCATGATAAATTAAATAGAAAAATGATGGACTTGTGCGAACGTCATTGAAGGACTATATCACTGTTGTAATATAGGGGAAATCAGAGGGGTGGGGGTGGAAAGGAAATCCCTGAGCCTAAAGATGTCTGTCTTGGAGTTTTTAGATTCAAATCTTGGCTCTCTGGCCTGCTTCAGCTTTCTGCTGCTGTGGACCGTGCGAGGAAGCAGTGATGGCCGGGGATGGTTGGGTTCTTGCCTCCCACAGAGGAGACCCAGGTGGAGTCCCTGGTTCCCAGCTTCAGCCTGGCCCAAGGGCCACCATTGTAGGCTTTCAGAGGTGAAGCACTGTACAGGAGCCAGCTGTCTGCCTGTCTGTACCTCTTTCTGTCTCTCTAAGATGAATAAATAAAAATTAAAACATAGAGACTCTTAAGGAGCTTAAGCATACTTGTGTATGAAACCCCTGTGTGGGGCTCAGTCATCAGTTGGCGTTAAGGATGCCCCACACTGCCCTCTATACCATCAGTGTCAGATGGCTCGGCGCCACCATGTGCAAATGCTCAGTAAGCATTGGTGCTGTCTTCCTCTAGCCAAGCAGGCCATCCCTCTGACTGACTCCAGAGAATTCTCATCATCACATGAATGGGTGCTGAGTCTAAATATGGAAGGCACACGTTCATATCTCTTGCATTTGTTTCCAATCATTTCACCTCCCCACGTATAGGCCAAATGCCTAATGAAAACATTAGGTCATTTTTCTTGAGAAAAACAACAACAACAAAATGTAGGCAGTCTTTTAAAAATAATGCCTGACAAAGGGACAGTCTGTGACTCATGGCCGTATAGCCAATAATTGAATGTATCAGATCAGCCTCATTCGTAAATGGTGACAAGTGAATGAAACCACTGGTCCCAGGCCTGGCCATTGAATTCAGCAGAGTAGGGAGAAATGGGATCAGGTACCCTAAGGAGTCTCTAAGACCTCTGGCAAAATCATCTTCCCACCTCAGCATCGTGCCAGAAAGGATTCTACAAAGGAAACAGAGACATGCTCTCCTTAGCTGTACGAGCACCCCTAGGAAAACAGCACAGTGCCCTGCCTTGACACTGGGGGCAGGGGAGTGCCAACGAGAAGACGAGAGGGAGGCAGAATCAGCCTGGGACATACTCAACCCAGAAAGGTGCCTCGCTGGCAGGGACTGAGCCAGGTGGTTCCATTCCTTGTGCTGGGCATGACTTAGCTAACACAAGTAGTCTATAAAATATGTATAAGATAATGAAAGCTTTGCACAAAACCTAAAGCAAAGCCAAATCACAAACGCATACAGAACGTTATGACCTAATCAGAATGGAGCTACCCACTCATTTGGATTTTTAACCCCCAAAGTCACAGACTCATGACAATCAGAGTCCTGACCACAATTGATGACCTAATAATGGCATCTGGGAGATAAGCTGGGTGAGAAGTCTTTGGGTCACTGGGGGTTGGCCCTGAGCAGGTCATTCTTGAGAGGCCTGGTTATATAACCCAAGAGTGCTTCCTGGCTCACCCCAAGATCCTCCCTCCAGATACATTCACCACTGCTGCCCTCCACCTGATGCCAAACAGGGCTGCTCCATCTTGGGTCTGTGAAGTCCCAACTGTAGACTGAAATAAGCTTTCTTCTTTCCCTCTCGGGTTTTTAGCTGTGGCAAAGAAAAAAAAAAAAAGATCATCCCAATGCGCACATGCACTCAATGTGGAGATATAAACACTTACAATCTTACTGAATATGGGGCTGACGTTGTGGCATGGTAGGTTAAGCCACGATCTGCAATGTCAGCATCCCATCGAGGTGCCAGTTTGTGTTCTAACTGCTTCAAGTCCAATCCAGCTCCCTGCTAATGTTCCTATTAACGCAGCAGAAGATAATCTAAGTGCTAAACCCCTGAACCCACCTGGGAAGAAGCTCCTGCTTCTCCTGTGTGCAGCATGGGTTAAAGGGAGAGGAGTCACGCAGATGAACAGCTGTCCAGGCTGCGGAGTCCTCTGTGCTCAGGAACAAGACTGCCGCAACCTGCAAGAAAAAGGAAACACGATCATGTGGGGGTCTGGCTACCAATATCTACCAGTGCGAAGATGGCCAGGGGAACTAGAAAGCAGGCCGACTCCCAGCTGCCAGGGTTAGCATTTTTCACAGGGATGCAAAGCAAAAGCAAGCATCAAGAATTAGGTCTTACTGTATCACTTCAAATAAAGACATGATTCCCTGGAGAAATCGACCTGAGCACAGTCACAGTTATGGCAGGGGACTCTAACAGAGCTCATTTACAACATCACAAGTCAAGTTGAAAAGGAGCATGTCACTTATTCATCCATCTCAGCTCTCTGAAAGCAGAAATTATATACGCTCTGCAAGTAAGCATGGAACGATCACAAAAAAAAATGCCAGATACAACAGCAACCATTATGCAATAACTAGCAATTGGCAGTACTATGTTGGTTACCCACTAGACTCTTACCTTCACTTAGGCACACGGTGGGAGTGCATCTTCCACCTCCACCCATCATAAGGTTAAAACAGACACAGGTGTCTAACCCAGAAGTTACAACACCTATACCTTACATCGGGATACCCAAGTTAGGGTCCTGGCTCAGCTCCATGGATAATACACACCTAATGAAGCAGTCATGTTGACCCAAATACTAAGAGCTGGGTTGCGCTCCCCGGGACCAGCTTTGGTCTCTTCCTGGGCCTGGCTAGGGAAAAATGAAGAGGTGGGTCACAAGGAAGGTTTAAGGCTGTGACACTGCTCAGTAGGATACTGGAATGGTGGATCCATGTCCCCATACGTTTCTCCAACCCCACAGAATGTAGAGCACCATCAAGAGTGATCTCTAATAGAACTGTGGACTTGGGTGAACATGCAACAGGGTAGGTTTATCCATTGTAACAAACTCACCATTCTGCTGAGGGATATTGTTAATAGGGGAGATTTATGTGTTGGGACCAGCAGTACGTGGGACACTTCTATAACTTCCTCCCGGTTTTGCTGTGAATCTAAACCTGATCTGGAAAGATCATGTCCATAGAATGTAAGTGCCAGACCAGACTTGGCCTACTCCTTTTCCCACACACCTCCAAGGCCTCTGTGCTGAACGCTCACTCACTGACCTGCTGGAGAACAACCGAGGCCCTAATGCTATGGGCATTATGCTAACAGGGCAGCAATGCTTGCAAGGCTATTGATTGATCGTGAGTGAAAAGAGCCGATGTGAGAGTCACAGACCTACTCAAGTTCCTGAGCTTTTCTCCAAGGAAAGCAGACTCTGCTTGGAGCCAGTTTGTAGGTCTTCCAAGGAAAGCTGTTGATGGGCGTTTTGCTTTGTGTTGTCTTCCTGTGTTCATCGGCTGGCCTCAGCTACATACATTGATCCGGTTCCCTAGTAAGTCAACACGAGCATTCCTGTTTAGATTCTGAAGTTCATTATTGATGAAATCAGGGCCCCGTGAGATCTGCCAGCTGTTGGCTTCCCGGTAAAGAGAAGACTGCTGAAAAGCTGGCAAGAGAAACAGGCATTGCAGCATGCCCCATTCCATGGCGAGGACAAATGACTGAGGAGGGAAACTTGGCAGGCAGAAGCAAAGGGAGAGGATTCCAGAGTCAACATGTCTGCAGTAGCCAATCCAAAGGTCATCAGCCCAGGGATGAAACAGCTCCACAGCCATCAAGGTGCAGCCCGAAAGATTCATCACATCTTCGTTTACAAACATCAACTTGACATTGGCAGAGAACGCATCACAAAGGAGCATGGGTCTCCTGGGCGATGAAGAACTGATCTTCTCACACCGTGTGAAAGGAAGGTCTACAATCCGTGATACACAGGGGTTGTCCGCAGGCCAGACGCCCCCAGAGGGATGAGTCAGGGCTCTGGGCAGTAACTGAGGAAAAATCGGGGGGGACTCGATGAGGATTCCTGCAGATCCCACAGCTGGCTCCTGCTGCAGCAGGCTCTCCTGCCGGTGGAAGGCTGAACTTGTATTCATTCCTCCACAGCCAAGTTCCTGTGGGTAAAGTGGAGAGGTCTCTTTGGAAGTCGTTAGAATCTTTCCAGGGCCATCAGGGACAGGTCCTGCCTCTTCTTCCACCCACTCCCACTCCTTCCTTGTTCTGAGTCACACAGTTGTGACTTAGGAGACTCTGGAAATGTGGCTTTCTCACATCTACTGACCTACCTGCTGCTTCTCCAAGCACAAGACCCTCTGAAAACTGCGCTGCAGCCCTTGGGTGTGGACTGGTCCCTTCACAGCTGCAGGGTGGGGTTGGGGTTGGGAAAGCAGGAGTGTGTGAGGCAGCTGGCCTCGGCTCCTGTGCGGGCTTTTGTGATGTGTGCACCAGGCTGGACTTTGAGCCCCAGCTGTTCAAGCTCTAGAAATACCTCTAGTCTGTGGCCCTGGAGGCACTTGGTATATGAGGGGGGGGGGGTCCTAAAACCATTCACAGAAGGGCCCAGTATGGAAGTCTAGTGGCTAAATCCTCACTTTGCATGCACCAGGATCCCATATGGGCACTGGTTCATGTCCCGGCTGCTCTACTTCCCTTCCAGCTCCCTGATTCTGTCCTGGGAGAGCAGTTGAGGATGGTTTAAGGCCTTGGGACCCTGCAGTTGAGTGAGGGACCCAAAAGGAGCTCCTGGCTCCTGGCTTCAGATCGGCTCAACTCCAGCTGTTGCGGCCACCTGGGGAGTGAATTAGAAAGTCTTCCACTCTGTCTCTCCTCCTCTCTGTATAGCTGACTTTCCAATATGAATAAATAAATTAATTCTTTTTTTAAATCGCAGGAAATAAATAAACATATGCACATAAAATGTGCATATTGCGAAAGCTGGCATGGGTTTCAAACATTTGGGCGCCAAACTACATTTACCTTTGAATTCCATTTTCCGTGAACTGATGGAGGTCCCTGCTGTGCAGCTATAGCACAGAATAATTGGATGGCAACCAGGAGAGGTTATCTGCTATTACCCACTTGGGTGAGATCCAACCATTCCTAAGAGCAGAGGATTGTCTGAAGAGCATTCCACCTGTGGCCAGCGACTCCAGCTGCCCCTGCTGGGCTGCCCTGACACTGGTAGACAAGCCTTCCTATCGCACAATCCTTACAGTGAGTGTGTCCAAATTGTCCCCTGCTGGCTCTGCTCCTCCACTTGATATCTGACTGGACACCAGTCTTCCTGACGCTGCCTTTGGTAGTACACTTAAAAGTTGGGGGCCAGTGCCAAGACTTGGTGGGTGAGGCATCTGCTGCAATGCTGGCATCCCCTGTGGGGCCGGTTCAAATCCCAGCTGCTCCAATTCTGATCCAGCTCCTTGCTTATGGCCTGGGAAAGCAACGGAAGATGGCCAACGTGCTTGGCCCCCTACACCCACATGGGAGACCAGGAAGAAGCGAGCAAACTAGAAAATGAAAGCTATCTCTCTATATAAACCTGCCTTTCAAATGCAAACATCTGTATTTTTAAGTTTCTACTGGATGATTGGGGAAGTTGAAAGAAGATGAACCCTTATGTGCAAAGGTAAATTCCACAGGACATAGCCCTGCTGTCCTGTCAAACACCCCTGTGTACACATACATTCCTCCTCAACACGAATTCAAAACCTGCAGTAAGGTAGGACTGGGGGATGTAACTTTCTAAATATAGCAGAGTTTTTATTGAAAACCTACAGCTAATACACTGAACCACAAAAAAAGTGATTGCTTCCCCCTTGAAGTAGGAACACGGTAAGGACACACCCTGTCAACCTACCCAACCCCACACCTGAGGTCCAGACAACGCAGAGAAGAAGAAGAAATGAACATGATAGGACAAAGAGCATTGATCATCACACAAGGGCTACTACGAAACAGATGATCCAGGGATGTGCACAGCAGAATGGGTTGACCCAAAAATGTCAGGTTGAGGACTGGGACTGAGTAAGTTAAGCCACTGTTTGTAAGGCTTCTATGCCACTTCTAGAACTGGCTGCTCTACTTCCAATCCAACTTCCAGCTAGTGTGCCTGGGAAAGCAGATGAGGGTGGCTCAAATACTTAGGTCCCTGCCACTCAGGTGGGAGAGCAGCGTGGAGTCCCTGGCTCTTGGCCTCATCCTGGTCCAGCCCTGCTACTGTGGACACATTAGAGGAGTAAAACAGAGGATAGAAAATGGACATTTCTCTCTTCTGCTTCTCTCCCTCTCTCCTCATCTCTCTCATGCTTTGGCTTTCAAACATATAAAGCTTTAAGAACATAGAATGCTACAGTGCAGGCAGTTAGCACAGTGGTTAAGATGATGGTTGAAGTACCTGTATTCCATATCAGAGTGCCCGAGTTTCACTATCAGCTCCTGTTCCTGACACCAATCTTCCTATAATGTCGATTCGGAAGGAATCAGGTTATGGCTCAAGCACCTGGGTCCCCACTCGGTGTGTAAGGGACATGGATTGCATTTCCAGTTCCCAGCTTCAGCCCTGTCCAGTCCTGACCACTGTGGGCATTTGAGAACTGCAACAGTAGGCGCGAGCACTCACACATACTCTCTTTTGAACAAAACATATTAAAAATTTAAAAATAAAGACTCAGGGACACTCAAAAAGGAACTTCACAATCCAGAATCCCTCCCACTCACTGGCTTTCCCCCCAGGCTCCTATACAGCATGCACCCCCTGCCCCAGCTCCTGCACACGCCCTTGCAAGTGTCTCACCTTCTATGGACAATGTCTCCCAGCTCCCCTGAAACATCTGGTTGCTCCAGTAACGAAGCCACGTGCTTCTAAGGGCAAATACAGGTTAAATCATTGGCAACAGACTTAGGAATAAGTCATGCAAACTCTGTGGGTTTCCATTTCATTTTCCTTTTGCAAGAAATACGGAAACCAAACATGTCTGCTCCTCTCATCTCCCAGACCTGTTGGGAGGAACTAAGTCAGAGCAAATGGATAGCAATGCCTTGTGTACCTGTAAGGTCCTCATTGGCATGATGTTCAGCAGACGGTGGCCTAGCGTGAGTACATGGAGAGTATCCTCAAGGCAGGATGATGGTTAGCAACATATTAAATACTGAACTGAGGCTAGAAACACTCAACAATGGTCAGGACCAAACCAGGATAAGGCTGGGAACTGGAGATATAACCCAAGTCTTGCATGTGGGCTCTCTGCCAAGGTGCCTGTTCGCAGGGAGCTGGCTGGCATTGGGAGCAAAGGTAGGCCCCTCCTCAAGGCAGCCCAACCACAGGTTCATGGCCAGGCTCCTGTCCACTCTGCAGGCTGATACTTTTATATGAGAAAATAATTCAGGGCTCTAATCTGTTTATGGGAGCCATCTCTTCTCCCTCTTGAACCTCCACCCCCTCTGCTTTTCCTCCCCAAACTCTTTATTTTTAGACTATATTCAATGAGTCAAGGCCTTCCCTAATTGCACTGTTTTATTCTTGGATGTTGTGTGTTTCCTGACTATGGGTCTCAAGCAGCATCTATAGGGTTGATGGAAGGCACTCTCCCATCTCCCAGCCTTGTTATGGAGCAATTCTGCAAGCCACAGTGGTTGTCAGAATTCTTTTACACTCTGAGGAGGTCATTCTTTTTTTTTTTGGAAGATCAACAAACCTGCTTTTATTATGACACCGTATTTTTATATTGGTACTGCACAAAATTATGTGCAAAGAAATACACACAAAAAAGTTCCAGTATTAGTTAAATCTTAATACAAGGCTTCTGTTTCAAAAAACTGTATTTAACATATTTCATGCAGATAGCACAAATTAGTCATGTCTAATAATTTTTCCAACTACCTTTGGATTATAGATGTGTGTATTTTTTATCCAGTAGGCACTAAAAACTCATGCAGCTGCACTGTGAGGGGCTTGCTCCCACCCTTCTGTGGAAGCGGGTTCAACAATCCAGGTTGTTGGTTCATTCATGCACCAACGCAGTAGCTGATTTGATAGACTATGCAATGACGCACTCAAAGCCAGAGACCAACCTAGGGCTCAAATCTTATAATCTAGCCACAAATTCTTTACGGTTGTGCAGGAACAAGATCCCATTTTTATAACCAAGTAACAACAAAATAAAGCATTTTATTAGATGACTTACATCTTTGTAGTGCTGCCCTAATATTACCCCTTCCCCCTCATTTTCTACTTTACCTTTTTTCTTTTGAAGGTTTATTTTATCTTTATTTTTGTTGGAAAGTCAGATAGATAGAGAGGAGGAGAGACAAAGAGGAAGATCTTCCATCCACTGATTCACTCCCTAAGTAGCTGCAACAGCCGGTGCTGTACCGATCTGAAGCCAGGAACCAGGAGCCTCTTCCGGGCCTCCCATGCAGGTGCAGGGTCCCAAGGTTTTGGGCCATTGTCTTTAGTCAAAGGCGAAAGATTTATACGAACTGAAGAGGAAACAGAGTATGAGCCATTCTCAACTGCTTTCCCAGGCCACAAACAGGGAGCTGGATGGGAAGAAGGGCCACTGGAATACAAACTCGTGCCCATATGGGATCCCAGCACTTGCAAGGCAAGAACTTTAGCTGCTAGGCTACCGCGCTGGGCCCCTTATGCTACCTTTTAAAATAAAACAGGAAATGTGGCCAGCAGCTAGTCCTATAGGTTTGGGTGATAAAAGCACAGTAAGGCAAGTCCAGGAAATTATAGCAAAATCTTGCTGTTCATTTCCTCCCCACCCCCATTCTTCTTGGGAAGACTTGCAAAAATCCTCAACTTCTGGTTCCCACCACATCTTGCTCACCGTCACTCTGAGGAGCTGAGCCAGCAAACACTGGGTTCCTGGCCACACAACTGCCAAGCCACAGAGTACTGACTCTCCAAGCCTGTGGGGGCTGCCTGAGCTGTAGGAGGGGGCTGCAAATCCTCCTCCCGCTGCTCACAGAGATGGAGCCGCATCCTCCACCTCTAGCAACCGCGTTTTTTTTTTCTCTCTCTCTCTCCTTGATAAAATACAAATGTAATGAATGTTTTGCCCTTTAGATTAAGGCTTGGTTCAAAAACACCTACATCTGCCTCAGTTGGTTCATTTCTTCTGGAAATGATGGATAAACCTTCATTTCTTCTGGAAATGAACCTTCTGGAAATGAACCTTCTGGAAATGAACCTTCTAGAAATGAACCTTCTGGAAATGAACCTTCTGGAAATGAACCAACGGAAAGAAAATAAACGCATCTACATTGCCCCAGAATAACGCAAGGAAATTCTCTGCTATAGCTGCTGAGGGAGTCGACATCTTGTTTAGGGGGTCATTTTCCCAAGGCATCCGCTGTAAGTCTCAAAGCTACTGCCAGCAATGAGAACGGACTCGTGTATGAAGGTTTATCCATCTCCAACCCTAATCTAGACTAAACAAAGCCAGTGCTCAGGGTTTCAGCATGGAGGTCAAGTTCATGGGGCTGGACCAGTACACAAAACTCTGGCCTCACCACAGACACCCAGAGTCACTCTTGCGCGACAGGGCAGCGTGGGAGATGGAGAGAAGTCGATGGCTGGGGAGCAGATGCAACACGAAATGCAAGCCATGACCATGGTCAACCCCACAGTGCCATCTCAAGCAGCAGGAATGGCCTCCTCTGAAATGTGGGAGTCTCATCAGAGCCCACCCCGGCCCCAGCCTCTGCCTTTCCCAGGGAAAAGACAGAACACCTGCCCCGGCATCATCAGATGAGGTTTCATGCAAGTCCCTGGTTCCTACACACAGCAGGATCACAAGCGTCCCGTGGCACCACGTACTCCCCACCTCCAGGCTCGGTGGATCTATCCAAACCAAAATAATAATTCTATTGTGAAAACCATGTTCAGTGGGACAATAAACACAAAAGACTGGCCACATCTTTTGCCTCTTCTCCCATTTCATGCCTTTTGAAAATGCAGCCTAAGTGCCCACAGGAACAACTGATGTGGCGGAACAGGGGGCCCACTGGGCAGCTGCCTGGAACCCTCTTGACATTCCTAGTGACCAGAGGTGTTGGTGACAGGGAACTTGTGGCTTTTCGGCCAACCCCAGGAACATACCTAGCCTTGACTTTGTATGCAACAGCTGGCCTATGTCTGACTCCCTCACCCCTGTCTGCTGGGAGCTCCTGCCCTGTGCGTGCCCATCTCCTAAAGCTGAGTTCTACCTGCTCGAGCAGGAGGTTTGTGCTCTTTTGCCCCAAAGTCCAGCCTTGGCAACCGTGTACTTGCCAATCTCTGCCCACGGGGACACCACAGCTAAGGCAGCAGCGTGTTCCAGCCACTCATAAAGAAAAACACGTTGAGTCTTCTCTGGGCTGTTGGAGCTAATGAGAAGCATCTATTTCCAGCTGCATAGGCGGGCACACCCAGGAGTGTTGGCCGTTGCTCATGTCGAGGGTGTGAGCCTCTTGTGGCTCATTCTGTTTTCCCACACTGGCCTCTTTCCAGGAAGAAACACCCCTGTCCACCACCGCATTGCCATCAATTCCATTCATTCACTCCTCTCCACTTGCCCGTGAAACTGGGGTCTCGGGAAAAAGGAGAGTGGAAGCTGGACAAGGCAGAGGGGCATGTGATGGGCTCGTGGCAAGCCCTGGGTGGACAACAGGTGTCCATGGCTGCAGTGAGATCAGCAGAGCACACCTCAGGCCGGGGGAGAGAGGGGAGCCCCAGTTTGGTGCTGGCATGTCATCCAGTAAGACTCGTCCCCGTTTTCAGAGTCGGACATTTAACCAGTTTACACTGATGTTAGCAAGCTCTGCTGGTGCAGTTGGCCAGGTGAAAGCCATAGCAACCGTCTGGCTATGGTCTCCTCCCTCTCAGAGAATGTAGCAGGTGGAAACCACCTTCACTCACCCCCACTGGACTCCCCCATGCCGCTCCGTGTGGCAGACACCTGCTCTTCTTCAAGCTGATCTTGTTTGCCCATGCAAAACTGAAATCTAACTCCCTCCCTCCTTCCATCTGGGCCACACTTAGCAATATTCCTGGCCAGCGAGATGTGGCGGTAACAACGTTTGGCAAGCTGGACACAAGCTGTTCTAACGGAGACATCCCAAAGGCGTGGAGGGTCGATCAAGTGTGAGTCAAGGGTGCTGGTCTCACCCTCACCTCCTTCCTCTGTGGTCTTCAGTGCACAGCTGGATGCCACAGGCTGGCCATAGGTATGCTGGAATTCTTCTGAGCAGGAGGCTCTGAGGGCAGCCCTAGGGGCCCTGGGGATTCCCTGAGCAGCCCTGCTCCGGTGTGCATCAGCCCCAGCTGTTGCAAACATGGAGGGAGTGAACCAACGGATGACGCACTCTTTTTCTCTCTCTGCCTTTAAAATAAAATCAAAATACGTGTTTTTTTAATGACAAAAGTATTGTAGAGCCTAAAAGATATGAAAATTTTAACAAACGCTCAGGGGAGACCTGTCCTCCAGCAGAGCCCGGAGAGCTGGGGCTTTTCAGCAGCCTGGGGTCTGAAGCAGCACTTGGAACAGGGGACTGCGCCGTTCCCCAGGAGGGCTCTCTGGAAGGCTGACTGCAGCCACCAGGTGCTGAGAGTATAGGTGGGATGCCAATTGCCAACCTTCATTTTCTATTAGGAAGTCATACGGGGGATAGTGGGTATGTGACCCAGGTATGGGAAATGAAGAGAAAGTAAGTGAAAAATAACCCTCCAAAAAGAAGGTCCTAGGCAATTGTTTCGTAACTACCACAGAGTCTTCAGTGTCGTATGGGCCTTGAGCAGCCTGGGCCCAGAGCCGCCCCACCCTCTCCCCACCCCTGCCTTTGCCACAGAAGAAGAAAGGTCAGCCCGGAGAGGTTAATGGCCTGGAGTAACGCTGGTGCCCAGGGCCAAGGCCTCTGTCTGCCCAGCTGCTGCTCTCCTAGCAGCCCAGCTACATCCCCACAGCCTGAGCAATGGCGCCGCTGCCATAGATTACCCAGGGGAGAAATGAAAGCTCTATGCTTGACTTGCCCCATCCAAAACGGCTTTAAAGATGGCACTTATACCAGACCTACATGTTCTTATTTCCAGTTAGTGTATTTAGGCAGAATGGCTCCCTGAGGGAGGGGAGGCTCAGTGGGACTTCAAGACCTCCCTGGCCTGAAAGCCTTTTGACTGGCACAGGTGCAGACAGATGGGCAGCATGGTTCCCTGGGGGGAGGGTATGAACTGGGCTGCCCGGGCACCAATGGTGCTGAGCAAAGCCATCAGGCCACCCAGCAGTACGCTCAGGGGACTTGGTGGTGTGGACTGACGTTTGATCTGGGCTATGGCACAGGTGGGGTCAAGCAGGGGCCTGAGGGTGCTTGTCCAAGTGAGGAACAACTTCTCAGCGTCTTCCATGGACAAGACCACTGTACTTGCATGGCTAGGTCACCGGACCCATCAGTGAGTGTTGGAACAGGGAATGGGTAAGGTGAGGTTGGCCATGACACTGACCAGGACATGTGTGAATTAGGTCTGGGGGCAGAGTATGTTGGGAATTATGTGAGCTCCCAGGTTGAGCAACAAACTCCGTTGGCACATGCAAGATGTGTGGCTGGGAACAGATATGGTTGGGGAGCTAAGGGATCACCCCAGCTGGGTGGAGACTCTCATTGGTGAGTGGGAGAGCTGGAGTAAGAGTAACAAGCTGGGCTGGACATGGCTGCAGTCTCCCTCAGCATGGGTGTGCACTGAATCTTGGGAGCACCAGACTGGCTAGACTCTAGCACCCCCTGGTGCTCACGAAAGCCAGGGTGGATGTAGAACAGGCTGGGCTAGGTCTCATCTCCCACTAAACCACATGAGGGCTGTGTCTGGGTGTGGACCAGGTGTAGCTGGGCTGCAACACCCAACAGTAAGAACCAGACTGGGTTTGGGCTGATTGGGCAAGGACACTCTTCCTGCCAGAACAAGAGGTGGGCAAAGTCACCCTAGGTCAAGGACCAACCAGTGTGCGTGGGGAGGTGCCTGATAGAGGGGTTTGAAATTCCTTTGTCAGGACACAGTCCCTGCAAAAGAGTGCAAGAACCAAGGCAAGGAGCACCCCAAACCAGGCCAGGCTACAGTATTGGCCGGCATACATGTGGGTCAGATATAGGGGTTGGACTGGGCTGAGCCAGGTCATAACAGCCACTGGCAAATCTGAGGACCAGGACAGGTTGCAGGAGGGACTGGGTTGGCCTCAATCAACCAGTTCACACCACGGCTGGGTGAGGGGACAGGCTGGGCTGGGGGCAAGGCTGCAGCACTGACCAGCAGGAGCTGGAACTAGGAGCAGGCTAGACTGAGCCAGGCTGAAGCACCTGCTGGTGGATGCCAAGGTGAGGCAAGCCATTGTCATTCTAGGCCTACTGGGGCAGGGATCATGAGCCCTGGGGGCGTGACCTCCTGGCAGCAGTCCTTGGGCCCTGACTACGTGGTGGATGCTGGGTCCGTGAGCCCTTGAAGTGGGGGGTGCTGCAGGATGGGGGTAGCCTGGTCCAGGTCCTTGGGCCTGCCTATGAGAACTGCCCTCCTCAGTAGAAAAGATGGAGTAGTGGTTGGCTGGCCCAGGTCCTCATAGAGGACACTGCAGCCCAAGGGGGTCTGCAGAAGATATTTGTTACCATAGCAGAGGAAGAAGGACAGAACCAATCGGACAACTACCCCAGCCCAAAGATGACAGCAAATATTCGGGCGAATGGAGACTCTAGGATGGACTAGGTAAGCCAATGGACATTGAAAGAGTTCCTTCATTCTTGGATCAGCAAAATTGACAACATATCAGAAGTACTGAAACCACTGGACAGGAACCTCGGAGTATATACCCTGTCAGGACCCTGAGTCAATCCTGGGTGGCCGACCTCCATTGCTAGCCGCTGGGGCAGGTGCGAAGCTGGGTGTGGCTTCTCCCCTTGTATCCTCCCTTCCCCCTCCCGCCCGACACAGGAAAAAGAAACAGAAAACCTGGAAACCATGATCATACCCATTTTTCTCCAACCCTCTATCCTTCCCACCCTGATCAACTATGTAAGCATTATTTTTAAAATTCAATAAATAAAGATCTTAAAAAGCAAATTAGTGCATTCAAACTATCCTCCTTTGAAATAATCGTCAAAAACATAGCTTGGAAGTTCCTCTCAGTTCACCAACTGAGCCAGGACAGTTTCCCTCAGGGGGTCTGACCAAACCAACCGACCTTAGGCTGTGTTTGCCTTGGTAATGCCTTCCTGTACTTATGGGCCAGGGCCAGGGTACTAGGGTGGAAATGGCTGTGACATTTACAAAGGCACAGCTCTGCATACAACTAGTTGGCGTGTCAAA
This sequence comes from Ochotona princeps, assembly GCF_030435755.1. Lineage (NCBI taxonomy): Eukaryota > Metazoa > Chordata > Mammalia > Lagomorpha > Ochotonidae > Ochotona > Ochotona princeps. The sequence goes on from NC_080849.1 coordinate 50,500,252, forward strand.
ATCTGGAAAAAGGCATTCTCCATCATGGCAAAATAACCTCTGTGCCAATGTCATCATTGCTGGTAGGGCTTGAACACGTGCGTGTTTTTCTTAGTGCGAGCAGCTCCTATGGCCTTTCATGCCCTTCCCTGCTGTCCGCACGCAGCTCGCTCAAGCAACGACACTAGAGAGGGTCGACGGAGTCATCTGGGGGGAGGCCTGGGAACCAGAGCTGTGGCACAGTGGGTTAGGGCCCCACTTTTTGGGGAGAGATATAGGGACAGAGGCAAAGGAAGATCACCCACCACTGGTTCATGCCTCACATGGCCAGGACTGGGTGGGGCTCAAGGTGAGAGCCGGGAACTGCCACGTGGGCGGTAAGAGCTTAGTCACTTGAGCCAGGACTTGCACAATCGGACAACTGGAGTCAGGTGCAGAGGGCAACACGGCAAGCCAGACACTGACATGAGATATATGCACATTGGCACACACGTAGTCTCACTCACACACACACACCCCTCTGTGCCAGAAAAGAACTCCCAGCAAAGCAGATTTGAAGTCAAGATTGAAATCCAAGGTACGTGAAGCTGAGTGTCTACGAAGGAGTTCTTTAAAGGGTGGGATTCGTGTATCTGCACGTTTGATTTATCACAGTGTGTCTCCACCTTTCTCATCCACATCGAGACGTCTATGGCGCAAGCAGGGGCCCTGCCACAGCCCTGCTGTACATGGGGGAGCCCATTTCTGCCCCCCAGGATCTTGCAGGAATCGGCACATTCCCTTTGCCTCTGCAGAACTGCATGACTGAACTCACCCATGGGAAGGTGATGGCTCAGGACGGGAAAGTGCGAGCAGCCCAGGTCACCAGACGAGAAGGGTTCCTGGGCCCCTGGGTTCGTCCTCCATGTCTGCACCTGGGGTGAAATCAGAAAACAACAGACGAGGCCCCGGAGGGGGGCTCTCAGAGGAAGGAACACCCCTCCCCTCTCTAGGGTTCAGCCTCCAGTGCCTGACACCCTCACGAGCGTGCAGCTTGCTTTTCCCGGCTCCAGAACAGCAGTTACTGGTCAAGGTTCCCAGAAGGGAGTTGCTGGGCTAAGCATGAGGAGGTCGCACTGTACCTCAAGGAACTGGTCCCCCAAAAAGCACCTGCCGGTCGACTGCACGCTTCCGCGCCGGATATGGTTTGGCCCAGAGTCAGACTCATTCTGCCAGTTTTGTCCAGCAGAAAGTTTCTGCAGAACTTTCCAGAAGTTCTAGGTGTACCATTCTGTGTGGGTGCCACCTTGAGTCTGGTAACCAATGAAGCAAATGTTTATGTTCATTTCATGTTCATTGACTGAAATCTTCGTTTCCTTGGCCACTTGCCAGCCTGCAGAATGACGCCAGTCTAGATCCGCCGTCTTGAGCTTGCACGTGTGTTTGGAAGGTAGGTCGGAGGGGAAAAAGGAGGGATACTGTTCTCACAGGAATAAAGGAGAGTTCTGCAATCCCAGCCCTGGTTGGGGCATCACACGGGGGTGAAGACATTCGGGGTTCATCACATTTTCTGGGGAAACCATTCGCATTTCCTGGGCGAGGGTCAGGGCCAGGGTTGTTACATGCTTTGCCACGAAGAAGCAGAAGTGCTGCCCAGAGCAGAGCCTGAGCCTCAGCCGTCCTCGCTGGCTGGTATCCGCTGCGCCACTGTGTGCAAAGGCTTGGAACCATGAGAGAAGCAGGCATGAGTGCATGGAGTGTGTGTGTGTGTTTGTGTATGCGTGTGTGTTCATGCATGCGTGATTCAGACACACTACAGCTGAACGTCTGATCGAATAAAGTCCACACAACCCATTCGCAGTTGGCCTCTGTGCAGTTGGGTTGGGCTTGCAGGTTTGGAGTGAAGCCATGTAAAGTCATCTCAGATTTCCCCAGTGCGTCTCATTTCCAGAAAGCACAGATTCCATGCCAGGGAGCCTGTACACTTGCTCTGCAGCGCCACCTGGCGGTTGGAAGCATTCTGACCTGGGAACCCTGAAGCTACGGAATGAACATCCAGAGGTGCTTGTTCCACTCTAACCGAAATTGCATGACGTGGGCCCGAGATGAACCAACACGCATCTAGAGCTGGGCCCGTTACAGGAGAGGCAGCAGCCACATACAGCTGTGAAGATTTAAATCAACTAGAATGCAATCAAAATCAGTGTTCACCTCCTCGGCGACCCTACTCGTATCCCTTTTACTCAGTAGCCTCGTGTGGCTCCCACAGACCACATTGGAGCGTTCTGCAGAAGGTTCCATCATGCAGACCAGGTGAGACCTGCTCCAGCCCCAAGCCACTCATAAGACCCTGGGCAGGAAACTTGGCCACATCAACTCTACCGGTTTGCCGCAAGATCACCTGCTCCTCCATAGAGCTTGTGGCGAGGGTCTCTGACATGAGGGCGTATGGTGTTCGTGAGAGCCACCCTTGTACAAACGCTGCCTGCAGAGTGCCCGTAGCCCTGCTGCACTCTTAGGAAGACGGTAGAGTCTTGGTTTGGGCCCCCTGACTCCCTCCCTGGTTGGCCTCATTTCCCACACAGGTGGATTCCAGAGCCACCTTCACTCCACACCCCTTCATCCTGTCTCTTGGTCACCGTGGCTTCATCTCCAAGGACCAGCTGTGCCTCCATGCCACCCCCAAGTGAGAGTATGATGGTTCACACGCTTGGGTAGGATGACTACTGGTGGGCCCATCTGTTAAGGACTTGGTCCACAAAGTCTTAAGGGTGCAAAGAAGGCGGAAGTATCATCGAGTTGTGATGCCTGCAGTGGGACCCAGGGGAAGTGGATTGGGTTGGAATCTCAGGGTGAAACCCTAAGACTGAGACCCAAGGCTATATTCAGAAAGGAGGAGACCCAGCTCCCAGCTGCCTTGCACCACTGTGGGATTCTGCAATGGGAATACCATACCAAGCTTCCAAACCCCTCTCTCTGATCTCCAGCTGCGAACATCCAAAACTGTGAGCCTCAGTGAGCCGCCTGCCTCTCTGAGCAGCTGTCCTGAACACTATGTTTTAGGAACAGAAAGATGACCAACCCAGCGAGAGGCCTGGTTCTATTGGGTGCACAGTTAGGGTCATCAGACAGGAAGGGACATTTCACCAGGGCAACCTACCTAGAAAGTCAGAAAGGCATCATGCCTGGGTCACAGGTGCCCAGCGATTGAGAAAGCAAAGCAAACAAGGACACCTGTGGAGGTAGCAAGCTCAAAGCCCGCTGCCCAGGGAGTGCTTCACGGAGCTGCTCGGGTGATGCCGGGGAGCCCGCACCTGCAGAATGGCACGGCCCTAGGTTTCCTTCCATCAGCTGCCCTCATCCCGTCATGGTGTTCTCCACCCACCACCCGCGGGATGTCTTAGCCTAGAGCGCTGCTTGAAGAACACTGATTAATGAAAAGGATGGAGATGCGCAACAGATATTACTTGCATGAGGGCACTTCAGAAAGTTTGTGGGGAAAAGTGGAAGGAAAGGACTTCCATTTTGGTGCAGAAGATTTGAAATCTACTCATTAGGTTTTTTTTTTTTGGTTTTTTTTTTTTGCATAACACACATTCTCCAGCAACCTGCAGACCCCTCTTATGCATGAGTTTCACACGTATTTTTGCATCAGAATAAATAGATACTTGGATTCCATTTCCCAGGAACTTTCTGGAAGCCGCTCAGGTTTGCTGCACAGTAAAGAGCCCAAAAGACCTCAGCCTGCTACAGTACGTGTCTGTGGTGCGTCCGCGGCCAGGGTCCATGTTCACCCCTCCAGGATGGGTTCCAGAACCAAGAGCCCCACAGGCCCAGGTGCACCCTCCAGGGTGGGATTAAAATCTAGGACAAGCATCCACTGGCAGGGACTGGTCTCAGACGCCACGCTCTTGGGATCATGCTGAATTCCTCCAACATTTTCTGTTTGAACTTGTGTGTTACAAGCAAGCCCAGTGGGACAGTGAAAGGTGTGTTTCATTGCATACCCACCACCACCACAACCAGCGCCTGCCCACTAAGTATTGCTGGACACTTACCCTAACTGCCAGAGATACAAGGCTGGAACTCAAGTAGAATCCTCAGCAGTGCAATTAAGGAGCAGTGTGGTCACTACTGCAAAATGGCCCGATGGCTCACTTCTGTTGTTCTCGCTTTAATAACACAAAATTACAGGGGCCATTCAGAACAAACTCCTTTTGCAATGGGAGGCTATGCCAGGATTACAAGCTGGTTCTCCCCTCAGTCAAGGTTTCACATGAACTTGTAGGATGCTCCATGTCTTGAACTGTGGAACCCCAAACCCAGAGGAGGCTTAAGAAGTGCTCTCGATGAACAGGAAGGCAGGTTTGTTAGGTACAGTTTCTGACGGCTCAAACCAATTTCGTTGGAAATCAGCTTTTCCCTCCAGATTGGGGTTCCTCCAGTATGTCACCCCCATGAAATCATGGCCAAATCTCCTCTTCACTTCGGGCATAAGACAGCCTTGTGGCTTGGCACTAAGATTTGGAAACCCCAGAAGCTGAGAGAGATGATGGGAGAGCCACACTGGGCTGAAAAGCAGGGCGCCTCTTCATGTGTGTACACATCTTCAAATCCTTGGCGTACGCCTTGGTGTCACATCTGAAAGGGCACAGCTGGTCTTTGCAAACGAGGCATGAAGGACAGGAGAAAACAAAGCCTCCCACAAACGCAACATTCTTCTTCATGAATTAGATAACGTTACATCTATTCAGTTTAAAAAATGTTGACACATGGTGGCAACAGAAACTGAGTGGAAAAAGCATCACTGGGGACCAGCCGATTCCAGTCAAAATGAACAGAATAACATTGACGGAGTGCTTTTATCCCACCATGTAGGAAGTTACTGGCTGCCTTGTATGCATTCAGCACTATTCCAGAAGGTTCCAGGTGAGGAAAAGAACCAAGGTCTTCCACGAAGCAAGCATCTTAATGGGGCAGACAAGGATCACAGGCTTGGAACTCAGCTTCAAGTCCCGAGAAGTGTCACGAAGTCTGATATTAAAGCCAAACACGTGGAGGCATCAGTGGCCGGTGCAGGTAGAGTCGGAGAGAGCTGTGCTGTGTCGGCAGCACCTGGACCAGAGGCCAGGAGGCCAGTCCTCCTCACAGAGGCATTGTGATGGTCTCAGGGGGCCTGAGGAGGTAGAGCAGGATGGCTGGGCTGAGCTGGATGGAGAGTGTGGGAGAGCAGAGGGCAGTGTGAGGATTCAAGAACTTCGGGATTAACTCTGAGTGGGATGAGAGGCCACAGGAGGGGTCGAGGGATAAGCGCTAAAGAACATCTAGAGGCAGAGGCGGGCAGTTGGTTCAGTGCTGAAGACATGCCTTGGGACTCCAGGTACCTATGGCTTTGGCCAAAGTACCTGAGTAAGTGATGCAGCCATTTAGCAAGATGGGCGGCCAGGGGACTCAGGGATGAGGGGACTCAGAAAGTCTCCGTGAGCTAAGGTAAGGGGATGTGAGCTGACTGCTAAGGGAGCCTGCTGCGTGGAGAGCCGGGGCTGAAGGCTTGAGAAAACAACCTGGCAGCACTGCGCATCTCACCTGCTCTCCCAGACTGGGCAAACTTGTAAGGAAGGAGCTTTGGATAGACATGACATTGTGTGGTTTCTGGGGCAAGACAGTGACAGGAAGTGCAAAGGACAGCCAGTGCCCGCTTCTCAGTAGAGGGAGTTCTCCATGACAGGCGTTGCCTCGTGTCTGCTTTCTATCGCCAGGGTGGTGCCACGGCACGTCAAGCCACCACTTACAACACCAGCATCCTGTACCAGGGGCCATCCAGTCCTGCTCTTCACTGCAGATTCAGCTCCCAGCTAACTGGTCTAGGAAGGTGGTGGAAGACGACCCAAGTCCTTGGGCCCCGACACCCGGAAAGATGGGCTCAAATGGAGTTCCAGGGCTCCTGGCTGCAGCCTGGTCCGGTTCTGGCTGCCTTGGCATTTGGGAAGTCCATCAGTGGATGGAAGATCGTCCTCTTCTCTCTGTTGTTCAGCTTTTCCAATGAAAATAAAGCTTTAAAAGCCAGTGTCCTGGGAAACAATCATGCTATCGTTAAAACACCAAGCAGCACGTGCTCACCTTCTGACGTGACCATCAGTGGGTATCTGAGACAGGGCGGGACAACACTGGAACACACTCCAGCCACGGGGGTCCACCGTGGCACAGGCAGAAGCCACGCAGGGTAGACCTGTAGCGGCACCCCCTGGCTCAGTGTGCCCTCCAGAAACCCCGGGTCGGGGAGGCAGCCACACACGAGCAGAGACTACTGCCAGGGACTAGAGGGCTCCCACGGTGAAGTTCCATTTCCAAGCGCTCAGGCTGAATCTCCATGGTATTTGCAAATTCCACACGCCTGAAGCGAGAGCCCCGAGGTGGTTAGCTGGAGTTAGAACAGTCCATCCAGGACCTGTCCAGGATGACTGACGGCAGAGGGCATAGATGCACAGCTGAGCTGTGAATGCTGGGGGCCCCTGCAAGGCCTGAAGGTAGATTGGCTCCAGGACAGGGAGCAGGGCGCTTGCAGCTGCGGCCAGCAGCCCCACTCAGCAAGTCCAGAGCCCCCTGGTGGTGGCCCAAGGCAGGCCGCTACTCAGCCTGTGGGACCAGACTGGAGGGGTGCCAGCAGGGCGTCACTCCACAGAGCCCTGGAGGGACAAACATCCCACCAGCTGTGTCCACAGGCACAGGGGTAGGACAGTTCCCAACAGATGGTCACCAACTGCCAACAGCCACGGGGAAGACAGAGTGGTTATAGATACAATGGCTGGTTGTTTAGTCTGACACAGAGCTTTTCAAAGATTATCCAGATCGGCTTTTTTTTTTTTTAAGATTGATTTATTTTCTCTGATAAGGCAGATTGTCAGAGAGACAGAAAGATCCTGTCCACTGGGTCAGAGCTGAACCAATCCAAAGCCAGTAGCTTCCCTCTGGGTCTCCCACGGGGGTGCAGGGTCCCAAGACCATGAGCGGGGAGCTGGATGGTAAAGGTGCAGCCGGGATAGGAACTGGCACCCATATGGGAACCCGGTGCTTGCAAGGAGATGATAGCTAGCCAATTGAGCCATCCAGGAGGGCCCACAGATTTGTACTTTTCACTGCATCCATTATTTTTCATTGTTCATTTTCAATCAACCTAACTAAATATTTGTTGAGTTTCTACTGTTGAACAACCGCATCTGTGTGGACTCTACCACCTTTCATGATGGTATTATCACCTCACCTCGTCAGGGCCCACTTGGGGACAGCTGTGGTCATCAGGCTTGCTCTGAGTCGTGCTCCCCCGCAAGGCTCCAATTGCCTTCCATGGACTCAACTGCAAAGCCAAACATGCTTTTTCGAAGAACAAATACAATCGTTGATGACAAAGTATACCTTAACCCAAGGTCACATCCACATTGATATGAGACGTGAGAGTTCCCTCCACTGGTTTATTTCTCAAATGCCAGCAACGGCTCAGGGTCAAATTGGAAGCTGGGGACTTCAATCCAGGTGGTCCCATGTGAGTAAGAATGCAAATGTAACATGTCTTACATCCCTACTATTTGAAAGGTCCAGGGACAGGGATTCGATTGCTGGTTCACTCCTCAAATGCCCCCAACAGGCAGGGCTGGGCCAGGTGTGCTGGGAGCCAGGAAGTCAACGCTGCTCCGTCACAAGGCTGGCAGGCACCCAGATGTTTGAACCATCCATCACCTGTTGCTTCCATAAGGTGCATTAGCAGGCAGCTGAGATGTGAAGGAGAGCCAGGGTTGGAACCCAGGCATGCGGGCACCAGTTCAAATCCTGGCTTCTCCATGTCCCATCCAGCTTCCTGTTAGCCCAAGTACTAACTTCAATAGGACTTCCCAGAATACACAGAAAAATCAGCATTTCCTAATGCTAAAGTAGGTCAAATTTACTGATAATATGGAACATCACAGCTTACAAGATTTATAATCATTGTAATAACCTGGGTAGGTCCATATAAGGAAATCTGACCTTAGTCTTTTCGTTTTCATTAAAAATGATTAATTGTGATTACTTTGAGAACTTAAAGTTCATAAACAACATCTGAAGATTCAAAAGCTTGGTTTATTAAATGTGTTAGCAAAGTTTGTTAAGGGCTTAGAAAAGATTGTAAAAGTGAAATTTTACCATTGCTTCAACTAGGTCCTTTGGAAATTTAGAATATTAACATCTGGCGACAGGTGTAATGGTTCAACTGACTAGTCCTCAGCTGTCGCGGCTAGCTGAGCCGGCATAGTAGGCACGGCGAATGTCCGAGCGAAAAGCACCGACACACGGAGACCATGATGGTGTTACAAGTGCTGGGATTTCAATTTTAGTTTATACACAACATATAACATTCAAAACATAACATGTTATACATAACATCACATCATCTTAAATTAAGGCAAACATGTGGTATTTAACCTTTTGGGATTGGCTCATTTCCCTTAGCATTATGGTTTCCAGTTTGGCCCATTTGGCCACAAAGAACTGCATTTTGGTTTTTTTAATAGCTGAGTAGTATTCCATGGAGTAGATGAACCATAGCTTTCTTATCCAATCCTCTGTTGATGGGCATTTTGGCTGCTTCCGTGTTTTTGCAATTACTGATTGTGCTGCTATGAGCATAGGAGTGCATGTTGGTTTCTCATAAAACAAGTGTTCTGGATATATTCCTAGGAGTGCTATTGCTGGATCATACGGTATGTTGAATTTGAGTTGTTTGAATATTCTCCATACTGATTTCCATAGAGGCTGTACCAGCCTGCAGCCCCACCAGCAGTGGAGTAGGGATCCCTTTTCCCCGCAACCTCGCCAACAAGTGTTGTTGGTGCTTTTATTCATGTGGGCCAGTCTTACTGGCGTTAGGTGGTACCTCATTGATGTTTTAATTTGGATTTCCCTTATTGCCAGGGAACTTGAGCATTTTTTCATATGTTTATTTGCCATTTGGGTTTGTTCCTTTGTGAAGTGTTTGGCCATTTCCCGTGCCCATTTCTTGAGTGGCTTGTTTGTTTTGACATTTTGGTTGTTTTGTAGCTCTTTGTATATTCTGGAGATCAGCCCTCTATCACCTATGTCTTGTGCGAAGATCTTCTCCCATTCTGTGGGTTGCCTTTTTACTTTGTCATATGAGGTGGTCACAGAAGGTGGCTGGGAACTCGCATTTACTTTTAACATATTGGTTACTCATTACTATGTCAATTAATTCCATAATGATGTAAATTTTTGCTGATGGTATGTTGGAGCTTTCAATTGACTGGGATGATACTCTGCTGGCTCTGTCTTCAGGCCAGAGAGGATATACCTAAGAAGCTGTTGAACTTGACTGGACAATAAGATGCTGGACTCTATGTTTGGTATACGCTTGCAATGGGGGAATCTCAACTGAACTTGAGCTGTGGTTATGCAACAAGGTGGAGGAATCCACCATGGTGGGAGGGTTTGGGGAGGGGGGCGGAGAACCCAAGTATCTATGTAACTGTGTCACATAATACAATGTAATTAATGAAGTTAAATAATAAATAATTTAAAAAAAAGAAGTGCTGGGATCCGTCTCTCCAAGCCGTCTCCTCCCAAGCCTCTTTATTACCATATTATCTCCTCTTTCCCCCAAGACAATCAACAGGACAATAGGACGCCAATCAGTCTGCAAAGGCTAGGTGCTACTGCGATAGGCTCGATTCCTGAGTGCTCAGCTTAAGGAATGTAAATCAACTCCTCAGCCCACAACACTCAGCCTTGTAGAGCTGGCATCCTACATGGATGCCAGTTTATGTCCTGGCTGCTCCACTCCCCATCCAGCTCCCTGCTTCTGGCCTGGGAAAGCAGTCAAGGACGGCCCAAAGCCTTGGAACCCTGCACCTGCATGGCAGACCCTGAAGAAGCTCTGGCTCCTGGCTTCAGATCAGCTCAGCTCCAGCCATTTGTGGCCATTTGGGGAGTGAACCAGTGGATGGTTTATTTTGCTGTTTCTTTTTCTCTCTGCAAATCTGCCCTTCCAATAAAAATATTTTTTTCTTTTTAAAGATTTATTTCTGAAGTTGTTTTATTTATTTGATGGTGATTACAAGGTTGATCAGGGTGTGAAGGACTAAGGATCAGGAAAGTGGGTGAAATCATTGTTTCTAGCTTTCTGTTTCTTGTCTCTGGGGGAAGGGGAGAGATAAAGGGGGAAGCCACACCCAGCCTCCCAAACGTCCCAATACCCAGGGATGGGGAACCGCCACCCAGTATCAATCCAGGGTCCCACTATAGTGCATGTTCTAAAGTTTCTGACCCAGTGGTTTGGATAGTTCTGAAATCTTGTCGATTTCATCAATCCAAGGGTGAGGCGGTCCCCTCAGTGTCCATTGGCTGACAGGGCAACCCTCCCAGTGTCCATTGACTGCCATAGTCAACCTCAAGTCTCCATTCACTCAGAAGGCAACCCTCCCAGTGTCCATGGGCTACCATAGTCGACCTCAAGTCTCCATTTATTCAGAAGGCAACCCTCCCAGTGTCCATGGGCTACCATAGTCGACCTCAAGTCTCCATTTACTCAGAAGGCAACCCTCCCAGTGTCCATGGGCTACCATAGTCGACCTCAAGTCTCCATTTACTCAGCACCCACGGAGAACACAGCACCCACAGGGAACACACAGCACCCACGGGGAACACACAGCACCCACAGGAACACAGCACCCACAGGGAACACACAGCACCCACGGGAAACACACAGCACCCACAGGGAACACACAGCACCCACGGGGAACACACACCCACAGCTCACCGAGTGTCCTGAAAGGAACACAGAGCACACATGCCCAAGGCTCACTCCTTCTCAACTCTTACTCTAAATTCTTCAAATCCAGGTATGAAATTTACTGTGGGTTTTTATCCTACCAAGGTCAGGACAAGCACAGGAACTGTCCGATAGATGCAGAGGTGAACCTGCCGGTAATCAGAGTGTACCCACACAGAGCTACAGAGCCAGGGCCTTCACATGAGGTTGCTTGGTCTGCTAACTGCGGTGCTTGCTCTCCTGGGAGCTGTCAGGGCTTCCCAGCTCACCAGGGAGATCTTCCATCAGCACTACGGTAACTTAACAGTATTTTCCCAAAGGCAGCCGAGTCGCAAAGAACAGAAAACACAAAAATGTACAGAACGAAAGAGTCCAAATCACTATGTTTATGTAGTTCCAGGTTTTATTTTCATAATCACCTTCCTACAGGGACAGTAATTTGTATTTCTATGTCTATACACTTAATATCCCACTCATCAAAGAGTTGGGAAACAGAAGGACTAAAGCACAGAATTCCATACACAAATACCCGTCTGAGTATGTACAAATAAATCCAATATATTAAATACATTCTGTAGGCTTACCGGATAAGAGAACATTGAATGCTAGATTCTGAGCACATTCATGCAGACTTTCATCGGGTAAAAAGGATGACACGATGGTTTTAGAAAACCATTTTTCTTGTAAACACAGAGTTTTCCATTTCTGACTGTACTCTCAGGAAAAAAAAAAAACTTACAGAAAAAAGAAACCAATGCTTAAGGAACCGATGTTTTTCATCAGACACCATACATGAGGACCCTGCCATCGAAGGACCGTGCTGGTGGGCGGAGGTGGCAGACGGACGCCACGCTCGTACAGGCCCCTTATGCTGTCTGAAGCTCAGGTGTATCGCTATGATGGAAAGCATGGATTTGTTTAAATTTACACTATGCAAGGAGAGGAACATGAAAACAATTTTTTTCTGGGATTGTGACGGTCTATTCAGTCTGTAAAGTGCCGCTTAATCTGCCGAGACCAATGAGCTACAATGAGTATTCGAGTGACTTGGCCGTCAGGGTCTGCGCCATCCGCACCCGCCCACGAGGCACTGTGCTGCTGTAAAGATAGGGGAATCAGTGAGGGGAAGGGAATTAGCGGAGGGGGGGCAAGGGAAATCCCAGAGCCTAAGGAATTGCATCATAAAATAAAAATGTTTTAAAAGTCCAAAAAAAAAAAAAAAAAGGAGGGTATCAGAACGACAGGATCTGTCTTTAAAAAGAAAAGCGTAGACAGAGCTTCATTTGGCTCATTCATGATCTCAGTAATGGCCTTGAAGAGGAGCCGAGTACCTGCAGAACTCCGCAAGTCATCCAGGGGGACACAAGGCGACTTAGTGTTTTCCTGTGCACGGGCCTCCGCCCGCCCAAGCACACCCCCAGAGAAGGCTGCCTGTGCGAGGGCTCCAAGACTCTGTGCCTAAGCCCGACTCCCCTCAGTGTCGGCAGCGAAGCTAGCGACGGGGCGTGTGTGCCGGAACAAAGCATACTGCCGCTTGTAAAAACGGAATGCTACAAAGGTATGTTTTCAGAAATGAGCACAAAGTATAAAATGCTGATAGTGTGGTGTTTTAAACATGTCTTTCAAAAATAATTCTCCCCATTCAACCAGCTTTCTGTAGCATACACCATTTCCTGCCTCAGCTTGCACTCCGATGTTTGCAGTTACAACTCAAAATAAATGAGAAATTATTCTGGGAGAAAAAGTGCATTATGCACTAGAATTATGACAATATCATCTCTTAGGATGCTTAAAAACACCTTCTAAGCGTGCTCCCACTTGATAAAAGCTAAGCAGGCCTGGAGTCTAAGACTGAAGCAACAGGCGCGCCCCAGGAGGACAGCACACAGCTAGACTCGTCCTGCTCCTGCAGCTTTGCAAGCTCACACACGACGGCTTCGCTGCATCTTTTCGGGACTAACATTGTAAGGCTCCAAGCAGCTTCCTGTCCAACTTCACCTCTGAAAAGATTTGACAATTCAAACATTTTCTAACATCATAGGGGACACATTTCCTCTTCAGTACAAAAAAAAAAAAAAATTTTAAAACAATATATATATATATATATATATACATATATTATTTTTACCAATAGAGCTTACTTTTAGCAGCCGTTATGAAATGAAGTGCAGAGAACACTCTAACAATACACTTGAAGAGCGCCCGTCGAATCCCCACCAGTTCTTCAGAATGTACTCAGGCTAAAGTTTGGCTCGTAAATTTTAAAGTCAACTGTATAACATGGCAGTACATGTTCTGCTAATTCTTGCTCCTGTCGTGGGAAAAAAAAAAAAAACAAACCCAACCCACCACTTCTAGGGAGCGGGTACAGTGGTTGACTTGGGGAAATGGTAACTGAAATGGGGTCTCCATGAACATTCAAAATCATGACGTTACCGAAGCAAAGTCCTAGAAACCAAGTCCCAAGTCTGAGGAGCTTCTCTTCCTGTTCTGCCCTTGGCCGCTGCGGGGGGAGCACTAGCACAGACCTCCGGAGTACTCGTCTTCCTCCTCCTCGGCGGCGGCGGTGCTGACGCCAGCAGGTTTGTCCTGGGGTGTGGCAGGTGACTTCTTCTTGATGCCCCCTCCTGGGACGACCAAGCTCAGCCCCAGCTTGGCATACTGCCAACGAGAACGCACACCCCTGAGAGCTGAAGGACCACAAGCCCACCCCACAGCTCAGCATCAGCCACCAGGATGCAACAGCGCCTCCTCCTACCCCTCTCCCTCCCCATCAGGGAGGACACAGTGAGTCCTCCTCCTCTTCTTCCTCCTCCTCTTCTTCCTCCTCCTCTCTTCCTCCTCCTCCTCCTCCCACCATCAGGGAAGACACAGCGCCTCCTCCTCCCCCTCCCCCGCTAGACTACCACAGAGACAGAAAATCAGCACAATGAGGCTAGGTGGCAGATGCCTGGTGACCACAATGTGGTACCAATACAATTGCTAAAAATGTCAATTATCTGAGATAATTTGGATATACTGAGTGAGGTAACACAGCAGCTATAAAATGTAAAGGTCTGTTGAACAAAAGGGCACACTCTAGAGATATTTTTTTAAAACATTCAATCTACCAATGTCTACATATGAATTTGTGTAGAGAAAGATGACTTCCATACATTTTTATTGTTATAAAAAAAAAAAATCAAAGACCTTAGAACTGATCTGTTACTCTGATCAGACTGGAAGGGGGAACTAGCAGATGGAAGATTTGTCCCCGTCTCTGCCCTTCAAATAAAAAAATTAAATATGTATACTGTCAACAAAGTTAGACGGATGCCTGAATAGATGCCAACCCAGAGTGGACACACAAATTACTTAAATCTGAAGGAAGCTCAGTAGACGGGTCGATTCCTTCGTGGGTTATCACTGGATGTGAAAAACATCGCACAAGCCCCGCTGTAAAACTCTCACTTGGAGAGCACGACCCCCAGGGCCCACTTACGTCATTGTCCATGTACTTGAAGAGTGGCGAGTTGCAGACCTCGGACACCTGATCTTGGTCTTGCTGGTCATACCCTTCAAGAAGCTGTTCGAGGGCAGCGCAGTCTTCACTCCCGTTGAACCCCGGGATGCTGCAGGGAGCACAAGTCCTTACAAAAACGCTCCTCCAGTGGGCAGGAGTCTGTGCCCAGCAGAAGCCAGACGTTAGACCGTGAGCCCAGGGCAGGGTGGGTGAGGATGCAGTGCCCAGGAAGGCCTCCAGAAGACTCCCGCTCACACTGTCAGCAGTGCCTAAGCTGGGACTGCTCCTTTTCCAAACCCCAACGTGGGCATCCCTCATGTTGATATACCTGGAGCGGGCAGTCTGCTTTTTCCTTTTTTTTAGAAGGCTTAAAAATTATTCCTTCTCATAGATGGCCCGGACAGAAAAACTCGGGGAAGAAAACCACCAGTACAAATGGTTCTGTGCCAACCACAGAGAGGGTGGCAGGTGCTGCCAGGAGAGCCTGCACAGCTCACGCTGTCCCAGCGGCCCAGCAGCAGCCAGCCTCCTACCTGTAGCTCTCCCTGACGCAGCGCTCCGCAGCCACGTAGTCATTTCTATGCAGATGAACCAAGACTTGAGCGATCGTTTTCTAAAACAAAGAGAGGTGATTACAGTCCAAGGTTTTTGTCTACTTAATCAAGTCAATCTGCTTGAAGTATTATAAATACCCAGAATTTAACCTTCGCAGTCTCAGTTTGTATTCAAGGACACCAATTAGTTCTGCAGTAACACAGGACACTGAGAGAAAAATCTCAGACAGATCACCAACTCTGGTGTGCATGGCACCCAGGGGTGTCCCTGAAAGAAGACTGGCTGCGTGGGCTGGACGCATGCCCGAGCCTCTGCCACGCTCACACGCTCCCGGCCGGTGCTGCCACGGCCAGCGTGAGGGCCACTCCTGAAGACTGACTGCCTTTCAACTATCTATGTAGCTTGAGTCTTGAAAAGGGAATTCAAAAGATAGTTACACCCCTGAAAACTCCTCTCACTGGCAAAATGGCTCTTCCTAAAGTAGGTTCCATTTTGTGGCTCCCCATTCTTTGGGTAACTGTCACAAATCTATCTTCAGAAGTCGACTGACCCTCCCGTCACCTCTACCATGACATAATGCCCACTCATTACCTTATTTCAGGCATTACAATTCCCAGTCCCAAAAGTCTGACTTCATTTGGACAGTCTGCATAGAAATACGATTTTTCTGTAAAAACAACAGCTCTTCTCCATCCATTTTCATTTATTTTTCCCTCCTGGAGCAGTCACACAGCTGCTTCACAGTCTGTTCATCCTGACACCTGGACTGTTCTGGGCTTAGCATCAGTGGTCTTTTCTCTAAGGAGCTGCTCCCATTTCTCTGGCCCTGCGTGTGGAGTACCTGGCCTGGACCCCAGACATCTGTGAACGTCACGTGGTTCTCAGCACCCAGCCACCAGCATCAGGTGCAGACAGCAGCTGTCACCAGCGGAGGGGGAGCAGGCGAGGTCCTTAGTTCAAATCCTCTGCTATGCTGTTCTAGGTCTGGTCCATGTATGTGCCCTTCAAGGGTTAGTGTGACACATGGATTATGGTTTAAATCTCTGTCAAAACTGTACCCTCCCCTTTGGGCCTTGTCAGGCACGCATGGCTGGGGCCCCACTTTTCCAACACTCCTTCTCAGCATTTTCTCCTTACGCTCTCAGCTTCATCCTCTCTGCTCCTCCGGCCCGAGATGAGGCTCCCTTTAGAGCTGCACTCACTGAGCCACCACTAACGCCACAGCTGCACGGCAAGCAGAAACAACGGGCCTCTTCCTCCCATCCCTCTGGCTAAGCCAGGGTTCCTCCAGAGGGCTGCATTCCTGTGCGTGGGGGATCCTCTCGACCTGGCCATTCCCTTCCCACACGTGCTTCCTCCCTGCTGCCTCCCCAGGATTGGCTCCCTTCCCAGGACCTGCTGCCTCCCCGAGGGCCGGCTGCCTCCCCCCAGGGCCCACTGCCTACTCAGCCTGCAGGTACTTCTCAGCCTGGGGTATTCCTATATTTGATCAACTGGTTTAGTTGTAATCAAGAGACAGGCTGTCATGGGCTTACTCTACCTTGGTCAAAAGCTCAAGCCCACCATGTGTTATTTGACAGAAATATACAGAGCTTTACAGAATTCTATGTTAAGTTCTTGTTTACAGCAATATGAAACATTATTCAATGCAAAGCCAAAAATGAGAGCTTTTAAAGAATACCTTATAACAAGTTGGGTAATTCTCAATCTCCTTGTAAATATTTTTTTCTTTCTGAATAGAGATGGCTGCCTCATCAAACCTGAAGACAAAACAGACACGTGAGACAAGGCAGTGTGCATGGTTTCTGGCAGAGGCCAGCTCTGCTGTGGCCCTCCCGTCACAGACACTAGACAAGGAGGATGGGTGCCGAGCGCCGCCTCCTCCTCGCGCCCCTGTCTTTGCTGTCTGACTCTCCCTTCGCTGGCCTCACGATGAGAGGCAGCCAAGGAACTCGGGGATGGGCTAGCCCGCACAGAGAGCCCCACGCACGGTACGGGCCGCCCCTCAGGAGCACCTGTCCAGTTCAAGGATGTGCTGGAGACAGTCCCAGACTTCACCGCCACGTTTCCTCCCTCCTACACACAGACCATCCACAGAGCAGCACTCCCTGCCTGCCCAAGCTTAACACAATCCTCACTGCACCACCGGTCTGCAACATGCAATCTTCACTGCACCACTGGTGTGCAACACGCGATCCTCACTGCACCGCTGGTGTGCAACAGTGTGTTTTCTATCTACTCTCAGTTTTCTTTTATCCTCTCCTTCCAACAGCAAAATACAAAGCCAGGACTGGGGGCTAATACTGGCAAGTCTAGCCACAGAACCACCTGGAGAGTACATAATCTGGGAGTGAGAGAGACCTGGGAGGGAAACTGTGGGCTCCTCCCTCTTGGGTTACCACTCCCATAGGAGGACACACACACACACACACACACACACAAACTAGGGACAGGGGCTGGGGTGGCTAGACAGAGAGGCATTCAACATCCGTGAGGGCTGGATAGTTGAGCTGGTTAATTGGAACTAAGCTTCAACACCCATTAACATGTACGAGAGCCAAATGGGATATGGGGCAGACTGGACTAGTCTGCCACACATACTGGCAAACCAGGGTAGGGGGGGGCCTGGTGGGGGTTATTGTGGGTCGCCCCGACTAGGCTGCAGCTCCCACTGGTTTATGTGAGGGCCGAGTATGTGCTGGGCAGAAGCAGGCTGGACTGCAAACACCCACTGGATCCAGTGGAAGTCGGGGCTGAAAACAGAACCAACCCAGCAACTGCAGCTACCAGCTGATCGAGGCGATGGACTGTGTCAGGCCCTATACTTGCCAGTACATACAAGAATCTGGTCTGGGAACATCTCCAAGTTTCTTTAGGGATCTCCCCAATCAAAATGGCGGACTCAGAACCATAACCAAAATAAGGCGGAAGACAGAACAGGTCAATCCATCACCTCAGCTATATGTTGGCAGTGAAATACTGGACGATGGACTATGTCAATCAGTGGATTCTTCAACAACCTCATCGTGCTTGGAGTGGCGAGATTGGCAGCGATTTATAACTGGTGAACTATCAAAACCACTTGAGCAAGTATCTCGGAGCATGCCCCACATCCGGGACCTGGGATGGGTGGGAGACTGGGTGGGGCTTATCCCTCAATGTCCCCTTTATCTCAGATACATGAAGGAAACAATGGGGAAATAATAGTCTTACCCACTTCCCTACAGCCCTTGTACCTTTCTACCCTAATTAACAATGTAAAGATTGTCAAAAAAAAAAAAAAAGAAAGAAAGAAAGAAAGAAAAATGTTCCCATTTGGAACAACAGAAAAGAAAAAAAAAAAAAAAACAAAGCCAGGAATCGCCAAACTTCTCCCACAAACTCCCCATCCGCCTCCTGCTATCTCCATCAAACCCTCCCAGGAGCCCCTGCCCTGCCCCTACAGTTTTACTCTACTCCAGATTCCAAACTCCCTCAGTAACTTGTAACTGGATGAATCCTCAGCCTGTTCCGTGCTGTCATCCCGACGAGTGGTCCGAGGTCACAGCAGCAAAGACCGAGTGAGTTAGCCCTGGGAGTCCACACAACCTCACAGCTAAGGAAGACGAGACAGAGAAGGTGGTGCTATGACCAAAATAAAAGTCCAATAATGTCGTAAAGCTCCACTCCATACATGGCTTGGCTTACGGTTAATACTGCTATCCACACTGTGAATTAAACTGAAGTTCTGTGGCTGTGTCTGGCAACTTAATGTGTGATAAAATAATGCTCGTTGGTGAAATGCATTCTAAAGTTTCAAATTTGACAGACTGTTGCAGCACAGTCAGTTGTGAGTTGTGCGGAAGTCTGACTGTCCTCACCATCCTCGCCTCCCCAGGTCACTCTGTAACCTCACCCCGAGTGTGGAGACGACCTCTGAATTTGATGCCACCTCAATCCTATGATGCCACAGTCATCAGTTGCCTCCGAGTGAGCAAAGAGCTTTGTCTGCAGGGCTCGACCTCGGCAGGTGAGTCCTGAAGTTCAATTCTGGAACCAGAGGTGCCGCTGCCAGCCTCCTCTCAGGAACAGACCCCCCACGGGGCACACACTCAGGAGTGGAAGGCACCTGCTAAACCCAGCAGCTCTGCCCGGGCGACGGACAGGCAACAGGAGCACAGGACCCTAGTGACACGGCTGCCAATCACTCGGGAGTGGGCCTGTAGAGGACCCAGACCTGATAGGAGGCAAAGCCATTGGACCCCTCAGCCTTGCACAGAGGAACCAGCTACACGACATTTAGGCTTCTGTCTCACAGAAACCGAGGAGTCATCAGTGAGAGCTGTTCAAAGCTGCTACGTTTGCGTCAATTTGTTTTAAAAGTAAAAAAAAAAAAAAAAAAATCAAGCATGGAGAATACAAGTACCACATGAAATGATTACAGATGCTGTTTCACAAAATAAATCAGGACATTCTGCAGACATAATTAATGTCTAGATTAGATCACCCTAGTACAAGTCTCAGTATTTTAAGCTGTTCATATATTTACTATAAAGCTTAGGTCTGGAACATGATTTATTTCCTTGATAGAAAGATAGCATTTCTTCAAGGTTTTATCAATGTAAAAAAAACAGCCCCGAGAAATGTTATTGCGCTTACATGAATCCATAGTAAAAAAAATTTAACCAACTTTGCTTAAAGTCCATGAACTTGGCATATAAAACCCTTTTCAAATATATTCAGGAAATTATGTTAGTTACAATGAAATATAATGTTTTTTACTTTTCCATCAGACAATTCTTAATGCTCTTAACATAATCTATCTGGTTTTGTTGAAGACACAATAAATTACTTTTATTTCCTGTCATTCAAAAGCAGAGTCGGACCCAAATAAAACAAAGCAGACTCTAACCCCCAGCGAGTGGACGCCCACGACAGAAACCGAGGCCTCGCTCGGCATGCTTCAACAGACCCCAGGCCGACTCCAACTCCTCCTCTTGACCCCACTACTTCCTGAACCCCAAAACATACTTCCCACAAAACTTGTCAGACTATTCATCATACTCCCAACTAACCTTCCTACCGTCACTGACACATCAGCGGTTAAACCGGCCTCGGGGACAGGACAGCAGCCCGACACCGAAGCCCAGGGACTCTCCTTACTAGTCCACACCCACGCCACCCGAGCACACATCTCGTCCACACCCACGCCACCAGCTCTCTCTGTAAGATGCTCTAGCGACTGTGCCCCTCAAGCGGTAGAAGCACTTGTCTTTGCTAAGTGGGTCTTGTAAGCAGGATCTGAGTTCATTGGGAATATAAACCATGTGCCAGCTCAGGGGTCTCCATCTTGCCTTGAGGGCACTGAAGCCACGACCAGCTTGTTGGAGAGGCCTGTTCTCGAAGGGCACTGAACCAGGACTGATGCCGCCTATACTCCGGAACACTTCTCATCACAGGGCACCAAATGCAAAGACAACCAGGAGAGTATAAAACATCACACAAACAATGCCATTTTGCCATACTAACATATAAACTAAGGTATTAGGGCTAAATCTTACCATTTCTCATGTAGACAGTGGAATAATAAAATACGACAAGCATCCAATTTAAAATGCTATGTCAGGCCCGGCGGCGTGGCCTAGCGGCTAAAGTCCTCGCCTTGAAAGCCCCGGGATCCCATATGGGCGCCGGTTCTAATCCCGGCAGTCCCACTTCCCATCCAGCTCCCTGCTTGTGGCCTGGGAAAACAGTTGAGGACAGCCCAAAGCTTTGGGACACTGCACCCGCGTGGGAGACCTGGAAGAGGTTCCTGGCTCCTGGCTTCGGATCGGCCCAGCACCGGCCGTTGCAGCTCACTTGGGAGTGAATCATCGGAGGGAAGATCTTCCTCTCTGTCTCTCCTCCTCTCTGTATATCTGACTTTGTAATAAAAATAAATAAATCTTTAAAAAAAAAATGCTATGCCATATCCTATGAGTAAGAGGGAACTGTGAATAGCATATAATTATCATCTATTTATTTAGGCTACTAATGGACGCCAAGCAAATTATAATCACATTATACATACAACATATTCAGTATCACATAGCTATCCCAATTACCTTTTCCTTTACATAAACCGTGCTTTTTCTTAGCCTGCACTACTTAAAAGTCCTCAAAGAAGTATCAGGTAGCAATGAATTCTGTCATACCACAGGTTCCCAGGAAAACCTTCCAAAATATCGAGTCTTCACATTCCTGGATAAATTTAAATCAATTTTTATGCTGTCACACAATTCAAATATGTATTTCCGTAAGATCAATTTTTTGCTCAAATACTGGAGAAAATACTATATAAAACTGTGTTTTACTAAAGGAAAAAAAAAAAAAAAAAACAATAAGTCAATGTAAGCCGAGACCGTTAGCTGCCCTGGCCTGATCGGCGCGCAGGGATCTAGGCACGCCCACACACCTGACACGTCTGGCTTTAACAGGTGCCACTTCCCCAGCACAGCCTGAGAGGAGCCCCCTGCTCACTTCAGGGCAGCAGTTTTTGCAAGACAACACCAGCTAGGGACATGCTCAGAACGCAGGCAACTGCCACGTGTGAGGATGCCAGCTGCAGAGCAGGACCCGGCCGCTCGGACCCTATGCTGCTCCTGCTGACACACCGTCTGATATCTACAGTTTGGGAACCAAGAGAGAGAAATGTGAAAACCAGGGATGCTTTCGGCTGGCTGAAGCAGAGCAGAGTGCCCCAGGAGCAGTAATGAACTGCTGCCTCTTTCCGGTGACGGCCCGTGCCCCCGCTGCAGCAGAGCCCCCAGCAGCACTCGGGGTGGTAGACAGGCGCTGGGAGTGATGCAGGCCCCCCACGAGTTGGGCAGAGGAGAAAAGAGGCGAAGGCACAGCGGAGCTGCCCGCCGTCTGCCCAGTCACACCGTCCTGCTCAGCAGAGCCAGCACCTGGCAGTGCCTCATGGGTCAGTCACTCTGCCCCTGGGCACAGCACCTGCAGAAGTTCTGCAGAGTCACATGAAGTTGTCAACTGCCAGAGTTAGTGCTTCAACCATTGCACTTACAGAAAACAGTGACCGGGCCCGACGTGATTGCATAGTGGTTAAAAAAAACCCTCGCCTTGAACGCACAGCGATCCCATATGGGCGCCGGTTCTAATCCCAGCAGTCCCACTTCCCATCCGTTCCCTGCTTGTGGCCTGGGAAAGCAGTTGAGGGTGACCCAAAGCCTTGGGACCCTGCATCCACGTGGGAGACCCATAAGAGCTCCTGGCTCCTGGCTTCAGATTGGCTCAGCTCCAGCTGGTGCGGCCACTTGGGGAGTGAATCATCGGACGGAAGATCTTCTTCCCTGTTTTTCCCTCTCTCTGACTATCTGACTTTACAATAAAAATAAATAAATCTTTAAAAAAAACAACAGCAGTGATCAGTGCTTTAATCCCTTGACACAACATAGCTTGAGTTAGGCTTCATTTCAGTTCTCTCTCTCCAGAGTCCCAAGCTCCTAAAGGTGTCCAAGCACTGTTAAGTGAGAACTTAGCAAGCAGAATTTTATTACTGACAGAAACTATAAGCATAAATGGAACGTAAGAAAAAAAAAAAAAAAAAAAAGGAAAATCGCAGCCCACCTTCCCAAGGTCCAGTTATTTTTGCCTTCAGTGAAACACACCAAGGAGAACACACATGGGCAACCCCCTCCCAAATGGCACTCTCCGGCTGCCAAGAACCTGTCACTGGGTGAGCGCACAGGGCGTCCCTGCCACTTACCCCACACCCAGAGAAAAAACAACTCTCCCCACGGCAGGCCGCCTCTCAGCCTTGCTAAGGTGCACCGTTCACGCAATGCACACCACATTTGGCTGTTCCCTTTCAAAATAGCGCATCTTTTTATCCTGACTGTCCAACACACAGACACACAGGTTGGGTTCTGAAGACATACCTGCGCCCCCGCACCAGCAGCCTTGAGGCTTTTCCTAGTAATTCAACCGCCTGCCGTAAGCGCTCCTCATTCTGAAAGGATCAAAGACAAAGGGTTGCCACTTGCACGCGGGCATCCTTTAATCTCAGGAAGCACTTTGGAAAGTAGCAGCTGTGGACCAGGGGCAGGGGCACCGAAGGGGCTGGTCCGTTCAGAGAGAACGCAACTGGGGAGCAGTGGGGAGCACGAGAGGCTGACAACGCAGCCCTGTCTGCTTCCCATGTACTAAGATGCTAAACATTCTAAATAATTAAAGGAAGTCAACCTTACCTCAAACACACTAGCTGTCTGCTGGTACAGCTGTACCGCTTTTTCCGGATCCACATTTTCTATAAGCCTGAAGTAAAGGAGGTTTGACTTCTATGAGAAATACAAAACTTGTTCTTCAAAGAGCTCTACTGAACAAGACAATAAAGGTATTTATGGAGATGCGTGTGCTTCCGACTAAAGGTCCCCTACTCACTTTCCGGCTCTCTCCAAGGCCATGGCCGCCGTGTCGGGGGTACCATTTTCCAGATACATCATGCTGGCTTTTTCAATCAGCTGAACAGCCTCTGGCAGCTTCTGCATCTCCTACAGACACAGAAAGTCCATCAACGCAAGACAGGCAGAGTTCTCAACAAGAATGAAGCCTCAACAAGCAATTCTGGTGAGGACCCAGTCGCAGCCGAGCAGCAGCAGTATGAAGGAGGCTCCAGGAATCAGGGTCCCAGCACTGCTGCTCAGGTACAAGGAGATTCCTGCAGACCTTGGGAGCTTCCTAATTCCCAGCACAAAGTCATAGCAGATCCTCAGCACTTCTGGCCCTAAGAGGGATTCTTACCATTAACAGTAACAAGGCAATTATTGTTTCTAAGGAACTGCTAGCAACCTGATACACACCATCAAATAGCAACTCAGTTGTATGTTTAGCCAACGTGGCTTTAGCTCAATGGGTATATAAGTTTATCATAGAGTTGCATTATAGTTAAACATTTCCCAACTAAAAACTTTGATGACCGTCTTATGTTTGCAACAAAGCAGTGCTGCAAGCAATGCTCTAAATGATATATTCAGAGAACTGGGATTCCTTTAACTGGGCGTATTATCCCCTATCACTTTCCTTGATTTTTTTCCTGTACATGTCCTACAATAAGCACAGTAAGCCAGTAAATTAACATTTTTTAAAAGTCACAGAAATTAAAAAGAAAAGCTTTACTGAAACATAAGAAATAAGAGATCCAGGAATCCACCACCAGCCTTGTGGCATAAAGCTGTGAAATGTGACACCAGCACCGCACGGGGGCGTCACTCACGCCCTGGCTGCCCCGCCTCCCTTGCAGCTCGCCCAGCCAGCGGCCTGGGCAAGGCAGCAGCAGATGGCAGAAGAGCCTGCTCCCTGCGCCCCATCTATGTCCAGACCCAGACACAGCCCCTGGCTCCTGCCTTTGGCCTGGTCATGCACTGGCCATTGCAACCATCTCAGGAGGGACCTAGTGGATCACACCTATCTCTCTCTCTTTCTCTCTCTCTCTCTCTATGTTACTCTTCCTAAACAAATCAACAAATCTTAAAAAAAAAGGCAATCCAACACTAGGTTTACCACTCCAGAAAATACAAAAACAGAAAGGCAATTAGTTCATTTCAGCTGCTGCTTTGACTCACTGCCATGAAATCCTATGTTCTGTCTTCACCCCACAGGATACTGATTCTTACCATGTTTTCAGAGTAGAAGTTCGACAGGCAGCAAAGGCCTATTGGTCAAACCACCCTAACCCCAAACCACCAGTTGAGTCTGGTTCTCTTTGCTCCCAGTCTTTCTTGATGACCCACGAATAAAACAATATCCCCACTTAATCATTTTTACTACATTAAGATGTCCTTCAGATCTGCTACGCGAGGTGGCACGCCTTGCAGTTCTTCCTTTAGCCATACACATCCGGCCCGGGTTCCCTGTGTAGAACTCTACATCCAGGTCCCTCTAACACGCTGCCCTCGGTTCTACTTCCTTCACCCACTGCCATGGACACGGACTGTACCCTGTAGGTCCAGCGTCACTCTGACGGGCCATCAGCTCACAGGAAGGACACTGTCGCACTTTAATATAAATCCTACATTAACCACACAGTCCATTCATCCTCCACACACCAACATCACTGACCTTTAACATCATGCCGGCCTGCTCGTAAGCTCTGCAAAAACAAACAACCAACAAGAATTTCTCTGATGAGATCTTGAAGACACAAATGAGAACTGCTAATGAAGCTACGGCTGGTGGAGGAACTGATTTCAATCCATTGCTCAGGGACGACACACCAAGCCAGGCTTGTCTTAGTACACACCATCACTGACTTTGGCTTTTGGTTTGGCTTTTAATCGTAACGAGAAATAATGCCCCTGAAACATCAGGCATTTGGACTGAAGGGGTTTTATCAAGGCTAAGTGGGTTTTCCAATGGATACACTTATCACTAAGATTAAAAACAAATGCTTTCCATAGAAGCAGGCAAAAAGCTCATTGCTTCTCTTCCACGAGCACAATTAACTATCAGCAAAAAAAAAAAAAAAAAAAAAGAAAAACCAAGGTTCCTAATGCATCCCCTCTACTTAGGTTACAGGGCAAATGGTCCTGAAAATACACTGGGTGTCACTGAAACCCCATCTACCTTGGCTTTTCAAGGTCAGGGAAATACAGACAAGCCAATACAAAATAATTTGCTATTTATCAATAATAATAATAATAATAATAATTTGCTATTTACAAATATGTAACTTTGGAACAACTGACTCAACTACAGGAAAACAGAGATAAAAACACCATAAACATAGGAAAATGTGGAGAACTACTTACTTGGCAGCATGGAAAAGACTGAACAAAGGTAAGAAAGTAAAAGTTAAGGAAAAAAAGATGAAACTGATAGTTAACCTGTATAGGGTTAAACTGTTCTATGTGGATTTAACCATTTTACTGCAATGCAAATTTACTGTGGTCATAGTTGCAAATCAGAAATATTTTTGAAGAAGTGCTAACATACACCAGGAAAAAGCAATATTTTAAACTACTTATAAGTCTCATCTCAAATACCCAAGAAAGAACATCAATAAATCCACAGAGCAGTTTAAGCATTTCCAATCCCTGCTCCGTTCATTCTTCAGCGCATGTGCACAGATCTCCCTCCCTTCCTGCAGTGAGACGTGAAGCCGAACAGCCCACGTCCGCCGCCGCCCCACCAGCTCAGGGAGGAGCTGCCAGCCAAAGGGCATGAGGAACGCGCCTTCGTAGTTTAAAACTCAACATTTTTCTAAGCATCGCGTGACTTAAAAGCATTCTACTTCACGGAGCAAATGTATAGCAAGAAGAGAAGGTGGGGTGATGTGACGGGAGAGAATTTATGTATTTCGCCCTGCAGCTGGGAAGGATACGCCCTGTTGTTCTCGTGGGCAAGAGCCTCCTTCAGGCAGGCGTCTTTGGCTTGCTCAAACTGCTTGGCATTTTTAAAAGCAACAGCTGAAACAGGAAAAGAAAAAAAAAAGATATTTTTAATTCGATCACTGAAAAAGCTAGCCAAATGAATCAATACCAAAACCTGAACGTTATAAAAGCATTAGAAAATCTACTTAAACGCTTGGGAAGTTTCATCAAACAGATATAATCTTGTCTAAAGTAATTTCCTTACAACACTTCTGATGATCAAAAGTTTTAGGGGCCCAGGGCGATGGCCTAGTGGTTAAAGTCCTCGCCTTCAACATGCGGGGATCCCATATGAGCGCCGGTTCTAATCCCGGCAGCTCCACTTCCCATCCAGCTCCCTGCTTGTGGCCTGGGAAAGCAGTGAAGGACGACCCAAAGCCTTGGGACCCTGCACACACATGGGAGACGCAGAGGAACTCCTGGCTCCTGGCTTTGGATTGCCTCAGCTCTGGCTGTTGTGGCCGCTTGGGGAGTGAATCATCGGACAGAAGACCTTCCTGTCTCTTCTCCTCTCTGTATATTCACCTTTCCAATAAAAATAACTAAATCTTTTTTTAAAAAGTTTTAAAGTCTTTTCAAGTAAAAAAAAAAAAAAACCAAACAGGAATCATTGATATCTGGCAAGAAATCTGATACTTCCATACAAATCCATCAACACTCCCAGATAACAAATCCCTTCATCCCCAAAGGCAGCATTTTATTTTGCTAGCTTTATGTTTAATAACAGAAAACGCTTTAGCTTAACTCAGAATTATTTACAAGCTGAAGACCAATAAACACATTAGCTTATAAGAAAACTTCTCATTGAACAGCCTCTTAAACATGCAAACGCGTAACTTCCCTAAAGGAGGAACTCCCATATCATCTCAGTGCCGAGGATGACAAGGCCTTCAAAGACTGGAACACACCCCCAGCAGTCTCCGAAGCCTCACTAAGCAATGCTCACAGAGAAGTCAAAAGCAGAGGGCTTTAAGGAACGTGTTAGTCCTTTTTTTTTTTTTTTCAATTTAATTGTAAAGTCAGATACACAGAGAGGAAGATCTTCCATCCGATGATTCACTCCCCCAGTGACCGCAATGGCAGGTACTGAGCCGATCAGAAGCCGGGAGCCAGGAACCCAGAGCCTCTTCCCGGTCTCCCACGCGGGTGCAGGGTCCCAAGGCATTGGGCCATCCTCAACTGCTTTCCCAGGCCACAAGCTGGATGGGAAGCGGGGTTGCTGAGATTAGAACCGGCGCCCATATGGGATCCCGGGGCGTTCAAGGCGAGGACTTTAGCCACTAGGCTACCATGCTGGGCCTGGAATGTGTTATTTCTTACAAAACATCCAAACTTCTTTAACAAAACGTTGAAAACAAGTAAAATGCATTAACTACTTCCATCCCACACATATTTCACACCCAGATTTTTTAAGGACGTATTCTACTGATTAAACATACTTTTAAAGAAAAGAAACAAAAGAACGTTTTCATTGAAAATCTAACCTGGAGTATTTTCAAAAACAAGTTGATACTCTTCCAGGCAAAGAAACCAAGTCTGTTACACTTCCCTCCCAGAAGGCATTATTAAAATACCAGTCAAAAGGCATCCTTCCGTAAGCCATAAGCCGTGCGTAAAGCCCATCTGTAGCCTGGATTTCAAAGACTCTCATCTCTAAATAGGAGCTATGAATCTCCCATCACTCTTTCCAGCCAGAAAACCTGCCCATAGGCTCTTCAGTTTTAACTCCTCTCTGCGTTGGTGAGCAGCTCAAAGTGCATCTGCCCCGGGCCCCTGCCCACAATGAGCCCTTTGCCCAGCTAAATGATGCCAGCCGCGATGCCCGGGACACTTCAAGCCTGCTCACACTTCACAGCCCGAAAGACAGCCAGTCGCTCCACGACTCAGAACGCTAACTGCAGCAGACTCCCTTTCTGGGTCATATTCAACATCGCCTACGTAGACAGAAATTTGCTAAAATATGTACGTAATTTTAACACTCTCTGAATACATCCCATCGTGGTCTCAAAGTGAGGTTCATAAACAAAACTTTCAGGTCTGCGCAGCATGAGGCTAAGTTAAAAAAAAAAAAGGAAAGAAAATTTCTTATTTGATACCAAGCAAGCACAGCAGAGGAATACAGCAACCCTCAAGGCTGCAGCCCTAGGTACAAGTGATAATCCCAACGGCGTGAGGAGCACCCACACCACGCGCAGGACCCCCCACACCACGCGCAGGACCCGCGGCTGGCGCCCTCACTCCACCCCACCCGAGCTCACAAGCAAACGACAAGTGCAGGAAAATGCCACGGCTCGCGCGGAGCGACAAATCCTGTATCACATTAAGGCGAGCTTTTCAGATTAATTTCAGAGTACACATTAAGGCATCAGAAGCAAAGCTGCAAATACCTGCTTTTCCATATTCTGAAGCAGCACTGTCGTAGTCTGGCTTCCATTTTAAAAAACTAGTTTTCAGGCTAGAATAAAAGAAAACACATTTAGTGGAAGTCACTAACTACATTTATACAGTACGTAGCTATACTCCTATGTGTATAACTACACTTTTAAAGCCTTTCACATATTATACAGTATGGACATTCAAATCCAGGTAGTAGCGCTCGGGGCTGGCACTCCCATGCAGCCTATCAAGCCACTGCCTGCTCAGGGCATCCCGTACGATTGCAGGTTCGAGTTCTGGCTGTTCTACTTCTTATCCAGCTCTCTGCTAATACACCTGGGAAGGCAGCAGATGGCTGAAATACTTGGGTCCCTGTCACACACACACAGAACACCCAGCTGGAGTTCCCAGCTCCTGGCCTCAGCCTGGCCCACCCGCTCACTGCAGGCCTGTGGCAAGTAAACCAGCCCATGGAAGACTTGCTCTCTGCCATCCCCCCTCAATATTGCTCTGCCTTTCAAATAAATAAATCTTTTAAAAAAAGAAGTCTTCACATTCAAGAGAGATCTTACTCATCGCTCTGTCCAAACTTATTTAGAATAAATGCGACCTCCCTTTTCCCTGCTGCCTGTGAAGTCTGTGCCCCATCCCCGGGGACACGGTGACCGCCCACGCAGCAGCACCAGACCTTCTCAGGAACTTGCCAGAACCAGAAACCGGTGGCTGGGCTTCACAGTGGAATCCCAGCACAAACCAAGGGGTCGGGATTCGAGGCTGTATAGACTCCAGAGGGAGTTGGGAGAGGGCCAAGCCGAGGCCAGCAGCGACAAGGTGAGCAGGGAGGAGGACGCGGCAGCAGGGGAGAAGCTGCCTTCCAGGACCTCTGCTGGCGGCTGGGGCACCAGACCCGGGGCAAGCAGCGCAACACCTCACATGACCTGCCCTTTCTGCAACAGTTTATTTCTTTTTGTAAATTTCCAAGCAACTCCCGACTTACAGGTTAAGCTAATTCAACCAGAGTCAAACTTAGAGGTGGTGAAGAATTGCTGAATGCTTCCTTAAATTGTAAGTTTCAATCCAATTGATGAAACCTTGCTTTTATTGGACACTGCCAGCTCCACAGGACCTGGCCAGAAGCACCAGTGAAAGCTGGGGGGTCACTGAAAGGCCTCAGGCTACCTGCTACTTCCTGACTGCTGGAGGAAGTGCCCCAGGCCCAAAATCTGCAATGATGTGCCAATTAACATATTTAATAGTTAACACTGGTTTATGTATACACTGTCACAAGATTTAAATTTGTAAGCAATTTTTTCAACTTATGGAGACTTTTATTGTTCAGAATGCTAGAATGATTAAAATGAAGTCTGCCTAATCCACAAAATGGAAGCAACTCAAACGCAGTCAGGCCAAATTCAAATTCTCCACCCCCACCACTGGACTCATTGCATCCTGCACATTAACTCCACCAAACAAGACGCTACCCCTCAGCTGCTCAGCGTGCTGGAGGTCTGAGACCAGCGATGAGGAAAGCCAGGCATGGCTTCATTTAGGCTGAACAGCTGTAACTGTGAGCAGTTTTGCTTTTTTGGTGTGCTAAGTGTCAATAAGGAAATTAACACACACACACACCAGCAAAGCCACCACAGATCAGATTTGGGTATCTGTTTTTAGAAAAAAGATTATTTGCAGGGAGGGAGATGGCGTGGTTGTGCCAAGACGCCACCGCCAACCCAGAACTCTGCCCCCTGCCACGGTCCCCGCTGGCAGACAGCTGCCATGGGGCAGAGAGAAGCCAGGCAACCTGGCACCGGATGCCAGCGGCCAGGCAGCTTCTGACCCCTTACACCAAATACCTGCCTTGGTAACAGGGCAACAGACCATCGCTAGAAAATACAGAAAAATCACATTTTCTTTTCCGAGGCTCCTGGTCCATTTTTCCTGCCACTATTGCGCAAGCAAAGGTACAGCCAACAGCTCCCTGGCCCAGGCCTGCACCAAGCTGGGCCCACGCATCCCTACTCGCTACCTGACGGCCTGTCCCTCACTCCACTCCAAAGGTTAACCCCAGGAGCCCAGCGTCCCAGCCTTATCCAGGCGGGTCATGAAGGCCGCTAAACGTCTCTGAATCCTGCCCCAACACAGGCCACTGTCATGTCTGCTTAGATCAGCGGCTCAGAGACCTCACAGGGCCGCCTCTCCCTGCACCCCACCACCCCGACCTGTCCTTCCCCGCACCTCCAAGCATGCACCTGCCCTCCAGCACTCAATCAGCTCGGTTCCCCAGAGCTCCTGAGGGAGGACCTATCTGGGGGTCACTCCACCATCCCCCCAAGACCTCGGTGCAGGGTCGCAGCAACAACCCAGCTCCCTCACGGTCCAATCGGCAAACCCACTGGTAAACTAAGAGTTTTGGGGGTGGGGGTAGGGTGCAGGACCATGGTTCCGTAGGCCAAGCCTCCACCCTCGCGGCACTTCCCATGCAGCTGCGGAGGCAGCGGGGTAGGGTCCTTGGGGTCGGCCCGGCACCCCACACAGCAGCAGCGGGGATCGGCCCTTGGGGTCGGCCCGGCACCCCACACAGCAGCAGTGGGGATCGGCCCTTGGGGTCGCCCGGCACCCCACACCGCAGCAGCGGGGATCGGTCCTTGGGGTCGCCCGGCACCCCACACCGCAGCAGCGGGGATCGGCCCCCGGGGTCGCCAGGCACCCCACACAGCAGCAGCGGGGCAGCGCCAAGCCGCCGGGGCTTGCGCGCGCAGAGGACGCGGGGCCCCCCAGCCGAGCCCCCCGGAGCCGCCACTCACTACTTCTCGGCCTTGGCGAGGTGCTCCAGCCCTTCGTTGATCTTCTGCGCCGCCATGTCGGCAGCCGGAAGCGTCGGCGCACGCAGGGACGCGGCTCTGCCGCTACGGAGGCCCGGAGGGCTCAGCCCGCGCAGGCGGCACCGGCGCAGAGCGGGGACGACGCAGACAGCGCGGCCCAACCCCGGCCGCCTGCAGCTAGGACACCGGGTCGTCCACGGGATCTGAAGCCTGTGCGTGCCGTAGCTGCAATCCCAGTCCTTTATGCATCCCCTCTGCTAAATCAAAACAGACTGTAACCCCCGATCGCTGCTGTAGAAGCACTTCCGTGTTTCAACCTATGGTGGGCTTGCTCGCGAGGGGCCAGGAATACGCCTGACTCCATTCCCAGTCCACGGGGAGTTCAGTAGCTCTTCGGTGATTTCTGTTTCCAGCCTTCTGCCAAGCTAAGTTAGGAATGGAGAGACCCTCCGCCCCCCAAGGATCTGGGTGTTTCCGAGTACCAGCATGGCTATTAGTGAGCTGTGGCAGGCTCAGACCGGGGCAAGGGAAGTTCAGCTTACCTCAGTTGTTGGGAACGCCTGTCTTCCTGAGTCAGGTGCAAGGCTTGCTTGCTGGGTGACCAGCTCTGCAGAAGGACTTTCTGTAAAAGGCTGCAGTATTGGGCTGTGACTGTCAGGCAACTCTGCCTCTGGATCTAGCCATCGTTTCTCAGCTTCCTTCGTTTCTGCCTGAAGCAGCTGAGTCCATTTTGACGTGGACAGCGTTCGTACTCCTCACTCCTCGTATGGATTTTTCTTACACCCGGCTCAGCCGCGCGTGCCAGGATCACATCCCTGCTCGGGCTGCTCAAGCCGCCGCCCTTACGCCCTCCTGCCAATCCATTCCCTCCTCCTGGGTCCCACAGCACTTAACCAGACCCCACTACCCGTCCCTCACTGTCTGTCCAGCACACATCCCATGGTGCCGGATTTCGAGATCTCCGGAAAATCACCAGGAGTCTGAAGTCGGTGCTAACGCATAAAGGCAATGTATTCAGGCTGACCTTGGTCTCCCAGCTGATCCCCAGCCCAGCAGGGCTGGCTATCCTCTGAATGGCTGGCCTCTCACGTGTGGAAACTTAAGTCCCCAAAGTCTTCTGTTAGTCGTACAACCGGAATAGACACTTAATAGATAATTGGTGCTTAGAGATGGGTCCTGTGGGAAATCATTAAATGCGATACATTCGTAAGGGTTAGACTCCCACAATTGGATCCTGGCCTTGTCAGGAAGCAGTGGGGACGCAGGCACCCAAGGGTGCTTTCTTTCCACACGATTATCTGTGCCACCTCGAGCCCCTGCCAAGGCCGTCACCACAGACGACCCACGGGGCATGGCCCATCTTGGTCTGTGAATCTCCAAAACCATGAAGTAGAACAAATCTGTTGTAAGGTAGCCTACTTCGGCCGTGTCACTGTAGTGCTGAAAAGCTGGCTGGTGGAGAGGCTCCATTTCCACAGCTCTCCTTTCCTCTTTTCTCCTAGCCTGGGAACCCCGCCCGTCCCTCCTACATCAGACTACATCAGAACAGCCCTCTGGAGGCTGGAGAACATTCCAATGAATATGCAAAAAAAAAAAAAAATCATTGCAAAGATGCACACATCCGACAGACCATTAAAGCTGCCAAGCATCACACTTCCCGGGCACAGTGGCCTCCCACTCACTGGCTGAGGCCTCACACGTTCCCTGTCCCAACACCAACACAATCTCACAGTTGGCCTACGACACTCACTGCTCATTTAGCAAGGCACTCACTGCTGGGAGAGCTCTTCCAAAGGTCCCTGCTACTCCGCTGCCCATCTACCTGTACCTAGTGGCCAGTACTCTGCAGTGACCTTGTACCTGCGTTCTTCCTTGTGAAGTGTCATGGGCTTGAATTCCCTCTACACAGAAGACTCCTTCCCTGCGGTTGTCTGGCCTTGGCTACCTATTCTGAGGGCAGCAGCACTTCCAGCAGGTGCGAGAACTAGTATTAGTCCCACTGGACACCCCCAGCACTAGGACTGAGTGGGCACCCCCTCTACCACGGGTAACTGATCAGAAACAAGAGGAGGTACAGATGTGGCGGCCGTGACTTCCAGTTCACCACAGCCCTGGAGTGAGGACCAAGGGCAAGGGGCCCGTTGTTTGCAGGACCCGTTGTAACTTGACTATGTCTCCCAAAAGTTCCTGGCTTGGAAATGTAGACCTCAGATTCACGTGTCCGTGGATTAGGAAGGAGAGCCCCAATCGGCAACTCTAAAAAAGGAAGGGGGAGGGTGTGTGATGATTCAACAGGCTAATCCTCCACCTCCGAGCACCAGCATCTCCCATGGGTGCCAATTTGTGTCCTGGCTGCTCCACTTCCCATCCAGCTCCCTGCTTGTGGTCTGGGAAAGCAGCAGAGGACAGCCTAAGTCTTTGGGTCTCTGAACTCTAGTAGGAGACCAAGAGGAGATGCCTGGCTCCTGGCTTCAGAACTGCTCAGTTCTGGCCATTGTGGCCATTTGGGGAGTGAATTCATGGGTAGAGGATCTTTCTGTCTCTGCTTTGCAGAACCAGGAGCCCAGGGAGCCTCGTCTTCACAAGACCTCAGGGCTTTGGTTCCAGCGGCAGAACACATACCAAGACAAACACGTTACAGCTTCAGGAGGAACTAGACTTCATAATCTCCCAGTATCATCACTCTAAAGTCATTAGGGATCTGCACCTGCTCTGCCCAACACTCGGCCTGCACCCAGGGACACCACTGTTGAACAGAGGATGTAGTGGCTGCTCCAGAGCGTTCTATGCGGGACTCAACATTTACCCGAATCTTGTTCCAACATCAGCAGCAAAAGGACGAAGATGAAGGAACCCATGGGGTCTGCTTCCCTTGCCTGAGGAAGCTATGTCAGACACACACAACATGCAGCACACACTTCTTCTAGCAGTGGAACAGATGGAACAGTAAAAGCTGATGCCCATGGTCCACTCTCTTCCTGCCCTCCCTTTCTTCTCGCAGTAAGATCCAAGGGGGAATCGGAGACGGCTGGGTGGAACCATGGTGGACCGTGTTGTGCCATTGTCCAAGCCACACCTGATGGCACAAGTCAAGAGCAGGTGTTCCAGGAAGGTGGTCACACCAGCCACTCCCTTAGGTAGGGCACAAGTCATCTCTAGGCCTTCTGCCCAGGTCTCCCAGGCCCTGGAGCCTCCCCCACCCTCAGGCTGGCCATCACCCTTGCGAGACCCAGGGAGTTCATGCTTTCCCGTAGTTCCAAATAACCCTCTTCCGTCTGTCCCCTTCATAAATCTGTCTGTGCCAAGTGTAGGCTGCTGTGAGGAAGCAAGTGGCCGGGGTCCCCCTCTCAGCTGCATGTGTATGCCGGGCAGTTAGGGGTCCTTGTCATGCCTGGGGTGAGGGGCATGGGGAGGCTTGAGTTGGCCACACCAGCTCCAGCTGTTGCAACCAAGAATCCATAAACAGAAGGCACTGGTGCCCCTCGATTAAGTTTTTCTCCATTTTTAAAATTGCTGTTATGTCAGCAGTATTATTGATCCCCCTACGCCCCCAAATATTCTGCTACCTTACACGTTAGATTACACTTCTGAGACTCAGCCTAGGAGTGGAGCTGTGAATCATCAAATCGTGACTCAGGAGAAATATTTCCCGAGTTAAAAAAAGAAAAAAAAACCGCACAAGTTCACAAATGCATTGTGGAATTAATCATGTTAACATTTAATGGGCTCTTCTCAGTGCAGTGAGAGTTTAGAAAAATGGTTCTTGGTTTATATTGGGATAAAATGAATGGAAGCCATTAAATCCCTATCTTTTTGCTAAGTAGTAATTAATACATTTTGCTTTGTTTTGTTTGTTTTAAAGTGCTTTGGGGCCTGGCAGGATGGCTCAGTGTGTAAATCCTCACCTTATAAGCACTGGGATCCCATGTGGATGCCGGTTTGTGTCCCAATTGCTCCACTTCCCAAGCGGCTCTCTGCCTATGGCCTGGAAAAGCAGTAGAAGATGACTCAAAGCCTTGGGACCCTATATCCATGTGGGAGACCTGGAAGAAGCTCCTGGCTCCTGGCTTCAGATTGGCTCAGCTCTGGCCGTTGCAGCCGTTTGGGGAGTGAACCAGCGGTTGGAAGATCTTTCTCTGCCACTCCTTCTCTCTGTAAATTGGATTTACATTTCTAATAAAACCAAATAAATCTTTTTTTTTAAAGGCCTCGGAATCTCTATGAAGTTAATATGGAGAATTCTCCAATTCATATGCGACATGCCAGCTCACACGCTCTACCAGGAAACTTAGACTCTCATATATCACCTGGCCGGTGGGCACTTGTCCTCCTGGTTAAGATGCCAGCTGGGACGTGGACTCCCAGCTGTGGCTCTTGACTTTAGCCTCAGCTGGAGGCTGTTTGGGGCATTTGGGGAGAGAGCAGTCCCTCTGCCTCTCAAATAAATAAATAAGAATTAAGCAAACCACCAACAACAAAAACAACCCCCCCCCCCAAAAAAAAGCCCAAGTGTTGCAGTTTGATTGCCAATGCTGTGAAGTTTAGAGGTGGAGAGACCTTTAGAGTTGATGAGGTCATTGAGAGAAAGACAGCATTTCCAATGGGAGTGCTAAAGCCACGGCGCTGGAATGGAGCAAGACTGTCCCGCCCTCCCACCTCGCCTCTCTAGCGCAGAGCTCCAGGCCCCCACCAGCGACGCTGTCTGCACCAAACAGGAACCCCCATTGCCTGTGAACCACCGAGTCTCAAGCAGCCCGTCTCATAGCAACAGGAAGTGGGTGGCGCCAGCCAGCCCAGGACCCCTGAGCTGCTGCAGGAAGGACCCCTGGGGAGCCTCCTGAGGTCCACTTGCTTGGTCTGTCTGGCATTCACGCTTCACAGAACCTTCGCTCTTAGTCCTGTTGTTTATTTTTTTTTTATTTACTTATTTGAATGACTGGTTCACTCCCCAAATAGCTACAATGGCCAGCACTGGAGCAGGCTGGAGCCAGGGGCCAGGAGCTTCCTCTAGGTCTCCCCTAAGGATGCCGAGGTCTGAAGACTCATCCTCCGCTGCTTTCCAGGCGCCTCAACAGAGCGGGACCAGAGATGGAGCAGCCGGGACTCAGGCGGGACTCAAGCCAGCGCTCCAACTGGTGATGGCTTAACCCTAGTTTCTTCTCATTTCCAGAGGGATTTCAGAAACAGAGCAAGAGAGTGGGAAAAGAGAGAAAGTCCCCACTGCCACCCTGCTCACCCTCTCACCCAAGGACAGCCCCTCCCTGTGTCAGTACTGTGTATCCTCAGAGCTGTCGCTACCCCTGCGGGGAGGAGGTGGCGCAGGCGGTACCACGAGTGAACCGGCACCCAATCCTGCAGCCCTGCTGGAGGCCACTGGCAGCCACCCGCACTGCGCCCTAACGCCCTGGGAGCGTTTCCCTGCCGCTCTGTGGAGTGTTCTAGAAGCATTCATTATTGCTTCCATTTCCACAGAGGAATTTTTTTTTTAAAGCATCTTTTAATTTACTTGGAAGATCTCAAGAATCAGCCAACCAACCAGCAGAAGATCATGTACGGACTGATTCACTCCCCAAGTGCCTACAACAGCCCAGGCTGGGCTGGACCAAACTCAGCAGCCTGGAATTCCAGCTGAATCTCCCACATGTGTGGTAGGGTCTTACATCCTTGGGCCGTCTTAGGGTGAGCATTAGCAGGAAGCTGAAAATGGCAACAGAACCTGGACATGGCCCCGGGCCCTCTCCTGTGGGATGTGGGCATGCCTAGCACAAACATCCACTCCACATGTACAGAGACTGTGGTCCCAAGAACCTGAGTACCCGACCTGGACTCACACAGCCCGTAATCAGGGAGACAGAGACTCAGACCAGAACTGCCTGGCTCTAGATCTGTCCTTGCCCCACTGTGAAACAGTCACCCCTGTGTTGTTTCGTAACAACTCACGCTGCACCTCGCTGCCTTGCATTGACCAATGATTGCAAAAGACAAGCATTGTGGAGTGCTTCATTACAGACCTCGTTTGAAACTTGGAGTTGAAAAATGATGCTTGAATTGGGTGCAACTAAAGGAGGTTCTCAAGTGTCTGAGAAAGAGCCAGAGCCGATGCACCAGCCACCTAGCCAGTTGACAC
Organism: Ochotona princeps; assembly: GCF_030435755.1. NCBI lineage: Eukaryota > Metazoa > Chordata > Mammalia > Lagomorpha > Ochotonidae > Ochotona > Ochotona princeps. Next base: position 50,537,810 of record NC_080849.1, read on the forward strand.
CATCTTTCCCAGTCCTTCCTCCCACGCTGTAGTCTTGCCATTCTCCGTGGCGACCACACGGAGGCGCCACTTGCACATGTGTCTTGGGGAGCCGCTGGCATCCCACCAAAAGGGATCGCTGCTGTTTGGGATCCTGCAACCAGAATGTGGCCACGCTTCCGGCCTGATGCTGCCTTCCACTTGAAAGGGGTCACTCCCTGTGCTGCACGCACACGTAAGCAGTGCAGCCCAAGGACACTGGCGCTGCAAGGAGCTGAAGGTTAGACGTGCTTAACTCAGATGTTTTTCGCCTTCCTCCCCCAAAGAGACGAATATTATATATATGCCTTTAAATGTATAGATTTTGTGAGATCCAGGAAGACAGATCGCTCTCATCTGCTGGTTCGCTCTCCATAATGGCCTCAGTGACCCGGGCTGGCCCAGCCGAAACCAGGAGCTACAATCTCCATCCTGGTTTCCCACGTGCGCCAGGTCCCTGGGCCACCATGCGCTGCCTTCCCAGGCGCGTTCGTTGGGATCTGGATGGAAAGCGGGGCAGACGGAACTTCAGCTGGTGCCCGCTATGGCCGAGAGCCTTGCAAGCGGTGTTCTCACCAGCTGTTGCACCCATTTCCTTGAGTCGTCCACTCCAAGGGTCCTCAAGTGTGGAGTCTGGAGCGTAAGGTGGGACTTGCAGGCTGACACTTCCGTAATGGGTCAGGGGCACCTTAATTTGCTAAGGCTAAATGACTACCCTGAATATAATTTTTAGAAAATTTGAAAATAGAACTTACTTTTCTAATTACCTTGGGATAGAAGATAAAATTAACTGTTGGATGAGCTTATCAAATCCTGTTGTGCGCGCCATTGAGTAACTTGCAGGCAACGGTGTTTGCAGGTGTCACGTGGCAGGGAGGCCACGGGGTCTTTTCGGATGGTTCCACTGGGTGGCGCCGTTGGCCCGCAGCTGCGGAGGGAGACCGCCAAGGACAAGATGTAGCGTTGCCCACAAACCAGACAAGGCCTTGCAAATTGGATGAAAGGAGGGGGAACTCCTGTTCCCTCCAGCCCTCAGCCCAATCAGAGATGAAAGAGGACAGTTTTTAGCCTGGCAAGTAAGAAAACAAACAAGTGCTTGAAATGGAGAAGTTTTTCCTTTCAAATGTGTTTTCGCAAAGGGTTTTTCTGCCCTGAAAAACAAAATACTAAAATAGCACGTTGTGTTTTCATTTATAAATCCTTCTCGAGAGGAAATCTAATAACCACAAAGGGTTCCCACTGGAGCGCAGCTTAGTTCACAATGTAAATAGACCGCAGTCCTGCTCGGGGGAGGAAGCCGACCGAGCCAGGTACTTTGCATTTAGACGTGTGATTTTAGTTTCTCGTATGTTCTCCCGTCTTCTTTCACCTTGAATAACCTCTAACGACTGAAGAGGAGTTTCAGCTTCTGCAGCCGTCACTGGACAGGGGCCTTTCAGTGACATTAAAAAAAAAAAATAGCAGACATCAGGATTTGCTGTACTTTGCTCTAAATCCGACCGGAGAGTACGTGTGCTCGGAGCAAGTTTTATCTCATTAGAGCGGGTGTTGGCCCTGTATGGGAGAGGCTGGGGGCCGTGAGGCTTCTTCCAGACCCTCCCGAAGTGTGTCTTTTCTGGTTGAGAGCCTGCTGGGCTCCTCGGGGCACCTCTCCTTTCCTGCTGTAGCAGGTTGAAGGTTCAAGGTGGTGGGCAAGGCTGTCACAACTCCCAGGGACAAATGGCGGCTGTGCCCGCTCCGCTGGAGTCCAGGGGGGATGTGGCTCCAAGCAACAGAACCTGGAGGAGCTGGTGGTGGGTGGGCTTCTGACCCATGACTCCCCCTCCCCACGCCAAGGCAGAAACATCGGCTCTTGGAACCCCCCCATCTTGGTCCATCTGCCCCCAGGCAGTTATGGCAGGTGCAACCCTAAGCTGCCCACATCAGGAGTGTTGAGGGGAGAGAAGGTTGCCTGGGCACCCATTGTGCCTAGCCCCAGCCACCAGAGCCATTGCTGGGGCCGAGGAGGACTTCCCTGGAGAGTTCCTCTCGGCTCTGCAAGTGTTCTAAAGCCGCTGATCTCTGGACTGGTTTACCAAATCCCGCGCTCCAGCAGCTGTTGTCAATATTTACAAACAGGAGGCCCTTAGCCGGACACTGGCACGCAAGGCATGCCCAGTGAGCAGGAGCCATCAGCCTGCCTCTTGCTTCTAGCCGTTTCCCAGCAGACAGACAGCCGCCTAAGCCCGAAACTCCTCTCCAAGTCCACAGGCGCTGAAATCCCCCACAGCTGTCTGGCGTGGGAGTCCGTGGGCCTGGCCATCACAAATCCTGCCCAGCCTAGGAAAGTCAGGTGTGCAGAGCCCGTAAGCCTGGCCAGGGCTGGCACAGCCATCGACTCATGGGCTCCCGTGAGTGAGGCGTGCCGCCCCGGGCATTCCAGGGACGAGGCTGGGCACGCGTTGTCCCTGTGCAAGTAAACCCAAACACAGCTGGCCCCAGGGAGGCCTGGTGGCCTGGGAGATCTGCAGATGGAGCTGCTGAGCCCAGGCTGCGCGGAGGAGGAGGAGGAGGAGCTGGGAACTTGCCAGCCAGGCTGGGAGGCTCCCAAGCATTCCCTCAAATGACCTTGTCTTTGGAGTGCAGAAATTTTGGTGGGAGACACACTCCTGGGCCCCTCAAGGCAGTGGTGGTCTTAGGCAGTCAAGTGTTCATGCGATGGATGGATGGATGTGCGGGAATCAGCACGCACTGTAGTCCTTCATCTCCCCAGGGCAGGCTCCACCCTCCTTCCTGACATTCCTGCTGTTGACGGAAGCTTCCCTGGCTTGCTGGTCGACCTGCTCCTAGCTGTTAGTCAGTGGCCACCACTCCAGCCTCTCCTTAGCCATGTCTACCTAGCTTATCTCCTTAAAGCACCGGTATTGTCCTTTGGTTCCTTCCTTCCTCTTGTGTGTGTCCTTCCCGCGGATGCGCACTGCCCCTTGCTGCTACACTGGACGGCTGTGGTGAGGAGGGATGCTTTGGAAAGAGGGGCACCAAGCTGATGGGGAAGTAGGGAACTTTCCTTAAGGACTCCCGGTTCTCAGTTGGCCTCTGGTCTAACCTGGGAATCCGATCAACCTCAGCAGGACCTGGACAAGCGACTTTGGAACTGTTTGAATACAGGCTGCCAACTCAGTGGAAGAAAGCAAGGGAGACTCAGCCAAGGCTCCCATGTGTCCTTGGGAGGCAGATCCTCACCCGGGGTCTCCCAGGAGGACACCTTGGCCCATGGACTTCCCAAGGAGCCCCGCTGGCCTCCTCAGCTCCCACTCCTGACCCTCCTGTCATTTCCCATGCCCCCTCATGTGGCTCACTCCCCCCACGTGGCTCACAGCCTCAGTCCCCCGCTTTGGGTCCTGACCCCGTGGCTCCAGCATCCCCATGGCAACAGCTCCAGCCCGGGTTCTTTCCACTGACTGAGGCCCAGCGCCCAGGCACCTGTGCTCTTCCCCTGGGCCTCGCTACCCTGCTCAGCTCCAGGGCCCCTCCCTGGCTTCCTGCCACCCACCAGGCACTTTTCAGGACAGAGAGGCGAGCTGGAAGCTTCCATCTGCGTGCTGCCAGGAGCACAGTGCCCTCCCGAGGAGACCCCACCCTGACCAGGACTCAGGCTACCTTGCCCTGTCTGCTTCATGGTTCTGCAGAGAGAGAAAGCAGCAGTGTTTTCGGCAGGCACGTCTCTGCCACTTCCAGCTCCAGAGACATGGGCTCAGCCCTGGCGCCGACCACAGCGTAACTTTACTTTTTCAGTGTTGGCCCTGAAGCCCGGGACTGGAGCTGTACTTGAGGTGAGTTTTCACCAGCAGGTGACTTCTCGTTTGGATTATAGCCTTGCTATTCAAAGCAGTCTTTCCAGGCCATCCCTTTGCTTCTATTGCTCTTTTAGCAGATTAAAACCTATGGAAGTGACAGAATTCTGAAACGTTGACACTGTCTTGTCAATGGATCAAGACGCTTGGGCTGTTGCTGGAGTCGGTAGCATCAAGGTAGCCTTCCAGCTTGGACCGGCTGCATACAGAGCCGTGTGGACACTCTCCTGGCCAGAGTGTGCAGAGACCCAGGAAGGCATGTGTCTGCTGTCTGCAGCTGCTTTGATGGGCTTGTTCTTCAGGCAGCAAGGAGAGAAGCCAGAGGTGTGCACGCTGCTTGCTGAGTCCATCTCTGGCCCAGACAGGATTCTTTCACCTGCCTTCCTGGTGCTAAGGGAAGTGTCGTCCCAATGGTGGTCGTTTTAAATATTATTAGACTCAGGCCCGGTGGCGTGGCCTAGCGGCTAAAGTCCTCGCCTTGAAAGTCCCGGGATCCCATATGGGCGCCGGTTCTAATCCCGGCAGCTCCACTTCCCATCCAGCTCCCTGCTTGTGGCCTGGGAAAGCAGTTGAGGGCGGCCCAATGCATTGGGACACTGCACCCGTGTGGGAGACCCGGAAGAGGTTCCAGGTTCCCGGTTTCGGATCGGCGCGCATCGGCCCGTTGCAGCTCACTTGGGGAGTGAATCATTGGACGGAAGATCTTCCTCTCTGTCTCTCCTCCTCTGTGTATATCTGGCTGTAATAAAAATGAATAAATCTTTAAAAAAATTATTAGACTCGTTTTTATATATTGAGAAAGTCTACAAAAGTTATCCTGAGAGTTCACAGAAATAAAATTAAGACTTTCTTGGTGATCAAAAAAAAAAATGCTATGAAAGCCTTGCATACAATGGATCTTCCACAACTTCATGAATGAACTATTATTAAAGAAAAACTTGGGTGTAGTTTATATAAACCTGAACATTTGAGAACAAATTACCCTGTAACTTGTCTGTCTCTCCCTCTCTTTTTAAATTATTTATTTGAAAGGCAGAGAGAGAGCTTCAGGTGGGACTGAGTAAAGCCAAATCCGTGATCCTGGAACTCCGACCGCATTGCTCATGTAGGTGTTAGGGCGCTTGCAGCATTGTGTGCTGCTTTCCCAGGCGCACCAGCAGGAAGCTAGATCGAAAGTGGAGCAGCCAGGACTCGAACGAGCATGCTGATACATGATGCCAATGTTGTGAGCTCAACTCAGCGCGCCATAGTCCTGGCCTCTCAGGACTGCCCTTGAAGTTCTGCTAATTGCATTACCATAGCTATAATGAAACCTGCTTGCTCTTTATTGACACTGTGTAATAGTCTGTAAATTCTTTAATTCTTTCTAGAATTTTTTTTTTAAGATATTAAGAGACAGAGTCAGAGACGGAGAAAGACTGCTCATCTGTGTAGGCTCACTCCCCAAAGACCTGCAGTGGCCAGGGCTGGGCCAGGTCAACGCCTAGAACCAGGAATTCAATCCAGGTCTCCCACGTGGGAGCCAAAAGCTCAGTCACTTCTGCCACCACCTGCCGCCTCATTGGCAAGAAGCTGGAGCTGGTGCTTGGATGTGGAAATGGTCTGATACACTAGGATGCTCTGCTACAAGCTGCCCCCAGAGCAGTTTTGAAGGAGCCCAGGCTTCAGGCTGGGAGGGGAAGCAGACGGCCACAGGCACCATCTACCAACTTATCTGGAGCTTGTTGTTGAGCCAAAGGTGTTTCGTATATGAGGGACTGTGTTCCTGAACGGGCCTGGCACGGGGTGAATGAGCCGTGGTCCCTTTCCTGGTCCCTTTCCTGCTTAACCAAGCAACGCGTGGCAAATGCCACTCACCGAAGTTAGAAATAAGGAGAGTGCTGGCAAGGTGATGATGCCTGTTAGGCGTGAAGCATGAGTGCTTCAAGTGAGGCGTGCTGTGTGTAGTCAGCACGGGAAACGTGTGGAAGACAAAGCTCTAAGAGAAGACTTGGGGCTGGTAGCAAGCTTCCCCGACACTGGCCCCCTGGTGTCCACACAGCCACCTGATCCTGTGGTGGGGATGTGAATCAGAGCCTCTGGCTCCCAGGACTGCCCACAGCCAACCTGCAGTGTGGCGGGATACAGTGAGGCTTGGGTGGTACGCCATGGATGGCATCACCAGTCCTGGGCAGCTGAGGGTTAATACTGCCAGCAGGAAGGAGAGCTGGACTCGGCCAGCTCTGGCATTTCCCGATCAGAAGGCTGCTCGCTGTCCTAGCATCATCTCTTTTTCCTTGTTGAGGTTTGAGGTGACTTTTCTGGTTGGTTCCTATTTCTTGTTCAAATGTTTGGCTTGTACAAAACAGTATGCGTATGTGTGGAGCACACTGTGCTGTTTCCCTTCGCGCTTTGCAATCTTGCATAGACGAACCAAGGAAATAGTTACAGGGGAGAGAGAGAGGGAGGGAGGGAGACCTCGAGATGCGCTTCATCCGCTTAGGCTTGACCCTTGCGTGGTGAGCAGCCCGGGGAAGGCTCCTAGGCTCCCCACAGCTACAGCGCTGCAAGGCAAAGAGCAGAGACAGCTGGGCTGGGTGTGGCAGGAGGGCTCCTGCGAGGGTTGCGCTTCCGCTTCTGCTGGCCTGACACGGAGGGGACACAGAGGAGGATGCTCCAGTGCAGCCTGGAGTCGCCGCTGACGCCCATGCAGGAAGGGAAGCTGATCATGAGACAAGCAAGTGTACTCACACAAACATGCACACAGACGTACCTAGACATGCCCGCAGAGACCCACGCAGCAGTGTACACTGTATGCGGTGCACACACAAATCTCACATATGTGTGGAAAGGCACACGCACAGTCACACAGGCTTAGACACACACAGAGATTCACACTCCCACACAGAAGCACTGCGCATGTACGTGTGTGTGCACACAGACACACTCACACACACCAAGAGAGAAACACGTACACAGAAACATGCACACACACAGAAGCACACACACACATACACACAAATACTAGATACACACACACACACACACATACACACAGCCCTCTTGGGGAGCCCAACAGGGAAGCTGGCCTTGACTGAGGACTTGAAACAACCCTGCATGAGAAGAGGGAAAATTGGAGGAGAGGAAACTAGAGAGACAGGGTCCCAGGCGGGTGGGGTGCCACCTCCCGAGGGGGCCTGCTCTGTGACCCCACGGCCAGCCTCAGTGCTTCTGCAGGGTCCCAGGCGGGGAGGGGTGTCACCTCCCGAGGGGGCCTGGTTTGTGACTCAGTTCTTCTGCCTAATGTAATGCTGTAGCATTGAGATCTGCTGGTCCCTAGCAAGACCACACCAGGGCAGTCTGTTTTGCCCGTCAGGGGCATAGCACACACAGAGGATGGGTTCAGAAAAGAAGGACCTCTCTCCTCCCTGCCACCTTGGGAGTGAGCTGGCATGCAGGTGGGAGCCGCTCACATGACTGGACCTCAGAGACCAGGGACAGTCAGAAAGCAGGAGGCTTCAGCACAGTCCAGGGAAGAGTCCTCCCCCGTGGCCCACCCAAGAACGGCTCATGGTGGTCCCAGCCCTTGTGTCCACAGGCACCGTCTCTACACAAACTGTAGCTCAAAAACATTCAGGTGAAAGACATTGCACCTACACTGAGCAGACACAGCCTGTCTTGCCTGCCGTTGGTCCCCACATAATATGACGTAGCAACCACCTTCACACATTTGCATCACGCGAGATGTCCTAGGTAACCTAGAGATAATTGGAAGTCTACCGAGGATGTGTGAAGGTTCTATGCAAACCTTACAGCATTTCTTGAAGGGAGCTGAACATCTGTGGGTTTTGGAACTGATTCCCCAGGGATCTGGAGTGGACATTGAGTAAGATGCCACATAGCAGGCCTGCTCCACACCAGCCCCACGCCAATGCCAGCTTCCTGCCGATGCTGTCCCTTGGGATGTGGCACTGATGGCCAAGCTGTCGCCCACATGGAGACCATCTTCAGCCTAGTTTTCACCCCACAGCTACGGGCATCAGAGGAGGTGAAGCAGCAGATGAAAGCTCTCTCTTGCTCCACCGGCCTTTCCACGTCTCAAATACAATTGAAAGAGACAATTTGAATCAAAGAAAGGATCCTGACGCACAGAGATTACGCAACAACGATTTCTATCAATTTCTACGAAGAGTTAGAGTTTTAAACTTGGATAGGATTTTTTAAATCCTCACCAGAATGTACTCTGCTGGTGGACAGATCCTGGGGTGGGGGGCATTTATTAACAACTAATCATAGCATACCATCGTCACATGACCTCTCTGAAGGCCGGGAAGTCCAGCGCTTTGATGGGAGGGAGGTGTTACGTGTACAGTCTGGGCAAGCAGGAGACTTGCCCCATCAGTCTGTCTTGCATTAGCACATAATAACATCTCACTTTTATAGGAAATGCCTTCGCTTGATTTTCTTATTTAGATTTCACTGAGGGATGAAAGTCATTTCTCTCCACTAAGCCCTGGGGTGGAGGACACTTGAATTGAAGGCAATAATTCAACATGAAAGCTCCACACTTCAAAGGTACCCCCAAATGAGAGAATCGTGCTTCCTAAAGATGATTGGACCAGTGGACGCTAATTTCAGTTGGGCTCAGGACTGTCAATTTAGCCGAAAACTTCCATGCTTCCATGAAACGTGTGACAGACTAGGGTCCCTATTCACTTGCCTAAAATGCACACAAGGGTTTCCAGGGCAGTAAGTCATTTTTAGAGGTGAAATGGCACCTGGGATTTGACTGGAAGCGACAGGCTATGCTGAGAATAAACAATCAGTGGAGTCTTTACTGAAAAAGTCCCTTCCCCCACCACCAAAGAAGCCTTTGTCCATCACATGGAGTTGCTCTTTTTCCTGAGGAATTAGTTTGTCCAGGGTGCCCGGGATCTCAAGTCCTGTTGTCACTTTAGCTGCTGGAGAGCCTGGCATTCGCCACGTCATACCTCTGGCTCTGGCTGGGGTTTCGCGTTGGGACAGCAGAGCCTGGATATTCCAAGGCCACATCTGGAGCCTGCCTGCCCAGATGCTCTCGGCTGTTTTTATATACTATTCGGTCTTGCTCAGTTGTAGGTATGTCCATAAGCTGCCTTGAGTCATTTCTGAAATGCAGTGGGACACAAATAAGTAAATAAGGCAATGCTGATTGCAAATGTAAAAGCTCAGGCATTTAGCCTGTAATCGAAACTCATGTAGCTAGTTCAAAACCAGGACTGCAGATCAACCAGGTCAAAGTGCAAACAGTGAAACACTTGGGCAAAGCAAAATAGAAGTGTGTGACCCACGCCCATGCTCTGCATACAGATCTTCACTATCAGACTAGGGTGGTGTTCTCCACTACACACTCCTGCCCAAACACGGCCAAGTCTCAGCACTCCTTAGCCCTTTCTGGAAACTAAACGCAGTTGTACAGGCTCCAACGAGTCTTATTTCCAAAGAGGGTGTGTGTGTGTGTTATTTTATTGATTTGAAAGGCAGAGTTACAAAGAGACAGAGACAGAGAGAGACCACCTCTATCCACTGGTTCACTCCCAAACAGCCACTACAGCTAGGCCTGGACCAGGTTGAAGCCATCAGCCAGGAGTTTCCTGTGTGTCTCCCATGGAGCCCACACACTTGGGCCATCTTCTGCTGCTTTCCTACGTGCATTAGCAGGGGGCTGAATCAGAAGGGGAGCATCTGGGACTTGAACTGGTGCCCATATGGAATGCTGGTGTAGCAGGCAGCAGCTTGACGCCACAGTCGCCCAACGACTGTTGATTATAACCTAGCTTCTTGCCTTGCAGAAGAACCTGGCTCTTCCATTGCCATGGAGCATCTTATATGAGCTTTATAAGTACTGAGTTTGTCAAAAGTAAAACACTTTAGCAAGAATCATGATGCAGGGCTGGCGCGGTGGCCCAGCCGCTAAAGTCCTTGCTTTGAATGCACCGGGATCCCATACAGATGCCGGTTCTAATCCCAACAGCCCCACTTCCCATCCAGCTCCCTGCTTGTGGCCTGAGAAAGCAGTCGAGGATGGCCCAAAGCCTTGGGTTCCTGCATCCACGTGGGAGACTTAGAAGAGGCTCCTGGCTCCTGCCTCCGGGTCGGCTCAGTACCAGCCATTGCGGCTCACTTGGGGAGTGAATCATTAGATGGAAGATCTTCCTCTCTGTCTCTCTTCCTCTCTCTATATATGACTTTGTCATAAAAATAAATACATTTTTTTAAAAAAAGTATTTTCTGTTTTGTGAATTATTTACAGTATATGTCATGGATAATAGGCACCAGGGAGACAACACTGGTATGGCATAGGAATAGCTTCTTAAAAAACACAGCAATTGTTTCTGTATGGAAATATTTGGATTGTCTCTGGATGTTACGCCAGCAGTCTGTTGCATCCTTAGATTTCCAGATGTAGCACATCAAAGACAACTCTAGCTTCTGAATCTCAGGACATGGCTTCCAAAAATGAGTGTGGGTCTGAGGCTGAAATTGTAGCATTGCCTTCAATACAGTTGTTTTGGAATAGAGGCATAGAGGCATAGGCAGCCCATGTAATCTGACGCTTTAGTCAACTTTAAGAGAAATGTTCAGAGTGCCAACTGTGGCTTGACCAAACAAGCAAGAATGAGGCGATAACGTCATTCACTGTGGGTCAAGTGGACCCGGGAAAGAGTGAAGAAATATGGGGCTTAGATTTTATACAATAGATTCAGGAAGGACATTTCTTAGGCAGCTTCCCAAGTGAAAGACAAGTCGGCCTTACTCCACTCCCACTAGGGTCACAGGTGGCAGCAGGCTGACTCCTGCTCCATGAGAAGGCGGCTTGCAGAGTTGAGCAATGCTGTCAGAGGTGCTCAGGCTGACGCTGATGACACCTGTCAGCACAGGGGGAGGAGGCTCTGCATCATGGCCAGGCAGGACTAGACAAAGTTTTCCTTGATACAAAATCCTGTTACAGCACATTTGCTGGTTTGTTTTGTGTTTAACAGAAATGGAGGGTCTGGTGTGGTAGCCTTGTGGCTAAAGTCCTTGCCTTGCATGCACTGGGATCCCATATGGTGCATGTCCTGGCTGCTCCACTTCCCATCCAGCTCCCTGCTGGTGGCCTGGGAAAGCAGCCAAGGACAGCCCAAAGCCTTGGGACCTGCACCCACATGGGAGACCTGGAAGAGGCTCCTGACTCCTGGCTTCGAATCAGTTCCGCTCCAGCCACTACGGCCACTTGAGGAGTGAACCAGATCTTTCTTTCTGACTCTCCTTCTCTCTGTAAATCTGCCTTTCCAATACAAATAAATAAACTATTTTTAAATTAAGATTTATTAGAAAGGGAGAGAGAAGTGGGGAGTTTCAGAGGGGCTTGGGGAGACAAGCCCCTCCACCAACTTACAGCCCAGATGTCCGCAAAGCCAGTTCAAGCTGGTGCAGGTGGAAGCCAGGAGCCCTCCCACATGGACGGCAGGGGCCTAAGCACTCGGAGCCATCTTCCACTGCATTCCCTGGTTCTAGATGGGAAATAGAGCAGCCGGGACTCAATCCAGTGATCTAATGTGGGGTGCTTGCATCACAGCAGTGGCTTAACGCACTGCACCACAATGCTATCTTACATTGAAGAAGGGTTTAGCCACATTGGTGGGTTTACTTGATGCTGACTAAGAGAAAAGTAGTGAAGACCTACCATAGAGGATATTTGAGCTTTAGAGTAACTGAGTTAAGGCTCACTGCTATAGTTCAGGCATTAAATGTGCCCCCAAAGGCCCATGAATTATGGGTTGGGTCACTAGGGCAGTGCTTTGAGAGACAGTGGAAAGCTTTAGGTGGTGGCATCAAGGGGGCAGTCCTTAGATCATGGGAGTGCCTTTGGACAGTGGTTGGAATGTGACCTCTCGAGTTCCTGCAGCAGATGGCTACAGGAGCCTGAGCCTGGGCCCATACACACACACACACACACACACACACACACACACACACACACACACACACTTTCTCTCTCTTCCCCATTTGCATGTGGTCCTCTCTCTGCACGTATATACCACCATAGGTCAAGGTCTGCTCCCTAGAGCCAAAGCCCACTTGGTACTTTGAAAACAACGAACTAAACAAAACTGTACTCTATACCATTCAGCTCTGGATACTTCCTGATAGTAACAAGCAAACTGACAGATGGCACGTACTGTCACATCTTAGAATAACCTTCAGTAAAATAAGGCTGGACCAACTAATTACGCAGGGAAAGTAATTACATAAAGACACCAATTACAACTAATTGGATAAAGAAAGATGGGGTACATCCCAGACCTTGCAAGGACGGGCTGATGAATCCCTTGCGGACTTGTGTATTAGGAGATCATGTGTGCAGAATTCCTCATCAGCGATGTTTTTATTTTTACCATGGTGCCTGGTATTAAGGTTGTAGGGGCAGGGATATGAAGGCACAGTGGTAGCCCATATGCGCCAAAGATAATCTGGCAATTACAGCAAACTGATGTTTCACTTTTTTAAAAAGACTTACTCATTGGAATCGGAAAGGCAGATTTACAGAGAGAAGGAGAGACAGAGAGGAAGATCTTCCATCTGCTGCCTCACTCCCCAAGTAACTGCAACAGCTGGAGCTGAGCTGATCCAACGCCAGGAACCAGGAGCTTCTTCCAGGTCCCCCACGCGGGTGCAGGGTCCCAAGGCTTTGAGCCATCCTCGACTGCTTTCCCAGGCCACCAGCAGGAAGCTGGATGGGAAGTGGAGCAGCCGGGACATGAACCAGAGCCCATAGAGGATTCTGACACATGCATGGTGAGGATTTAGCCATTAAACCATCACACCAGGCCCTGGGTTTCACTTCGAAGTCTTTTCTGAGGGATACAACATGTTAAACAGTATTAGTCTGTAGTTTTCTGTTCATAAACAGTAGTCTGCCAAACAAATCCTTAAGTTTATTAGAACACTACCTCTCTCCACTGAAACAATGTTTAGGCAGTCAAAACCTGTAAGAATTAATATTTTAAGTGAGTCCAATATCTAAAAATAAAGTTTATAGCAGCAATGAGAACGATTAAAGAAGAAAGAGGAAGCTGAAATTCTGGAACAGCTACCGATGACATTTTGATGTGCCAGCTCATGACCCAGCACTCCTCAACATGGCGTCACTTGTGAATACCAGCATTTGTGGTCACTGAGCCAAGGTAGCAGGTGAGCCTCATTCTTGAAGGATTGTGCTTGTGGACATTGGCTTATCTGGTAGCTTCCACATGGACTGGCCAATGGGGCCAACTTGGTCTGTCTCACTTTCAGGCTTTCCCTGGGTTGAGCAGCTTCCCAGGCAACATTTTCCAAAAGCAATCATAGGGAAATATTCCAACATTAGCCACCAAACGACCAGCAATCACGCCAAAAGGCTGGGAAATGTGCAGACCAGGAAGGCAGGTACACAGGGCAATAAAGGCTGGAAAAACTTCCATGAATACCAAGGAATCTAAAAAGGGTTAGGGTTAGGGTTGGAGTTGGGGTAAGGGCAGGATTAGGATTAGGTTTAGGGTTGGGGTTGGGGTTGGGGTAAGGGTTAGGGTTAGGGTTAGGGTTAAAAGGTGCTACACACTGTCTGAGAAGAAGCTACACTTTCAGCTAATCTTGCGGGTTTTGTCTTTCATGGAAAAGAAAGCTAGTGTAGAGTTGTAGCCAGTTTCTTGTGGAATGAGCATCTCAACAAATAAAAGATAATCTACTAACACAGAAGAGAGCTGTTAAAAACATAACCCTAGGCATTACACATGTGTCAGAATAAACCTTTGTCCACAACTAAGCTAATGGAGCAGACACCTCAGTGACCGCATGGAATAAGAAGAAAGTTTAAATGTTACAAAAATAATCTGGGGACTTGGCTAAACCAGCTCTGCTCATCTGCCACATTCAGCAACAAAAACACTAGAAGCGGATAGGGAGTAAACTTAGTTTTCAGAGTTGTTCCATTATAATACTCATTATCCAATATGCAACAGAAGTAGGAAGTATGCAGAGAAACACAAAAGCAGGACCCGTTCCCAAGCAGAAGTAGGAACTATATAAAGGAAAATCAGACAATGCAATTACTACAAAAAGATTTGAATCTCATAAAGCTCACGTAATCTAGGAAATTTTGTTTCGCCAAATGGAAATTATCAGTGGAGTATAGAAATAGCACAAGGATACAACATAGACATTTTGGAGCTGAGAAACACAGGAGCCAATGAACTTGAAAATCGATGAACTTGAAAGTAGATTAGCTGAAATGATCCACTATGAGGAGGAGAAACAAAGAAAAACCATAGAAACAGATGAGCACAGCCAGAGACGCGGTGAGCACTGGGCTCGATTCCTGGTCCACTCTCAGCTCCAGCTTCTTGGGAAGCAGCAAGTAGTAAGGGAAGCCCTTAGGTCCTGGCTGCCCGCGTGCAGATCCCAGTTGGATTCCCGACTCTCAGAGGCTTTTGCCTAGATCAGCCACAGCTGGAGAGCAAGCCAGTGGACGGGCTATCTCTAAGTGCTAGATGGATGGTAGCTAGGTAGGTAGACAGCTAATCCACTTCTCAAAGAAATTATTTAAAAGCCAACTAGTAATAGAAGGAAAATTCATTAAAAAGCATACCCAGTGGTTAAAAAACAATATTGTACACCTTGCATCATAAATAAGACATAAATGTCTATTTTTGTCACTTATAGTTGACGTTTTACCAAATCTACTTAGTAAATAAGCAAGTAAAATAAATATAAAGCATCCACTTGCAAAGAAAAAAAATTAAATTATTCACAGATGACATGATCTGATCTATTTATATAAATACTGGAGAATTCTTACAAAAATGTTAGAGCTAACCAGTGAGACCAGTGAATTGCAGGACCCCAAACACACAATAATCTTTTATACTTCTTTGTATGAGCAATCACCAATCTGAAAAGTAACTTGAGGAAGCAGTCGCATTTACAACAGCATTTAAGCATACAACATAGTTGGGGATAAACTCAACCCAAAAGATAAAAGAATCAAACACAGGACGCCATAGAATGTTGTAGAAAGAAATTAGAGAAGACCTAAATAGTTGGCAAGACATTCCCAGATTAGAAAACTTCATGTTCAGAGCACAGCACCGTCCAAAATAATCCAGAGACCCACTGCGATCCCTACCAAGCAGCACTAGCTTTTGTTTTCTTCACAAATGGGAAAACTTACCATGAAGATCATGTGTGACTATAGGGCTTCCAAAATAGCCAAGTCAATATTGAAGAAAAAGAAGAAGAAAGAGGAGGAAGAGGAGGAGAAGAAAGACAGAGAGAACACTACAAAGCTAAAGGAATGATAAGACTGTGATGACATAAGGATATACCACAGACAAGGATGTGGTGTGTGCTGGAATATAATGAAAATTTCAGAAATAAATGCATGCCTCTATTGTTACTTGGTTTCGAATACCTGCTGGCAAAACGATTCAATGGGAAAGAACATTCTTGCCAACAAACAGTGCTAGAATGTCTGGATGGCTACACAAAACGAGACTATCAGACCGTAATCTCACATCAAGTACAAAAACCAACCTAAAAAAGATCAGAGACTAACATGTAAGAGTTAAAACCATGAAAAGACAAGGGTATCGCTTCATGACCTTGCATTTGGCAATACTTGTTTTTTTTTTTTTGCATAAAATAACAAAAGTACAAATAATAAGAGGAAAAAAAAAAACAGATCAGTTAGGCTTCCTCAAAAGGACACAGTGAGTAAAGGGAAGAGACACAATGAGAGAAAAGATTTTCAATTGTATATGTGATATGGATCTAGGACCCAGACTATGTAAAGAACTTACAACTCAGCGAAAGACAAAACAACCATTTTTTTTTTAAATCATCAGAAACTTTTGAATAAGTATTTCCCTCAAGACAATAAAATGGCCAGTATTGCTCAGTATTGCTGGTCATGAAAGTACTCCGAATCAAAATCACATCGAGCCACCATTCTGTCTCACTAGAATGGTTAACACAGAAGAACATGACAATGACGAGTGTTAAGGAGGAAGCAGAGAACTGGAAACATACGCTGTTGATGAGGATGTGAAAGATGCCCTTGTTTAAAAAAAAAAACAACAACAAAACTTGAAAGGTCTTCATAAGCAAAATTCAGAATGACCCTGCAGAAACGTGTGTGCCAACGTTCAGCCAAGTTGTGGCATTCGAAAGCTGCAAAGAACCCGCTTGCTGGGCAACTGACAAACGCGGAAGTAAGATGTGGTCGTGCACAGCATGGGGGACCCTCAGCCATACACAGACCCAGCGTGGATGAACGTTGAAAACACCAAGCTGAGAAAAGAAGCCACAACCTAATGCAGATGTCCATTCAAATGAAATGTCTAGAATAAGCACAACCATAGACAGAAAGTTGACCAATGGATGCTGAGGGCCAGGGCTAGGGAGCAGGAGCGCTTGCTTCAAGCACGCAGCTTCCTTTTGGCATGCTGACAGAATTCTAGAATTAGAGGTTGCCGACGTCAGAATGGAGTTACGAAGACGCTAAATGCGGTGAACCGCATACTCTTAGTGTTACGATTTTGTAACTATTGTCTTTATCTGTAACTGTGTCGACTTTTCCCAGAAATGAGTAACCGCTACAAAAATGCAGGGGTAACACCTTTCCTTGCATGGCTATTGTTTCTTTTACTTTGTTACCAGTATAAAGTGGCAGTCACTTGAATGCTGGAGTGTCTGTTAAATCTCTTTGCAGTTCCCCCAGTGCTTCTTTTAATACTATCAATATGGTAATTCCCAATGTAGAATGCTTCCTGGGGGAACTGCAACAAGTCAAACAGGGGTTAGCACCATCTTCTACTACCTTTCATTCCTTGAGCACCTACTGTATACCACGCACACATATCCTTTCTAATATTTCTAACAATTCTTTAAGATAGACTCCCTGGTCTGGCACAGGAAGGAATCGTGGGTGGCTAGCACATAGAGAAATCCAAAGTGAGAATGTCACAGGGGCCAGAATTGTGTGTGGTGAGTCAGGCCGTTACCTGTGACAGGCACCCCGTATCAGAGTGCTGGTTTGAGTGCCAGCACTTCTGTTTCTGACCCAGCCCCCTTCCAGTGCTCCCAGGAAAAGCAGTGGAAGCGAGCTCAAGTGCCCGCCCTCCTGCAACCCACATATGAGATCAGGTGGGAGTTCCTGGCTTCTGGCTTCGACCAGCCCGAGTCCTGCTAACTGCAGCCATTTTGAGGAACGGACCAGTGGAGGGGTGCTCTCTCCCTCCTCTCTCTCTCTGTCATTCTTTCAAATAAGACCATAAATATTTACAAAAATAAAATAAAAGTGAGAATAACATAAGCAGGGATCCAAACACACCTTGAATGCTTTTCAACTAAAAACGTGTGTTCCTGGGCCCAGCACAGTAGCCTAGTGGCTAAGGTCCCCATCTTGTGTACCCGGGCCCCCAGTTCTGATCCTGGCAGCCCCACTTCCTATCCAGCTCCCTGCTTGTGGCCTGGAAAAGCAGTCGAGAACGGCCCAAAGCCTTGGGACCCTGCACCTGTGTGGGAGACCCAGAAGAGGCTCTGGGATCCTGGCTTCAGATTGGTGCAGTTCTGGCGGTTGTGGCTGCTTGCGGAGTGAATCAATGTACGGAAGCTCTTCCCTCTGTCTCTCCTCCTCTCTGTATTTTTGACTTTCCAATAAAGATAAAATAGATCTTTTTAAAAAACATAATTTTTTTTATCCCTTATCCATTAGTCTTAAAATGGATCAGGGCCTTTGGCCACAGAGAAAGCGATTTTTTTTGCCCATAATTTACTTGTAATGCTCTTCAAGTTGAATTTCTTTAATGTGAAGTGGGAACTTAGAGACACTTGCAAAATCAAGTGCTAGCATTTCACATCTTTATGTTCTGCTACTTTGGTATCTGCCTCACGTCTGGGGAGGGGCAGATATCTTTAGTGACTTTCCAACATGTTTGTCTTGGATTTCACAGAGACAAGAACTTTTAACACATATGCACTGAGAGAGAGAGAGAGAGCTCTTCCATCTGCCGATTCACCGCCGGATGGCACCCCTCCAGGGCTGAGCCAGGCCAAAGTCAGGACACAGGGGCTTCCTCCGGGTCTCGAACATGGGTATCAGGGGCCCAAACATTTGACCATCCTCTGTTGCTGTTCCCAAGCCACCAGCAAGGGGCAGGATAGGAAGTGGGACAACCAGGATACAAACCAGCACCCATATGGAATGCTGGTGTTACAGGTGGTGGGCTTACCGGCTATGCCACAGCACTGATCCCAGGTAACTCTTTTGAAAATTCTTTAGTGATGATTTAATACGTAATGACGGGAGGGGAAATGGGAATGAAGAAAGGGAAGGGAAGGCAGCATCCCTATACCTACCAAACCGTATCATGGAAAACGCACAGGTGCCTAGGAGTGGGGTCGCGCCGCTCCCTCTCCAGGGAGCACACAGAGTGCCCCCTAGAGGTCTTGCCGGAGTGCAGGCCCCGACGGCGCAAGGCTGGGGCTGCGCCTTTGAACTCAACTCGCAAGGGTTAGGACGGTGTTGGGGTGCCAAGAGCAGGTCCTGTGCGTCCCCCAGTCTGTCCGTTCACCCAGGAAGCTGGAGCCGCAGCTGTACTGGGAACGCTGTTACTGTCTTGCCTTGTGGTTCTCTTAGATGAGTGAGGAGGGCGAACCCCGAGGAGCTGCGAGACAGACACAAGCCAGTGAGTGAAAGGCATTCTTGCCCCACGTGCCTGGAAGGGCCCAAGGAAACAGACAGCAGCTCTGCCTCGCCCGTCCAGAGGAGACGGCAAAGCAGAGGAGGGAGCTGGCCTTTTCACAAGCATAGCTAGAGGGGAGAGACCTCATATTCTCTTTGCCATTCTTTGTTTTGCCACAAGAACGTCATTCTTTTGCAGTTGCTATTCGTTTCTAATTATTATTTTTTTTAATCACCACTCCTTTTGTCTAACGTTCTGGCATTCCTCAAAGCCAACTGAAACTGGAACATTAACTTATCAACTCTCTGCCATCTGGAAAAATGATCAGTAATGAGACACAAATGAAAAATTGGGCACAGTGCAGTCATATTAATGCCCACCTCATTCCCTAGGAGAAAGACTGCTCCAGAAATAGAAAGCATTGTTATTATGATTTTTCTAACCAGGCTGATCATTTGAATTCATACTCACTGCTTTATTATGCTGAACATGGCATATGACTTATTTGAGTCTTGGGCTCAACATACACTTTGATGTTTTATTTATTGATGCAAACATGGACTGGCCTTTCAAGTTTGTTATCTCTCCTTTCAATGGAATTTTTCAAAGTATTAGGAACCCAGGTCCTCGGTACTGTCTACACAGTTTGAAATTGGCAGGGGATCCTGAAGTGTGATTCAGTGGCCCTGGGTGTTTCCTGCCATTGAGTTTCAAGCTAATAAGGAAATGCAGAGGTTGGCTAGAATTCGCTGTGAATACCGTAGACAGACATTTGTGCTGGAACACACTCAAAGAAGGTTCTTTAGAGAATGTATTTCATCGTACCAGGGACTTTTGTTTTCTTGGCTATTGAAGCAGTTTGTATTTGGAAACCAGAGCTACTTCTCATCTTTGATCAGATCTTTCATGAAGTTTGAATTCCCATGAAATGTGTCCGTGACATCGTTAAGTGGTTTCAATAGTAAAAAAAATAAAAAAACCTAATAGTCAAGAAAGAGGTAATATGAAAGGTGATATGTTTGGGGGACAAAGGTCTTTGCCAGTCTTTAGCCACTTGCTAAAAATGGATTTAATTGGCTTCATATTACTGAGTTATAGGGGTACCTTATATAAATTGGTTATTAACCCCTTTTCAGACATACGGTTTGTAAGTACTTTCCCCATTCTGTGCCTTTCACTCTAATTGTTTTTCTTGCTATGCAGAAACTTAGCAGATTGATGTAACTAACCTTTACCTGTTTATTTTTGCTTTTGTTGACTGTTCTTCTGGTGTCATATCCATGAAATCAATGCTCTTACTTTCTTTTGTGAATTTTACAGCTGTAGGTCCCAGCAGTCCAGTATTTAATCCATTCCTGCGATGATTGTGGAACAGTGCGCTGAGCAGCCACTTGGGACACCGATATCCCATTTCTGGGTGTTCTGCTTCCTATCCACCCTCCATGCTAACGTCCCTGAGAAAGCAGCAGAGGTGGACCAACTCCTTGTGCCCCTGTAGCCCGGGTTGGACACACTATTGGAGTTCCAGGTCCCCCGGCAACCCCTTGGCCTAGCCCTAGAATTGCAGTGATTTGGGGAGTGACGAGCAACTGCCTTTCAAATAAATAGCTATATTTTTTAAAAATGAATCTGCATTTATTCAAAATCATAATGATTCAAGAAATCTTCTATGAAAAGATTCGTAGGAAATAGAGGCAAATGGAAAATAGCTTGGGATAAAAACTACGAAATCTGATCTGAATAAATAGTCATACTCCTTACAGAAGGGAGAGTGACGTTTGTGTCACAGGGAAACCAGTCAGTCCCACTTCCTGCTTCCTCTCTCTTCTCTGTCATCCAGCCCTCCTGTCCACTAGCCAAGCTCCTGCCTGCTGATGGAATATGTCATGTGTGAGAGCTGACCTGGGGGGCCATGCACCCGAAGATCACAACTGGTGAAGAAAGCTTTTTTCTGCGTCTAAAAAAAAACACCCGCACTAGAAAGGCAGGCATTAGAGTGGACATCCTGGGCACACTAAGGCATCGCTTGTGAATGAGTCAGGCTCATGTTGATTCTCTCTAAAAATCAAAGAGAGACATTCATAGCCAAAAGCACATCACCAGAAGGAGGAATTCAAGGTTATTTACAGCAGTGCCAAAAATTCAGGAAATTCAGCGGAGGCTAGGGCAGTCATACTTTCCTGGGCCTGAGGGAGCAGGGAGGAAGTGGTTTCTGTAATCCAGACAGGGTGGTTGTTTGGACAGCACTGCTTGAGACCAGCTACCCATAGTGACTCAGCAGGTGGAGAGCCAGGGGAGCGAGTCCCACAGCTCTCTGCTCCTGTTACCTGCCTATAACCCCAGCCACTGAATGCAAGTGAAGGCAAGGGAGCCCTGGCTGTGTTTGTACGGAAGAGGAGGATGGAAGGTAGAGTGAGGAACCTGGGGATGGATGGAAGGTGTCTTCTGCTGCACAGCTGGCAGTGGGGGGCTCCTCTAGAACTTGCCTCTGCCTGTCTCCTGTTAATCTTGGCCTCTCCTTGAGCCCTTCCTTTGAACAATGAAGACAAGCAGAGACATGGAGGGTCCTGAAAAGTTCACAGAAAATGCATATTCTGGGAAAAAAATATGCATGGATTTCAAACTGTTTTTGTGCATTGAAATAAGCTGACCTTTGCCTTCCATTTCCCCACGAACTTTTTGAACTTCCATCGTATAGCTGAAATGACCAACCCGTGCTGGGGCTGACCTCCTCCTTCTCTTCCTCCTCCTGCTGCTCCTCCTGGATAGAGGCAGGTGCACACATCAAGGGATGTTAATAGCATCCAGGAGAGTGGCTGCGCAAGGGGTGATGCTACTAATCATGGGCAGATGTGATTTTGCCTGTGGGGTGTGATAAGCTGGGGCCAAGGTGAAAGTAATACATTAAAGCAGTTCACTACAGTATTCTGGTGGCTGAGAGAAAAATTCCGGACGTGCACATACCCAACCCCCAGAAGACCCCTCACCTTCTTTTTAAAATGAATAATTATTTTTATTTTTGATGTTTTTTAAAATAGTTGATTAGGGTGATAGGGTCAAGGGCTACAGGAAGATGGGTGAAACCATCATTTCCACATTTTCTTTTTGTTCTTCCTGTATCTTGGGGGGAGGGGAGAGATAAGGGGAGAAGCCACACCTGGACGTCCAACTGCCTCTGGACCCTGGGATGGAGGACAGCCACCCAACACCATCCCAGGGTCCCCAATATGGGACATGCTCTGAGAGTTCTGCTCAAGAGGTTTTGATAGTTCAAAAATTCTGATTTACTGCCAATTTCATCACTCCAAGCATGACGAAATATCTCCAGAATCTACTGGTTGACATAGTCCATCTTAGAGTCTCCATTTGCCCAGATATCCATTGCCAACACTTGGCTGGGATAGTTAATCCATTTGTTCTGTCCTCTGTCATGGTACCAGGTATCCTATGCAGGCTTCAATGTACTGTCATTTCCTCCATGTGCACCTGGATATGCTGTCCACTGCCCTGTCTAAGCCACTGAAGAGGCCCGGATCTGACACATGCACTCCATGGTCAGACCATGGAACCTGCAATTCTCTCCATGGTTGAGGTTCTGAGTCCAGCGATTCAGTTGGGGGCATCCCCAAAAAACCTTCATCTGAGGTGATCCCAGACCTGATTCTTGTGTGTGCTTGCCAATACAGGGTCTGGCACCATCTGTCACCCCGATCGGCTTATGCACATGCTGGTGGTTGCAATTGCTGGATCAGTTCTGTCTCCAGCCCTTTAACATAAACAAACAGGTGTTGCAGCCCATCCCAATCCTGCCCACCACATACTCGGCCCTCATGCTAACCAGTGGGAGCTACAGCCTAGTTGGAGTGACCTGGAATAACCCCCACCAGGCCTGCCCTACTGCACTGGTTCCTATGATTACCAGTATGTACAGCAGACTGGTCCAGTCTGTCCCACATCCCATACATGTTAATGGGTACTGAAACTTAGTTCACTCCAACCAGCCCCATTATCCAGTCCACACACATGCTGGTGGGTGCCACTCTCTGTCTGGTCATGCCTGCCCCAGCCCTGGATCTCGTGCTCACCAGAGTGGTAACCCAAGAGGGAGGTGTCCACTATTTCCCTAATGATCCCATTCCCACTCTTGGATCTTGCATTCTTCAGGTGGTTCTGCTAACTTGACACAATTTGTCTCCAGCATCTGCCAGATGTTGCTACAAAGCCTGACCAGCCCTCACCCACTCTGGCTTTATGCATGCACCAGTAGGAACAGTCAACCAAACCTGACTCTTTCCTTTGATCCAGCTCACACAAAACCAGCAGGTGTTGTAGCTCTGCCTGGCGTGGTGATCTATTCCCATCCCAGCTCTTGCAGTTACCCCTGGGAGTGGTGGTCCAGCAGGGGGCCCAATGCAGCCCTTTTACTGGCTTCACTCCCATCCTCCCCAGGTGTCACGTGTGCTGGTTGGGTGCTGCAGCCCAATCTGGCCTGGCCTGCCTCATCTCAGCATTTACTAGTGGGTGCTGTAGCCTGACCAAGCCTGGCCCACCCCCAATTCCAGCTCACGCTGGTGCGGGCTCTAGCCTAACCCAGCTCGGCCAGGCCCCAATCCTGGCCCTCATGTGAACTGGCTTGTGTTGGGCCCAACCGGGCCTGACCCACACTCCATTCTGGTGCTCAGATTCACCAGCAGGTGATGTGAACTTTCATGCTACGACAGAAGGTGGGTTAAGTAAGGTTGGTTCAGGGACTCACCAGTTTGTGCAAGATTTGGCATTGGGAGAGGTTCTGATGGAGGAGCTTGGGAAACTCCTCTGTTGGGACCCAGTCCCTGCAGGAGAGCACAAGAACCACAATAGGGGGCAGCCCAGGCCATGTCTGGTAATGGTACCCACCGGCATACGTTTGGCTCAGATTGGGGGTGGACCAGGCTGAACCAGTTCATATCACCCCTTACCTTCTACCACATTGCTTCTCAGGGGTTTCGTTGGGTGCAACAAATATGTTCCTGGCTTGACTAGAGATGTTCATCAAATATTTGTCAGTAGAAATGGAAGCATCTGGTGTGTGGTCCTGCATCCGGGACCTATCCTGCAACCCCTTGCCCTCACCAGCCTGGGCTCCTTGGATCAAAGATCTGGGAGAAAAGTCATCTTCAGGCTGGTTCAGAAGCTGAGGGTTGTTTGTGTCCAAGGGTGCCTGAAGGTTGAAATTATTCCTGTATACATGGACAGAAGTGCATTGCTCGTTCTGATTGGATGCAGGTTTTCTTCCCTTGTGGATCAAAGGAATTAGGACTGGTGAGTCACACTATCAAAGCTCAAAGCAGAAACTGAGCCCTACTGATTTAGTTTTTCAGAGGTACATGGAGGGAGAAGGAGAGATCTTCTCTGCTGGTTCACTCTGCAAATGGCTGCAGTGGCCACAGCGGGACCAGGCAGAAGCCTGGAACTCCATCCACGTCTCCATTTCAGGGAACTCAAGCACTTGAACCATCTTCCTCTGTTTTCTCAGACACATTAGCAGGGAACCGGATCGGAAGTGGAGCAGCAGGACTTGAACCAATTCCCACGTGGAGTGCTGGGGCTGCATGCAGCCACTTAACTCACTCTGCCACGATGCTGGCCCTGGTGCCCTACTAATCTCATGTTAGGGTGAGCACATGGCAAAAACAGCTAGATTTTTCAGTAAGAATGAAAAACTGTAAAGTGACATGCCAGGTCATTGTGCAAATTAAACAAGATCACGTAAGAACCCAGGATTGCTAACACCACCCACTTAGTGCACCTGCAAGACACAGCTGCTGCGATGGTGGACAAAGCCAGCTGAGCCGTGCGACCCACTGAAGACGAGGAGCTACACTAAGGTTCTCTGGCCTCCCAGCCCTTAACCTCGAGGAGCTGCACTCCTGTCCTAACATGAGGTGAACAGCACCTTCTAGGCCAACCTAGACCTGGTTGAATTTGCCAAGAAATGTGAGCTCAGGCCCGGCATGGCAGCCTAGTGGCTAAAGTCCTTACCTTGCACACACGGGGATCCCATGTGGCCACCTGTTCTAATTCTGGCAGTCTTGCTTCCTATCCAGCTCCCTGCTTGTGGCCTGGGAAAGCAGTCAAGGACGGCCCAAAGCCTTGGGACCCTGCACCTGTGTAGGAGACCCAGAAGAGCTCCTGGCTCCTGGCTTCAGATCGGCTCAGCTCTGGCTGTTGTGGCTGCTTGGGGAGTGATCATCAGACGGAAGATCTTCCTCTCCATCTCTCCTCCTCCCTGTGTATCTGACTTTACAATAAAGTTAATTAAATCTTAAAAAAAAAAAAAAAGATGTGTGAACTCTACTCGCTAACCTGGTTTGAGCAAACATGTTAACAATAGGTGAGATTTGTTGGGCAATGCAATCTGGGACATGTAGTAGAAAAGAACTGCTTTCTGTGTTGGGGGGATAAATGTTGACTATAACGGACAAACAGCTTCATACTGAAAGTGAATAAAGGCCTAACCTACAGGCAAGTACCTGCTGCTTCTCTCCCTACATAAACGGCAGAGAATTCCATAAAACTAGTACTGCTTCGTAGGAGGCTCTATTGATCTTCTCTGCTCTCATAGGATGTTAAGAAAACAAAGCATCCCAAACCGTCTCTCAGGCTGCACACAGACACTGAAGGCAAACCAAGGCTGTGTTTTACTGCGGCGCTTTTACTTCCACGTCCTGCAAGGCAAGAATATTGGAGTGCTGTGTTGGAGTGATTCTGTATGACAGATGGCTTACCTGACCTTACCCCCCGGTAAGCTGTGTGCTACCAACACAAGTGATCTTCGACAACTCACTGGAACGGATGTTATGAAAAACGACACATGGTTTGCAATTTTTTTTTGCACCAAAATAAGTTTATCTTTTCATTCTATTCTCCCATAAACTTTCTGAAAATTGCTCCCACATAATGTGACATAGTCTTTTCTTAGAACCCACAGGGAACTTCTTACACTCTTCAGGACTTTTAATAGTGCTCCACTGGGGCAGGTGTTTGGTCTGGCAACTGGGACACTGCCTGGATTCTGAGTCCCTGTTCTTCTAAGCCAGCTGCCTGCGGCTGTGCACCCCAGAGAGCAGCAGCGATGGCTCAACTGCTTGGTTCTCTATCACCCACATGATGGGAGGCCCAAGCCTAATTTGATCCCTGCCCAGACCCATTGGTCGTGGGTCTCTGGAAACACAGCAGCAGGTGGAAGAGGGATCTCTTTCGCTGCCTTTCAAACGATCATAGTCATAACCTTTAAAAATAAGTGCCCTACTTGGCACCTATGAATCAAAGCTATTATGACAGTAATTGGCTATTTGCCTATAAATGTTGTGGAATCCACATATTATAACAGTTTCATTTCTCAAATCAGTTTGTGGCTGAACTTGAAGACAAAACAGCCAGCCAATTTTCTGACTGTGGAGATGGATGCCAGGACAGATGTATTTCTCTGGCCCTAGCCAATGAGAGACTCAGCCACTGTCATCAGGAGGCAGCAGGCCAACCCGTGGGTCAGCTCCCTTCTTAGAGGCAACCCTCCCTTGCTCGGCCTCAGAAGCATGGCCTCCCAGAGGTGCCTCTTGGGCCTTCAATTCCACTTGAGAGAAATGAAGAGACTGGAGCAAGTCCTCGGAGGCTGGCTGAGGTGACAGAGCGCTGCCTCGGAGCGGCTGCCTGGATGCTGGCTCACCCCTTCGAGGACACACCTCACACTCAGCCTCCTGACCAGGCTGGACCTGGGTCAGTGTGAACCCTGGGGACGAGCCCCGAGGCCATCATTCTCGGGTTCTGTTTTCTCTCTTTCTTTTTAAAGATTTATTTATTTTTATTGAAAAGTCAGATTTACAGAAAGATGAAGAGACAAAGATCTTTCATCCACTGATTCATTCCTCAAGTGGCCACAACAGCCAGAGCTGAGCCGATTCAAAGCCACGAGCTCTTCTGGGTCTCCCACACAGGTGCAGGGTCCCAAGGCCCTGGGCCATCCTCTGCTCCACTTCCCAGACTACAGCTGGATGGGAAGTGGAGCAGGTGGGACATGAACCAGCATCCACACGGGACCCCAGTGCGTGCAAGGAAAGGACTTTAGCTTCTAGGTTACTGCACTGGGCCCCCTGATTCTATTTTCTAAGGATGGCATTGCTTCTGCCTGTTGAAACAGCAGGGAAAGGGGACTGCAAACCAGCGGGGGTCCATTTGCTTATTCACAGAGGGTCTGGCAAGTCAGCAACATTCTTGGATCCTGGGAGGGATTTGG
Source organism: Ochotona princeps (assembly GCF_030435755.1). NCBI lineage: Eukaryota > Metazoa > Chordata > Mammalia > Lagomorpha > Ochotonidae > Ochotona > Ochotona princeps. Next base: position 50,564,659 of record NC_080849.1, read on the forward strand.
AGCACTCGGTGTTCAGGATATGTGATTCTCTGATGTGCTTTCTCATAGCATGAGTGACACTTAGCCAAATGGCCTTGACTTGCTCCTGATGCAGACCCAACCTCAGGATTCAGACTGCCGGAGCCTGAGCTCCCAACAAGTCCAGGGAGGCTTGAGCAGGCTGGGGACGGTCTCACAATGGAGTGAACTCTTTCTCTCTCCCCACACCCTCCCTGCTCTTCAGTGCCTTCCTCGGGGGGCAGTGTCATACAATGTTTATTAGTTGCTATGTTGGTTTCTATACCCCATTGCCACGTAGCCGCATGATGAACCACTTGAACCACTTCCCCAGGGAGGGGCATGTCCCCTGGCTGCAATGCCATCTTCCAGAGAAATCACCATGTCTGTCATAATGGCTCCACCAGGACTGCCAAGGGCTGCCAGCCCTCCTCTAACAGGAGGACCCCAGGGCTGGCCAGTCCTCCGGCCTCCCTAAGGTCAGGCAGGGGCAGAGTGGCATCCAGCCATCACCTAAGGCTCCAAAATATGGTGAGCAGCAACCAGGAAAAGCCAATGGGAGCCCTGCCTGCTCAGGGCCCTGCTCAGATCTCCTGGCTGCACAGCTCTCCCTTGCAGACCCTGGCAGATGTGTGGGGTGTGGGGGCCCTCAGATCCTGCAGGGTTCTTGGGTGACCAAGCAGAGGGCAAGTGAAGTGCCATGGCCTCTTGTACCTGCAGACTGGGTGCACTGACTGTCCAACTGTGTCCCTTGGAGTACTGGTGGGTAGTTTTTGTCTGTGGGCATTCCAGTGAGGTGCCTAGGGTTCACGGGCAGCACCCAGAGAAGCGCGACTGTAACCCCAGCAGGTGTCGGCTGATACTTCTTCAGTCAAGAGCCTTGCCATAACCATAGCAGATAAAGAGATGAACTTGCAAGTTTTTTAACGCCATTGTCCACACTTCTTCCTGAGTAGTGGTCATTGCACACAGCTGGGGAGGCTTCAGATGCCGGGCTGGGTGCTGGCGCTCTTCAGAGCCCATGGCTGTCAGCTGTCTTCCCCTGGCTTCTGCGCCACGGGGGCCTGGCTGAGTGGTGGCAACCCCTTACCAGAGAGGCTGTCACTGCACTGCGCTGCTGCTTAGAACTTTTACTGCCACACACGCCACACACAGCCACCTGGCAACGTGCACACGCCCAGCACCATGTCCACACACATGGGAAAACAGGAGACACACCTGTGGGGTTCCGGCTTCTCCTTGCCCCCCTTCCGGAGTCTCCCACAGTTTTGGGTCTCCTCCACCCTAACTCCGGAGTCATGTACACATCCGCTCTCTCCTCCACTCCAGTTTTGTGTAGCTCTCTTGAAACGGAACACTTCCATCTGCCCACCTCTTAACACTTTGTGTTCAATTACCCAAACTTTTGCTGCTGGGTTAGGGAGCACCCACCAAACATATCACAGACATGCAATGACATGGCTCAGTAGTAGGAAAACAAACAAACCGGGTGGACCAGTGCAGGACCAGTGCAGCACACACCATCTGCTCCCAGCAGAGCTGGCAGACTATGGAGCGCCATTTTGGTTATCACGAAAGTCTTCTCCCCAGTCACTGATGACAAAGTCTTACATTCCAGATGTCAAATGGAACACACACTGGCCTGGCAGCCTCTGTACCAGGAGCCCTTCCTGTTCCCCCAGTGGGCTGCTGTAAGCGTGGCTGTGAGAGGGTTTCCGGGAGGTCACAGGCCGTGGGTACAATGTGGTCACGATCCCCCTTTCCCTGGTGTTTTAATACACCCAGGAGGAAAGCTGGCTTGTCAAGTTGGATCCTCCTGGCCATTGGTTCTGTGCTGGGTACAGCTGGGATTCCAAGAATTTCCTTTGTTCAAAGTTCAGCTTGTACCCCTATTTTACCGATGTCCAAAGAACTTGCTGTTGCTGCCCTTGGCAGCCCAGCAGGCCGGAGATCAAGTTCCACAGTGTGGCAGTGTTGGGACATGAGATCTGGGGGGAAGTGTTTGGGGTCTCAGGGGAAACAAGGCCTTCCCCACAGAAGTGACTTCTGGCTGCCACAGCCCTGGATGAACTACCACTCCTGGAACAGGCTGTTACAAAGCAAGGTCACTGTGATGGCTTTCCCCTTCCTCACTTGCCCACTTCCTGCCCTTGGCTTTCTGCAGGTGTGGACACAGCATGTGGTCCTCACCAGCCGCAGCCTCTGGATCCTGGGCTTCCCTGTCTCCACTGCCACGGGCCTAAAGAAGCCTCTGCTCTTTCTGTCGACTGAGTCTTCAGTATTCTGGCAGAGCAAGAGAATAGACTCTCACCTCCCCACAGCAGCTTGGAGTGGGACTGCCTGCCAGGTACTCCGGGGAGTTTGGGCAGCTCCGGAGTGCACCCAAGGGCTATGTTGAGCTTGTTCAATGCCTACGCTTGCTAATACCTTCTTGAGGTGGTAGCTTGGTCTTGAGTTAGTCTCTGAACCTCAAACCTGCATTTGAGTCTTAGGGAATGCTTCCTGCTTTTTAAGGATGACAGAAAGTCACATAGCAGAGGCTCAACAGGGCACTCGACTCAATCTATCTTTAAAAGTTGTGATAAGAACACACACAATGTATACATTGTATCATCATAGGCATCAATCTAAGCATCTCAATGATGTGCAAATAAATCTTGTGTCAAATCATGAATTCCATGTCAGTGTGAGGACATATTTCCATACACACACAGTGAAATGTGAACAGCTATTTGTTTGGCTATGTGTGTGATACCGAGGAAGGCACCTGACCCAGGGTTCAAGTGTGAACCACACTGGAATATGTGGATCTGACACTCAGCTCCAGCACCTGATGGCAGCTTCCTGCAAACTCCTCTGGCAGCTGCCAGGGACACTGCAAGCATTGGGGTTCCTGTTACCCATAGGGGAGACATGGACTGCATTTCCACCTCCAGCTTTGGCCCCAGCCCAGTCTCAGATGCTGTGAGCTGATATGTGCATGTGCGTGTTTGTGTGCCTCAAATAAATAAAAAAGATGTTAAAAATATTTCTTTGAAGTCCAAATAGTTATCTAGGTAAGCAGCAGTGAACGGAGTGGTTCATTCTATCGTGAATTTTCTGCTCACTCACTGGGAGGGACATTTGGCAGGGAACAGTTTTCCACCCGAAGTTGGTATATCTTTCCAAGACAATTTCCGTGTTCTTTAGTTTCTCAGATAAGACATATTTTGTGACATATTTCAAAACACCTTGTTTATTAAACTGGGCAGACATTAAGTTAGTATTTTCATTTTGAATAAATCCCTCAGTATGCACCACCACTTAAAATATAATCTAAAGTTACAGCCCTTTGGTATTCCATGCCGCCGTTGTAACTCACAGCACCCTGAAGGCCACAGCGTTCTGTCACATGGATTCTGAAGTGCAAGGGCGCTCTGAGCCTGGGGGGCTGGTCTCCAAGTTTGCTTTCAGTTTCTCCAAGGCTTTCATGTACTCACCACTTCCTGCCCCGATTCTGTTAGCAATGACCTCGGGTATTTAGACAGCACCATTCAAAATAATCCAAAGGAACGGACAGCCAGAACTGTTGCCCCTCTGAGGCCTTCTAAGAGAGGTGTACTTTGTACAAGGCAGGCCTACCATTCGCTGTAAGGGCAGGGTCAAGTCCACAACCGGAGGGAGGCCGAGTTAGGCTGGCCTGCCCAGTGACACGGTGACTCTGTCCAAGGCCTCATCTGTGGGTGCTACTGGTATCTTCTGGAATGAGCCCACCATACCCTCTATGAGCAGGCAGTTACAGAGGCACTCGGGCTCCGTCTCCATGCACTCTTTGAAGGTGGCAGAGGTGCTGGGATATTAGGCAGACATCGGGCTTCCAGGAGGACCACTCTTGTCCGTCCAGCCATGGGACTGCTTCTGCTTTGTTCCCCACCGAGAGAAGCCAGCAGCACGCATTCTTCTGCCAACACCGGAAGCCAGCAAGCGAGCAAGGTGTCTCCCCTCAGCAAGTGAAAGCTACTAATGTAAAGACAGTGTAAATTACCTTGAAGCGCGTCAGGGATGCTCACCCAAAGAGCTCAAAGGGCCTCCTGCCTTGCATGAAGGTTGCGGGAACCCTTGCTTTGTCTTTGCCTATGTACATATCTATACACATGCCTCTATGGGTACAAGGTGTGCTGCTCAGAGCTGGCTCTGCTTCGCATTTCAGTACCACAACTCAGCATGCCAGTCTCAAGGCAGGACAGGAAGCGGCCACCGAAAAACGGCAGAAGAAGTTGTAACTGGAGATGTGTTTCTTCTAAGTTCAACTCAGAAAAATAATAATAATTAAGAGGGAGGGAAAAAAAAAAAAAAGGAATAGGGCCTGGCGCTCACCTTTCTGCTCCCTCCACCAATCGCTAGCCTGGGACTCCCTGCAGTCTTAAAGTGCAATTACTGTGGTGAAGTCGCTCAGGCTGGATGGGGTTCAAAGCAGAAACTTCAAAGGCGCAGGGAGGGAGGGTAAGGAATGACAGCTCTCCAGTACTCAAGTGCATCAAAACAATCAAGGTCCTTTGTGTTTATAAGAAAATTGGTGACTTGTAAGGAATCCGGCTTTGCAAAAACAGAACTCTCTCAACACTTCTATCGGAGGATGTCACAATGTAAGAGAGTCAGGAGGCAGGCGAGGGCAGCGAGCAGCAGGGGCCTGGCTCTCCTCCCAGGCGCCCTGCTGTACTGGTGGCCTCGACCGTCCTCTGTCAGGTCTTCGGCTCTGGGCAAGGATGAGGCACACTGGACCAGGGGCATCTGGTAGGATGTGGCCCTCTTCTCTGGCCGGTCTGGACTGGACCCATCGCTGGGCCTCTGGCCATTGAACAGCAGATAGCGGCCTCTGGCGTCCTGCTCCATTTTGAAGATCTCGTACTCCGTGTGAGGTAGTTTGATGCCCAGGGCCACGCAGCCGTTGGTATGCGTCACGTCCTGCTGGATGCCCACCTGCCAGGAGCCCTCGGCCCCGCACTCATTCCCATTGAAGACATTGAGGAGCGAGGCTGTGGCTGCGTCCATGGGGGTGACCTTCATGTGATTCACTGCAGGGGAGAGAGGAGAATCCTGTGACTTCCTGGAGGAGGCACGAGGTCCACACCACCGGCCGAACGCTACAGACATCCTCCCTCGACACCAGGCTCTCTTCTCAAAACACAATCGGACCCACTCCACCCCGACTGCAGGAAGCCTAGAAGCATTCACAGTTGGGATGCGTTCAACACACTGATTTTAATAGCAATCACACCAATGCAGTCTGGCCCCCATGTGGGTGAGGTCCCCTTCTGAAGATTCAACCAACAAGTCAGAAAAAAGAGAAGAAAAAAAGTCAACGTATAAACACAGGGTCTGTACTGAACACAGGCTTGACTGAGTAAGGCGTGCAGCATTTCCCTTGAATTGGGTGTTGCAAGCCATCCAGAGGCCATTTGAAGTATCAAGATGAGGCAGGCATTTAGCCCAGCAGTGCTGGAATGCCTAATGGGTCTGAGTCCCAGAGCTACTCTGCATTCCAGCATCCTGTTAATTCAGACCTTGGGATGCTACAGGGGTGGCTCAAGCAGTAAGGGCCTGTCATTTGAGGGGAGGACGCAGACGGAGTTCTGAGTTCCCATAGTCAGCCTTGCCCCAGCCCCAGCCCCAGCTACCGTGACCATCTAGGGAATCATTCAGCAGATGTGAGATCTGTCTCTGTCTCTACCTCTCCATCTTTTTGCATTTCAAATAAATAAGAGCTTTTCAAACAGTTTACAGAATGCATGCAAACACAGCGCCGTGTTATGTAAGGGACTTGAAGATTTGGATTTGCTAAAGGGATCCTGGAAAATCAATTCCCCACAGATGGACAGGCAACACTGCCTACAGCTTCTACGTTTGTGCCAGTAAAATCGTCTACAAATCACTCTCTTAAAACTCTCCTTGGAGGTGCCTCCTGGTTTGAGAAGAGTATGACAAAGCCACTGTGGAATAGTGAATTATTTGGCACCCTGACGGTGTATCCAGCAAACACAGGCCGCATGTGGGAATCCAAGCTGAGTCAGGCTGCAGCTGCTGGTGCCTGTGGGTGGACCTGAGATGAAGTGCTCCCTCCATATGAGCTGTCTTGGGTGACACTGGCTGTTGTGCACAGAGAGCAAGGTAACCAGAGCCAGACGTATGCTTTCATGATGAGGTTTCCAAAGTTTTGGTGCTGCATGCATGCCCACAGCAGTGGGCGTTCTCACAAGCTTGACACAGGCCCATAAATCAGGCAGCCGATGTGTGTTAGCGCTGCAAATAGGAAAAATGTGAGCCGGCAAAGGAAGCCCCACAGCCCTGGCTGAGCGGGGCTTTGGAGGGGACTCCCAGGAGGCAGCATTCCATCACTAACACACTGAGCTGGGGCTGGAGTCAGGTCACAACTGTTCTCCCTTAGTCAAGGTCACTGGAGGCCGGGTGTTCCTGAGCAAGCCATCCAGCCTAAAAGTGGGGGTGGGGTGGGGGGCTGAGGGGCTGGAGAACTCATCTGTTTACAGAAATGTTTCCCATTCACTAGGCTGAATCACAGAATGCTGTCCCAGCATCCCGTCATGCCAGGGCTGACAGCACTTTACAAAGATGAGCAAACTGGCAAACAAAAACAAGAACACGAACACCTACCTCACTGCTATAAAAAAAACAGTGACCTCAAGACCTGCATGGGGGAACCTGGTTCTTCCCTTGCTGCCTGAGTGGGGGATTAGCACTCAGCTGGGACCACCCTCAAGGCTCCATCTGCAGACCTGCAACAGCCTGTCACTGCAGGGCAAGCTCAGGGCAGCACACCGCGGATCTGGGCATCCAAGGACAACCCCGGGGTGGGCAGGCAAACGTGACGGCATGAGAGGGTAGGTCGGGATCTGCCACACAAGGAAGCATACAGACACAGGATCTCATGTACAGAAACATCCTCCTTGGAGCCTGGTTGACCCAGGCATGAGTGTGTGACTGTGGATTCCACTGCAGCCAGGCTTGTGGGCGGAGGCCAAGCTCAAGCAAGGGGTCCTGTTCTGAAGAGGCAGTGATGATCCCTCTCCCTCCTCCCCAGCAGCCCAAGCAGATCAGAGGCCCCACGTCCCTTGAGCTCTGCCTCAACCACCATGTTCCAGAACTGCTCCTGGGCTATTATGCTAGACACCTACCTTTGAACACAAACTCCGTGCCTCCCATGACCCTGGAGGAGAGCACTCCACGGCTGTAGCGGCCCCGGGCGTAGATGGTGAAGGTGGGGTGCTTGCAGACGGGGTCTGAGTAGTGGTAGTAGTGGCCCTCCCAGGTGTTGTTATTGTCGTGGAAGATGAAGTGGCGGGTGAGGAAGAGGACCTCGGGCCGCACCTCGCAGCGCTGGCTCACCCACTCCCCGTGTAGGCCGATGGTCAGGTCAGCCTTTGGGGGTAGGATGGGAGGGTGGTGCTCGTCGGAGCGGTAGATGATGCGGCAGGCTATGCAGGCATGATCGTGGTTCTGCCAACACATAAGCAAGATGCCCTCAGACAGCGGCATGACTCTGCACTTGGGCTGCCTTCCACAAGGGGTGACACTGAACCAGGGACTTGAAACCCAGGTCACCTTCACTCATAACCTGGGTGGCCAGCAGGCAGCTGAGCTGTGTCCCGGTGCACAGACCAGAGGGCAAGGGTATGCATGGGCGCCATGTCCCCACTCCAGGGCACACATGGGTGCTGACAGCACATCCCCGCCCGAGCACCACAGCGGAGACAGAAGCCCCGAGTCAGTCAGTGGATGTGCTGCCTGCCTGCATTCAGAGAGAAAAAGCATGGCCACACCTGACACCCACTGGAATGCATACTCTGAAACACGCACCCAAGAAGGGTTGCCTGGGTTGCCTCAAGGATGAGGGGAACCTGCTGGTGGGAGTGTAAATGGGGAAGCCGATATAAGGAACTCTTCTTGCAGTTCCTCAAAATACCAGACAAAGCACGCCCCCCAGCTCACGCAGCAATGCTGATCACGGGCCTGGTCCCCCAAGGCCTGGGCACAGGGCTTCAACAGGTATTTGCATACCCATGTTTATAACAGCATTATTCATAGCAGACAAAAGGCGGAAGCAACCCGAGTGTCCATGGACAGATGAAAGGGTAAACAAGACATGGTCTGTATATACAATGGAGTATGAATCAGCCTAAGAAAGGAAGGAAACTGACCCACGCTCCAGCGTGGATGAACCACACGGCCTCTGTGCTAGACCAAACAGACCAGTCAGAAAAGGCTCCACTGCATGTGACTGCCCTCACACAGGGCACCCGGAGGACTCGAAACCCTAGAAAGGAAGTGGAGATGGAGAGAGCGAGCGGCTAGCCAGGACCAGAAGGGAGGGTGAGGGAGGATCAGGAGCTCCATGATGATCAAGTCCTCCTGGGCGGAGGCGGGGGAGGCTGCACAGCAACGTAGATTGTGTTTTACACCAGTGAGCTGCACACCTGGTTGTATGCTGGGTTTTCCACCATGACCCACCTGTACATGTTCAAGGGCGAATCCCGAAGGCTGAGCTTGAAGGGTGCTCTCCAGTGAGGGCAGGATCCCTTTCCAAGGACAAGAAAAACAGGGGCCCCTGAGAGGCATCCACATGGGGCCATCTACTTGGGAGCCACCAGCTTTCCTGTGTTCCTAGCTCCCAGCAAGTTAATTCATGTACCAGGGCAGTGTGTATTTTGGGAGGTGCCCCAGTGTGCAGATGCAGTCCAGGGACAAGGCTGCAGGCAGCAATGCCAGCTCTCTCCAGAGGCTCTTCATGGCTCACAGAGGAAGCCTGGGTCTGGGAGTGGGGAGCACTGGATGGCTGAACACAGCACCAATACCCTAAGGTCTGACTCCCAGCCTGAAACATCTAACCCCCAGAGCTGCCTTTACAGGGAACATGGGGCTGACTTTCTGCCACCCTGCTCCCATGGGGGCTCACAAGACACTGTCCACTAGAAGCACAAGCTGTGACTTGGCACTCAGGTGGACACTCAGTCCCAGAACCCTGGGATCTCCCACCTAGGATTGGTCTCAGACCTGCAGGCACGGCCGGCACGGGGTCATGCTGGTCCAGCACGTCTGGTCTCTAGCTTCCGACTGCTCAAACTGCAGGTTCACTCTACACCCACATCTCTGCCCGCTTGGCCGTGACTGTCTTGGGTAAGACCTTCGGCTTTCTCTGGGGGGTGGTAGGGTGGGGAGTGGGCTTCCTGGATGCCCTGAGCCAGGTCCTCCACAGAAAACTGCATAGTCAGTGGCAGGTGCCGCTGCGAGTGCCAGCTGAGCTCAGGCTTGGGTTGTAGCCAGCAGCTGGTGAGCCCTAGTGATGAGGCGAGATGAAGGCCGAGGCCTCCTCAGCTTGGCATGCAGGTGCTTTCTGCCACTCCTGGGGACACAAGAGAAGTGGGCCTGCCCCTGTGGTCAGCTCTGGTGAGCATCGGAGAGGGCTGAGCACTTGCACTTGGCCCAGGAAGGCCCTGCTCTGACACACAGTGAAGAAAGATGGTTCTGGCCTGCTTGGGCGGGCCAGGGCTAAGCCCCACGGCTTCACACCTCGTGACCTTGGGCACCTTATTAATTTCTTTCCATCATCCACTTCCTCAATTTGAACAATGGCCATCATTATACTACTTGCATAACTGCTGTAAGCAAAGGCACAGTAAATGGTTGCCATTTCAACCCCATGGCATAAAGACTAAAGCAACAGCCTTTCTCTCATGGAAAGGGGCCTCTGCCTTTGCGTAGTGACTCTGATTTGCATAGGGCAGGATGCAAAAGGTGTGATGCCCGCTCCTGCATGCAATGGGCAACTCCAGAAGTGCTAGGACCATCATCATCAAAACTTACCTGCTGTCCTACCTCCCAGGTCTCACCTGTACACATACAGACTCCACAGCAGCCCACACCCTGGGTTCAAATCGTTTAGATGCCACACACGAGGTGGTGGTGTTCTTGTGCAGAGTTCTGCTGACAAACACATCTAGGCTGTGTAGGGCCCAGCACCGCCCCCCTCCACACTACACTCCCCGCCCCACTGGCCAACCACCCGTTGGTACCACCTGCAGGCGGATACATCCTACAAACAGAGCAGCTCCCAGGAGTACACACCTGGTCAGGGTAAGAGGTGTGGAGGCATCCGGGGAGTGAACCCACTCCCTCTCTCTGTACCTTTATCAAATAAACAGGTCAGTCTTTACCAGAGGCAGGACTGTGGAGCCAGAGGTCTCCAAGGTACCTAGGAGGTGCTACAAATGTGTGTCACTCCCATGAGGAGTTCTGCAGAAAGTGATGCTCGCTCACCACCCCACCTTCTCCTGGGCAGGTCCTGAAAGAACTACATGGGCTACCCTGCTCACTCTCAGCAGCCCTAATCTCCACTTCCCTCCTGCACAGGCCCCACAACCTGGTCTGCCCTCTGTCAACCAGAAATCTACAAACATCAACCTGTGACTACTTTGTTTCCGGTCTTTCTGACAGGGATCAGCATTGCACACAGCACAGTCTGAGTCCTGGCTGCTCTGCTTCCGGTCCAGCTCCTTGCTGATCAAGGCACCTAGGAAAGCAGTGGAAGATGGCTGGAGTACTTGGGCTCCTGCCACCAACACACAAGACTCCATCCCTTCCTTTTTAAGGCCGATCACCTTGCACAGTCCTTGTGTGTGGTATACTGCTATCCATTCTTCGGGCAGTGGACACTGGGCTGGCTTGCACCTGTCGGTTACCATGCATGGTGCTGCTGGGAACCACACGAGTCCAGAAATGCCTGAGTTCCTGCTTTCCATTCTTCAGGGTATAGAGCCCCAAAAAGAAATAGGTCAGATCCACAGTGACTCTGCAGTTAATTTTTCAAGGAAGTGCCATACTCTTCCTCTATAAAGATGTACCACTTTATAGCACCACCAGCGAAGCCCCAGCGTTCCAGGCTTTCTACCCCTCGAGTTGGTATTTTTCATTTCTTTCATCAAACACATTCAAACGTATGACTCAATACTTCCAGGTGATTTGTATTCACATCTCCCCAATTTTGAGTGGGGTGAGTGCCCTTTCATGGATACACTGGCCATCTGTGTATCTTTATAGAAATGTCTGTTTAAGCCTTTCGGCTCTTTCTTTCTTTCTTTCTTTCTTTCTTTCTTTTTTTTTTTTTTAACTTGGCTCTTGACCAGTTAGTTACTTGCTTTAAACTTTTTAGAAAACTTGTTGAAGGGGCAGAGAAACCAGAGACAGCTCCAGTCTTTAGTCCATTCCACAAATGTCTTCAGTGTTTGGTGCCAGGCCAAGCTGGGAGCTAGAAATTCCATCCAGGTTTCCCACATGGGTGTCAAGAACCCAACTAATTGAGTTAAGCTTAGGGATCGGTTAAGGGCTAGGGTTAGATTTATGGCAAGGATTAGAGTTGGGTAAGGTTTAGAATTAGGGTAGGAGTTAGGTTTTGGGTTTAGGTTGTGGTTAGAATAGGATTTGGATTAGTGTCACAGCCAACATTAGGTTTAAAAGTAGAGTTAAGGCTTGGATTAGGTTTAGGGTTAGAGCTAGGGTTAGGGTTGAGGTCAGGGCTAATTTGGGTCTAGGGTTACAGCCAGGTTTAGGGTTAGGGATACTGTTAGTTTTCAAGCTAGGTTAGTTAAGATTAGGCTTAGGAGCAAGGCTAGCATTCCAGCCAACATCAGAGCCAGGGTTAGGACCACCGTTGCTGCCTCCAAGGGTCTCCAACAGCAGGAATCTGGAATTAGGAGCTAGATCCAGGGATCGAACCCTGGCCTTCTGTTGTGGGACATCGACATCCTACGGGCATTTTAACTCCCGGGCCAAACATTCCCCCAGACTAACTGAAACACCTCTTTAGCTACTATGAAGACATCAGAGCTATTCCCCGAAAAGTGGTCTTCCTGGCCTCCTTGTCGACCCTGTTAACAGGGACCAGTGTCATAAAAGGGGCCTTCTGCTGTTCCGTGAGAAGGCTTGAAAAGCATTTGTGCCCTAATTTCACAATCTTGGCTTAAGTGAAAATTCAATAGCTCTACTGAAAGGTCTAGAAGGACTGAAACCATCAAGCCCATGCAAGCGGTCTTCTAAAACTGTACAGAAAATGCAGATTACGATAAATATTAAGAAGGAACTTCAAAATCCTCTGCATCAAAATAAGCTCATCTTTGAATCCCATATTGTCCATGAACTTCTCGAAGGGTCCAGCTATATTTCTTTGACTCTGTGAAGACTTTTTAATGACATGCTTTTCCAGAAGAATAGGCTGCATGTGGAGGTTTTTACACACGAACAGTGATGGGTACCATGAGAAATAATGAGAAATAATTTGCCCATGAAATGCCTTGTTTCTTTGTTTCTGATCCACATTCTGGTGCAGGAGTCTCATTTGAGGAATGTCCTTTCCCAGGCTCACTGACTTGGCTTCTGCCCCTCATCACTTCCCCAAACCTTCGAAAGGGCTATTTAAAGTAGGAATCTGAACAGACAACTTGAAGGTTAAAGCCCAGAGACCAGCGAGTGCTTCCTTGTTGCTATTCTCTATAGCAGCTATTAAAAGCTCTAAAGTCAAAAGAGGGAGGGGAGCGAAAATGATCTTTAGACAATGAATCCTAGAAAAAAGGGAAGCTTGGACGTCAAGCCTACCGTTCAACGGAGTGTTAACCCTCAGGGCTTCTTCGTGCTCAGCAGTCCTGTGCGAGCCGGTGGGCAGGGCAGGGACATCACCTCTGCACCTGCCCGGCTCCCAGGTTGCAGCCTGCATCTGCAGGAGGCCAGCTTGTATGGGCTTCCAGGGCATCCAGTGCAGAAGCGGTGCAGTCTCCCAAGGAGACCACAGGGACACTTTCCTGAGAGGCGACTCAGAGGAAACTACTTGGCTCAGATGACTTTCCAAACCAAAAGGGGCAGGAGGACTCTCATCCGTGGTCAGGGCTTGTTGAGTACTTTCTCCTTGCCCCGGGGCCTCTCAGCTGGGGTCCTGCTGCTCCAACAAGGGCTCCGGCCCCTATGGCTTTGGACCACTGGGTCTTCCCCTTTCTGCAAGCTGGCTTGTCAACATCTGGTGACGGTGCCCACTTGTTTCCGCCGTCTCCCCAGAATGGAAGAAATGACTTGTCAGGATCTTGCCATGAATAGATTAACTAGAAGGAGCCCGGATGAGACACACATCTTCAAAACGCAGCATTTCCAGGGCTGGATGTTTTGTTTAGAAGAGGAGGGAAAATGGAACAAGATGACGGAGACTGCTTTTCCTAGGGCTTTGTTCCACGGGATAAACAACACATTCATGCCTCTATGATGGACATTGATTAAATGTCTGCTATAAATAACCCTGCATATATCAGGGATCTTCAACAAGGCTACGGCAATGTGTATTATGAAAAAAAACTAAGCCTGAGTTTCAGACTTTTGTGCACCAAAGCAGACTTATCCTTTACAAGTTATCTATCTATCTATCTATCTATCTATCTATCTATCTATCTACCTATCTATCATCTATTCCTTTTATTTATGTGAAAGGCAGAGATCTCTTCAACTGAACTTGAACTGTGGTTATGCAACAAGGTGGACGAATCCACCATGGTGGGAGGGTTTGGAGAGGGGTGGGGAGAATCTAAGTACCTATGAAACTGTGTCACATAATACAATGTAATTAATGAATTAAAAATAATAAATAAATTAAAAAAAAAAAAAAGAAAGGCAGAGATCTCCCGTCTACTGGTTTGCTCCCAAATGCCTCCAACAGCTAGGGGCAGGAGTCCCAGAACCGAATCCAGCTCACTGCAGTAGGTGGCAGGAACCCAAGCACTTGAGTTGCCCACTTCTTCCCAGGGTGCTCCAGAACAGGGTCCTGGAGCAGCAGCAGCAGCCAGGACTAGGCCCAGGCACCGGAGGTGGGGTGTGTGAGCCCTACACCGTTACTTTACTGCTGTACAAAAATGCCCTCTCCCAGAGCTTTCATTTTAATCCCAACTTTGGATGTCTCCTGCTCCATCTTTCCCAGAAATTCTCCACCACATTGTACAACATTCCTTCAGGCCAAGGCCACGGCTTTCTCCGTCCACGCTCCCCGCCTTGCTGTCCAGGACGGAGCGAGGCATGCTCCCAGCTGATGTACTGTGTGACAGCACCTGTGGGCGGACATTTCAAAAGGAACAGAGCTGACAGCATTTGCAGCAGATGCGGGGGCCGACACCCCTTGTGGGAAGGGTTGCATGGGGTACTGCCCAGGTGCTTGGGAATCTTTGCTAGCCCAAATGGATCATGATGAAAGCGACTATCTGTGGTCACACAGGGTATGTCCCTTTACTGTAGCTCTGGGCACAGACTGCAGGGCTAGCTGTCCACCTATTGCAATGAGTTGAACGCTATGTTCCTTGGGATGCACAGGTTGGAGTCTTGACCTTCACTGGGAGGGTATCTGCAGGTGCCATTGCAGGTGGTGCTGCTGAGAGAACCTCCCATCAGAATACTGCCCAGCAACCCTCAACCTTGAGCGTACAACCATCCATGACAGGGTCTGGCCCAGGAGCATGGGGGAAGATGGCGTGACAGGTGGATGGCTCATCCTTGGGTCTTCAGAGGCAAACTGAACATTCGCCTGCTTCCTGCAGCCAAGGCACGCAGGTGGACCCTTGGGAGTCTACTTCTCTAAGTGGCATTTCTAAGCTTAGAGTCTAGGATATGGGCTTATATGAACCATGCTTGATTTAGAAAACATCAACAGTCCCAAAACGTGATTTTATCTTTGCCAGATCCATATGTGCACACTGCACATGGCCTCAGTGGTGGGCTACAAGCACCCACTGTAATCAAAATGGCTCTGGGGAACAGTTACCAACCGTTTCTTCCACTTCTTTGCATTTTAGTCCATTTAACTAATTAAAGCAGACTAATTGCAATCATTAAATTAAGTCTGTGGTAATTCCTGAGGTCCCTGTGGCTTGGCCCCTCCCCCTCCCGCTCGTCTCCACCCAGTAGTAGGGACTTAAGACATACTTCTTAAATGGCTAATTTCCTGCTGCCCGGGCTTTCAATTTGTCCCCGGAGCTTTCTTGCCTTTTAAGGCATGAAATGTTTACCAGTTTCATTGTCCTGAACAACATATCTTTCCTGGTCTGCTAACTCCTTTAAGAGAGCACCCTGGCATGATCTGTCGAGATCCTTTGTCGTGGACAAACAGAAGGAGCCGTTTCTGCACCAAGGGTAGATGCCAACAGCCTTGCGGGACAGTCGCCATGTGACTCCCCCTCACGAGTAGTGCTTTCACAGCCCAGCTGCGCATCCAACCCCAGTCACCAGCTCCCTGCTCCCACATCCAGTGAGGCATGGTTTCCTCACGGTGTCGTCCTGTGTCAGAGACTGGGTCCTGCACCCGTCAGGTCCTGATGCTGTCCACTCTGCTCCTTCCCCTCCTCCGTCTGCAAATTCCTCTCCCTCCCCTACACCAGCACAAGGAGTAGGGGGCATGGAATTCTCCCACAAGCACCTGGTTCCTTCCAAGTTCCAGCCATCCCCAACCTCCTCTCACACGCTCGGCGACAGCCATTCCTACCATACAGGCTGACTCCTGCCCATACCCACAAGGGCACCAGGGGTGGCTGCACTCTGGAAGGCAGCTGACCTCCAGCGTACCTGCTGGATCCCACCCCGGACACTCCTCCAGAACTCAAGAGTGACAGCAAGCACACAAGGAGCCTCTTCTTCCTCCTCTGAAATCCTGCTACATCCCTTCCTTCCACATCATCAGCACACAGGGGTGGGAGCCTTAGGGAACATGGCCCAGGGGAAGCTCCCTTTGACCTACGGCCTTGTGCTTCAATCAGTGCAATATCCCATCTGCTCTTTGACCTACGGCCTTGTGCTTCAATCAGTGCAATATCCCATCTGCTCATGTGTGTAATTCTGAGGCTTTGGTGTCCTCCTGCCCTGGCCATGTTCACCATCTGATTTCAACCCATGCTGGCCGCTGGGTTCCGAGACCTGAGAGCACGGCTGCTCTGCTGCTAGACACCATAGGCCCGGCAGCATCTTGTGGGGCTTGACTTTTCTCAATGAAGAACAGCCAGTTGCAGCCTACGAGGGTCTTGCCTGTGCGCCTGGATCTGCAAACATGATTTACTTGACGGAGGACTCCAACGTCACGGCAGACTAGCGCACGGCTTAGAAAAACAAGTCAATCTGAAGTTTCTATTTTTACATAGTGTCCTGTTTCCAGAGGGGCTGAGACTTGTGGTTGCAAACTTAATTCAGCATTTAAACCAATTTTCAACCAAGTCTCTATGGACCCGCAATTAGGGAAGTGGAAGAGTTCAAAGGTGGAGGCTCGGGCCCTCCCTGACCTGGGCAGGCCTGCACAGGCTTTGAAGGGCATCCTCCACACTCCTGTCCAACCCGTGCCAGGCGGCCACAGCTGGCCGAGACGACCTGCTGTCACAGTCAGCCCTCCCACCGTGGGGTCACAGCAGCCAGGGCTCTGGGGTGCCCAGCTTCGGGAAAGCCACAGGCGGCCAGGGCCATTCACCGTTTCTCTTAGCTGTCCTGGGGAAGGATCTGAAAACTTCCTGAGGGCTCTGCTGTGCACTGCAGGCCAAGAGGTACAACTGCAAGGATAACACGAGAAGAATGGGCCCTTTCACTTCCCACCACCGTGCCATCCCAGCTGGGCAGCCGCGGCCATCCCAGGGCACACGGCAGCCAGGCTCCGGACGCTGCAGCCTCCTCCCAGGGGCCGTCCAGCTCCGTGGGCAGCCGCGGCTTTCTGCAGGGCCTCGGAGCCCTGCTGTTGGTGATGACGTTCAGCTGCTGTGGAATCACAGCATGAGCTACAGAAGGGAGGACAAGGCCCCTCCCCCAAGTCCTGCACACCCTTTTCAGGAACACCTCATTCCTCTGCATGCTCGCTCGCCTGTCCTCCTTCATTCAGTTGTACGCAAACAGAATTGTGTTATGTATGCTATGCAGCCCTCTGTCCTAAACAGTATCTAAGATTCTCTAGGTTGTAGAATGTGGGAGCCAGGTCTAATAGACCCTGTTAAGAAACTGGCTCAGTGTTCCCACCACTGCCGCAACAGTGGAGGGAGGAGAAAAGGGAGGAAGTGTTTTATAACCAGGCTCATAAAACACTTTGATGTCCCCTGGTCAGCCGTCTGTCCTCTTCCTCCCGGCATGAGCCACAGGCCAGGCAGCAGGGAAGCCAGACAGCATTCCGGACATGAACCCCCCTTGGCGCGTATGTGGTTCCCATTTTATAGGAATCAAAGACTCTGACTCTAAGACTTGGAAAAGTACCAGTGCCCAGGGCTGCAAGAGGGTGGAGGAGCAGAGGGTGGGAGCAGAGTCCGGGGTTAGCCATCCTTTCCCAAATCCATGTCCCTGCCAGTTGATCCAGACGATGTTAAAGACAACAAAAATAAACTCTTCAGCTTTTATGATTGGGAAAACTCCCAGAAGATCCACTGTAAAGCAGCCATCCTCAATTTCCTGATGAGGTTTAATAATTTCCACTTTGAAGACACTTGCCCTTGGCAAAGCACACACGTGGGTGCTCTCCCAACAGATAGGCCCCGGCTAGTGAGAGGCAATGACCACAAGGTAGGGTCTCCCCAGGGTTGCAGGCCACCAGCAGGAGGGGCCTGGCAGGCCCCTGCTGAGCGAGCCACCCTGCAGGAAGAACACGAGTGAGTTGAAGGGCGAAAGGAGAGAGGTAAGAAAAGAAAGTGAGGTGTAGCATGCTAAGCCGCTGCCTGCATGCTGTCATCCCACATGTGTGCAAGTTCAAGTCCCGGCTGCTCCACTTCTGATCCAGCTCCCTGTGAAGGACCTGGCAAATCAGCAGAGTACGGCCCAAGAGCTGGGCCCCCTGTGCTGACACGGCAGCCCCAGAAGATGAGCCTGGCTCCAGACTGGCCAGGTTCCTGCCATTGCAGCCATCTGGGGTTGTGAATCAACATACAGAAGATCTCTCTGTCTCTTCTCTCTCTGTAACTCTGACTTTCAAATAAAAACAAAATTTCTAAAATTAAAAACTTTTAAGGAAAGTTACTGATGCTTCCCCTCTCCTACCACCCCTACCCTGCCAGTGCCAACATGAGTAGTTACAGGATGTGGTTACGAACTTGCATATTCTAACATATTGGTCACTCAAGACCATGTCAATTAACTTCATGATGTTGTAAATTGTCGTTGAAGTTGTGTAGTGGCTTTTCTTTGGAGGGGATGGTACTCTGCCAGCTCTACTTTCGGACAGGGGATGGTTTTCCAATGAAATCGTTGAATATGTCTGGACAATGAGATGCAGGACTCTCTGCATGGTCCATGCCCGCAATGAAGGAATCATGACTGGTTATGAACTGTAACAACATGGAGGAATTCAATATGTGGGGAGGGCTTGGGGGAATCCCAGAGCCTATGAAACTGTCTACTGACGTTTCCTCTCTCCTACCACCCATGCCCTGCCAGTGCTAACATGAGCTTATGAGACCAGAGAGCCTATATGCAGGTGAGGAAATCAACCCTGAACCCAGCTTAGTGCCAACTACCAGCTTCAGGGGCAGTTAGCTCAGAGGTAGGCCCTGGCTGCAGCCCCATGGGCTCTGTGGCTACACCTGCTTCTCCCAGGAGCAAGCCAGCAGCCCTGCTTCCCGGCTACGTCACTGTTCTCATTTGCATCTCCAATGACAAAAGAAAAGCAAGGAACACGAAGGCCTCAGCCGGCTCAGCAGATCATCATGAAGGTTCAAAGTGAGATGGGCAAGGAACTTGGCTCATGTGAGCTTGCCCATGACCAGAGATCACTTGGACTCAGAGGAAAACACGTAAATGGTGAAAATTCATCTGTCCCCACTCTCTCTCTAACTGCAGGTTCTGAGAGAAGTGCTCTGTAGCCAGGGTGTTCAATGCTACCATTATCCAGGCAAGGGAGGTCCCAGCGTGGAAGTGTGGAAGTGAAGAACACCCATGATTCCTATGCCATGTCCCCAAGAGCTTCAATAACACCTGGCCCAGAACACACACCCTGGTCAGGGACCATCCGGGGGAGGGGACTGTCCTCAAGGTCATTGCTGGAGAAGCCTCCAGCTGCAAGGACACAGCTGGCTCCCAGGCGGCAGCAGCACCCTCACCTGCCCTAACTCACCCCTGCCTCTTCAGGACCTTGGAAGCACGAAGGCACAAGACAGCAGACCTGGCTCCCAGCCTGTGTTGTAACCAAATGCAGAGGCACTGTGGGCTGGGTTAGCAAGCCAGCTGAGCGGCCCTGGGACTCAGGCAGTGGTCCCTTAGGGCCTTCACCTTGCACCTGGGAAGGCAGTCCCCTGAGAGGCATCCAGAGGGGGCATCCTGTCTCATCCTTTCTCAGGGGTCACAAAGAATGGGATGCTGAGCAGGGGCCAGCAGAGCAGGTTTTCCGTGATCTTCCTGCTGGCTACCAGGGAGCTCAGAGAACTACCGAGCAAAGCGAGTGTTAGGAAATGAATACGTCGCTGAATTCAGACGCAGCTCTGCAGCTGGACAACCTGGGGCTCAGAGAGCTCCCCCTGGCAGCCAATCATGGTGGTAGGGGAGATGTCCAGTAGAGGCCACATGGTCCCTGCCAGGCGGCCAATGCCCCTCGCTGCCCGGGAAGGCACAAGGTGTGTTTGGGTTACCTACGAACATGAGCTCTTGACTTCACGGAAGAAGATGCTACATAGATTCCAAGTGTAAATCCTAGAAAAACACCCCCAGGTTGGACTTTTTTCCTGCCCTCCCCATGCCTTCCTAATGGTTCCAGTGACTACCTGCACTGGGTACAATGGAAAGGACACAGGGTCAAGAGCAGGGACGTTTGGGGTCAAGTTCTCCCCCTGAAACTCACTTACCATGTGACCTTGAAGCTGCACCCACAAGGGGCAGCATGACGGACCTCGTGAGAGTGTTGTGGGCATGGAGCAAATTGCGTCTGCCCCTGCCAGGCTCACTGCCCACACCCTCCCACAGGGCTGGGGTCTGCCTGGTCCAGTGTCTTTCACAAGTGTGGCTTATAGCATCTCCATTTTTCCTTTCTGCTTCCCTCCCAGAACCCTGCAAGATGTCCCTAGGATGCTAGAGCTGAAGGAACCTTTCCTTGAACAACAGCCCCACTCCACCACCCACTTCGAAAAGGAAAATTACCGGCCTCACATTCCAAAGCAAGCCAAAAGCCGACCTGGGTCTCCGGCTGCATACATGTCCTCCCATGTCCCCAGCCTTCCATTCCTCCTCTCCCGGGGTCCCTGAGCCCCCAAAGAGAATGCCCTTATGAAGGGTAAACTGCTTTATAGAATACACAGGGTTTGGCAAGACTCTGCGGGCAGCCACTAGAATGGTACCTTAGCGTTCTGCAGCGGAGGCTGGTAACTGGAGGGCCGGTAGAACATCCGCTGGGCCGCGTCGGTGTGAATGTCTCCAAGGAACAGCTCCTCCACCAGGTGGTCAAGGTTGTGGTGAAGGTACTGCTTCTCCACCCGGACCAGCTGCAGTTCGTGCATGGCAAAGTTCACGGCCTTAGTACACTCACAGCCATTCTCCTCTCGCCACAGGTCGTAGGCCACGTCCTGCACCCAGGGGTCCCCGGATTCCAGGAAGCCTGGGCATGTGTGGTTCACCCGCTGGCTGAGCTGCTCGGCCACTGCTTCCGAATGGCAGATGACCTGGACACTGTGCAGCTGGTAATCGGCTTCCGTGCCCCCGCGAATGATCCAGGACGCCTGGCGGAGGCGGATCTTGCCCCGGATGATGAGGGTGTAGGTGGGGTTGGTGCACCTGTTGCTGCCGTAGTAGAACTGGTAGGCCTGGAAGGTGTTGTTGTGGTAGAACCTGTATGACCTGGTGATGAACTCTGGGCCTGACCTGACTTCGCAGCTGGGGAAGGAAGGCAAGACCTCGTGAGTCCAACAGCACATGCAAGAGGCTCAGGATCTTGTGAAATTACAGTAGTGACAACAAGAGGCCCGCCGCAGCCCATACTCTGCCCTGAGCCCGGTATATGCAGCAGCAAGTTATTAAACCTCTACAACAGCCAGGGAGCTAGGTGTGGTTGGCACTGGCAGCTTACAAATGGGGAAACTGAGGCACAAGGTTAGGGGACATTGCTCAATGTCACATAACCAGGGCCTGACCATGAATCCAGGGCATGGGTTTCCAGAAGATGCTCCAAATGATTCTATCCCGCAAAGTCTTTCTGGGCCTAACACAGCAGCAATTTGTTTGTGAAAGGAAGAAGGATGTTAACCCAGGGCCCTTCTGCTGACTTCCTGAGCGCTTTGCTTAGAAGAGGCACATGCCAGAGGACCACCTCCTGAGATGGAATCTTGTCACTTTCTGTCCATTCAAGATGAATTCTCCCTCTTGCAGCAAAAGGGACAGGGCAACTGGCAAAAATAAAGCCAGCAAGGTGAAGGAAAGGAGATTCTTTTGGTTCACACTGGGCAACAAGACAATGTCCTTCTCTGGGCACTACGGAAAGGCTAAGGTCCCTGTAGGAGAACAGGCGGCCAACACCAAGCAAGTGCAGGGGCGTTGGCTCAAGGCCCTCCCATCGCCAGTTCACACACATGCAGCTTCGCCTGCCCTGCAGAGGGCGCTGTGCTGGTCCTTACAGCACCATCTGAAGACTCCATCCCTGCTTTTGTCACAAGGCTCAGCTCATCACGTCTGGCCTTCACATCACATCACATCAAATCAAATCTGCTCGTGTCTACAACTTTTTAACAGAGAATCTGGGCAGTGCTAAGTCAAGCAGCCAGGCTGAAACCCCAAACCCAGTGGCTTTCAAAATCAGCAATATTTAAATGTTTTAGCCAGTGGGTAAATGCTGTTAGTCAACCCCAACTTAAAGGCAGAAACCTTGTTATCTAAAGTTTGTCAGTTGCAGCCCAACACCCCTGGGTGAAACAGCACGAAGGACTTCAAAAGCTCACAAGAAGGATTGTGAAAAGACTGCACGGATTTCAAAAACTCTACCATCAAAGCATATTGATGTCTGAATTCTATTTTCCAAGAACTTTTGGAAGTATCCTCATCTGCACAAAAATCTAAAAAAGCATCTGTCAAGCTATCACTTTCTGTTGAATAAGATGAGAAATAATTAAAAAATACATCACGGTAAGAGCATTGATGCAAGCAACGTATTCTCTCATCATATTAACACACTCCTTTTCAGGGGGAATAAAAGAAAACTCTGAATCTTCCTCATCTTAGGAGATCTTTTTTTTTCTCTTCTCCATCATTCATTTGATCCCCCTGCAGTCTCCCTGGGGACCACTACCCGTATCCCAAGCATAGTGTGAAGGGCCACGTGATTAGATCCCCACCATCAGTCTGCTTAATTCTTAACAATTTAATGGGTGGGGAAAGAAAGAAAAAAAATAGTAGATCAGTCTCTCGGTTATTTTTAAAAGCTCTAATGGAAGATAAGCCAGAGCTCAAACTGGGACAAATCTCAGCTTCCCAGCTCAGAAAAGAATCCAAGAGGTAGGCCCTGGCTGGTGGAGGTAGCTTTCAGCTTGCTCTCAGAACTCTACAGTCATATATTAAGTTACAGGAATTATGGCTAGAATATTCCGGCCCTAAGAGGCTTGCAAGTCATGTTTCAGCATGGGTGAAACACAGACTCTTCATTTCACTTGCTAATGGTTTCTTTTTATACACTAGTGGACCTGAGGAGTTGAGTAAGCAAGGATCTTTTCACTCGTATCCATGTGGCCAGCAGTCACGTACAATATAATCTCTGCTCTGGCACAAGACTGCTGGAACACTGGCTCGGTTCTTCTTGGCTAAACAGAATTCCAAAGAGCAAATGAGGATCCTACACCACTGTGGATGACCCAAAGTTTCCCAAGAGGACCTTCCTCTTGCAGCCCGGTCCCTCCAGGGCCCTCGTTCTTACCCCGTGGAGACCCAGTGGCCCTCGATGGTGGGCGGCATCTGCACGGTGATGCGTGCGCCATTGTGGAGGTGCTTGAGCATGTGATGACACTGTGATTCCTTAAAAGCCCTCCAGGCGCTCTTCTCCAAGGACCTAGGATGTGATCTGCTGTCTGGGTGCAGGAGGGCAGAACCCTCTCCCAGCCCTGAAAAAGGTTAAGCATCAAGTTAGCCCAAAGGAGATCCAGCAACAGCCGTGGGGGCATGACCATTGTGCCTGCAGTAGGCAGTGGCTGCAGGTGGCAGAGGCATGCTTCCTCAACAATGCTCGCCCCATCTACATCCTTGCAGGATTCCCGTTCCAAAGTGTCAGGGGGGGCTCGGAGATCATTTCCTGGTTGGGAAAAATGAGGTCCCTGGATGCAACGAAGGTGGCCTGCTTGAGGCCACCAAGTTAATTTCTGAGTTGGAGTCCACGCATTTATGAAATAGCATCTCGGGGACTCACTGCATAGGGTGGAAGTCATTGCAATGGGGGCTGCCCAGGAGAGAAATGGACCTGTTCCGGAGTCCTTAGAGAGGAGATGGGGCTGAGGCAGAGGTGAGAAGAGACGGTCAAGAGGGTGGACGCACGAGTAGCCTCTGTGAAAACACAGCCTGGGTGGCGATGGAAGGAGAAAGACACAGGAGACAGCCTGGAAACTTGCCAAGTCAGGATGTGTTCCCAGGCCTGGCTCCCATCCACTCACATGACGTTAGCATCTTCTGTTCTCCAGGTATCAAATGGGTACCCTGGCTGTGGTCTGAGACTGTCTCCCGAAGGCTCACATGTGCAAACCTGGTCCCAGAGCGGCAACAGCAAGAGGCGGTGGGGTCTTAGTGGGAGGCCCTGGGGGGCACCGCCCTGGGAAGAGGCTAAGGAAGGCTAAGGAAGATCTTATGAGCCCATGGATAGTTCTCAGAGAGAGAGGTGTTGTCAGAGAACAAGCCTGGCTCGCTGCAGCCTCTCTGACGTCCAGCCTCCTCCTACACGTGCCCTCCTGCCACCCACTGTGTGCTGGTGCAGCCTGTGGGGGCTCAGGGAGCAATGGCCAGAGCTGGCACCTTCTAAGTGGAGAGCTAAGCAACCCCTTGTGTTTTTATAAAGTATTTCATGACAGTAATGGAACATGGACTCATGGAGCCCTCGAAAGAGCTGTTCACCATCACATGGGCGAGGTGTGAGCCAGCCTCTACCATAGGGAAAAGGCTGCTCTTTCCCTCCAGTTATCTTCCAGGTGCAGCCTCTCACCGCCACAAAGCCAGAGACAAGTCCAACACCCAACAGAGGGCTTTTAATTAAGAACATTTACAAGGAAAGTTCACAGTCCCATGTCTCTAGGGCAAAGGACCAAGTTTATCCTCAGTACAAATAGTTTAGGTTGGCGGAAAGTCACCCATGCAGAACTACCCCTGGTCTAATAAAGCAAAGCAAATAAATGAAGTTCGAATGTGAATTCTCACTGCCAACCTCCGAGGTTCTCTCCTGGACATGTTAGCTGCCTTCAGGGTGTCCCTTCTGTGACTGTTAACAAAAAGGTACCAGTCAGACGAACCTTCAGACATCAAATAAAAATGTAAGCAAAACAAAGAAAATGCACCTGTTAGAATGTCACTTATGAGGGGGCAATTACACAGATTTTAATCTACACTTGAGTATCTTCATAGGTCAATCACTTGAAATGAAGTTAGAGCGAGTCATTCACAGCGAGGGGATGAGCACCTGTTGGGATACACACGGACCTGTAGGCCGATAGCAATCCAGATGTCTGCAGAATAGCCAACACTGCCAACAAACAGGTGGCCAAGCATTCAGAGAGATTCTGCAGTTCCTTGTGCCATGAAGGGCACTGAGCAAAGACACCAGGAGTAGAATATAATCAGCTCCAGGAAAAATCAGAAGACACCTGACATCCACGAATGATTGTGCTATGTTTACATTAAACACCATTCTCACCATCAGCATTGTTAGTGAAATCCGGAAACCCTGGCTTTAGCTGGAAGGAGGGAACTCTACACAGGAGCCATCTGTCTGGTGCTGTCATAAGTCATACGGCTCGTTAGTTATGAAGCAAGGGCTTCCTTTCCTGTGGCCTGGGTTTCCACAGATTGGGACCTTCCCATGACAGTGAAATTGCTGGATCCCCTCTCCAGATGGAGTGGATTCTGCTGTGGAGGGCAAACCAAGATTGCTTGACTCAGCTGTTTCTCTTTCTGGTCTCAAAACTAGCCTGTTTACAAAACACGGGCGTTTTGATGAGCTCCCCCATGCAGTAAGGACGCTGCCCCTTCATGTGTCCACCAGCGGCACTGAGCCAAGGAGGGACCTGAGAAACTGTGCTGGAAGCAGTAGCTCCCCACAGACTCCGTTCTGAAGGAATACTTGGCTCTGTTCCGAGGTCTGAATCCTCGTGGCACACCTGCACTGATCTCTGTTGAGTTGAGGACTAGAGCAGAGGAGAGAAGGGTACTGTCCAACATCACTTCTAGCAACCTCAACAGCTGTGATTGCTTTGAACATCCCTAAAGGTGCCTGTCAGGCAATCAAGAAATACAACAATAGTTCAGCCTTTGTGGAAAGCACTACAGAGGTTTCTCAATAAATTAAAATCAGAACTACCCCCCATGATCCAACAATCCTGTCACAAGGGTTTATACACAGAGGAAATGAAATCAGTTTCTTGTGGCCAACATAGTGGCGTAACAGGTTAATCTTTTGCTTGTGGTGCTGGCATCGCACATGGGTGCTGGTTTGATTCCTGGCTGCTCCACTTCTGCTCCAGCTCCTTGCTTACGACCTAGAAAAGCAGCAGAGGATGGCCCAGGTCTTTGGGCTCCTACACCCACGTGGGAGACCTGGAAAGAAGCTCCAGGCTCCTGACTTCTGATCGCCTCAGCTCTGCCTATTGTGGCCATTTAGGGAGTGAACCAGCAGATGGAAGCTCCTTCTGTAAATCTGCTTTTCAAATAAAAACAAATCAATCTTTTTGTCAAAAAACCAGTATGTCTAAGAGATATGTGGACTCCCATGCTCATGTTAATACAATTCCCAGCAGTTCAGAAATGGAAGCAAGCCCAACGTCTATCAACTGACGCATGGCTGTAGGGAATGCGGCGCGCACGCGTGCGCGCGCACACACACACACACACACACACACAGTGGAATGCTGCTCAGCCACACGAAGCACGAAACTGCCATCTGGGGTCACACGGGTGGGAAATGAGTCAGGCACAGAACGACAAAATATTGCACCACCTCACTTGAATGTGAAAGTTCTGCAGGCTGACCTATAGGAACAAGGAACAGAGCACTGGTTCCCAGAGGATGGGACTAGTAAGGGGTGGGCAAATGTTGGCCACTGTGTCCTAGGTTACAGGTAGCTAGGAGAAAGAAGCTCTGGTGTCCCACTGCACAGAAGTGGGGGGACTTCTGATAATAAGAATGTACTATGTATTTCAAAAAAACTGGAAGAAAGGATTTTTTTTTCCTGTTTCAACCACAAAGAAGGGATGAAATTTTAAGGAGACAGATATGGTTACCTGGATTTGGAGACTGTACAATGTACACCTCTATTGAAACATCGCAAGTTGCCCATAGATACATACAATTCCTATGTACCAACTGAAAATCAAAACAACAAAAAAACCATACAGTATAACCCGCTATCAGGTGCATCGGTGGTGGGACCAGTTATCATGTAGCTACACTTAAAATAGGTTGTAACTAGGCACAAAGTACTGGGAACCAGGGAAGATTCTGCCTGAAATAGGAGTCTACACATTCAGGAGACGCCATCATGTCCCCACCAACCAAGCTATGTTCTACAGTTTCATCTGCAAGTCCCTGAAAATGCTACAATGTTTTCCCCAAAAAATAATACAAGGCAGAAGCAATGTGGATGCTGACAAAATAGCTGAAGCAGTATCTGCCACCGAAGGGTTGTATCAAAGCCAAGACCCTATCATTATTTCATTGCCAGCAACAAGTCACTAGTGTTCCAACAGTGACGCAGTGTCTTCACTAGGGTCCCAAAGTGCCCGTGACTCGCAGCTCCCATGGGTGGCTCTGACATCTCTTTGACCTATTAAAAGGATGTGGCCCTCTCTCCTGCAGGCCACGGCACCACTGCAGACATGACAGGTCCTCCGTTGACTGTGCACATATCTCAGTAGCAAAACACAAACACAGCCCCAGCTTTCCCCGGGTCTCCTGCCCTCCAAGGCACTTATGATGACTGTGTGGACAGAATATGGAATTGGGGTTATTCCTCCTGTGGCAAATATTGGCTTCATTCATGTCAAATGAACACTTCCCTGCTCTGTTACAAACCCTGCCTTTCACAGTGACGTCAGAGCTCAGAGAGTAATTTTTCAGTGTGCTACGGAGGGAATCCCAGGCATATACATTCAAACATCTTCTCTCCATTTTCAAATTTTGCCTGCGTGCGACTGAACTTGGGATCTGATACCCGGGATGCATATGAAGAGAACTGTAAGGACAACAGAAGTGTCTGTGTGCAGGTGCACCCAGAGGCAAGGTGGCCCCTCCCGACTGTGGGACAGCAGGCACTGCAGCCTCCTTTGGCTGTGAGATGAAGTCATGTTACCTGACGCCTTTAATGAAAAGTGGCCAGGTTTGCAATCAACAAAATAGACCACTAGCACTGTGACCTCTAACAAATTATTACTATGTTGTAAACTCTACAAGCTTCGACCCACTCATCTGTAATGAGACATAACAGCATCCGTAACATCAGTATATCAAGTGCCTTGCAATCAATGTTAGCAGTTATTAATCATTATGAATAATGATCAGGCTTTGAGACCGCATTGTAAAAGGCCCTTCCAACTCACGGAGCAGTAAAACAGCAGCCCGTGTCATCCGCAGCCAGGCCCAGCTGGGCAGAAACAAGTGTTCGGAGCAAGGACACTGGGAGTACGAGGCAATACTTTAGGCTGACAGAGAGGAGGTGGGACCCAAGGCGCCCAGGCCCTGGGGACACCGGGGAGTTCTACTCAACTCACAAAACACCTCCAGTATGTCAGGCACCAGAAACTTAAGGAAAAGTTAACCTAAGTTTTTTTGACCTAGTGGCTCTGAAGGTCTCATTTGCCCATCTGCCCAGGGTGTCAAGGAATAAGGTTAGACATGATGGAGGAGGTCTCTGGGGAGGAAGTTGGAGTTGCAAGGCACAGGAAGAAGGTGTGGGTGGTTAGTATTTGTATGGGTCATTCATTCACTCTGGAGTCACCCTGCACAGGGATCCTCCGTGCTGCTTTTTAACCAGCGGTGGCGAAACTGAAATGCAGGAACTACCGATCAGCACGTCTCCCTGCAAAGCAGGGTGTCTCCAACAGATATCCATTTTTACATCTGCTCCTATTTGACAGTAAGGAAAATTCAGGCACTTGGCAAGGCTATCGTGCCAGCAAGAGCGTCCTGGCACGTGGGCAGAGGTGTGCTCCACAGTCAGCAAGCTCACCGTGGGCATGCCAGGGGCCCAAGGCAGAGCAAACTGTGTTTTCCAGGTGGGAGCATGGGTTTGGCATTTACTTCCTTTTTATCTTTTCCCTTCAAAATAACCACCATCTAAATTACTCTTCGGGACCAAAATTCAGCGAGTCAAGTGAAAGGAGCTGCTGTAAGATGAGAGAAGCTGTATCTACAGTCTCTGGTCAACTATGACAAGTAGTCTCCAGTGTTTACTTGGCTGGTCAGATGTGGAAAATGCGGATGACCTTTGTGTGAGGACTACTTCTATTAAATGGCTGGGAATGAAAAAGCCATTTGAAGCACCAATTTCAAGTGCAGGAGCAGCCAAGTGTAACAGCTACAACCTTACACCCCACAGCTTCCTCCTCAAGGAGTAGCCGTGTTGAGAGCCTCCAAGCCGACCAACCTCAGACTCCTGGTCAACCAGGGGCCCCTGCTGCTGGCTGCATTATTAACTCCAGACTTGGGACTGGAAATAGCAAGTCATTCATTCATTCAATCCGTAGGACTTCCGGCTGGCAGCTACAAACATCACGCTCCCAGGAGGCAGCCGGGCTAGGAAGCTGGCCGCCCGCAGGCTTGGAGAAGACTCATGTATGCAGAGGTGGTGAGCTCTAGGCTCTTTGCTGGGGCTTCATGGTCAGGAATCCTTGCTTTGTAGACCTAACAGAAACGGTGTAGGCAGAGAACACAGCACATTGAAATACAGGGTGGTGGGAGTGAGAGTCCTGCAGAAAGACCTGGAAAGGACTTGGGAGCAGTGAGAGGAAGGGCAGGACCAGGGGCAGAAGGGGGACAGAGCCATGATCAAGGTGCTGTATGTACACATGCATCCCCAGGAAGGTGGAGAGGTGAGAGTACTAATTTGGGAAGATGACTTTCCATGTGTTGGAGCGATGCTGGGGGGCAGTGGTGGGGGGTGGGGCAGACTAGAAGCAGGAAGATCTACAAAGAAACTACTGGAATGCTTCATCTTGTATTGTTCTTTGAATAAACAGCAGCTGGGAATATAGGCTCTTGTAGTCTTGGAAAGGCTCTGCCATCTTTCGCATCTTGTGGTGTGGTGGGGTTCAGCCAGTGATAGCCAGCACCCATTGCCAGTGGGCAAATGAAATGTGGCTGTGTCCCCTACCCTCTGTACTGAAGGTGGGTCCTAACAGCAATGGAATGTTAATTCCAACCTCAGCCACTCCCCCCATCCTAAATTAGCCAGGATATTCAAAGTCCAATTAGTCTAGGTGTTTTTAGCTACAAGCCCAGTTCCTGTTCCTGCCCACCCCAAGGAGCACTAATCAACCCCTTAGCCCACAACACAAGGTATTCGTTCCTGCCCACCTGTGACTCACCTATCAACTGAGAGGGGACGGTATTGCATTGTTGTGTAACCACTCCCCTCACAAGCCCCTTTAAAAGGCCTGTGAAGCAGGGACTAGCTCTCTGGCCAGGTGCTTTCATTACTCAGGTACCTCGACTCTTGGCTGACCCAGGACAGGTAATCCCCTGAGCATGGCCCCTATGTACTGCTTAGCTGGAGCAATGGTTATAACAATGTTGTTTGTGGTTTGTGTGCTGTCAGGAGTTCCAGGAGAGGTGAGGCCTAGCAGTGATGGAGTGTGGGCATTGAAGCCAGGGAAAGGTGAATGTCTGCAGCTTTGTGTGTCCAGGTTATTCGTTGCATGTCTCTTAGGATAACTTATATTGTTGGGGAAGCTGGGACATAGGTCTTCAGCTCAACGGATGGACTTAAGGGTAATGACCATTTGTTCCTCTTGGGGTTATGTTTGGTTGGATTATGATTAGTTGGATTGCCATATGGACTTGTAATTTGTTGTTTCTAGTGTGCTCTGTTATCACCAAGCTTGATTAATAAAGACTCCTAGTGGGGCAACCTGAAAAGTTAGGCTTTCCAAACAGTTGAGGACAGGAGTTGTGGAGCCCTCCCACAACCCACACTGGAGTGCCTAGCTTCTAGTTCCAGCTGCTCCGCCTTCAAGCCAGCTCCCTGCTGTGTGTCCTGGGAGTCCATACAAGACAGTCCAGTACGTGGACCCGGCGTGGGAGACCAGGGCAGCTCTGGATGTCTGCCTCCATCCAGGCCCAGGCTTGGCTGTTCAAGGCATTTGGGGAGAGAACAAGCAGGCAGAAAATCTTCCTTTTTTTTTCTCCTCTTTCCTTTTCCTTTCACTCTTTGACTCTTGCCTTTCAAGTAGGCAGAAAAATGGGTAAACATTTGAAAAACTAGGTGAAGAAAGGAAGGGAGAAGGAAGGGCAGGAAGGAATGAGGAAGGAAGCAAGCAAGTTACACAAGTTTAGCACTACATCTGCAAATAGCAGACTGTTGTATATTTCAAATTGCACTCATCATTCATTCCAGTGCTTAGCAACGCAGAACTCATGGATGGCAGCTAATAACAATAATAGTTCCTGTCTGGGTACACCTAGTATTTATAATAATATATGTGCTTATTATATATAATAATCATTTTTAAACCCATCCACTTAATTTGTATAATTGGAAGTGCTGGTTAACCACAATATCAGGCTGCTGAAACTTCTGTCACTAATGCTGGAGGCAGCCAACACGAAGGTCTTTCTCTGATGAAGCAGCTCTTCAAGAGGCTCGGGTCATTACGGGGAACCTCTGTGCCTGCAGATGGGCGCTGCAGACAGAAGGCCATTGGGATGAAGACGTAACTCACCTGTGTAGGACACCAAGGGTCCCTCCCCTGCCACACTCACAAAGCAAGAGTGAGGAAGCCTTGGGTGTGAGTGGACGTGAAGAGGATATCAGCATTTTAAGTAACAAAGGATTCCGGCAGTATTGGTTCATTGAGAGCTCTAGGAAATGGTGTTTCCGATCAGTATGACTTCACTGTGAACGAATTTAGGCAAGAGACTCTCCAACTAAACCAACGGCATGGGAGACTCCAGTCGTCACGATGGCTTTGCGGATACCATCTGGCATGCGCCTCTAATTTTTTCTGTATAAACTAAGAATTATGGATCGTTGCTAATGTTGGAGTAAGGCTTGACCATTTACAAGCCTAACATCTCATTTACACAAACACTGCTGACTATACAAGTAGACACTCTTTAATACAAACACATCAACCGTCGGTGGCTGGTAGCAACCCAAGGCACAATTCTGTCACAGCTCTGTCCCCTCGGGGAGAAGTCTGAACAGGTTACCAAATGATACTGCTACAAACTGGTCTCCATCATCAGAAGCTCCATGGCCTGGGCCCAGACAAAATCATTATGGTAATGGGGGTCATTTCTTTCAAGGGGATGTGGGAGGCACAAAAAGTGGATTCTGGAAGGAAATTGCTCACCTGTTGCAAGCAAATTGCATCCTACGGGCTTTGAGGTATAATTTATAGATTACCACTTCCAGAGCATCAAATGAGATCCTGGAGCTCTGATGGGCCTATTCATGTGGTGTGTGTATGTGTGTGTAACAGTGAGTTATTCCTAAAGTAATAAATTATGCCACAACAATAACCCCAAGTGACTGTACAAAAATCTTAACTATAACCATAACCACAATGGTCCACTGTTCAGAGAGTAAAAATTCCCAATGAAATCAATAAAAACCAGATTGCCCTGAACAAAAGGAAGCAGCAGGTTGACCATTTACGCAGAGGTTTGCGCATTAAATGAAAAACTTCTGTGTCCAGGTTAAACTGTTGATAGCATTTGGTTTGATTAGATTATACACTCAGCTGTTCTGGGCGTGGGTTTGAAAGGAAACGAGTGGCAGTCATTGACAGCAGGTCCCTCCTAAACTGGCAGCATGCTGAGCTGGGAAGCCCGGCCCTCCTGCAGAAAGTCAGGGAGACAAGAGAGGCTGTGTCTGCTCACCCTCTGACAGCCAGCGCTCATTCATTCATTCATTCATTCATTCCTGCAACAAACAGAAGAGGGCTTATCACGTGCTGTCTTCTTCTCTCAGACATAAAACACTGTTGGCATTTGAAATGAAGCCTGAAAGGGGAAACGGGTTTCAAGCTCCTGGCTTGTCAACAGTATTAAAAAAAAAAAATCTAAAGTATCCAGGTTGGTGTATTCCATAATTCCTCATACAATTATTGAGATCGAGAAATCAAAAGTTCCAGATCATCTTGCATGGAATAAAATGTAAAATCCATTGTGAGGGCAATGATGATATTCAAGCACACCTGGAATATCCAATCTTTGCTCAATCTTTGCACCCTAATGCTTTAAACAAAAAAGTTTAATTTAAAAGGATCTCAGATAAGTACAGTGTCAAAATGTAAATAATAGTTGCTTCTGGGACAAAGGTTCCGGATGGTTCATAAGTGTTTTGCGTGTCTCAATAGTTTATATATAATGCACCATCTGCACGCCACCAATCAGAAAAGTGCTCAAGTTAGAACTAGTATGATACATAAAATGGAGCTGATTAGATTAAATGCAGATAATTACTTAGCCATGAAATTGCCCTGCCCAATTAAATAAGCAGTCATTACTGTAAATGGGGACTTTGAAGTGGGTGCTGGGAGATAAACTCCAGCACAAAGTTGTGTGCAGGTACCACTCTCAACACTGGAGTTCACTACTGTCTGCTGCCCACACCTACCAAGTTCTTGGTGTTTTTATTTCCAGGTGTTTTTTTTTTTTAAGTGTGTGATGTACAAAAGCAGAGAGCTGCTTTTACCAATCTGTAAACCCTCATATCTAAAAGTATTTGCCCTTCATGAGAAATGGAATGAAATCAGTATTTAAAAGTCCTGGCTCCATTTAACTTGAATCAAAAACAAGTTACTCTTCCATGCCATCTCCTTCCATGTCCCCGGGCTGACATTTAGCCTGACTGCAAAGTCTGCACGTGGGGCTGCAGCTGGCTACTGCTGCCACACCTGCCATGCTCAGCACAGTCGTGTGGGTTGTGCAAGTGTGTGCGCATGTGCAGACCCATCCGTGTCTGCTTCTCATCAGGAGAACGCGTCCATCTCAGCCGGGGGCCAGCCCCCCAGCCCTGGGCTCCCCAATCCACTTCCCGTAGACACACTCCCGGAACTGAGGGAGAAGGGAGAAACTCCTCTCCAGGCACAGCCCCAAGAAGCTGCGGCTCTCAAGCCGGCACGTGACAGGCCCTTACACCTGATCGTGTTGAATGGCACACTGAGAAAATGAAAGTGGGAAACGCTTACAGGACTAAGTGTAGGTGTGTGCCACATGCCTCCTCAGACCTACACACCTTCTTGCGCCATCGAGCCAGACTTCAGCATCAACTGAGAAAATGGAACCATGACCCATAGGCATAAAAGCTCGACTCAGAAGGAAATGACAGTTGGGTGACAGTCACGGATCGTTTTCACGCAGGTTTTGCTGGAAGCACTCCAGAGCTAGACGTGGAGGCGACAGCAGACCTGCCCCGCCAGGAATGCTTTCAGCCAATGCTGTGTACAACACTCACATGGCATTTTCTATTTCTAGTCTTCTACGCTTTAGGCTTCACTTTGATTGATTATATCAAGTTGTCATCAGGCTGTGCCTAAACGCTAGATAATTCCCCAGCCGTATCGCCCGCCTATTTTTAGTTCTTTCCTCATCGAACAGTGCTATTACAGAACTCATCAGCTGCACGTTCAAAGCAGGTCAATGTATTGAAATGAAGATATTAATACCTGTGTGAGAGCCCCTCCCCTACTGTGTACAATCCAGTCATCCCCCCTCACGCCCCCCAGATCCCAGCTGCTTTTATGACTTAGAAGGAAGAAGGTAAAGGGAAGGCAAGGTTTGTTTTTTTTTTGGGGGGGGGGAGGGTACCTAAACGGTCTTGAGTAAAATGGGTATTTCAAAGACTTCTTACAAGTTCCCTCACTTTATGGGAATCTATATAGTTCTTAAAAGCCCTGACAAAGTAAACTCGAGCGAGAGGGGCAGAGCAGAAGGACTCTTCACCTCTTGCAAGAGGCAATGAGTTCTGCACAACAAATAGCTCTGGGGGAACGGAACACCCTTTCCAGCAGCAGCACCAAGCCTTCCGGTATCAAAAGGAGTTAGCC
The DNA here is from genome assembly GCF_030435755.1 of Ochotona princeps. Classification (NCBI taxonomy): domain Eukaryota; kingdom Metazoa; phylum Chordata; class Mammalia; order Lagomorpha; family Ochotonidae; genus Ochotona; species Ochotona princeps. The sequence goes on from NC_080849.1 coordinate 50,599,102, forward strand.
TTTCGCTCTGCACTCAAGCACCACTTACGGTGGTTACCTCATGCTAATCCATGTTTTGGGAGCAGAGTGATTTTAGACCCTGACATTTGAAACTTTCGTGGCTTTTCATCTAAGCAGAGCAAGCAGCCCGAGTTGGACATCATGCAGCCGCATACCACAGGCAACAAGGGTTTATTTGGATTAAGAAACGCAATTGTTCCAGGAGGGAAATAAAACTGACATGTATACTTTTCTGCCATCACATCTTGAACTTGGGTCTTGAGCTACATTTGTAGTTTTATCCATATTAAAAAAAACCCAGCAAAAATAAACAATGGGCTCAAGTCTTGCCAGAGCCTAATTTAGTCACTGATAGGATTTAGGGTGATTTATGACTTGTAATGAATTGAAACAGAAGTAGCCAAAGAAACAGAATCAAGAATGGATCCTGCCCATTAATGGCACGCATAGCGTGCACACACAGGACTGTCACGGTGGTGCTGCAGCCTGGCTCCATGGCGCAAGAAGTCGCCCATCAATGACATCTGACGTCAGACGCATCAAGGGTACACTGCTCACCAAGGAACTTTTGGTATTAACCTCTTACATTCTCTGACACTTAGTAAGAGGCAGGCGGGACCCTGACGAACACAATCAAATGCCTAAAGCCATTCTAAGAAGATTTCAGGTAATTTCCTTCACACTTAGGACTTTTTTTCAGACGAGCCAGCTCCATCCCTTAGAACCCTAGCTGCTGAACAGGGCATAGCAACATCACCCTTGAGGGGTAAGCACACTGACATCACAAACCAGGGCGGAGAGGCGGAAAGGGCCTGTGCTTCTCTGGCGTGTTCTTCTCCCAGTTTTGGCAAACCTTCCATCAACCCCAAGGCTCTGCACCTTGAACAGCCTTGAACACACCTTGCCTTATCTGCTGTGTCCAACAGCCCTCCCTACATCTTAGCACATTTCATCTTGAAATCACCTGAATTTCACCGGGCTCTCACCATGCCATCCAATCCCACCTTGCCAGCATCCTGTTTTTTTTTTTTTCTTGCATTCTCACACACACCTGGGCACAGTGTCTCACTCTGCTGGGCTCCCACCATAGCTCTGTCAGTCACTGCCTGTCCTTTCCCGCCACGCCCAGTTCCTCACCACCTTGCTTCCAGCACTGCTGGTTCCAGGAAGACCCCTCAATCCCTAAAGGGCTGTTACTACAGATTTCAGACTCCAAGTTGGGAATTCCTAGCTAGACTAGCGTCTCCACAAGCATCGCAGGCCACCTACTCGGACAATGTCAGTGTGGATTGGCGCTAAAGACAGCCCCACCTCTGCACAGGGTGCAATGCCCCACAGTGCCAGGCCAGGTGGTATCTCTGAGATGGCTTTTTCAGTTCAAAAGGCAGCGACTTTGTGCCAAAAATGAGTGTGCTTCTGCCAAATTTTCGAGCAATTTTTTTTTTTTTAATCTTAGAGTCCTCCGACAACATCCGTCTCTCCCTTCATTATTTTTTTTAAGGGGACATTTTCTCGTTTCATCTCTCGCTACTTGTGTGTGTGGCAGCTGCTGTTTGATCTGTTCATTGGCTCTGATCTGTTTCATGTTTCAGCCAAAGATTAAAACTGCTCTGTAATTCTAAGCAGATGGGTCCAGGAGTGCAACCCTATCATTATACCTTCTCTCTTCTGCCCTCGATCGGCACAGCCTTCCATTGGGGACTTTTTCAAACACTAGGAGCTCGGGGTGCACCGTGGTAAAGGGGCAGGTCTGACCCAGTAGACACTTCCCAAGGCCGGGTAAGCTCTGTGAGCCGCCCATCCGGGCAGGACTACAAAGCGAGCATAGAGCAAGCCGCAAGGCAGCAGCAGCCCAGGGGTGGGGTGAGGTGGGGATGATATCCCCCCTTCCACCCCCAAGCCTGTTCCTTGATTCTCCTGCGTGGGGGTTGTTTTGAAAACAGCCTAATTTTCTGTCTGATCTCCAAAGAAGTCGGTGGATGTTTCTGCAAGAGTACCAAGACACCACTGTGCTGTAACATCAAGCGTGGGGCTCCTGGGGACGGTCTGCCCAGGACACCTGCATTGGTAGAGATGATGTGTTCTCCACTGCAGCCTGCCACGAAACCTGCCTCGGACACTCCAGTGCAATTCTGTATTAGTTTCCCCAGTGCGCCAGGAATGGGGAGGTGGTGGCAGGGAGCTGTGTTCGGCTGAATCTCAAGAGGCTAATTTTAGGCATCACAACTTGGCTACTTGGGGTCCCCCAGAACCTAACAGCCGCCCTTCACCAGTGAGACACGAGGAGTCTACACCTGGATCACCCCCCCCCCAGGGCAGGCGCACAGCCAGATGCTGTCGCACCCCTAAACCATCAAAGTTTCTCTTTGCAGTCTCGTAAAAGGGCGGACCGCATCAAGCGCCGGCAGCATTCAACTCTGAAACAGGATCGCGCTGCCCGGATTACACGACAGGCTGCAGTCTGAGAAGCCCGGGGAGTACAACAGGAAAAGTTTTCCCTCGGACTCCAGGCAGCGGAGTCTAAGATCAAAGGCGTCTGTGTGCACGAGCTCTGCGCCCTCCCAGAAAGCGCGCTCCGGCAGCAAAACAGCTCTAGGCGCCGCAGGGCACTGGGGCCCCGCGCCAGTTCCCTCTGGCAAGGCTCATCAGGAGGGCGCAGGGCACTCTCGGACCTGCCGAGGGAGCAGTGTAGGATGCGCTGCCATCCCCCCCACCCCCGGTTTCTCCGGGAGGGAACCACCCTCTCCCTCCGGCCCGGGCGCAGCGAGCCTTCCAAGGGCAAACTCACCGTGCAGCAACAGGGCCGGGAACAGGTATCTAAACAGGAGGCGGCACGGCCAGGACATCTCCAAGTCTGCTAGGGGCGCGCCCAGTCGCCGCGCTCGGAAGCCGTCCCCGGGCAGCCCCGCGGCCCGGCGCGCACTGCTCTCCGCCTCGGGCCGAGCCGGGCGAACTCTAGGGCGCGGGACGCGTGCGGACGCCGTGTCTCGGCCGCAGCCCGTGGGAGGGGGACCGGGCCAGGCCCGGGGCCTCAGGCGGCGGGGGCGGCCGCCGATCGCCCCATGCCCGGTGGGCACGGCGCGGGGCTGCGAGACGCGCGCTCGCTCGGCGCCGTCGGCCCGACGGGGTCCGCGCCCTGCCGGCGTCCGCGTTGGCGACGCGGCCTCTCGGCGAGCCTCCCCGGCCTCTCCGCTCCCGGCCGCCGCGCTCGCCGCTCCGAGCTGCAGTGGCCGCCACCGGCGCCGCAGCTGCAGCGTCTCTTCATATTTCCCGAGAGCCGCCGGCGGGCGGCCGGGCCGCGGCTGGGAGGAGGGGCCGGGGGAGGGGTCGGGCGGCGACGCCGCGCCACCGCCCCCGGGCCGCCGGCGAGCGAGCGAGCGGGGGCGCACACTTGAAAGGGCCGGGCCGGCGGGGCTCCGCCTCCCGCCCCTCGCCTCCCTCCAGGCCCTCTAGCCCCACTCTGGCTCGGGCGGCCCTGCCCCCCAGTTCTCCTCCTCCTCCCTGCCCGCTCAGTGCCAGCTTCCTCCGGAGAGGGGCATCCTGTCCCCTTTTCCATCAGCAGAGGAAAAACTCTGCCCTTCGCCCCTCCTGCCTCCCACCAGCCCCCCGCGCCCCCCGTGCAAGGTCTCCAGTGTGCCTGTGGAGTTGCGGGGCACGCGTTGGCAAGTGCATGGAGGAGAGGGGACGAGCTGAGAGGGGGAGTTCTTGGAGGATCTCCCGGCAGCGGGGTCGTTGTGGCCCTGGTGCAGTGCCTCCCTGGGCTGCACAACCCCTCCTGCCTCTGGGGAGCACGGGGCGCCAGGCTGCAGCCCCAGCCTGAGGAGGGCGTGGGCGCAGGGACCCGTTCTCCTTCCCTCTCCCGCTCATGAATCAAGTGACTTGTTGGAACACGGGCTTGGTGGAGGCCGGGCGCGGGACTCTCATGAGAGGCTTTTCCATGGCAGGCTCCTGCGGGTGTCTGTACTCCGCACTGGGCGCTGAGGTTAGCTGTGTTGGGCGCTGCCCGGCCGGCGTCCCGTATCACAGAGTCCTTTAAAGACCCGAAGGCCCGAGTTGTTGCTGCTGCCTGCTGCACACAGCCTGCAGGTTGCTGGGCTCCAGAACCTGGGAGGTCCCGCCCCTTCGGGGGTGGGTCTGAGCTCTCTGCTTCTGCCTTACAGGAGGCAGCCTGCTCTCTAAAAGCAGACGGGACCGCCAGTGGGGGAACAGTTCCAGGCATCCCTGTGCCAGTGCCGTGGTAAATAAAGCACCTTCCGTAGATGTCTGCCTTGAAAGAGCTCTGTCCTGGTGCTTAAGGCACTAATTCGGCTCCTTGTAACTTCCAAAGCTAGTGGGACCTTAGCGCAAGACAGCTTCCACTTGCCAGCCCCATGCCCTGGCAGGAAAGCAGGGGCATTGGGGGTGATGCTGCTGTTTGAAGTCTTCCTCTGTCACCACCCGCTGTCTTGCATCCTTCACACCTGACAGCATGGTCTGCACCAGCGGCTGGGCTCCCACACACCCTGTGAAGACTAGCATGCGGATGTTTGCAAACCTTGCAGGTGGGCAAAGAGAAAGACCCGCCAGAGGGGAGCAGTGAGTGGCCCCGGTGGCGTTTCGGGTCAGTTTCTCAGTGCAGAGACCTGGGAAACAGATCTTTCCAAGGTTTTAAAGCAAGAGCTTGGATTTCTTCCTGTGTGCCAGGCCCTTGGAAGTGATTAGAGCTGTGTCCTTGGCTGCTGAAGCCACTGGCCTTGTTCTCCAACGCCACATGCGAGGCAGCGTTTAATTTTCCTGTCACTTCATCATTTGATGTGTTTGAATCTATCGGGGACCATTTGAAGCAAGCAAATAACCCAAGAGGCGTGGGGCATGGTGTCTTTTTATATAAGCAATTTGGCCGATAATCATTGAAAAAGTCAAAGCCATTCATCACGCAATAGCAGACCAATTAGGTCATGTATCTACTTGACTGTTTGATTCTGCTGTTTAAGTAAAAAAGAATGAAACAAACAAACCAGCTGTAATTTGGTGTCATTTTTGCAGTTGTTTCTTTTTTTTTTTTTTTTTTTCTTTTCCAACTGGTTTTACTGGGGTGGGTACAGACACAGTGGGAATGATGTCAGCGCTGTGAAATTTGTTTTGCCAGTTTGTTTTCCACATGCAGTGTCCTAGACGTCAGTGCTGGACCCTCAACTTGTTCCAGAAATGTTCCCGTGGATTTCTGCCGGCTGAGCATGTCTTGTTGGTTCCACCTCCCAGGCTCATTGTGTGCATGTGGCTTTTTGACACAGGCCCTTAGGACACCTGTCTTTAACGATGAAGAATGAAACACACACACACACACACACACATACAATGTAATCTAAATTTGTTTTATGGTCCTGGAGGGATATATGGTTAGAGTCGTGGAATTGGGAAGCTAATAAAGCATAGTGCATGGAGCTCAGGATCTGGACCCCCTGGGAAAAAAAAAAATACAGGAATTTGCCAAATAACTTGGAAGGACCCCAACCCAGAGACTCAGCACACATGGCTCAGGAGCCCCAGTTTTGGAATGTTCAAAGTTCTTTACAAACAGTTTGTGTTGATGGGGAAGGAGAAGCTCACAGAAGCCAAGGGTCCCAGGACACAGCGGCAGCTTGCAGGACCGGAGCAGCCGGCAGCAGGTGCTCCCAGCCCACCGCTGGGCCTCACCACAAGCTTTGTGACTGGCTCGGTCTGGGGAATTCCCAGTCAAGCGCCAAGGTCCTGGGACACTTGTGCTGGGCATCTGGAACTGGTGTGACCATAGGGCTTGGCTGTCTCACAAGGCCTCTCTGAAGTGTTAGGAAACACAGAGAGCTCACGGTCCTATTCTCCTGGAAGGATGACCATCTCCCTTAAAACCACACCACAGCTTGGTTTTGTAATGAATCCTTGTAAAAAATGGACTTGAAGTTTTGCCTCGTGCAGGCCACATGCAACTTCAGATATTCTGAGCCTTTTAGTTCTCGGAGGCCATGATGGTTCCAGGAAGGGTCAGAGTAATGAACTGTATTCCACAATGACTTTGGTTGAAAACACTTTACCACCTCCGTGACCCCATAGGACAGTAAATGTTCCCAGAAGCAGACTTTTCTCAAAATACACTGGTGTCAGTGACAGGCCCGTGACATCAGGCTGAATTCCTGCAGGCTGGCAGCCTTTGAAGGCCGGGGATGGCGGGGTCTCCTCTGCCCATCAGCACCTGAGTCCGTGTTTCCAGGCTTCCAACCACAGCCAGATTTCCATCCATGGTCAAGACATGCACCTTGGAGAAGACTAGCTTCCTTGGAGGTAGAGTGTATCATGTCACCCCGAGGAGCCCTGAGAGAGAGAGAGATTCATGAACTGAAGCGCTGTGAGTCTTAATGTGAATTACAACAGGTTCTGTTCTGAAAACAAGATGTGGTTGAGATGTACTTCTTAGCATCACATGCTTGTGAGCTTCAGAAATGAAGTGGTCCATTCTATTTTCTACTCCTGGTACCCATCAGAGAGAAAACATGATGTGTGTGTAAGCTGACCGCTCCTTCCTGCCTTCAGTCCTTCGCTTGGTCATTGATGCAGTGTGTCTGTATCCTCGGTGGAATACCATCCCCATCTGTAAAATCGTGTGAACATTGGAGCAGGTGCGAACGAGGCTGACCGGGCATCATCTTCCATTCAGTCACAAGTCTGGGGGCTGCTGACGGGCAGGCTGAGGACGGCGATCATGGGGAGCAGATGTGAGACCACGCAGGGACAGGCACAGCGAAGGACCTCAGGAGCATTTCTCTCTGTATCTGCCTGGGACTCCTAGAATATTCTTTGTTGTTGGTTCGTGGTCTTGTCTACCCAGCATCTTTCTTTATCTGCTCAATTAGATGACTTGCCTCTTTGAAGGTAAGAAGAGGACTGTTTTATGTTTGGGCTCCCCCAGCCCACCCCCACACACCTTCTCAAGGCCTTCGTTAATGAGCGCCTGCTGGATGGTACATGAGGCAGGATAAGATCAGACCACCAAATAAGACTCCTTATGAGGCCACATCCCAGAGAAGTCCCTCAGCCCACAGCTCCGGGGACACAAGCCCACACCTACAAAGCCCCCTCGGCCCACAGCTCCAGCAACAGCGAGACATAAGAATGTGGCCATTCTCTGCCAGTGTGCCCGTGGGTACTAGGACAAATGGAGCAATGCTCACCCATGGGAGAGATGAGAAGAGGACCACTCTGGGAGTCTTAAGAAAGAATCAAATCACTGTGCTGCTTCTGAGCAACTTACTTGCTCAGGCAACTTACTTGCCCAGGCTGTGCCCCAGCCTCCATAAAACTAGGCTAACAGAGGCGCATGCCTACACATATAAGCACATGCTAAAAGTGCCTCAGTGATCGTGAGGTTAGACCAGACAATAATAACCTCCAACAAAAATACGACGGCCCCGGGGGTTAACAATCAATTGTTTAACACTGTATATGTGAGAAACTTACATATTATAGTGACTTGTGGCCCTCCAAAGGGACAAGTTCTTTTTTTTTTTTCTAAAAAAAGATTTATTTATTTTATGGGAAAGGCAGACGTACAGAGAGGAGGAGAGACAGAGAGGAAGATCCTCCATCCGATGATTCACTCCCCAAGTGGCCGCAATGGCTCAAGGCTTTGGGCCATCCTCGACTGCTTTCCTAGGACACAAGTAGGGAGCTGGATGGGAAGTGGAGCAGCCTGGATTAGAACCGGTGCCCACATGGGATACCAGTGTGTTCAAGGCGAGGACCTTAACCTTATCGTGCCGGGCCCAAAAGGGACATAGTTCTTACACAGCTGTCAACACACTCATGGTGGAGGACAATTAGGAAAAATAAAATGTTGTAAAAGTCTTCTTGGGGAGAAGTAAGGAAATAGGGGGTGAGAAACACTGTACCAGATTGTGAGATTGGTCCTCTTACAATTAATCATGTATGAAACACGTACACGTTTTATTTTAATTCACTGAAAAATGTTTTGATACCATGAAACCACATTTATTTTCCTTCAGCTGTGTGGAGTAGCAGCCTACCCGCTGATGACATCATGGTAACGTCACATTCGATGTCTGAGGTATCTCTTTGCAGGGGAGACAACTGAGCCCCATGAGAGTGAGTGCACCTGCTGGGCATCAGGGCTGGGGAGGGGTGTTCCAATCTCAGCAGGTGTTTCTTCCAGTTCTAGGGTTGTGCTTCTCCTAAGAAAGTTTAGGTGTGCTTGGAGAGAGTCAAGCTAGAGCAGAAATATTACAGGGCTGCTTGGACATTTTTTGGCAGTGGAAAAAGAAAAAGCCCACTGTTTGCTGTATCAAATACCCAAACATCTGAGTTTTTGGTAACCCATCAGATAGGCAGCTGAAGCAGACGGTCTCTAAGTTACACCTGCAGTGCTGGGGACTGACCTGGCACAGTGTGAGTGTCTGTGGCAGTGCTGGGGACTGACCTGGCACAGTGTGTCTGTGTGGCAGTGCTGGGACTGGCCTGGCACAGTGTGTCTGTGTGGCAGAGCTTTCTTGGGTGACTGCGGAGATGTGGACCGTATAGGAATGGCTGTACAGATTTCCTCAAGATAATCAAAGAGAGTTGAGCTATATGAAACAGTGCAGCGGACCACTGTGTCTCAACATCATTACCAAGTGCCTAGTGATGCCTTATCTGCAGACCTGTGGAACACTTTGTGGAGTTCCAGAGGCTTTTGAATACAGGCCTCTGGATCTGAAAGCTTTGGAGGGGGGGAAGCCAGAAGAACAGGGCAAGCTTTTCTGACATGGAGATGTTAACGCAGCTCAGATTGACAACGGATTTCCAGGCACTGAGAAGAACTTCAACCTACAAAAACACATCAGGCCCTACCTTTGCCTCTGCTTTTAGTTCCTCACACTGACCACAGACACTCTGTTCTTGGTATGCTTACCCAGAGAGCAAGAGGGCAGTCTGTACACAGGAGCACTGAAAATGCACCATTCAGTGTATATAGTCAGGGAGACCTTCCATGATTAGACAGTTGATTTTCTCACCCTTGGGTTGTAAGCTTTTTGTCATAAGATTCCTTTTCACTGGACAGACAGGTTTACAGAGAGAAGAGACAGACAGAAAGATTTTCCATCTGCTGGTTACTCCCCAAGTGGCCACAACAGTCAGAGTTGAGCCAATTCAAAACCAGGAACCAGGAGCTTCTTCTGGGTCTCCCACATGGGTGCAGGGTTCCAAGGCCTTGGGCTGTCTTCTACTGCTCTCCCAGGCCACAGGCTGGGAGCTGGAAGGGAAATGGAGCAGCCAGGATACAAACTGGATCCTGGTGCATGCCAGGCGCAGGAATTAGCCACTGAGCCATTGCCCTCGGCCAAGGATATGCTTTCTTAAGCTCTTAGTCCTTGCCCCACATTAGTCTTTGTCCACAGATTCTCAGTTAGATGAGTGCGTGCATTGGACACATGCAGTCAGAGGAAAGGTAGCAACAGAGGAGAGAGTCAACAGGTTGAAACTGGGTCAAGTTCACTGACCAGGCTCCTAGGTGGTCTCCAGAACAAGAGATGAGCTGAAGCACGACAAACGCACCCAGGATAGGTGGAAAGGCCAGATCACACCAGCTGTCTGATCTCACATCAGTGGGGACAGCCATCCAACTGTGGGGACAGAATAACCTCGCAGCGATGGCCGTGCTGAAGGCTGAGCTCAGATGCCACTAGCTGTGGTGTCTTCAGAAGCTGCAGGGACACAGGTGGTCCCACCGTAGAGGGGCATGGAGCGCACTTCTTTCGTTCCGAAATTTAAGCCGTATCAAGCAACTTTGACCATCAGCAGAAACCAATACAACCAATACCACGACAGTGCTCTTCCATGTGGGAAGGAAGAGTCTGCCCTGTGATGATATCAAAGAGCCCCCGGGCTCAGCCAGAGAGTTAACGGAAATGTGGCCACTAAGTCCCCTTGTGTCGCACTGCTGGGAGTTGGGGCTGGACTCCAGGTCTGCCTATGCCTCCTTATTTTCTTTCTTAGAATAATTACAAATTGGGAAAGCAGAGCTCTCATGAGGCCTTCTGTGTGTCTCCTAAACTTTTTATTTATTTATTTCGAAGTCAGAGAGACAAAGGCAGAGACAGAAATAGAGAACAAGACAGATCTTTCGTCGGATGATTCACTTCTTAACATCATGAGCTGGACCAGAGCAAAATCAGGAACTCAGAACTCAAGTCTGGGTCTCGCCAGTAGGTGTCAGGGACCCAAATATTCAGTCCATCATCTGCTGCCTCCCAGGGTGTGCATGGACAGGAAGCTGAAACTGGACTCGCCGTTGGGACTTGAATCCAAGCACTCCGATATGGGATCTGGGCATTCCAAGGAATACCCAAACCACTGCACTAAATTCCTTCCCCTTTGTGTTAAACCAATTGTATCTTGGATTTCCCATGAAATGTGTACAGTGAACTCTCCATATTCCTGGGTTTCATGTCCATAACACAACCAGACTGGAAATACACAATATATCTATATCATTACTTCCCTAAGCAATACAGCACGACAGCTATTTCCATAGTGTTTACCTTGTGTCGGGTATTTAAGCGACTCCACGGTGTCAGCCCAGATTATAAGATTTTTAACATTGTAAACTAAGCAACTCCATTTTATCTGTGGTGTTCATGATGTTTCGTTTTTGTTATTGTAGCCTGGTGGCTCTCTCCTTGGCTTTCTGCCCCTGTGTGTGGGGTGGATATTGGCTTTGGTGAAGGTAAGCCGAGGGGAGAACCAGTGCAGAGGAGTTAAGCTGTGTTGTAGATCAAGCCTGGATGGTCTGGGAAGAGCTGGTCCGAGGGAGAAATGAGGGACTATGTTCCTTTACACATTGTGCTTACTCCTGTCTTTCAGGTTCTTTGATGTAGGATGAAGTATGGAGCAAATGTTGGAAATAAGGCCAGGACATTCCCAGCCTAAACTGAATTTAGCCCAGTGCCAATCAACTATTTGATGCTGATTCATTAATGTATTTATTAATCAATTTAGCATCAATTCCATGAAAGCCACCAGGACTGATAAACTTCATGACTTTGACAATTTTAAGAGAACTGTACTGAATTGTATTTGTAGTTTACTGAATTCACTAACTCAGTTTAAAAATATTTCTTCAACTTTGCTTTACATTTTAATTTATTCAAGAGACAGATGAGGAGACACAGAGGGAGAGAGCGAGCAGTGGATCCCGATGCCTGCACAGCTAGGGTGGAGCCAGGCTGACCCCAGGATCCAAGGATTCAGTCCAGGTCTCCCACCTGAAGAGCCAAGCTTCAGCTACTCCAGCCATCACCTGTGCCTCTCAGAGTGTACACCTGTAGCAAGCTGGGCCTTGTACCCAGGCACTTGGATATGGGATTCCAGCATCCCAGAGGGCATCTAACTTCTGTGCCAGCTGCCTGCCCCAGGTTGAAAGTCTAGAGCCAGACATTTGTACAAGATTTTGCATTGGAGGACCCTCTTTAGTCCCCCCCCACACACACACATGCAGACACACACATACATACCTCCCTTCTGTAGAGAAATGCCCTGGTCACAGAACCCCATCATTTGTGGGAATCTGAGCCGTAAGGGGTACTAGAGTGGGGTGCCATGAAGCGCTTTCCAGAAAAAAGTAGTTACTGCAACCACCACGGCAACAGGTCTGTCTGAGTGTCCAGCTCCAAGATTTTAAATCTGCCCCTTCAGTAATAAGCGCATCCATGCAGGTACTCCGCTCTGCCTGATACTGATCTGGGATTGAGTGTGTTGGAAAAAGAGACTTCCACATAGCCCTAAGTGAAATCCTATTGCCACAGAACACTTTGAAACCGAGTATCAGCTCTCTCTGACAAGCCAAAGAACAGGAAAACAACATTTGATCATTTAAAAATATGTATATTACAGAACAATCTTTAAAGCTATCATACACAGAGAGCCAAACAATAAAGACATTTAACATCTTGTTTCCTTTGTTCAACAGGTGTATATTGAGACCAAGTCTTATATCTGCATCCATACACCTATATTCTTGAAAATTAAAGTCTCTCCCATAACGAGTGTAGTCCAGTGTGTGAGGGAACTCCTGGTGGCAGCTGCATGCCTCCTGTGAAAACTAGTGATCTTCCAAAATTCCCATGAGAAACTACTAGGCTCCATCCAGGACCTTCCTCCACACGGGGATACAGTGTGGAGAACCACAGTGACACACCGGAGAGCGCAGTTTCTCTTCCTCAATCGCGAGGCATCATTGCTTGTGCTTAGCAGGGCAGACCTCAGAGTCTATGTGGACTGGATTGAATCCTGACTCTACTGCCGACCATTGGGATGCTAACAGTGCTGAGAGCCACTTCTCAGACCTGGTGTCAGGGGTTCAGTGGTGCGGATCCCAAGAAACAGTACACAAAATGTCGTGGCAGGGTGGATTCAGAGGCTGTAACTCAGCTCTCTTCCTTTTAATTCCTCCTAGAGACTGGGCTACCTGGTACAACTATTGCTGGAACCTGAGAGCCTCCCCTGTCCACGTCAAGTCATTCAGTAAATATGTACTGGGCACCCACTTTTCAGACACTGTTTACACAACAGTACCAGCAGTTTCCTTAGAAAGGCCGAGGTGAGCATCACAATTGAAGGGGCTCTTCTCCCTGGAGCTGCCTTGCCTCGGCTGTGCTAGGCCTACTGTTCATCTCCTTGGGTTGCTTTCTTTGCCTCAGCTTCTCAAAATATATATACGCGAGTGTCCTCATGCCGTCTTCCCCTTTTCCTTACCTAAACAAAAATTGATCTCATAGACTCATGCTGGAATATAATTTGTACATTCTAATGCGTTAGCCTTCATCTAAGTTCTTGCATTTAGGCTGCAGAGGAAGCCCCGAGCTGCAGTAGACCCAGCAAAGTGGGATTGCACAACACCAGTAATGTGGCACCTTCTAGAATAACCCCACAGTGTCATTCATCTCACCCTTCCCTACTGCAGGTGCCGGGCTAGGAAGCTGCTAACCCCTCCTCCCAGAGGCAGGAGAAGGAAGAGGGGTGCAGCCTTGGCTCTGCTTTGTTTATGTTGTGCTCTGGAGATTTCTCTTGCATTTGCTTTATAGCTCTGGTCCTTTTATTTATTATTTTTAGCTGGGTGGAGAATTTGGTAACCTAGTGTTGTCTTTTGGCTCTGTTCTAACTTGTAGATGTTTCTAGTTCTATTCTGTTTTCCATCTTACGTAATATAGATCCAGGATCTCAATTATCTGAGCTGCTAATCAGGTTGCAAAACCTTTCCCTTTCCCACGTGAAAGGAAAGAGGAAGAGGGGGCCCATTAAGGCATCCACCTAACGCGTGGGTATTTCTAAAAACTCATGAAACATGCAACTAACTGGTAAATTTACAGTGGTGCAAACGATTCAAAACCCAAGCATAGTTTTTTTCATAGTACCCAGCTTTATAAACTTTGCAGAATTTTCATATACATGGATTTAAATTTTTTTGCATCAAAGTAAGCTTCTATTTCATTCCATTTTCCATGATCTGTTTAAAAGTACCGTGATATATAAGTACATTTTCGAAGTTTTTCTTTCCTTGCTTCTGATATACGATTGTTCCTTCCCCCTCTCCCATTTATTCTCTCCCTTTTCCTTCTCCCTCTTTTCCCATTTTTTTTGGCCAACAATTCTATCTTTTGTAAGGTATTACTGAAGAGCACTTCTCTTACGGGGCAATAGCTAAAGACACCTCTTAACTTTCCATTCTGCACTTTGTTCTAATTTTCTTATTTTCCATTCCCTGGTGTCAGTTTCTCCAACATCAGCAAGCTGGGATCAGAGTCCTGGAGCCTGTCCCTTCCTGGCCCACGGCCTCACCCTGAGGCTTTTTGCAGTAGCTGGGCCATTGATGCACCCAAGAGCTGGCCAGGATGCCCACGATGCCATCGTGGAACATGCTGATGGCCCTTCACAAGCTCCAGGGACTCAATGAAGTGGGAAGAAGCTAAAAACACCGTCAAGTGCCACTCTGTGTCACGGTGGACTTTGGAGACTCTGGCTGGTCTCAAGACGGGTCAAAGATGCTGAGAAAAGATGCTGCAGCTCTCTGCTGGAGGAGGTGTGGCCCAAGACCTAAGCAAATTATTCTAATGTTTCAGGATTACCTAGGGAAAAGATACCTAGTCTATCATTATATGTGAGCCGTTGGTCTCTTAAATGTCAGCGGTAACAAGTTTACTCATAACTCGTTATGCAAATTAGTGTAGCTAGTTTAACTCAAGAAGTAAACAGAACACACTTTGCCAGCCCATTCGGGATGACTCCCTTCACTATGGAAGGAGGTGTGCCAGTCCTGCAGGTAGAAGCGAGACATTCTTACCAAGCTTCCCAAAACAATTTTCCTATTTGCTATTCACTTTAGACCTAAAATTCTTTGAAGCCAAGATAAATAGAAAACAAACAGAAAATGCATCTCGGATAGCGCTAAGCCCAATGAGTTTCTAAAAGGCATGAAATGCAAAGAAAAATTTCTCTTAGTCCTATGGAGAGGGGCACTGCCTGTGTTTATTTAAAATGTCCCCTTGTTTTCTTTGAAAGTAAAGCAGCTTTTTCTAGATCCATGCAAATGTGGCATCACCAATCCCACTAGTTTCATTCCAAGTGGAGACAGAAATGGTTGCAAAGCAAAAATGAGATGCTTTACTTTTAACTGGTTTGTTTTGGGGGGTTATCATTTAGCTCACAGTTCAGAGAATACAGAGAATTGCAAAAAGAAAACCTGAATTTATACACAGGCAAAGAAAACAAATAATAATGTTAAATGACATTCTGTCTTATTATCCAAATAAAGCCATTTTCAAGTGTCTGAAGCGATCAAGGTGTGTGTGTGTGTGTGTGTGTGTGTGTGTGTGTGTGTGTGTGTGTTTGGTGTCCACTTCATAGAATTATAAAATGTATACTTTAATATGAACAAACCGGAAGCCAAAGTTAATGGCAGCAGTTTATCATTGGCTTTGAGCATCTTAACAAACATTCATAGAAAAAAGGAAAATCTGAAAACCGTGAAGTCCAGAACCAACGCTTTCTGTGTATGAAGTGTAGATGGTGTCACTAGATTAGACAGCCTAGCCCTGTCAAGTTAAAACAAAGCACCTAAGAAGACAGGTGTGAGTGGTGTCACCAGGACTGCGTCTGCATCCAAGCAGCATTCGGCACAGTGACTCCCATGATGGCTTGGCCCAAAGCGGGCAGAAGACACACTGAGTTATGTCCCACTGGCCTGATGGGGACAGACAGGGCCAAGGCAGGGAGGCAACTGGTCAGTGACTAGGGGGAGGACGCCAGGCTGTTTTCTTTATGACAGGGTGCCGGCTTCCAAGGCAGGGTGTTGCAATGGGCTCCTTGGAGACAGCGCCGCAGGTCACTGCACAGTAGAACAGTTTGCATTCTTTCCCTTCAAGCCACAGACTCCAACATGTTGCATACAATTGCTCACTTTTTTTTTCCGCTGACACCGTAGCTCACAGCTACATGTGGCGTGACATGAATTGGCCACTGTGACAGACATTTCTCTCCCTGGGCTATGAACGGCAGACACTTGGATGTTTAGCTTGAAAAACCCTCCCTCGGTGGGGTGATTCCCAGTTCCAATGAAACTGTATCACATAATACAATGTAATCAATGAATAAAAAAAAAATAAAATATAGAAAAAAAAAAAAGAAAAACCCTCCCTCTACAAACGTCAACTCATGATGGATCCTATGGCAAGAGCTAGCCTCGAACCAATCTTCATTTGCATGTATGTTGCGGGGGTGGGGGGAGGGGAAACAGCAGAGCTGCAGTATTTCTCCCATCACAAGCAAGGTTTCTGGTCCCCAACAGGCTTCGTCTCAGATGGCCACGACTTAGCTCCGCAGTGAATCCGAGCAATAGGAGGTGCGAGGTGGGAGTGTTCCTGGAGGTAAAGCTGCAGCGACTTACTGTGGCCAATTCAAGTACAGAGAACAGGACTGGTCTGGCAAACACATGACCGGACAGTGCAGATGACCCCAAGAACACCACCCAGAAGGGGCCTGGGGACAGTCTCAGGGCAGATGCTGCCTGTGCCTGCTGCCCCCACCCCCCACCCAAAGAGGCTCCTGGAGAAACCCTTTCCTTTTGACTAGAAGTTTCTGATCCAACCAGAGGGTTTGGTTTGGCAGAGCATGGGTTGCAGGAGTAACTCCGTGCGGGCCAAGAGAGGCGGGCATTTGCAGCTTCTGTATGGAAAGTGAGTTCCACATGAATCCCTTGAACCTTAGACTTCTCCTTCTGTGACTGTCCTTGTTCTTCTGAGCAGCCCTGAGGAATCTGGAGCTCAGGGCTTGCATGAGCTTGGGCGTCCTGTCTCGAACAAGAATCTAGCTGAGGGCGGATCATGAGAACACCTGGCTCCTGAGCTGGGGAACAGGCTGAGGACAAAAGCAAAAGGCAGAGCAGGCTGTGAGGTCCAGCTACTGCAGTGTGAGCACTGAGGGAAGGTGGGGGGGGGGGGCGGGGTGTGTGCTGAGCCCCCTCACATGATGCTCAGGTGACACCAGCCTTCTTAAACGTCTGCTGTGTGAGAACTCACGTTCTGCTCCTGTAGCTTGGGGTACTCGAAACGGCTCAAGCTGCCTGTGCTGTGGCCCTGTGGACGCTGTCTGCTCCCGCCCCTGGAGCTCTGGAGTTGATCCTCACCCCTCGGAGCCGTGGGCCAAGAAGCAACAGCACTCAAGCACAGCTAGGCTCCTGGACTCGGGATGCTTAACCTAGATCACCTGCCTACACCTGCCAGGTACTCCGAATGTCAGAAGGAGATACTGGTTGATCTCCTAGAAGACAACTAAGAGTTGACAGGGGAAAGACAAATTGGGCACAGGAAGTGGAGTCCCCGGATGGTAGCTGAGAGGTCAACTAGGACAGGTGACTTAAGTCATCAGCTCTTTGCACTTGCCTTTGGAGAAGGTGCATCCGGGTCACTGCGAGATCAGGTCACTGTCATGTTCACTGTCATGGGCTGCAGCCTGGACTCTGAATTTTAACCCTGTGCTCGGATGAGAGCAAAGAGGCTCCTTATGCACTGCCTGTGGCTCAGGCGGCTCACTCCTAGGTAAGCCGCACCAGCTGAGTTCATGGAAAACCATCAAAGCTTCTTGTACCACCAGGTCTCTTTCTAGGAGCAGACAGAGTGGGCGGCAGCCTCTCTGGGCTGATGTTACATTGTCCATTGTAGTTGTGCTACTGTTTCCTGTCCCCTGCCCACAGGTTGGAGACAGGATGATAAGAACAGGAAGGATGCACTTTCAGGGCAGGCAGAAAATGCTACAAGTTCTTCGTAGGTTCTAGATAAGAATGTGTGAGGATTTCCGAATCTGTCATGTGTGGGTTGGCTCTCCACCTCGTTGGATTTGCAAAGTGACAGGTCAGTGAGCTTCATACACAATCATTTGCCCTGCCAAGGCAACTGCAGGTAGCATTTGAAATTCAATAAATCTGTAGCAGGTTTTTATTTAAGTTAGTAGTTGTGTATGGCTTACCAATGAGATCTATCCAAAGGCTGCTTCCCGGAAATGAATTTCCCCAGCCCCACATCAACTAACTAACGAGGCAACCACCCTCTTCACTGTCCCCATCCTTTCAGCCCATGGCAGGTGGCATCTCATGGACCTAGGATGTCACCCATGGCTCTTTGTCACAGGTAAGCACACAAAGTGGGAAGTACTGACAACATTTTGGAATAAGACGGAACTCTTTTGTTCCACTCTGGGATGACTCCAACGTTAGGGTTAAGTGTTTGGAAGAGTGGTCTGCCATACAAATAAGTAGCAACCTTTTTCTTCTTAAGAAGAGGAAATGTATTTCAAAAAACTCTGACCTTTATTGAAACAAATGCATCTCAGTGGAAAGCTGCCTAGCAGGGATGGTTTGAGGAGATGGTGATGGGGGAGGACTACGTTTGAAAGAAGCAAACTCGTCAAGAAGCCATCACGGTTCTTTATTGCAATTCTCTCAAGGCAAAGGTGACTTAAACAAGCAGTAAAGAAGAAACTTGTTTTCAAAAGAAATTCACCGTGGAGACAAATGGAAAATAGATGTTTGCAATCATTTCAGTCGTGATATGATTTTGTTACAAAAGTAACATAAACCCCTCTAGGATTCCAACTCCAAGAACACTGAGAAAGAAATTTTTCTAAAATGTCCAATTTAATGTCAAAAACACTAGAGGGCAAAAACTGATTCGTTAGCGAAGAAATATACCCATATAAAAACCTCGACTGACACATGGAAATGGATGTTTTTAAAGCAAGTTTCTGTGGAAACAGATAAGACCGATAAAAGGATTGAAAATAAGTGTTCTGACCTAGGACTGCAGCTAATATGGTTCCTTCCATGCAGAGTCACATGGTTTGCGTCGTTTTAAAATTTTTAATTTATTTCAGGTGAAAGGCCATCTTTAGTCACCAGAGCTAAGAACCAAGATAAATTGAACTTCGAGCCAGACATTTATGTCTGTCAAAAAGTATAAGGTTTTTCAAGCTGTTTAGCAGAAGAGAGTCAATCTTAGTGAAAAAAAAAAAAAAGGCCTGTACCATTGACTTTTGAAGATATTGCTTAGCTCAACTCTATCATCTCATTCTTTTGTGCTCTTAATGGACATGGTTGGGGTTTTTCTTAGCCAATAGGACACCATGCTCCCACATGTTAGCAACTTCAATCCAAGGAACTGGCTTTGTCTCTGCACATAAAGCAGGTGGAAGCTGACCCCTCCAAGTGGTGGGAGGGGGCTTTCATGGGCCAGGTAGGGAGATGACTAACATTTGCTCATTTTGTGTCTGAAATAAAAAAGTTAGAAAGTATTGACACAGAAAGATTGGACAATGATACATGCTTAATTGTTTTCAATAAATTGGCTACTTGACCTTTAAATTTTACCCTAGTAAGAAAGGATCAATATAACTAGCATTTAATTCGGTATTGTCGACCAGTTGAAGGTCATAAAGGAAGCTGCCTCCTGTCCTACTTCCTATTTGTCTTAAATGACTTGGTGTTAGCCTCCAATTTTGATTAATTTCAAGCTAACTAGATAATATAAAGGTATTTCTCCCTCAAGTGCTTTCATAAGCGATATGTTGTACAGTGGAAACTAGGGGAATATTTATGCCACACTCACTGCTTCTTGCAAAGACATATATGGTCAGTGAAATCTAATTCTTTCAATTTAACTCCTTCTGGCTATCATTTTCTTGAATTTTGATTTTAGAATCCTGTGGACATAGCAATGTGGGAGGTGTTCTGTCTGTTGCTTTATTGCTTGTCATTGATGTGTGTAATGTCACCTCCCACCATTTTCTCGGCTGTCATCATTACAACATCTGTACATTCCTCACACAGTTTATCTCTGAATAGAGCCAAACTGGATGATCCTGAAATATTTCTATTCAAATGTGAGGCATAAAGTTAGCCAAAAGCAGCCAGCGTGGTGGTGTAACAGGCCAATCCTCCCCGTGCAGTGTCAGCATTCCATTTGAGTGCTGGTTTGTGTTCTGGCTGCTCCATTTCCACCCAGCTCCCTGATTATGGCCTGAGAAAGTAACGGGGGATGGTCCAAGTGCTTGGGACCCTGCACCCACTTGGAAGAACAAGAAAGCAGCTCCTGGCTCCTGGCTTCAGATCGGCTCAGCTCCAGCTGTTGTGACCATTTGGAGAAGGAACCAACAGATGGAAGTTCTCTCTCTCTCAATCTCTCTCTCTTTGTGCTCTGTAAATCTGCCTTTCAAATAAACGTTAAAAATCTTAAAAAAAAAAAAAGCTAAGTCAAGTCATGATTTAATACAGGTAATATCTATAAGCAAAATAGAACAGTGATTAAAACATCCAATTTATCAAGTGTCTGTAAGAAATCACCACTGTTCTAATAATACACAAGTAAGCTCAAATGCACGTTTGAGCCATCATAAGCATTACATTATCTCTAATATCATAATCAGATCGGAATTACTTTTGGCCTACACAACAAAGTGGGACAACTAAGCTACTTCAACAAATCTGATCCATGAAGCATGTCAAACAGAACAGGTTTGCATCAAAAACTCAAGCAGCTGTGAGTCATGACTTGAAGTTAATCTTCCTACGTTTTTCAAGGCATTACCTTAAAAATGGTTTACGCAAGTTAGACCCTAAAATCTCTGATTCCTCAGAGATCGCAGGCTGTGGTGTGGGACTTGCTTCTGAAGGGACAGTGGGGAAGCCTGTCCCTAATGGCTAGCAGGTGTGTGTTCCTGCTTCCAGCCCTTCCAGAACACTGGCCTTTGTGAGGGGAGGCCATGAGCCTCCTGCCTCAGAACCCATTTGTCAGATGTTCAGGACATGGAACTGGTCTGTTACAGCTCGGGCATCTACTGTGGTCAGATCCCATATCTTTTTCTTATGGGCTTGGGAAATGATAATTAGTTGTTTTAGGTTTTCTCCTAATCATTTACTTTAAACATTTCCCAATTGTATGGTCTTCCAAGACAATACATGTATCTGAAATGCCACATGTGGTTTACTGAAAACAATTATGTTGCTTCATTGCAAGGTTTTTTAAAAACTTTTTTCCCCATTAGTTTCACTGACTTAAAATGCCAAGTCAAATTTGTAGAAAAAAATAGTTAAATTATATTCACATGAACAATAGCAAGTTACCTCAGAAGACAGACCTATTTGTTCAACCATGACACATAAATACCAACATACACACACAGGGATTTACATATATGTGCATGTTCAGATCTCTATCTTCAGACACCAATGGCAATCATAAACTTTGAAGATTAAGTCCATTTTATAAAACAAAAAGAAAAAAAAGACTATAAAAGACAAGAAAGCTTTGAAATAGCCTGTACACCATGTGAAATGCATTTAGGCTTTTCAAAGCGAACCGACGGCTTTCAATTTCAGCAGAAGTAAATTGCTGTCATTATTAATAGCAGACATGTGGCAGTGTTTTTTAATTGAGACCAAAAGTGTGGGTTCTTCCTGGTACAAAGACAGCACAAAGTCTGAAGCTGTAGCATGTTCCAAGGCATGTTGAGGCCTACAGAGCCTTAAGTTTTCCAACAATTCAGTGGGCAGTGTTGGAGTTCAAGGAATGAGAGAGTTTGAAAACTAGTGACCGGGCCCGGCGGCGTGGCCTAGTGGCTAAAGTCCTCGCCTTGAACGCCCCGGGATCCCATATGGGCGCCGGTTCTAATCCCGGCAGCTCCACT
Organism: Ochotona princeps; assembly: GCF_030435755.1. NCBI lineage: Eukaryota > Metazoa > Chordata > Mammalia > Lagomorpha > Ochotonidae > Ochotona > Ochotona princeps. Next base: position 50,620,336 of record NC_080849.1, read on the forward strand.
TCCCATCCAGCTCCCTGCTTGTGGCCTGGGAAAGCAGTTGAGGACGGCCCAAAGCTTTGGGACCCTGCACCCGCGTGGGAGACCCGGAAGAGGTTCCTGGTTCCCGGCATCGGATTGGCGTGCACCGGCCGGTTGCGGCTCACTTGGGGAGTGAATCATTGGACGGAAGATCTTCCTCTCTGTCTCTCCTCCTCTCTGTATATCCGGCTTTCCAATAATAATAAATCTTTAAAAAAAAACAAAAGAAGAGAAAAGAAAACTAGTGACCGTCCTTAGGGCAAGAAACTGAAGGCAGAAAAGATGTGTGAGTTGGAAGCAGAGTTCACCCAAGGCTGACTATGGCACCTGTTCTTTTTCATCTTCAGATGTTCTTTGTCCCAGCATTACGCCTTTCTCTCCAGTGGGTCTTGACCCAGGAAACCCAGTGCAGCTTCACCAATCTGTCCCCTTCACAAGCGAGCGAAGGAAACTTCTATGGATCTACAACTGTAGACCGAGGTAACCTGGAAAGCAACAGAAGGGGGCAGTTCTATCTTCAAAGCATGTGCAGTCAGATGGCTAGAAGGTGGGGCCAGTGAGGAGGCACAGTGGGGGACGATGGCCAGAACCGGACCGGGGTGTGGAGGGGAACCAGCAGTCTTGCTGAGGGGAGGCCCCTGGCCCAGGGAGGGTACCTCCTCCATGAATGGTTCTCACACTTGTATCCAAAGCTTCTGGGGGGGGCTCTTGAAACACAGAGTGCTGGGCTTACCTCCTGATACGCTTGGTTTGAGTAAGGCACAAGGAGGAACGTTTCTGGCAACTTCCCCTGCATGTAGATGCTGCTAGGTGGAAATCTATTTTTTCCCGGATATGCTTGACTGAATTTTGGAGCAAGAGGGGAAAAAAAAAAGAGAGAAAGAAGGAGAATGGGAGGTTGGTATCTTGGTACAGTGAATTAAGCTGCCACTTGCAACGCTGATAACCCATACTGGGGTGTAGGTTTGAGACCTGCTTCCTCTGCTTCCAAGGCAGCTCCCTAAGAATGTCTCTGGAAAGGCAGTAGAAGGTACCCTGAGTATTAGGGCTTCTGCTACTCATGTGGGAGACCTGATCTTGGCTTTGGCCTGGCCCAGTCCCTGCTGTGGGGCTGATTACCAATGAATGGAAAAATCCCTCTGATATTTGGCCTTTCAAATCAATTCATCAATCAATTTTAAAAAAGAGAGATCCTTCTAGACTGATAAAATGTTAAGGAGTAACCCAGCTATAAGCAATTTTTGGTTGCCTTGTGCCCAGGGGAGTGTTACATTGCTGGGAGAAAAACAACCAATAGCTGATAGGCATTCTGGGCCTGATTAATATCACTTCTGTGTTAGCTATACCAGGGTGATAACATAGTTACCTATTCCATTTTTTCATAAAGATATTTGGGGAGCTCCGAGAGTGGGGGCTGGGGGCAGGCAACGCTGGGACAGGACATGGCACCCTGGCCTCCATGTACACCACGGGCTGCTGCATTGTGGACTCATGTGGATTGCCTGGAGAAGGGGGACCTGGGGCCATGGAGTATGGCCCACTGAGGGCATGTTTGATAAGTGAGGAGTGACCTCTGGGGCTTCCACGGACCAGGCCACTGCACTCGCAGCTAGGTGAAGGAGCTGAGTTGGCATGGTTTCCTGCAGAGAAACTGGCTGGTGTGTCTGGAATGTGTGGGCTGGATTGTGTAGCGCTGCCCACTGCCCACCGGTGCATGCTAAAGCTGAAGGAGAAGGACATTCCTGGTAGGGCTGAACCGCAGTACCCACCTGTGAGTGTTGCGGCAGGAAGTGGACCATGTCAGACTGAGCCACATCACCCATGGGAACACAAAATAATTGAATCTGAGAGCAGAGTGGGCAATATGTGGGTTTGCCCCTGTGGGACTGTAGCATCTACTGGTTCTCACTTGAGAACTCGGGTTGGTGGCAGGCTTGGCTGGACTAGACTGCAGCATCCATTGGCAAGTGCTTAGACTGGAGGCGGCCAATGCCAGGCTGAATAGAAGCACCCGCCAGTACATACAATAGCAGGGGCTAGGAGCTGACCTGGCAGGGGAACTCTTGCCAGGCTGCAGCTCCCTCTGGTGCTCATGAGAGCCAGAATGGGTGGGGGCCTATTGGGCTAGGCCGCAGTGCGCACTGGATCATCTCAGACACAGAGCTGCATGTGGGCTTGGCAGGGAAACTTTGGGAACTTCATCGCTGGGCTGCTGCTTCCACTGGTGAGTGTAAGAGTTGGGACTGAGGACAGGCCAGGCTGAGCTAGGCTGCAGCACCAGCCGCCAAGTGACAGGACTGGGTATGGGCCGTGTCAGGGTACCACATCTCCCTCTGGCAGGCACAAGATGCAGGACTGGGAACATCCCTTGTAGGGGAACTTGTGGACAAGGTGGCAGCACTTGTTGGCATACATGAGAGGTTGGGCTGAGATGAGCTGCAGCAGCCATAGGTGGGCATGTGAGCCAGATGGGATATGAGCTGGGACAGGTTTGGCTGCAACAGAAGCCGGGAGAGAGCTGTTGAGGGTTACTGGGGGTGGCCCCAATTAGGCTGTAGCACCTGCTGGTATGCATGAAGGCAGAATCTATGGTGGGCTGGGCTGGGCTGGGCTGGACTGGACTGGGCTGCAACACCTGTCAGTTTGTGTGAGAGGCGGGGCTGGGTTGAAATTGTCCAGGTTGCTATATCCACCAGTGTGTATGGTGGCTGGTGCAGAGAACAGACTGAACCTGGCCCTGCACTGGCTGGCACACAGAGAAATCAAGTCTGAGGTCACTCCAAGTGAAGTTTCTTAGGAGACTTCCTGACTAGATTAATGGATTAAGACCCTGGCCACAGGGAGAATCACAGAACGTGTGGTGTAATCTTGGAGCATGTGTATTAGGACTGGGGCTTCTTGGTTGCTCCTGGCTGTGGACAACATGCCCAGTGGACAACATGCCCAGATATATACAGGCCACATGATGGCCAGCTCCTCTAGGGCAGCAGGGAGCATCAACTGTCTCATCAGAAGATGGAAAGCAGAACAGGTTGGACAGTTCTCCTGGCCATGCTTTGCAGCATGCTCTGGGTCTGTGGATGCTCTAAGGTGGACTTTGTAAACAAACAGAACCTGGTGCAATGTCTCAGAACTATAAAACCACTCAAGTAGCACCCTCAGAACCTTCTTCCTCTCGCTCGAGTCTCTGGGTCGTCATCAAATGTCTGTCCCCCGTCCCCAGGTGCTGTTGTAGTTTGACAGCAAGAAGTGGCTTCCTCTCCTGCCTCCCCTGTGGACAGGAGGAAAAAACAATGGAAACATTTAGCCCACCCACCTTCCCCCATACCTAATTAGGGGCACACACGGGCGTGCATCCCTTTCAGTTCTGCAAATAGTATTTAAAGGAAAATGAAGAACTGGAAGAGAAAGAACACATGACTCAAACCAGGACAGTAAAAGCTGGCACGTGTAGTCATACGGAATAGTAGAATGATGTGGCTAGACTGGTGACTCTCCCTGCGCCAAGCCAAGGGCCTTTGAGCATTGCTGAAGAAGCACAGGGGTCACACAGGGACCTTCAGCAGAGGAAAACCCTAGGGAGTTGAACGTTTCGGGAATCTGGGTATGACAGTTCCATGGATGACCCATCAGAAGACAGGTGGCTCAGAAAGGGAGGAATCCTGAGACAGGACAGCAGGCATGGCCACAGCTGGGATAGATGTGTGGGCCAGGAGGGAAAGAGGAAAGGCACAGTGAAGGGCAGAGGTCACCTAGCTTGGTCACCTATGGGAGAACTTGGGTGTAGGAAGGAAGGAGGGTGGCTCAAGGCATATGATGGTACCCACCAACGGTGCACAACTTCATGGCAAGTGAGCCAAGTCCCTGGAAGTTTGTGATTTGCCAGGGGCAGGTCAGGGAGTAAAGGAGCTGGACTAGGCTGCTCACCAGCACACATGGCTGAGCCACTCAATCTGTCCTCTTTCACCCATTCACAACCACTACTTCTGTGGTTTGTAGCATTTGGGCTCCTGGGCAGGTACAGTGTTACAACGGTGGTCCTAGGTGGATGACAGGGAGTTGGTTCCAGCAGCATTGCTCAGAACATCCCTAGTCCTCCATCATGCCTCTTTGCAGAGCGAGAACATCCTTTCCAGGTCTGGTTCATGGCTCTTAGTTCTACTCTTTGCGCATGCCTGTTTTTCTTGTTTTTTTTTTTTTTTTTTTTTTTTTTTTTTTTTTTTTTTTCCTGGCCTTTGTTCTAATTTTCACAGGAGTGAGACATAATGCATGCTTGGCCTTTGTCAGTCTCTGGGTGTATGCAAAAGTGACTAACATAGGTTTTTCTATTAATTTCTATCACTCAAAATTAATCCCTTCTTCACTCTTGGCCCACTGATTAATGGTGCTGCTGATGCAATCTTTGTGAACATTGTTGACACAGAGGGAGTGTGTCAAGGCCGCCTGAGGAGTAACATCTACCAAACGTCATTACTAATTGGAAATCAATCCCAAGTTTCAGTGTGAGTCAGCTAATTCGATGGAGTTCAGGGCAATTTACGCTATTTGCCCTATAAACATAGCCAAGAAGACTTTTTGCCTTTGGCCAGGGTTACTCAGTTTAAAATTCCAAAATGGGTGGAGATTTTGGAAATGATTAGATCCCTAGAGTGACCAGCATGGATGTAGCTGCTCACTCTGCTTATCTGCTTATTCTCTGGGTGTGCCTTTGTCATTGGCTCATAGGCGTATTCTGTAAATGCATCCTACAGTTTCAACAGAGGCCAGACCAGCTAGATATGGGGGAAAATGAGATGTGAAGTTAAGCTTGGGGACTCACCACCCCTCTTCCTATACCTCCCCCAAGGTTATGATTTCCCCGTTCCAATGGTCCCAGGCTACATACGCAACCTCATGCAAACTAGTCCATCTTAGATTGGGCTAAGTACTCCAACCTCATCACTTCACTTCTCACGTGGTAACACTGATCCGCTGAGACTGTCATGTGAACCAGGGCCCTTCCTAAGCATAGGAAAGCAGCTCTTACAGGACACCTGCCGCAAGTGACACCGTTTGAACCCTGTTTTCTTAGTACATTTTCCTTGGTTTTTGGTTGACTTTGCTTCTTGGGTACACTGTGCTGGTTTCAGTCTTTGAGCTCTTTCTGTTGCTTTCCCATGGCCAGTTTTATTTTTCTATACCACAGTCTCTCTCCCTTTACCCTCTTTCTGTGCTCCAGGCCTCTAACTCCCTACTGCCCCTGGACAGGACTTTCCCGCTCAGTCCAGGCCATCATGTTTTCTCTGTCTCCCATCGATAACAGGTTGGAAGGGGATCTGATCAATGAGCTCACATCAACATCACCATAGTCAGTCATCGGAAGGACTGAGGGTGTGTCTTTCATAGTACGCAGAAGAAAGTAACACCTCCCTTGTGTGTTGTGTCTGTGGGAGATCAAATTAAAATGGCGATTGGTATCCATAGCCCTCTCCCTCCCACGCACCAAATTCACAGCCCTCCAAGACCAAGTTGTTTTAAGAGTGATTACTGGGCCCGGCGGCGTGGCCTAGCAGCTAAAGTCCTCTCCTTGAAAGCCCCGGGATCCCATATGGGCGCCGGTTCTAATCCCGGCAGCTCCACTTCCCATCCAGCTCCCTGCTTGTGGACTGAGAAAGCAGGAGAGGACGGCCCAAAGCTTTGGGACCCTGCACCCGCGTGGAAGACTTGGAAGAGGTTCCTGGTTCCCGGCTTCAGATCGGCGCGCACCGGCTGGTTGCGGCTCACTTGGGGAGTGAAACATCGGATGGAAGATCTTCCTCTCTGTCTCTCCTCCTCTGTGTATATCTGGCTGTAATAAAATGAATAAATCTTTAAAAAAAAAAGAGTGATTACTTTATTCCTTTATCAGAAATGAATCATAATTATAAAATGAAGTAATGCAGAAAACACATATAAAGGGGAAGAAATCACCCCAAACCTCATCATGAAGAATAAAGTATCATTAGCATTACCTGAATACATTTTCAGCCATTTTTTCAAAGATTCATATATGTATTTGAAGGTCAGAATTACAGAGGGAGAGGAAGGGGGGGAGAGAGGGATAGTGAGAGAGTTCTTCCCTTAATTCAGTCTCCAGATGACCACAGTGGCCAGTGTTGAGCCAAGAGCCAGGAACCAGGAACTTCACCGGGGTGTCTCACATGGTTGACAGGAGGAAGCCCAAACACTTGGGACATGTTCTGCTCGTTTCCCTAGGCACATCAGCAAGGAGCTGGATGGAAAGTGGAGCAGCTGGGACATGAACAGGTGCCCGTACGTGTGCCCATGTTGCAGGAGGTAGCTTTAGCTGCTACAATACAGTATCAGCCCCTTTCAGCCAACCAATTTTCCAAGAACGCCAAAAAAAAAAAAAAAAAAAAAAGCATCGACAGACTCCATGTAACATCATTTTATAGACTTGAAATAATCCTGTAATTCAATTTGAGGTGAAAATAATAGTAATATGGCCTGATTTTTTTATATTAAGTAGAAACTTAAAAATAAAAGCTTTTCAGGACTTCAAATCATGATGTTTTTCCCCACCACAATATATCCTTTTTTTAGAGTAGTTACTCTTTTCAATTCCAGATGGGACAGATTCACCCCTGTGCTGAAAAGGGAGGACATCTTGGTTCTTTCTCACTTTTCCCAGCCTACTTTCATCAAGTTTTATGGCATCCATTTAATTTTGCAACCATAGGGTGTTCCGCCTTGCTTATTTGTAAATGGTTGCTTCCTTGCTGTGAGTTCTGTTTCTGTGACTATTCTATTGCCTGTTTCTTTATTTCGATTTATCACTTGGTTGGCTGGGTTTCGTTCTTAAATGCCTGAAAGGAAAACTTGGCTCAATAGCAAATTCTTGGATCATTTTCCTTTCAAGTGTTGTAAATATCACTTGTCTGTCTTCTGGGATAAAAGGTGAGTCCTCAGTTTCTCCATGGAAACCTGGTAGGCTCGATCCCATCAAGCTTTGCCAGAAGGACTCCAGAATGATGTGTTTCTCAAGTTTCTTCATGTTTGGACCTTCTGACCTGTTGCCTTGGTATTTGCGTGACATCCTGGTTGGGTGTAACATTCTTGGATCACATTTCCTTTCCCTTATAACATTACTCCAACGTCCTCTGGCTGAGACTATTACTGTGGACATTCCGAGGTCAGCCAACTAAGCTGCAGGAGCTGCTCTGTTTTGTTTGGAGAATTCTGGAAGGCCAATAGCAACCAGGACATCCATCGTTATCATCACAGAACTGTCTCTAGGATATGGAAGGGCCCTTCTGGCTGCACTCAGCAAGGCTATGTCCTTGTGCTTCTCGCGTATCCTTCGATACTTTCAGGATCTTGCCTGCTGGCTTTCTATCCTTAAGGACACCAACTTTATACCTGTTAAGCTCTCCTTGGTGTGAGGGATTTGTCCTTGTGTTTCACATGGACTTGTTGACTCCATTTGTCTTTTTGTTAGTGATTGCTGTCTTACCTTAGCTATTTTCTTTCCTGCTCTTTGCAATCTATGTATTGGCCCTACAATGGCATTCTTTTGATGCTCAATTTATTTCTTGGCTCTACTGTTTATTTCAATCTACTATCCCCCCACACACAGACACAATTCTATTTTGCCTGCGGTTTATGGAGTTTTTAATGGTAGACAAGTGATTTTTATATGCGGAAAGGATTACTTATGAATTAGTTGGCTAAAAATGAATAATTGGCTAATTTTGTTAGAGTTCAAGTTTAACCACAAATTTCATTGCTCTATCTATAAATGCATATTTGACATAACAAATCTTACAGCTTGAATTACTTTATCTCCATATTCATTTTTGAATGTGCAGGTAGTTATACATTTGCATATCCAATCATGTGGAGTAGTTTTGCTTTCTAAGGTAGACTAAGATTTTTTTTAGACCAATGACTGTAGGCATCAGGCCACTTTTCTATCAACCAGGAATTGAAACCTGGGATACTGGGGTTGGGTACCACACACTTTCAGATTGGCTCTAGGTGACTGAAGAGGTCAAGTGCATACGGCATCTTAAAGAAGGCATCGCAGGAACTGGGATGCAGCCAGGACTCTGCCAAGAAATGGCCCCAGAGAGGGTGGAAGGACGCTTGTGCCAGGTGCTCTGTCCAGCATGGTTGCATTGATATTTTTCCATGCAGAAAGACAGTTCTGAATTTATCATCTTTTTCTCAAAGAGTGGACACCTGTTTCTACTTTGTTCAAAGGCACCCTACAGAGGTTAGGGGTTAGCTCTGGAGCTCAGTCAGGCATGACTGTGCTCAACCTTTCTGATCACCACTGTCGGAGGAGCAGACAAGCTCAGAGTCTCATGTTAGGGGAGGAATGGTTTTCAAAGCCAGCCTGCCCCATGTCCAGCGTTGGTGTTTGTAGGTCTGTTCTTCTCCAGGTGCTAAGGTGGACAGAAAGAATTCTGCACTAAGCTCACACAGCTGCAAATTTCTTTTGCGACATGTTAGGTTGTTTGCTCTTCCTACTTCATTCTTGGATTCTGCATTATTTTACATTTTGCCTTGGCCAGATCTCAGTCACATTATATTAGCAAATGTTCCCAGAATTCTGGAGGACACAGCACTTGGGAAGATTCATTTATTTCTTCAGTTGCATTCCAATCCCCTGTATCTCCTAAGCTAAATCTTTTTATTAATTGAGTTCTTTGTCGTGTAATGCTTCTCTTTAAAAATATTCAGCTGTTTTTATTGGAAAATCAGATTTACAGAGAGAGGAGAGACAGAAAAAAAAAAAGAAATTCCATCCACTGGTTCACTCCCCAAGTGGCTGCAAAGGCCAGAGCTGAGCTGATCTGAAGCCAGAAATCAGGAGCCTCTTCTGGGTCTCCCACGTGGGCACAGGGTCCCAAGGCTTTGGGCTGTCCTTTACTGCTTTTTCCCAGGCCATAGGCAGGGAGCTGGATGGGAAGTGGGGATACTGGGATACAAATTGGCGCCCCATATGGGATCCTGGTGCATGCATACAAGACATGAACTTGAGCCACTAGGTTATCATGCCAGGCCCCACGTAATGCTTCTTTTTCCCACCCCCTCCTTCCTTCCATTATTTTGTTCTTGAAGATGTGCATGCTACATAAGAAGAGGGTTCATCTTCTTTGGATTAGTGGACTGGTTAGACACACAGGACAGAAAGGACTCGGCACCCGTGTCCCAAAGGCATCCCTGATGTGAAGACAGAAGCAGAGGGCAGAACAATTTCTCCCAGAGATCTCTGCATCTGATTCCTGCAAAGGGACATCTCACCCAACAGCTTTCATTTCACCTTCTTATAACTTCATGCAAGGATAAATGTTTCCTAGATCTATTCCCTGAAGGGGCACAATGTCCTTATGTCTTCATTAATATGACAAAATCGCATATGTAGAGTCCACTTCCTGAGTCAGCGAAGGGAAACACTCCGTTACAGCCACCACCCCGAGAGAAGATCCCCATCAAGGTATCTGCCATGGGGACAGACACAGCTTGCATTTGTGGTCTGTCTACACAACATGCATTGTAATTGTGCACAGAAGTGGCTATTAGTGTTTGGGCTACATAACATGGGGGGGCCTTCTGTCCCCATTCTCCTGGCTGCCAAACGTAATTGTTGGCATCAACGCTTGCCAATTTGGGAAGAAAGTGTGTCTAATATAAGACACTCAGTCCTGCACTTTCTGAACATCTGAGGGTTTCAGTGTTTGAGACACAGGAGCGGTGGGGTCATCAGCATCAGAGGGCAGCTTCCAGGAGGCCTGTGGCCCAGCTGTGGTCATGTTTGGTTGACCAACATTCTCATCAATTTGATATTTGGAAAGAACAATCGTTTCAGCTCCTTAAGCTGGTGCTTGTTAGGTCTGTGCTTGTAAAGGTACTTTGCACTTGCAGCTCATTTTCAGGCTACATTCCAAAACCAAAAGAGGTCAGAGAAATCGCAACTGTAATGATTTGGTGAAGTGCCTGGCCTGACATTGCCGTGTGTTTGCAAACCTCGATGTTGGATGTGAGGAGTTCTGGTAGAGATCACAACTGAGGAAGAAATCCAAAGAGCAGTGTGAAGCAAGCTGGTGTGGAAATGCTGCCAAGACAGGTCCTTCCAGTGGTGCCGAGCTGAAACACACCAGTCCATTCACTGTGTGCTTCGGAAGCTGATCTTGCTGGAACATTTATGAATGCTGAACTTGTGTGTTCATTTGTGGGTTTTCCGATCAAGAGTAGGTCGCTCCCTGGCCTGTGTGGTTGTGCTTGTGGCTCCCTGTGTGCTTCCGGATCTCCAGTGGAATGGGCTGTTTCACGAGGATCAAGGACAAGGCTTGGGTGCCCCATTGCCCACTAGCTTCCCCCCGCATCGTGGACCCATGGAGTTATCTCTGAGCATCTTGGGCCTGAGAAGCTTATACATTTCTCTAAAGCAAAACTTTAATTTGAGGTTTGCCCCAAATCTGACCTTCGTGTTCCCCTCTTCCTAGAAGCAAAACAAGTGACTACAACACTCTCATTTCACTACTCAGCAGAGCTCCTTTATCATGGGGTGTTTTGAGATTAAAAAAATATATTAGGAGTCTAACTAGTGTTTTTCTTTTGCAGAAAATCTTTATTAAGGACTGATTGTGTGCAGGGCAACTTGACAGCACTTGGAACAAGGCCACCAAGGAGGATTTAAAACAAGATTGAAGTTAAGATCCAGTGACCATCCTCCTTAGCTGGGCTGGTTTGGGCGGTTACAAGGCTCTGGGAAAAAAAAATGTCTGTAGTTACTTATTTCTTTCTGGAAAATTTTATCCAAAAAGATATTGAAAAAAATCATAGGTCTAAATGAGGTAGAGTAATTTGTCAGTAAAGACTGAGAATGGGGCCCAGTACAATGACTTCACAGTTAAATCCTTACCTTGCTAGTGCCAGAATCCCATATGGGAACTGGTTCATGTCCCAGCTGCTGCACCTTCCACAAAACTCCCTGCTTGCGGCCTGGGAAAGCAGCAGAGGATGGTCCAAAGCCTTGGGACCCTGAACCCATGTGGGAGACCCTGAAGAAGCTCCTGGCTCCTGTCTTCAGATTGGCTTAACTCTAGCCTTTGCAGCCATTTGGGAAGTAAACTAGCAGATGAAAGTTCTTTCTCTTTCTCCTTCTTTCTGTAAAACTGATACACTTTTTTTCAATAAAAATAAATAAACCTAAAAAAAGAAAAGGACTTAGAACCATGGGGAGAGAAGAGATGTGGCTGTGTTTGGCTATCATACGGTCAGTGATTGCAGTCTCTTCTTATCCTTTATGTTGAGGGCAATAATTCTTGTCCAAGGTCATATCGCATGGGGAAAAATGAGCAAGGCTATCCTCCCTCGCGATGCCAACGATGCTGACACCTGTTTGTAATGAAAGAGTGGAGGCCTTTCCACTTCTGCAGCTCTTGAAGCTATAACCTACACCTGCTGCCATGAATACTGGTTTCCGCTGACGCCCTCAAAATATTGCTGTTTTGCTGGTGTGAACTGCTAACTCCCAGATTACTCAGAGTATTCAGAACAGCGCGAACAAAGCCTGAGTTATACACAGCAAGGCTGGAACACAGACAGAAGGAGCTGGTGCGTGCATTTGCACATCAGCTGTTATCCAATGATTGGGGTTACTCTTTCGACGTACATCAGCATAATTCTGGTGACCAGATCCCCAAAAGATCAGCTGTGCCATGTCAGGCTGCTCTGGAACCTACCAGGCCAGACAAGAGTTCCTGAGCAACTTGGAGCACATGCAGGAGGAAGGGTGAGATGAGGGTGGTCAGGGAGACTGTTGGAAGAATAGATCCCAAAACAGGGTCTCTTGCTGGACCAATGAGCAATATTGTTCCTTTGCCAATCTCTTCCACCACCATATCCCAGAGGTAAAGACTGGGTGAGCCCCAGGGCTCATCAGAAAATGCTGAGAAAGGCTGACTGTGGTGTTCTTAGTCTGTAAGTTTGTGCTCATTTGTAACAGTGGGCACATGATGCAAATCATTGGCTTTCCGATGGAAACTGGCAACAGCATTGACAAGCAGTCAATCCTAAATCTGCAAAATCCATAGCAGCAAATTCACCCAAAAGTGGATTACAGAGACTTATAAGAAAAACAGCATCTATACCAGACTGCACATGGTCCTTTCTGTTGTGATTATTCACTGAACAATAGAGTACATCTTTAACATTTTGGGGGTATTAATAACCTAATGTATAGGAAAGGATTGCATAGGTATATGCAATTGACTTATCATTGTATGTAAGGGATTTGAGCAGCTTTGGATTTTGATATCTTTAAGGAATCAAGAGAGGTAGTGAACATGAGATGTATGAGGCATAACACATTGCTGTACAGTAAAATTTTAAAAATATTTTCAATATATTTGAAAGAGACAGAGAGAGAAATAAAACATTGCTTTCCCATATGCTAATTTTCTTCCAGCCCATGATAGCTGGAGTCAGACCAGGCTAAAACCAGGAGGCTCACACTATCTGGTCTCCCACACGTGTGTCCTAGAGTCACCCACTTGAGCTGCCACCTGCCACTGCGCAGGCTGCATGTTAGCAGGAAGCCAGATAGGAGGTCAAGTATGCAGGAACTGAACCAAGCACTCCAAGAGAGGATGCTGAGCGCCAAAATATCGACTGCTATTCCAAACATCTGCTGGTCTGATAACCTTTCAGCAGGGGTGCATCATAAATGAAAGTTCAGCAGTATAAATCCAGAGATCTCATTATCAAGTACATGTGTGCACCAGCATCACCACATGAGGGGCATGAGAAATGTCCCGCACAGTAATCTGGCTGGGGCCTCATTTAGCAACAGTGATTTTTTAGCTCTGTTATGATCTTGTGGGACCACTGTCAGGTTTGTAGCTCATCACGGACCAACACATTGGTACATGGCACCTGTCTTTCCAGATTTAAATTTGTGTCTATTTTTAAATGAAAATCTTTTTACCATCACTCTTTGGAAAAGAGAACTGGGGGGCCGGGGGGACACTGCAGTGACATTATCAGGCCAATCTGCTTGTGGTGCTGGCGTCCCATTTAGACTCTAGTTCATGTGCTGGCTTCTTCATCTTGATCCAGTTGGGAGGGCAGCAGAGAATGGATCAAGTTCTTGGGTGCTTGTTACCATGAGGGACGTCTAGAAGAGGCTCCTGATTTCAAATCAGCTCAGCTCTGGTTGTCGTGGGCATTTGGGGAGTGTGCCAGTGGACCTCTCGCTCTCTTTCTTCCTCCCCCGCCCCTGCCCCATATCTGCCTATCAATTAAAAATGAATGGATATTTTAAACAGAGGAAAGAGCAGCGGGCTAGGAGTCAGAAGGCTTACATAAGGTAGATGCTGCATAGCACATGTTGCGGATTTCTGCCGTCCCAAGATGCTGTAAATCAAAAGCCCCGTGGGAAAAGGATTGAAAAGAGTTGGTGAGGGCAAGTTTGTCAGAGATAGGAAAGCAGCAATTGTCCCATGAAATCAGTCATCTTGTGCCCGTGTAAAAGCAGTTGTCCTTGGAGATGACTGCAACGGTCCTAGGGTCAGTGCTGGGCACAGATCAGCTTCTGTGAAGGGGCAGCCAGCACACAACACTGGGCTGTGGGGTGTGAATTGTGGCTCACATTGATCCTTGTGCACTGTGGGGTGGGAGAAGTGAGAGGGACAGCTGACTGTCCAGCAGAGGACCTAGGACAGGGCAGCAGCACACTGGAAGACTTGGATCACTTCTGAGGACATGCAGTCAGTTGGACACCATTCGGGGCAATGGCACACCTGGCCACTTTCCAAGCACAAGACCACAGATGACCACAGCCCTTTCCCATAACGCAGCTCCACAGTAGGCACTGCACTATTCATATCTTTGCTTGCAAAGTTTCCACTGCTTTAGATGTGGCTCTTGCCCAGCTCATTGTGAACTTACTGAACCTCACGGTCTGGTTCTCACATACTGGACTTTGAAAATTTTGTTGAAGAATGGAGTTCAAAGACAGAGGTATTTCAATCTGTAAGTTTTTGAAATCCATGCATAGTCTTTGCATAAATACATTTTTCTATGAACTTTTATTTTTTTAAATTTATTTATTATTTTTAATTCATTAATTACATTGTATTATGTGACACAGTTTCATAGGTACTTGGATTCTCCCCACCCCTCCCCAAACCCTCCCACCATGGTCTATGAACTTTTAAAAAAGTGCTCTTGTATACACAATTGCTGTGAATATATGGTAGCATAATCTGTACCCTTACTACATATATGATTTCCTACTCTGTTCTATCCTGTCCTACACAGCCTGGGTTAACCTTCAAAAGGCTAACATTAACTATATCCCTATGTTTTAGGAATTCCTCTTCATTTTACTACTTGCCCTCAGAGTTCTGCTTGTGCCTGGCTTCTTCAGTTCCAACTCTTGCTTGGGAGGACTCCGTAGCCTTTGATCTTGGATTCTCTGTAAGTGTTCTTGTGCCCGGTTCCCTTGACTCCAAGCATCACAACCCAGGGGCAAGTTCTCTCTAAACTCCCCCACCCAGTCTTGGCATGCAGACTCCACCCTCCTCTGCTCAGGTGCTGCGCCCCAGGTGCTTGCTGTGTGGGAGGAAGGATGAGACAGTGAGCGACAAAGTTCTTGGCTAAAGAACTGGCAATGCAGCTTGGGCTCCCTGGGTTGGTTGCAAAGAGGCTCTGCAGCTCCAAACACAAAGATTCATTTTCTAGGCTCCTACAGGTGCTCAGCAGTCAAGGAGAGAGGTGACAGCCCCTCCGAATGGCTGGGTGAGCCGGGTGCTGATTTGTATCTGAGCTCTATTCATTCCTTTTACTAATTTGGGAATGTTCACACTATCTATCTGCCCTGATTTGCTTTGCCCTTGGGAGGGCCTCCACTCCAAGTTACTTGTAATGTTGCATTCACTAGTCATATTCTTGTTTGCAAGGCTCCCACTGTTTTAGAAGTAGCTCTTCCCTATCAGTGTGTACTTACTCAACAAGCCAGGCACAGAGGCCTGAGGCCTCTTTCCCAACCTGCCCATCGTGAGTACACACGTGTATGAAGCCTGGCATTTCTTGCTCCTTCCCTTAAATTCATGTTCATAAGAGGAGAAAAGGCAGGGTCCACTTCCCTTTTCTGATTGTATAAAATATCCCTCCTTCAAGTTCTAGGGTTCACCTTGGACATCACGTATGGATGGGTTGTGCTCTGAGAGATGCAAAAACCCCAGGATACATCAGAGCCTAGATGTGTAAACTTAGGTGATGTGGTCGGTCACCCAACACAGCCTCTTACTGCAGTGAGGAGATGCGGTGAACATGGGGCTGCTGCCAGTGACACTCAGCAAACTGCCTGCCATGGGCACATGTAGGGTACACCACAAAATAAACATGAAAACTATAGTGTAGTAGATACAGCAACTGGTAATGTTTATTTGTGATCACAAACCATCATGAGCTGTACATAATTGGAAGTGTTATACGTTTACACACTTGGCAATACCATAGGTGTGCCTACGCCAGCATCACCACAGACACATGAGTCGTGTGTTTCCTTCCCCTGTGACGATGCACAGCTCATCACTAGGCAACAGGGACTTTTCAGCTACATGAAAATCTGATGAGACCCTTGTCGTGTGTGGTGTATGCTCCACTGTGCCCGGCTGTGGCAAGAACTAATGAGTATATCAAAGTCCAATGTGCATCTAGCTATGTTTTTGACCATTGATCTCTCTTTGGGAATTATTTTTTCATGGAATGTTTTTCCTCTTCGTCTAAGAGCTTAAATCTGAGCAGGTTATTGTCTTTAAAACAAATGTAAATAAATAATCACACCATCATGCTGAGGGATCCGGTCTCTAGAGCAAAATGTTTTTTGTTGTTCATCTGTTTTTTATTCTACAGCTCAATGTTTTATGCATTTGGATTTTCATATAAAACCTACTGCCTGGCAGAAGGTCAGCCTTTCAGGAGAGCCATTCTCTTGGGTTGGTCTTTCAGACCAATCAGACTATGTCAGTGTTCAGTGCCTGCCAATCAGCTGCTGAACACTGTTCAGGTTTTAACACTACAGATGACAACTCATCAGATTTCCCACTCTCGGCCATGCTTAGAAGCTGTAGCCTCGGGTCAGGCAGGAATCGGGCGTCAGTAGCCAGTTCTGCACTGGCTGTTGGATGCTGAGAAAGTCACGTCTTCAGGCCTGTGTTCCTTCTGCTGCAAGTTAAAAGGGAAGCACTCCAGTTGGTATTCTCGAAGGGTAAGTTTGAAACCATCAGCAGATTGTGAAATCAGTTCAGGGAGTTAGACCTGCCTCTTGAACGGTAAAGTAGAAAAGAATGGAACAGAAAGAAAAGGTAGGAGATGTTACACCCTGCAGGGGTTGTTGTACGGAGCAAGTCATATAATATGAGACTATCATTTCAGTTAGGGGTACGTGCATACATTAGGTTGTGGTATAAACATGACTTCTCGGGGCTCGGCGGCGTGGCCTGGTGGCTAAGGTCCTCGCCTTGATCCCATATGGCCGCTGGTTCTAATCCCGGCAGCTCCACTTCCTCTCTATCTCTCCTCCTCTCAGTACATCTGACTTTGTAATAAAAAAAAATAAAATAAATCTTTAAAAAAAAAAAAAAAACATGACTTCTCTTGAATGATAACGGATTTAATTAACTGCTGGATTTGACAGACAATTCCCAGCTTCCTTTCAGCTTTGATGATATGTTTAATGACAATTGGAAATAAGAAAGTGACGCTTTCCTTGGTTATGAGTAAACAGGACTGAAGTACTGTTTTGATCCCCCAATTTGCATAGTGATCCAGGGAATAGGGCACACTGTTGTCATAGAAGCATGCTCTGCTTTCTAAACATCAACAGAATTGGATATTCAGAAGGAAACCCTAAAGAACAGAAACGGTTCACATTAAGACAAAAACAATTCATGTTAAGGCAAAAACAGCCTGTTTGATTGTGTCCTTTAACTGTATTTTTGGGGGGTGGGGAGAAGAAAGAGTTTGTTTCAAAAAGTTGGCATGTCTTTTTAAGTTCTGGATTCAAGTGGTCATTTATCTTATGTAGCTCAACTTGAAAGATAAGTGCCTGCTGGGCCAGGACGGTATCAACATGCAGATTCTACATTCCTACACGCTGACAGATAATATTTTGAGTGTGACATGCACTGCAACGTTGGGAGAAATGGCCGTAATGTCCTAGAGATTCGTCCATTCTTCAAAAACAAGTAATTGAATACATACTCCGGTACTATCCTGAGCACAATGAATACAACTGAGGCCACCTTCGTAGGAAACAGACAATGATAATAGAAAATGGCATGCAGTAGTAAGTGCAAGGAAGAAAATCAGGGGTTTATTTTAGTGTGAATGGTTGAGACTGGCATCTTTAGTGGACCAATACTGTGGCTAGCTCTGAGAAGCCAGGACAGCAGCTATTTGAAGGTCATGAGGGATGCTCTAGTAAGAGTTGGTGAAATCAAGAGCATTTGCAGGCCAAGGGGATAGCTAGTGAGGTCTCCAAGATGAGAGATGCTTGGAGAATTGGAGAGAAAGAAGGGCGACCTGTGTGCTGGGCTGTAGGACAGGGGGGAGCCACAGCCTGGGCTGTCAGGTACAGGCAGGCCACAGCACGTAAGACTCTGTGATTCAGGGAAACTCAGAGTTGGCCTCCAAGTCTGAAACAAGAGCTAAGCAGGGCCTCTGTGAGAGGGGCATGAGAAGATAACTGTTGACAAGATGCCTGGCTGCTGGCTGGCTGGAGAGTCACGTGGGAGCAGGCAGGCCAGTTGGCCTCTTTTGTGTACCATCAGAAGGGGCAGCAACAGGGAGCACAACTGCTCTGGATTCCCGGTTGTCAGAGCTGAGCGCTGCCTTCCTGGCTGGGTGGAGGAATCCTGACTGAGCTTTTGCCAACTGCATTCAGTTTTTGTGCCGCAACTCTAGGCTGATCCATTCTTGCAAACAAAGTGGCCATGGCCCGCTGCCTTAGGATGATTCCAATTACCTAGTTGTACAGAATCACCTTGAAGAGAACTTGAGATGTTTGAGTGCATGGATTCCCAAGCAAAGGGAAAGTCACCCTGTCCACCACCAGGACACTGCTTCAGCTCAGCCGAAGCCCAGAAGGGCCCAAGGCATTGTTCACGGAAGCCAGCCCCAGCAGGGCAGCTGATGGAGCCTTTACAGGGAATTCCCAAGATCAAAACAGCCGTTGTACTTGAAAGAGTTGCTTTGGTGCCATTTCCAAGATCTTCTGAAAGCTCCAGAATGCCATGAGCATCAAAGAGCCTGTTTCCCCTATTTGAAAAGTGAGTATCATCATTCCTTCAGGCATGAGAGTGCACAGAATGTTCTGGAAATTTCCAGATAAAAGATCTCTCAGGGTCAGGACTAATCAAGTCATGTAGGCTGCCACAAAAAGAGGCTCATAGATTAAACACACACATTAAAAGGTCTTTGTCACAACCTGGCCCATGGCGTTCAGTTCTGTGCTGGCCGGAGTCATGCTTGGTGGCAGCTGATTGAGAAAGACACTGCAGTCCTGGATTTGGTGAATGAAGGCAGAAGCTCTGTGAATCTCTGTGTGTGCTGCTCTGCAGAACACTGGCAGGAAGGGGACCAGTAGATGGCTCTGAGCTCCCCAACGCCACATGTTTTCCTCATCTGCAGGTGAGTAACCTTGCCCTTTTTGGTTCTGCAGAAGCATTAAATGGGTGTCAGGGTCACGAACAGCCAATCAGGCCATCCTGAAACAAAAGCTATGGAAAGAATCCTTAGCCTGTCTTGTCATAGAGCAGCAGGCACAAGGTAAGATTCCCTGGGGTTGGAACTTGACTGAAGTGCTTTCCATTCTACACTTTTGTTTACTCCAATTCAACGGCCACCTTCTACCTTAGCCCAGGGGCTCTACACACAGGCAAGATTTAGCCTCGATTTAGCCAAGATCATTAGGCATCGGGGTCCTTCCCACACGGCAGCACCTGGCAGGCAATGGGACGGAAAATTATGTGAAGAATGTGATATCCCTAAGTCTGAACACAGAGGGGTTGGGAGGTTGGCACGGACCTGCTGGGGCTTGACTTGAGGCAGCAGAGGAGCTGGAAGAGGCTGGCAGACTTTCTGCCTCCTCGCTGGGATTGCCTCTCCCTGGCCAGGGAACCTGTGTTTGTGGAGGACATGTGTGCACAGCTCACCATGCAATGACAAGATCAAGAGAGTCGGGCTGGTTTCCTGCTGGACCATAGACACGGCGGTGGTAATTGTGGGAGGGATGGAGAGGGAGGCCCCTAGAGCAAGACAACTGATCCCCCTCTTGACCTGCTCCCGTGCACCTGTGAAACAACATTAGAAGGACACACTTCAACATGTCCAGGGAGAGCTGAAAAGAGTGCTTTGTAAGAGGATCTGGCTTGTATGAGAGGAAACATGGTTTGCAAACATTTGAAAATACTGGTAAAGGAATATGAAGGTGAAATCCATTTCCTGTCTCTCTATTTAGTAACAGAGCTGAGAAGTGGAAACACCAAAGAATAGTCTACTCAGTATTTCTCAGGAATAGAACAGGGAAGGGAGAGTTGGAGCCTGCAGTCAGACTGCCCTGAGTGCAAACCCTGGCTCGTGACTAACCAGCTCTGTGACTTCAGGGAAAGTCTGAGACTTCCCGGAGCTCTTTCCTCGTGTATAGCACACATGTTCATGCGGTCGTCTCTTCCTTCTCACCAAATACTTATTACAGGCTGGGTATTCCATGCTCAACCAGAGTCTCTCTCTCTCTCTCTCTCTCTCTCTCTCTCTCTCTCTCTCACACACACACACACACACACACACACACACTAGGTTGGTGCTGCCCAGCGCGTACTCGGCACTTGCGTCAGCCAGTGGGAGCTGCGGCCTAGTTGGGGCGACCCACAATAACCCCCACCAGGCCCGCCCCCTAGCCTGGTCCGCCTGTGTGTATAGCAGACTAGTCCAGTCTGTCCCACATCCCATCTAGCTCTTGCACTTGTCCCTGGGTTTCAAAGCTTAGTTCTGACTAAGCAGCTCGTCCATCCAGCCCCCACAGATGTTGTTGAGTTCCTCTCTGTCTAGCCATCCCAGTACCCCTCCAAGTTATCATGTCCTCCCGCGAGAGCAGTGACCCAGGAGGGGGGAACCCATTGTTTCCCTCCTGGGTTGTTCACTGTCCCGGTTTATGCACTTTTCGGGTGGTTCCGCGATTTGACTTGACAGAATCAGTTCCCAGAGCCAGCTTCCGCCAGCCAGTGCAGCGGCCAAGTCCTTACACCCCTCATCCATTCTAATCTATGCTTGCCCCAGTATGGGATAATATGCTCAGTCTGACTTTTCCCTGGTCTAGTTCCCATGCGGCACACAGGTGTTGCAGCCCTACCTAGTGTGGTCTGTCCCCAAACCAGCCCACGCTCTCCAGTGGGAGCAGCCGTCCGGTGAGGGGACCAGCCCCTAAATTCCAATGCCGGCTCTGCCCCTCCTGGTTCTCACGTGTGCTGGTTGGGTGCTGCAGTTAAATCCAGTACCGGTAACCTCTCCCTGACATTCCACATTATACGCTAGTTTTGTCGCAACCAAACCCGGCCCAACCCACACTCCGTTCTGGTGTCTGAATATGCCAGTGGACAACATGCACCGATTCAGCCTAGTCTGCCCCTGTTCCGTGCCAAATGTATGCTCGTGGGAAATTTTCCATGGCCTACTCTGGGCTGTTTCCTATTGTGCTTCTTGCGCTGACCTGGAGGGTCTGTATCTTGCCAGAGGAGTTGCCCGGGCACCTCCCTCTGAGCCTCTCCCTTTGCCAAGCTATGCGCATACCAGGGGGTTTTTGAGCCAGCTCTTCTCAGTTCACCTCCTGTCCAAGCAGGAACAGTGGCTTAACCTGGCTGGCTTTCACCCCATTCAGGTTCTTGTTATAGGATGTTTCAGCCCAGCTGTGGCTCGTCTATACCCATGTACAGGTCACAAGTGGCTCAGTGGGGGGTCGAGACCTAGCCTAGCCAGTCTCATGTTTACCCCGGTTATCCAGGACACCAGACGGTGTCGGGGTCCGGCACAGTCCGGTGCATCCAATCCCAGCCCACACTAGTGCCTTGGGAGACTACAACTATTTCTAGGTTAGGACACAGCCCCCATTCCCGCACACGTTCCCATTGGAGGGAGCCTCAACCTAGTCAGGGTATCCCCTTGGCTCCCAGACTGGGCCTATTACTAGCCGTAGATCATATGCCTGCCAGTGGTTGCTCTGACTCAGCTTGTTGCAGTCCCTCATTTGTCCTAGCCTCAGCCTTAGACATATGGCTTTGCATCCTTGATTCAAGCAGAGCAGCAGGTGAAATGGCCCAACTCGGCTTGACCTGTGTTCTATTCACCATCCAATGAGGGCGGTGGGTGTGTTGTCCTAGAGATTCAAGCCTCTGTTCCTGGGCACTGCGAGGAATCCTGTCTCCCCTATACCAAAGTTGGGCCTATTGATGGGTGCCCCCAAATAGCTTTCCATATCATAAAAATCTCTGAGCTTGCTGCCCGGGCGGCCTGCAGGCAGAGCCTGGCACCACTTGGTGCTCTGGCCGCCCAGAACAGAGGACTCGCCCTCAGCCTCCCTGTTGTGGGTTTGGCGAATGGAATTCATCCGAGTTGCCCTCTCCCAACTAGTGGGAGCAGGGCGGAGCTCGGACTTCAGTCCAGCTCTGAGGCTGCCCCCATGGCTGCTAACCTGGGGGCTCCGTTGCCCTCCTTGGGTCCAGGGCGTAACATGTTGACTTCTACATTTTTGCTTGTTTGTTTTATTTCTAGAAAAGAAAGATAGAAGATAGGTATATAGGTATATAGATAGATACACAGAGAGGTGTATAGATAGATACACAGAGAGTCAGCTAGGTAGGAAAACTTGCCATCAGGTGACTGCTCCCCAAATGCCAGAAGCAGCCAGGGTTGGGCCAGGCTAGCGCTGAGACTGAGGAACTCAGAGTATTCCATATGGATGGCAGGAATCCAGGCACTTGAGCCATCTCCTGCTCCCTCCCAAGGTGTGCGTGATCAGGAACTTGGACCTGAGAACAAAGCCTGTGTCTATGGGGTGCAGGCCATTTAGCCACTAGCCCTTATTTGTTTTTTTTTTTTTTTAAACATTTATTCATTTTATTACAAAGTCAGATACACAGAGAGGAGGAGAGACAGAGAGAGGAAGATCTTCCGTCCGATGATTCACTCCCCAAGTGAGCTGCAACGGGCTGGTGCACGCCGATCCGATGCCGGGAACCTGGAACCTCTTCCGGGTCTCCCACGCGGGTGCAGGGTCCCAAAGCATTGGGCCGTCCTCGACTGCTTTCCCAGGCCACAAGCAGGGAGCTGGATGGGAAATGGAGCTGCCGGGATTAGAACCGGCGCCCATATGGGATCCCGGGGCGTTCAAGGCGAGGACTTTAGCTGTTAGGCCACTGTGCCAGGCCTGTCATTTTTTTTTTTTTTTTTTTTTTAATAGTGGGGGACTTTAATACCCCACTAACCTCATTCCACAGAGACAGAAATTCAGCAAGGAAACAAGAGTTCACCCAGACAATAGAACAAAAGAAATTTCATTGATATCTACAGAATCTTTCAACATACAGACAATTTTTCCATTGGTACATGGAAACTTCTCCTGGATTAATCACATTACAATCCACAAAACAAGGCTCATCACAGTTTTAAAAAATGAAATCATACTACCTTATTTGGTTTTAAGCATATGGAAGTGCATCATGGCAATGTAGCCCTTGGGTGATGAAGTTCCATCACCACAGTTGAGGTGACAGGTTGGGACTTGCAGGAGCCTGCCCATGATGAGTACATTGCATACGTAAGAGTCACTGTGGGACTTGAAGGCAGGGCAGGGACATGGCTAGGGAAGGGGACAGGTGGAGAATCCAGTCTTGCTCTTCCCATCACCCAGGATTTCAGCACGTTCTGGTTTCCCTCCTAGCCCCTCTGGAGATGAGAGGTAGAATCCCTCATAGGACTGGAAGATCTTACGTGACCCAGGAGTTGAATGGACCCTTAAACACAAGGCAGTGCCAACGCCTCCCACAGCAGTGCTCCCCTCTGGCTCCCAGGGGTGCCAGCACCATGGCACTTGGCCAGTTTTCATCTTTGGGCTGTCTTCTACCCCTCAGCTCCCCCAGAGAAAGGCCAGGACCTGCAGTGCAGCCCCTAGCGCCTCGGGTTAGAGACCCTCCTGGGCTTCTCAGGGGTTTTCTTCTCCAGGGAACAGGTTTCCGGCACGCACACTTCCTGATTTCTTCTGCTGTTTCTCCATCAGGAGGCAACCCCAACTGGAGTCTTATTCCAACTCTCCACCCTTGGTACCGAAGGTTGGAAAGACAGAGAAGGTGCCTTGTGAGGTTTAAATTTTAATTGAGGTATGATACTGCACATATTGACAGCAAACATTGTTAAAACTCCATACATGTGTGCCACATGTAGGGATCAAAATCAGGCTTTGCATCTCTGAGCACTGCTCGCTGCTGCATTGGGAGCTTTGGTTGCGTCTAGCTCTTCTGAAATAGACCCTAAGTTCCTGTACACTGCAGTTCTCCTCTGTGCAATGTAGCTTCACAAAGAACTAGTAATACATAACTGCATGACAATTTCATTTTTGTTGCCTATTGTTTTTCCTTCTTCCCTTCCCATTCTCTAGTGACTATGACTCTACTCCTTTCTTCATTGCAATCTACATTTTCAGGTCCCACAAATGAGTGACAAAAGGCAGTATTTCTCTCAGCCTGCCTTATTTCACTCAGCAGATTGCCCTTCATTTCCATCTGTGTTGCTACAAATGTCAGGATTCCGTTCTGTTGTTTGATTAAATCATATTCCACTGATCACCTGTTCTGAAGGTTTATTTTTATTTTACTTGAAAAGCAGAGTTGTAGAAGGAAGTAGAGACATTAAAAGAGGTCTTCTATTACTGGCTCACCCTCCAAATAGCCACAATGGTCAGAACTGAACTGATCTGAAGTTGGGAGCCAGGAGTTTCTTCAGGTCTCCCGCATGGGTCCAGGACCCCAAGGGGTTGAGCCAAGGACTCCACTGCTTTTCCAGGCTGTAACCAGCGCTGGGTGAGAAGTGGAGCAATTGGGACACAAACCAGTGCCCTGGGATGCTGGTGGTACAGGTGAAAGATTAGCTTATCACACCATGGCACTGGTCTCCTCTGTCACGTTTTCTTTATTCATCCATCTGCTGTTAGACTCTTTGTCTGACTCCATGACTTGGCTCTTCTGAGCAGTGTGACATCTCTTTGATGTGCCAGCTTTGAATTCTTTGGATGTGTACCCAGGAGTGGGATTGCTGTGTCATTTGGTAGCTCTGTTCTCAGTTTTTCCAGGAGCTTCTGTACTATCCGCTATGATGGCTTCAACAATTTCACAGTCCCAACCACAGTGTGGAAAAGTGCCCCCAAGCCTGCTTTCTTTCTGCTGAAAATGACACCTCCTGTCCACCTCCGAATCTAATATACAGTATAAATTGTCTATTAAATTATATGATGCTCAACCCTCCTCCACACCTTTCATGCCCTCCCCGTAAGGATACAAAGAGGAAAGAACAGTAGTAACTCTTTGTCAGTCCTGAGTCACCTGTGGCCACTCGGGGGCCAGGTGGTGAGGAATTGTGAGCAACCTCTGTTTACTCAGAGTATCTCTAGCCCATAGCTCGCAGCAGAGACCTCCACCCCATTGCAGCCGCAAAGAACCAAGTTCTGCTGACCGTCTGAATGAGCTGGGGAGATGACCACAAGCTGGGAGTGGGAACCAGGCTTTGTGCCTCCCACACCGTCGGCCGCCCTGGCAAACCCTGTGCTGAGGACCCGGGCAGCCGCACCCAGCCTGCTGCTCAGCTGAACCGTGAGACCACAAGTGAGTTCATTTGTAGGCCACGTGTTCATGGTTAGCTGTTTCCCAGAGATACCGTCACGGAAGGGAAAAGAAGCCTTCATGTCACAAACAGACACAACCTTCGAGTTCCTTTGAGGGACATTGTTGTTCTCCCTTAGAAAGTGAATGCAAGCAGCTCTGGCCATTGGAGATGTTCACTGTGACCTGCACGCATACTTATTTCCTTCCTTGGAGAGAAATTGCACCTGCATGAAGGTGTGGATACTTGTCCCCAACAAGTTTCTTTTTTTTTTTTTAAAGATTTTTTTTTTAATTATTATTGGAAAGCTGGATATACAGAGAGGAGGAGAGACAGAGAGGAAGATCTTCCATCCGATGTTTCACTCCCCAAGTGAGCCGCAACGGGCCAGTACGCGCCAATCCGATGCCGGGGACCAGGAACCTCTTCCGGGTCTCCCACATGGGTGTAGGGTCCCAAAGCTTTGGGCCGTCCTCGACTGCTTTCCCAGGCCACAAGCAGGGGGCTGGATGGGAAGTGGAGCTGCCAGGATTAGAACTGGCGCCCATATGGGATCCCGGGGCTTTCAAGGAGAGGACTTTAGCTGCTAGGCCATGCCACCGGGCCCCCCCAACAAGTTTCATATCCCGTGGAAAATGACACATGAGAGAGAAGGCCAAAGAGCCTGATCTTTAGAGCCATCTTCTAACCCATGCTATAAGGTGGAGATTTCTACGCACTTGTTAAAACTGAACATATGTAATCAATGCTAATAGGGACCAAGAATAATCACTGAACTCTATTCTCATCTGTTCCATGTTCTACAAATGCCCAGATCTGCATTCTTACAAGCTACCTATTTTTGTTTATTAATTAATGTTATTTCACAGGCAAACGCTATTGCACATTTTGTTATAATCCAAAGCAGTGTGATTTAAGAGGCATGGATTCTGCATTGTAAAGCGTGGGGTCAAGTATTAGATCTGCTTTCTAACAGCTGTGATCTTCCTAAGCCAGTCACTTAACAGCTCTGAGCTCTTTTTCCTGAGCAGTAAAAGGCAGGCTCACTACTAACCAATTCAAGGAGTGGTAAATGTCAAATTCCATGTGTATCTCCTGTAGTTCCAGCCTTGTGGACTGGCAGGAGCTCTGCAAACTTTGATTTCAGCTTCCGTCTTTCTCAGAAAATTTCGAACACTCAAATGAGGTCAGAATCATTAGAGTCTGACAAGTGCTGCTAGTCTGGAGTTTCGAGGCAGTCTAGCAGCTTCCTGTCTATTCTGCAGGGTGTCTTGAGCTGCCTGTTATGTGTGCTCCTCCCCAGCCTTGCAGTCAACGGGCAGAGGAAGGGTGCCCGATGCTGGGCAGCCTCTCCTATGCCGCATGTTGGAGACATTCAGCCACCCTTTGCAGACCCTCCAAGTGCTGCATGCCCTCTGGGGAAGCAGTCCAGGTGACAAATGTCCTTGTGGCCCCATGCTCGCTCCTGAATGTCTTCATCACCTATGAAAGCTGCGTTATCACTAGACTTGTCCACCAACCTTGAACCTTGGTCAGCTGGTTGGTCAGACCACATGGCCAATGTAGGCAATGACCAGAACGACCTCAGCATCTCTGTGTTAGTGTCCAGGCATTCACACTTCAGATTGTGCACCTGCCACTCCAGACCTGCTTCCTACCACAGGGGAGCTGTCTCCTAACGCTTCCTGTTTTCTCTATTGATTTAGGTAATTACCTCACTCTGGCGCCATACTTGCTGTTGTGTTTCTGGTGCCTAAGGAACAATCATTACAACAGACAGGGGAGAATTAAACTGGTGTGACTTAATATTGTTTATTTAGTATAGAAATGCTTTTTCTTGTTTAAAACATTGTTTATTTTATGATACAAATCCATAGGCTCTGGGTTTTACTCTGCTTCCCCCAAGCCCTTCCCTCCACTGATTTCCCCTGTATTATCACATAGTCCTTCAGCAACTGCCACAAGTCAGTCATTCTGCCGTTTAAGTATATCCTGACATTGTAGGTATGGACAATGGTGAAAAGCCCAGCATTCTATTGTCCATATATATTTAACAGCTTCATTAGAAGTCCAGCTTTGATTTGGAAGTACAGAAACATACTGCATTGTATCTTCACATCTCAATACGGTAGTCTGTTTTACAGTTCCTTTTGATGACTATATGTACATGCGTGTTTACCTATATATCAATTTTTTGTTTTGCATGAAGATTGCCTGATATCAGCGAAAACATGATATTTGTCCTTTGGGATTGGCTATATCACTGAGCGTGATGGTCTGTAGTTGAGACCATCTTGTTGCAAATGTTGAAACTTCATTCTTTTTAATGGTTGAGTAGTATTCCACGGAGTAGATGCACCACAATTTCTTGATTCATTCCTCTTTTGATGGGCATCCGGGTTGTGTCCATGTCTTTGCTACTGTAGCTTGCGATGCTGTACATATAGGAGTACAGGTCACTTTCTCATATACACATTATATGAGTGCAAACATCTCTGTAAATGTTAGCTCAATCCTTAGAAGATAATGAAAGGTAGGCTTTGCTATTATTCTTATCCTTTAGATAATAAAACCAAAGACACAAACAAGTTACGTTACCCATAGTCACACAGCAAGTAAGGGGAACCCATCTTCAAAGCCAGATGCTCTGGCTCCTAGGTCCACACTCCTACCCAGCATACTACGTTCACTGATGCTGCCTGGGTTCTCTCCTTAAGTGGGTCAGTTCTTTCTAGCTTGGGCTCTAGCAATCACACATTCAATCTACTGGTTTACTCCCCAAATGGTCACACTGGGCAGTCCTGGCCCAGAACAAATCCAGGAGCAAGGAGCTTCATCGGGACTCCCAGTTGGGTGGCAGGGGCCCACGTGCCTGGGCCATCTTCCGCTTCTTTCCTAAGCCATTAGCAGGAAGAGGAGCAGCTGGGACTTGACTTGGCACCCAAACGGGATACCGATGTTGCAGACGGCAGTTTAAGCTGTTGTGCCACAACACTGGCTCCTTAAGCAGATGTTCATTTTCATCTACATTTACATGAGGTATTTAATTTTTTCCCTCAGACTATTTCTGTGGAGGGGTGTTTGGAATGATAAGTTCTCAGTGTGAGCACTTAATATTGAACCAGTATACATTGCCTATAAATGTCAAATCAAGTTGTACTGTCTCGGAAAATTATTCACAAACCTACTGATGCTGGGTTTCATCATTTTGATATACGTTTTTCTGGCCAGCTTTACAATGATACCTTAGGGTTGTTTCAGAGTGAATTTCCTTTATGGGTGAGGATATTGTTAGTGTGCACTTCTAAACTGGATGGCAATTTTACTCTGAATTCATCTCTGTGTGTGCTCATGTAAAACATACCAGCACGGACTTTTACCTATAAAACACCAATCCATATGGCTGCATGCGCCTTACTCCCTAGTAGGCCGTTCCGCCAGGTTCTGTCAATGCAAGTTGTGGACTGTAGGATACAGCAGTGCTGAACCAACACTGGTGTTCTATTTTTTTTTTTTTTTTTTTTTTTTTGAGCACACAGAGTTAGGTTTTAATGTCCCAGTCCTCATCCTCAAGGGGGTCGACGCTCGGGGTGGGGGGCTACTCCGGCGGCGGCCGGCCGGCTTCATTGGGGCCCTCGGTGGTGGCCATCCTGTCGTCCTCCGGCACCAGTTCCACGTCCAGCTGCAGCTGGCCCATGTGGAGGCCCATGGAGAGGCCCACGGCGCAGGCCCACAGCAGGTTGGCGGCTAGCACGGCGCCCACGCCCGCCGCCGCGCCCCCCAACGACAGGTGCAGGGGGCCCCGCAGCGCGGCCAGGCCCACGGCGTAGGAGACCTCGCCCAGCAGGAAGAAACCATAAGCAGCTTCCCGGCCCATGTCGCTCTGCATGAAGGAGATGACCCCATCCCCGACGCCAGGAGGCCATTGCGGAACCAAGAAAGGAAGGCTGTTTAATGCGCTTTTCGGAGGAGCCAAGGGTCCGCACGGTGCAGCTCGGACACCGGAGGCTGCGAGGCCCATGGCCCGGGGCGAAGTACCCCCGGGTGCCCCCGCTCCGGGGCCACTGGGGCGGCAAAAACGACCCCCCGGAAGCGGAGTCGGGCCAGGCAGGCAGCCCGAGCCCACCACCAGCTGCCTCCCATGGTTCGCACTACGGCCGCTGCGTGGTGTTCTATTTTGTGAGCACTCAATGTGTATCTGTTCATTGATCGACTTACAGGGCGTTTTCTACCACTGTGAAGTGTGTGGCAACAGCTCCTTGCACCTGTTGAAAGGAAAGCGTGTCACGTGACACACAACTGAGGAGACAGGAAAGGGGAGTGTGGGGCAAGCGATGATGTTGGCAAGGCAATCTTGGCACATGACTGCAGTCCAAAGGTACCTGTGAATGCTTGAATTTGGGCTCTGCATTCACTTTGCAAACCATGCAGCATCCTGTCTGAAAGTACTAGCAAGTCAGAAGAAGGCGCCTAGCTGGGGCATTTCCAAAGTCCTCAGTGGCAGGAGCCAGTAGGGCATCACTCCTCTTCCCCGCTGGGGAGGGTTCCTGCTGCATGATGCTGGCAGTGGCGCGAGAGATTCCTCCTGCTTCCTCTCAGGGAGAGAGAGAGAGGAAGCAGCAAGTGTACCTCCTAAAGTCAGACTCAGGCTGATGGGGCAACTTCTTGCTTGAATGAGGTCAAGGTAATAATGAAAGCCCCTCTGGCGGGAACGGACATCTGCACAGGTGTGGGATGATGACCAAACCCTCCCAGCTCCTCTGTTAAAATCTCAGCCAACACCTCCTAGCCAGGTCAACAGATGTTTCTGTGCAGCCAACTGAGAAGAAAGCCCTCTTCATAATGGCCCTGGGATACAAGAATGAACTCATAGCGAAATGACTGACAACCTCCTACATGGTTGGGAGACACTCCAGTGGCAGCATGATGGGCTTGTGAAAATTCACAAAAGACACACCTGTGAGACTGCAGGGGAGAACAGATAGGAGGGGAGGGAACTTGGGAGGGGGGAAGGGAGACCCCAGTGCCAATTAAACCATACCAAAAAACAATAAAAGAAGAATTTTAAAAAATGCACCCTCTCTCCTGCCCTCAGGTTGGGAATTTGCTTTCTGCACCGTGAAAGTGAATTGCCGTCTCTCCTGAGTGGCTCACAAGGGGAACATGTTGGCTCTTTCTCTCCACCCCATGGTCACACATTGCAGGAGCAGTGTGAAGGGAAGCAGTCATCCTCCCAGCTCAGAGACAAATCTCACTACCCGATGAGAGGTGATGTATTTCAAGAGTCACTTTTTTTTCTTATTTATTTCTTTTGAATACATTTCTGGAAGAGAATACATTCTTTGTTTTTTTCATTTGAGATGCAGACAAAGAGAATTCCTATCTTCTGGTTCACTACTCAAGTGCTCCTGCTGGCTGGAGTTGGACCAAAGACCAGCACCTGGAGACGCAATCCATGTCTCCCACGTGGGTGGCAGGAATCCAAGCTTGTGAACTGCTTCTGCTGCTTTCAAGGGTCTGCGTTAGCACAGAGTTGGAACAGGAGTTGGTGTTGCTACTAGAACCAGGCCCCCCTGATGTGAGGCGTGGATATCGCAACTGCCACGTGAAATGCTGGTCTTTTAGGAGTCCATTTCTAAAGCTTGAGATTTCAAACAGTGGCTATGGATTCACACACAGATTTAAGCCTTTCTGAAGGCTGATACCCGTCCCTCGTTGATAGTAAATCCAAGGGCAGGTACTTTCCTGCCCATGGCGCGGTCTCAGTCCTTAAGTCAAATGTTTTGTAAGGGAGTTGGATGCCCTGCTGGGGCACCTCACGGCTTTGGAGGTGCCACACTCAGGCAGCTTGTTCTCATTTAACTGCCTTTTGGTAGACAGCAATATTCAAAAATCTGGCTTTGTGACCAAGACACAAAAGCTTGAG
Organism: Ochotona princeps; assembly: GCF_030435755.1. Taxonomy (NCBI): domain Eukaryota; kingdom Metazoa; phylum Chordata; class Mammalia; order Lagomorpha; family Ochotonidae; genus Ochotona; species Ochotona princeps. The sequence goes on from NC_080849.1 coordinate 50,651,201, forward strand.
AACTGTGGAAAACATTCATCTAATGAAATCTTAGCCTTGCCTCATCTTACAAAGTTTTTGAACTATTTTAGAAAATATTGTAAAAGCCACTAAACACACATTGAATGCAGTGCTTGGCTCTTTGTCACAACTGCTTTCATGTTGGACTTCTTTGTTCATCAATAATTATTTACTCGTCATTTTAATTTCAAAGTTCTTCACAATGAATTAATCATTGATCATGGATTTGAAGAGCATAATGAATCCATCTAAAGGGTGAAGTTATTTCATGACTTCCAGATGCAAGCAGCTGTGATGAAAACTAGGCAAGCAGATGGGCTCTGGGACCTGAAACCCTCTTACTCATGTGACAGGGCTTGGGGTTCTGCTCTGTCAAGATCCAGCAGGGCAGTCCTCCTCTCTCCCGCTGATGTCCTGAAATGGACCAGAACCACAAGATGAAGTGGCTACGAGGCAAATGAAACTCAACCTCAGTGTCATCAAGTTCTCTATCCAAATCTGATGGTCAAGACAACACGTGCAATTTCCACCTAACTCCAGTGAGATGAGCCTGCACTTGGAAATCTTACTAACTACACCTACTGGTGTGGATGTGGGGAGAAAGGTAACCTTCTTCACTGATGGTAGGAGTGTAGGCTAATACAGCCTCTGTAGAAGACAATATGGAGAGTGCTAAGACAATTAAAAATTAACTGACCTTACTTCTGGGAATATATCCAAAGGAAATGAAATCTGCATAAGAGAAAGTGACCTACGAGCCTTTATTTGCAGCAGTACAAACTACAATAGCGAAGACCTGGGAAACAACCCAGGTGTCTGTCAGAAGAGGAAGGGATAAAAAAATTGCATATCTACTCTATGGAATACTATTTAGCTATTACAAAGAACGAAATTCTAGCATTTACAACAAAGTGGTCCCAACGGGAGACCATTATGCTCAGTTTAATAAGCCAATCCCCAAAGGACAAATATAATGTTTTCTCTGATATAAGGCAACCTTTATGCAAAATACAAATTAATAGATATATAGATAAACATATATTTACATGTATTCATCTTGAGGAAATGTATAATGGAGATTAACATCCTGAGAGTAAAAACACATACAGTATGCATCTCTACTTCCCAATAAAAGCAGGACTCACAATGAAACCGTTAAATATATATTGACAATAGGATGCTGGGCTTTCCATCATTGCCTATACCTACAATGTTAGGACACACTCAGATTGCAGAAGAATGGACTTGTGGCTGTTACTGAAGGACTGTGCTATCGTAATAACACAAGGCAAATCAGTGGGGGAAAGAGGAAGTGAGGCAGGCGGAAGGGGAACTGTCTAAGCCTATGGAGCTATAGCATGAAACATAAAAATTTAAAAATAAAATTTTTTTTCCTAGTTATTACATTCACAAGCAAAGTGAAGTAAGGGGACTGTAGTTACTGGACGTGGTTCTAGAGTCAGAGTTCAAGTGCAGTGCCTTCATTTTGCTGTACCACTATACTAGGAGCTGAGATGAGTGTGAATGTCACACCTTGGTGGGATGTGAGTCCTCTCTTTGACTCCTGCCAGCTTTTGGCATCAATGTCTCCCCCTGGTTGGCGTTCAGTCTTGTCAATGCCCTGTAGTTCCAGTGGCCCTGAATCTGCAAACACACGGACGAGCTGGCCTTGATTAGACCCAGTCCCTGAGGAGCAGCTGGGGCTCGTCAGTTTGTTCACACCTTATGTTTTGCACAAAGGCTTAGAGAGAGAGAGAGGGCTGGACTTCTTTTCTTCTAATAATCTGCTTATGTACATTCTGAATTTTTTAAGAGAAAAAAAAAAAGAACGAGGAAGCTTTAATGCCCACTGGTTCACTCCTCAAATGCCTGAAGTAGCCGACTCCGGGCCTGGCTGAACCCAATCCCAGGTGCCCACGCGGGCCGTCCTGGAGCCGTCCTGTTTGCCTTCTAGGATGTGCAGGAAGCAGAGGAGCCAGGACTTGAACCAGGCATTCCGCTGTGTGCTGCTGTGATCCGATGCCTGTCTTGATTTACTTTTCAGCTGGAGTGTAATCCTTGCACGTAGTTATGGGATACAATATGATAAGTTGATGCATGCATTGAACAGCAATCAAATCAAGGCAACCGGCACTTCCATCTCTTTGAATATTATCATTTCTGTGTGCCGGGGCCCTTCACGCTTCTGGAGTTAGTTTCAGACACGTAACAAGTTGTACACGACAACTAGCCTCTGTGCTACAGCGCATGTGGACTCACTCCTCCAGCTACTGCTTGTTGGTGCTAGCTGTCCACACTGGTGGGAGAGAGGCTGGGCCGTGCTCCCGGGCCCCGCCTGAACACATGCTCTACTCACTTGGGACAGACCAGAACTGACTTCAGGGTGGCAGGATTCACGGCCACTGCCTAGGAGCAGCTCTGAGGCTTAGAATAAGGTGCTATGCTTTTATTAAAAGGCCTCCTCAGAAACTGCAGGCAGACGATACAGACTTTATTTCTACTAAGCCCAAGTACTTTTGAATTCCTGGGGTGGAAGGCACACTTGTTCCTGTTCTGCTAGGATGGGTCGCCTTGTTATCAGAGGGTGGGTGGGGTGCTGGTTCCTGCCTTCAAGTCCCACTTGCAGACCCAGGGTGACCGGCTAGCCCCCCACCACCCCATTCACACGCCTCCTGTGTCGCATGTCACGTGTTGCAGCTGCTCTTTCCCCGCCTGCACATGGCGGAGAAAAAGAGAAGCTTTTTTTGTGAGCTTGGGGTGGGGGCAGGGCCTGGCTTCGCAGACTGCCCTGCCTGGATGCAAAGCTGGCCTGGGGTTGCCAGGGAGCTCTTTCAGGCCTGGTGGGAATTAAGGAGCTCCGGGCAGGAGCTTATTCCCCATCTATGGCGGGTTCAAGTGGGACAATGGGACTGTGTGACAAGGGATTACCCGGCCAGCCACCAACGCTTCAGGACCTTTTAATCAGAAAATCAAAATTGTCTATCCAGGGAGCCCTCAGCCAGAGGGAGATCTAATACCAGAAGGAGAAAATTCTTTCCGCTCTACTCAGAGTGGCAAGGCTTTTGCAAATGGGGAGATCATGACTGAGGTTTTGGCACTTTCCAAGCCTTTTCAGAATCCCTTTCCTCTGAGCCTGGAAGCTTCAGTCTCATTGAGAGCAGTGGTGGGCGCTGCCTCCACACTGGAGTGGAATCGGGTGGGTGATTCAGCCTCAGAGGCAGGTGGGAGCCGCTGAGTGCTGTGGGTGGGGCTGGCACCATCGATTCGCTCCAAGTATGCGTTGGTCTCTTGGAAGGATTAATCACAAAGGTTCACTTTATTCACCTGTTCATTTCTAGCCAGTTTGTTTTCGATTCAATAGAATTGTCCTTTGGGGAAGCCAGCCTATCAGTACCGTTAGGAACAGTGAGATAGTTTACACATAGGCTGTTCCACAAAGATCATGTAAAAACAGAACTCAAAGATACGTTCATTTTGGTGCAAAAAAATGTTGAGATCCACACATAGTTTTTTCATGGTACTTATTTTTTTCCACAGAACTTTTCAGCTCTTTTTATATGCACTGATTGCAAAACTGGTTTTTTGCACTAAAGTAAGTTTATTTCTTAATTCCATTTGTCACAAACGTTTTGACATACACGCAGACCCATATCTGCCATACACGTATACATACACACGTGTAGGTTGAGCATCCCTAATCCCAAAACGTGCGATGCTCCAAAGTGAAGCTTTTTGAGCATCAACATGATGCTATAAGCAGACAAAGCCACAGGTCACAGGGAACACGCAGGTGCACTAATGAATAGTATATAGAAGTATCTTCAGTTTATGTGTAAAGGCTGTATATGAAATATAAAGGAATTTTGTGCGTAAGACTTGACTTCCACCCCTAAGATATTTTATTATGTGCATACAAAATAATTTTAACCTAAAAAACTTGAGAGTATCAACCATTTCCGGCTCCAAAGCATTTTGGATGAAGGATATTCTTAAACCCCTATCCTAAACATATCCATGCTAACTGATCAGCACCCACGGAGCTGTTCCAATTCTCATTTTGGAAGACCAGAGTGAGGTTTCACGGGTCAGGATGGGTTCAGTCTCAGCAGTGACAAATCCCTGACATTCTCAGAGCGCTCCACGTGTTCCGGAAGGTGCATTGCTGTGTGTGAGTGTGCATTACTGACAGCGCCAGCGTGCGCCCCCTGCAGCGCTGCAGGCCTCCCCCCTTGCCGGGGTTGAGCAGCGGCATGAGGAGGGCAGAAGGAAGCTGTGTCACAGACACACAGAAGCGGGCCTCTAACGGCAGTCAAGTGGCTGGTCTCTTCCTTTGAGTAGGGATCCACGGTCCTCTGAGTCCCTCCCTGGGGACCTGGGGGGACCTGGCCAATGAACCCCTGTGCACAGTCTGCCTGATGACCCAGGAGGATACATTTGCTTCATCAGCTCTTGACTGTCACACAGGGTCCCTCAGGAATTGCCGTGGCTGTACAACGTGTGCCCTAAAGCCATCAGTCTACGGTTCTGCTGCCCCAGCTGAAGGCTGGTCCGTTATCGGGAAGGGAACAATTAGAGACGCCACCAGGGACTGTGTCGTCTGCCCCTGACACCGCATGTGGCTGTGCCAGCCATGCCTGAGAAGCTGGTAAGGGGGTTAAACAGGCCAGGAGCCAGTGACTCCCGTGGACAGCACCCACACAGCTGCTGACAGGGGTGGTGGCAGAGACGGCCACATGACTCCAACCCACGGTTGCATCCTGTTCTACAGACACAAAACCCTCACACAGCCCCTGCTGATCCGACCACATCTAGGGAAAAAGAGCGAGGCAAATGGGGCTGGCGCCATTCGTCACAAAAGGAAATAAGCTTAGATTGTTTCAGTGACTTGCAACAAGACAGAAGCTCCCTGTGAAGGGATGGAGTTCAAATCCAGGGGTCCTCCTCAGGTTCTGTTGATCTTTTCACAATAGTCCCTTGGCCCTCGAACCCAAAACACCACAATGGTGCAACACCATTGTATCTCATGAAATAAGCCACTGGTTTGAATAAAAGGGCAAGCGCATAGCAATAAGCCAATCTAACTTACTCCAAGAGCTGTCCAAGCTAAGAGAAACCTGTGTCACAAAGGGAAAAGCTGCTGTGTCCTCCCCGCCCCCATCCCACAGCCGTTCCCCCTTCTGCCCACCAGGGTAGCTGCAGGTGACCCATGATGACAGCTCTGCTCAGCAAACCCAAACACCGGCTCTGAGCTCTCAGGGCAGTACCCCAAGCAGCAATTTCTGCTGCTTGGAGTTATTCCAAAAAAATGACAAATCCATTTTAAGATTTTTAAAATATTTTCAAATTTTCTTTCTTTTTCTTTTTTTTTTGCAGCTCACGAATAAGGTTTCAATAACCCAAAAATGTGAAAAATTCAAATTTAAATCTGCTTCCTCCCATTCTCGAGCCACAGCAGCTTCTTCTTCCACCCAATAAATGCAAAATGAACAAGTCACCATAATTATTGGTTTCTTGTGTACCCTGTCAGAGAAAGGAAATGACTCCCTCACTAGTAGAAGCAGCTCAATAGAGGTGCACAGCTGTGTCGGTCCTTGGTTTGTTTGAAAGTGGAACCCGTCTGAGATGGCAGGACCCCAAGTCCTGGGAGTTGGGGACTGGGGCTGTGTAGTTCACAGGGCCTTCAATGCCAAGGTAAGCAGTCTGGAGCTTGTCCTGCAGGCAGTGAACGACACTGAGTAATGAGTAGAGAATCGGTACTGTCATGTACGCTACGGTGCACCTGGATAGAATGTGCAAACTCGTATTCACAAGCAGCAGAGGAAAGAGGGGTCAGCCCCTGGGATGGGCGGCTGGCGCGGAGGTGTCAGGGTGATGGTGGAGGCACCTACCTCACTTACCAAAGTGTCTGGACCTGAGGCCTGGCTCCACTCCCAGCACCACCTTCCTGCTCATGCGCATCCCAGGTGTCCTGTCACCTCTGCAGGAAGACGGGAATGAGCCACCAGCTTGCAGCTTCAGCCTGGCCTACCCCCAAGCATGGGGGGGTATTAGGAATAGAAACAAATGAACGGAAGCCCTCTCCTGTCTGTCTCTCTTTCTGACTCCTTCCTTGCAAATGTAATCATTTTTAAAACATCAACCTGAAAAATAGCTCAAGTTGCGTAGCCTCTTGGCTTACATCCTGGTTTTTCAGCCTCTCTCCTGGGGCTAGCTTTGGCCCTCTCTGATCTGGCCCACACTCCTGAGCTTGGGCTGTGTCTGACACTTCTGGGAGTCATCCCCATGGAGGGGGCACGGCTTCTGTCAACCCCAACTTGGAACCAGGGGAAGGGCAAGGAAGCTGACTCTGAGGCTCTTTCTTCCCCAACTGACACACTCGTGGGCAAAGAGAGAAGTAGGCATATTGCACCCTAGGAAAACCAATGATTTCCAGGGCTCAGTGTTTTCATTTCCTGCTTATTCTTAACTTGAAGTGGATACAGTCCAAAATTCTTTGATATTTCCTATTTTCAAAGATATTCAAAGCATGTCACGAAGAAAATAAGTGGATACACTTGGCATATTTCAGATCTAAATATAAATTGCTTTGAGGTTAGCTATGGCTTCGTCTCTGTGTTACATGCCTCTTGGTCACATGAGGATCCCAAATCAACAGGGTGTGGGGTGCAGGTTGGAGTGCGCTGCGCCTTTTTGAGACCATACAGTCACACACAGTGCGGGAAATCCTCTGGCTTCAGAGAATTACATGTGAAAGTATCTTACAAGCTTGACTCTTCATGGAATGCACCAACTTTGTGAGACTTAAACTTGCAAGTGAAAATGAAAACTTTTATTTGCAAACAATCTAAGATCAGAGAAGTCAATTTCATGTGATCAAATTATAAGGAAAGAAAGAGGAGGAAGTGCCATGCAAAGTCGCGTGGACAGTTCTGTTCCACATCCGAGCATTCTTGGGTGTGAACAGGTGTGTATGTGTGTGATCAAGAGTGTGTGTGTGTGTGTGTGTGTGTGTGTCTGATTCAAGACCCACAGAGCAGAGAGCTGGGGTCTCATGCTCTGTGCCAGGGTTGCCCTTCCCTGACCATCCTTTCTGACTCTCTTTGCCCTCAGGAGACAGATGGGCCCCACACTCTCGCTTTGCCAGAAGTCATTGTGTTGCTTCTCGGGGATTCTCAGGGCCCCAAGTCCTTCTGGCTTTCACAGCTGATCGCAGGGACTCCCTGGGTAGATGAGTCTGTGGGAAATTGGCCTTTCAATATTAAAATAATGAATAGGCCTTAATGTGATTCTAAAAAGCCATTCAACCAGGAGAAGTTGGCTTAGATGCAAGAACCAGTTTCCAGTGAGTTCTCATTTACATGGTGTCTGCCAACTGCATTTTCTTAGGCATACAAATTCGGTGGCTTGCCCAATAATTAAATTTAAGCAATTGTATTCAAAATGATCCCCTTGTTAGTTTTAGGTATTTATTCCATAGCAGGCAAACAATCACCAGGCTTTCTGTTCTTCAAGTGAACAGATGAAAACGAAATCACGGGCAGACCTAGTCCATCATGGTGTCAGCCCTTGGAAACAATGTGCGAATGTCAGCTCACAGAAGGCAGAAGACCTTGCAAACATGGCACATGGTCCTCAGGGAGACTCAGAAACTTAACCAACAACGCTGCTTCCCAGAGGCCAAAACCATCTTGGAATGATTGAGTTTCCCACGACTCCATGGCAGCAAGTGCCTTTCATATGAGTCACACACCCATAGCTCGGCATGCAGTGTACATGGCTACAAAAGAGTCAGCTAGGCGGGAACCCCCAGCCCACACTCTCCTGGCACATGTTTCATTCTTAGCACAGTGCTCCTTGGTGGGCAGTACCCATGGTGCTAAGGTACACAGTAGTAAAAGGGCAGGTAGTCGTGTTTGGGAAGAAGCTGCGGGCCCCCTCCTGTCTCTGGGTGTCTCTTGCATCCGCGTTCCCAGGAGCTTTCCCCTCCCCCAGCTGGGTGTGCGTGCCTGTCTCCTTTTACCCTCAAGGTCTTTCTTCTTTCCTTTGTTATTATTTTTAAAGCAAAAACACATTCAGACACCCAAGTACTCACTATGAAAGACCAACAAAAAAAAAGTTAGCAGTCACTTTGTTCTGGATTTAATTAAATGAAATATGTGGACGATTATAAACTTGCATCCATCTTTGAAACTCAAAGCAACTTGCTCACCTCCTCTCTGGAGAGCCACTGTGCCTTACTTGGTGAGTGTTCCTCTAGTTTCCCATGTCATTTGCATTTACATTTATAAACATTATACAGTATAGTTCTCTGCCCAGATCATCTATAGAATCATGCCAGAAGAACAGCTTTGTGGTTAAAAACTCAAGAGTCATATTTTCAAAATCCATTTCTTATTCACAAAATCAACATGTAGCTAATTTTTGAAATTTGATCACTATTTTTCATGTGAGCTAGTTTCTGATTAAAATGGTAATTGTATAAATTTATAATTCTGCAGTTATGTCTATCTGCCATTTACCATGCTTTTCATTGAGACATCTCTTACTGGTTACACTTGTGCAGTTACAAATGCACAATAAAAATGTCTTTCTTGTGCTTATTTTCATTTCACCTTTGAAACAAATATTGTGGACACACCCTCAGCCTCTGTCTGAAGCCCCTAATTCCTGTATGGTTCGTGCAAGGGTCCCCTTCCCCATCTCATTTTCCTCACCTGATGGGTTAAGCTTTGTGAGCAAAGGTGGATTCCATTCGCTAACCATGTGCAGTGATAACACTGACCAAGACAGCCACCTTTCTGTTACTGAGAGGCTGCTGTATTTTACTCAGTATTCTTGAGAAATCATAGACTCTGGTTCCATCTTCAAATCTTAGCCAACTGCAAAATAACCCCTAGCAGCCGAGAGAATTGTGTTTTTAACTAAGAAGGTGTGATGCGCACCATAACACATGAGACAGCACACTCCTTCCTTCCAGATAGAGATAGGAAACTCAACCCCGAGACCAGGAAACTCCTTGAAACGGTCATCTCTCAAGTTGAGGATAAAGATGTCATGGAGTCGTCCTGCCCTCCATTCACGCTTCACTCCTGTGATGGATTCTCCCTGTCTTATCACTGGCAAGGAGCAGGAGCAGAGAGGATGGGCTGAGCTGCTAAATCCTCAATGGCTGAAACAAATCAAATCACGATCAATCTTCTGTGATTACCATCAGGACATTCTGGTGAAACCAATCTATTGCTTGCTCAGCTGTGATAAAACCCCAAGAGAAAAACTTCCCAAATTCAAACAGGTTATTTGATAAAATAACATATAAAAAAAAAAATGAACATCTGAAGGGAGCCCTCACAAGTAAAGACAGCTAATCCTTGACAAAAGAATAGAAAATGACCCAAGGAGGAAAGAAGGTCTCTTCAATAAACGATGTTGGGACAATTGGATAGTAGCCTGCAGGACAAAGAAATAAGATTCCCCACCTCTCACCATACATATCAAAAAGATGAGAAATCCACAGGGCTGAAATACCAACCGGTGTCCATTTTTTGAAGGTTTTCCCAAGGATTATGGATCAATCATTCTTTTCCAATGTAAACAGTTTTATAGATTTCTTTCCTAGTGCTGCCTCATCTATATCCTACAAATCTTGGTAAGTTATATTGTCATTTAAACTCAACTCAATGTATTCTCTAAACTTTCTTTCCCTGTAATTTCCTACTAAATGTATGGATTATTTAGAAGTGTATTGTTTACTTTCTGAGTGACAATATTCCTACTATTTTTCTGTCATGATTTTCTAGTATTTGGTGAGCTCTGTATGATTTCAGTTACACCTATCTGCTAAAGTTTGGTTTATGCACCAGGATGTTGCTTATCTGTTTTTAATTTATTATTTTTTTAATTATCATTTTATGATACAGTTGCATAGATCCTGGGATTTCCCTTATCCTCTCCCCAAATCTCTCCCCCACACTGAGTTCCCCTATATTATTACTATAGTATAAACAGTCATAAACAGTCATATGTCCATCATTGTGGGCACGGACAATGGCAGAGAGTCCAGCATCCTATAGCCAAGATCAAGTAAACAGTTTCAGTGGGAGCCCATCTTTGTCTGGAAATAGAGATGCATACTGCATTGTATCCTCACAGCTGGATATGACAGTCTCCATGACACAGTTTACCATATATCCCCTTAAATGAAAAGCCACAATACAAAATCAACAACAGGAAGAAAAAAGAAATAAATGTTGTTTATCTTGATAACTACTTACCAAGCTCACTTGGTAAGTCTGGTGAGTCTTTGAGAAGAACATGTATTCTGCTTTTTCTGGATGAATTGTTTTACAAAGGTGGATTGTACCTGTTTAATACCATTGCTGTGCTGTTCAAAATCCATTGTGATTTACTATGTAGTAGATTGTTTGTTTGTTTGTTTGTTTTTATTGGAAAGTCAGTTTCACAGGGAGAAGGTGGGTAAGATCTTCGGTTCAGTGACTCACTCCCCAGGTGGCCACAACGACCAGAGCTGAGCCAATCCAAAGCCAGGAGCCAGGAGCTTCTTCCAGGTCTTCCACACGAGTACAGAGGCCCAAGGCTTTGAACCATCTTCTACTGCTTTTCCAGTGCACAGGCAGAGAGCTGGATGGGAGGTGGAGCAGCTGGGACATGAACAGGCACCCCCATGGGATCCCGGTGCATGCAAGGCGAGGGCTTTCGCCACTAGACTGGCGTGCCCGTTTCTTCCTTTAGTTCTATCAGTTTTCGCTTCCCTTATTTTGTGGCTCTGTGGTTCAGTGCACTAACATTCAAGATTATGAGATCTTGGGGAATGACATGTTCTACGTTCTGTCATGTTCTCTGCACCTGCTAACTTTCTTAACTCTGGAGCATGCTTTACTTGATTTCTAAGAACTCTTGATTTTTATTAATGGCTTGCAGTCTTTATCTTTCTCTATCCTTTTATTATCTATCTACCTATTGACATATTATTCCAATGGAAAAAAAAATCTTTTTCTGCAGCATATAGTTGAAACACTTCAAAAAATCCATGGTGACAATTTATAACTCTTAACTATTACGCTTAAGCTATTTGCATTTATTGTAATTACTGATTATGAAGACTAAAATCTGCCATTTCATTTTATCCTTTTTTAATGTCCTTTATTATTTCTCTTTGTTCCCTAACTATGGTTATTTTAATGTCTTTTTTAGAATTATTTTTCATTGGTGTACGGCTTTTAGTGGTTTCTCTAAGGATTTATCACAGATAAATAGCTTATTAGTCTATTGATTTGGACTTTTTACTAATTTGAGTGCCGTGTAAAAGCCTCCCTTTTACTCTCCTTTGTTGTAATTGTTTGAATATCCTGTAAACAATGAGAACCACAACCTTCTGCTTCGAATTCAAGCCTGACTTACAACACTCCGGAGCACCACGTACAAGCTGTATCTGCTTTTGCTTTTTCCACGTCCCTGCCTTCTTCCGATCGTGTCCAGTCCAAGATCTCTGCTATAATTTCCTTCCAGTTTTAAAAATTTTAATCAGCCATTCTTTAAGATAAGCCGACTGGTGGCAAATTCTCTTGTGTTTCCTTCATCTGGTACTGTGCTGATTGCCCCTTCACTCGCAACGGCTAGTTTTGTTGGGCATAAGATTTTAGGTCGACGGCTGTACTTCCTAAGCATTTGATAAACCTGTGCCACCTCTTCTGGCTTCTGCAATTTCTGATAAGAAATGTATCATTCAGTTGAGCTCTCCCATAGGCAAAGTGGTTGCTCTGCCTTGTACTTTCCAGATGTTTTCCTTACATTTGGATTTCAGGAGGTTGATGATGATGTGTTTGGGCAACAGTTTATTTGGTTTTGGATTGCATAGGGTTCACAGAGCTTCTTCAATCTTCAGGTTTAAGACTTTTGCCCAATTTGGGAGAGGTTTTGTTCAGCTTTGCACTGTTTCTTGTGCCTCCTTGGACTCCTATGGCATAAGCATTAACCCTTTGTTTAGTATTAGAAATCTCTGAAACTTAGCTTGTTTTATTTTTTCAGAACAAAAACTTTCTCCTGTTGTCACCCTTGGGTGATTTGTATTGTTCTGTCTTTATTGTCTAACTTTTTACCCTGTCAATATTTCTACTGAACTCATCCAGTTTTTAATTCCAATTATTAGAAAGTGCAGTTCTAAAATGTCCACATTTTTCTTCTTTTTTTCTCTGTATTTCTTGTATTCCTTTACAGAGACTGAAGTTTTTGTTTCAGACATGTTCATAAGTGTCTATTGAAGTATATTCATCACAGCTACCATGAAATCTGTGTTAGATATTTTCAACACCAGTTATCACATCAGCGTTGGCATCTATTAATTTTCTTTTTTCGTCCAACTTTAGCCTTTCCTATTGGATGTTAGATTTTAAATTGTTATCCTAGGTGTGTGAATGTTCTCTTATAAGAGTATTCGTCGGGCCCGGCGGCGTGGCCTAGCAGCTAAAGTCCTCGCCTTGAGCACCCCGGGAACCCATATGGGCGCCGGTTCTAATCCCGGCAGCTCCACTTCCCATCCAGCTCCCTGCTTGTGGCCTGGGAAAGCAGTTGAGGACGGCCCAAAGCTTTGGGACCCTGCACCCGCGTGGGAGACCCGGAAGAGTTTCCTGGTTCCTGGCTTCGGATTGGCACAGTACCAGCCGTTGCACTCACTTGGGGAGTGAATCATCGGACGGAGGATCTTCCTCTCTGTCTCTCCTCCTCTCTGTATATCTGACTTTGTAATACACTGAATAAATCTTTAAAAAAAAAAAGAGTATTCGTCTTATTTTAACCTGTTGTTACAGCAAGATGAAGATATATTATGCTTGTATGTAAATTAAAATGATATATTATTTTATGCTATTATTGTCATTCATTTTATTTTCACATATGTTACAAGTCTACATAACATTGTGAATTTTTTTGCTTTACATATTTTGCTATCAAAGACAGTAAATGTTTTTGGATATTTTTGCATTTATTTTTAAGATACCCATCACACTTTGGATCCATTCAAATTTCCATCTGCTATTTTCTTTACTATTTTTGATTTTTGCTTGTCTAAAAAATCTTTTTTTAAAAGACAGAGTCCCAGAGAAAAGAAGAGACAGAATGGGTGAATTTATTTGCATTAATTTCTAAAAAATAGTTTTTACAGAAATGGATTCTAGACAGAGTGATTTTTCCTTCAATATTTTAAAGAAACAGAAGCTAGTTGCAAATCTGCTCTTCTTTTCCTATGGATTGCAGGTTTTTTTATGTCCTGGATATCTTTCAAAATTCTTCTTTTTCTCTTCGATCATCTCAGTTTGATTATCATATACCCAAGTTAACGTCTCTTTTTATGTGTTATATTTCTGGTTCGCTGAGCTGGTGTCACTTCTCTTCTAATTAATTTTTAAAAAATTTTTTAAGATCATTTATTTATTTTTAATTTTGCTTCTTTTTATTATTGTCATTTTATGATACAGTTCCATATGCCATGGGATTTCCCTTATCCTCTCCCCAATTCCCTCCCTCATCACTGTCCATCATTGCAGGCATGGACAATGGCAGAGAGTCCAGCATCCTGTTGTCAAGATACAGTAAACAGTTTCATTGGGAGTTCATCTTGGTCTGGAAGTAGAGACGCATATTGCATTTGTATCCTCACATTTGGATATAAATTATTGTTAAAAATTTTAAGTTTATTTTTAAAGGTTTTATCTACATATTTGAGAGTCTGAATGTACAGAGAGGAGCGAGAGTGAGAGTGAGAGAGAGAGAGAGAGAGAGAGAGAGATGGATCTTCCATTTACTGGCTCATTCTAAAATAGCCATAATTACCTAATCAGCAAATGACCAAAATAGCCAAGGCTGGGCCAAGCTGAAATTAGGAGCTTTCGTCAGGATCTCCCACATGGGAGGCAGGGTCCAAGTTCTTTGGTCGTTTTCTGCTGCCTTCAAAGGCCATTAACAGGGAGTTCAGTTGGAGTGGAGTCATGGGAACGCATCTCATATGGCGTGTTGGCGGCACAGGATTTACCTGCTAGCCACAATGCAGCCAGGAAGATTTCAGTTTTTCACAGATTCAATATAGTCATAGATACAAGTCTAAGAGTGTGATATCTTGTTTATTTTTTAGTTTATGAGATATTTTAAAGAAAAATCTACTGTGTTTATTTAAAAGGCAAAAAGAGAGACAGGTCTTCCATCCACTATGTAACAATCTTAATCTGTGATTTGACAAAGAGGGAATGAAGATTAGCAAAATTACATTTGCAGCAATACTGGTAGAGGAAGTTTTGTTGTTTTAAATCTTAGCTCCTACGTTTAGGGAAGAACATGTGGCATTTGTTTTTGTTTTATTCAGTATGGTATATCCCAGTTGCATCTGTTTTGTTGTTAATAGTAGAAATTCATTCTTTTTCACAGCAAACTAGTATTCCACCATGCATATATACCACATTTTGTTTATTGATTCATATGATCATGAACACCTTGATTGATTCCATATTTTGGCTTCTTAACTCTGTTATTTATTGATTCTCATTAGTTTAAACAAATTCTCATTCATTGTCTCTTCAAATAGTTCTTCTGGTCATTCCTCTGTCTCTCTCTCTTGCTTTCCCTCACTCTCCCCATACACAACTAGTTGCATATGCTTGTTGTCCCATCATGCTTATAGATTTTGCAGTACTGGTTTTCTGCTTCTGCTTCCTTTTGTGTAATATCCATCTCTCTTGAGATGTAGAGAATCTTCCTTTTGATGTTGAGCTGTTGAGTACAGCGGAGGAGTTCTTCATCAATGGCACTACGCTATTTCTGGCATTTTTATTTCCCTCCTTTAGCATTTATATCTCTTTGTTAAAAGTTCCAACTGTTCATTCGTATTATGTACCTGTTATACTAGATTCTTTAACATGTTTAACACCTATATTTAAATATTTCCTTGTCATTTATAAAGATACTTATATATTTAATGTCTATGTAAAAGTCATGCTGGGATCAAATGGTATTGACCATTTGCTGTGCTTGCTATAGCTTACTGTGATAATTTTAGAAACGATTGTCACGAAAGCAAGAACAAAGTAGCGTGAAGATAGACAAAAGAAGAAATAATCCTATGATCATTTTGGGACTTCACGATCATAGTCAATTCAATAAAACCCATAAAAATAGAGATTTCCGCAAGGTCAACTTTTTAAAATATTATTTCCTGTGTTACGGTTTTATGGACATAGAGATTCTACCATCCACCTGCTCCTTCTTCCTCCCCTTTCTCCTCCAAGACTATCTTGCTGCACATTGCTACAATATTATATTGCTTCAGCAACAATCACAAGTCCAACATTCTGCCATTTAAGCGTATCATGGCATTGTAGTTATAGGTGATGATAGAAATACTAATATCCTATTGTCAAGGTGTATTTAACAGTTTCATTGGGTGTCCTCTTTTTATTTGGATGCATACTGCTTTGTATCTTTACTTCTCAGTATGCTACTCTTCACCATACAGTTCATATATGAGAATATATGAATATACATGTTTACCTATATATCTTGTATTTTGCACTAATGCTGCCTTATATCAGAGAGAACATGTGATATTTGTCCTTTTGAGATTGGCTTGAAATAATGAGCATAATGGTCTCCAGTTGGGACCATCTTGTTGAATATGAAAGGGACCAGCAACCCTGTATGTACAGCAGCATAATCCACAGCAGTGAGAACATGACAACCCAGACACCCATCTGAAGAGGAGTGGATAAAGAAACTGGGTACATCCACTTCCTGGAATACTACTCAGCCGCGCGGGGTGGGGGGGGGGAAGAAAAAGAAATTCTACCATTTGCAAAAAGTGGATATTTTTTAAAAGCTTTATTTGTTTTTATTAGAAAGTCAGATTTACAGAGAGAAGGAGAGGCAAAGTAAAAGATCTTCCATCTACTGGTTCACTTGCCAAGTGACTTTAAGGGCCAGAGCTGAGCTGATCCAAAGCCAGGAGCCAGGAATCTCCTCCAGGTCTCCCACACAGGCCATCTGCTACTGCTTTCCCAGGCCACAAGCAGGGAACTAGATAGGAAGTGGAGCAGCTGGGACATGAACTGGCACCCATACAGGATCCCCGTCGTTGCAAGACAAAGATTTAACCACTAGGTCATCATGCTGGGCCCAAAAAGCTGATATTTTAGCTGATCAAATACCAACCATAGGATATTTCTTAAAGTTACATGCTACTTGTATTCATAAAAATATCTTTAAAGCATCTGGAGTTAATAGATCCTGAATACAATCTGTTAAATGCTCATTTTAATTCAATTTCACAGACCATTTTCTGAATAAATGAAGAGTTAATCATGATGTTGGATAGAATGACTAATTTTTAATGATATCAGTTTTCTCCACATTGTTCCATAATTTCAAAATAACCTCAATCAAATATCAGACATATTTGTAGGGCTCTTGGTAAATTTATCCTGAAATTTATATGGAATCATATTCTAGTGTTTAATGATCTGTGAAAATTAGATCAACTTTTCAAAAGAAGAACGTGAAGTTGGATGTCATTTGCAAAGCTATTAGAACAATGAAAACAGCATGTATGTGGCAGGAACCAACAAATGGGCCAATGGTGTGGTCAAGGGCCTCAGACAAGGTCCCTCTGCATGCAGGAACTTCATAGATGCTCAGTGGAGAATTCCAGAGACGCCGGCAGTATACAGTGAGCAGCCAGCTCTCCCAGCGAGGCGAGGAAGGCCCCACGGCTTCAGGCACTGACTTCTTTCCACAGGGTAAGTGATCTCACCATGCCTATTTCAAACTATCCACAATTTTCTAGCCAGCTTACACATGCCTTCGTTGAACGGGTTGGCTCTTGTCGCCTGACACAGGCTGCTATAACACCTCTCTGAGTCACTTTCTTTTCTTTTTTCCTTTTCTCCCTTTCAACCAATGATTCCTTTAAAATGTTTTTTAGTAACACATTTATTCAGAACTTGTACATTTCCGAGTGGCTTTTCCTGGAGACAGATGCAATGGATTCTTATCCAACATCATTACAAATGTGCGTGTGTGTGTGTCAAATTGGCCCTGCTCTTCCTGGCTTGAACAAATGCAATCCCACGTAAGGGGTGGGTCCTGAGCCAGGGGTGCAATGTTCCTCCCCTATGGGGAATTTTGACCACTGTGGACTTAGGAAGATGAGAGGTTGGGGCGGCGATATACACGTTCTCCCTCCTTTATCCATCTGTAGAAGATCCCAAATAAATCATGTCTCAGCAGCCCAAGCAGGGGAAGTGCCCCATTGCCTGTGGACACAAATACCACAAGGCTCAGGTGTTCTCCTGCTGATCTGTTGTAAAGTATGCATCTCTACGTGGGTTCTCCCTTTCCTTCTGTTAGTCCTTGTTTTTTCCCTAGACTTACTTCCACATTTCTATCTCCCAAGGAGTTAGTCTGTCCTTGCCCCAGCTCTGCTTTCTAGAGGAACTCCTTAAACAGCTAGGTTGTGTCAAGAAGAGGGAGGCTGAGCCTACAGGGCTGTGGATGCACTCATTCTTTCATGAAACCAAAAGTTTAAACCCCTTCCACTCCTGTCCCTCGTGTGCTATTCCCAGATCTCCGAGTTCCTCTTCACCCTGAGGTGATGGACAGTAAGTGGAGTTTCCAGTGGTTGACAGCACAACCGCTGACGTGTTATTGCACAAATCAATCCTAGTTTCTCTAGGCACCTTCCCGCCCCAGCCCTTAGACGAGCAAATGGGGACATTTTAAGAACTGACCTTTAAGGAGACTGTTTAAATGAGATTCAAGAGACAAGATGTTCCTTATTCAATGATGACTAAATATGTGTGTCCTGGGTAAATGGCTGGACTCTTTACTTTTCCATCTGTAAAAGCTAAACAAATAGTCCTTTCCTGACGCATCACAGAATCATAACTCAGGAAGCTGCAAGTGCCACCTCTGACATAACAAGCAGAAGAGAGCAACAGGACTGGGTAACCGTGAGAAGTGCCTGGAGAGAGGCAAGGAGCAGAAATAGATGGAGAGAGGAAGGAAGAGGATGGATCTGGTTAGTCTGAACTCGGAGATTTGTTCTTGTTGTTGAAGGAGGAAGGGAGGGTCTTCTGTGCATACGAAGGCAGTGGGACATGTATGCTAAGGTGACTGCAAAGTGCTTGACAGATGAGAGGTAGCCATCAGTTGAAAGCTCAACTTGATTCCAAGGATGTTTTTAAAGGTGAAGAGAGAGTACCTAATGTACATGTGATTTAGTGCTGGCAGTGTCAGGAGGCCTGATGTCCCTGGATTCTGATTAGCAACTCAGTGTCCAGGACCTTAGCAAGACTGGAATAACCTGCAGGAGGGCATTAAAGCAAACATAATTAAGTTTTAATTATTTTTATTGGAAAGTCAGATTTACAGAGAGAAGGAGATTCAGACAGAAAGATCTTCCATCCACTGATTCACACCCCAAGTAGCCACAGTGGCTGGAGCTGAGATGATTTGAAGCCAGGAACCAGGAGCTTCTTTGGGGTTCCTGTGCATGTATGGGATCCCAAGGCATTGGGCAGTCCATTACTGCTTTCCCAGGACACAAGCAGGGAGCTAGATGGGAAGCAGGGCCACTGGGACACAAACTGGCACCCATATGTCATTCTGGTTCATGCAAGGTGAGAATTTAGCTACTGATCCAATCGCTCTGGGGCGGGCCTAAAGCAAAAATTTGGGGATCCCCCAACTGAATCACTGGACTCGGAACCCCATTTATGAAGAGAATTTCAGGTTCCATGGTCTGAATTTGGAGCACATGTGTCAGAGCTGAGCCTCCTCAGTGGACAGCATATCCAGACGCACATGAAGGATCTGACATAACATCAGAGCCTGCAGAGGATACCTGGTTCCATGACAGAGGACCGAACAAATTGATCAACTACTCTAGCCAAATGCTGGCAGTAAATATCTGGGCAAATGAAAACTCTGGACCATACCAACCAGTGGATTCTGGAGAGCTGTTGTCATGATTGGAGTGGTGAGACTGGCAGTAATTCAGAACTGTTGAACTATTGAAACTTTTTGAGCAGGAGCCTCAGAGTATTCCCCACATCGGAGACCCTGGAGTGGTGTTGGGTGGCTGTGGAGGTGTTTGGGAGGCTGGGTGTGGCTTCTCTGTTTGTCTCCCCTCTTCCCCCAGGTACAGAAAGGAAAAAAAGAGAATGCGGAAATGGTGATCTCACCCACCTTCCTATAGTCCTTGACCCTTATCACCTTAATCAACTATCATCAAAAATAAAATGATTAATAATAAAAAAATCTTACAAGTAAGAGGAAAAGATAGAACCACCCTCCTAAATAGCAAATATCAGTAATAAAGCACCTTTTTAAAAGTAGATTATGTAACATGAGCAGTCTTAGTGTATTTATTCAAAT
Organism: Ochotona princeps; assembly: GCF_030435755.1. Taxonomy (NCBI): domain Eukaryota; kingdom Metazoa; phylum Chordata; class Mammalia; order Lagomorpha; family Ochotonidae; genus Ochotona; species Ochotona princeps. The sequence continues at coordinate 50,670,632 of NC_080849.1, forward strand.
GCAGGCAGCTTTATTTCATTTCTATTCAGATGCATGTCTGCCAAAGTGAAAAGACACATGGTTTGCAAGGGATCTGTGGCCTGGGACAATTTCTGTGATGATTGTATGCCTCAGGCAGGATTGCAAGAGGTTCTTCTGAAACAGCTCAGGCAAAAATTCCCACTCGAGTGGTCTGGGCTTGCCCTACTGACACAGCTTTGGAGTTCCAGAACAAGAATAGAATCAGGCATGAGTTTACTGTCAAGCTAATGGAGCTTTGGTATCATGGATTTCCACGATCCCTTCCAAGGCCAAAGCTATGAAGAAATGCATTGTTAGGGAAATCACAGCAGTCAACTCCAGAACATTTATAGAATGGCACAGAGTGTATAAAATAGAGGAATCGTTCATCAAAGAAGTAGCTTGTGCACGGAAAACTACAAAACACAATGAAGAAACTAAGAACACAAATAAATGAGACAGTATCTCATGCTCATGGATTATACGAAATGATACTGCTAAAAGGTCCATCCCACTCAACATGATGTAAAAACTTAACACCATCCTATTTCAATTTGAATGATATTTTTTACAAAAACAGAAAAATAATTCTAAAGTCATGCTTGGAGTGGTGAGATTGGCAGTGGGAAACTACAAATGAACCAGAATAGATAAAAGAAGGAGGAGGAGGAGGAAAAGAGGAAAAAGCAAACTTGAAACTTGTCTCCCACAAACTTGATTTTAAATTATATTGCAGAACAATAGCAATCAAATAAAAACAGTCATGTAGTCTCAGGGGTCTTCTGTCCAGTAGGCCTCAAGACCACCAAGGGGTGAGGTAACAAGTCCTTCTCTGCAGCAGAAACACTGGAGACAAACTGGTTGTGTGTTTATTTGAGAGAAGGCACAAGCTTATATAGGGGAGAAAAAGGGGGCAGGCAGAAGGGCGGTCCCAACAGGACTTCCACCCAACAACGACCTTATGACAGGCTAGTAGGTATGTTCATCCCTCTGGACCTCCAATGAAGTTATAAGTCAGGAAGCACAGGAAGCTATGTCTCAGGGCAAATTCATCACCTGCTAAAAAGCAGGATGAGTGTAACATTTGACTTCCTAGTGTTGTTTACCAGGGAAGTCCTAGCACAGATCGTTAGAGGAGCAGAGAAGAGAGCTGGGGTGCAGCCCATTGCTCTTGCTACATGCCCCGTGAACAGGCCATGTTGGGGTCTCAGGTAGCCGAGACTCTTGTCAGGAGTTCTCTTTGGGGACACAGTGTGCCATGTGCCTCCCACATGGGATAGGCAGGCAGAGATCCAGGGGCAATCTCTCGCAATGTAGACCAAATGGGGCACAATAGCCTAGAAATAAACTCATGTCTCTATAGTCAGTTTTGAACAAGGCCATGAGAAGACACAGCAGGAGGGGATAGCAAATCTGCTCAAAATGTGGTATTGGGAAAACTGAATAGCCTCATGCAGAACAAGAACATTGACCTCTATCTTGTACCATATTAAAAAAAAAAACAACAATAAAGCTACAAAGCCCAAGCGCATTGATAAAGTGCTCCTCAACGTTGGCATGGGAAAGGGGATTTCAGCTATCTCACTGGAGGCACAGACAAGAGCGAACCAGGCGTGTGAAAGTGTAGCAAGCTAAAAGGCCTGTGCAAAACAAAGGGAAAAATCAACAAAATGAAATAGCAGCCAACGATTGGGAGAAAGTATTTACCAACTGTATGTCAGACAACGAGTTAGCATCCAAAATATCTACGAAAGTCAAATAATTCAATAAAAAAATTTTTTTAAATCACCTCGTTTAAAAATGGGATGATCAAAGTGTAATGGTGTCCGTCATTGCTGGCACGCATCACTCGTCAGGTTAATTGACAGCGGACAGGGCACTGAAACGGAGCTTCCTCACCCCACCCCTTCCTACCTCCTTTCGCGCACCACTCAAATGAACTAAAGGCACAAAAGAGTGCACCCCACTCCTGCCTTCCATACCATTCACAACAATCACAGTACAGAAAGACTCCCTAGGCTCCATGCACCTGGCCCCTCCTGCCTCCTGCTCTGCTACCTTAGGTGAGGTGACTGATTTGGGGCTCTGGGAACTCCCTGCCTGCCTGCCTGAAGCATTGTTTGTACTGCATGGCTCTCAATCTGATTGGAGGATGAGAGCTTAAAAACCCCTGACATTGTGGGCTCAGCACAGTGGCTCCTGGATTGCAGCCGCAGCTGCTGTCACCAAGCCTGGGAAATAGAGTCCTCCTCACATCCTACACTTGGGTCCAGTGCACTCCACAGCAAAAGCAGGCATTAGCCTAGTGGTTGATGTGTCTCTATCCTGTATCCGAGTGCTTGGGTTCAACCACCCGCTCTGGATCTTGACTCCAAGTTCCTGCCCATGTAGACCCTCAGAAGCAACAATGATGTGATTAGGTTGTGTTGCTCACCTGAGAGATTGGCACTGTGTTCCCAGGTCCCACCTTTGTGAGCCGTGAGGAGTGAACCAGAAGATCAGAGCCTGTTGTCTGTCCCTCTGTCTCTTTCTAACTCTCTCAAACAAGTGATAATAATTTTAGTATGAGATAAAGATCTGACACTCCTACAAAGGGAACAAAAACGGCCATCAAGTCTAGATGTGCTCTATGTGGCTAACATCAGGGAAATGCAAATTAAAGCTACAGTGAGATATCAGCTTACACCTGTTAACGTGGCTTTTGCCCAAACGACAAGAGGTAAATCCTGGTGAAGACGTGTAAAAAACAGAACACTTACATGCGGTGGATGAGTTGGTTGTTGTAGTTACTGAAGAAGACAGAGGATCTAAAGAAGTTAGAATAGAACTACTGTATGATCCATTAACCCCTATTCCATACACACTCATACTCAAAGGCAATGCAGCCACAGCCTTGAAAAGGGTTTCCCATACTCACTGCAACATCACCTATGGCTGCTGAGACAGGGCAACAACCCAGAGGACAGGTTAGAAGATAAATGGATAGAGAAACAGTATATATATATGGTTTTATACGTATAAATATTACTTATTGTATCTTTTATTAATACATGATATGTAATATATGAAATATAATATAATATAATATAATATAATATAATATAATATAATATAATATAATATAATATAATATAATATGATTCAGCCTTAAGTGAGAGGGCGATCCTGCCATTTCAAGAACAAATCAAAGGATACTGCGCTAGGTGACATAACTCAGGCACAAAAATGTAAATGCTGCATGGAATCTAGACAAACAACAACCTGAAATCTCAAATGCAGAAATAGAGTAAGACAATATCAACCAAGAGGGGGAGGGGAGAAATGGCATGAACTAGGTCAGAGGGCACAAAGCTGGCCTCCTGCAGGGCTGGAGATCCAATGCACAGTGTGAGGACTATAGTCAGCAAGGACGCACGGTCTACGAGAAACTTCCTGAAAGCTTCCACTTCAGCTGTAGGTACCCCACAGGCACACAGGGGTAACTCTGTGAAATGGTGGGAGCTATCCATCAGCTTGGCTAATGGATGTTTTACATTGTGTATGTGCAGTGATGCTGGCTTATCAACGATTTGGCTTGTGATTTTACAACTTACCATGGTGCAACAGGGATACACACTCAGTAGGAAGCCTATGGGGAATTGTGAGTGTGGGTTGTTTCTTGCGTTGGCATTCTAAGATCCAGTCCTCTCTTGGGATGATGTGTGGTGGCAGTGAGTACAGTGTACAGCCTCATCAGCAGCAAGATCACGGGGAACCCTATTTTCCCCGGGCCTGTGCTGCTGAGTGATGCCCCTCGGTCAGCTGAGCAGAGCCAAGCTAATTCATCCAACCATGACACTTCCAACGTGGGAAGGTAACTGGGCTGGAGAGGCATCATCAGTACATCAAAGCATCATTTCATGCATCTTAAATACATTCACTTAAAAAAAAAGAACACTTCAACTGCTCAAAAAAGGGGTTTTAGTTCAGAGTTTGGAATGACTTTTGCCAGCAGGGAAGGGAGTAGAGTGCCATGTCCTGGAGTATTGTGGAGAGAAAAGATGTCCCAAATGCTGTGTGTGTCTCAGAGAATAGATCCGACTCTGAAACCATCACTTCAGGAAGTATTGTGCTTACTGTAGCTTTACTTCCAATTCTCAGAACTTCCTTTGTGGGCAAAACCTTAGATCCTAACGTTGGTTCTGGGGACTGCCTGAAGCAATGGCAAGTGTGGCTGCCATCAAAATTTGTCATGTGAAATTAAATCATTTTGCCTTTCCAGTGGGAAAGGCAAGCGAACAACCTGAGAAGTCACATTTGGTGCCAGGTGGTGTGGTTGGTTTCCTTTTGCGGTTAATATACTTATTCTAATGGCATTGTCTTTCTTGAAGGAGGGAACAGGGTAGACCATTAAAATCCATCAACCACCTCTTGCAGTGTTTGTGCTCATTTAAATAATGATTTTTGGATGTGTTACCTCAAAAGAAAACACGAGAGTGAGATATTTGGTGAGTTACAGGTTTGTCCAATATCCCGATTCCTTATAGATAATGCGGATTCACAGTGTCACCTTCAGGCAAGGTTACCAAAATTAAGTGAGAATGCATATAAAATGTTCAACTGTGTACCTAAAATATGTGAGATGCTTAATAATTGCTAGTAAATCTATCCATAGATTTTTCATAATATGAACCTTTCGTAAAGTTAACATTTTATTTTCATTGGAAAGTCAGGGTATAGAACACTGCATGGGGGGATGGGTATGTGACGAAACAGGTAAAGCTGCTGCTTGTAACACCTGCATCCCGCATGGGAACACCAGTTCAAATCCTAGTTAGCCTGCTTTGGACCCAGACTCCTATTGGTGCCCCCAGGAGAGAGCAGATAATGGCCCAAGTACCAAGGTTCTTGCTGCTCATAGAGTTTCTGCTTCCTGGCTGCACCCTAGTCTAACACTGGTCATTACAGAGGAAGTAAACCAACCTGTGGAATATCTTGTTCTCTCTTTCTCTGTTACTCTTTCAAATAAACACATACGTAACAATAAAACAGAGAAGAGCTTAGCAGTGTGAGATCTAAGCACTGACAGAGGCTCCATCCGCTGTAGTTTCCAGGGCTCATCCGCTGGGCTCACCCCTAAGTCTCATGTGGGCTAACTCAGGTCCTGGGTCATGAGGTATGCAAGAGTAGATGGGCTAGGTGTTACCCTCTCACACCACAGATGACAAATCGAAACTTCTGAGAAACTGAATTGTTTGCCCAGATGTGCAACAATAGAACATGCTGCACGTCATCATGAGGGCTCGTGGGGGAACTGAGCGAGATCTCTCAGCAGGGTGTGTAGGAAAGCACTTGTGGGACCTACACTTCTCTTTAGGAAAGACTCCCCCAGCATCATTGGCTTATTTGGCTCGCATTTCAGATTCCTATTTTCTTTATTTATCTAGAATCTTCTTATCTCAGTCAGAAATGATCTTTATATTGTGATGTAACCAATGAACCAACAATCAATGTGAGTCAGACAGCTTATGAGCTACATCAAAGAATTGTAAAACCTAATATACTTTTAAGAGCCTATGCTACTCAGAAATGGGGCGGGAGAGCAGAGAAATCTTCCATTTCCTTAGAATGTGCGAGGAAGACGTGAAGTATAACCTATCAGGAACATAACACGTAACTTATAGACAACAGATTCAAACCAGCATTAGACAATAGTAAAACTACAAAGACACACAGGGGTAATCAAGAGTGATCCGATAACCTCTTAACAGGAGGTCATATGCATAGAGCAGGGGGGGACCCCAGAGTGGAGCAGGTGGACAGGAGGAGGCTTGTATCCCAACCCTGGAGACTCCTGGTTCCTCACCAACAACTATCAGTATGGGCACCAAGGACTACATCCCAACAGACAAGGAGAACACGGGGAATTGGAGTGCCTCCGGAGACCGAGAACTCTGAGGTCTCTCACTCCCATTTGGATCTACCACAAGGGACGAAAGAAGCCCAAATCCTTCTTGGCAGGATTCAAGGTCATCGGAACAACAGCCAGGAGCCCTGAGCGGTCAGCAGAAACAGAACAGTTAATTTCCTTCGGGACTAGGGAGAGGAGCTTTCTCTGGTCCCTACTTAGTTCCAACTTTGGATCCCCCCCCCCCTTGCAATGACCATCAGGGTCGCCCCGGAGCAACCCCCCCTCAAAAAAAAAGGCAAACAAAAAAAAATTAGACTAGATAGACAGAGAACAACAAGGAAAGCTTAAAACCAGACAGGAAATGGTCAGGGTGGACTCACACATACCTTATTGGTAGGACACAAAGATTAGTTACTCCTCACTACGGTACTGAAGATTTCTCTGCACACCCATCCTAAAACTGTTCTGCACCTCAACTGTTAACATATGCCTTGAGTTATAAACCAGTTTAGACTATCCTAAAATCTGCCAAGCTCAGCAAAATTGTGCGTCAACACTATCAACTGCTAAATACTAAAATGAAAATAGACACGAGACAGCTGAATAGTACCCGAAAGCCATTTTAAGGTGTATAGAAACTGGCTGTATATAAACTAAAATTGAAATGTCAATGAAGTAGTCACAAGATGTGGTTAAGAATTTGCATTTTTTTAACATATTGGTTACTCAATACCATGTCAATTAATTCCATAATGTTGTAAATTGTTGTTGATTTTTTTTAAAGATTTATTATTATTATTGGAAAGCCGGATATACAGAGTGGAGGAGAGACAAAGAGGAAGATCTTCCATCCGATGTTTCACTCCCCAAGTGAGCTGCAACGGGCCAGTGTGCGCCAATCCGATGCCGGGAACCAGAAACCTCTTCCAGGTCTCCCACGTGGGTGCAGGGTCCCAAGGCTTTGGGCCGTCCTCCACGGCTTTTCCCAGGCCACAAGCAGGGAGCTGGATGGGAAGTGGAGTTGCGAGGATTAGAACCGGCGCCCATATGGGATCCTGGAGCATTCAGGGCGAGGACTTTAGCTGCTAGGCCACGCCGCCAGGCCCAAATTGTTGTTGATGTTATGTTGGGGCTTTTAATTGATTGGGAAGATATTCTGCCAGCTCTCCCTTCTGACCAGAGATGGTCTCCCCAAGAAACCGTTGAATTTATCTGGACAATAAGATGCTGGACTCTATGCTTGGTATATGTTTGCCAAGAAAGACTCTTGACTGAATTTGAACTGTCATACTGCAACAAGGTAAAGGAATTCACCATGGGAGGAGGGCATGGAGAGGGGTTGGGGAAATCCCAGAGCCAATGAAACTGTGTCACATAATGCAATGTAATTAATAAAAAAAAAAAAGAAATGATCTTTATTCAAAGAAATCCCCACCCCATGAAGTAGTCTGCAATGGATCACTTTAAATCACTTCTGATGCACATAATTATTTTCCCATTGCTTCCCAGATGGCATTGCCTGGGCAACAGGCATCGTGCGTATCCTACAGATCACGCCATCTCCATAGGCCAAAATTCATTCCATATATTCTTATTATTAAGAATAAGAATATTCTTCTTATTATCCCATATATTCTTATATATTCTGATTATATATATTCTTATTATTCTTCCATATAGTGCTGCAAAATTAATATTGCTGCTCAATATTAATCTCTGCAGAGATAAACTAATGTGTGGCCGCTTTTGATGTTCAAACTGTTGGGCCAGTGGTCTTCTGTCTTATTTTTTATTTAAATCATGAATTAGCAACTACATGGCCCTTGAGCTTGCTTGTGATTGTTAAAGCGATAAGTGGTGGACTGTCCATGCATGTATTACGGACTGGGGTCACTTGGGACCGTTTGCAGCACACAGCTGTGCTCTTATGAGATTCTGGTCTGTCTCTGAAAATGCCTAGATACTACCCTGCTTATCTGGAAGACGTTATCTTGTTGCTTTGTTTTCAGTAGCTTCTGTAGTTAAGAATCAGGACAAATATGGATTTTTGTTGCTGTGGTTAATTGATGTTTAAAACACTGGGCTAGAATAGTTGAGTGAAGAAGGGAGTCTAGTTAGTCATGGCTCGAGAGGGTGCTTTCGCTAGTAAGCACATATTTACATTAGTTTCAGTAAAAACACATTTGTTTGTACAAATACGGAACAGAATGGGACATTGTTTATAGCATCTCCGCTTGCCAACACAGAAAAAACAAAACTCATCCTCGCTCGCTCCCCAGCAGGTTTTACTAGGGAGAGGACCCATGTGGCTTACGACGGCTAATTGTTCAACATCAGCTTTGCTTCTTGCAAGAAACCTGAGTCAACCGATTCAAGTCAGACCATCGCCTCCAGGATCCGTGACCGCTTCATTTCCAGCTGTTCTTGAGCAAGTTCAAAGACAAGGTCCTTTCCTCCTTAGATGACAATCATTGCCTTCACAGAACAGCTCTGTTGAGATGTTTTTTCAAACGGCTGCAGAACCTGTGTCTTTGGAAGAACTTCCTGTTCTAATTCTCTCCTTGGGCACCAAGCAAAAGTGTTTCCCCATTCTTCACAATGATGCATCCAAGATTTGTGGGAAGCTTTGTCATTTGTCCCTTGTGTCTTGCCTCCAAGTCAAGATCGGACTCATTCGGCTTTCTTTTAAGTCATGGCTTGTACTTATCATGGTGACTTGCCCCAGGACTTGGCCTGGTATAGAGGTGAAAGCACCCTGCCCCTTGCAATATTTGTTTGTTTGTTTGCTTGCTTGCTTTTATTTCCTCTAACAGATGATTAGCGTCCAACCACCAATTAAAGTTGCTAAGTAATTGCTTGAAAATCACATCCTACTGAAAATGTAATGTGGGCACACTATGGTCAGCCAGTGGGTTGGGGGTAGAGTGTATATTCTTGAGTTTTTGAAACTCCACTTGCCATGACTTTTCTACACAGGTGGTGTTTGGAGTCTTAGCTGCTAGTCTCCCAAAGCAAGAGTTCTCAGGCAGGGGACAGAGAGTTCTCATCTCTCCAGGCAGCTCTAACATGCACCTGTCCCCTTCCTAGACCTGAGAGACTCTGCTCCAAAGATCACATTCATCCCTGTGAACAAATATTCATGCTTCCCAGATCCCTGGAAGGAATTCCCACTTACAGAGCCACCTGGACCAGCATCATCCCTCCTTCTGTTTTCTCAGTATCTTTGGGGAAAAAGAGAAAAAAAGATCTATGGGATTTTGAGGGGGATTCTGGACTGTAGTATCCAAACAAGTTCTTTGTACTGGTTGCCATTCCTGCGCGCTGGCTGCTTCCTTCCCGCTGCTCGTATCCCTCCCAGGACCCCTGCCAATCTCCCCCTTGTTGTTTTCAGGGGCTCCAAATGAGGTCCAGACCCAAGGTCAGAGGGGATTACAGTCGGAGAGCATTTTGAAGTTTAATGTCCTGGAACATTTCTTATTTCAGATTTGTTATTTTAAGCACACATTGTGATTTAATGACTCTTTTTGGGATTTCAGTTTGCGGTTGAGGCCCAAGCACCGAGGAATGCGTGTTTAATTTTGTTCATCCTATAACCAGTGTTTCATCTCAGACTAAATAGATGCACATTTTAGAAATCCCACAGAATCACTGAGAAAAAAACACTGATGTTTATAGAAATGCTTGCATGTTTGAGTGAATGTAACTAAAGGAAACAATGATAACTGGTGCCAAAGGCTTTGGGAAACGCTGCGAAGTCCTCAGTTTCTTGAGCCCACAGATGCCTTCCCGTCCGTGTCCTTACAGGACTCCGTGGGTGCATGAAGCCCTGGGCACGGGGGCTCCCGCGCTGACTCTGGTCTTTGTGGCTCCCAGGACCCAGGACGGAGAATATGTTCAGTGAATGGAGCTGAACTCAGGGTAGGGTTTCCATGCTCTCTGAAGAAGCCCTGGAGGGAGCTGGCTGAAGGGAGATGGATGAAAACTCCGAGAATTAAGTGCCTCAGTCTACTCAGGAAGAGAGGAGCAGTTTGGCATTGTGGCATAGTGGGGTCAGCTTCTGCCTGTGCCGCCAGCGTCCCTGGGAAGAGGGGTGGTGGGGAGATGCCCTGAATCGCTGAGTCTCTGCCACCTACACTAGAGCTCTGAATGGGATTTCTAGCTACTGATTTCTTCCCAGTGTCCTGTGGCTATTCAGGGGAATGAATTTGTTGATAGAAGGCTGCTTTTCTCTGTCTCTCCCTCCGTTATTCCGCCTTTCAAATTTTAGATAAAATAAAATAGAAGTTTTCCTGAAGTCCCTGCTGGGGCCATAGTTTCAGTTGGACAATTGAGCTAATCTCTGGAAAAGTTCAGGCTAGTCAGGATGCTTCTCTTTTGTTGCCTGTGCTGTGTGAGTCGAGTTTCCAGAGAACAAACGCATACACCTTCTTCACCTCTGGGCCAAGAACCTTGATCGTGCCAACCGTGGTAGGGACACAGCCAAAGTGCACAGGATTTGATGAATAAAGAGCTCAGGGCAGGACAGGAAATACATTGGGAGAGTTCCCTTGGCCTTCTCAACCCTGCCAACAAACTAACAAAATGCACATGATTTCCCAGGCACATGCACAGCTCCTAGAACCAATTATTTCTATTCCCACAACAGGGTATGCATATGCAAAAAGTGGCAACACCATCCAAATACGGGCAGAAATGATCCAGAACAGGAGGTGGTACAGATAGTACATGAATTTTATCTCAAAGCCAAGGCAATTTTTAAAAGAATCTACGAACAGAATGGCTAGAGACTTTTCCAAGTTCAGTGACTCCATGACAACTGGTGGTAAAATGTATGTTTTGGCAAAATTCAAATGTGGGACGAGGTAGGGAGGGACCAGACCCAGACCCAGCAGCAGGCAGTGGAGTCTGAGCTATTTCATGGTAGCAGACTGGAGAGCTGTCAGGGCTTCCAAGGGATTTTAATAGCCATGCGGTCAGAGTTCCCTGAGTTAAATAACTTCGATTTCCACTCCTGCTGCCAGCTGGCCAAGTGGGGGGACCACCTAGGTTGTGTGCCCCCCAAAGGAAATGGAAATGCAAGTCCCCTGCTCCTAGACTGCCTGGAACCCCACCACCTGGGATTGGTTCCCCAGTTAAAATGGAAACCTGACCAAGAGGGGGCAATACTATGAATTCACGTTGTCCTTCTCAAACCTGCTCCTGCTCCTGGATGGGCTTTAGGAGAACGTGGGAAGTGGATATTGAATAGGAGGCAGTGAAAACAGGAAGGAAAGCTCTGCCAGAAAGGTGTCTCCGAGGTTGTCTCCACTGCTTATTCTTCATGCCCCCCTGCTGCCCTTTCCCGTCAACAGGTGCGGAACACCTACCTTCCCATTCAAGAAAGTTGGTTTCAAGAGCCCCATGGATGCCTGAAATCCCAGATAATACCAAGCACTAGTTGGTTTTCATAACCATACACCCCTGTGGTGAAATCTGAATTGTCAGGCATGGTAAGGAATGAACAGTAACTAATCATAAAATAGAACAATGATATAGGGTCAAGTCATAAGAAATTGATATCTGTCTCTCCTCAGTTTCTCACAGTACTATAGATCTCCACAAAAGGAGGCTACTTTGTTTTCTTTCCTTACTTAGCTTGTTTAACTGAGGTACATTATGGCCTCTTTAGGACATATCTGAATTGCCAGTATCATCATTCTTGTGCTTTGGGTCATGTTGAGTAAATCAAGGGTGACTTGAATTAAAGCTTTGTTGGAATCTCAACAGTATATTGGAGAACAAGACGGGTGTCCTGGACCAGCAGAGACATGGTGCATATAGTGTGGATACGCTGGACAAAGGGATGGCGAAAGAGATGACAAAAGATACCTTTGAGCTGCAATAAGGTGTAAACACTGAAACCATAGCAATTCATATTCAAATCTGCTTTTTAAAAACATTTTTGAACCAAAGAAGGGACAACTCCATTTTGGCCAGTCCTTTGATTCTGGGCTTAGCCTGGTGGCATGAACAGAGCAAAGCCTCAACAAAAGGCACCTAGGCTGCTGGGGATACTCACCTTCTCATCTCTGTGGTTGTTCTGAGAACACCCCTGCACCTGCCTGCCACAGACTCCCAGCCCAGCTGCACCCTCACTTCTACCAGGTCACAGTAATAGGAGCAGAACCACTCAGACCCGTTGGGACCCTCAGGCTCAGGAGCCATTGGACTTTTCACTTCTAAGTGTCACTGAACTTTGGTTCTTCATGGTGCAGGGTTGTCACAGCAATCCATCACCACTTGATTGGACGGAAAGGGGCCTAGGGTGGAGATGGCTGGGATTTCACAAGACAAAAGTTGCCTCCCTCACAGTTAGGAATATACCAGCTGTCCTCACACACAGACTCTCAGGAATAAAGCAGGACATACTGCATCTCCTGGTGCACTCCCTAAATGGCTACAAAATCCAAATCCCTGCCAGGACTAAGCCAGGGGCCAGGAACTCCACCCTCATCTCCCACGTGAGAGGCAGGGACCTACATGTCTGGGCCATCGTCGGCTGCCTTCCCAGGTACATGACCTGGGAGCTAGATCTAAAGCACAAATACTGAAGCACAAACTACTGCTTTGATATGGGTCATGGGCACCGCAAGCAGCAGCTTAACCAGAGCCCACGTCTTCTTAGCTGCGTGCTGCTGGCAGCTGGAGTAGGAAAAGAGAAGCGGACCAAGATCTGCGTCACAGCTGGGGTCCCGTCACTTGCAGGCACTGTGTTACTCAGGTCACCTCCACCATCTCAGCGAGTCCCCACTGCAGTTCTGTAAGAACTCTGTGTGGTCTCCACTGTAGAGGTGACTACACGAAGCCCAGACGGCTTACGTAGTTTAACCATGTCAGTTGGGAACTGGTAAACCTCTCCTGTGCAGGAGCAGAGCTCAGTTTGGACTTCCTATCCCAGTGCCACCACAGGAATCCAGCCATGCTGCGGTGGCTTGACAATAGCCACAGGCATTGCATCAGTGGGTGCATGAGCTCCGTAGAAATGCGTTGAGGCACACTGACATTCAACTTCATAGAAGGTTCATATGTCACAAGGCCATTTTCTTGTCATTCCCTCATTTCCATCCTCTGCCGTGCCAACCACTTAAAAGAAAGTCAAAACCATTCTGAGTTCCAAGGCTGTACAGAAACGAGGTGAGAGGTTGTCAGCCTGTGGTGTGTCCGGCCTTAGGGTCAACCGATCAAATTTTACAACTGACTGGATTTAGCTCAAAGAGAAAATTCTGGAGAGTTTATATGTTTCTTAAGTTCTGGCATCTTCATTATTGTGCCCTCCTGTATAAAAACACTAAGAAATGGCTGACTCACTCATATAAAGGTATTAAACACAGCCTGCTAAATGACCCACCCTTGATTTGTAGCTCTCTTGAGGCAGCTAAATTAATTCAGAGTGTGTGTGCATGCATACATACGTGTGAGCACACATGCTTGGGTGTGCCTGCTCAGATGTTCATACACGAGTGTGACTATGTGCTGAAGACAGCCTTCACGAAGTACTGTGACATCCTAAAAGGCAATTTGAAGGTACTTCAAAGAATTTGTGGGAAATGGAATAAACAGACAAATATACTTTGGTGAAAAAAAAAATTCGGCAATCCAAGCACACGAAGGGCTTCAAAGAGTGTGTGGCCATTGTGCATTAGGAGAACTACACATGGTATTCAAAGATGCTTCATCCTAAAATAAACTTACCTTTTCATTCTATTTTTCACACATTTTTTTAGAGTACCTCATGTATACAGGGAAGGTACACAGGTAATAATACTAGGGTGGATTTCAAGGTCAACCAAAAAAGAATGCTGAAATTAGACACCGTGTCTGGCTCTGCAACCACACCGCTGCCACCACCCATACCGGATCCTCGTGCTCCTGGGCATACATCCCCTGACCACACCCCTAGCTGGCCAGGAAGGTTTACCTATCAATTCCATCAGAATCACACTTAGTCTTGGGCCATAGCCTCAGAGCACATAGGAGAATCATCATGACAAAATAATCATGATGGTTGCTTACCATCATGACAGACAGGAAAGCCAGCAGCTGGAAGAGAATTCCCTTCCTTTTTTTCCCCTTCATGTCTACAAAATTCTGTTGCTCAGAGGAGGGCATCTTGCGTCATTCAGAGTAACTTGGTTTCCATGAGGAAAGCTGATGTGATGCAATTGTTCAACCTGCTGTCACGTCCCATAGCTGGGGTTCTACCGTGACATCAGCCAAATGCGCATTTGGAGCCTGGGTAATGTGTTCACAGTGCTCCCACCAGAACAAAACACAAGTTTCTCCTACCCAGGCTGTACCATGCACCTTCCACCTTGAAAGAAACTTTGTAAATTTAAGTCTCTATTCCTTTTCCCCTGTCATTTGGATGCATGTGGACAAGACAGGTCTTTTGCTGAAGCTTTCTTTCTTTGTAGGAGAAGTTATTATAATCATATCAATGTGAAAGCATTTTAGAAACACTAGAAGTTGGAGGGGTTCTGCTGTGCAGTGAGTTAAACTGCTGCTTGGGGCGCCTGGATCCCACGTGGGAGTGCCTGGTTCCAGCTTCTGTCTCCCAGCTTCCACACACCTTCCTGCTAACGCTGGAAAGCCGCCGGTGAAGGCTTGAGTACCTGGTCCCTGCCACCCAGATGAATGAATTTTGGGTATCTGGCATTGGCCTGCCCACCCTAGCTGTTATGGGATTTGGGGTGGTAAATTGGCAGCTAAAGAATTCTCTCTAGTTCTCTCTCTCTCTCTGCAACCCTACCTTTCTAATAAAAACAAATGAATAAATATTCACAAATCAAACGTCTGGAAGGTGCGGCAGGAAGTTGACCCAGTGTTGAAGCCATCTACAAGAATGTCAGCATTTCCTGTCACAGTTCTGCTCCTATTTCCTGCTTCCTGATAATGCTCACCCCGGGAGGCAACAAGGGATAGCAGAAGTGATCAGAACCCCGCCCCCACCCTCCATGCGTGGAAGCTGATAGAGCCCCCGGCCCTGGACTGGCTCAGGTTGGGCCTCTGCACACTGCAGCATTTGGAAAGCAGCTAGCAGATCTTCTCTCTCTTTCTCTCTCGCTCTCACTCTCTTGCTGTCCACTACACATCCATCCCCACAAACTCTTGAATAAAAAAAGAACAGAAAGAAGAAAAGAAGAGGAAATAAAACTTGAAATAGCTCTACTTAGATTAGCAAAAATTGTGTTGCACATGAAGAGCCAATAGCTCAGATTTCAGGCACCCTCACTGGCCAGTGAGAATGTGAGCTCATTGAAGGTTACGGGAGTGGCTCACACACAGAATGTGCCCAAGCCAGGGAGCCCCTGGATTGAGTCTCTGCTACAGCATCAATGACCATCACGGCATGCATGCAGTCACTTCTATTTTGCACAGATTTCAAGGCTGATACACATAACCCCTTTGCCATCAGAGTCCACAGCATGACTGACTTCTTAACCTGCTGAGAGCAAAAAGCTGCAAAAATTGTAACCAGTGAGGGGTTGTGTGTTTGTATTGCCTTCTGAGCACATTCAACAAGTCATGAAACACATGTGGCTCAAGAAATGAAGTAATAGGGCCCTGCGGTGTGGCCTAGCGGCTAAAGTCCTCGCCTTGAAAGCCCCGGGATCCCATATGGGCGCCGGTGCTAATCCCGGCAGCTCCACTTCCCATCCAGCTCCCTGCTTGTGGCCTGGGAAAGCAGTCAAGGACGGCCCAATGCATTGGGACACTGCACCTGCGTGGGAGACCCGGAAGAGGTTCCAGGTTCCCAGCTTCGGATCAGCGCGCATCGGCCCGTTGCGGCTCACTTGGGGAGTGAAACATCGGATGGAAGATCTTCCTCTCTGTCTCTCCTCCTCTGTGTATATCTGGCTGTAATAAAATGAATAAATCTTTAAAAAAAAAAGAAATGAAGTAATAATGAAATAATCATTTTTCCCCTGGGAGTGTTCTTTTTCTCTTCAAGTACTGGCAGCATAGTTCACTTAGGAAATTCACTCTGCCATTCACCTGTGCTGCACACTAGCTGTAACTGAGGGTCAATCACACGAAGCAGAAACATCCCTAGATCTTCAGAACGACTCTGACCTACCAGGTGGACCTGCTGAGTTCTTTTCAAACTGCTCATCAAAATGTCAAGATTGGACAGATGGGATAGGGCTGGCAGCTCTTTGCCTTGGAAACTACCTTGCGGGTTTGAAGGGCTCGACACATGGGATTAGTATGGACTTGTCTGCACTTGGGAGGATTATTGAGGAAGCGAATGACTGATGGCTTTGAGGGAAGCAATAACAGACTCAGAAGGATCAGTGAGGAAACATAGCAGAGGAAAGATGACTATTTAGACCAGGATGGTGGAGCTGGAGAGATCTATACCTCGGAGCAAAAAATTAGTGAGATTTCAGATTGGTTAGATGTTGAAAGCAACAAAGGGAAAAAGCTAGCATATTCATGCTTTAGACTTCTTGAGACAGACAGTGATGTTATCTAGAAGAGGGGGAATGGATGGGAAGCAGGATGCAGAGCAAGATGCTGTGTTTGGCTTTCCATACATTTCACTGGACATGCCTTAAGCAAGGGTGTGGACATTGCCCGTCAAGTGTAAGACAACCATCAGTCACCAGATAGAAATAGAAGCCATGCCATCGAATGCAATCACCCATGGATAGAGGAGCTGCCAGCAAGTGTGGGTGGGTGATGGAAGCTGCAGGAATCCAGGGATGCCTGCTAATGGAAGCAGAGGTGCCCAGGGAGTGTTCAAAGGTGAGAACTGGAAAGCATTTGCTGGCAACTTACTTTCCAGAAGGTAGCCAAAGCCTGGGGACAGCACAGTCACCATTGCAGAACCGCTGGGGACTGGTTTCAGGATCCCTGTAAGATGTGGGGATTGGAGATAGACACAACCCAGCAATCGCAGCAGCCAGTGTGTGCATAGGATGATATAGATGATGGACTAAGCCAGACCCCATACTGGCAGCCACACATGAGTCAGGTTTGGGATCCCTTCAGATGAGATTTCTCTGGGGATCCCCCCTGAAGCACTGAACTCAGAATTCCAACCATGGGAGAAATGGCTGGATCTGTAGCTTGACTGCAGAGTGCATGTGCCAGAACTGGGCCTCCTCAATGGCTTACACAGAGCAATGGATGGCATTCCCAGATGGGCATGGAGGATATGGAAGTCCATTGGGGCCTGCAAAGGACATTTGGCACCACAGCAGAGGAAGGAGAGCAGAACTAATTGCTCAACTGCCCCAGCCGAGCATTGACAGCAAATATCTGGATGAATGGAGACTTTAAGGTGGACTATGTCAGCCAATGGACCTTGGAAGGACTTCCTCATTCTTGGATCAGCAAGATTATCAGCATTTCAGAACTATCAAACCACTTGAGCAGAACCTCCAGAGCATGTTCCACATCAGGGACCCTGGGATGACGTCAGTGGTAGCTCCCCATCCCTGAATACTGAGGCTGTTGGGAAGCTGGTGTGGCTTCTGCCCTTATCTCTCCCCTCCCGCAGATACAGGAAGAAGAAATGTGAAATTGGAAACAATGGTCTCACCCACTAATCCTCAACACCTAATCCTCAACTCTTCCCCCATTCAATCAACTATTTAAACATCATAAAAAATAAAGATAAAGAATACAGGAAAAAAAAAACAGGCGATCTCTTCTTGTTGAATGGATCCTTTGATCATTATGTGTGTCCTTTTAATGTTTGTCAGATCAAAGTCTATATCATCTGATGTAAGAGTGGCTACATCAGCTTTTTTCCTTTTCTCCATCCTTGGACTTTCAGTTTCCACATATCTTTGTTGATGAGATGTGTCTCCTGTAGGCAACGCATGGATGGGTTTTGTTTTTTGATCTAGTCTGCTAATCTATGATGTTGGCTTGCTGAGTTGAAGCCATTTACATTCAGGGTTAATAGCAATAAGTAGTAATTTGGCTCTGTCATTTTATCAATGGGTTGTTCACTGTTTGATTGAGTCTTTTGTTATTATTGAGAGACATTCTCCACCTTTGCCTTTGGTCTTGGTGGGCACTATTCCTCTTCTCTGTCAAGAGAACATCTTGAAGTATCATTTGTAGGGCAGGTCTGGAAGAGGTGAATTGTTTGAGTTTTTCTTTACAAAGTATTGTGTTTCATTTTCAAAGACAAAGGAAAGATTTGCTGGGTAAATTATTCTGGGCTGACCTTCTTTTTCCTTTCAGAATCTCAAATAAGTCACTCCATTCTCTTCCGGTTTGTAGCATTTGCTAAAGCGATCAGCTGTGAATCTGATTTGGACTCTTCTATATGTTAACTGATTTTTTCCATGTGCGTATTCTTTTCCCTGTGTTCAACTGAAGAGAGCTTGATTATCATGTGTTGCGGTGAAGATCACTATCGGCCAACCCCCCTCCTCTATGTTGTTTCCCAATTCTCCCAAATTAGGGGAGTTTTCATTATTTCATTGAAAGCATTAAACCCAACTTCTCTGTGTGTTCTGCAACTTTCATAAATCTTATATCCGACCTTTTAATAGTGTCCCTTGATTCCTGAATTCTTCTCTCAGCTTGACTCAGCTCCACTTCTAGCTTTTTGATTTTTCTCTCATTGTTAAAGGAAATCTCTTCCAATTCTGAGATTCTTTCTTCTGCCTTGCTTATTCTCTTATTGAGGGTTTCTACTGAGTTTTTAATTTGCTCATTGTGTCCTTCATTTCTAATAACTCAGTTTTGTTGCATTTCAGTATCGCTATTTCCTGCATGACATATTCCTTCTCATTGTTGTTAAGAGGCTTTATAACAAGTTTTAAAAATTCTTTAACTCCCATTTCCTCAATGTCTTTCTCAGTCAACTCTGAAGTTAGCAAAAGCTTTTGCTCTTTTGTGTGGGAGGCATCAGTAGTATTCACTGTGCCTCTGTCTCCCCTTTTGCTTCTGTTCATTGCTATTCTGGTTAGCATCCCTCTCCTTGGGACTGGTTTCAATGTGGTGTTACCCAGTGGTCCACAGGTCAATTGTATTGATTGTGTTTGGTATCTGGTTCTTCGTTTGCAGTTACTTGTGCTACTCCCTCCAGCTCTTGTGCTGGGCTTCCACCATGGTCTCTGTAGCCTCAGCTCCTGGCTCACCGCTCTCCACTTCCTGTGATTCTGTGCTGTGGCCACGCTGTTGCCTGCACAGCTTTTCTCCCACTCCCAATTTATGTGCCAGGATTAAGGAGATGCCAGCTGTCCTAAATCCCTGGGTTGTCAGTGGTGCTAGTCTTGCTGGAGTCTGTTGGCATTAGATCTGAAGCCTACCTGAACCTATTTTGGATGAAACCTATAGTATGCCAAGTCAATACTATTTTTCCTATGAGACCATTGAAATGTGCTGAGCTGAAAGTGAAAAATTTTTTAGAATTATTTATTTTTATTGCAAAGTCAGATATGCAGAGAGGAGAGACAGAGAGGAGGAGGAAGATCTTCCGTCTGATGATTCACTCCCCAAGCCACTGCAACGGCTGGAACTGCGCCAATCTGAAACCAGGAGTCTCATCCGGGTCTCCCACATGGGTGCAGGATCCCAAGGCTTTGGGCCATTCTCCACTGCTTTCCCAGGACACAAGCAGGGAGCTGGATGGGAAACAGGGCTGCCGGGATTAGAACCGGCGCCCATATGGGATCCCGGAGCATTCAAGGCAAGGACTTCAGCCACTAGGCCACCATCCGGGCCCTGAAAGTGGGTTCTTTCCTAGCTCAGAGGCTGTGCAGCTTGCTCTTGTTGATCCAGCTACCCTTTCCACCTCCGTCTCTCCACCCAGCCTTCTTCTCCGCACTCAAAGAGTCTTTGGTCTGAATTGCGAAATCCATCCCGTTCCTTCACTTGCTTGTTTGGGCTCTGCCACTCTGCTTCTGCCTGTGGTTGAATCAAGCAACTCAATTGTACAGGCTCTCCTGGGTTCACTTCCTGAGCTCCTCCTGGTGAACTCCCCTTTGCACCTGTCCATTGCAGGACCAATTGCTGATTGGTCCTGATGCTGACCACTGCAACATGGTCTCCACTGCTTCCCCCTGTCCCTGGATTCCCAGGAGTCCCTCTGCCGCCAGCCTGTCCTCTTCTATGTTCTGGGATTATGGCGTCTCTCTTTCACCCTGGCTAACTATTCTCTGTCTATTTAAATGTGTCCTTACCCTATCCTGCCATTTTGTTTCTCCCAAGACCTACAATTTTCGTATATTTTCCATCCACAGTCATTGAATCTGTAGGTGTGGAAACTGCAAGGCTGACTATAGCTTCTTTGAGACTAAATCCTCCCAACATTTTACTCCTTCTGAGGTTCTAGGAGTCAGATAGAAGGTGACCTATTCACAAGGCCCATCTTTTTTTTCAATTTATTTTTTTTGACAATCTTGACATACTTAGGGTAAAAAGGTTCAAGAGCTACAGGAAGATGGGCAAGACAATTAGTTCCGTATGGTTTCCTTAATATATCTGATGTAAAAGGGGATTTTAAGGGAGAAGCTCCACCCAGTCTCCCATCCACCCCAGGTCCTAGATGTGGGGCATGCTCCGAGGGTCTTGCTCAAGTGGTTTTGATAGTTCAACAGTTCTGAATTGCTGCCACTCTTGCCACTCCAAGCACGATGAGGCCGTTGAAGAATCCACTGATTGACATAGTCCAACATAGAGTCTCTGTTTGCCCAGTTTTTCACTGCCAACATATAGCTGAGGTGGTTGATTGATTTGTTCTGTCCTCTGTCTTTTCATGGTTAGGGTTCTGAGTCCAGAAGCTCAATTGGGGGCATCCCCAAAGAAACTTTGTCTGAGGTGTTCCCAGACCAGATTCTTACACGTACTAGCAAATATAGGGCCTGGCACAGTCCATCGCCCCGATCAGCTGGGTCAGTTCTGTTTCTAGCCCTGTCTTCCACTGGAACAAATGGGTGCTGCAGTCCAGCCTGATTCTGCCCAGCACATACTCGGCCCTCACATAAACCAGTGGGAGCTGCAAACTAGTCGGAGGGACCTGCAATAACCCCCACCAGGCCCGCCCCCTGCCCTGGTTTGCCAGTATGTGTGGCAGACTAGTCCAGTCTGTCCCACATCCCTTTCTGCTCTCATACATGTCAATGGGTATTAAAACCTTGTTCCATCTAACCAGCTCCACTATCCAGCCTTCACGGATATTGTTGGGTGTCTCTGTCAAGCTACCCCAGCCCCCGTCCTAGTTTTCATGCCCTTCCATGGGGGGTGGTAACCCAAGAGGTCCACTATTTCCCTCCCAGGCTACTCCCACTCCCGAATTACTCACTCTCCAGGTGGTTCTGTGGTTTAACTTGACAGAATTAGCCCCCAGCGCCAGATTCTGCCAGTTGATGCTGCAGCTAAGTCCCAACAACCCTCATCCACTCCAAAGGTAGATTGCACCAGTAGGAATAATCAGCCCAGCCTGGCTTTTCCCTGATCTGGTCCACATGAGGCGCACAGGTGTTATAGCCCTGCCTAGTCTGGTCTGTCCCCTTCCCAGCTCATGCTCTCCAGTGGGAGTAGCTGTCCAGCAAGGGAATCCACCCCTTATTCCCCGGCCGGCTCTGCCCCCTCCCTTCCTGGTTCTCACGTGTGCTGGTTGGGTGCTGTGGTCACATCTGGCACAGGCAACCTCACCTTGGCATTCCGTATTGTGTACTGGTCTTTGTCACGACCGAACCTGGCTCGACCCACACTCTGTTCTGTTGCTCAGATTTGCCAGTGGGTGACGTGAACTGATTCAGCCTGGTCTGCCCCCGACCCATGCCAAATGTATGCCAGTGGGACACTTTCCATGACCTGTTCTGGGCTGTTTCCTTTCATGCTTCTTGCGCTTACCTGCAGGGTCTGTGTCTGGCCAGAGGAGTTGCCCAGGCTCTTCCATCAGAACCCCTCTGAGTGCCAGATTTTGCGCATACCAGGGGGTCCATGAGCCAGCCCTACTCAGTTCACTTCTGTCCTAGCAGGAACAGTGGCTTTTCCTGACTGGCCTTCAATCCATTCTGGTTTTTGCTGTTGGATGTTTCAGCCCAGCCACGGCTCGTCCATACCTACATACACCTCACACATGGCTCAGTACGGGTTGAGACCTAGCCTAGTCTGTCCCACTTCTACCCTGGTCCTCCAGAACACCAGACGGTGTTGGAGTCTGACCCAACTTGGTGCATCTAGTCCCAGTCCATGCTTGTGCCAAGGGAGACTAGAACCGTTTCCTGATCAGAATGCAGCCCCATTCCAGCTCGTGCGCCCCTTAATGGGAACCTCCACACAGTTAGGGTGTCCCCTTAGCTCCCCAACTGGGCCTGTTCCCAGCCAGTGTTCAGCATGCCAGTGGTTGTTCTGACTCAGTTTGGCACAGCCTGTCACCTGTCCCGGCCCCTGCCTTAGACACTGTGGCTCAGCGTCTGTGACTCACACAGACCAGTTGGTGCAGGTACCTAGCTCGGCATGTCTTGTGCTCCTTCCTGGTTTCTAATTTTACTTGTGGGCTAAGGTTTGCTCAGTCCTGCCCGGTGCACCCGTTCCATCGCCTTTTCATACCCTGACAAGCAGTTGGAGCTAATTTACCCAGTTTGTCCGACCCCCAGGTCTGGACCACATGTTCACCAGCGGGAGCTATGACTCGCCAGGGGAGCTTCCCAAGTTCCTCCACTTGATCCCCTCCCAGACCCAGTTCTCATACATGCCATTGGGTTTTAGGCCAGTGCCTGGTGAGGTCTGGCCTTCCATTTGGCCTTGCATGAGCTGGTGAATGTAGCAGCCCAGCCCACCCCACACCCTATTCAGGATGCACATTAGGGTGCTGCTGCCTTGACCAGTCCAGACTGTTGTTGGTTCTTTAATCTGTGATTGATGGCAGGCTCCTTGGTCACACCTAGTTTAGTTCATCACCACTCCATCTCTTGAAGTAACCTGTGGGGCTAGGATTTCCAAAGGGTTTGGCTCACACATCCCCCACTGAATCTACCCCCGGATATGGTTCTCTAGTGTTTGTTGATGGCATGGCCCTGCTTAATGTGACCGGTCTCTGCTAGGTCAGTTCTGTTTCCAGCCCTGTCATCCACATGGACCAATGGGTATTGTGGTCCAGCTCGATCCTAACTACTTCATACTCGAACCTCATGCAAACCAGTGGGAGCTGCAGCCTAGTTGGGGCAACTCCCCATAATCCCCACCAGGCCTGCTCCCTTCCCTAGTTCCCATGCATACAAGTATGTACCACAGGCTTGTTCAGTCTGTCCCACCTCCATTAAGCTCTGGTACTTGTCAATGGGCATTGAAACCTAGTTCGACCCAACCAGCCTACAACCCCCACACACACTGGCAGGTACCTTTCTGTTTAGCAACCCCTGCCCCTGTCCTGTTTTTCGTGCTCTCGAATGGGAATGAGTACCCACGAGGGAGGTGCCCACTATCTCCTTTCTAGGCCACTGAAACTTCTGGATTGTGCACTCTCCAGGTGGTTCTGGCATTCAACTTAACAGTATTTGCCCCCGGTGGCAGTCTCTGCACAAGGCCCATCTTTAAAAGCTTACAGTTGACATGTTACATATTATTCTTTTATGGAAACACATATTCATTTTAAGTTTAATAACATCTTCCTGTTGTAGCTATGTTGTATCTAAGTTCAATATTAATGAGATAACTTTTTTTTAAGCTTATTGACAAATTAAAAGGTGGCACACATTGGTGTGCCGCATGTCAAATGCTGTTGATCCTGTCTAGGAATCAGACCATGCTCTGAGTGACGGCTGTTCATTGAAATCTCAGCATCAGTCCTGATTTTCTCTTCAAATGGCCATGAACTTGATTTCCTTCTTGTGTGGTCCACTGCTAGGCCCCTGGATTAAGTGAGCCAATACTGAAGCAGCCTGGCATCTGGGGCAGGGGGAGGAAGCAGGAAGTACTTAGCAGCAGTTCCACATTCTGGCCAACATGCCAGGCCCTTCCACAGTATCTAGAGACACGTTGAGAACTCCAGTTGGATTGTCATTGGCAGTCGGTGTCACAAAGCGACCTGAATGAAACTCCCCGAAGCAGGAAATAAAGTCAGAACCTCTCTCTCCTTAAAATGCTGCTCACAGTAGCCTGTGAAGAATGAGGGGAGTTAGCCACAGGCCATGCCAACAGGTGAAGGACCACCAATGACCATGCCAGCTCTGTGGAGGGCTGGGTTTCTTGAATGACTATAAGTCATGTGTTGTGCCAATTCCTTTGCAATTTTTTTGCTGACTGTTGGCTGAGATTATGTCTAGAATCACTTCATTTCAGACTGCTCCCAAAACAAAGAAAAGTGTCTATTCAAAGCTTGACAAAGGAATGACAAATACGGCAATCTAATCATCACATTTTTTGCACACTTGAGCTGATATATCATGCTGTCGTCCATCAACATGTATGATTACGAGGTGCTAGTTAAAACACTTTCGTAGAATTATTTAAAATGTCTACTTATATTTAGATATGTAGGTAAGCATGCATACTCATATATTTATCTAGAGGATGTGTATAATGGAGGCAAGTACGCCGTGAAGGAGAGATACACCGCAGTATGCATCTCTACTTCTGAATGGAAGATGGACTTCCAACGGAACTGTTACATATACATTGACACTAGGATGCTGGACTTCATACCATTCTCTATGTCAGGATGCACTTAAATAGAATGGTGGACTTGCAACTGCTGCTATTACAATGTGGGGGAAAATAGTGGGTAGGGAGGGTGGAAAAGGTAATCCTTGAGCCTAAGGAACTGTATCATGAAAAATAGGGAATTTTTAAGAGGTTTATTTATTTTTATTTCAAAGGTAGATTTACATAGAGGAGAGACAGAGAGATCTTCAATCTGCTGGTTTACTCTTCAAGTGGCTGCGATGACCAGAGCTGAGCTGATCCAAAGCCAGTTTCCTCCAGATCTCCCACATGGATACAGGGGCCCAAGCAGTTGAGCCATCCACCATTGTTTTCCCAGGTCAAAAGCAGGGAGTTGGGTGAGAAATAGAGCAGTCAGAACTAGTGCCCATATGAGATGCTGGTGTTGCCAGGTGGAGCATTAGCTTGTTGAGGCACCATGCCAGCCCACAGTAAGAATTCTTAAACTACTGCACACAGTCATGTAGTCACGTGCTGCACGGCGATGCCTCAGTCATCAACAGCCCACAAAAGCAATAGTGATCCTATATGAGCCAACTCACAGTGACGGAAGTGCCCCAAACTGGCTTTATTTGTTTTAGGGGTTTTTTCTCCCCCCAAAAAGATTTATTTATTTATTTCAAAGGCAGAATTGGAGAGAGAGAGAGAGAAAGTCTCCCATCGGTTCATTCCCTAAATGATTTCAATGACCAGGACTGGGCATGTCCAAGCCCAGGAGCCAGCACGTTATTCCGGTCTCACACAGGTGCAGGGGCCCAAGCACTTGAGCCACTGTCCACTCGTTTCCCAGGTCATAGGCAGGGAGCTGGATCAGAAATTGGGCAGTTAAGACTTGAATTTTTACCCATATGGGATGCTGGCCCTGCAGGTATAACCTAACTTATTATACCGTAGTGCCAGCCCCTGAAACTAAATTTTCTAATATATGTCTTCCTCATTAGTTGATGAATGACTATGTGACTATAAATTGTGTGCAATATAGCTTTTCTATCAGAAAAAAATACATAATAAACCATTAATACAGCATATGAATGTATATTTCACTAAGTAAAAACTTAAAGAGCATTTCTTGCTTGTGGCATGAACTAGAGAAATGTGTAGTGTTTCATCTTGTTCTGTGCCTGTTTCTTGATATTTGCAGGCACTCCTAGTACAAGCTGTGCTGATTAGAAATCCACAAATGGGCTCAGAAGTGATGACTGTGAGAGGACACAATTAGAACAACCATGAAACTTTCATAACTTTTCCCTGAACTGCCTGGAGAAGTTGTTGGGTTAGTTCTCTGCAGTACAAAGTCCCCCTCCCACCGAGTGGACAGAGCTCAGACCCTGCTGGGTTGAGAACTCTACATCTAACTGATCGCTGGACTTACTCCATCCTCCGCCTATTTTCATTTGCTGGAAGACAAGCTATTCCTTTTATTTCTTTCTTCTCCTGACCAGTCCAATTAAATCCAAACCCCATGTGATTAGACATGAACAACAATAGCATTTCTTTTTAAGACTTATTTTTATTGAAAAGTCAAATTTACAAAGAGAAGGAGAGACACAGAAAAAGATCTTCCATCTGCTGGCTTACTGCCCAAGTAACTGCAACAGCTGGAGCTGAGCCATTCTAAACCCAGGAAACAGGAGCTTCTTCTGGGTCTCCCACACAGGTGTAGGGTCCCAAAGCTTTGGGCCATCCTTGACTGCTTTCCCAGGCCACAGGCAGGGAGCTGGATGGGAAGTGGAGCAGCCGCGACATGAACCAGCACGAAACTTTAGCTACTAGGCTACTGCACCAGGCCTCAACAATAGCTTTTATACTTAAACAACGCGGATCTAAGTTTCTAATGTTTAGCATAGTATGCTTTCTTTTTAATGAAATGTTTTGTGGAAAATGCGTGTTATGAATCATTCTGGCATGGATTTCAAAAACTTTTTGCACCAAAACAAACTCATCTTTTAACTCTATTTTCCTATGATTTTTTTTCAATGTCCCCTCGTATGATGCATTTTTGCTACCTGTATTTAGTGGAACACTGGAGTGGATTCCTTCTGAGCCTCATTTTTTCTCGTTGGGAGTCCTGGTGTGCCACAAATCTCCATAGACAAGGACTCCAGCATAGGCCTGGAGTCATTAGCCATTTGCACACACTGCCCTGTGAGGCCTTGGAAGGCGATAAAGGATGCTAGGGCCTTGTGAGAACAGCCTTGCTTCGAACCCACTTGGATTTGGCTTCAGGAAGACAAACCGCTCAGTGCACTGAGCAGAGACCTGAAGGTGAGAGGTGACAAATAAAGACCCCCCTGAGTAGGCAGGGGTCGGCCACCACAAAGGATCCTCTGAGGCTTCTGGAATAGCTTATGCTTCACTTCCCATCAAATTTGGATTAGTGGTGGCAAAGGAGGAAGGAGAACAAATAAAGGAAATCCACAGATAATCCCCAAACCGCCATCTGAGCTGAGCTGAAATTCCTTCTCCGCCAAGCCAAGCTGCTTTCTGTTTACCAGAGTTGATAATGAGGAGCAAAATCAACCCATCTGACTCTAACCTGCTTCCTGTGCCCAGCCCCGCCTCCCAGTGCGCAGATGCAAAGGTTGAGGTGATCCCCTCTGTGGGTGAGTCTGTCTCAGTCTGGGGGGCAGGGAAGAGGACTGAGTCCTGCTGAGCTGGGCACTGGCCCTGGCCCAGGGGTCGAGGTAGAGCTGCCAAGGGCCAGAAAAGCTGTGATGCTGGGCTCCGTGCAAGGTCTGCCCAGCAGACGGGAGGAACAGCATGGAGAACAGCAAGTGTGGCAGGGGAGAAGAAAACCCAGCAGGTGTAACAGGTGGAGGAGGCTGCTTGGAAGGCCAGAGGTGCCTTGGGAAGCAAGACAGTGTTGAGGCAGAGTTCTGCAGACTCTCTCATTCGTCTCTCCCTTTCTCCCTTGGACACTGGTTAGCTTCATAGCCTAGGAATGACCATGACAAAACCAGGCTCTCACCAGAAGACCAGCTCTGTCACTGAGTCCAAGTCGCTAGCTCCCAGCCCCAAGAGCAGTAGTAAGAGGCTCTGCCCCTGCACCAGCATGCAGGGACCCTGAAGGGCTGCCTCTCTTGGTGAGCCACTGGCAATGACTTCCTCTATTGTTCCTGACCTCCTCAAGACATGTTTTTCCAGGAAGCATGGAAATGGCTGCTCAGGGTCTACAGACAACTCCACAGTGTCACTAAGGGACCGGGCAATGTCAGGCGAGTCTCTTTGGTCCCAACTGTAAAATGGGAATAAGAAAAACCAAACTCACTGCAGGTCACAGGCGTGATGCCAGCTAGGGTCAATTATCCTTGCTGAGAACACAGAACACACACCACAGACTTTATCTTTTCCTTCCTGCCTATCTTCCTTCCTCCCTTCCACCCTTCCTCCCCTCCTCCCCTCATCCCTTCCTTCCCCAACCCCAACCCGCCTCTTTTTTCTTTTTTTTCTTTTTGGAACTACCTCTCGCATCATGAACACCAAACCTTCCGATTTCCCGTGATCGATATCCTGAGGCTTTTTGTCTTTTTATCCCCCATGTGGTCATAACTTAATAAAGGTGTTCTGAAAAAACAATTTTTAATTTAATGATGTCAATACAATAAGACAGTCATGCAACCCTAAGAACACACATAGAAGGGTGGTAAGTTACAGAAGAATTGCAGTCTTCTGGGGATGCAGAAAGTAAAAGGAAATTGGGTCTCACCTGTCAAGTAACTTCCACGGGGCAAACTCCTACCTGAGTTTCCTTCTAGAAAGTGAAAGTTCTGACTAGCCCTTTAAAGGCACCCAGCACCACCACAAGTCATTTCCAGTGGGCACCTAAAAGGAAACCCCAGCGAACTTCTAGCCAGTTGCCAATAGTTCCAGGCTCTTCCATAGGCATCCTCTCTGTCTTTCACTGACGAGACCAAGGCCCAGCTGAGTAGTTCATGGCTGAGCCCTGGAAGAGCCCCTCATTCAGGGGCATCCATGGTACCTCTGAGGACCAAGGAAAGGCTCCATCCCTGCTGGCTCTCCTGACAGACAGCCTCATCTTCTTTCCCGTCCAAGACCACCTCGCTGTGACTCAGGAGGAAAGAGGCAGGTGCAGTAGGAAGATGGAGCTGCTGTCCCACAGTGCTTAGGAGAGGGGCACGGCAGGACCCAGCTCAATGCAGGCAGGGCACGGCTTTTTTCCACAGCCCATCCCAGCAGGGAGATGCCTGGCTGTACATTGCACACAGGGCAGATCAGGACTCACATATACTTTGTCTAGCCTGCCCCTCCTGATTCTTGTGCTCAAGAGCGACAGGGACGGCCCAGCAGGGGAGTGTCCACAGTTCCTCTTCCAGGCCTGCTCCCAGCCCTGGTTCTTTCGCTTGCCAGGGGGACACTGCATTCATGACTTGCACCCAGTCCTGGCACTGCTATGGCCTAGTCCAGATGACCTGCACCTATGCTGGCTCTCCTGCACACCAGAGAGAGGATGCAGCAGCCTAGCCCTGCCTGGTCTGCTCCTAGACCAGCCTGCTCTCAGTGCCAGCTCTCACGCCTACCGATAGAAGCAGCAGATTGGCAAGAGTCCCTGAAGTTCCCCTACCAGGCCTGCTCCCGGCCCTGGATCTTGTCTGTGCCAGCGGGTGTTAAAACAATCTGGCTTGGCTTCCCCTACCCCCAGTCACATTGTGGCACCTGTCAGCATATCTGAGACCTGATCTGGAGTGGGTCAGGCTGAGCTAAGCTGCAGTAACTGGGGGTGTACATGAGAGCCAGATGGGACATGGTTAGACTATGGCTAGGCCATAGCAGAGGCTGGCATGCATAAAAACAGGCCTGAGGCAGGCCTGGTGGGGGCTGTTGGAGGTGCCCTGACGAGGCCACAGAACCTGCTGGTGTGTGTGTGAGGACCAGGTCTGTGACAGGCTGGCTGGGCTGGACCATGGCACTGGTTGGTTCATGTGAGATATGGGCTGAGGCAGAACTGACCAAGCTGCATCCACCGTATGTTATTGGCTGGTGCAGGTGACAGATCATACATGACCCTCACTGGCTAGTGCACGTAAGAGTCAAATCTGAGGTCACCTCAGACAAGATTTCTTGGGGGCCTCCTCTACTGAACCATTGGACTCAGACCCTGGCCACAAGGAAAATCACAGGGTATGTAGTCTGACCTTGGAGCGCACATATCAAGACTGGGCCTTGAGGCTGGTGTCCTGACTGTAGAGCGGTGTCCACTCATTCCCCATGGCCTCTCAGAGCCCCGAGCTTGGGGCCAGTCACACTGGACAGTGTGAGGCTCGGGTCCACTTCCGGCTTCTCCCTAGCGCACAGGGCATCACTGTGCTCAGAAGCCAGCAGGGGCAGCACGTCCGACACATCACCACATCCCAGTCCTTAGACGAGGCTCTCCGGCCCGCAGATCCTTCCTCTCCCTCTCTTCTCTTTCCTTCTCATGTCTTGTTTTGTACTTGAAGCACAACACAGCTGCAGAATTCAAAGGCAAGTCTCGTTATTTCTATCATGGCTGTTCAGTTGTTTTTGGAGAAACAGATGGTCCCAGTGTTTGACGAGTGTTGTCTGCTCCAGCAGGTCACCAGGAGCCTCCGGCGAGGGTGTCGCAGCAGCAGTCGGCAAGGACCGAAGCCCCCTGGACAAGCCACTTCAAGAGAGAGGCTTATTTGGATTTTGCAGAGATTTTCCCGATCATTGAGGTATTGGCTTGCCCTTACAGTTTGAAGTCCCTTAAGGATACTTCATAAAACACAAGGCTCCCTCCATGTGTTTTTGTTGCAAGAGAGTCTTTTGCAGACCATCTGTTATTTAGCAATGTGCAAATTACCAATAAATAATTCCAGATTCATTTTTGCAAGCATGGCTATAAACAAATTGCTCCACAGGCAAAAATGGAAGTCATTTTCCCTTTGAAAATTCATTAAATTCTGCACGATTGGAAGGGTTGGGGAAGAAGCTTCTCCCAGATGGTCAAGGGCATTATTACTGCACACAAATAATAACGTGAAACCAAACCCTGGCAGCTCTCTAGAATCTTCCATGCGCTTCCTACAGACACTTTCCGTCTGCTGGAATTTCATCCTATGATGTGTGAGTGGGTGAAACTAGAAAACCCTTGAAGAACAACATATATGTGTGTACACCTTTTGTTTATTCTCTTAGTTGGTTAAAACCTTGGCCCACTGTGACTCCTGCCCTGCAAAACAACAGGGATTCACAAATTAGAATCACTTAAGCTTCCTTCTTCCTGGGAGATTATTGGGTCATGGAGTGAAATCCGAGGTCTGGCTGGGGAGAATTAGGAATCAGCATAGGTTCTTCTGACTGCCTCCCAGTTCCCTTCTATTGGGTGCCCTTCTTACACCCCAATTCTCTTCTACTCTCAACATGAGTAAAGATGAGAATTGATCTTCCAACTACTAACTCGCTCCCCGAATGACTTCTCTGGCTAAGACTGATCCAGGTTGAAGCCAGGAGCTCAGAACTCCATCTCAGTGCACCACATGGGTGAAAGGGTTCATTTCTTTGAGGCACAGTTAGCCAGGAGCTGAATCAGAAACGGATTCAAAATCAGAAGCAGCCAGGATGCCAACAAGCTCTCTAATCAAGGGTGCCAGCAAGGCAAGAGGAGACGGTCCAAGTAATTGGAGGAATTGGAGACCAGGAGGAAGCTTCTGGCTCCTTGCTTCAGCCATTGCCACCACTGTGAGGGGAAATAGCAGAGAGAAAGTCTCTCTCTGTAACTCTGACTTCAAAATAAACGTCGTAAAGCATGTGTTTGTATGTGTCTTTCTCTCTTTGTCACTATGCCTTTTCAGTAAAAAAAATCTTTTAAAAACAGCCCCTCACCTTTCCCTTATGCTTAACCTACTCACATGATGACAATCCCAGCATAGTCATGAGGTTTACTACAGTCAAGGGTTGTTAATTACCCAAATGTGTACGTGAACTAGAAAGCTTGCAGATGATTTTGTAACTTTGCCAACCATTGTGAGATCTATTGGCACTACAGGAACGGAAAGTTAGAGTTACGAAGTCAGAAGTCAGTGTGTTTGGGCTGGTATTGTGTGGTGTAGTAGGTAAAACTACTGCCTGCAGTGCCAGTAACACATATTGGAACTTGTTCTTGTCTCGACTGATCCACCTTCAATCCAGGGCCAACCTAATGACCTGGGAAAGGTACTGGAAGATGGCCCAAGTGCTTGGGTCATTGCCACCCGCGTGGGAGGCCCAATGAACCTACTGGTTCCTGGCTTCAGATGGGCTCAGCACTGGTTGGGGGTGTGGTCAAAGTTCAAGTCCAGCAAAGTAACTGCAGAAGTAAGAGGACTTCCTCGAGGTAAGGGCACTTCAGAGGCAGCACACCTGTTTGGAAGGCTGTATATAAACTCCCCGTAAATCATCTTCTCTTGTAACTGTTGATCCATGCTGGAGCATGAGGAACTTGTAGTCTGTCAAATAACGTTGCCACTGGAAGCTGAAAGAACTGAGAGCTTCCACCTGCTACACAGACAGTTTGGAAACCTGCAAGGATAAGGCTTGACCCTTCTCAGAAAAACGTAGCTAAAGCCAGAATCTACATGCAACGTCCACAGTGCGCAATATACGGCATCAAATAAAAGCAACACTATTCAGTAAGTATTTGGAAGACATACAAAGAAATAAAAAAATGATGATCCATACTCAAGAAAAAAATTTAGAAACAGTGATTCCAAGACATCGTATTTGTAAACATACAGATACTTTGAAAAGCTCTTTTGAAGTTGTTCAAGCGTTAACAAGGAATTGTCCCGGTCCTGTTTCTTTGTGTGGACAGGTGTCTGCCTCCTCTGGGTCTCTCCTGTGTTTTAAATCCTCCTTTGTTTCTTCACAGTTCTAATTTTCAAAATCTGCTTGGGTTATTTATTTGTTTATTTACTTGAGAGACCTAGAGACAAAGACTTCAGCTGGTTCACTCTCCAATGCATTAGCAGCCAGCACTGGGACAGACGAAGTTAGAAGCCCAGAACTCAGTCCTGGTTTCCTTTGTGTGTAGCAGGGACCCCACGTGCTGCCTCTCAGGGTGTGCGGCCGCAGGAAGCAGGAATGGGAACTTGGACTCAGTCCCAGGCACTAGGATGAGGGATGTAAGCACGTTAAGCAGCGTGGTAACCAGTGAACCAAGCACCCATCCCAGGTTTGTCTGCTTTTAATAAAATCTGGAGGTGTTAGTCTTTTTTGTGTGTCTAGTATGAAAACTTGTTTCTTCTTGCATATCAATTTAACTTCAATGTTTACATGTTAATGTCCTAGTATCACGTGTCCTGTTTTGCTGCCTCCTCTTGTTTCCGTTGGAAGGGTCAGGTCGCTGCCCTCTCCCGCACCTGTTCACGCTGCCTCCCGTTTCCCTAGCACTCACCAGCTGTCATTCCCATCTTTACTCTCCCAGCTCCTCCTCACTCCCCGAGACAACATCTCCTTTTCCCTTTTCCTTATTTTTTTCTCACTCACGTCTGGGTTTTACTGTGCTACATTGTCCAGACAATTCATCAGAATCTACGTTTGTAGCTCTCCTCTAGGATAATCGTGTTAGATTTATATTGCATATTTTAAAATCCACCTATTAGACTGTCTCGCTAATCATTCATTACAATCTTCCTAGCTAATTACTCTCCCTCTCCTTCACACTCATCCCTTTACTTTCAAGCCACTTGGAGTTGGATTATATTTTCTTTAAAATCCTTTCCCTGGGCAGGCAGGTGTTTGGCCTCACAGTGAAGATACCCACGTCCCACATCACAGGTTCGATCCCAGGTCTAACTCCTGGTTCCACCTCTCTGTCAAGATAGACTCAGGGAAGTAGCCCTTTGCTTCTCAAATAAAAAAACATATGTATTTTCTTAGTAAATATAACGGGTGGTGTAACCTCTGAATCTTGGAATATTGGCAAATATCTTTCAGGCCAATGAATGCTGTATGGGTTGGTTGTAAGCCTTCATTTTAGTGTTCCACTCACACCTCCTAGCAGGAGAGCTGCTGTCGCCCCAGCGCTAGGAGCACACACCCCTGACATCCCGAATGCATGCTTTTTTTCTTGCCTTGTAACTAGATAATTCTTTCTGCCTGGGATTTGTTGTATTTACCATTTTGCCTCAGAGCAAGACACCCCCCCTTTTTTTTTCTCCTTCTCAAACTTTTTTTTATTTTTATTAATATTTTGCATTATGTGATAGTTTCATAGGCTCTGGGAATCCCCCCACCCCTCCCCCTCCCCTCCCCCCTGGTGGATTCCTCCACCTTGATGCAGCATTACAGTTCAAATTCAATCAAGATTCTTTCCTTGCAAACATATACCAAGCATGGAGTCCAGCTACTTATTGTCCAGACGGGTTGAACAGTTTCTTGGGGAGACCATTTCTGGTCCGAAGTTAGAGCTGGTAGAATATCATCCCAGTCAATTAAGAGTCCCAATATAACATCAACAGCAATTTGCAATATTATGGAATTGACATGGTTTTGAGTAACCAGTATGTTAAAAAAAAAAAAACAAAAACAAGTCCTAACCACAACCTATGATTAGCTCATTGACATCTCAATTTTAGTTTATATACAGGACCGGCTGCTATATACCTTAAAATGGCTATAAGGTACCATTCAGCTGTCTCGTGTCTATTTCATTTTAGTATTTAGCCATTTGTTGTGTTGAAGTATAATTTTGTTGATCTTGGCAGATTTTGGGATAATCTAGACTGGCTTGTAACTCTAACAAGATATTTGTCGACATTTAAGGTGCAGAACATTTTTTTTGGGGGGGTGTGCAGGAAAATCCTCAACACCATGGTGAGGAGTGACTAATCTTTTTGTCCCACCCAGCGAGGCATGAGCCAATCCACGCCAGCTCTTTCCTGTCAGATTTCAAACTCTACTTTCTGTTGTTAGACACCCCTTTTTAAATGGCTTTTATCATTTAATCTGCCTGGAGCTCCGTGTGTACAGTTTGGTCCATTAAAATACTTTATTTATGATTATCAGTGCAGTTAGGCTCATAGATTAAATTAGTCTACAATATTCTTTTACTTTGTGATCTTTGGTGAATTGTGGTATGAAAATACTAATCCTATAAAATTACTGTCTGTCTTTCTCAGAAAATATCTTCTAGTAGATGAGATATTTCAACTGAATGATTGAAAAGCATTATTTGAAGCAGCCTGGCGCAGTAGCCTAGCGGAAAGGTCTTCACCTCACATGTGTTGGGATCCCATATGGGCGCTGGTTATAATCCCGGCAGCCTTGCTTCCCATCCAGCTCCCTGCTTGTGGCCTGGGAAAGCAGTCAAGGATGGCCCAAAGCTTTGAGACCCTGCACCCACGTGGGAGACCTGGAAGAAGCTCCTGGCTCCAGGCTTGACTGGCCCTACTCTGACCATCGTGGCTATTTGGGAAGCAAACCAGTAAATGGAAGATCTTTCTCTCTCTTTCTCTTTCTCTAAATCCATCATCCTAGATGAAATGAATATATATGACCTTAAATAGATAAAGAAAATTCAAAATATTATGATTTTTTATTCTACAAATAAAGTCTTTTTTTTCAAATCGGAAAGCCAGATATACAGAGAGGAAGAGTGACAGAGAGGAAGATCTTCCATCCGTAGATCCACCCCCCAAGCAGCTGCAACAGCCAGAGCTGAGCCAATTTGAAGCCAGGAGCGAGGAGCCTCTTCCTGGTTTCACACACAGGTACAGGGTCCCAACGCTTTGGGCCGTCCTCGACTGCTTTCCCAGGCCACAAGCGGGGAGTGGATCAGAAATGAATTAGTGGGAATTCAAACTGGTATGCCACGATACTGTCCCTGAATATCGTTTATTACGTCTTTCACGATGTGTGCTACTGCTAAGATTCCCTCCGCTGAGTCACTCTGAATTGAGTCTCTTATGTCCTCTTTTTCTCCCTTGCTGATTTTTACAGTGACCTTATTCAATGGTTTTCCAAAGAGTTAGCTTTTGCTTTTTCCCTAGTTTTATCATCATTTTCACAGCGCTCTGCTTTTATAGTTCCTTCACTGAGAGTTCTGTAACGGTTCTCTGCTGTTCCTCCTTGGTTTCTTCATTGGAATCCTGAGTTGATTGATTTCCTATTTGTTCTTGTTTTCAGATATGTGTACTCAAAAATTTTCTCATAAATATGAAATATTTTATAATCCTTACAATTTTCACTTATTTTGAATTATCTGTTAAGTTTTTAAAGATTAGTTTTACTCATGCAGGATTATGGTAATCATTCCATTACTGCTAATCTCTTTAAAATCTTTTTCCAGTACAGCATTTTCATAAAATGTAATCTGAGTGACATGTAATATTGTGGTCATGATTTATTCCAAGTGTGGCCAGAAACGAGGTGTGCTTTTCTACACTTTAATGTTTAGTTACTGTCATTTATGTAAAGGCTGAGCGATGAGGAGTCGCTACAATCAAGTTCAATGCCTAGAGTGACTAGTTCAAGATTATTGATGATATTACTCAGGTCTGAGATTCCTTCCCTCATTCCTAACCTGCTTTGTCTGACAGATCTGAGTAGAATAAACCAGGAACTCCAGCTCCCAGTGAGCTCTGTATTTCTCGCTCCCATCCTGCTGGTTCCCGCTTTCTGTACCTGGGACAGCACAGATAAGCAGTGTGCTCACGACCAGCACGGCCCTGAGGTTGCTGCCAGACAGCCCAAGCTTAGCCGCACACAGGCATAAAGTGACACTTCTAACCCAAACACTCTCTCTGATGGGCAACCAAGTTCAAGGCGAAGGGAAATGCTTGTGCTTGCCTCATGCCCTATGCATGGATATTCATATTTGTTCATTATAATTGGTGTTTGAATGGATAATTTTGACTAATTTAGAAAAAACATCTGGAAAGCATGTAAGCTTTGGGCATGAGCTTGGCGCAATGGATCAGTAGCTAAATCCTTGCCTTGTGAGACCTAGGATCCTATAAGGGTGCTGGTCAGGGACCCCTACATGCAGTGTTAGTCCACATGTGGTTATAGGATTGAATTCTCTTATTGGTGCCATATTTTTTTTATTTATTTATTTTTATTTATTTATTTATTTATTTATTTATATTCATTAATTACATTGTATTATGTGACATAGTTTCATAGGTACTTGGATTCTCCCCACCCCTCCCCAAGCCCTCCCACCATGGTGGATTCCTCCACCTTGTTGCTTAACTACAGTTCAAGTTCAGTTGAGATTCCCTCATTGCAAGCATATACCAAACATAGAGTCCAGCATCTTATTGTCCAGTCAAGTTCAATGGCTTCTTAGGTATACCCTTTCTGGTCTGAAGACAGAGCCAGCAGAGTATCATCCCGATCAATTAAAAGCTCCAACATACCATCAGCAACAATTTACATCATTATGGAATTCATTGACATAGTAATGAGTAGCCAATATGTTAAAAATAAATGCGAGAGTGTGATGGGCAGAGCCGGGGAGAGATGCGATACTCATTGGTTCCAATAGAGGTCGGGGCTCAGAAGAGAACCAACCCAGGGGTTAAAACCATCAGCTGATCGGAGTGATGGACGGTGGCGGGCACTGTGCTCACTAGTAGTACATGTAGGAGCCTGGACTGGGAATGCCTCAAAGTTTTTTTTAGGGGGATTCCCCTGAACAAAATGGAGGAATCAAAGCATTAATCAAAAAAAGATGGAAAATGGAGTAGATGAATCAACCACCTCAGCTTTATGCTTGCAGCGGAAAACTGGACAAGGGGAAACCCTAAGACGGACTATGTCAATCAGTGGACTCTGCACCAGCCTCATCATACCTGGACTGTTGCTGATGATATGTTGGTGCTTCTAATTGATCGAGGTGACGCTCTGCTGGCTCTGCCTACAAACCTGAGAGGGCCTCCCTAAGAGGCGGTTGAACTTGAACTGGACAAGTGGGATGCTGGACTCTGTATAGTGTAAACTTTTAATTAGGGAATCTCAACGGAACTTGAGCTGTGGTTATGCATCAAGGTGAAGGAATTCATGATGGGGGAAGGGTTTGGGGTGAAGGGGGGGGAATCCCAGTACCTATGAAATTGTGTCATGTAATGCAATGTAATTAATGAATAAATGAATATTTAAAAAAAAATAAAATAAATGCGAGTTCTTAACCACCTTCTGTGACCACCTCATAAGACTGGCCCACATGAATAAAAGCACCAACACTTGCTGGCGATGTTGCGGAGAAAAGGGAACCCTACTCCACTGCTGGTGGGGCTGCAGGCTGGCACAGCCTCTATGGAAATCAGTATGGAGAACATTCAAACAACTCAAAATCAACATACCGTATGGTGCTATATTTTTGAGGAGTGCTATTAATAAATTGTGTCCACAGGCAGGTGACCGGTTTGTAATGAGTTTGCTTGTATAAGACACCAGGGAATAGGTTCCTTGAAGAACCTACTGGGAAGAGAGAGGAGAATGTTCTTAGCTGCCTCCGAATTCCTGCTCAACTATATAAGGGAAGAGGGATGAGACTTACTCTCTGTATCTTCAAAGAGCAACAGCAAGAATGAAGAAGAACTTTACAAGTAACAAATGGTTGCTTCAATACAAGAACTTTCTAATAATAGTTGTTCTAAATAAGAAAAAAAATATCTTGTGTGTATCTTATTTAGTAACATGTTGCAGTTTAAAGCGTAAGAACAGAAAAATATAAAATTCAGTAAGCTTCTACCACATGTGACTTGCATGGAGTGTGGACAAAACAGAGAGAATTGTTATTTATGAATATTGGGTCACTTATTAAATGAGGAATAAGAACAATGCATTCATCTTCATAGATTCATAAGCCACAAAGTCAGATGAAACCTTTCCAATTTCCAATATTTTACCACAGGAAGACAATTTAGAAAATCAACCTGAGGAAACCGAGCAAACATCTGACCTGTCCCTCAGATGCAAAGTTAGCCTGCCAAAGTGAAAGCCACGAGCTTCCCTGTGCTTGCCGGTGACGGCCTGCAGGATCGCCTTCCCACGCCGTCGATAGAACAAGACAGCCTTCAGCAAAGCCTGCTCCTCTCAAACTAACAACGGTTTTCCATTGGCTGACTGTGGTGCTCAATTCTAGGATTTCATTTTATACTAAAATCAGTTACATGAGAGGAAAAAAGGTTGTTGATGTTGTTGTAGTCGGAATGTTTCACAGTTATTTGAGGTTATCTTTGGCCAATTATTTAATTTATGATTGGAAACATTTAGATACTTGATTAAAATAGCATAAACATCACTTATAGACCAAAGAAATCACAATTTAATGATTAGAATTAGTCATCAAATCAATAAAATTAAATAGGTATAGCAATGCTTATTAAATAATTCTTTAGATGACAAATAGAATTAAATAAAGTAAATAAACGAATTGGCACTGCTTTTTGATATAATAATATCCTCATATTCAGAAACCATATAACAAAACTTTTATGTGGTTAATGAAAGTAATTCCAGAATTTGATGCTAAAATGTTGAATATGAAAAATAAATTAAAATATGAAAACAAGTGATGACTCTTTGGGCTAGAAAAATAAGATTAATAACTTAAAAAGCAGCAAAAGGAAGGAAAATCATGAACAACAATTTTAAAGTTGAGTATTACTCTTTTCAATTTGAT
Source organism: Ochotona princeps (assembly GCF_030435755.1). Classification (NCBI taxonomy): domain Eukaryota; kingdom Metazoa; phylum Chordata; class Mammalia; order Lagomorpha; family Ochotonidae; genus Ochotona; species Ochotona princeps. The sequence continues at coordinate 50,709,829 of NC_080849.1, forward strand.
TGTGCTGGAATCAAAGATAAAGTTGAACAACTAACATTTGTATTGAATGCACGTTTTTAAACTCGAAAAGAACAATGTACTGAATAGTACATTTGCTTATATCCACTGTAAAAAGTGTGGGCTTGACATAGATAAGGAGTTTTTAAAAATTAACTTTGTTAGGTCCTGATGTAACAGCCTCGAAGTACAATGCTGGTGAAGAAAAGGCGGAGCCAGAGTTCTAACAGGAAGTCCCAGAGCATTCTTGTGCGCATGGCCTTCTCATTTAGGGTTATTTCTCGGGAGTCCTGGTCCCCACCATGGAGAGTGACATGATGTACAACAATCTGATTACTGTTATGATGTCTCGCTCTTGCCAAAAGAGGGACATATTGATGAAACACGCAGGAAACTTCGAGAAAATGTGTCTTTAAAATCCCAGAAAACATCATGAGACAAAGTATCTAGTTTTAGAGGTTTTTAGTAATTATTTTAAAATTATTATGGAATACATCAAAAATAAGCTGAACGGATGAGGGAAGGCGTTTGGCAAAGTTGATTAAGATGTCACTTGGAGGCTTTGCATCCGATAGCAGAATGCTTGATTCCAGTTATGGCTGTTCTGCTTTCGACTCCGCCTCCTGCCGCAGTGCACTCTGGGAGGCAGCAGGCAGTGCTCAAGAACTCGGGTCCTTGTCACCCACGTGGGAGACCCGAGTCGAGCTCTGGATTCCTAGCGTCAGCCTGGCCCGGCCCTGGCTGTTGGCATTTGGATAGTCAATTAGCAGGTGGAAGATTCTCTCTCCCTCTCTCTTTCAAATGAACATACAATAAATAAAAATCTAATGGGTAGGTGATGAATTGGTGGGCAAATGTACACCAAACCAACTATAGCAAAATGCTAAAGCTAGAATTGAGGAGGTGTGTATACAGGTGCTTATAGAACTTTTTTTGATTTTACTGTATCTCTGAAAATATTCATGATTAAATGTTGGAACAAAGAAAAAGAAATTACATATAAAATTTGAAATTGGAGTCACCTTCCAATAAAACAGAAGCATTAAAACAAAGAAGAAATCTTTACATGACTTAGAAAGGAAAATATCCACAAATGAAGAAACTCAAAGCTCATGTCTATGAAAACCATTTCCGAGCTAAGATCAAAGTGCAGTACACTCTTAACAGAGCACAGATAAACAATGGAGTGACAAAGCTGCTATTTCCAACTTTCTTCAGAATAGCCCCCAATTTAAAGATTCAGAAAAACGAAACAGGAAGACTACGCAGGTTCAGATGACTTTAAACAATTCTAAGTGTTGTTTGATGAGAACTAAAATATTTCATAATATTTTCTGTGATAATCATTTCATCACAAATAGTGTACTATAGCATATGCATCTGATAACCACAAATGTACTTATTTCTCAGTCTATGATTTCTTTAAATTTTTTTTTATTGATGAATTCAGTTGATACTGCCTCAACAGAGTAGTTGCTCCAAACTGGAATTAATTAAAATTAACCATGTAACCATAATGACTCGAGAAAGCTGGCTGCATTTGGCATTAGTACCAAGAGAACACAATTCATGTAAAAATTCCAACTATAAAAGCTTAACTTAGTGGCTGCATTTGAAAGGAGGGCAAGAATATTAATTTTTTGAAATAAATATTGTGTTACTTTCATCGATCTTTACTGTTGAACTCTTCCAAACATGCATTGAGATTTACATTTAGGCATGGCCGTTCAGCCTAGCAAGCAAGACAGCCATGCCCGCTCCTAGTGCCTGTGTCCACTCCCAGCCCCACTGCCTGATTTCAGCCCCTACCTACTCACACCTTGGAAAGCAGCATCTAAGACGTCAGATAAGTGAGTTCCTGCCTCCCACCTGGGGGACCTGGATTGAGTTCCTGGCTTCCGGATTTGGGCATCACTCAGCCTTCACCACTGCAGGCATTTGAACAAGGAAGCAGATGGGAGTTCTTTCTCTGTTTTCTTTCCGTGTCAAATAAATAAATAAAATGCTGGTAATCCTTGACACTCTGCCAACTTTTAGTCATACAAAGACACAATTCTACATATATTTGTTCAACATAGATAAAATTCTTTGAGAAATACAACTGACAAACTGAATGTTCTGGAATAAGTAGAAAATCAGAATACCACTGTTTTTGGTAAACTACTTACATTTGAAATTAAATCCTTGTCTGAGATCTTCAGGTCTAGCAGGATGTACTAGCAAATTCTTCCTTCCAACATTATACAAACCATTCTGGGAAAAAGATGAAAGGTACAATTTCTAGTTCACTTCAAAATAAGAAACGGGCTATTCCTAGCCAATTGGAGGAGGCCAGAATAACTTAATAAAATCTAACAAGAATATTAGCAAGAATGAGAATTCCCAATCAATAATCATCATTATCAAAGATGTGAACCTTCCGAATAATGAACCAGTAAATCAATTGTGTTCACGTTATAGAATGCAGTGTCAAAGATACATCATATGTCCTTAGTGACTAGCAATGAGACATAGGGAGCTAATCCACCAGAACCAAGCTGGGAACTTTGTAAGAAGCCAAACCAGTTTACCATCTAAAACTTTTTGAAGTAAATGACAGAATAAAGGAAAACATCAAAAAGTATAATCATCTCACCAAAGGAAATGATCAACAAAGCAAAGAAGCAACCAACAGAACGGGAGAAAACCTTTGCAAACTACACAACTGATAGGAAACTAAGCCCCAAGATTCACAAAGAACTTCAGAAACTCAGTGACAGGAAAAACAAACAACCCTGTGAAGAAATGGGAGCAGGAAATGAGCAAGCACTTTTCAAAAGGGAAAATTCAAGTGGCCAACAGACAGATGAAAATGTGCTCAGGTGTGCTAGCATTTGGGGGGATAGAGATAAAAACCATATTGAGATTCCACCTAACTCCAGTAAGATTGGTCTACATTCGGAAGTCTACTACCACCTGCTGGAGTACACATGGGAAAAAGATACTTGACTACACTAATTCTGGAAGTGAAGGCTAACACAGCCAGCATGGACATCAGTATGGACATATGGAGAGTGCCACAACAACTGTAAATTGATCTGTCATGTGATCCAGCTCCTGAGAATATAGCCAAAGGAAATTAAGTCTGCCTACGAAAAAGTGACCTGTAACCCTATATTTATAGCAGCATAATCCACAATAGTGAAGACGTGAAAACAATCCAGATGTCCATTGAAAGGGGAAAGGATAAACTATGGTGCATCTACTCTACGGAATATTACTCAGCCATCAAAAAGCATGAAATGATGGTCCCAACTGGAGACACTTTTGCCTGGTGAAATAATGCAATCGCAAAAGGACAAATATCGCATGTTCTCTCTAATATAAGGTAACATTCTTGCAAATTGTAAGATAAATTGATATATAGGTAAGCATGTATCTACATATATTCTCATAGATGAACTCTAATGGAGACTAGCATACCGAGAAGTGAAGATACATTGCAGCATGCACCTCTCCTCCTGAATAGGAGGACCCCCAATGAAACTGTTAAATAAACCTTGACAATAGGATACTAAATGTTCTACCATTGCCTATACCAACAATGTCATGATACACTTAAATAGCACAGTGTTGGACTTGTGGCTGTTGCTGAAGGACTGGATTATTGTAATAATATGTGGGAAAAGGGTGTGGGGAGAAGAATGAGGAGGGAGGAAAGGGAAGGAGAGGAGGGAGTCCCTGTACTTTCAAAACTCTCTCATGGAGAATAATGCAATCCTTGAGGCTTGAGCTCCAGTTCCCCCCGCCCCAACCCCGGGCTAACTGGCTTGGCCCTGAACACTACATCAATTTTTCTATGCATCTCTTTCCTCTCAGAGCTTCTGCTCCATGGTCTACCCGCACCCTGCCCTTCCCAGACCTCCCTCAGCACCGCCTGCTTCAGCTGGAAGGTCACCTGGCTCCCCTCCAGTGCCACTCTGGGGCCATTTCTGTGCCGTGACGCAATCAGAAAGCTTGAGTGTCTATGGCCTCACCTCAGTGTTCGTATGGAAAGCTGAAGGTCACCCCACAGAGAACAAGCTGGAGGTCTGCGGGGTGGCTGTTGTCGGGGGAAGCTGCAATTGGGCTAACCCCAAGTCAGGTAACCTGTGTGAGTTGGTAGGGGACACATTTGGCTTTGTCCTGCAGCTCTTCATTTGGAGGTGGTAACAAAAATGTGGTCAGATGTCAGTTATTAATGTGGTCCCAGGCACGTGGAGCCGATTGTTGTAGAACGCACGGTTTGGAATGGTTTCTAGAGATAGGAGTCCTGGGCTGGCTTATGTAATTCGCAGTGTGGCTTCTTGGGCTGGTGAGTGGAGATGGTGGATTTACTACCGGGGCTGGTGGATATAGATGGCAGCCTGATTTTCTGATGGCCGAATGGTGTGGGTATGTTTCACTTTTATACACAGTCTGTTCATGGCCTGTTCGTGTATTCATTCTCTGATCTCTCGAGGCTGTATTCATTATTTGGGCTGTTTCTTGTCTGAAAACTGCTGTTTCAAAGGTTTTGTTCAGTGTGTTAGGCAGGAACATAAATCTAAGGCCTGTTTTTCTTTCTCAGCCCAAGGGGAACACAGAGCTCACAGAGTGAGTTTAGGAGTTAGCAGTCACGCTGTGACCTGCTTGTCTGCCTCCATCTTCCTCTCTCTCTCTCTTTTACAGCCAAGGTCTTTATCTGCTGTGTCTCCATGTTTTTACTCCGCATCCTGGGTGTAGGTAGCCAGATACTCTCCCTAGCTTTGCAATTTCGGGCAGGGATGGTGCCCTAACAGAGGGTGCTTCTGCGTCAGCACTGTGGCCCCAGTTCACCAGCCCCCCTGCTGTAACTTCTTCCTACCCCATTCTTTTTCCATTTTACTTACCCGATCATCTTGGCCTCTCTAGCTCCTGCTCCTGATGTGTCTCTAACAGTTCCATCCTGGTGAGCAGAACACTGCCCAGTGTTGGTCATTCTTTCTCATCTGTATTCCTACAGTCCCAACATGCCTTGCCTTCAGACATAGTGCTTTGAGAGATATTCCACAGACTGGAGTCTCTAATGTACCCTGTAACTTCATCCAGAAAACCCCACCCTCATGACTTTCCATATTTTCTGAGATCATGGGTGATGACTTGGGTTGCACAGAAAGCTCTTGAACTTGCTGGGTTTCCTTCTTCTCTGCTTGCTGAACACGCCCTGACCTAGATGGTGAGATACGGAGAGGAATCTGGAAAAATGGCCGCTTCTCCAATCACACGTTCGAGTTGATCATTTGATTCGAAAAATCTCTTTTGTTCTCTAATGACAACCACACAAAGCTGTGATCTTTCTTGTACAGACAAGAACAGGTGGCTCCTGCTTTACAAGGATGAAGACTTTGCACATTTACAATCATCCCATTTCTTTACAATGGAGGGAAAGCTGTGCACCCTCAGTAGAACCCACACTTCTGGATCCTTCCTGGGCAGGCACTAAATAGTCCTGTCCTCTCTTTGCTCCTGGGCAGAAGCCCATCCAGCTCCTATTCAGCCAGAGTCACACTGGGAACAAGCCACCCTCTGCAGGGTGCTGTGCTGCTGGGCTGGTCAGTGCGTCATGTTAGGTGTAGTAAATGAGTTTCAATTTCTGATACTTTTCTTGTTGAACTTTTTTCTTTCTTCTGATAACTTTTCTTGCAGCCCCATCGTGAAGTCATGGAGCACCTATTTCATAATTAACGATACAATCCTGGAATTTTTTCAGAACTCATTTTTGTCATCAATATCAGATCCAAGACTCAGAAACCTGAAATTGCTTTCATTTCTATTTTCCTGGGCTATCTCTGCTGCCATGTTGACTGTGACCTCCATAAGGACAGACTGCCTCTGGATGGCTCATGCTTCTTTCTCCTGGGATTGGGGGCTTCACTGATTAAATAGCTTTGTTGATATTGGGGAGACATTGCATGCCATCTGCATACAATAAAATTCCTTTCTCCCTGTTACTTATGCACTGCCTCCATGTATGTTAACCTATAACAGAGTTCATGCTGTCACTACTCTATTGAGTATATTCAAATAACTATGGCAAAGGCAAAACATCTCTTTTCTGTGTTATACCTACATGTTGGCTCCTGCCATTTAGCCAATACTGGCAATTGAAATGACTCATCGCCGAGACTGTCTCCATAGTTGTGTGTATTTGTGAGGACAAATGTGGGGAAAAAGTACGGCTGGCAAAACACATCATTGCATGGCAGAGGTCTGACTCTGCTCCTGTAGAAGGTTGGAAAGTGTTGAAGGAGGGAGCAGGGAGCAATTTGAGCTCAGAGTAACCTAGGATGAGTCAACATTTTATCCCTGGTGACTATAGCTCATCTTCACCAAGCTGGGTGCCCCTCATTTCCTATTTATCCTTGGGAGAAGAAAAGTGGGGAAAGCTGTGGCCTGTATTTGTTACTCTGCAAAATTAGGAAGCCGTGTCAGGTGATGCACATTGTGAAAAATCTGCATGGAGTTCACAAAATGTTGCAGAAGAGAATGCATCTTTTCATTTCATCTGTCTGACTTTCTGAAGGGCCCTTGTCACACCCCTGAGTGCTGGGCTGGAAGTAAATGGAATCCTGTTCAGGCCAGAGAAGGAAGATGGACAGCAGTCCACCGCAGGGTCCTGAGTACCCTGCAAAACAGCCTGGACTTGGACAAGTGACTCCTCTTAGATCACAGAGTGCCTGGCGCTGCTGCTACTTGCTGTATTTTTTTCTCTTTTATGAAGGCTCTCTTTGTCCATTCTCCCAGGAAGAAGAACAAAGTTAAAAATCTTGTTCATCTTGTGAAAGAAATGTAGAAAGCTTGATGAGGATGAGAAAACAGGATACACCCCTTATTATCTATAGAAATACCACGGGGGACTGGCAATTGGTCACCCCACTGGAAATGGGGGTGAATAGAGGTGGGGCCAAGTAGTGTAAGCAGGAGCTTTGCTGTGTATGAATTGGTCCAAATCCTTCCAGCTTGCTGCCAGGGCATTGAAATCTTTTGGCTCAATGTGGGATTTGGATCTGGGACAATATGCTCTGAAGGGAGTTTGGCATACATAAGTCATTATTATTAATAAACACTTGGCAAATGCCAGCCATATGCCTAATGTAATAAAGCTCGCATTTTCTTTGTAATGTGAAGTTACCAAGTAAAGCAGAAGGCGACTCAGCTCCTCATTATCTGAGAAGAGGCAATTGCACAGTGCTCCTGTCTTTGTAAAGACAGTGTTTTCCAAGGGTTTTCTGCCCCTCTTGTTGAAAGAGAAAATTCCAGAGCACTCAAATTGGCGACTTTAAGCTCTTCACCCCTTTCATTATCAAAAGAATGAATTTCCACAAGGAATATAAGTGTCTTCTGACATAGCTTTCAGTCCAACCTGCTCTCAGAGCATGACTCATTTTGTAGCGGCTGGACTTGAATAGTATGTGGCGTCCAGCGGGGCTCTTTCTAAATGAACCATCTTGGATTACACAGATGAGTCTTCTAAAATATATGGTAGAAAGAGCTGTGTTTATTGGTGGTGAGCTGTTCTGATTTTCTCCCCGTTCTGTTCGTCTGTGCACGTCTCTGCCTGAGTGTTCGATTATGGAAGGAAACGCAAAGTGAAGCTCCTTGGAGGCGCACATGTAGAAGCAGCAACTTCCAGCAGTGATTCGTGCTCAGGAGAACTGGAACCCAAGTTTTGAGAGCTCTCACCGTAACACAGGCTCACTGCTCTTCTGCCAGCTACACCAAGTCCGTTCCTGCCCACAGGCTGAGTAAATCACCCCGTATCATTATGAGTTGAGAAGTCAGACTTACAGTCCTCCCAGATTTTTTCCTTGTTAGCCTACTGAAGTGTTTGAGAGTTTATGCTAAGGAAACATTCATTTGTCCTTTTGTTCAAACAAGTCTTACTCTTTGCCTGCCATGTGCTCAAATTGCCAGGGCTTCCCATCTTTCAAGATCATGGCCAACTCCACTCACACATCCACCTATTTCTCAAATAACTGTGATGCACGGATCCCTGATCATCTGTTTATGGCCTCCCCTCCTCAGGGAGCTGCAGTGGCTTCCTTGTTTTATGAGATAGATGCTCACACCCTCAGGACCTTGGTGTCTTCCTGCATTCCTGTGACCAGCCTCACTCTGGCAGCCTAACCTCCCACTGCTTCCTCTTGATCCTTGTGGATCAATCCTCGTGTTCCTTCTGGCCATGAGACCTTCCAACTTGCTGCCCCGTTGCCTAGAAGAGCCTTTGATTGTCCCCCCTCTCCAATGCATCCTGCTCTATCCTATTAATGACTATCAATTTTGGAATCCAAACCTCACTTTCTCAAGAGGCTTCCCCATGCATCTTCCCAGCACCTGGTCTGGCCCAGGTCCCCCTCTTTCCCACACCTGGAGGCCCTGGCTTGTTTGTCTGTGTGTCTATCTCCCAGCAGACCTTGCTGTCATGTTACATCTTCACATGATCCTGGAGTACTGCTAGGTACTTGGCCATTAGCGGGTGCTCACTCACGGAGCAGACATGTGGAACAAATCCCTTGCATTCTTCCCAGGCTAAGCCTTAGCTATAGACGTGAAGTATTGTAGAAGGAGCATAAACTCTGGAGCAAACAGGAAATGATAATGCAGGCCTTGTGTGTTAGCTCCCCTGTGGACTTGAACAGGCACTTGGATGAAGGAACGCACTAGGAAATTTTGTGAAAACTTATATATTTTAACTTTAATACTTTTTAAACTGTGGTATTCCGCACTCTTATCAATATGACAGCTTTAGTAAGATCAGGATGTTTTTAAAAATCTGTCAAAAAATGACTTCAGGGAGAGGCATCTGGTAGAGTGGCTAAGCTCCCAAGTGGAGTGACTTCATTCCGCAAACAAGTGCCCACAGTGCCAGGGTCCCAGTCCTGGCTCTCCTAGACTTCAGGTCCAGATTCCTGCTAATGTACATCCTGGGAGGTCACAGAGTTGGGTTCCCTGACACCCACATGGAAAACCAGGAATGAGTCATAAGTTCCTGTCTTCAGCCTGACCTATCCCTGGCTCTTGCAGACATCTGGGGAGTGAACCAATGAATGGAAGATTCTCTTTCTCTCTCTCTCTCTCTCTCTCCATCTCCCTCTTCTTCTCTGCCTTTCAAACAAAATGCAAGCATGATTCTGCAATTACTTCACAGGAAGAATATTCAAGGTATTTCTTTGTGTCTTCCTGCCATTGTGAGTTTAAATATCTTAGATTGAGAAATAGGGAGATAAAGGTGTTTTCCCTTATACAGGCCCCCCAAGGTTGGATAACTCTTCCTCCATAGCAGAATGACAAGGGCCTGGGCTGGGGCACTCCCTGTGCTGACCCCGAACACTGCCTCACCCAGGTGTCCTCCCCGCTTGAGACCTCAGCCCTCGGGGGTCTCTGCTCAGGACCCAAGTGGTGTCGGGCTGAAAGAAGGAAGGTTTGCTGTAATATCTTCCAGATGTCAGAAAGACGACGTTACTTTCGCAGTTTCATTGCTTGTAATAATGAAGGGGTTCAGAAAGGCAGGGAGTAATTAACGATTTTGGGTCAAGCAGAAGTTTTGTTTTTAATGATGCTGGCAGGGGCAAGGGACAAAGCCTCCAAAGCCACAACCACCTACTGTCTTTGAGAAGACTGTGGTGATGGCAACTGTGTTTTATAAACCGAAATATGGCCTGACAAAAGAATAAAAACACAAGTAGAAGAGCCCACCATTTTTGACTCTGGAATTTATTTTTTATAAGCCTTAACAAAAGAAATAAAAATAGATCCACACACTAATGTGTTTTAAATCGCCCTTTGGGAAAAAAAAATCATAAAAATACCTTTAACTGGGACTCTTCCAGAAAATCCCCCTTATAAATAAACATGTTTCATGGGAAGGAAATGATTTTTTTGCTTTAGTGTATACACAAGCTTGTGGGTGTTCAAAGTTTTCATCTTGCTGTGGACTACAGACCCTAGTTAAATCGTTGAACTCTCCTCTGTGAGAGGACGGAATTCCGAGCACTGCTATGGGTCTTTAAATGTTTGAAATTTCATGAATCTATGCCTGCCTAAATTATCTCCTTTCAAACATGCCTTCCCTGTTTTATTTAACAAATTGGTTTATTCCGTGGTGAAAGAAGAGAAGCTAGAAGGACAGGCACAACCCCCTCTCGCCACCCCCTGTCTCAGCCCCCGCCCTGCCCTTGCCCCACAAAGATCTCACTGGTATCCTGCCCTGTGCCCACTGCTGGCTTCGCATGGCTAGACCCCTGTTTGTAGCTGGATGATCCTGGATCAATCATTAGCGAATGAATGATGTTACTGTGCTTGTTAACTTTCAGGAAGTACCTCCCTCCACGGAAAGCCATATATCATTTTATTAGAAAACTTTGTAAAATTTCAGAATAGGATACAGCACTCCTAAGTTAAGCATTCACATCATGAACCAGCACCCTGGGATTCATTTTAACACCAAGCAGTTGAAGAAGATTGTCAATGACATAGGGAATTCATTTTGGAATATCTTGGTAGATAGCGCCACTAGTAATTATTTGTGCTTGATTCACATCCCATCAGTTCACCCACGTAAGGCACACAGTTTAATGTTTTGTTGTAAGTTGACAGACTTCCTCAAACATTCTAATAACATCATTTTGGGAATTTCCACCACTCTAAAAAGAAAATTCTGATCCCTCAACCCTTTGCACACACTCTTCCCCCTTTATGCTTCCGGTCCTAGGTAATGATTCAGCTACTTTGTCAACTTATTTTTTCATTCGACTCCTTTGTAAATGCAACAGGCTGGGTATTGCATATTGTGCAATGACAGAAATGAAGCTCTGTTTCATCGACATTTCAGTTATGGTATAACCAAGCTTCGTGAATGCACAGAGAACTAGGAGTATTCCTAACTAACTACTCCAGGTGATTGTCTTCAGGAATATGTGTCTGTCTTTATGTCCTGCACTTCTGCATTGATCATGTGTCAATTCTGTATCAAAAGTTGAGTTTTTTTTATTGTAGAAGTTGGTAGAGCATTTAGTTCTGTTGGATGATGTCACAAGTCACTGTAGAGACCCAGGATCCTCACGGTTACGCAGCGAGATGTATTGGACTTGAAGTGACAAGGTTTTCTATTTCATGATGAATATCTCTCTTGAAGCTTAACAGCTTTACCTTCTAATCCTCACTTTCCCAACTCTATTATAAATTTTATTTCAGTTTATCTACGATACAATTTGTAGCACACTTTTAAATCCTTCTGGAATGAGGCCCAATACAAACACACAGGCTGATCATATATCAATCAGATTTTAAATAATTTATTTGTTTTCATCTATTTTAAGGGAGAAAGAGAGAGAGAGAAAGAGAGAGAGAGATCTTCCATCTGCTTATTTGTGGCCCCGATACCCACAACAGGCAAGGCTGAGCCAGAGCAAAGCGATCTGGGTTTCCCACAATGGTGGCAGGGCGCAAGCAGTCGGGTATCATGTCGCCTCCCGGGGCCCAGTAATAAGAACCTGGAACAGAAGCACTCAGGGCAGAGGGTATAGGCATCCCAAGCAGTGGCTTAATCCCCAGTGCCACAATGCCCAAGCCAAGATGTCAATCACTTTAACAGAGATGAAGTAGCTGGCGGTGAATAAGGGAAGCAGTCACCAGGAACTTCGGCCTTTGCAGAGCTAAGTAGGCCGGCTTGCCTTCCCAGGTTTACTAGCAAGGAGTACAGCTGGATGCTGTGGAGTCTCTCTGCCCTCTTGTTCCCTTGAGGAGTACCTCGTGTGGAAGGAAATGTCTCCAAGTTGAGCACTACACAAACTCTATCAGGGTTATGTATGGTGTTTATTAAGAATGGGAGACCTATTGAACCTCAAGGAGCAGAGGTGATGTCTAGGAATTTCTGCTTCACTACTCCCCAGGTGCTTCCAGTGTACACAGAAGTTCAGGAACCCCGGGAGGAAGGCAGAGATTGGTGCTGGCTGGAAGGCGCCAGTCTCCGGAGCACCGCCCCACCCCCCCAGATCCCTCCTGCTGGAGCCTGCATCGGGCAATAGAGGTTTCCAGAAAGCCAGGGTCCCATCCCCACAATCCCACTCCCATGCCCACTTCAGTCCCACTAGCTCCAAACCCTAAACTTTCAGCCCCACCCCACAGAGAAACTGCCTGTGGGTGAAAAACTCATGGCCTTGGCTCCAGATGTTTTGTTTTTCTGGATAGCCCACCTCTGTACCTGTCTGGGTCTCACGAAGTCAGGCCATTCTGGGGCCCTTGGCACACACAGAGGAGGCCTCACTGGGAATGCAGCTTCAAGGGTCCAGCTTGTCTCAGACTTGGCCTTGGGATAACCAGTTTATTCCCCCAGTGTGACTGCAGAGAGAAGACCAACACGGGTTATTTTCTCAAGTCGGACATGAGCAAGCGCTATCTGTCAGCTACAGCTACAGCTTTCCCTGTAAGCGTTCCCGTGGCTCCATGGGTAACAGGGAAAGGATCCTGAATAGGAACTCACAGTCCTGTAACTGTCACCTTGATGTGAGATCTGCATATCTAGAAACTGGTGGTTTTTTTTTTTATTAAGGCTCTGGAACCCCAAGGTGGTTTTGAATGGGAAGTGTCTGAGTGAGCTGAGCAAGGCATGAGTGTGAGCCTGTGTCTGCATGCCTCTGGGTCATGCGGTCACATTTGTGTCATGTGTGTGGTGTGAGACTCTGAAGTTCCTTTCCAGCTCCAAGAGTCTCCCTAACACATCAGCTACTCTCTTGGGCTACCAGGGCAGATTTTCCTGCCTTTTTTTTTTTTTTAAAGACATGGGTTTTCTTCGAAGTGGAGGAAAGGTTCCCTCCTTGTTTGCGGAAGATAGGAGCTGCAGAGCAAATCTCTCCTTCGCTGATATTCTCCCAGCATCCAGCGTCTGAAAAGCCTTTCTTCTCTCCAAGTAGTTTGTTCTGATACTTGCAGGGGAGGCAAGTGCTTGAGGCTGTCAAGTGCAGGTCATGTGTGTTCTGTGTGTCTGCATATGTGTGGTGTATGTGTCGGCACAGCCATGTGGGTTTAGCAAAGGGGCATGTTCTGACAATGTGACCGGAGGCGGCTACATGACAGTATGAACCCCAGAACCTGCATTTACCTACACCCCAGTGACCTGCCTCTCACTGGGGCTCTGGAGATTAAAACAGTGGGAGCTTAGACTCAGCAAGGAGAAAACAAAGCAGGGTAGCACACGCAAGATGTGTGAGCCTGTTGCCAGTGTCAACAGCACATCGTAGTTTTCAAATGCATTTTATTTATCTTCTTTATTTGAAAGAGAGATAGAGACAGAGAGAGATCAGCTTCCCAAATGCCCTCAGTCAATGAGCCCATGCTGAGCCAAAGCCAGCAGGCTGGAACTCAATACAAAGAATCTCATGGGACTGTCAAGGGTGCATGTACTTGGGCCATCAGCCTTGGTCTCCCAAAGCTACATCATCAAGAACGTGAGTGCCATGGGCAGAGGCTGACATGCTGTGCCAAATGCCACACCCAGCATACAGTTTTGCAGTTTCTTTTGTATTTGGTTGGGGGGGGGGGGCCACAGAGAGACAGATAAAGACAGAAATACAGTAAACCCTCATGAGCTGATTCACTTACGAAACTCCTGTACTGATGGGAGCTAGGGCTAGCACTCAACGCCGAGCCAGGAACACAGTCCAGGTCTCCCAGGTGGGTGACAGGAACCCAGGTACTTGGGCCATGACTTGCTGCCTCCCAGGCTCTACACTGGTGAGAACTGGAGTGAGGAGCCAGAGTGGGAGGCATAAAAAGGCATTCCAATGCAACATGCAGGCGTCTTAGGCACCAGCCTCAATGCCAACTCTACACACTTCTTTTTAATGAGGAGAGGGTATCCCCTACCCTTCAAAATAATGATAAATGTATTGTGCAGTTAATACATAAACCAGTAACCTAGTTGCTTGTATTCATTAACACAGTACATACTGCATGATCTTGCTCTGTGTTTCTACAGCTCGCAGGGCAGTAGGTATGTCTACACAGCAACAGCACGAACATGGGGGCGATATGCCAGGCTTCAAAGTTACTGCAAGGTCACCAGGCGATAGGAATTCCCAGCTCCATCATCATCTTACAGGATCATTGTCCACTTATAAAAACATTGTTACATGGTACAGGACTGTGTACGTAACACGTATGTGTATATGAGTGTGTGTATCTGCAAAATTAGTGAGGATCTACATGAGACCAGCACTGGGAAGCTTTCACTCCCTGGTCACTGATTCAAACCATGCCTGACTTTCATCAGTCAACTGGATCACCAGCAGGTGCTCGCTGCTAAGGGGGCAAGAAAAAAATGGACTCTGACTCAAACATGTTTCCAGTGCGTTTGCATAGGCGCCACCTGTCAGCTTACCATCCCTGCAGCTAATCCACACTCGGATGATTGTCAGAGCCTCGTGCACCAGAAGTCATCCTCGCCTCACCACTGAAGGCCCAGGAGGCTCAGCTTCCTCCAACACTGCTCATTATGGGTACAGCCCAAGACTGCAGTGCACGCTCAGCCCAGGAGGCAGATGGTTTGTTTTTAGGAGTTTGATGTGTCCCTAGGCAATGGTGGCACCGTCTCCCATGGAGGAAACCTCGTAGAGGGAGACGCTCTCAAATTCACAGAAGAATCTCTTGGAAGAAGTGATCTTCATTGTAGGGTTTTGCACATGTGTGAGCATCTTAAGCAGTTGCATCTATTATACAGGATGTAAGATGTCACCGAACTTATTCAAAATTGTGTATCATAGTTCCTCGAGTCTGCAGTAGAGCTATCCTCACCAACGTTTTTATACTTCTTATTTCAGGATACATCATCCATATAATCCATTAAATTAGCAGCTTTTTTCCCTTCTTTGAAAACGTCAGATAATGGAGTCTTTCAATGGATGTTTTGGCTCTGATGCTGCATCTGTTGATTTCTGCTAGTGTAACATCTTGGGAATCCAGGTGTGTGCTTTCAGGGAACTCCTGTTCTTTGGAGGTGAGATGCTCCTACTCCTGCAGGAAGCCTCATCCGTGGCTGCAGGTGAAGTACAAAATCCCCCACTGCTGCCCAAGGGCAGGTGCTGTCTGTGGCCTCCCTCTTTAGGCTGTATTCTCTGGCTTCAGAAAGACAGAGGCCTAGCCCCCATCCTGTTTTGGTCATCCAGCTGAGCCTGTGGGAACTGGCGGAGGCCTTAGCTTGCAGAGAGGGTGTTCCTGACCATCCAGGTTCCACATCCCAGGCCTTGACTCTCTTCCTTCATGTTCTTCTCTGGGCCCACCTGAATCTCAATCACTGGACTGTTCCCAGAGCCAAGGTGAACGAGCAGGCTTCAGTAACCACCATGAGTTTCCTGGCCTTGAGGCTGTGCGGTCTGCATTTTACAGGACTCCTTGCATCTGGCTCTCAGAGAAGTGGGGAGTGAGCCCCACAGGTCTTACCCCCCACAGCCCACCCTGTGGCCAGCTCAGATCTGTTGTGCAGCGCATGGGCACTGACTGGACACCTGGCATAGCCTTGAGCACATCTGGGAGCTCCTCCTCTTCCCCTCCTAGAAATCAGCTATGCCAACAGGTGCCCAGGCCCAGGGCACCCAATCTGTGATCCTAAACTGAAAATGTCCCCTTCTTTCTACTCCAGTCTTAAAGATTCCCACTGCCTTAGGCAGAAAAATCTGAGCTGTGGGCACCCAGGTAGCTGTTGAGGAGTTAATCCCTAGAGTTTAGCCAAGTCACCGTTTTAAGAGTGGTGGGTGAACGGAGGCAAGTGGGATGGCCAGGGGCCCCAGGACCAAGGTCCCAGGAGCCAGGGCCTGCCAAGTCCCAGGCCAGCTAATCATGCCAAGTGTCCTCCAGGCTCAGTGTAGGGCAGGCCTAAGGACTAGTTGGAGATGGTGTGGGCTTCCTCCACGGACAAGGTTGCTGAAGGCAAGAGTCCAGGAAGCCACTCCGCAGTACCATGGTCTCCCTCCGTGACCTCACCGTTCTGCCACTTCTCTCCCATATGAGAACCAGCATCTGCCTTCGCATTCTTTTTGCTAAAGTGGGGCTAGTAGCCAACTCCTTCTCTGAGGCCCTCTTGTCCAAGGCCCAGGCTGTTCCTGCAGCAGCAGACAGCTCCGGCCTGTGGACAGTGCCCGATTCAGTGCCCAGCTGCCTATTGGGCTCCAGCCAGCAGATCCGAGGAACGTGTGGCCACAGTCCCTTGGGCCAGGCTGGCCAGGTTCAGTCAGATCTCTAGCAATGTGGTCACCCAGGCCCTGTGGCTACAGGGTCCCCAAGGGACAAGCAGGGGATGTGGCAGCTCCACTTTGAAAGCCCACAGTGCTCACCCTTCCTGTTCCTCTCCTGGCCCTCTCTGCCCCGAATGTTTTGATTTTCCCAGAGTCGCGGTGAATGGATTCATTTTTGTGTTAGTTCTCTCTGATGCCTTGCACAATCTTGATGATAAGTGGCCCTTTTTCTAGAACTTGTGCTTGGACCTGAGCGTGCATGGAATGGACCTCCTGGGCACAGGGTGCCTCCTTCAGGGACTTTCTCTGTTCACTCAGTTGCCCGCTGAGGCCGTGCCCTCTTCCCTCTCCCCCGATCTAAGATCCTTTCATCTCCCTTTTTAGCTTCTGCCCTGAGCACTTGCTGGCTCACCACTGACATTCAGGAGGGTTAGAATTCCATTGTGTTTGCCTTTGTATCATCTGTCCCTAGAAACACACCTAGCAGGAAGTAAACAATCGAAAATATTTCTGGAGAAGGGGTGAGCAAGGGTTAAACCACCTCTTGGGATTCTCATATGTCTTAGGGAGTCCCTAGGTCAAGTCCTGGCTACTCCACCTCTCATACAGGTCCCTGCTAAGGTGCATGGAAGCAGTGGGTGATGACCAAGTACCGGAATTCCTGCCACCCACACAGGAGACCAGATGGAGTTCCTGGCTCTTCCCTTGGAACTGGACCAGGGCCCCCTATTGTGGCCATTTAGGTCAACAGGCCACCAAGTGAAAGACTCTCAGGTTATCTCTCTTCCTTTTAAATAAACAGGTGAATAGATACACCTTTAAAAAGATTTCTGCTGGCCAGTATGGTGATGTATCAGGTTAAGCCTCTACCTGTAATGCTGACATCCTATATGGGAACCAGTTCAAGTCCTGGCTGCTCCATTTCCCTTCCAGCTCCATGCTAATGACTGGGAAAAGCAGCAGAAGATGACATACAAGCACCTTGGGTCTCTGCCACCTACGTGGGATACCCAGATGAAGCCCTTGGCTTATGGCTTCAATCTGACCCAACCACACAGCTCTTGTGGCCATCTGGGGAGTGAACCAGTGTATGGAAGATCTTCCTCTCTCTTTTTAACTCTGCCTTTTGAAAGAAGTAAAATAAATCTGTAAAAATATGTCTGGATAAACAAGATATTAGGATATTTCAAATCATAAATTCCAAGCTCACCAAATTAGGGAATCCTAATTCCCTGAGTGCCTCGGTCCCTCCAGGCAACTGTCAAGGAATACTGCAGCATGAGTGGCATCTAAACAACCACAGCTTACTTCCTCTTCTTCCAGGAACTGGGAAGGACAAGATCAAGGCCCCAGCAGGCTGGGCGTCTGGAGAGGGCCTGCTTGCTGGTTTGTGGGTAGCAGGGTTGAAGGGCTTCCTGGGACATCTTCTATGGGGGCACCGTGTTAATGTGGCTTCTATTGCTATCACAGGATGCTTGGCGCTGGGACCTTTGAAAGGAAGGGGGTTTATATGGCTATAGGTCTGGTGGCTGAACTGTCCAAGCAGCAATGCACCAATGTGGCAGGTGCAGCAGTTCCCCTGGGCGTGTCACAACAGGGCCATGGAGTGGAAAGGGTGGCCTCTCTGCTTCGCAGCCCACTCTCAGCAGTGAGAATCTTTCCCACAGCAGTGTGCCATCACTCACATCCTAGCAGGGCCCACTAGCCCATGTTGGTGGAGGTAGAATAAATGGCTTGTTCAGTTCTCTGGTTGTAGAGACCGAAACACCCTGCCCTGTGGACCCAACAAAGCCTGAAAGCCTTAGGCACACTTCAGTGGCAGCCTCCAGCTCACAGGCATCTTCAGGCTAAATGCAGACACCTGCCTGTGGTACATGGCTTAGACCTGTGTCTGGGGTTCACATTGAAACTCTGACAACAAAAGGAATGCAGGGAGCTTCCAGAGCAAGGGTGGAAACTGCAGAGCACAGAGCTAGAAGCAGGGAGAGCGGCAAGGGGTGAGCCTGCTCAGGAGAGAGAAGTTGGGCAAAAATGGACCTGGATGGAAAGAGCAGCAGCCAGTCGGGGAGTAGGTGCTGAGGATAGAGGGAACGAAGTAGGGCAAACACCAACACATCTTTTCTTTGGGCCAAGACTCTCTCTTCCAGGCACTTTCTGCCGTCCCACATCTTCCTTTTGGGGGATGACTCCTCCCTATTTCGTTCATGCACTATTCCCACGTCACATGTGGGAGTGTCCGAGCTCACCAACAACAGGTGCTCCCTCAGAGAGCAGGTGTTCGGCACTGTCAAAGGATGTTTGGGTGGGCATAGAGAGTAGGACCCACTTGGCCTAAGAGCTCCCCTACCTCCAGCCACCATCCCACAAGTGCGGTGTGTTGGAGGCATAGCTGTTTGGCCTCAATGAGAATTCCCAAGACATGAGGAAGGTTAAATTCTTGGTGTCTCCACAGCTGTCTCTCACGGGTCTTCTGGGGTGGGGGGGTGGGGTGCCACAGCCGCAGCCACCATTGGGTTTTTGTAAGCGGCTGGCACTCTTCAACCATGGCCATGGGCTCAGTACCACCAGCGACTCCCTGGCATGCAAAGCTGATTTTCTTGGCATTTTCTTTATTATTTCTGCTTGCATTCCCTGTCCTCCATGCCAGGTCCCTGGAAAGTGGCTCCCTCGTCCACCACCCCAGCAACAGAAGAAGAGGTGTATCCCCAAGTCACTGAGCGGACTTCCAGCTCCCCCGTCCAAGAGCTCACCTCCTTATCGGCTCTCACTGCAGTGCCATGGCTCTCTTTGATCTGTGGCTTGGCTTTCCCCAGATTTAGTTCCTCCTGGATAACCAAGTCATCTGAAAATATCAAGTGAAAATTTCCCAAAATCAACAGATGGAAAGTTTTCAATGGAATGCTGTTCTGAGTCACATGATGAAATCTCACACTATCTACTCATTCCTCCCCAGATGTGAATCCCCCCTTTGCCATGTCCATATGAAATATGCTCTCTGCCCATTAGTGATTGAATAGCCAGCTCAGTTATAAGACTGACTATTGCAGTCCGGCAGGGCTTCTGTTGGTCACCCTTAACTTCCTTAGTAATGACCCTAAGGTGCAAGAATAGTGGTGAAAAGCAGGCCCTGGAGCTTAAAATGTGGGAGGGCAGGTAAACTCTGTCACTGTGCGCAGAGCTGCAGGGTATACAGGAAAAGGCACGGGGCAAATGGGTTGGTGCTGTCAACAATGCCTGACACCTTGGAGCGCATGGCCTGCACGTCAGGGAGGCCTGCTGCCTCTATAAAATGGAAAGATACAGCAGTTCTGTCCCAAAGCTTCCCCATCAATGCACAAGTGGTTTTGCCCCATGAAGAGATCGCAAGCTATTCATCCGTTGCTGAGACAGGATACCTCTGATAGATGCATCCAAGAGTGTTGGTTGAATCCTTCCTGAAAAGCTCACCTTGGAAATATCCTCTCGCATTCCTTATCTAACCTGTTAACTGGGGATCCCAGGGACAGGGAGGAAGGTCGGTGATGGCTCACACAGCTTCTGCCATCTGTCTCTCTAGTCATGTGGTTTCTGATCGGAAAAAGACTTGGAGTGGGAACAGGAAAAAAGCAACATCGCTTTCCTAAGCGGTTAGCAGCAGCTATGGAATCGAGTCCTATGATTTGGGGCTCACCTTCTTGGGTAAACACACACGTGGGTAGGATGGCCTGAGAACTATCTGCGGAGGACGTCCGGAAAACCTGGTCTCCGGGGACGGGACACTTGCGATAGGAGCATTGGCTGGGACCTCGCATAGGACTCACAGCGTAGGGATCCTGCATTCGAAAGCACACATCAGCTTTCATCTTGGCATTCCTATTGCTGCCTGTGCAGTCCAAGCTTCAGGAAAAGCCCAGCTGTTCAGCAGGTGCCAGGGTCTGCACCCGCCCTTCTCCCTGCATGCTGGTCCTGCCTCCCTATGCCCATACGGTCATCTCTGCCATGGGCTTTGGCTCCTTCTCTCCAAGGGCCTTAAGACTCTCCTGGGAAGCGCAAACCTGAAATATCTGATGGGGATATTAGAAGTAGAGAAACTATTTTAGAGGGGTTGGGGAGCCTTTTTGAAACCCCTCAGTCGCTGTTGGTTGGTTGGTTGTAACTGCACACTCCATCAAACACCTACCTTTCTCCTAGAAGAAAGAAATCTTTGCTCTTTGTCCTCAGAGAGGCTGCTTCAAGCCAGACTGGGCATTTGCTGTGACGATATTAAGACACAGCTTGGGATGCTGACATCCTGTGTCAGAGGGCCCGGATGCAAGGCTCAGCACCACACCCAGGGCCAGCTTCTTGCTAACACACAGTCTGGGACGAAGCAGGAAATGGCTCAGGTTCTGGAGTTCCTGCCACCCAAACGGGACACCTGCAGTGAGTTTCTGGCCCGGTCCCCACTGTGGCGGACATTGGGGGAGGGGTTACACCTCCTGGGAAGTACACTGATGAGAAATTTCTTCCTTCCTTCCTTCTTTCCTTCTTTCCTTCCTTCCTCCTTTCTTATACATCATTCCTTTCTTCCTTTATCTCTCTTTTTGCCTTTTAAATAAATTAATTAAAATATTAATACAGTCTCCCACCATCCCCCACTTCAACCCTTTACACTTAGCTGTTGGTTGCTGTGTGGGTTGTTCCACACCTCTTTAAATGGTGTGTTCCACTCATGTGGCACTCCAAAGTCAGCCTTGCACTTCGCATATGGAACGTCCTCCTTCAGGATCTCCAGCTTGACAGTGACGGGACGCTGAGGCGATGGACATGGAGGCAAAGGAAATGATCAGGCTTAGAAGACAACTGGTTGACATCTTGTCAACCCTGTTTCTCCAATTACATGCTTTGTATCTGGGTCTGTGTGTGAAAGGATAAAACAAAACTCAAAATGGGAATTTCACATGAACTTTTTTTTAAGAACGCTCATAGGCATGGGTTTCAAAAATGTTTGACACCGGGCCTGGCACCGTGGCCTAGAGGCTAAAGTCCTCGCCTTGAAAGCCCCGGGATCCCATATGGGCGCCGGTTCTAATTCCGGCAGCTCCACTTCCCATCTAGCTCCTTGCTTGTGGCCTGGGAAAGCAGTCGAGAATGGTCCAAAGCTTTGGGACCCTGCACCTGCATGGGAGACCTGGAAGAGGTTCCTGGTTCCCGGCTTCGGATTGGCGCAGCACCGGCCATTGCAGTCACTTGGGGAGTGAATCATCGGACAGAAGATCTTCCTCTCTGTTTCTCCTCCTCTCTGTGTATCTGACTTTGTAATAAAAATAAATAAATCTTTAAAAAAAAGTTTGACACCAAAATAGATTTATCTTTTAATTGCACTTTCCATGAGCTATTCTTTTCTTTTTTATGGATTTTTTAAATTTATTTATTCTTTCTATTTCTCATTTTTTATTGTATTTTTTACAATCTTTACATAGTTAACTAGGGTAAAAAGGTTCAAGGGCTACAGGAAAGTGGGTAAGATTATTATTTCCATATTGTTTCCTTCATGTATCTGAGGTAAAGGGGGACATTGAGGGAGAAGCCCCACCCAGTCTCCCACCCACCCCAGGTCCCAGATGTGGGGCATGCTCCAAGATTCTTGCTCAGCTAGTTTTGATAGTTCAATAGTTAAGAATCGCTGCCAATCTCGCCACTCCAGGCACAATGAGGTCGTTGAAGAATCCACTGGTTGACATAGTCCATCATACAGTCGCCATTTGCCCAGTATTTCGCAGCCAACATATAGCTGAGGTGGTTGATCGACTTGTTCTGTCCTCTGTCTTTTGATGGTTAGGGTTCTGAGTCCAGCAGTTCGATTGGGGAGATCCCCAAAGAAACTTTGTCTGAGGTGTTCCCAGACCAGATTCTTATATGTACTAGCAAGTCCAGGGCCTGGCACAGTCCATCGCCCCGATCAGCTGGTGGTTGCAATTGCTGGGTTGCTTCTGTTTTCATCCCTGACTTCCCCTGGAACCAACGGGTGCTCCAGTCCAGCCTGGTTCTGCCCAGTACATACTTGGCCTTAACATAAACCAGTGGGAGCTGCAAACTAGTTGGAGCGACCCACAATAACCCCCACCAGGCCCACCCCCTATGCTGGTTTGCCAGTATGTGTAGCAGACTAGTCCAGTCCCACTTCCCCTTCTGCTCTCATACATGTCAATGGATATTAAAGCTTAGTTCCATCTAACCAGTTCCACTATCCAGCCCTCACGGATGTTGTTGGGTGTCTCTCTGTCTAGCTACCCCGGCCCCCGTCCTAGTTTTCATGCCCTTCCGTGGGAGTGGTAACCCAAGAGGGAGGACTCCACTATTTCCCTCCCAGGCCATTCCCACTCTCAGATTGTGCACTCTTCGGGTGGTTCTGTGGTTTGACTTGACAGAATTAGCCCCCAATGCCAGCTTCTGCCAGCTGATGCTGCAGCTAAGCCCAAACAACCCTCACCCACTCCAATTTTGTTTGCACTAGTAGGAATAATCAGCCCAGCCTGGCTTTTCCCTGATCTGGTCCACATGAGGCACACAGGTGCTGTAGCCTGACTAGTCTGGTCTGTCCCCTTCCCAGCTCACACTTTGTAGTGGGAGTAGCTCTCCAGCAAGGAAAACTCCCCCCATATTCCCCGGCCGGCTCTGCCCCCTCCTTTCCTGGTTCTCACGTGTGCTGGTTGGATGCTGCAGTCACATCTGGCACAGGCAGCCTCACCTTGGCATTCCGTATTGTGCACTGGTCTTTGTCACAACCGAACCTGGCTCGACCCACACTCTGTTCTGTTGTTCAGATTTGCCAGTGGATGACGTGAACTGATTCAGCCTGGTCTGCCCCCGACCCATATCAAATGCACGCCAGTAGGACACTTTCCATGGCCTGTTCTGGGCTGTTTCCTATCATGCTTCTGGCGCTTACCTACCGGGTCTGTGTCCTATCAGAGGAGTTGCCCAGGCTCCTCCATCAGAACCCCTCCCAATGCCAAATTTTGCGCATACCGGGGGTCCATGAGCCAGCCCTACTCAGTTCATCTCCTGTCCTAGCAGGAACAGTGGCTTTTCCTAACTGGCCTTCAATCCATTCTGGTTTCTGCTGTTGGATGTTTCAGCCCAGCCACGGCTCGTCCTTACCCACATACGGCTCATACATGGCTCAGTAGGAGTTGAGACCTAGCCTAGTGCATCCCACATCTACCCTGGTTCTCCAGGACACCAGACGGTGTTGGAGTCTGACCCAGCTTGGTGCTTCTAGTCCCAGTCCACACTTGTACCAAGGGAGACTAGAACCGTTTCCTGATCAGAATGCAGCCCCATTCCAGCTCGTGCGCCTGTTTGTGGGAACTTCAACCCAGTTAGGGTGTCCTCTTAGCTCCCTAACCGGCCCTGTTCCCAGCATGCCAGTGGTTGTTCTGACTCAGTTTGGCACAGCCTGTCACCTGTCCCGACCTCTTCCTTAGACACTGTGGCTTAGTGTCCCTGACTCACGCAGACCAGTTGATCCAAGAGCCTAACTCAGCATGACCTGTGCTCCATGCTGGTTTCTAGTTTCACTTGTAGGCTAAGGTTGCTCAGTCCTGCCCAGTACATCCCATTCCATTACCAATCCACACATTAGTCAGCCATTGGAGTTACTTTGCCCAGCTTGTCCAACCCCCAGGTCTGGACCACATGTTCACCAATGGGAATTATGACTCACCAGGGGAGTTTCCCAAGTTCCTCCACTTGATCCCCTCCCAGACCCAGTTCTCATACATGCCATTGGGCAAGGTCTGGCCTTCCATTTGGCCTTGCATGAGCTGGTGAATGTAGCAGCCCGACCCACTCCACACCCTATTCAGGATGCACATTCAGGTGCTGCTGCCTTGACCAGTCCAGACTGTTGTCAGTTCTTTAATCTGTGATTGATGGCAGGCTCCTTGGTCACACCTAGCTTAGTTCATCACCACCCCAACTTGAGCTAACCAGTGGGGCTAGAATTTCCACAGGGTTTGGCCCACACATCCCCCACAGAATCTACCCCCGGATATGGTTCTCTCATGTGCTAGTTAATGTCATGGCCCTGCCTAATGTGACCCGTCTCCTGATCCATCATCATGTCAGGTAATAGGATGTGATCCTGCTGGACAAGCCCGAGCCTTAGCTTTTGCATGGACTGGTGTTTGGTGGTCAGCATTGTTCAGTGATTACAAGTTCTTCAAAGGAAGAGTTACTGTCATTGGTAATCTGTAGGATTGACTCATATCCCAGAAGCACAGTGGGTTCAACCTGGAGCTACCTAAGCATGATTCAGAGAACCAAAACCCCAGAGCTCCTGGCAGAGCCTGGCACCAAATGGCACACTGGCCACCCGGGGACAGTTCACCACGTGCACGCGGGGGCTGGAGTCAGGGATCC
The DNA here is from genome assembly GCF_030435755.1 of Ochotona princeps. Taxonomy (NCBI): domain Eukaryota; kingdom Metazoa; phylum Chordata; class Mammalia; order Lagomorpha; family Ochotonidae; genus Ochotona; species Ochotona princeps. The sequence continues at coordinate 50,734,476 of NC_080849.1, forward strand.
GAGCAAGAAGACACCCCGGCCGGCCTGAGACCCACCAGCAGCCGGCAGGCCGCAGAAAGTTTTCCATGAGCTTTTCAAAATATCCTCGTATTTCTATAGCTTGAGAAACCTAGAGAATTTGGGTAAATGTGTCAAAACGTTCAGAGATGAGATTTTTCTTTCTTAACTTTGTGGACAAAATGCTTTACTTTGCATCATTCTCTCACATTTCCTAATGAATGATATTCATCCTGCTTATTTAGTCAGGTGCCTGAAATGATTGTAAAGGTGGGGTGTGTGTGTGTGTGTGTGTGTGTATTTGTGTGGGGGTTTTTTTGGTTTACTTACTTATTTATTTATTTATTTATTGGAAGGCAGAAAGACACAGAGAGAAAAAGAGAGAGAGAGATCGCATCAGCTAGGGTTAGGCTAGCCTCAAGCCAGGATCTGGAAACCCCAGATCCCGTTCTTTTACATGGATGGGGGAACCCAAGCACTTAGACCAAGAAGCTGAACTGTAAGTGGAGCTGGGGCTGCAACCTAAGCACTGCGACACTGTATCTGCTCCATTTTCCAAAACCCCATGCACTCCTGTACAGAACTTTCCATCTCTATAACTGACCTTGACTTCACCTTGAGCTCCCCCCAACATCATTCTACATAATGCTAGAAGACATAATCTCGTCTGTCCAGTCTAGCATATAGGACACCCTACAGGATTTAACCTTGGCACTTCTGTAAGTGTCACGGATTCTGGTTTCAGCCAGCTGCAGAGACACAAAGGCAGATTTTGCCCTCTAAAGGAGGCCCTGCGTTGTTCCAATCTGAGCTGCCATGGCTATGTTTTAGCCTGAGAGCACTGGCAGGGAAGTGCCTGGCTCATAAAGTCCCAGGCTGTTTTTGTGGGGTACTTTGAGGACACTTAGTGACTCTGCTCTTGGAGTGTGGGCTGGGGGCCTCTCCAAGCCTCAGGGCCTCTCCATGCCCACACTCCTGCCCTCTGGGCACAGGGACCTGACAATTGGGCACGTGCACTACGGGTTTTGTGTGACGTGTGCGCTGGGCACAGGAGCCAGTCCAAAAGGGACCTTTAGTTAGGTCACAGGAGGGACACTAGAGGACAAAGAGTCCTCTCTCTGATTGCTTCTCACCCCACAGCTGCTTCTCCTTTGGCCAGACTAAAAGGGTTGTTTTGCTCAAACTAATGTGTTCTGGGATTTGGAAGAAGTTTTCAATTACTCCAGGCCTGTGTGTTCACCCTGAGGCTGGTACATCCTACTGTGCCCCCATCGGCATGTTTATGCGAATATTTACTGGTTGTTGTCATCTTGTTTGTATACATTGTATCTGGGTTGACCTTCTCTCTCTTTTTAAGGCAGTAGATTCTTTAACAGTTGGTCCCATCTTTTCTATTTTTAACAACCTGCATTCCATAAGAGCTAAATGATGACTTAGCACACTATTAGGCAAACATAAACAATTTATTTCTTAGGGGAAAACAATGATTAAAACCTTCAGGGTACCAGAAATGTGGGCATTCAAAAGCTTTCCAGAGTAACAATATGAGCATTCAAATGGGACAGGGTGGGGCGGTCCCCACATTAGAGGCAGATGCAGGGAGCAGCCCACCCATCCTTTGGGCTTTCTGGGGGCTGTACGGAGGGACCAGGGCCCCAGAGCCTGCCATTAGAGTTGCTACCCTGTGTCCCACTCCCACACTAGTACATTCCATCAACTGAGACTGCAAATATTCTTACAAAAAAGTAAGCTTCCTCTGTACCGAAGACTGCTTTCTGATGGTTATTTCCTAACAATACAGTCAACTACTTATATAGTGCTTGCTTTCCATCTGGTAGGTTACACATGATTTGAAATATACAGGAGGTGCTGTGGCCTAGCTGGTCAAGCCACCCCCTGCAATGCAGGCATCCCATATGGGCTCAGGTTCAAGTCTCAGCTTTTCTGCTTCAGATCCAGCTCCTTGATGATGGTCTGGGAAAGAGGTGGAAGATGATCCAAGAATTTGGGCCACTGCATCCAGACCCAGAAGGAGCTACTGGCTGCTGGATCCTGCCTTCAGACCAGACCAGCTCCAGCTACTGCAACCGTTTGGGGAGTGAACCAGCAAATGGAAAGTTCTTTCTGTCTCGCTCCCTCTCTCTGTAACTCTTTCTTTAAAAAAAAAAAAAAAATCTTTTTATTGGAAAGGCAAATCTACGGAGAAGAGAGAGAGAGAGAGAGCTTTGATTCACTGATTCACTCCCCAAGTGGTTGCAACAGTCGGAGCTGAGCTGATCCAAAGCTTGGAACCAGGAGCCCTTTGGAGTCTCCCACGTGGGTGCAGGGTTCCAAGGCTTTGGGTTGTCTTGGACTGCTTCCCCAGGCCACAAGCAGGGATCTGGATGGGAAGTGGAGCACCTGGGACATGAACCGATGCCCCTGTGGGATCCCAGCTCTTGCAAAGTGAGGATTTAGTCACTAGGGTACTGTGCTGGGCCTGTAACTCTGTAAATAATAGTAAAAAGTAAGATATATGGAAGGATGCTCAGAGATTCTGTGCAAGCACGAAGCCACTGAGACCTGCGCATCAGGGGTTCTGTTCCTCACTGGAGTCAGGGCCAACCACGCCACATCCTCCTCCACACATCAGTGGCCACGGAGCCGGGTCACTGTATCAGGAGAAGAGCAGAGCCCACTGCACTGCATCCTGACGGTAAACAATTTTTCATGTTAACAACAAGGCTTTTTAACATAAAAGATTTATTCTGTGTATTTGAAAGACAGAGAGAAATAAAGATCTTCCATCTGTTACCTCACACCCTGGCCAGAGCTTGAACAGGCTCATTGCAAGAAACAAGAGCTCCAGCTGAGTCGTCCAGGTGGATAGCAGGACCCAAACACATAGACCAGCAAAAATATGCCCCCCCTCTTTTTTTTAACAACTCAAGTTCGCCTGGACTGATCCCGCCTCAAGTCGTAACAATCAGCTTGAGCATTTCACAAGGTGAGACTCCAAGCCCAGGGAGCCACAGTCGGGAAGTGGCCCAATTCTTTTGTTTGCTTTTATTTTTTTTAACTTTACGTATTTGTGAGCCTAGTACAGTAGCCTAGCAGCTGAAGTCCTTGCCTTGCACCCACTAGGATCCCATATGAGTGCCGGTTCTGATCCCAGCTGCTATCCTTCCCACCCAACTTCCTGCTCGTGGCCTGAGAAAGCAGTTGAGAACGGCTAAAGCCTTGGGACCATGCACCCCCCCCATGGGAAACCCGGAAGAAGCTCCTGGCTCCTGGCTTTGGATCGGCTCAACTCCGGCCACTGCGGGCACTTGGGGAGTGAATCCGTAGACAGAAGATCTTCATCTTCTCTGTATATTTGACTTTCCAATAAAAATAAATAAATCTTTAAAATGGACCCAGTGCGGTAGCTAACAGCTAAAGTCCCCTCTGTACACATGCTGGGATCCCATATAAGCACTGGTTCTAATCCTGGTGGCCCTGCTTCACATCCAGCTCCCTGCCTGTGGCCTAAGAAGGAGAATGGGCCAAAGCCTTGGAACTCCGCATTCACATGAGACACCAGGAAGAGGCTCCTGGCTCCTGGCTTCAGATCGGAATAGTTCAGCTCTGGCCATTGCGCCCACTTGGGGAGTGAATCAATAGATGGAAGATCTTCCTTTCTGTCTCTCCTCCTCTCTGTATATCTGACTTTCCAATTAAATATAAACAAATAAATAATAAATATATAAAATGAATATGTATGAGATATATATATGTATTTGAATGGTTTAGTTAAAGGGGAGCGGGGGAGGAGAGAACTCTTCCATCCACTGATTCTCTTGTAAATGGTCACAATGTCCAGGTGTGGGAGAGGCTGAACCAGAATCCAGGAATTCCACCTAAGTCTCCCACACATGCACAGGAGCTCAAGCCCTGGGTCGTTTTCCGGTGACTGCCCAGGAACAGTATCAAGGAGCTGGATTGGAAGTATAACAGCCAGGGCTTGAATGAGTGTTCATAAGGGATGCCAGCATTGTAGGCGGTGGGTTAATCCACTGTGCTATTACTACTCAGTTGTTTTTTTTTTCTTTAAAGAAAACATAGAAATTGCATGCTTTCTATGTACTTGCCTTGGTTTTGTTTTGGTTTTGCATTTGTCTGTTTTTTGCACAGGTCACTTACAAAGTTAAATACAGCCTGAGGTTTCAAGAAGTTGATAATTTAGGAGAGATGGAAGGTTTTTGTTTTTTTTGTTGTTTTTGTTTTTTAGTGGCAGTAAGCAACAAAACAAATTCTCTGAAGCAGCAGCAGAGGCTGTTTTAGGACCGTGACAAGAAAGATGCTTCAGGGGTAAGCCCCAGCACTGGGGAGCTCAGCGTGGCCTGCAAGCAGGAGGGAGGTCCCTCCTAAGCATCTCTGCAGCCACAGTGCCTGCCACAGACACGCAAGATCATCCAGAGGTCACCTCCCAACCTTTCCACTTCTTGGCATAATGAATGACTCGAAGGTCTGGTTTATGTAAAGCACCACATTGGATACTTGATGGGAAACTCCAAGGAAACCACAAAAGGGGTTTGGTTCCCTGTGTGTCTCTCTCTAAAGAGCATTCCCAGACAGTGGCACGGCATCTCCCAGAGCACGCCTGTCACGGTGGACTTGGGCCTCTGCCTTCTGGTCCTGGGATGGAAGGGCATGAGAGAGGCAGGGAACAACAGCCCAGCAGGGAGGTCTGTGCTCCATGGAGGCTGTGCCCTAACCCTCTGCGGGGAGACTGCAGTGTGACCCGAACCAGCAGAATCCCACTAAACATCTTCCTGGGGGTGCGTGGTGCACCTCCTCCATGGCAAGAGACTAAGCTATGGAGTGAGACAGTCTCCTGAGGCTGGTGAATTTACAGACAGGATTGTCGTGGAGCTGTGCACCAGTCAGCAGGGAATGTTCTGGATGAATCCTGGCTGCAGAAACTGCACACCCCCTGGGGGCTGCACTTCCCTGCTGGAGAGGAGGGGACCCTCTGACTCTCCATCCTTCCTGCTTGCCGTATCTCACTGGCTTGTGTGATGAGAGAGTCTTTGTTTAGCTTGGTCTGTGCACCAGACAATTCAACTAGACTCCAGCTGCTCATCACAGTGGTCTTGGCGGGATCCCTTCCTCTCAGGTGCATGGCTAGGCATGGGGTGCGGAGGCACCCCAGTAACTTCAGCGTAACGTGGCCTAGCCGATGGAACAAGGGTCACCCATCGTTCCTTACAGCTACAGAGCACTAGACGGTACAGAACTCTTCTACACCCTTGCAATAAATGAAAAGGCAGAAGAAACTCACAGGTCTTCCTCCCGCTGCACATTCCTCCTAACTCCTGATCTTGCCCAATGCTGCCATGTTGGCATCCTTCTCTTAACTCATGTAGGAGGAAATGGGAGCACTGGGGTTGTCATGACTCAGTCGCTGTCAGAACCGGGATCCAAGCCTCAGGGAGAGCTGAGGCAACACTCCCGAGGCCAAGGCCAGAGACTCTCAGGTACCTTCCAGAAGGCAGCACTAATAACTCCAGGTGACACAAGAGATCTTCCAAAAGCTCATGGAAAGTATGTTCTATGCAAAAATTCGGCATGTATTTTAACATCTTTTCCCACCAACATACACCTGTGTCTTCAGGTAGCATTTTTCCATGATTGTTGGAAACGACCCTCATCTGTTAACAGGTCCAAGAGTGAGAGACTCTAACAGGAAGTGGTGGGGGAGCGAGAAGAAGGAGGGCTGGGGAGGGGGAGCTTGTGTGGTGAGCACAACACAGGCAGCAAAACCACATGGCAAAGTCGGCCACAATTTACATGATAAAAAATTATAAATAGAGTTTCTTGGATTTTAATTATCCCTTGATCAAGTGTGTATTGGGAAGGTAGTGGCAGGGAAATGTTCATTTTCAGTGTCTTAGAGATTCAGCTGGTACCTTCCTTTAAACAATGAAATTGTCTCACCTATTGCTTATTTATCCCAAACCCAAAGTTCAATTCTCACTTACATTACACAAAAATAAAGTTAAAGTTTTATTAAAATAGAATGAACAAGAATTGGCCTTTCTGCGGCTGACACTGAAGCGCAGTGCCTTAAGCCGCTACCTCCGATGTCAGCATCCCGTACAAGGGCATCAGTTGAGTCCCAACTGTTCCACTTCTGATTCAGTTTCCTGCTTACGATCCTGGGAAGGCAGCATATATCGTCCTGAGTGCTTGGGTCCCTGCCATTCATGTGGAAGACTTGAATGTGTTCCTGGCTGCTGGCTTTGTCCTGGCTCAACCCTAGCTGTTGCAACCATTTGGGGAAATTAACTAACAGACTGAAGGCCTCTCTCTCTCTCTCTTCCAAATGATGTTCCAATAAATAAATCTTTAAAAAGATAATTGGGACTTTTGAATTTCTTTGAGGCCAATTTAATTTTGTCACTGGCTGATGGGTGAATGCTTCAGAGGTCATAAAGTAGCTTTACTCCGTCTTACCCTTTTGAGAAAGGCAAGCATTTTCGTGAGCGAGGCCCAGCCCCTGACTTTCACTGTGTGCTGATACAATCCCTCTGGCTGCATGAGTCCTTTCTCTGACGGTGGCCACTTGGCAGGTGTGGTAATGGGAACTGGGGAGACCCAGTGCAGCTTTTTAACTCATCTGGGGCTTGCAGGGACTGCTGGTGGGATGCAAGAGTGACCCAGTGGACAGTTCAAGAGATGAAAGGAAGCCTTTCGGATTAAATAAGATTTAGGAAATAAAAGGATTAGCAGGACACAAAAGCTAGATTTGCGGGTTTATTTAGCCAGTGCAGTGTGGCATGCTGGGATGGAGGCAAGTCCAGAAAGAGATAAAAGAGACTCAGTCAGGAGGTCGCAGGGCAGCAAGGATGAGCAGGACCCTGCATTGCAAGCGCGCTAAATCTGATAATTGAAAACGGGCCAGAAAGGGATACGTCCCCATTATCAATGCTGACTCCTCCACAAGTAATAAGAAGTGATACAATGACAAGGCCTCTCGGGGCTAGAGGGTCAGGGCTCAGAGCGGCTTAGCAAGCCCAGAGTGTTCACTCACAGACTGTCTCCCCAACAACAGGAGTTTATCCTGAGGGGGAGGGGAACTTAATATCATTGGTAATAACAAAAATCTCAAAGATGCCCTCCCCTACCCATGACCTTTGTGGAGGGTCCCTCTTTTCCTGAATTGTAGCAATCTGAAGTTCTGAAAGTAGAGAGGCGCCATCAGCATGTGTCGTGTGACAGTTCTGTAAGTAGAATGCCCTCTCCATGTCCTGCCGTGTGTCTGCCACGGTCAGGACCCTTCTGGTTGTGGGCAGATGGCCTGCTCCAGCGGGTGGACACCGGCAGAGCTGTCTCTGCAAAGGTCTTCATGGAATTTTGCCAAAGATGGTTTCACTCACGGGCTCAACCCACGACATGGAGAGGCCAAGTTATAAAGTTACAGTGTGTCTTTTGGGGTAAACAGACATGGTGGCAGAGAGATGATAACACGTGATATGATGGCTAGACATCCAGATGACAGATTGATACATATGATAGATCAATGAGAGATTATAGGTTACTGATGATAGATAGATAGATAGATAGATAGATAGATAGATAGATAGATAGATGACATATTTTTCAAGAAGGATTATCCACTTTACTCAGACTGATTTGCCGGGGAAAACAAGTTTAACCCACACTAGAGAATCAGCAGAAGATGAACAGCTTCAAATGAGCAGCCACCTGTTGGCAACAGCGACCAATGAAATCCTTGTTTCTACCTCTCCCTCCCTCCTGTTTGTCCATATAGTCAACTCACTTTCCTCCGTATATATTTTTCAAAATTTATATATAAAGAAATAACCTTCACAGATAGAATTGGACTGAGTCAAAGTATGTCTAAACTACAAGAAACTTTGGCAATTATTTAGGGAAATGATTTTCAAAGCGTTTAGTGGAGATGACTTTTCCCCTGAAGTGGGAACTCAAAGGGCAGTTTTTCTGGAGTGAGTGTGGGGTGGGCTCTCACCTACTGGCACTTCCATCCTTCTTCCCACCGGGAAGCGCCATTGTCGGGAATGCGGCCAATGACTCGCACCCACACGTCAGGAGTTGGAAAGAAAGGGCACAGGCCTAGAGATGAGGGAAGGCCACAGTGAGCGGCCCAGGGTGGGGCCCAGCACACTCTAAGTTTACAGGACACAGAGGCCACTCCTGATGCATTCTTTGAAGGGTTAAAGGTTTGATGGACACTAGGGAAGCCACTGTTATTTGAAAGCAGCAAGCAGCAAGTTACCCTGTGTCTTTCATAACAGAACAACACATCTAACTGGCACAGATGCAATACATACTATGCCCAGAGTCCCCAGTCTCTCCTTCCTATGATGCTGTGGACACAGCTGGGGAACCAACACAAACACAGAGGGGTCCCAGAGAGGAAAAGAGCAGTGGTGGGCTTCTCGTTTTCTTGCTGCAAACCGTACAGTACGAACCACATTAGCGTTGAAAATAAAATTCAGGTTCATCAACAAGCCATTCTTAGATACTTTAAACTGTCACACTACACTAGATACTGGGCAGGCCTTGAGGATCAAACAGATGTGGCTTCCACACTCAAGTGCATAACTCGGCTGGAAGGCAGACAATAAATAAACGAATGCAGTACATTTTTATGGGCTGGATGTGAGTTCGTTTAACTCTCACAACTGTAAGAGGCCGAAGCTCTCATTACATGAAGGAGGGGGTCACAAAGGATTATATGTGAATGCTTACACCGGAGCCCAGAAACCACTACACGACTTCCCTAATTGCCATGAAGGCCACAGATGGCAGGTCACCTGTAGGTGGTTCCATTTTGTCTGATCACATCTGTCCCAACCTGCAGGACACGACACTCAAACCCTGAGGGCGGACTGGGACTGGGGCTGCTAGCCCCCATGCTGCTGGCCCCTTCTTCTCTAGGGGAGGAGGAGAAGGGGAGGGGTTTCCTTGAACCAATTATCTTCATTGAAACAGGGAAGAAACTAATCATCTGTATTGAAACATGGGAGGAACTAATTATTGGAACAGGAATGAGGGCGGAGGTCCTGTTCCGCTTGCTTTGCACGGGATGTTCTAGCCATAATATCCTACTTGCTGTGGTCCTGTTTGCCCAAGGCAGGCTTGGCAATGCAGCAGGCTGTAGGTAAGTCTGTAGCTCCTAACACACATCAACTATAAGCCTTCCTAATTTTTGCTTACAGTGGTCCCCTCTTTTTTTGAAAAAAAAAAAAAAAAAAAAGGATTTATTTATTTAAAAGGCAGAGGGTCAGAAACAAAGCAAATGCTTCCATTGCACTAATGCGATCTAAATGGCTGCGGCACTCCGCTCTGGACCAGGCCACAGCCAGGGGCCAGGGACTCATTCTGGGCCTCCCACATGGGTGACAGGGGCCCAGGCACTTGAACCATCAGCTGCTTTTCCAGGAGCATTTGTAGGAAGCTGGATCGTAGTGGAGCTACCACTGCACTCAAACCAGTGCTCCTGGATGGAATGCTGGTGTTCCAAGCGGCAGTTTATCCCACTGTGCCACAATGTTGGCTTCCAGCAATTCCTCTTATCCACAGGGATGCATTTTATGAACCCACTGGATCCCTGAAACCTCGGCTAATAGAGAACTGTCTATGTAAATATATTCCTTTCTCCTGTACATACATACACCTATGAAAAAGTTTACTTATTGATTAGGTAGCAATAACAAGTAGTGTAAGGCCATTGCAGCAGCTTATTGTGATAACATGGCCAGCATCATCATTCCTCAGAGCAACACACACTTTGAAACATCATTTTTTCCTGGAATTTTCCATTGAGTATATTCAGACTGTGGCTGACCACAGGAAATTGAAACCGTGGCAAGAGCAACTGCAGATAAGGAGGACGACTCTGTTTCAGTCCCCAGCACTTGCCCCTCGGATGTTTACAGAGCAGCATGGTCTGCTTCACAGCCCCGCTGAGCAGTCTCCGCTGGACATCTGGGCCAGCAGCACTGCAATGCCCAGTGCACCTTTGCAGTTTGGCTCTCAGGAACATTTGCTGGATGAATGGTGCACTCTAGCTTCACACACAGCTTCTCCACATCATGAGATGAACAGCAGTTCCTCCGTGAACTTGAACTTCAGAGTTGATCTTTGGAGACCCCTGAGACAGGCAAGCCCGCCCATGGCAGAGGAGTGGGGACAAACAAGAAATAAGAGGACCGGGATGAAGAATCGATCTATGAAAACTTTAGAGAGTACTTCTTACCTAGGTAAAATAATGCAATCAGCATTTCTGAACGTGCGTTAACTACAAATGCTGTCCATTTACAGTGCAGTCATTAACCCTCTCTGTGCTGGAGATAGTTACGGTTCTCTGATTGACTCCTACTGAGGCCATGGCAGAGTTTGATCTCCCACTTCAACCTCTTCTGCCTTGAATCCTCATCTAAATAATTCTGCCAGTCGTGCAATAGTCATCATGCATTCCTGCTGCACGCTGATTCCTCACTCTCCACGGAAGTTGGGCTGGAAGGAGGTGACTGGATGCCCACATCGCCTGAGACTTGAGTCCCTTGTGGCCTGTCAACTCTGTGTTCCCATTATCTCTTCAGTTGTCCCTGTAGGTACCCTTTCATCTCATTTGCCTATTCCTGTTTTGTTTTTTTTTTGCTGAGGTTCGCATCATGGTGAGACATTTGAAACAGACCAAAGCTCTCTACGAGTATGATGTGAGTTTGTTTGTTTTAATAAACACTTGACTAGGCCCCCTCCTCTTTCTGAACTAATCCCAGCACACAACAAATGGGATAGGTGACATGGTGTCCTGTCAGTAGTGTACAACACAACCATCTCAAACATGGAGTGCAGGGGAGGCACTGTGGCACAGCAAGTCATGAAGCTGGCTGGCACACCTGCCTCTGTAACTGCGCATGGCAGCTCTATGCTGCCCAGCCAGCTTCCTGGTGGTCTTCAAGGGCAGCAGCAGATCTGGGTTCGTAACACTTGACTGGGGCCACTGACGGAGTTTCTGGGTCTGGCTTCCTCCTGGTCCAGCCCTGAGAGCCACATCACTTGGGGAGGGGAACAGCAGACAGCAGACCTGCGCTCCCTCTTCCTCTCTCTCCGTCACGCTGCCTTTCAAGTAAATAAACAAATCCTGGTGCCAGCATTGGCTGCTGTGGCTACCTGAGAAGTGAACCAGCCGATGGAAGAGCTCTCTCCCCACAACTCCCTCCCTCTGAAAGAATTGAAATAATAAAATAGATTTACTCTATTCATCTTAAAGGCAGGGCTACAGAGAGAAAGAGGGAGATACAGGTATCTTCCATCGGCTGGTCCACTCTCCAGGTGGCCACAAAGCTAGCGTTGGGTCACGATGAAACCAGGAGCCAGGAACCTCACCTAAGGCTTCCACATGAATGCAGAGGCCCAAGCACATGGATTACCCTCAGCTGCTTATCTCAGATGCATTAGCAGGGAGCTAAAGTGGAGCAGCCAGGACTCGAACTGGTGCCCGTGTGGGATGGTGGCATCACAGGTTGACCTACTATACCACAACACCAATCCCAAGAAATATATCTTTGAAGAAGAAAAAAGAATAACAGAATGAAAAGGGAATAGCCAGTACGGTGGCTGCACTCTCACAGGTTTTATATTCAATCCCCACTGTGAAAATCACCATTAGATGGACCCTGGAGTCCCGATTCTGTAGCCTGTTCTTTTTCCTGGGCCTCACCTAAAACAGCTGATTTGCTTGTAAGTATGTGGCAGCTGAATTTGACAGTTTTCGTTACAGAGTGTTGCACTGTTTTTGAAAGTCAGTTACCTCCTCAAGATGATATGACTTCATAGCGGTCAGTTTCCCTATTTTTAAATTGGGGAGGTAGCATGACAGAAACTGGGGCAGAGAATGGAACAGCCACTGGTTCACTCCCCAAATGCTGTTGATGGTCAGGGCTGTGCCAGGCTGAAGCCAGGGTTCTGGAACTTTACCTGGGTCTCCTACAAGGGCGTTTGGGCTGCATTAATTGACTCCTAAGAGAACGATGGGTGTAGTTGACCAAAGGCAAGGATTCTGAAGTAGGAATAACCTTCTCTTCACTCCTGATAGGTATCAAAAAGTCTAGGGAGCAGAAAAACATTGAGGCTGGTTTAAACCAAAATTAATACTCATTGAAGCCAAAAAGTCTGAATTTCAGGATTGTTTGTGGTAGAGAAAAGTATGTTAACAGGCTGATGCTGGCTGGAAGCATGGTAGAGTAGCACTTCGGTTCTTATCCACTGCCAAAAAAGTGCAGCAGACAAGTGTAGGCTGAAATGGGGACATTCAGTTCTTTTCAAACAGTATACATTGTCTCAGATGAACATTTCAGTGCAACAGATTGGCACATAATCATAGAACCTAATTCTTCCGTTTTACAGATGAGCAAAGTGAGGCTGACAAAATGTAGCAGAGTTAAACAGTGATGTCGAGCCCATTCTGCATTAATGTAATGCATGATTATTGTTTTGCACTAGGGGACTTGAAAACATCTCTACGTCATAGATAATCTTCAAGTTACCGGAGCATTAGGACACAAAAATTGGGTGAAATTTGGGAAGTAGAATTTTATATCAAGTTAACTTTGAAGGAAAGCTTTCGTTTTTAATTCAGGATCAGCACATGTTTTCAATAGATTTTCAGAAAAATCAGTCCTGAAAAAGTGAACTGAAGTTATTTTTGATTCATTATTTGATGCCCTGAATTTCTGTGGAGACCAAGTGTTTGTGGCCTGAATTCCTATTTCAAATACAAATTGCTATGTTTTGGGGCTAAACACTTTACGTTTGGGGCCTCAGTTTTATCATCTACAAACTGGAGTATTTTACTGGATAGAAATTGTTCATGGTCACACGTGGCAATTCTGCAAAACTTTCTTGCGAACCACCCTTATGGGCTGGATCATATCCCCTCCTTCACCATTCGCATGTTGATGTCTTAAAATCCAGGTTCTCCAACTGTGGCTGGATTTGAAACTAGAATCCTCCAAGAGATAATGTAGTTAAAAATGAAAGCACGGCTGGCTCTCATCTCTACCACCAGTGCCCACATGGGAAGGAAATTAGGATACAGAAAGTCCACAGAGGAAGGACCACTTGCGTCGGCAGCAGGAAGGCGGCACTCTGGACAGAGGCCCAGAAGACACCAACCCGGCCACTCATGCCCTTATTTTGGACATCTGTCCTCCAGTTCTGGTTGCTTAGGCCGTCTGAAGAACTTGGCTGTGGGAAACCTAGAAAACAAAACCGCAAACTAAGAATAGCCCAACGACGCACTCACCACAGCCAGCAAGGAGGCCATGCTACTTCATTTAGTGGTTCCTACCTCAGTGACTGCGGTAACAGTGCTGTCACCATCCGCACTTCAGATTTTTAGGAAAGAGAGGTTTATTGGTCAAATGGTTTTGACCACCACTCTGCACCATTATTTTCTATTGATTAAAAATATTCAGGTTAAAAGAAGTCCTGGCTCCGCTTCCTAGTCCGGCTTCCTGCCAGTGTGCCTCCTGGGAGGTAGCAGGTGCCACTCAGGTGGGAGACCCGGATGCAGCTCCCTGCCTCCAGCCATTTGGGGCATTTGGGGAGTGAATTAGTGTTGAAAGCTCTCTCTGTCTCTTCCCTTCTCATTCCCTCTCTGACTGCCAAATCAGAATCAAAGCAAAAGCAAACAACAACAGAAAGAAAGCAATGTTCATGAGTTGTCTTTAGCTAGCTGTATCTTAGCATAGCCTTTAAATTCTGTTATTGTTGCTCTCTTTAGAACAGAAAATAGAATTATTTTGAGGCTGTTCCACAATTGGTCAGGTACATGATTTTGAAATACTTAACCTATAATTGTATGTATTGATAGAAAATTTCTTGAACAATTTCCAGGTGAATTGGCAAACGTGATTGGTAGGTAATCTGATGTAAAACAAAAAAAGAATAGAAAAGAAACTTGACAAAGACAGACGAAGGCACACACAGGTTTTGTCATTACGACTTTTCTGCAGCAGTCTCCTGCAGGTGCAGCCCTGTGGTGATGAAATGCCTGGACAAGCTGCACAACGCTGCATTAAGGTCAGTGGACGGCACTTCATAGTCAACACCCCTCTTTAGAAAGAGTCCGAGAATGCATTTATTAATGCCGTTGTTTATTAATGCTATTGTTCAAATCATTATTAGATTACCTCCTTAATTTGACAATTCTTACACATTGAAATTTGGCCGAATATTCCTGGGAGAATGGATTACAAAACACCGGATGTAAACAAGCTGAGTCTGTAAGGGCATGTCTTCAATTTATTAATAAAATTGTTACACAGTAAAGAAATGTTCAAATGTCCTTGAAACACACAAAAAAGATTAATTACAAACTACCCTTTCTTTCTTCATATTTCTGGTCTCCCTGCACTTACACAAAATACAGCGTAAGAATTTTTTTTGAAGCCTTCAAAGTGATCTTTAATTACAATTTCATAAAAAGATCCCTGCTTTGGGAAGCTAAGACTATTAACCCATTTATGGATTACAAAGCAATAATTAGAGAGTCATTGAAGCAAAACATTTTGAAAAATATTATAGTCAGTTTTCAATCTAATTATAATAATATGATTCTATTATAAATTTTTGTTAATATAAAGAGAACAGATTGCCTGCATTTCAGATAAAATTCTAAGTTAAACATGCTTCCCTCCCCCACCCTCTCTCTCCTTTATTTTTAGTGTTTTCCTTTAATTTTGAAAATCAAATAGAAGAAATAGTCTTTACCCCATTAGACAGTATGGAGTACAATCATATACTTAGCAGAAAAATTATGAGAAAGAATATACGCTAGTCATACTGTTTTTCTTCTTTTAACAAGGTTCAATATTATGCATATTCATGTAGGTTTAAACATATCTTAAAATGAATATTTACTTTCGTTTTGCTGACAAAGTTGCCTTGGCTTCCCTCTATATGTGAAATTGCTGCTTACATATAAACCTGTATGTAAAAACATTTTACCTCCTTTTCCAAACTATATGACAGTAAAATACATGAAACTCTACAGCAGAGAATTCTGACATTTAGTTTGGTTGTAGCTGACTTTGTGCCGAGATAAACTATGCTAAATATTGAGTTCTTTCCTAACCAATATTTCCTAAGCATTCGGAAGGTCAAATCCGGTGAAATGTTCAGTGGTGTGTGTGTGTCTGAGTTAGACCATGGCACGGAGGAATCCAATAAGCTGGAAACACTGCAGCGCGACATGAAAACAGCAGAGCAGTTTTTATTCTCTGAAGGAAATTCATTTTCAGATCTTGACACTAGGAAACCACAACACTGAACGCCATCGCTGAACTGTTGAGTACATGTTTCAAAGGGCATTAATTTTGGATATTGTTCAAATCAATTTCATATGCTTCATTTTTACACATTTTATTACACTGACAGCCAAGGGAAGAGATTAGAGGAAATGAATAGAAAAATGATGCTGTGCAGCTCCTTACAACTGAAAGGATGGCAGTGAAGTTGCGTTCTAGGGCATAGGGATAGGGATGTCGACACCAGCTGGGCAGTTACAGCACCTGGGATTCCACACCCCATCTGAGGTCCCAGTGCACATCCGGGGAGGCAGTACTGCTGGCCCCAACTGTTGGGTTCCTTCCCAGGTGCATGGCAAATCTGGGTTTAGGTTGCAGTTCTCAGCTTTGCCCTTGCCCACTCCTGGTCACTGTGGGCATCTGAGGAGTAAACCAGTGGAGAATGTTCTTTGTCCGTCTACCTTTAAATAATCAAAACAGAACAAAATTTAAAAGATGCTAATATCCTCTCTTTTTTGACATGCCCTGATTAAGTTTACAGGAAATGAACTTCCTTCCACAGTACACGGCTGACCAAGTATGAGGCTCACATGAACTGGTTGTTGGAAAAGCATCAAAAACGTTGCAGATTTTAGCCCTACAATGAATGTGGCTGTTCTAGTATTTGTGTTTCCGTGGTGGTCATCATTTCTCTTTGCTGTGTGTGTGTCGTATCTGATCCAAATGACTATGTCAGCTACAAGGGATGAACCTGACAAACTAAAGATTTGCCTCTTTCGGGTTAAGGTTAAAATATTTCTAACTAAAATCAAGCTACGTTCCTCCTAAGTTCAAAACTGTTCAGGAACCCGTCTTGTTTGCATAGAAAGCTGGGGTTCTGCAAAGCATAGTCATCTGCATTGCATTGTCCAGTGCCCTGAGAGGCACCTGTTCGCACCAATTCCTGGGAGTTAGAGTTTGGAAAAGCCTTGGGACTCCTTCCTCACAAGGCTCTCACAAGGCTGGAACTAGCTCAGTGGCTAATCCAGATGTGGTGTCTATAAAGATAGTCTGGGGATTTGGTCCAAAGTGCAGCTATTTCACATTTCACTGCACATGCATTCTGGTTGGATGTAACTGCAGTGGGATTCAGCAGTCTTCAGCAAACACCCTACGTGACTGATGGTCACCAGCCACTCTTGGAGAAAAGGATTTCAAGCTCTGCCATGGAGCTCAAGCCTTGGGCAAAGCTCTTCTCTTCTACATGAAAGAAAACAGGGTCTTAGTCCCACAAGAGCATCAAAGGGGAATGGAAGGAAGGAGTAGGTGGTCACGCTTAAGCAGATATTAGAAAAGACTAAAAGGGTTCTCTTTCGTGTGCAGGCTTTCTCCACGGAGCCCCTGCAAGCCGCTGCGTGTGAGCCTGCGTGGGCCTCTGCTCTGAGGCGGGCTGCTGCCCTCACCTCACGGTGGTCAGTAAACACAGGGGCACTTGTCAAGAACTCTTCGGAGTGCTCTACATCTGTACTTCACAATGGAATATTCTTCTTTGCCAGAATAGGCTCCTTGAGGGTCTCCACATTTTGTGCTCCAGAATAAAACAGTAACAGGAGGAAAAAGGCTGTTCAAAGAAGAGGAGAGAGCAGGGAGTATCCTCCTGGGCCTCTGTAATCCAAAAGCCACTTGGGTGGCAGGTGTCCTTCGGAAGAGAACGAAGAGAGACACCTGCTAGCACTTTCTTTTTTTTTTTACTGCAATGTTCTACATAAATGTCTCACTTTCCATTTTGTTTCTGATATTCTCTGGGATGAGCAGATGCAACAGGAGGGGTGAGGAGCAGGAGTTCAGATTCAGTCCCCAGACCTCTTTATTGTGTTTGTGATGTTGGATGAGTTGGCCCCTTTCTTCAGACTGGCTGCGTCGGTTCAACAGCGGCTCTGCCGATTTGCTCATGTGACTGTGATGAGCGTAGAATAAATGGCTGCCCAGGCCCACTCTCTCAGCAGGATCACTGGCTGACACACCTCACAGCCCTGAAGCTCGCTGCCTGTGTTTTCACACCTCTCCATTTCTCACCTCTATTGCCCAACACTGCTCTGGCCAAAGACCCTCGAGGCTCACCTGGGCTGAGGCCAGGACTTGCAAATGGGGCTACAGTTCGGATTCGGCTCATTCTCCACGAGCTCCTGTGCAAATCGGATTCGCAGTGTGGTGGTGCGGAGAGGTGGAAGGGACTTTAAGAGCTTGTCAAGTCTTGAACCTCCTCCTGATCATGGGATTCCTGCGGCTCCCCAAGAGTTTGGCTTCCCTCACTTTCTCTTTCTTTCCCCCCAACACATGGCCTCTCTCCCACACGTGTTCACTTGCCCTTC
Source organism: Ochotona princeps (assembly GCF_030435755.1). Taxonomy (NCBI): domain Eukaryota; kingdom Metazoa; phylum Chordata; class Mammalia; order Lagomorpha; family Ochotonidae; genus Ochotona; species Ochotona princeps. The sequence continues at coordinate 50,752,150 of NC_080849.1, forward strand.
TATTTTTCTGCTATCAGGCCCTCAACAGAAGCCGAGAACATGCCAGTGTTGCGTTTGGACTTCCGGAACTGTGAGTCAGAGTCTGTCTCTCTTTCATCAGTGAACGGCCTCAGGTATCGCAGCACACAGCCCCAGAGAGCGGACTGAAGCATCCTGTTTCACCCCTGCCTTGCTCCTCTGCCGCTGCCCCCAGTACAGCCCTCAGATGAGAGTGCTGTCCTCACATCTCCTCTAGTTGCCTGTACGTGCGTCTAACCCAAGGCCCACGCAGGGCCTGCGCAGTCAGCTCCACCACCATCCCAGATGGCTGTGCTCACTCTCCGTCCTCTCCCTCCCACCAGCTCCTTGCAGTCCCTCCCTGGTAGTCCCTGCAGCCCTGCACACCCTCCTGCCTCAGCCCTTCCCACATCTCTTGCCTGGGTCGTGTTCCTTTCAGATAGCAGCAAAGCTCACTCCTCCACCTCAGTTAGGAATTTCCTGTGATCCTACTGAAAACGCCACCCCTACCTCAAACTTCCCATTCCACTTCCCCGCATTTTAAAACCTGGGACCTAAATATCTGTTGATGTAATAAACTATGCTCGTGGGCTTGGCAGCGTGGCCTAGTGGCTAAGGTCCTCGCCTTGATCCCATGTGGCCGCTGGTTCTAATCCCAGCAGCTCCACTTCCTCTCTATCTCTTCTCCTCTCAGTATATCTGACTTTGTAATAAAAATAAAATAAATCTTTAAAAAAAAATAAAATAAACTATGCTCGTTAATTCAACTTCTATGAGTTGATGAGTCAGACAGCTCATCAACAAGCAAATATGAAATTCTCTAAATGAGAAGGATTTGGCAGAAGCTGTAGCAGTGTGTTTCAAGACCCCCTGCTCACTTTACAATTCTTTCTTGACTGCCACTGCCACAAAGTGACGTGGTGCTATTTTAATCTGTTCCTGTTTTGTACCTCTCAGGATCTACCGGGTCATGATACGGTGGCAAACAAACTCTGACATTCACACACAACATTCAGACCTATCCCCACTCGTGCTACACACACAGCGTGGGGCAGGAGATCAACTCCACATAGGCACTCAGGAGTCCAGGCTGAAAGACTCCATCGACACATCTCTGACTCCGAGGGAAAGGAAGGGGCATTGCAGACTTGGAGTGACCAGGTTCTTCTGTTCAATCTGTCAGATCTGGACATGTGCAAGGACCCTACGAAGTGTGGTATCCTACACACCCCGATCAGACAGGAGCAGGAGCCTTCTGAGCCCTAGCACAGCCCCGCATGGTTAGATGATGCAATTAGAGACAGATGCAATAGCGCTGTTGATGCATTTGTAGCAATGGAGCAAAATACCATAGAATGATAATCTGACAAGGAAACTGCAATACATTAAGATTACCGAGGCAAGATGCCAGCATGGTTACTCAGCCTCCAATTTTCTTTCTCATCTATCTCTCCGTGGTTAGTATCAATCTGATTCAGAGTTTTCAACTGGTTTCCACCATTTCCTGAGCTCTTCCAGGCACTCACCTACTTCTGTCAAACACCAGAGTCGGATGTTTCCTACGCCATAGGACCGTGGTGGGGACAAGATAACCCATCTTAGCACCTGGAGTTCTCCAGGTTTAGGCCAAGAGCAGGTGCTCCCATGTGACATCCAGCTCAGTCCTGGCTGTGACTCTGGGAGAGGAACATCACTTTGCCTCCTCAGTGGCCACTGATGAAAGAGTAAGGGCACCCAAGACTAGAAGTCACATCTCTCGTGGTGCAAGACCTCTGCCCTTCCTGGAACACAGCAGGCTCAGCACACCGACTTTCTTAAAGCCAGGGCAAGGCCAGCATCAGCGCGTTGGATCAGAATGGCTCTGGAAACAATCACTTCCGATGATTGCTTTTTAAGTAAATAATACATGGGGGCTTCATTATGAATAATATCAAGTAGATGAGGAGATTGCTACTTTTGGCAGTAGTAGCTTACCTCCTGAGTCAGGTGAGAAAGGAAAAGACCAAAGGGGACAGAGGATTCAGGGTTCCTAGAGCTGTCTCTTCAGTTACTGATCAGAACTGCAGTGAGCTGGCTGGGGGCAGACACCTTGCATTGCACCTGAAAACTCATTTAACTGACAGAAGGGAGAGGGATTCCCCAGTTCTCTGGAAAGCTTGCATGCCCTGAAGACCTATTTTTAGATCCACCCCCCCCCCAAAGTAGTCCAAGTCCTTCTTCAGCTTCAGCACTGTGTGGGACCTCATTCCAAACCACGAAACCCCAAAGTTGGGTTTGGATGTGGTTGAGTGTGTCTCCCCAGCTTTGTGTGCTGGAGGCTTGATCTCATCGCACGGAGAGGGGGCAAAGCTTTAAGAAGCAGGGTTTGGTGGAAGGTGACAGGGCCATGGGGTCACCACCCCAGGAAGAGATGATTGCTCATGTCACAAGAACAGGCCAGCTCTCCAGGGAGCAGGCTGTTGTGAAGCAATTGCTTGGCCCCGGTTGCACAACAGCCAGACTGCTTTCCGCTTCTCTGCCGCTTTGTGACACAGCCAGAGACCAACTCAACTGCTGGCTTGTACAACTTGAATTCTGTAGCTACCCAGAATCATGAACCAAGCCAGTCTCTTTTCCCCAGAAGCTGCTAGCTTTAGGTGTGCTGTTATGACGACATGAAATAGACCAAGGCTAAACTTTGCTGGATGAGTTACTCCTGTCCATTTGGCCTTCTCCACCTTCCAGGGCCTGTGCTGGGGTATTCTTTGGCACAGTCCATTTCCTGAGTCCAGGCTTGTTGGAATTCAACCTTGTCTGAAGGCTTGGGCTCACAGCGAGGCACAGGCTGGTCAACAACCCTGATACAACACTGAGCCTTGTGCGTGTGGTGGAGAACGGCCACTTTACACAGAGCAGAACTGAGAAGTGTTGCTGTGGGCTCTGCTGGTGTTACCTGCCCCACTACACAGAAAGCAGCGGAGGAAGGAAGCATGAACAGGAGGCGGGGCAACCGCTCGGAGCATAAGCACCCAGCACGCCCTGCCGGGGTGGAAGAGCTCCTGGGAAGGGGCAAGAGGGAGAGTGATGTCAACTGAATGGCTCACAGAATCTTCCATGGTTCCTCCACTGACTAACTCAAGAATGGGGAAAACAGGGCCCAGGGAGCTGGCTAAATCCTTGCCTTGCGAGCCATGGGATCCCATATGGGCACTGGCTTGTGTCCTGGCTGTTCCACTACCCATCCAGATTCCTGCTCGTGCCCTGGGAAAGCAGAAGAGGATGGTCCAAATCCTTGGGATCCTGCATCTGTGTAGGAGACCTGAAAGAGTCTCCTGGCTCCTGGCTTTGGATTGGTTCAGCTCCGGCTGTTAAGGCCACTTGGGGAGTGAACCAACAGATGGAAGTTCTTTCTCTTTATCTTTCTTTCTTTCCATAAAATCTGATTTACTTTTCCAGTAAAAATGAAAAATAAGATAAAATAAAGTAAAGTAAAGTAAAATAAAGAGAAAAGTGCAGGAACCTTCAAGACAAGCCTGGAACTGAGAGCATCTGGAATCTTCCAGCACAGGAGGGAAGATGCCAGCATTGGCCTAACATGCCTCAGGACAGTCCTCTCTTGTTTTTGGTGGAAGCTGCAACTTAGAAGCCCTGCTCTCTCTCCTCCAGGAAGCAAACCTCCCAATGCCTCGTGCACCACTCCCGACAAAAGCAGCAGATGGAGAGACACTGCGACAACTTCCAATGTCATGGAAGGACCTTCTTTGCCAAGAAGACAAAGTCCTGGAAGGGTGTTGGGGAGGCCTGGATAACCCCCAGGGGTGGAGCGGGGGAGTCCACAGCTGCCTGTTCCTTTGCCAGACACAGAATAAGGAGTATGTGACAGTAGGGAGGGGCTGCCCTGGGTGTGTGGGTATGAATGTATGTGTGTGACTGTGTGCAGGGAGGACTCTTTGAGGTAGCATCTGGCATCACGAGATTCTGAACTCGGCTGCTCTTGTCAGCACCTTGAAGACCATCATATCCCTAAGCAACAGGGAGCTCCTTTTCAAACAGGGTGTGTTCCTATCCTTCCCTGGCTGCCAATGTCTCACCTACCCATGGCAAAAGCGTCACTCACACACACACACACATACACACACCCCTCACTGGAGACTGTAACCTGGTGTTTTTCTGCTTGCTCTTACCCCAACAGTGGTTGTTGTGGACCCAGGACCCATGCATGCAGTTTGCTCAGACTGTTGCTGTCCCAGATGAAGACACTGACCTATAGGAGAGCGGAGCTGGAGCCCAGGGCCAGCAGGCCACTTTTTTGGGCACCTGTGCTAGAATGGCAGTTGGGCAAGTGTGTGTGATGCTTCCTCTGTGGGATGCAGGAGGGGCGGGAGGAGCGACAGTGAAGCGCAACCTTTGGTCTGGGATCTGCACCATTGGATGTTGCTGAACATGGCGACTTTCTTCAACAGTTTCAAATATAAGCTGGCTAGCTGTCACATCCCAGCTTTTCGTGGTGAAGTCGTGCTTGCCGCTATCACTGCCACTCCCTGTCAGCGTACAGCAGAGTCAAGTTGCATCTCATCACAGACAGGCTCCTGGTTATTTTACCATGTATTTGTTTATTTGTTTGAACGCAAAGCGAGAGAGGTGAGGGGATACTCTTGCATCCACTCTTCATCCTCCAAGTGATGACAAGGACTCAGGATGGACCAGGCCAGAGCCAGGAGTCAGGGGTTTCTTCCAGGTCTCCCACGTAGGTGGCCGGGATCCAGGTACTAGATTGCAAGTGAAGCGGCTGGGACTCAAACTGGCTTTCTGATATGGGATGCTGCCTTGGAAGATGGCTGGTTAACCTGTTGAGCTACATCAGCCGAACTTGTGGGGTCTTAGTGGCTGTGCAGTGCATTCCTTAAACTACAGACAGTGTGAAAACTCAGCCATCTCCCTGATGCCCCTAAGCATTCACCCTCTTACTGCTTAATCTATGTCCCCCCTTGTCCTAATTGACCTAAAGACATGTCTATCTCTTAGATAAGGGGTAGTTTATCTGTTAGCCACTTGACCCGTAAAAAGAAAACTTCCAGTCTACCAGAATTCTTTGTTATCATTTAAATTACTTTTTGCTTCTGGCTATACAAGAAGACTTTTTAAAATTCCTCAAAAAATGGAATTACAAGGTAAGTTTAGAGGTGGATTACCTGGGTTTGATCTTTAATGCAGAGCCTGGGAGGTAGTGAGGATGGCTCAAGTGGCTGAGTTCCCATCACCCACACAGGACGCCTGGGTTGGGTTCTTGGATCTTGACTTCAGCTCCAGGCCTGAGTGAAGCAGAGCTGGCATTTAAAAAGTGAATCGGCAGGTGGGAACTCTCTCTCTAATCTCTGTCTCATCTCTAGTTCCAGCTGCGCCTTCTCGCTGTCTCTAGCCCTGTGTCTGCCTGTCTCTCTCTCCGTCTCTATCACATTTCTCTCTCTCTGGGGATCAACAGGGGCTCCCCTGCTCTCTTTGTCTCTCAGATACTTTTTCTAAATGACAGTGGACACATCCTTTTGCTAAAAAAAAAAAAAAAAAAAAAAAAAAAACTGCATCTATTTCGGCAAAAACAAACAGACAGACAAACAAACAAAAAAACACATGACAATCCCTGCCTCATTTTGCCATGACACCCACTGCCCCACATCCATGCCTGGTTTACCAGGGTACCCACTGCCCCACATCCCTGCCTGGTTACCATGGCACCCACGGCCCCACATCCATGCCTGGTTACCATGGCACCCACTGCCCCACATCCATGCCTCGTTTACCAGGGTACCTACGGCCCCACATCCATGCCTAGTACCATGGCACCCACGGCCCCACATCCCTGCCTGGTTAACATGGCACCCACTGCCCCACATCCCTGCCTGGTTACCATGGCACCCACTGCCCCACAGGCTTGGTGAAGCCCCTGTGCATCTCTCCCTCCTTGGACAGAGACCATCAGCAAGTGCTTCTCTGCCTTCTTGTTCCCATTGTGCCACGGATGATGCCAAATAGGAACATTGCACAGCTCCCAGCAAGGGGAGCAGCACTCTCAGCCACTCTTGGCTGGGAGGTCAGGCTGTCTATGCACTTCCTCGGGACGCATCTGTCTGGCCCGCTCTTCAGGGATGCCTCATTCTACTTGAACTGATTCTTTTCAGTGTGCTCGTATTTTTTCTGTTGCTTCTTCTCTTCATTGCTGCATTGAACACCCTCTTTTCTTTTCCCTTTTCTTTAAATTTATTATTATTATTATTTTAATTAGAAAGATCTACAGAGAAAAAGAGAGACAGAGAGAAAGATCTCCATCCGCTGGTTCACTCCCCAAGTGGCCTCAACAGCCGTAACTGAGCTGATCCCAAGCCAGGAGCCAGGAGCTTCCTTTGGGTCTCCCACATGGATGCAGGGTCCCAAGGCTTTGGGCTGTCCTTGACTGCTTTCCCAGGCCATAAGCAGGGAGCTGGATGGGAAGTGGAGCAGCCAGGAAACAAATCAGTGCCCACATGGGATCCCATTGCATGCAAGGCGAGGATTTAGCCACTAGGCTACCGTGCTGGGCCCCAAAACCCTCATTTGTTTTTTACCTCTAAATGTTGTCCTTCCCCTTGGGCAGGTTTCCTCTGAGCATCCCGATCATGGCTTCCTTTTTTTCCAATTTTGTTTCTGTGGAGCACTACAGGAGCTAAACCTATGAAGTGCATTTTACTATTATGACCTGAAACTTCAACCATGGGGGTCAGGTTTGTCCTCCATGACAAGAAAACACACTCCTAAAGATTTCACATCAGTGTGTGAACGACTGCCCTCCAGACACCCCCCCACCCCCCCCCCCGGGAGAAGAAAGGCCAGGTGGTCCTAGGGAAAACACGGGCTGACCTTCAATCTTCAAACCCACAGTGAGGCCGCTCTAACTCCTGCCCCATTCCTGATGCACTCTGGCTCCGCCCTGTCTCCTGCTGTGCTGTGGCATCCCATGGCTCGGCTTCCAAAGCCATGCCGTGAGCTGACTGTGCGAAGGTACATATCCACACGTACACACACACACACACACACACACACACACACACATTCCCTGCATTCCAAGGCGAGGTCTGTTCTGGAGAATGCAAGGGCAAGACAGAGGGACTGAAGGTGTATCTGGGGAGCTCTCTCTTGCTCATCTGGATGCAGACCTGACATAACAGCAAACTGCAGGCTATGTGCACCTGGTGGCCGGAAGTGAAACATGTCCTCCTGTGGCTCAGATGGCCCCGGTGGCCCCAAGTGAAAACAGGAAGATTGGCAGCCATGAGCCACAGGAGAGGTGGGGAAGCAGGGCCCTAGGTCCACACTGAGGGTGCCCAAGTCTCCCAAGGTCTTCCTCCGTTGGATCTGTGGTGGCACTGTTAGGGAGGACTCCCTAGGTGTGCCAGAACAGAGACACCAGGAGAGTGACAGCAAGAGCGAGAGAGCGAGAGCGAGAGAGCGAGAGAGAAGCCTTTTATTTGAAAGACTTTGATGTTTATGATCAAAGCACACTGGAGAAAAGGTCCCGGGCAAGGTCAGAATGTGGCTTCCTTTCCTCTTGGCTTGGTGCTGTGTTCATTTTGATGTAGAGGAACAGAGGCGGGAGTCCCCTCACCAGCTGGGAATCCAAGCTTCCAGAAAGCCTTTCTCTAAGCCTGGCTCCCGCTGGCTGCCCTGGAAGAAGGAGCTGCCTTTAGTTTTTATTTGCCCAGCCCTTTCTGCATCCCTGTTAGCATTGACAGGTGCATATACACAACCGTGCCTCACCTGGGAAGCACCTGCTACCGGGGCCAGGGGCAGGGCCTGACAGAAGCCACAGACTGCACAGAAGTGTTGCCTTTGCCATGACAGCTAGAAGACAGCCAGACAAGATGGGAGGCACCAGTGGGGTGCAGGAGAAAGCGGGCCTGCCTACACCCATCCACCCTCCCTGGATGCAACTGACAGCTGGATCACCTGACATCCATGAAAAAAGCGAAATCCAAAAACCATCCTTGCATACCTCAGCTAGTCATTTTCCCTGTTGCTCACAGTGGTATGCTCATTTGCCAGGATGCAGCAGCCTTCTCTGGGCCGCAGCCTGCTGCCACTCTGTGCCAGCTCCTGGCAGAAACCGCTCGCATACTTTTGCATTTACGACTTCGTATTTTGATTTCTTTAAAGTCAAGTGGGAAAAGAGTCACTCAAGGAACAATTCGAGTCCCCAAATGTCTAGAGTCTTATAATAGTTTCCTGCCTCTTTTATGGTTGTGTCGCCTACACTCAATTCAACGGAAATGTGTTGAATGACGTGCCTGCGTGGAGTCTTTCAAGCCAATTGGCCTCACTTATTTACTTTCATCTACTTGAAAGGCGGAGAGAGCCTCTGCCAGATCACTTGTCCAATGCCCACATCACCCAGGGTTGGGCCAGTCCAAAGCCAGGAGCCCAGAAGTTCATTTGGGTCCCTCAGTGAAGTAGCAGGGGCCCCAGGACTTGAGCCACCCGCTGCTACCACCCAAGGGTGCATTAGTGGAAAACTGAGTCAGAAACAGAGTAGCTGAGATCAAATGGCACAAATGTGAGGTGCGGCTTCTCAAGGGGTGGTTTGACCCGCCACACTACGGTGCCTATTCTTTGACTAAGACTTAATAGAAAAAACAACTACTTTTCGTTGCTATTTGTTCCATGGTTTCAAGCTATTTAATTACATTGTAACACTATAATGATGTGTATGCCAGGAGTAAACCTGCTGAGGGGCAGACAGGCCTTTCCTTCCTGGGTGCCCTAGCTGCAGCAGCAGCAGTACCCTGAAGACAGCTGGCTGCGAGCATCTGTTAGGCTTGTTCATGGAAGTCACGCACACATGAGTGAACACTGGTGATGGGTGTGTGCCATGATGTCAGCATCCAATAGGCTGGCTGTGGACAGCTGCCCCTTGATCTAGGGGGCTCATATCCCAGTCCACCCATCGTGCCTGAGCATGCACTGCAACACCTCGTCCACTGCACAGCCCCGCTCGGCCGCACAGTGCTCTGCAGAGCCTGAGCTGTTCGGCTTGCCACTGCCAGGCTTGCTAGGAGCTGTACTCTGCCCACTGTCCCTAATCCCAGAGATGAGGGAATTACATGGGAAAGACGCAAGTTCACCATCCCAAGTGGAGCTGCTGCCAAATGCGCAAGCGCCATCACTCAGCACCATCACAAAGTCAAAACACCGGGAAGATGAAGCACAGGACGCTTGAGGCTGAACTCCAAAGTCTCACTGACCGGCAAGAACAAAGACTCGTTTCCCCACGTCTCTCCTGTGTCGGCAACAGCTGTATTTCTCATGCTTTCTGCTGTAGCATCCAGACAAAAGCCTCAGTCTCTTGTTTCTCATGGAAGACAGAGTGAGAGAGTGGAACCATGCACTGGCCTTAAGACTGGCATATGCCACTCACCCTCACATTGCGTTGGCCACAGTGACTCACTCAGTTGAGCCTTTCCTCAAGGAGAGGGGAAGCTCACATGTGACTACCCGGAGGGGGCACTGCAACTGTTGGGCCAGCTCAACTTCAAAGCGAGAGGCCACGCAGCACCGCCCCAGGGGAGGTCATGAAGATGTGAAACAAGGATATATTCTGCGACACAGACTAAGGAGAGAGCGTTTAACAGAGCCCCTATTGTAGACATCACTTGCTTGGATCAATGAGCACAATCGTGAGCTACGGGATAGCCAGTGTTTAAGAGGAACTTTCACCCCCTGAAATTGCTGAAGCTTAGCATCTCTCCAAAGCTATCACAGTCAGAAATCTGAAACCGGAAACTCCAATGACCACAGACACTTCAAGGGCTAAGCCCAGGCGTGGCACTTAGCATGTGTTAGGTAAGAGCTTCCTAAGTGAGTGAGGTAATTTACCCATCTCCATCTGAAAGAAGGGCGTAGCCCCAGGAGTGAAAGCTGAGGCGCTCTCAGTAGGATGAGAGAGAAGCCTTGAGGGAGAAGTGAATGTGACATGTTAGGTCTCGGCACACAAAGCTTAGAAGAACATGACTTCAGATCTCAACTTCAGGTGAACACCTGGCTGCTTCTCTCCTACAGGAAGAAATCAAGAAAAATTCGAGGAGATGAGGACCCATGCTGGGATTCCAGCCCAGAGGAGACCTTGGGAGAAGTCAGAAAGAAAGGATTGTGGGGAGATGGCCAGTGTGGCTTTCTTGGATCTGGGACAGATCTACTCACATGATTCTCTTCTCTGACAGCTGGTGTCAATACTCTAAAAAAAGACCAATACACATTTCTATAACAGCTAACATACAAGGAAGCATTAAGGCCACCCAGTAAATCCCTAGCTCATACTTCAATTCCTACACACTAGAACATCATTGATGTGTCATTGGAATGAAAAAATGACTACAAACTGTAATAATCAATGAATTTATTACCCCTCCAATTGTCATTCCTTTGTGATATAAAAATATCCCCCTTCTGGTAAATGTTTCTGAGAGGTTATAGAAAGAATGTAGATTATAGAAATAATGTAAAAACATTGTCCATTCACATTCAACAACCACTGCAATACTATTCCTACATCAAAGGCTACATTGAAATATTTTTTACGAAGTTAATGTAGTGCTTTTAAATTAAAATGAAGCATTAAAGGGAAGGGGAAAGAGGGAGAGATGATCTCGGATCCACATCACAGCTGCTATTAAATTATCTAAGTCACATGGCCAGCAAATACACTACAGAATCCGACTCTGTCTTTGAAACCACAGTTGAGAATAAATTTTTTACCAAGGCAGGAACATGTTTATCTGTACATGGACAAACTCCTTTAGGCCTACAACTCTCAGGATAACATCTAAACTCATCAAAAAACTCTTAGCAACAGTGTGATTGATGCTTTAAATTTGACTTTTTTTATAGATAGAAAATAAAATGTCTATTAATGCAAACTGTACTGTGGAACTCTTAGGCTTAGCAATTAGTCTTTAATTATATAGAGAATATTTAAGTGCCATTTAGTGACACTATTATCTTACTGGCTATGCCATTTTGTGGTGATATTTAGCTAAACATTCATGCATGCATCTTCATTCCCTTACACACAATGACCTCTTCAAAAAATCAGGATGGAGATTTTCATAGCACTATATTTTCCCAAAATTCATTGGAAGTGCTTTCTCATATGTACGATGAATTATTATGAATTAAGAAACAGAAATGTAATGCACATACATGTTAGAATTTCTTGGTGTATTAAGTGAATTTAAGAGCTCCTGTGTCACCATAAGTTTAATGCCTGTAAGAGGAAAAGTTCAACAGAACAAAGAAACAAGATTGGAATTTACATTGATCGGGAGCTATCCCCAACAGAACGTAGTTCAGGACTGTAGAGGGTTGTAAAGAGGCCAGGTCCCTTGCCAACCTCCATGTCACTTTCTAGAATCTGACCTTCACCCTAAGGGTATCACATGCCTGTCAGAGTCCGAGCTATAATCCCCATATTCCAGGCAGCACAGTGGAGGAAACAGAAAGCAAGGCAAGCATCTCCATCTAAAAAGACTTCTCGGAAGTCCCGCAGTATTCCTTCCTAGAGGCCACTGTCTGAATCAGAGTCAAATGGCTGCATTCAGCCATGAAGGGGGCCAGGAAGTACGTAATCTTAGTAGAGAACAATAGAATTTAATCTCTTGGATGGAACAATAGGCCAGGGACAGTTAAGGTTATATGCCTGGAAGACACCCTTGAATACATGGAGTCAACACTCGAGTTTCAGAAGGAAGAGGTGATAATGGTCACATGGAAGTCCTAGAATCAGTGGACAAGTTTATCTGTGAGAAAACTCACTGTGGAGTGTGTTTTCTGTCAGCCTTCTATAGGGACTGGCTGAAAAACATATGTGTATCTCTAAAGGCTAATAGACTTGAAGACTAGTCAAATAAGGAAGAAAAAAGTTCCCAAGTTTATCTAGTTTCTAGCACTAGATTCTGAAGAGAAACCTGTGAATTAAGGAAGAGACCTAAAAGGAAAGAAGGTAGACTAATAATTTAGAAGTAGACCTAACTGGAGAAGCACAAATCCATAGAATGAACAGTGCAAGAAATAACTGAAAGAAAATTAAAGACTTAAGTATAAATGGAAAGATAACCTATGTTCATGGATTGAAACTGGGACTATTTTTAAGATGAGTAACTTGAAGTTTCAATAAATATTTATCAAAATACCATATGTCCTTTTGTTACTTCTACTTTCCTTCCCTTTTTGCTGGGGACAGAAACTAATAAATAAATTCTGAAATGCATATGAAAATTCAAAGGCCCCAGAATGGATAAAACTAACTTTTAGAAAAACTTAGGGGATAAACACTTCCTCTTCAACACATACTCCAAGGTCTGTGAAATCGTTACAAAACATGAGATCATCAGAACAGAGTAAAGAGTCAAGAATTAAGAGACCTGACTCTTACATTTGTCATCAGTTAAATTTTGATAGGATTATTCAATGAGAATAAGATGGTCTTTACAACAGTCGGCACAGAAACAACCGGATATCCACACGCAAAACGCAAAGTTGAATCCCTACCTCAGGCCATACATAAAAATCAATCCAAAACGGATTGTGATCCTCATTCTTTTTTTTGCAAAGACATAATTTTCTTGCACTCTACAATCTCAGGCTTCATTCACCACTAGTCATAATATCCAACAAATAAGACAGGAAGACTGCAGGTCCATTAGAGTATAAGAACCAAGAGCAACAATCTTAGCACAAGCGGTCCATTTCATTTCTACAAAAAAGAAAAAAAAAAAGAGCCTGAACTTGACAGTTGTTATATAACACTCTTGGGAAAGAAACATAAGAGTGAATTTTTGTGTCCTTCCATTAAACCATGTTTTCTTAGCTTTGCAATAAATAAATAAATAAATATTAAATTCCACTCCATCAAAATTAAAAATATTTGTTCTTCAAAAATCCCAATCATTAAAGCAACATAAAAATCTGAAAGGATAGGAGAAAGTAGTCTTAAATTACATATCCCGTAAGTTTTCAAAACATAGGATGAACTCTTACAACTCCATGCCTAACGTAAAAGTAATGAGCATTTGAGGGGAAGAATTGGAAATCAATAAGCATTTAGGATGATGTGTAAAAATTGGAACCCTCATATACTGGTGATGGAGTTGTAAAACGATGCAGTCACTTTAGAAAATAATTAGGCAATTCCTTAAAATAGTAAACATGAGGTAATAAAATGACTCATGGGTCCGGCAACGTGGCCTAGCGGCTCAAGTCCTCGCCTTGAAAGCCCAGGGATCCCATATGGGCGCTGGTTCTAATCCCGGCAACTCCACTTCCCATCCAGCTCCCTGCTTGTGGCCTGGGAAAGCAGTCGAGGACGGCCCAAAGCTTTGGGACCCTGCACCTGCGTGGGAGACCTGGAAGAGGTTCCTGGTTCCCGGCTTTGGATTGGCGCACACCGGCCCGTTGCGGCTCACTTGGGGAGTGAATCATCGGACGGAAGATCTTCCTCTCTGTCTCTCCTCCTCTCTGTATATCTGGCTTTCCAATAATAATAAAATCTTAAAGAATAAATAAATAAATAAAATGACTCATGAATTCCATCCCTAGGTCTATATCCTAGAAAACTGAGGACATAGTCCATGCAAACATGTATCTGTGAGTGCTCACGATAGCATTTATAATATCCAAATGTGGATATTCTCCTAATGTCCATTACCTGGCAAATCCATGACCAAAATCCTGGATATTCATACCATGGAATATTACCCAGCCACCAACAAGAGTGAGATATGGATGCTACAACACAGATGAACCTCAATCACAAAAAGTCAAATGCAAAATGTCCAGAAGAAGCAAATCCATACAATGGAGAAAATGTACCAGTGGTTATCAGGGCTTGGTGAGGGCAGAATGTGAAGTGAGCAACACACGTGAAGTTTTGGGGGAGTTATAAAATTGTTCTAAAATTAGATCATCATGATTATCAACAACTCTGTGGCTATACCCCAAAACCACAGAATTGCACGTTGTTGTGGGGGGATCTTTATGATGTGAAAACTATGCCTCAATATACCTGTTTAAATAAGTGAAGGAAGGAGGAAGGGACTAAGAGAAGGAGGGAAGGGAGGAAGGAGGGAAGGGAGAAAGGAAGGAAGGAAGGAAGGAAGGAAGGAAGGAAGGAAGCAAACTATAATTAATTGTTTCCTGTTAAAGAGCTGAACTGAGGTCAGCTCTCTCAATTGAAAGATTACATGCACTAAAATTATTTTTAGAAACATCCTAGTGCCAATTTATAAAAAGGAATTGGAAAAACAATGCTTTGGGTTAAACCATCACTCCAGACATCCAGTTCCCATGGTCAACCGGATTCAGGTCCCAGACTAGCGATTCCGATTCATTTGAACCCTGGAAGACCACAAGACAGCTCAGGTGCTTGAGTGTTGGTCACCCATGGGGGAGACCCAGATGGAGTCCCTGGTTCCTGGCACCAGCCAGGAGTATTTGACAAGTGAACAAGCAAATAGGAGACCTCTCTCTCTCTCTCTTTCTCAAAATAGGTAAGCTAAAAAGGCAATAATTTGGGGAAAAGGAGTATGGAGCCCAAGGGAGAGAGGGGTCCCAGGGTTCATGAAATGGACTATTTCTTCAACTGGTGTCAACTAAATGAGCATTTTCTTGTGTGAACTCAGTGTGTTGTCCTGTTAAGATTACTTTACTTTACTTTACTGTGTTATGCCCCAATAGTTTACTTCAAAAATCCAAAGGAGGTAGTATTGCCCTGGCATTTTGAAGGGTGGTATTTTCTAGCCACGTGCAAGTCTAACAGACCCAAGCTTGCGAGAAGCATGAGAAACCAAGGCGTCAAAGTCCTCGTGTAGCAGAGGCTCTACGGCCAGCAACCATCAGACAGCAGGTGGGAGACCAGATGAGACCTGGGCTCTCCCCAATCCAGTGAGCAGCTGCAGGTGCTCAGAACACAGCTACGATCAGGCTTTTCCTAATTTCTTGGTAACATGGCAGGTGCCAAGAAAGCAATGCATCTGTATCTGTTCACGATCATATTGGGTCCGCTCGTGGTGGATGCAACATGTTTGCCCATTGTCCTCAGCGCTCACAACATAGGTAGTTCTGCCTCGCAAGAGTTCCTCCCAAAAAAGGCTCCAGCAGGATGGGTTCCAAGATTCCTTTTCCCTCCTGTCTGTGCTCAGAAAGATGTTGCATACACAGTGCAGTTGTAGCGGAGAAATGGAAAACCTTGGGGAAAAACACTACACACAGAGGACACCAAATGTTGCAAGAAAGGGCCCCTTCTATGTGTTTCTGAATTAGGCACAGGCCATTTGAAGTAGGATTGACTTACAAGCATCAGGTTATACAAGGTCGTTTTTCTTGGAGTGTCTACAGTTCCAAATGGGTTTCAAAGGTAGAGGAACCAGAGTTGGGCCCAGGAAGCCTAGGAACCTGGTAGTTCCTCTTTTTTCTTATCTGAACTTTGCCCCCACATAGAGAGCTCTCTGGAGACAGCACACAGTGGGCTGTCTACACAGAGGCAGGGTCTACACAGAGGCAGGTGCAAATGGTTTTCTGCTTCCCGACATCACATCAGTTTTAGACCCTGGCACATCTTGACTTTCATATTTTTGGACTAAAAATGCTCAAAGTCCTTGAATGATGTATCCTCAGTGTTCATATCTATCGTAAGAGATTTTTTTTTCTACTTGGCCCAAATATTTCTGAGTATCTTCTACCAAATCATTCTGGCCTTTCCCCCAGGGTGCAAAGAGTACATCTCTATGTTTTGTTGTGTGCAACAGCACAGTTCCTGTATTGCAACCCCCCAGGTCTGCTGTCTGGTAATTCCGATTCCAGAAGGTTTCAGGGCACTGCTGGGTCTTGGACAGCTGGGATTTGCAAATGGTGGAGACTATGCCTGGCTCTCTGAGAATGGAATAGCTGTAACAGCAGAGAGGGGAAGTTAGCAGGGCCATCTTACACACCGACCGCCTGGGAAGTGAGAGTTTAAACACACGTGTCCCCATCCTGTACTCTGATCGATGGACGGACCCTGTGGGAAGTTAATTGAAAAGAGAATGGCAGGTTTTCTAAGTCTCTGTGGTCCAGTTAAAAATGCAAATGGCTGCAGGGAGGGAATAAAGACTAAACATAGGATGAGACAGAAATCATAAAAAGAGGTTCAAGTCCCAAAGCTGTAGTTTCTTAAGGTCGTAAAATCCATCAGACATACCCATTGGCCCTGCTTCTGGGGCCTCGGAGCAGGAATGGCACTGGGGCCATACAGCTGGGGTTGGATCGTGGCTGTGCCATGCAAGCTTGGATAAGTCATTTAAGGACTTGAAATCTTAATCCAGAAATATGAAATTCAAGATGTGCCAAGGTCTAAAACTTTTTGAACACTGACATGATACCCCAAGCAGAAGAAATTCCACACCTGCTTCTACGTGAGATGTCACAGACAAAATGCAGATGAATGAAAACCAACATGTAAAATTACCTTCAGGCTCTTTGCATGTCTGTACAGCATAAACGAATTTATTTGGATCCTAGGTCCCATGATTTCTCATTACGTACATTATGCAAGCTACTATTATTCCAGACTCCTAAAAAAAAAATCTGAAACATCTTTGGCCTTAAACATTTAAGATGCGGTTAACCTGTGTATCTGGTAGAAACAAAAATATGCATCCCAAGGGCTCTTGTTGAGCTAAGCACCTGGCATGTTTAGTGCAGGAAAGCCAGTGCGTGAGCTCATGCAGCAACATGAGCCAGGACCGGCTGTGCTGTCATGTGCTTAGCGCATGAACCGGGAAGGTGTTTTCAGGGGTGACTCCCTCAAAGCAGGGGTGGTGCAGTGGCATGAGGTGCTGCTTCAGAGAGAGCCTGGGGATCACATGGTCAGATCAGCAGGCTTATGAAGGACCAAGATTTATTTTTCCTAAAAGCCACAGCCCCGGAGGCCTAGAGAGCTGGGAACTGGCATGGTCTGGTTGGGTTTTTGAAATCCTGCTCTGTTGCTTTGATGGGAAGGAATGAGGACCAGCCTGAGTGGTTCATACATGAAACCATGGGTGTGAGCAACAAGACCGGAGAGAAATAAGCAGATCTAAGAATGCTTGGGAGCAAAGCGCGGCCATTTCCTGCTAGGCACAACTGGACTGTTAATGGGCTCATTTAAGAGCAAATACTGAAAAAGGTCTAGCTGGCCTTGAAGGAGGGGAGAGAGAAGCAGGGAGTTTAGGGGTGTTGCATTTGAGGTAACTGCTGCACATTCAGGGTCATTGACTTGGGGGCCCTGACTGAGGAGCTCAGAAAGATGACCGATCCTGGCAGCCTGCTCCAAAAGACATTCCTGCTGTATCATCATGATGACCATTTTCTTTTTCTATTATGTATCTTTTAAAAATAAATAAATAAGTAAATAAAGGTGAAAAGTAGAGAGTGGGCATCAAGAACCTGACAACTGTGAAGAGAGCAGTATACGCGAGCTACCTGGATCTTTTGCTGTCTACTAGAAAAATGTCCTTAATAATAAAAATCAAGGTGGTCCTAGTCTCCTTAGCCACTGCCCAGGAATGCTCCGCCATCGCTGCTGTGTCTTGCACGCACCTGACTTCCTGGCCCTCACTCCCTCTGCAAACTCCATTCTGAGTCTCCCTCCCTGCAGCTTCCTTCTCCTCCGAATCCTCACTGCAGCATGGCTCAGCCCCCACGAAGCGTCCAATCCGTAATGGATGCACGTTCCCCCCATTCTTTGGCACTGTCCTCTTTCTGCTTCCACCCGTGCTGATGCCTTGGAACTGTGCAAGTCATCAGCTCTCTTGCGTCACATTTTTCTCTTTCTGTTCTTTGGCTGACAAGTCCCCAACCTGCCCAGCATCAGCCAACATCCGCCTTTTTGCCTGATAGCCACAACACCAGACCATCTGTCATCGCTTTTAAAACTAAAAACTGGAGCTAGAGCGAAGGCTCAATTGGCTAATTTTCTAGCTGCAAGCATCAGCATCCCATATGGGCTCCGGTTCTAGTCCAGGCTCCTCCCCTTCCGATTCAGCTCCCTGCTTGTGGCGTGAGAAAGCCGTAAAGAATGGCTGAAAGCCTTGGGACCCTGCACCTACGTGGGAGACCCAGAAGAAACTCCATTCTCTCTGTCTCTTCTCTCTGTAAATCTGCCTCTTCAATAAAAACTTTTACAAAAAAAAAAAAAAAAATCTTAAAACTAAGCAAAAGACCTCTCTTGGCTTCACTTGTCTGCCTGTCCAAACCAGATCTTTATTCCAACATTCACCTTTGCAGGATTTCCCATCTCCCTGTTTTCTCTGTCTTCATAGATGTCTTCCAGGCAGATCCAACTCCCTGTGGCCGCAAGGGCACTCTCCCAAACCTGCTCCTCAGCCAGCCTCTCCCGTTTACATAAACAGCACAACCCATCTACCCAGGCACTCAAGGCCACAACCTTGGCGTCATGTGTGACCTCCATCCATGGGCGTATCCCCCAGGTCCTGGCGCTCTCCCTACCCTGGCTTGGAGTTAAGCGTGAGGCCAAGACGTTCTTTTTTTAGAGCAAGGAAGGGGACCACAGAGGACGTGAAGAAGGCAGCTGAAAAGCTGAGCCCTAAGAGGGCAGAATCCAGAGGACTGGAGAAGGGTGTGTCCAGGAACTTAAGCTAATGATGATGTCAATTACGGCAGAGGTCAAATGACCCAAGAACTGAGACCTGCCCCTGAAATCTCACACCCCTGTTGTTTCCCACAACACATTTGCAGTGGACAGTGTAGGGGCTAAGAGGCAGCTCGAGTGAGGACAGGCGGCCAGGTACATGATTCTGCAAGCTGAACTCTGGAAGGCGGAAGGAAAAGTCTTCACAGGAAGTTAGTGTGTTGGCTGTTTTATGAGAGGCCACAGAAACTTGTTTTTCTTAATGTATTGGAAGGATTTCATTAATCACGCTATCCTTGTGGAATCAATAAGGATGGACTGAGTCGTGTTCTTCCCACTTCTCCATGTCACACCGCTCCTCAAACTCTCCCTGGCTTTCCTGCCGCCACTCTGCCCCTGCCCCACTCTCCCACTGATTTGTACTTGAGATAGGATTTGTACAACTGGGCATGCAAGTATTGGCTTCAGAGTGACTGTGGGTTTCTCTGCCACGAACAGTGTTCTTTGCAAAGAAGCTATCTTTTGTCAGCCTACTTTGTTCTGTCTTGAAAGAAACACAGTGTAAGATTCGAGAACACGAAATAACTGTAAGTAAACGTAAAACCACCCGGCCCCGCCTCTTCACTTTCCAGGAAGGAGCAGGAATTCTGGTCTGAAAATACAGTTGACCCTGACTCCCTTTCTTGTCAGCTGCAGGATCATGGCCAATGAGCACATTTGATTTTTATATCTTTATTTATTAAGTCACCGTACCAGGAGCCAACATTATGTCACAGCGGGTTAAGCCCATTTATGTGCTTCCCAAGTTGCAGCACCATTCCAAGTCCTGGCTGCGCCACTTCTGATCCAGCTCCCAGCCAATGTGTCAGGAAAAGCAGTGAATGACGACTTAAGTACCTGGGCCCCTGCCACCCATGTAGCCGACCCGGACGCGGTTCCTGGCTCCTGACTTCAGCTCCTCAATGATGGCACCATTTGGGGAAGGAGCTGCTAACTCCAGTATCAGTCACCGCTCTGCTTCTCGAGTTCTCCGGCACCCTGGATCACTTCATGGATCATCTCAGGAGTAAGGGAAGCCAAGCAGCTGGAGCCTCAACCCAGCCTTCCTGTGCTCCCAACAGCCTTGCTTCCATCTGCCACGCACAAAACTTTGTTCTTTACGATCCCATCTTAAGGAATTTCTTTTATCTGAAAATTGTTTTGGAAACTCACATGTAGAATTTAATTTTGTTTTCCAGGAGGAAGCCTGAGGTTCAGAGGTTAAGCATTCACCCAGGAACACATAGCGGCAACAGTAACAAGAGTCTATTTCTAATACAATGGCTTGGTGTTTTGTCTACTCCTTCTTTGGGGCGAGAGCAGACAAGCCTGCAGTGTAGGGGTGCCCTCTAAAAGAGCGGCAAAGTGGCAGATAAACCACAGCTCACCCTTAGGGCAGGCGAAGCAGGAAGGTGTGGGGCATTGCCAGGGATCTCACATAAAGGGCAAGATGGATGCAGTTCTGGCATTTGGCAAGGGCACACTCTTCCCAAAGTCCCTCTCCCACCCTCTGGGCACACCCACCAGCTGCCTCCCTCGCAAACAAACAGCTCCGATGCCTCCTCCCTACTCTGTCCCTGGCATACTTGAAACCATTCAAGCAGATGTGTTTCTTCTTTCAAAAATAGACGTGGTGTTTATCTTCACCAGCATTCTGCCTCCCGGGCCATCCCAAAGGACTCGGATTCAAACTCCAGATTATCACTCGGTACAATATTTGGAAAATCACCTCATTCTGAAACAATTAAGGTTTTTGTGAAATAGCACGTGTTGTTGAAAGCATCTCAGCATTTTTAAATAAGGAAAATTCCAGGAATTGTTTTTTGCTTCCCTCTTATCTGATAGCTCTTGCTTTTTGCAGGAGGTAAATGCCACTTTCCCAGGAATAGTTAAGAAGAAATGTACGTGAGAAATCCATGAAGGTGTGGCATAGATTTCTATCCAGGTCCGAGCTATTGGTGCTGAAGCACAAGTCAGCTTCAAGCTGGTAGGACAGGTTCAGTGCAACAGACAGTCGAGCAGGTCTGAGTCTTCCACGCATTACAATGTGCAGGTGCGTCTTTGGTGTTACAGATGTGTATGTGTGTGTCTATGCATCTGTGTGTGTGTGTGTGTCCCCTGTTACTTCTGGCTGGTGTTGAGGACCTGGGGCCATCACTGGCTGGAACAAAGCGAGGAGTGTGGCTCTGCGAGGCAGTGGTGCCTGCACAGAGGCCTGAGGCCCAATTGGGAAGAGCAGACGAGGGCATAAGCAAACTATGACACAAGGGCAGGAGCTCTAAGCTGAAGTCCCTCTTAGGGTGAAATCAGAAACTAATTATGCATCACACCAGCATGCAGGGATCATTCTAGTACATACCGTAAGTCTCCGTTGCTTAAATATACATTTTAAGTATTTATCCATCAATCTGTGTATCTATTTGTTTACCTGTCTATTTGAGAGACTGAACGGCGAAGAGTAAGACAGATAAAGAGAGCTTGCTTTTGCTGGTTCATTCCCCAAATGCCTGTAACAATAGAGGCTGGGCCAGAGCCCGAGTCAGGAGTCAGGAACCCAATTCAGTCTCCCACAGGAGTGGCAGAAAGCCAGCCTTTGCTGAAGTAGCATTAGATCTGCTTTAGCAAGAAGCTGGAAGCAGGACCCAGACTTGGATCCAAGTGTTTCAACAGGAGACATTGGGCAACCAAGTCTTTGGGCTAACTGCCTGTTCTTGTGTATGTTTTCAGAAAAGTCTCTGATAAGTGCCTTTTCCATTCCTTGCACATTTCTTCCCAGTGTGCATGATGTGCTACAGTTCGAAGAATGGACAGGGTCCCTCAGAGATCTGTCCCAAAACCACACATGGCCAAAACAACCGGGAAGATTGATCGTGTTTCTCTGGATGAGCCAGTGCTACGCCTTGAGGATATAGCTGGGGGGAGAAGAGAGGAGAACCCAAGGGCGTAGACGTCCAGCGCTCAGCTGGATGGCCTCAGGTATCCACAGCAGAACAGCAGAAAAAACCTGAGAGAAAAACTCAAAGCTGGGTGAGCTCTGCACACACAAGGCCAGGCTCCCGGCTCTCCCTAAGCAAATGGCCCACACAGACAATCTCTCACCACTTCAGGCTTGGGGTACCTCGTGGTGCAGGCAACTCAGCAGACACCAGGACTTTTCTGAGCCTGAGCTTCTGGTCTTGACTTTTCCTTCCTCATGCCAGCAAGTAAGGAGCAGAGTAATGGGCGCTGGCCACCTGTCTCCACAGCCTCCTAGGTGCAAAGTTGCCGGGGAGGCTCACCTGCACGGAGAGTCAGGACGGAGGCTGCCTCACCCCAACACACACCACAGACTGGGATGGTAGCTTCCCCCAACACACACGGGTGTGTGTCCCGACTGTCACTTGCCCGGGAGTGTGTGACAAAGCACTGAGGGTTAGAGTCAGATCTGCAGTCCAGCATAGGCAGAGCTGCTGGTAGACGGTGCACACAGGGCTTTGAGAGGGGCTATGTGACTGGGGCAGAAGACACCTGCTACAGTTATAGCTCTCCTGACTCCTGAACTGTCCCCAGCACGAACGACCACGTGGTATGTTCTCCAGGTCTAACTGGGTCTGAAGGGAAGAACAAAACTCTCCAAGAGCAGAGGATTAGCCTAGAGAAAAGTATAAACGTCTCACACATGCAAGTCCACGGCCTGTGGGTCTGGGCAACAGGCCCTTTCCATTATCGATGGATCGCTCTGTCAGAGTTCAAGGTGGTGATGTTAGCGGCAGAAGGAAGAAGGGATGGGAGCCAGGGCCAAGCCTGCAGTGGGTGTCCCTGAAGCTAGCTCTCTTGCTGGAGTAGACCGACTGGGGCTTATCGAAGTGATTAAACCCACCTCCAAGGGAGGCTGCAGAGTCAAGTCTTTCTCTTTGAGAGCCTGTGGCCCTGGAAGAAGTGCTAGCCCTTTGGCCCAACACAGTGGCCTAGTCCCTAAAGTCTCACGTTGCATGTGCCAGGGATCCCATATGGGTGCCAGTTCTAATCCTGGCAACCAACTCCCACCCAGCTCCCTGCTTGTGGCCTGGGAAAGCAGTTGAGGATGGCCCAATGCATTGGGACACTGCACCCGCGTGGGAGACCCGGAAGAGGTTCCAGGTTCCCGGCTTCGGATTGGCGCGCACTGGCCCGTTGCGGCTCACTTGGGGAGTGAATCATCGGACGGAAGATCTTCCTCTCTGTCTCTCCTCCTCTGTGTATATCTGACTGTAATAAAATGAATAAATCTTTAAAAAAAAGATTTATTTACTTTTTTTGGAAAGTCTGATATACAGAGAGGAAGATCTTCCATCCAATGATTCACTTCCCAAGTGGCCACAATGGCCACAGCTGAGCTGATCTGAAGCCAGGAGCCCAGAGTCTCTTCTGGGTCTCCCACATGGGTGCAGGGTCCCAAAGCTTTGGCCCATCCTCGACAGCTTTCCCAGGCCACAAGCAGGGAGCTGGATGGGAAGTGGAGCTGCCGGGATTAGAACCGGCGCCCCTATGGGATCCCTGGGCCTTCAAGGCGAGGACTTTGGCCGCTAGGCCACGCCGCCGGACCCAAAGTAAATAACTCTTAAAGAAGAGGAGGAGGAAGAGTCATGGCCTTGGATTGTCACAGCTGATGAAGAGAGAGCAGGCACCACAATGCTCTTTATTCTTGTTCTCAACATCCTGCTTCCTTCAGCCCATCTTGATTTCTCTTTCTCTCTCCCTCCTTCTCTCTCTCTCTCTCTCTCTCTCTCTCTGATGGATGCATTGCACAGACAGTCGGCGGCTAATTACAGTTTAGTGGCTCCTACCTGTTTATGCCAGATATACCTGCGCAGCCCAGAGAGACCAAGATAAAGGAGTCAGTACCATGGCGGGACTGGAACTCCAGAGCGGGCTGCCCCACATCACTGAGTAGGGCATATGCTGGTGCTCATCTCCAGCAGCTTTGCTTCTGCACAAGCACGGTGGTCAAGGCAGATATGGCCCTTGAACTTGGGTGGAAAAGAAGGTGGGGGAAAGTCATGTCCTGCAGGTGCTGCCTACCAACCTCCCCCAGGGGAGTGTGTCACCCAGTTAGTGCCCCAGGGATCCTCAGAATCTGGGTGCACACAGTCTCTTCAGGAAGTGTCCACATCACTGCAGGATGGGGTGGAGTGTCACTGCTTTGAATGCAGGTGGAGAAGGACTGAGCTGGACTCGCTCAGGTCACACCATCCACAGACAATCCCAGCAGTCAATCCCAACCACATAGGCATCCTGAGGCCTCGTAATGCAAGGCACCACTCAGCACGTGTCCTTCCACAGGCTTCTTTTTTTTTTTTTTTAAGATTTATTCATTTTATTACAGCCAGATATACACAGAGGAGGAGAGACAGAGAGGAAGATCTTCCATCCGATGATTCACTCCCCAAGTGAGCCGCAACGGGCCAATGCGCGCTGATCCGAAGCCAGGAACTTGGAACCTCTTCCGGGTCTCCCACGCGGGTGCAGGGTCCCAAAGCATTGGGCCGTCCTCGACTGCCTTCCCAGGCCACAAGCAGGGAGCTGGATGGGAAGTGGAGCTGCCGGGATTAGAACCGGCGCCCATATGGGATCCCGGGGCTTTCAAGGAGAGGATTTTAGCCACTAGGCCACACCGCCGGGCCCTCCACAGGCTTCTTGATGCCAGGGACCTGACCTTGGGTTAAAGGGGTGAACTGAATGGGAGGGGTACCGCATATGGGCTTACATTTAAGGGCCCTCAAAGTCCTTGAGTAATAGACACAAATCCTGGCTTCTAGCAAATTCCAGAGCTGGAAAGTAGATTGATGACTGGCTAGAGCTGAGGTAGGGGCTCTAGAGGAGTGGTTTCTCATGGAAACAGGGTTCCATTAAGGGAAGTAACATATTAAAACTGGATGGTGGTGGTGGTTGCACAACTGTGACTTTAGTAAAAGCTTTGAACTGAACACTCAAAATGGGGGGGATTATAGTCTCCTCCTGGGATCTGTGGCAGATTGCCTCCGGAACCAGCAAGGATACCAAACTCTGCAGATGCTCGAGTGCCTTGTATACACTGGTGCGGGATTTGCAAAGATCCCACGCCCTGTACATGGTCTCTGCATGACTTGTGATACCTTCTACGGTGTAAATGATAGAAGCAGGTGTTCTGGAGCATCGCTTCAGGACTAACAACGGAGGAAAAAGTCTGGGTGTGTTCAGAACAAACACTATTTTTCTTAAAATAATCTCAGTCCACAGTGGGTTGGATCCCTGGATGTGAAACCCCTACCGAAGACCAACTGCATACTTCAATTATCAAGAGCTCAGACCAGACCCAGTGCAGTAGCCTAGTGGTTAAGATCCTCACCTTGCCTCCCCACATGGGTGCCGGGTTGTGTCTAGCTGCTCTGCTTCCCATCCAGCTCCCCGATTGTGGCCTGGAAAAGCAACTGAGGATGGGCCAAAGCCTTGGGACCCTGCACCTATGTGGGAGACCCAAGAAGCTCCTGGCTCCTGGCTTCGAATCAGCTCATCTCTGGCCATTGCGGTTACTTGGGGAGTGAACCAGCAGATGGAAGATCTTTCTCTCTGTCTCTCCTTCACTCTGTAAGTGATTTTCCTATAAAAACAAAATAAATCTTAAAAAAAACAACTGCTCAGTCTATGCTTTCTTTACCCCGAAGCTCTTCATTCAAAGTCCCTTTGATCAGCCACTCCTGTATCAGTGCCCTGGACATGGTCAAGACCCAATTGCTGGACGTCTCACCTTACGGTCACAGTCTTAGCGATATTCCCCTCTGCCCATCACAACAGTTCACCAGCATTCAAGTTCATCAACAGTTCAAGCCAGCATCACAAGCAGGCTCCTCCCTCCCTCCCTCCCAGACATGTCTTCTAGCCACGTTCATGCCAACAGTCAACGCTCAACATACTTCTTGTCCTGCAAACCACTTCCTTTCAAGTTTTTAACTTAGCGAATTTCATTCTGATTTGAAAAAGAGATAGGTGGGAATAGATCTTGCATCTTCTGCTTTATTCCCCAAATGCCTGCCACAGCCAGCACTGGGACAGGCCGAAGCCAAGCACCAGGAATGCCATCCCAGGTGTCTGCATGGGTACCCGGCAGGGACCCAAGTACCAGAGCATCATTTGCAGCCTCCCAAATGTACATTTCCAGAGAGCTACAGCTGGGACCTGAAGAATTTCAATATGGAATGCTGTCATCCCAGATGGTAACCTAATCACAGCATCAAACACTCACACACTCCCACCCCCACAAGCTACTTTTTTTCGTAAGATTTTTTTCTTTTTTTGATTGGGACGGCAGAGGGGAAGATCGTCCATCCACTGGTTCACGCCTCAAGTGGCCGCAATGGCCAGAACTGAGCCATCTTCAGCCAGGAGCTTCTTCTGGGTCTCCCACAGGGAAGAATCTCCAAGCTCCCAGGGATCCAAGCCTTTGGGCCATCCTCCATTACTTTCCCAGGTCACAAGCAGGGAGCTGGATGGGAAGTGGAGCATCTGGGACACAAACTGATGCCTTTACGGGATGCTGGCGAGTGCAAAATGAGGATTTAGCCTCTGAGCCATCATGCCAGGCCCACAAGGTATTTCTGAACCCTCCCTGCCTTTCCCCAGTCCTGTTTCCTCCTCAGGGCTCACTGGGTGGCAGATCCACCTGCAGGTCCTGAAGGGGCCCTCCTGCTGCACTGTTTATGTCTCTGTGGGGTCGCTCGCAAGGCTCCTCCCACACCTTGTTTGCTGCTTTCAAGCTGCTCAAGTTTATGGTTCTTGAGGTTCTTCTGCTCTCCCAGGGTGACACCGAGCTCATGCCCCGGGGACCCCACAGCCTCCAGCAGTCCCTGAGTGGTTCCTGGCACGAGCAGCTCCAGGAACAGAGCCGGGTGAGTCTCTCCCCTGCAACGGGCAGCTGTGAAGGTCAAGGGCTTCCACTGCAGGTTGCGGTTTGCTTTCCTCCCAGAGTTTCAATATTCAAACACCTCTTCAGCCTGGAAAATTAATTTCCTTCTGAAAACCCCCATCTAGTCTAAACAAGGCATTCCTTTTCCTCCTATAAAACTAACTTTGACTTTGCTTCTTATGAACTAATAATCCCTGCCTTATCATGCTTTTGGCCTGGCTTTCGTTACAGAGGTCTCGCACATCAGCCAACAGCCACGCTCACGTTCTTCCTGGTCATCCCTCCCTCATCTCAGCCTCTCCCCTGGCTGCAGCATGGGAGGGTGGCAGTGTCAATTTCCTTCAAGCTCGAGGAGGGAGCAAAATTTCATCTCTCTTGTGTTCACCTTGCTCCTCCAGCCAGCATTTCTGTGCACGTAAAAACTCACCCTGGGCTTTCCTTCCCAATGCTGTTGGTTGACAGGTAGATTAGAATGTCAGATTAGGTCCCAGTGGATGACAACTGCACTTCCATCATTCCTTCTAAATCAAATCTGCATTCCAGCAAAGAAGTGCAGGGGCGAGGAAAGCGTAGATACACAAAGGCGTCGTTCTTGGGCCACAGTTCTCGAAATAACCTGCAAAAGTGCCGAGTGTGGCCTGGTTTTATGCTTGTTCTCATGAAAACACCATTTCCTGGGTGTGCTGGCATCTGCGTCATACGTAGAACTTCTCCTCTTCTGAAGATCTGTATGCCTCCTCCCCTGCTGGATGCACCTGCTAGCAGGTTGGATGGAGGCCTTGGCAACCGGGAAGTTAGGAGAGTGAGGGGAAGTGTTCCTCCCGCTGTCAGATCTCTGGTCACCATTTGTCTCCTCTTTATGGTCCTGCCCATGGGTAGCAAAATGGGATTTAACTGTCACAGCAGGAGCGTCACGTGGGAAGCTTCCAGACTCCTTGGAGGAAGACAAGCCTATGGCTGCTGTCTTGCCATTCCAGTATTGCCCAGCAAAAGGCAGCAAGCATAGAGCTGAGGCCTGGATCCGTGCATGTCGTGTGCCGGAAGAGGATTCCTCTGGATTCTGTGTCGCCGGCTGCTTCATTATCCCTACCTCCCAGACACAGAAACTAAAATACGCAAATATGTGATGTCCTTCCCCAAGACTGCGGGACAGGAGGAGCCCAGGGGGAGGAAGCTCCAGGCAAGCACATCAGGCTCCTTCCAGCCCCTCCTCTCCTCCTCTCCTCCCCTCTTCCCCCTCACCTCACCCCCTCGGTGCAGGGAGTGGTAGGACCAGCCCGCAGAAAGAATGGTTTAGGGTTACAAAGTGTGTCTGCCATGCTAGGACACAATCCCCATGAAGAGTGCACAAGCCAGATGCTCTGGATTGGAGTAAACTGTGCAGCCCCAGTGCCTAGGCTGTGTTACTTAGCCCTTAGCCAGGGTTGCTCAGAAGCGGTCTTGGTTCTACACTCAAGCCATGAAGTAGAGCGTTCCTTGCATCCAGGCCCTCTGTGGCCTTCACGACTGATCACACCCTCTCCTTCCCAGGAAGATGGAATCTTAGCTATGCTACATCCTCATGCTCTCAGCACGGCACTGCTCCACGAGGCAGTGAGGCAGTGGCAGAGCACCCGGTGTCATGATCAGGGAGAGCCAGCCTGTGGTCCTTCCCTACCACAGATGGAAGTCAAGATCCACTCCTAGGCAGCAGAGCGTGGCCAGCAAAGGGACCCAGACCCAGGCTAGGTCTGACCGGCAGGAGTCCCCACGCAGGCCTTTCTGGGCAAGGCTGGGCCTGGTGCTCTTGTGATGGACGGTCCACCAGGGTGTGACTTTAATCCCATAATCCCTGACTTCTCCAAAGGCTTTGGCCTAAGGCCAGTAGGAGATTCCGAGTCCAGAGAACACACAGGAAACTAGGAATTTATGAAAATAGTCTAAATCTCTGACAGCATCTGCAAACATCATCTGGAGACATTTTCCACCTGGGGCTGCGGTGCTTACCAAGTGATTCGGACCACAGGGGGCTGGTAAATGGGAGTGGCTGTTGCTTCTCCTTCAGATGGGGACCCTCCAGGCAGCCATGCAGATTAAAGGAGGCTACTCAGGCCTCTGGAACCACTAACTGCCAGGCCAGGGAGCCCCATCTGAGGACGCTGCCCCACCCAGGTCAGCCTGGGGAATGCCGGGCAGGCACCTCCACATGTCCAGCAGCCTGCCCCACTACTCATCACCCTGTGACCTCAGGGTTCCCAGATGAAAGGCAAGCCGCACCCAGCTGCAAGGGACACCAGATCCCTGTGTCTGTGAGCATGCTGCGCCCCTGAGCTCCAAGAGCTCCAAAGATGCTACAGTGGCCTCAGGAAGCGCATTCCTCGCTTGCTGCATGTCCCTGGGAATGTGCAGTGACTGACTGCTTCATGACATTAATGCTCAACACGGGCCAGATGAACCTGTCACGTCATAGCCACCGATGACAATGTCGCTCTGTGGTTAAGGGACTTGGTCTGCGTGTGGGCCTGCCCAAAGCGATTTACTGGGAAGCCCTGTACCAGAGCAGCCTTGGCCACTTGCCATCACATTGAGTGAGGGGGCCTGAGCTTCCATGAGCAGATGATCAAGAGAGAGACTGTGGTGCAGCCCGTAGGTCTCCAAGGAGTGCAGGGTGGCTGCCGGGAGGGCAGGGAAGGGCGAGGCTGGCTGTCTGGGAAGAGCCCAGCTGTGCCTCTTCCACTCTCTGCTCCTTCATACCCTGCACGTCTGTTCTAGCTGGAGTTTGTCTTGTGCCAAAGGATTGCCTGCTGGTCAGTATCAGTTTTCTCACAGGGAATGATTCAAATTTTCTAGGTTAACCCCAGTGATTAAGTCATCCAACAAACATCAGGGGACCTCTTGCTCTGTCCAGAGCATCGCGCCAACTTAACAGGGCAGGACCACTGACCACTCTGCTCCCAACTGGGGAGGGTTAAATGGAGTCTGCAGGGAGAAAAGAAATCTGAGAGTATCTCCAGAGGGTATTCACCAGTGGGTGAGCGATTGCACTGTCACATCACCCCTGAGCTCTGCATCGGCCATGTATTTCTGGGACAGGTGGTCCATTTTGCACCAGACCCGCATGGTGGCACCCAGGAGGGAAGTTGGGGATACAGAGAGATGTGTTCCTAGTCTGGCCCTGCACTCCAAGACCACCTAGCAAGACCTGTGCTCAGTGCAAACACTCCAGGCAAGAGCCAGAATCCTTTGTCTCCTCTTTGTCAGTTAATTTATCAAGCCATGACATGGTTCCTACCATGAACCAGGCTCTGAACTAGCATCTAGACAGAGTGGCAGGAAAGAAAACGTAACTCAATAAGATTCCAAGACATCTTTCTTCCCCTATAAAATGTTATAGAGAAAATATGGACAAGGACATAGCCATTAAGATATCTGCTCATATTTTAGATGTGCAAGAGATACTGTTAGTTGCTTTTCTCTGTAAATGAATTTAATTTGTACTCCAAGTGCCCGTTTTGCCAGAGTTCTAGAACAAACCCAGTAAATGTGCTCATCTTTCTCTTGCCCTGGGTTTAGCTAGGTGCTGCAGCAGGCATGGGAGTTACAGTTGCTCTACCCAGACACAGGTATCCCACAGACCTGTGATCAGTCATCATGATGCTCGACCTTCAGCCTGGACCCTCAGGATCACCAGTACTTGTCACCAGCTGTGTCCTTGGACCCACTGAGAGCTCTCCTGATCTCTCGGGCACTTAGGTGCCACTGTGTATTCCACACTAGTTGCAACATATAGCATGAAGTCACTTGAGGCTCCAGCTTCCATTTCTTGACCGATAACCGTTGGCACCCCTCCACCAATCACAATGCTGCCCCATTGTGGCAACTGACATGATTCAATCCAAATACAGAAAACATCCTGAAGTTTCGCAGAAAGGAAAACAGAGTACGTGTCCACATGGGTGCTGACTTCCAACCCAGCTCTCTGTGAATTTGCCTCGTAAAGCAGTGGGGAATGACTCAAGTCCTTGGGCCCTTGTACCCAAGGGGGACACCCAGGCAGGACATACTCTTGCCTACAGTCACAACGGATGGACTCAGGAGCCGTGAAATTGAAGCTCCCAGCAGAGGATGGAGGGAAGGGAGACTTGAACTCCAGACCCAGCAGCAGCATACCTGCCAGGAGCCCCAGCCAGCCTGGAGGAGCAGGTGGCAGAAGCCCCAGCGGAGGAATCCGCAGGCTGACGCCGATGCTGACGAAAACAACGGCTTAAAATTCATCCGATACGTGACATGCTCGGACAGCTTCCAAGGAAATCACTATTTCCGTTGAAGAAGTTGGAAATGAATTTGAGCTAGGAATTTAGGAGTCAAGCACATTGGCGAAAGGGAAATGAGGCTATTACCGATTCAAAGAGGGAACGCCTGTCCTGGAGGAGGAGTAGTCACAGGGCGGCATGTGAGTCGGCTGTGGGTGAGCAGAACACAGGCTCGGCCACCGCAAGCACGGATGTTGACAGGGCAACGGGGCCGAGAGAACAGGAGCCACAATGTGCGTAAGTGAAGCAGAAGGAGCGCGTTGGTGGGGAGCAGGAAGAAAGAAAACTCTTCATGAATGAGTTCTTTTAAAATGGAATGTCAAGAAGTAGCTGTAGAAGGCTCTAGGCAGCCGGACACACGGACTAGAGGGAGAGGCCTTTCTGTAACTTCTCCCATTGACACAGGTCCCGGAATAAGCACCAGCCAGGCCATCTGCGCCAGGACTCTCGGTCCTCTAGTTACCTGCACAGCATCCCTGGGAGACGGTGGATCTCTCCTGCTCAAATCTTTCCATTAAGTTATGCTCCTTTGAAGCACAATCCATTCCGTGATACAGAAATGACTTCCTACAAATTGTAAACAGCCAAATGTATGCTTAGGGCATAGTTCTTGGTCAACCTCCCCCCTCTACCTATCCCAGACACACATGCTCATTCATGCTCACACACACCCACACACACACGTGCACACACGCATGGCCTGCTTCCCAGCCAAGAACAGTAAATGGTAAACATCACTGCAAACTTACACATTACACAACCACAAATCCAGACTTGGTCTCCATCCCCTGATCATCCCAGGACAGAAGATGCCAATGCCACCCCGATCTGGCAGCATCCATTTAGAGCCCAGAGTCTGAGAGTGTGACATCTCGCCCTGCCCCTGGAGGATGAACTGGCACTAATGTGTGTCTACCTTCCTGATGGCACCATAGACTATTCTAGTATGCATACCATTTGCCAGAGAGCCCCATCTGCATGTACCTGTTGCGCATTCTTCGCAGTTTCCCAAGCTCCTCCTTCACAATTTGGAACCAACCTACACCCTAACTCAGCATTCTATAAAACCCTGCTCAACCTTATGTAGCACACAGGGAAGGCGTCCCTTATTCCTTTTTATAGACCATCATTGAGACAGCGGCTGGAGTGATGGTGGCTGCAACAAGGTCACCTCACAGTAGGCGCATTTGCCTATTGTGATGACAAACAGCAACCACAACAACAGACACATGCCGTAACTGCCATGGACTTCTGGTGGTTTCTGAAGTGTTTGCAGGGGTAGGTGGCTGGCACAGGGGTTGAGATGCCCTTGGGACAGCAACATCTCACACCCGAGTGCCTGGGCTCAAGCCTCAGTCCCACTTCTGACTCCAGTTCCATGATAACGTGGGCCCTGGGAGGCAGCAGGTGCTGGCCCTATCCCTTAGGTCCTTGTCATCCATTTAAGAGACCCTGATGAAGTTCCTGGCTCCTGGCCCAACCTGGTTGCTGCAGGCATTCTGAAAGTGAATCAGCAAGTAAAAAATCCTTCTCTGTGTCAATCTCTTCTGGAAACATATGAGAGCAAATTTTTTAAACGTGGAAAAAAAAGAAAATATTTGGAAAAGGCAACATTTTGCAATGTTGAAATTCTCGAGAACAAACAGGGTGTAGTCTGAGTGAGGCCGGATGCTGAGGCTGATCGTGCAAGCACGTGGAGGTTTACCAGCTGGAGGATTCCTTGGCGCAGCTCGTTCTGGAATCAGAGGTTGAAGTCAAGCAGAAGATTTCAGAAGAAAAGTCTTGCTCAGTTATTTTTGCAAGAGTTGCAGAGTGGAGTACTAGTGGAGAGATTTCCGTTCACAGCAGGAATAGGTCTTCACCTTCCATTTTGGGATAAACCCACAGTGATAAGCAAAAAGTAGAAGCCAGCTTAGCTCTCTACTCTTGGAAGTTCATGAGCACACAGGCTCCCGGCAACCCTGCCCCAGCCCTGGGAACACAGAGTTCTCCAGAAAACATCCGTTACCATCTCTTTCTAAGGCATTCATTTAAGGAGCAAAACAGCTGGGATTTGTCCACCACAACATTCTGTGTCTTCCTTTCTTCTCTTCTGTGATCCATACCCCTTAAGACTTCTGTCATGAGCTCCTGTGATAACACGCAGGAGGGTACTTTACAAATAGCAAAGCAACTTACAAATGTTATTTTTTTTTTATTCAAGATTTATTTGAAATCCAGAAGTAAAGAAAGAGGGGGAGAGACAGAGATCTTCTACCTGTTAGTTTACTTCTGGAATGGTCGCAATAGCTGTGACTGGGCCAGGCTGGAGCCATGAGCCAAGAGCTTCATCCAGGTCTCCGCTTGTGGGTGCTGAGGTCTAGGCACTTGGGACAGCTTCTAATGTTTTCCAATATGCGATTGGAACTGGAGAAGCTGGAACTCAAACTTGCACCCATATGAGATGCCAGCATCGCAGGCAGTGGCTTAACCCCTCACTCCACAGTGCCAGCTCCTATTAATTGACAAGAAGGTTCCCACCCGCTAGTTCACTCACCCATAGTTAGGAATGGTCCCCTTGGAACTCAGTCCAGTTCTCCAGTCCCTTGGGTTATCACTGCAGTATGCTGGGGGAGGAATTGGTAGGATGGTGGAATCGGACAGAGGGACAGGAATGGAACCCAAGCATTCCAGCATGGGACACGGATTTCTTAATTCAAGGTTAACCTCCTGCTTTGGGTCTACTCTTTAAATGGAAATTTTCTGTTGGTCCTATTAGAAGACGTTAACCCATTTGTGGTCCGATCTCAGCAGCTGCCCAGGTAAAGCCATCACAGTGCCGGATGAGAGCGCCTGAGTGACCTCAGGGTTCTAGAGCGTCCCAACTTAGAGTCTTTAAAGCACAGAGAATACTTTGGTCTGAATATCCTGCTGAAATGCATGTAGGGGATAGAAAGCTAATCCCACAATGGGGTTTGGAGGTGAAACATTTGGGAAATAATTAAGGGTAAACATGGCCATAAGGATTGGACCCTGAACCCATGGGACTGAGGTTATGTAAGATGAGGAAGAGAGGCCTTAGCTAGGACATGCCATCCGGCCATGTGGTGCCCTGTATTAATACAAGCCTCCACAGAGCATCCTCACCAGCAAGGGGGCCTCCCCAGACCTCCAGCTCTCTGCTCTTCAGAGCCAGGAGTCAAACAAGCCTTTACAATGGCTGGGTATGTGGTATCCAAGAGGAACAGCTGCAAATGGCCTCTGCTAGGCAGCGTTTGTTGGGCCACATCATTCAGCTTCTTGTCCTTGGTGCCCTGGAACCCTGTTGCAGAGAAGCCTCAGCCAACGAGGTACTGGTCCCAGGGAGGATGGTTGAACTCCTGAGCCCACAGCTTCTATCTGCAGTTTCCAATCCCTGGTAGGATCTTCTGTCTTCTGCATAGGACCACAGCATGCAGGACCCACAGACATGGAGAAGAGAGACATGGCAGCCTGCACTGGAATGAGCCCAGTGCAAGATGCACCCTTGTGGGAACATTGCTGATGTAGAGCATTTATGGTAAACCTTGAGTTTCAAACAACTGGTCCTTACTGCAAACCCAGACAAGCCTGAGAACAGCCACTCTGTGATGTTCAATGGAAACGACACATTGACATACATTCTTCAAGCAGGTTAACAAGCAATTTAGGAGAACAATAAACGCCACCCCAAACTCTATTTTTAGAAGGTTCCATGGCTGAATGAACCTTTAAGAGAATATAGAAAAGAAAGAATCTAAACCTTGGGAACTGATAGCGCTAAGTTCTTCAGCGTCTTTGGTGTTCAATTTCCGCTGATAGAAACAGGAAGGAAGCTGTAAAGGGCCTGTCCATTGAAAAGAGACCAAAGTAAGAATGCAAATAAATACTGGAACCCAGTGCTTATGGTAACTGACAGCCTCAGAAAGTTCTCACATCCTCTCTGGGGAAAAGAATTTCTTTTCCTGCATTAATTTTTACAGAGAGTGATGGCATTTTTTTTTAACCGAATGTGTAGATCCTAATGGAAAAACAAAAATTTTCATAAACAAGAGTTCTCTTCTGGGTGCCAATTCCAGGAGGTTAGAAGCTTAAAAAGGCCAAAGTGTTTCTGTCACAGTCCCATTAGTTCGAGCATCTTAAATCATTGTAATTAAATTTCTAGTGGTAACAGCCTGTTCTCTGCATCTCTTTTGCTTGTATCTGGGGCTCCCATGCCCCAAACTTGTGTGGCAAGACAGGGCTGCATTCCGTCTGAGGCAGCATTGGGCTCATCTGTGTCCTTCAGGAATCCAGGAACTGGATTTGCAAGCCACACTGGCAGAGACTCCCAGAAAAAGCAGTGGCTTCTGGCCACTACCCGACTATCCGGTGGGCCACACGGACCTGCGTGGGGCAGGTCTGGCACATCAGGCCAGGCTTGCCCCACACCAATCACGACAGCTGTTCTTGTTTGACTTCCCACTTCAAAGTTTCCTGCTTTCCTGAACATGCAGTCTGAGTTTTATTTTCCAGGGCTACACACCATGCAGTTCCCCAAGGGTACGAAAGGTCAAGCTTTCATCCCAGGCCTTAGAGGAATACGCTTGGAACCTTTCCCTCTTTGTTTTCCTTTGGGGAAGTCATAAAAAACAGCTTTGATAATTAGTAAACAGCCAACATTTCCCCAACACTCATAAAACATAAAGGCGACTGGAAAACCCAGCTTCGCTTTCAAGTCCTCCAGTTGCAGGGGCCCAGGGCCTTCTCACAAGGGCAGGCGAATTGTTGGAGCCACACTGCGACCTCCGCCCATGCAGCCTGGCTTCTCTTGAAGGGGTGTGACCAGGTTCAAGTTTCTGTCTTAGCAGTGGTGTGTGAAGATGAAGAACTGCTCCCTTAAGGATCAGATGAGAAACTAAGTCAAAGCCTAGGGCCTGACAAATTTTCTTAAACTTTTCATTAGATGTAAAAGCTTCGTATTTTTTACATATCTCTCCCTATTCCTGAGAAATCCAGTGCAGTCACTAACTCATTGAAAAGGACTTAAAAAATCCTTTACAAATCTGCTGTCTTAGCATTACCTTACAGTGCTCATCCTGGGAGTAAGCATTTGGCCTGGTAGGTAGTGTTTGGATGCCTGTTAAGACGTCTCACGTTTTGGATCTGTGGTCGTGACAGAATGCCTAAGCCACCTTTTGCAATGCCAACATCCCATGTCTGAGTGCTGGTTTAAGTCCTGACTCTTCGGTTTCTGTTTCAGCTTCTTGCTGATGTGTCTGCGAAGGCAGTGCAAAGTGACCTATGACCCTGGAACCCTCCACATGGGAGGCTAGAGTAGACCTGCAGGCTCCTGGCTTCCACCTGACTCAGATCCCACTGTTGTGAAAGATGAAAGATCTTCCCTTCACAATTTTGGAAGATGCCCACATCTCACAATACCCAAGTTCAATACCCAGTCCAGCTTTCAGTTCCAGCTTCCTGTGGATGAAGGGGTGATAGCTGACGTCATCGGGTTCCTACACTAAGTTCTGGCTCAGGTTTTGGACAGGCCCAGCCATTACAAACACCTGAGGAGTATAGCAGCCGATGGGAACTCTCGCTCTTGCTGACTCTCTTTCTGCCTATTAAGAAAGAAAATGTCTAGACCAGCCTCTTAGATCTCTCCAGGAAATCAAGAATACTAACAGCCCACTTTGGCGTCCACATTATCCTAGTGGCCAGTGCCACGTCATGACCGATGACCTATGTGCACCTGCATCCCGATGGCCCTGCAGAAACACAAGATGCATGCCCACAAGAACCAGATCAGCTGTGCCCATTCCAGCCGAGGCTGTGGCTGGTACACATGGAGCCAGGCATGTTGCCTCAGGTCTTGTCTGGGGAAACCTTGATGGACCTGGCGTAGTTTTCCAGCAGTGACTGACTGCAAATACAAAGTTAACATGTGAAGGACGGAAGAGACACTGGTTCAGCATTGAGAAAAGATACAGCTTGTTTAACTAGAGTGGGAAGAATTCAGAGGGGAAGAGCTAAGTAGTATAATTAAATCAATTTGTCAAATAAGACCATGTCTAGTCAGTATTGTTCACTGTGAGCACAGAAGCCAATTAGCTTATTGGAGCAGCCAAGTAATTTATTGAAACCTAGCTCAACATGGCTGCCAAGAACAGCCCAGCCTTCGCTGCCAGGCCCTGCAAGCTGGGGCTTGAAGCCACTGGCCACATTGGCATGGGGCCCCAGGAGCCTTTTGTAGTCTGCTGATATTGTCTCTGCCCACTGTCCCATGGCACCAGGTCTCAATTCAGACTCTAAATTGGGTTCTGTTGGCTGCTTAGACTCTTGTTCCAAGGGAGGCAGGGTCAGCAACTTCCTATCATTTGCAAGTTTTGGAGGGGAGGTGGCTGTGCTTGGCAGGGAGAGCCAGAAGGTTGCATTCTGGCTGAGCCCAGGAAAGAGAAGAAAAACAGAAGGGATGAAGAAGAAGAGGAAGAAGAGGAAGTGGAGAAGAAGGAGGAGGAGGAGGAGGAAGAGAAGGAGGAAGAAAAGGAGGAGGAGGAAACCCCCTTGCTCACAACATTTTTAGGTGAAGCAACTTCCTACTTCCCAAAGAACAGAATCTACTTTCTACATGAACCCCCAAGGCATCCATGCCCAGAATTCACTGAGACTGCTCCCTGCTGCCAGAGCCACCCTGGCAGGCTGCTGACTCTCGATGGACTCCAGCCCCACCAGCTGCTGTGGTCACTCTGGGTGCTGGGATGTGACGTGTCTTATTCCTCTCTCTCCTTGTGCACTTGACTCTTGAAGATTTGCAAGAATTAGCAGTTAGCGCTCCCAAGCCTTCTGCAAGTTTAAAACAGATACATCTCCAAATTTCAGATAAAAAAAAAAACCACCCAAATCTCAATCCACAAGAACTTTTAGGGCTTTTCCTCACAAGATTGCTTTGGTTAAGGGACCATTTAGCGTACGTTTTTGTACAAAACCCCTGGATGTTCCTTGCACAGGTACAGGCTGCTGATGAGTACAGTCAGTGCCCCAGCTGGAGACACTCACCTTTGACATCTGTTTCCCTGAAGATGCCCTTCCTGTAGGACAGCTTCAGCCAGTGGCTTCCTCTCTGCTATGACAGCAGGCCTCTTAACCCCGTGGAACTCAAGTTCCTGATGTCAGCACTGGAGATCATTACAGTACCAACTAC
This sequence comes from Ochotona princeps, assembly GCF_030435755.1. Taxonomy (NCBI): domain Eukaryota; kingdom Metazoa; phylum Chordata; class Mammalia; order Lagomorpha; family Ochotonidae; genus Ochotona; species Ochotona princeps. The sequence continues at coordinate 50,790,222 of NC_080849.1, forward strand.
CTTTCTTTTTGTTATAAAACGAAGCATGAGTCTGACGTGGAGTTAGCGTTCAGCAGTGTTTGGAGAAAATGGCTGGCGTTTCAAGCCGGCGCTTGAACAAGTGTTGGAGACAGAGTTTTGATTTCTTGGTTCCTCTCAGGGTCTGACATCTCACATGGATAAATGTATATCTCCTTCCAGCCCAAGGAGACGCTATAAAGTACCGAGTTCGAGTAATTCTAATTAAGATGCACACAACCAAAACTAGGGTGAGGGAAGACAGAATGCTCTGGCGGCCAGGACGTGAGCAGCAGGAAACCCAATGAGAAAATGAAGAAACAGGAAGATCTTGGCAAACTGACTAGCTGTTTCTCTTGACAATGAACAGCCCGTTTAAGAGGCACAGTAAAGAGAAATGTGGAAATGTTCATCACAGCTACAACTTCACACTTGACTCGGGTCGTGAGCTACCTCCTAAAGAAGCCTAACCACTGATCCCACTGCACTTCTCTGTGTCTAGTAATACTCTTCCATATGGATCTTGGGTGGTCAGGTCCAGAAAATACAGGCAGTTTCTCTTTGGGTGCAGAATTTGATCTTGTAAAATCAAGCACACTCCTGGATGCCAGCTGGTAATCACCGTGGACTTTGCATCTGGGACCTGCTGCTCAGATGTCAGCGGCACGTGCAGTGGCAGGATCTTGTTTTAGAACCAGCGATTTCATGTTTGTGGTTATGATGGAGGGGCTGTTAGCTCTGCTGGGCAGGCTCGGGGATCCCTCTGTGGGCTCTCCAGGCCTCCAGTGGCCCCAGACAATTTTATACCTGCTGGAAACAGAAAGATGCAGGCTTAGTTTTCACCTAAGTGCTCTGTGAGGGAGGGGAAAGAATCCAAATTTCATTACCCTTGGCCCCTTGAAGTTTTTAAAACCAATCTGAAAAATAGAGCGTAACAGGTGAATTGCCCTACTATGGACACAGTAGGAACTCAAAGGAGCTGCATCATACAATGGTTCCTTTTTCCCCAAAGTGTCTCATGTGCCAGTGCGCCTGATGGAAACACCAATCCCCTTGGCTTACAGAGGGAATTCCACTGTGGCATATCCTGCTGGCTCGATTTTACAGTGAACTCAGCACAGACTCTTCGCGAAATGCATTTCCTAGGACAAAGTACTGGCCTCCTACTTCTCAGTAAACTTTCTCTAACACCGTGCCTAGGGCAAAGAACTCAACTCAAACCCTGGTGGACAAAGTATCCTTCTTCATTTTCTCCCTCTCCTCCTCACAGCTCCCCTACCCTCCCCTCTCTCTCCTCTGTTTACAGGTTTGTTCTTTGGCTTTCATCTTCTGATAATCTTCACATATTCCCACAGTACTGATCAGGTCAGTTACACTCAAATGTCCCTCTGAGATGGCTACGAAAACCCAATGTTTAGGCCTCTGTGTCCAAAGAGAGCTTAGTGGCAAATGTGACCCCTCATAGACATCTACCATTAAATTGCGTCAGGATAGTACAGAGTGTTGACCTTACATTGAGCTCACCCCATGATTTAACTTTAACCCCTCTTGTTAAGGGCAGAACTCAATGTCTTGGTCTGATTTGACATGTTAGTGAATGTTAACCTGGAAAATGGGGTATAAGTTTATTTTGATGCAAAAATATTTTCTTTCTTTTCTCAAGACTTTTATTTGAAATATTTTATTTACGGAGAAAAGAGGAAGAGGTAGACAGACAGAGAGAGGCTGGGGAGATCTTCCATACAGTGGCTCACTCCCCCAAGTGGGTGCAATAGCTAGGACTGAGCCAAGCCAAACTCAGGAGCCAGAAGCTTCACCCAGGTCTCCCACATGGGCTAAAGGGGCTCACCACTTTCCTAGGCACATTGACAGGGATCTGGACTGGAAGTGGAGCAGCCTTGACTCAAACAACAGCCCATAATGGATGCTGGCACTACAGGTAGTAGTTTTATCTGCTGAGCCACAGAACTGGCTCCTAAATTTTTTCAAATCATATATATATAAGGAGGTCTTCAAAATAGTCACATTGAATGCTATTACTAAAAAAAAAGACTAGGTATTATTTTTATAATCTTTGCACCAAAATAAATGTATCATTTAATTCTATTTCCCATGAATATTTCAAAGTCTCCTTGTCCCTGTCTCTTCCACAAGGAAGACACCTAGATTTTTATAGGCCTCTGTACCTGCACTCCAACTGGTGTGGTCAACTGCCCCAGACAGGCTGCTTCTTCCCCCAGGACAGATCTGGCCCAGACTGAGAAAACCTTGGATGGAGAAGGGAAAGACAGCCAGGAGACCCCCTGGCCTGCTGAGCGCCCGTAATGCATGCCAGCTGGAGCTGAGAGTCTCCTTCCCTGGGAGTGGGGGGAGGGACGTGGGGATTTCTGATACTCAGGAACTCCAGAGAGGGGAGCACAGAAGCCCACACGATGGTTTTCTGTATTAAGCACAAAATAGGACAAAACTAACCCGGGGAAGTGATGGAAAGGTCTAAGCAGATAATGAAAGCTTCCTTCAGGCAGTGGAGGTCTGCAGTGTAGACAAGGCTTCAGGCAGTGGGGGGTGTCTGCAGTGCAGACAAGGCCTCCAAAGCCTGGCTGATGAAGCTTCTGTGACCGCCCCATGGTTTCTTTCCCAGCACACACGGTTGGAGGTGACTGCAGGGCACAGGCAGAAAGCACCTGTATCCTCGGGCCACTCACTGTGTGGAAGAGAGCTGCCCTGAGGGGCTGCTGGACCCCGGCTGCTGCTGCGACTGCCTAGCAGCATTTCAGTGTCATCCGTTGGAAGAGCTAGCGTTCACCAGCCTGCCGCGTGGCGGCATACCCTGTGACGTGAACGCGCAGCACCATTGCAGTTACTCTGTTTCATTAAAGGATTTTATAAAGGACTGAACCATTTGTCCCTTTGGAAGCTATCAGTCATATTTCCCAATCCCAGTTATTATGACAACAGTGCAAAGAAAAACAGTAAAATCCTCCAAGATGCAGAAAACACGTCACGGCCCGGGATACTCACAGTGCCAACTCGATAATGCCTGTGAAAATCCGAAGAGCTCTAACTGAGTTCCGCACAACGACTTAGTTCGGGTTTTTGTTTTCCACTCATGTTGTTCCCTTTGCCTGAAAATGCCTTTCACGTTCTCCTCTTCCTGGCACAAGCCCTCTGAAGCTTCACCCACTCAAATGTCAGCCCTTCTTTGAAACCTTTCTCTAGCCTGCCCCAGGCTGAATTAATCATCGGCTCTTCTGCACCCTTGGAAAGGTCATCACTGAGAGCCTTGTAGGCAATGCCAATGTCTTTTTAGTCTATGACCTATTGCGTCTCTAGCACGTGTTGTCATTAGAACTCTCTCTTCATGAAAAAGAACAACCTCTCTTCTTTCTTTAGAAGGTTTTGCTCCCTGCGGATTCCTTCCTGTCCTCTCTCAGCAGTCTCCTGGGCTTTTTTTCTGACTTCTTGGACATCCTCTCGTGGAAAGCGGGCTTCTCCATGTTGTGCCTTGGCTCTCTCGTCACTTCATGAACTCATGACAAAACCGCATCCTCCCCCTAGGTTTCCACAGCCCACGGTAAGCCACTAGAAAACTCAAGTCCACCTAAGCCACTGGAAAACTCCACAAATGGCTTCCAGGCACTGGCTGCCTTCTTCCCCATGCATCCCCTGCCGGCTGCATCCCTTCCTCCAGTCAGTCGCCTTTCCAACCTAACATCACCAAAGATGTTAATGTCTGAAGGCCACCCCTGCTCATCTCTCTTCCTCATCCACATACCAATGATCACCAAAGCCTGCTAAAAGGAAGAGAAATGGACACAGATGGGCTTTGTTGTCAAAGATGTGAGTTCAAAGTTCAACTGAAACACTTCTTAGTGGTGACCTGCTCTTGCTGACCTTCCAGGGTGTTCTCTGTGAAATAAGCTCAACTCTCAGCAATCATGTGCACCCTCGAGGAGCCAACACGTGGAGAATGGCTAAGAAATCCACATGCAAACCAGAGCCTCACACATTTTCGTCTTCTATTTCCCCTGAATACCCATGTGTCCACTGCCTTAGTTCACAAATGTATCACTCCTCACCTGAGTTACTGCAGTGGCCCTGGAATGTACGTCTTCCGCTACTGTCCACCACACACCTTCCCCACCCCCAGATTTTTATTTCATTTTTGTCTTCAAAGCACTACACGCTATGCCTTTACCACACACAAACCTGTCACAGCAAAGGAGTCCAACTTCAGCTTCCTGAGACTTCCAGAAATTTGACTGTCCTCAGCCGCATTCTCAATGTGCTCATCTGTTCAGATGACATCATGCCTGTTCCAGCAAGAGCCCCTTGGTCTACAAGATATAAATACTAACTCAGACTAGCTGAAGACAAGGAGATATTTAAGGCAAAGATAACAAGAGCTATAGGGAAGGCAATGGCATTGGAACAGGTCCACTTCGAGGTCAAGCAGAAGGCCACCCCTCCTTCCGGGCCTCAAAATATGAAATGCCAGTGAAATGTGTAGGATATCTTCTTTGGATCTATGGACACCTTTCAAACTAAGAGAGCAAGAAAGAGAGCGAGAACAGGATCCTCAGGTGCCAGAAATTAGGAGCTCGATCTCAGAGCAGTTACAAAAGATGAAGCCTTGGTGAGGTCAGAGCCTGGAGGATGCTTGAAGGATGTGAGTGGGTTAAGGAGGATTAAGGAGGTGCAGGCCACCATGTGGGAAGCCATAACCTCTCTACTCACATAGAGTTCCCTGCTTAACATCATAAGGTTGAGAAAACAACTTCACACTCCTCTCTACTGATCTGAATAAGCTCCAGATAACCATCTAGGGATGTTTGGAAAAGGGATTATCAGAACTTTGCAAGTAAGCCATACATGTGTACAGAGCCTATACTTGGATTCTATATGTGATGCAAGGAGTTCAAGAAGAGGAGATAAACTTTGGAACTCGCTAGGCCAGTCAGTCGCCAACACAAGGCTTACAGGTGCAGCTACATCCTGAACTTTCAGAAAGCAGCACCTGCCCGAGAAGCATTCTCATTAGACAGTGATGAAAGGCACAGGCAAGTGGATCTGGAGGGAGAGCCAGCGGGTGCCACAGCTGGATACCTGGCACCCTGGGAATAAGCAGAAACAGAATAATTCAAAGGCCACTTAGAATGAACAGTCTCACGGAGACATTTTACAGTGAAATTCTGAACATAGCTAATAGGGAAAATGAAGAAACACCATGAGTCAGTTTCAAATATTATAAATCCGTAACCAGTATTCCTACATAAAATAGGTGTTTTCTCAAGTTCAAAGAGATCAAGAGAGGAAAAAACATCATAAGACAAGAATGTAACTCCATGGGAGAAAGAAAGAGGTAGAAGTTGAGAATTTAAAATACAAACAAAAGTCTCTAGAAAATGATTAGGTGGGTGGTTGGACAGAAAACCATTTAAAGCTCAAGAGATAATCAAACTTGAACATACCTCAGAGATAAAATATGGAAATGTGAAGAGGAAAGTGGAGAGGTTTGGGGTGGAAGAAAATTCTGGAGCTTGCACAGAACCCACAGAGATCAAGACACTCACAGTCCCCAGACAATGAGGCTGGAGGGAGAGAGCTTGCAAAATGCACCAAGCCACAAGCCATTGATAAGGACATTCACCTTGGCCCTCTGTGTCCTCGCGGTCTGCATTCTTGGGTGCAACCAATCTCACATCAAAAATACACAGGAAAAAAAATTCACATCTGTATTTAACACGTGGAGACCTGTTTTCTTGGCATTACCCCCTGCAGAGTACAGTAAAATAGCTAACATTGCATTCGCTGTTAGGGACAATCCAGAGATGACTGGGAGAGGAGTGGCTATGCATGGGCTACACACTAATCCTATAGCATTTTACAAAAGGGCTTAGAGCACCTGCAGCTTTGGACATCGATGGGGCTCCTGGAACCTGCCTGAGGACAGCTGGCTCTCACTGGCACACACAGCTTTTGCCACCCAAAACATGCCCCCTTTTACCAGCATCACAAACTTGGGTTTTTGACCCAAACAATGTGTCAGTTAAGCCAACAAGCCACAGAAGCGAAAACAAAACAACACCAGTACTCAAGCTTCTCTCATGCCTTGATGTGGCCATGAGATATGGCTGAGATGCAATTATAAACTTGCTAGGTCTCCTGGGACTTTTCTCTCGATAAAGGCTCTGCCCCTTCAGATCAATTGTACAGGCACCTGCCACATTCCCAGCTGGCTGTTCCTGTGAAGAGAGTGAGGTGACCAGAGGAGGGAACAGAGGAGTATTTAATTTTAATCTTCAGTCATAATTTCTGAGTTTTGTAACATATGTTCATAGAGCAGAGAAGACAAATGTGTAACATTGACTAGTTCTACGTGATGGCCACACCTGCAAATGTTAGCTGTAGAGGTTAGCATCGTGGTCTAACTTGCCACGTCACATCCTGAAGCCCCAGCATTTTAGACTGAAATGCCAGTTCAAGTCGTAGCTGCTCTGCTTCAGATCCAGCTTCCTGCTAATGCGCCTGGCAAGCAGCAGGTGACAGCCCAAGTGTCTGGGCCCTGCCACCCATGGTGGAGATCCACATAGATTCCAGGCTCCTGGTTTCTGCCTGGCTGTTGTGGAGCAAGCCAGTGGATGGGTGATCTCTCCGTGTCTCCATCTCTCTCTTCCTCTCCTCTCTCCCTCTGTGTCACTCATCCTTTCAAGTAGATGAATAATAAATTCTAGAAAAGCTAAAACATAAAATGTCAGCTGTGCAATTATGACTCTTCGCGGGCTTTATAGGAATAAAAGCAAACGAAGGACAAGAATCCCATTGTCCCAGGGCTCCCTGGGAAGAGGAGTGGGGTGTTCCAAGGCCAGAGGCTGTGCTGTCTTGGGGGCACCTCCCTCCTCACTTCTGTCCATCTTGCAGGTCCATGGCACATGCTCGCTTCCATTCTGAATGCCGTATTACAGCCCTACACTTTTCTGGGGCTCCTCCTTGCACCCTCACTGTCTCCAGATGATTAACAGCTATCTCTCATATCCTGGGTTTCATGCTCTGGGCCACAGCAGACTCAACCGGCTCATCTATTCAGGCCACGGCTCACAGATCCCAAATGGAGCTCCTGAGCCTGAGCCTTGAAACACGCATCCAGGTGTGGGCAACTCCAGCCTGGCTCACAGACCACAGCTTCAGGGGACAATGATACGGATGGGTGATGATGGGGAAATGTTGGGCACCTCCCAAGTGCTGTTCTTCTTGGGCCATACTCCTCACTGCCCTTCCTCAGCTGCTCTCCGCTTGACAGAGTGTTCTTGGCAGCCCAGCCCAGCGGCAGCCCCTGCCAAGCACTCCGAAGTCGCTGCCGTGTGGTGTAACAGCAGCGTCTTGCACCACACAAACTTGCACACACATGCCTTTATTTGTCCATGGCAGTCTCAAGAGCAAATCCCACACTGAAGCTGTCTGTGGACTCCCGGGATCCTGCCCCAGCACCACGCCATGCAACTGGCTCCGTAAGTTTGCTGTGTGAGCCACGTGACAAGCATACACTATGCTATTTGCAACAGAATTCTCATGAATATGGAAAGTTCGCAGGGTACTCGACTGTGTAACCTGGTGGTACAGCTAGGCAGTTAGTCAAAGTTTAGGTGAGCTGCAACTCCTGTGCCCCTGAAATGCACCACTATCTATCTCACTGCCTGATACACCCATCATGCTTGGATGCACCCAATAACATTTGGGACCAGGGCGCATGCTCAGATCCCACTCCAATTATGCATCTGATTGGGTTACCATCCCCCTTCTTATAAAAAGAGATGGAAGATGCGGAAGAGTCCTCTTTCCCCCATGAAACACTGTCTGGTGTGCTGCCCTGATCTTTTCCTGCTGCGGATTACACAGATTTCTCCAGTACTCATTTGCAGTATCTCTCTCTCTCTCCCTCTCTCTCAAAACTCTTCAGTCCATTCAGGTTGAATATTTGCATTTGTTCCCTCACTGTTAAATTCTGTACTTCTCTGTACATGATTTGAGTCTCCTTTGCATATTGCTACGTCTGCAGGATTGGAAATTGATAATCGCCGTTGTCGCCATCACGCGCACCAGGCTTCCCCAGTTATGGCCATTGAAGACCTCGAAAGAAAGAGAGCCTGGTGTGTGACAGAACTTGGCATACTCTTGTGCTGAGTGGATCGGGGGATGGGAGAGAGGTGGTCCAGGCTCCTCACATAGGTTGGGGGGTCTACACACACAAAGCAAGTGTATTGTCAAAGGACTGGGGTAGAGGCGACACAGCACATAACTTCAGTTCCAGTGAACTGCAAGGGCACGCACCCCTCTGCATGACACCCCTCTCAAAGCAGATGTATAAGTACGTTAATCATTTCTAATCCAAAACCCAAACAACTCCAAAATTCCGAAAATTTTAACCTGACATTGTGCCACAAATGGAAAATCCCAAACCTTGCGTCTTTGCTTCGAATACAAAATGGCTTTAAAAACAATATCGCCTTAAATAACCTTCAGGCTCTGTGTATAAGGTATGTTTGAGACATAAACACATGTCCTGTTGACATTTGAGTCCCATCCCCAAGATGGCTCCTTTTGTGTCTGCAAACACTTTACAATTTAAAAATTGCAAAATCCGAGACACTTGTGGTATCAAGCATGTCAGCCGACAGACACAGGGCCTGAGTGAGCGCTTGTAAGGCTTCTCCCCAGCAGGAATCCCTCCTCTGGCTCCCAAAGTCCTCCCTGGGAAAGGTGAAGTCACCCCTGGCCTTTGAAGTTTACATCTGAGAAAGTCCCCGGGGATCCATGACAAGGGGCGGAGAAAGGACAGATCTGTCCCAGGGGCCTTGGCACACACACATTCAAGTTTATGACCCTCTGACCGACCCCGCGGGCTTATTCCATTGTCTTGGAGCTGGGCCACACTTACACAGGAAGCTCTGTGTCTCAGGCTGCACTGTGGGCAGAACAGAGCGAAAGCTTTCCTATGACTGATAAACACTGTTTGGGTTGGATCAAGAGGAAAAATAAGGCTCTCAGGATAACAGGGGCGCATGGGGGAAACACACGGGGCCCCAAACTGGGAGCAAAAGAAGATGCTTGCTTTGAACTGCCAATGCACCAATTGCCTCTCAGAACAATGAGCGTCAGACCAAGCTTCCTTCCACTCAGCTGCAGTCCAAGCTGAGGGTTCCCGCAGGCCGGGCACTGGCAGGAACTGTGTTATGGCTGGCGGAGAACAAACGAGCCAGTCAAGAAAGGCAGGTCCCCTTCAAAGGACAAGCTCTCAGGGCGTGCACGACACACTTGTCTCTGACAAGTGACGGTGTCCCCTCCCAGTCGGCAACAACCTGAGAATATCTGGAAGGAACAAAAAGGCAGATGGTGAAGCTGTGGCCAAAACCTGTGACAGCCCTCACCCACGACAGGCTGATAGCTTTGTTTGTTTTTGTTACTCTGCATTGGGTGGGTGGTGGCTTGCGGCTAGTTCCACTCCACTGGGGATGCATGAGGAAACTTCAAAACAGTCTGTAGCAATGCAGTGAAGAGATAAGTTCATGTTTGGTGCAAAGAAGTTTTGAAATCCACACACAGTTTTCCTGTCACCTACATTGTCCACGAAGCTTCCTGGAGACCGTTCATCTGTGAAGAGACAGTCACTGTTTGATGAACGCTAGACGCTACGGATTTGCTGGATGAGGCAGGTGCATGTGTTGAGGTTTCCTGGGATGTTAGAAAGGCTGTTTAGGGACCAAGGGAGGAAGGAGGAAGGAGAATGGGGGGGATGACAAAAGAGGCAAACTTGCAGGAGTTGAATGTTCAGGGAGGAGGGTGACGGGGCTGGGAATAAAAGAAATGTTGGCTGGAGAATGTAATTGACTAGGCATTGCGAGTTGTGCTTTTTCTTCTCTGTGTCATCAAGAAACTTCATTAAAGGTTTCAGGAAAAGATGTGGTTCCCCCAATACCTTGTGAAAGGGGTCTGATTTCAGGGGAGGCTGGACTCAGGTGGGTGTGGGTTAAGAACCGAGTTCTCTATGCCTGTTGTGGCTGGGTTGTCCTTAAAATAAATTGTTTCTGTGGAACTTCCCATGCCAGGATCCCAGGCCTTTGACCAAAGTGCCAAGTTGGCATGAATAAAGGAAAATAATTTCTTCCCTTATCTATATTCCCAGAGCTCTGTAATTGTAGCTGGAGCTAGATGATTTATGAATAATTTAATATGCTCCAATACTTATTGAGAAATTGTGTGCTTTGTTTTTCACTGTGGCTTTAGGAAAGAATAGAGCTTTAGAAGGAAGAGTTGCTAGGCAGGGCCTAGGAGGAAAACAACCAAAATAGACCATTTTATTCCCCCGAGGTCTGAGCCCGTTGAGGATCAGGAAACCCATTTGTCTCAGCAAAACAAATGCGGAGAAAATCTGCGTGGGTCAAAAACGGAAGGGAGATGAGGTGGCTGCTGGAGGGCCAGGAGAGGAGCAGGGCCCGCGTGGCTGGGACCAGGATTGGCTGGAAGGCGTGGAGGGGAACTGAAGTGGCTTAGCGCAGGCTGTGGTAAAGTGTTAGGATCTGCAGGACTCAGGGTAGGCCAGCTCGCACCACGTTAAGAAGCTCACAGCACCCTCTTCAAGAATAAATAATACGGAGTAGTTCTAGCAGTATACTATAATGAAGATATGAACATGTGCAAGCTTTCTTTTTGTTTGTTTATTTATTTATTGACAATCTTGACATAATTAGGGTAAAAAGGTTCAAGAGCTACAGGAAGATGGGCAAGACAATTAGTTCTGTATTGTTTGCTTAATATATCTGATGTAAAGAGGATTTTAAGGGAGAAGCCCCACCCAGTCTCCCACCCATCCCAGGTCCCGGATGTGGGGCATGCTCTGAGGGTCTTGCTCAAGTGGTTTTGATAGTTCAACAGTTCTAAATCGCTGCCACTCTCACCACTCCAAGCAGGATGAGGTCGTTGGAGAATCCACTGATTGACATAGTCCGTCAAAAAGCTTCTTACAGTGCAGATCCTGGTAACCTTAAGATGCAACCTGTTTCTTTCTTGAGACTTCCGTCTTTCTCACTTAATAAAAGCACTTTGCAGACCCCTGCTCCACAAGCTGGGCGGGAAGACAGAAGGACGGGCAAGGCTCTCACTTCCTGCTGGGAGAGAGACCCAGGAACTGCCACTTCCAGAAGGACCAAGGAGTTCGGGCACACTGTCGGGGACACAGAACCACAAAATCAGAACCACTTCTTCCTCCCTATGTTCCTGTTCAACACAGGTTCCAGTTCCTTGCATGACCTGTTGCAGCAAGAGAAAGAGAAAGAGAGGAGAGGACACCCTGATGAAAGACAGAAATTTTCTCTAAGCTCCCAGAGTAATTAGTCAGATTTCATTTAGTTGAGAAAAAAAAAATGAATAGAAAATGCTCCTGGGCTGTTTTTTGCCTGTCCCTTGGTCCCTCTGGCAACGGCCAGGGAGGAGCAGCACCCTTGTTCCTGAGAGTCCGTGCAGAAAGCAGAGGGTGGCTATGGGCCACTGCCATCCCTCTCCGGTCAGCCATGGCTGTCATTTCAGCATGGATGTTAGGGAGAGAAGTGCAGGCTGACAGATCTGCCTTCCATGGCTGGCACCAACACTGGGCCCCCCAAGCAGGCCAGGGTGGGGCTGGGCAGCCTTGACACCAGGGCCACCCATGGAGTCTACACTGGGAGCAGAAGTCAACAATGGGATGGCAGATGCTGAGCAGTTCAGGGAAAATGCTGGAAGTATAGTGTCAAGAGGCACAGCAAAGGGATGCCCCCTCCCCTCCCACGTACTGCACCCCTGTGAGGACCTCAGAAAACGACGCTGTGTGCTTCCGGCAGAAGCAGGCCTTGGCACGTGTACAACCCCCAGAGCTGTCGTCTCGGCCAAAGGAAAGCACCGTTGCCACCTCCAGTCCCTGTGATTAAGACAGGTGAACACACTGCAAACGCTCCTGAGCCAATCTTTTTTGAGAGCAATCGTGTCTTACTCAGTCTCCCACAAGGCAGTTCAAACCCTGCCTCCATCATGAAAAGCATGTGGCATTCTTCTCGGATCTTTTACAAATTAATTTGGATTTCATCAGATGATGGTATGGTTCTCTAATTCTCCTACAGTTAACGTCACCTCGTAGGCATTTGCTGTTGTTTTGCTGCATAGATTTTCTCAATCGTGTGTATATGTATGCACACATACACATATGTGGGTTTCCACATATATGGCTTCGCTAACTACGTGATGAGGTTAATCTAGGTAGAAAGTGCTTTGGGAGTAGATTTACAATAGGTTCTCAATGAATTATCTTACTAGTTTGCATAAGTTCACATCCTCTCATGAAATGCAAGGCCTATCTAGGTCTAAATGGAATTCATGTATCTTTTGTCCATAAGTTAACATCCTGTTAAAGAAACCTGGCTCAAAAAATCACAGAGGAGCAAGTGTTTCAAAAAACAGGGAGCCTCAATAAAACCATAGCTTGTCTGCAAACTATTGCAGGGAGTTCTACTCACAAGCATCAAGAACATCAAACCAAGTGTCCGGAGATGACCGAGCAAGCTAGAGACACTGTGGTCTCGTAGATGGACTCCAAGGATTGTATCTCACCAGGGGCCTCCTCTTCATGGAATCAAGGCACTGAGAGACGGCAGGCTGGGCATGTCAGCCACCAAGCCCCGGGACACCAAGCCTACAGGACAGAGATCCTCTACAGTTTACAGGAGGTCATCTTGGTGACACATAGAAAGGAATATTGTCAGTTCGGCTTCGTTGTAAACATATGAAGCAAATTGTGCTAAAATGTTGAGGGAAATTATAAATAAATTTCAAATGCAAGGAGGTAAATTCATGCATAATGGACTTCGTCATTAGTAGGTTCTTCCGGGAGTGATGGTCCTCTTCGGCAGGTATCACTGGTCCTTTGATATCAAGGTCATGTAGGAAAACTAGGAAACGCCTCTAAATCAGTGCCCAGCTCCCACGTCAGACACAAGCATTCTATGCATTCCTTAGCTTCTTCTTGCTCGGATCCAAGACCTCTGAGATCTGTCTGCACTGAATGGGACTGACTGAGTTTAAAGACAATGGGAGGCTTGACTGAAAAATGGCTTATCAATACTCGATAATTTATAAATCCAGACAACCTCCCTCATTCCAACACAGTTAAATCAATCCTGGCATTTATTCAGCCCCCAAAGCAGCACATATGGACACAGTATGTTGCCAATCAGATCTATATTACTACCAGCCATCCCAAGTTTATCTTGCCTGGGAGACTGAAGTGAGGCTATATTTTAACCACATTCAAGAAGAAAATGCGAGAGGAAGTGCATGGAACTTGCTGTTTCTAGACATTAAGAGAGCTAATTTGACTATAAACAGGAAGCATTACAACCAGGAGTGCTGCAGGATTGGCCCAGGTAGACCCAGCTCCTCAGCCTAGGGCTTGGCAAAGCAGTTACAAAGAGCAGTACAAATGACCAACCAAGTAGATACTAACAGGCTACCTCCTATCTCCTCGCCAGAGTTCCCCAGACAGAAAGAAAAAAGTTCATTCTATACCGCTTAGTATGTAGGAGATCAAGAAAAAGGACCATAACCTTCAGCCTCCTGAGAGCAGTACAATGCAGGGATCTTGTGCCATAGAAGCATTTAGAATGAGCAACTGTTTGGGAAGAGTTTGGGTATTCTGGTCTTTGGGGAGAGGTATGCAAAAAGAGATGAGAAGGCCCTCATCTTTCAGGAAAACAAATGAGAATAAAAAAAATTGGCAACAAATTTTACGGTTCATATCCACTCGGACAGCCAGTATTTCCTGCAATCACAGCACCATACTATAAAAAAGTCTGTTTATTGCAAAGGACCAAAAGATGCTCAATCTTTGAGCCAATTAATAAAAGCTTAATTAATTAATTAATTAATGTTTTAAAAGTACTTTTAACAAAGAATGAACAAAAGAAGATCGGACATAGCGAAGCAGAAAAAGTAAAAATGTTTCATTCATTAAAAAGAAGGGGAAAGGACTCGCCATTTATTGAGAAATTACCGCAAGATAGTTCTATATTTGATGCTCACAGCTATCTAATGAAACACATAGCAGTTTCCCATCCAAGCAATGAGAAAACTAAAACTAACAATTCAAATTCTTCCCATCTAAACATCAGTGTTGTTAACAATTGCTGGGCTCAAAGTCTAACAGTTTTAAAAAATAGAAAATTGGGCCCGGCCTTGTGGCCTAGCAGCTAAAGTCCTCGCCTTGAATGCCCAGGGATCTCATATGGGCGCCAGTTCTAATCCTGGCAGCTCCACTTCCCATCCAGCTCCCTGCTTGCGGCCTGGGAAAGCAGTCGAGGATGTCCCAAAGCTTTGGGATCCTGCTCCTGCACGGCTTCGGATCGGCACAGTACCGGCCATTGAGTTCACTGGGGGAGTGAATCATCGGACGGAAGATCTTCCTCTCTGTCTCTCCTCCTCTCTGTATATCTGGCTTTGTAATAAAATAAATAAATCTTTTAAAAAAATAGAAAATCACACCCAAAATTGAGCCACAGAAAACCATAAATAGTCAAAAAACATTGATCAAGAGCAAAAAGGAGGCTTCATACTTTATGATTTTAAACCATATTACAAGGCTACCATAGCTCCAACAGTATGATATTGACATTAAATCATAAACATGGATCAATGGAGTAGAATTTGTTAATCTACACAAGAAAGCCACCAATGCACAATGAAGAAAGGATGGGGAAACTGGACACTGACATGCAGAAGGCCTGATTGGCTTTATCTCACACCAGAAATAAAAGCCAACTCAAAACAGATTAAAGACTTAAATGTAACGTCTGGACCTGTGAGCTCATGGGGCAGTCAGGGCAGATCTGGCAGAAGAAGAGCTTCTTGACATCGGTCTGGGCAGTGACTTTTCTGAATGTGATCCCTGAAGCACAAGAAATAGATGCACAAATACACAGATGGGATGTAAAGGTTCCATAAAAGAGAAGAAGCAACCAGCGAAGATAAGGCAGCCTTCACATAGGTGGAAGATAGGAGAGATCTTTACAGCTCCAAAAATATTTGTTCTAAAAACCTATGTGTAAGGGCTTTGTGTGGTAGCCTAGTGGCTAAAGTCCTTGCCTTGCATGTGTCGAGATCCCATATGGGCGCTGGTTCTAATCCCAGCAGCTCCACTTCCCATCCAGCTCCCTGCTTGTGGCCTGGGAAAGCAGTCGAGGACGGCCCAAAGTCTTGGTACCCTGCATCTGTATGGGAGACCCAGAAGAAGCTCCTGGCTCCTGGATTCAGATCAGCTTAGTTCTTCTGGCCATTGGTTGTGGCCACTTAGAGAGTGAACCAGCAGATAGAACATCTTCCTCTCTGTCTTTCCTTCTCTCTGTAAATCTGACTTTACAATAAAAATAAAGAAAAAAAAACCTATGCATGAATCTCAAATATGTTTTCACCAAAATAAACATATCTTTTAATTCTATTTTTCCAAGGATTTTTAAGTGCCCCTGTATTTGCAAATTATATCTGAGAAGAAGCTAATGCCCAGTATGTTTCAGGAACTCAACAGCAAAATAAAATCCAAATAACCCAATTTTTAAAATTAGCCAAAGATAGATATCTGTCCAAAGATGATATACATATGACCCAAAAGTATATGAAAAGATGTTCAACATCCCTAACCGTTAGGTGATGCAAATCAAAATCATAAAGACAAGAGTTCAACACACACAGAGATATTAGTTGGGAGGCACTCATGCCATATCAGAGTGCCTAGGTTCAAGTCCCAGACTTGCTCCCAGTCCTAGCTTCCTGACAAAGGCAATAGGTGATGTCTCAAATAGTTGAGCTCCTGCCACCATGAGAGACTTAGATTGAGTTCCCATTTCCTGTATTCACCCTGTTACAGCCCCCGCAGTTGAGGGCATTTGTGAAGCACATGGGAATATTCCTCATGGAAAGAATTTGGAGCAGCTCCTTCAAGAAAATTAAAATGGAACTAACACATCCAGAAAGTGATGAGTACAAATGTCCAAAAAGAATCAAATCAGACTTCAAAGAGATCTACCCCCTTGTGTTCATTACAGCAGCATTCTCGATGCCCAAAATGCGGAAGCAACCTAAGTATTCATTGGTAGTTGAATGGGTATAGGAAAAAATATATATACACACACACACAAGGAGACTTCCAGAAGTTCATAGAGAGTGGAACTGAAAGCTGAATTTATTTTGGTGCAAACAATCTTGAATTCCAATGTGTGTTTTCATACATATACACCCACATTTTGCACCAACTGTCTGAAAAGATCTCATTTATCCATTTATATGTACACAGATATATAACATAGTATTATTCAACCTTTAGAAAGTCCTGCCATTTGCAATGACATGATGAACCAGGATGATTTTATGCCGTGTAAAATTAGCCAGACACAGAAAGAGCATGATCTCATTTATATAAGAATTCTTAAGAAGTCAAACTGATTGTGATGGGGTGATTGTCAAAGGCAAGTGACTGAAGAAGTGGAGAGATACTTTGAAATAGTATGATTCTTCAATTATGCAGAATCCATAAATTAAAGTGATATAATGCATAGTGCCGACTGAGCCAATAATACTGTATTCTGAGGGCTGGAGTAAGTCATCACTGGTGTTGCTGGCATTCCGTTTCAGAGTGCCAATTTGAATCGCAGCTGCTCTGCTTCCAAGCCAGGCAGTGAATGGTAGTGCTTGGGCCCCTGTGACCCATGAGACAAACACAGAATTCTCAGTTCCTTACTTGAGCCTAGCCCAGTTTTGGCTGCTGTATCCATTTGGGCAGTGAATCAGCAAATGGAAGTGAGTGCTCATTTATCATCTATGTATCTACTTAGCTACCTATTTATCTATCCATCTATTTATCTCTCTCATTGTGAATTCCAAATAAATATAGTATTTTTAAAGTTCTGTGTTGCTTCCCATTTGTTACTGTTCTTTGTTTATGTATGTGTGTACATATAAAGAGTAAATTTCAGTATTTCAAAATACAAAATTTCATATACAAAATTTTAATAATATAAAGCTTCCTATTTCCTCTTCTCCCTTATTCCTTATTTTTCTTTTAGTATCTGCAATGACATACTTTCAGTTTATAATCACAAGCCTAGTTCTCAACTAGATAAAAAATTCAATGAATAGTAAGTAGGAAAATCATTGTTTCTCGGGAGTATAGATAAGAGCTATTAGCAATAATCAAATCTCACTGTCAATGTCACTCAGATACATCACATTTTTGTGCCCTTTATATTAATTAGCACAAATTATAAAAACATGAAGTTTGTCTTTGTGGGACCAGTTTATTTCACTAAGCATAGTAGTTTCCAACTGCAACCATTTTGTTGCAAATAACAGGATCTCATTCTTTACGCCTGAGTACTATTCCACATTTCTTTATCTGGTCATCAATTGATGGATATCTGGGTAGATTCCATAATCTTAGCTATTGTGATAACTCTTTCATGTGCTGACTTCATTTCCTTTGGGTAAATTCTCAGCAGTGGATGGCTGGCTCATATGTTAGACACACTTTCAGATTTCTAACGAATTTCCACATGGTCTTCCATAATGGTTACGTTTGTTTACATTCATACCAAATGTGCATTAAGGTATCTGTTCCTCCTACAATTACTTACTAGAATTTAGTTCTAAATATTTCCACTCATGAAAGAATGGGAGAGTATTCTTAAGAGTTCATGAAAAATAGGGCCTGTCGGCATGGCCTAGTGGCTAAAGTCCTTGCCTTGAACGCCCAGGGATCCCATATGGGCACTGGTTCTAATCCCGGCGGCTCCACTTCCCATACTGATTGTGGCCTGGGAAAGCAGTCAAGGACGGCCCAAAGCTTTGGGACCCTGCACTCGCGTGGGACACCTGGAAGAGGTTCCTGGTTCCCGGCTTCGGATCAACGTGCACTGGCCGTTGTGGCTCACTTGGGGAGTGAATCAACGGACAGAAGATCTTCCTCTCTGTCTCTCCTCCTCTCTGTATATCTGACTTTGTAATAAAATAAATAAATCTTTAAAAAAAAACATGAGAAAGAGTTCATGAAAAATGGAACTAGGAGATGAGTTTATTTTGGTGCAAAAGGTTTAGAAATCCATGCATGGTTCACTCATAATATATGCTTTTCATGAACTTTTGAAGTCCCCCCGTTTGAACAAACCTCAAAATTCTTCCACCCAAACAACTTTGAGTTTACTTTCCCTTGAATCTTGAAGCACACTTGTGAAATTACTATATTATAAGGCAACAGACACATTAATTGTCTTGATGGTGTTAATCATTTCATAATGTATTTGTACATCTAAACATCATATTTTGCATTTTAAATATATGCAATTTTATTTTGTATGCATAAACTCAGTAAAGCTGGAACAATTTTAATCAACTTACGTGGTCCCTCCAGGAAGAGCACAGTAAGGCTTCACCATCATTTTCTAACTCCCCATGTGTATGAACTTTATGCCATAAATGAAAACTTCTGTTCCTTTCAAGGCAATGATACCAAATAAACACAAATTCTGGGTCCCCAAGAGACTGTCACTGAAGGTCCCCAGCCCCTTAGGGCCTGTGATGTAAGTCTGCCGGGTGTTCTCTCTGTTTCCCCAGGCCTGGGTGTGCTCCAGCCTGCAGGGTCCCTGGCACCACCCGGGAGCAGCGCAGGACCCATCCCCAGGCTCCTCCTTCCTCGGCTCCTCCCAGCACCCTGCGAGGGTGTGCACATCCTCAGGGCTGCCTGGTCAGCTTACACCTTGACCAAGAAGACCAGGCACATCAATTACTTCCTGCAGCTCCTGGGTCTGAAATCTGTCTCTGTTTCCACATTAATTGATCCCTTTGGGAAGGAGCTATCTGAAGACTCAACAGCAAATGAGGTCAAGCACCTCTGTGATGCAAATAACAAAGATCATGATCGTGCTGGACCAAATAACACCTGTGTGGACCAAAGAACACTGCTCAGGTCTAGAGCTCACTGTCCTGCTGGAAAGCTCTCTCCACCTCCCAGAGACCTCAGCAGGATTCCACTGGGCTTGTTTAGGGGTGGCTATTCCCTGGAAAATCTTAACGTACCCCACTCAAAGTTATGGTCACTTCTTTATAGAAAGACATTTTCTTAACAAAAGAAAAAAAAGAAAAGAAATCTAACCGTATTATAGTTCTATGGAATTCCTCTTCCTTTAAATCCTGGTCAAGCTTCGTTGGCAGCTGGAACCCTGGAGCCATGTTAGAAATAGCATACTCCCTGTGTTGCTTCCGGGGATAAATCCCAAGAAACCAAGACTTGGCCAGTTTCCTGAAGAAGCTACTAAAATCCTGCTCTTCCCATCAGAGACACGAAAGAAAAGGGGTGGGGATGGGCATGAGGCGTGTCCAGCCTGGATGATGCAAAGCGTGGTGGTGTGGGCAGAGGAGGCGAAGTCGCGCTACACGGGCTTCTGGGGCTCCGGCTTCACCCTGGACATGAGAGGACGAACAAACAGCACAGCTCAGGACTGGGTGCACCCATCCTTCCAGTTGATGGAGGTTTTCGTATCTGTTCACTTTCATCCTGAAATGATTAGCTTTGAATGCTGGGGTTTCGTGTTGAAAATATAATGAGAACCTTCACGAAGTTGGAATGAGAGGCAGAAAATTGCCCTGGTGGGTTTTCTCCCTGGGAAAGGGAAACCCTCGAGGCCGGAAATGGATCTGGCACTCTCAGACCCTGTTTTGTTTTGTTTTGTTTTCAGCTCTTTTCTGAGCCTGCCTGCTGCTGTTGTCCCTAATAACAGAGAGGGAGAGACATGCTGTGGGGAAGGGCATGTCTGCTCCTACAAGTAATTACTTGGAATGGAAGGTTTTCCATCCCCTAAGTGGCACTCAGAGGCAAGAGGGGGGTCAAGAAGAGGCCAGAAAGGGAGAAAAAAAACTCATTCTCCAGCTCCGTCTAAAGAAAAGCAGACAAGTGTTTGGCTGTGGCATATAAACATTCAGGTAGCCAAATTAAATTCAGGGAATATAACTGCTTTGGATTTTTTGGTGCAGAGCACTGAATTTGTCTTGTATTTCTACCCCCAAAAACTTCACCAAAAAAAATTATTAAAGTCTATCGCTGCACCCCATAGGTATATTGGGGATTTCCTTGGAAAAAACCTTTCAGGGACTGCTATGATAGAAAGTAAACGTTGTTGATTGCAGGGGGTGATCGTTCGGCCTGGTAGTTATGCTGGTAAGGTAGACATAGCCCACATCTGCAGTGTGTGGGTTCAAGTCTCCCCAATAATGTGCTCCGTGCGAAGCAGCGTATTGCCTCCTGTAATTGGGTTCCTGATATGGAGCCAACCCCAGAAGCTGCAGACATTTAGGGGAATCAGTAGATGGGAGCTTTCTCTTCTTCTGTCTCTTCTCTTCTGTCACTGTGCCTATCAAATTTAAAACACTTTGATTTCAAAGCCCACCTCCTCCCCTTTTGGTATCACTCCCAGATATAACTTCATATATCTCCTGTTCTTAAAGCAACTTTTGAATTCACAGCACAGCCAACTTGACTCTGTGGTCTTCGTTCTTGGTTGTCTTTGGTCAACAAGAAGAGAGCTGTGCTGGGAACACTAGGCTCAGGGCTGTGTGCTCGGGTATCCCAACAAGTACGCTGTGGTTTTCACAGGCTTTCCATAGGTTGTGCAACTTGCTTTAGTGTCATTCACAGAAACATGAACAAGTCTCCCTGAGTGACAATGAGACAAGAGAGGGACAATCATTCTCCTAAAAGACTTAATCTATGAAAGCCAAAGTCACAGAGAGAGGGAGGGAGAGACAGAAAGATCTTTCATCTGCTGGTTCACTCTCCAAATGACCACAATGGTCAGAGCCGAGCTGGTCTGAAGCTGGGAGATCCAGGAACCCAAGGTCTTAGGCAACCCTCTACTGCTCTCCCAGGCCATTCCAGGCAGTGGGATCAGAGTGGAGCTGCTACAACTTGAACCAGCACCCATCTGGGATGTTGGCACCACACACAGGTGGATGATTAACCCAATACAGCACTGCAATGGTCCACCAATGATATCAAAATATAAAATTAAAATAGTCTTTGGTGGTGCTCTTCTTCTCAACATCCCATGCCATAAAGATGGCCAGAAACAAGACTCTGGGGTCAATAATACAATAGAAAGACAATGGACAGTGATCAGTGATTGACAAATACTATTCCAACCTACTTCCATCCCCGCTGTCCTCTGCCCAAGTTCACACAATAAAGCTCACTATTCCTGGGTTGCTTCACCCAGATGCCCTTCAGAGGGTATCCAAACTAGCGCTGGTCTTTGTTGTCAAAGAATGGTTCTTTATCTAAGTGACTGAGTCAGATGGAACCATATTGGGGTAGGTATTCAGTGTTCACCGTCAACTCCCAGGAGCAGGAAGAGCCCATTATTGTCACAAAGTTATGGGGCTTTGGTCTCTATAACCACTTGTACCTTTTCTAGACAAGTCTGCAGATGATGGAGGAAGTTGATGGAAGTCTCTGTCCTCCCAAGGCTATAGGAGGAAGATAATTCTGACCCTAAAGACAGCTCGTTTCGGGCCTGGCCGTGTGGCCTAGTAGCTAAAGTCCTCTCCTTGAATGCGTCGAGATCCCATATGGGCGCTGGTTCTAATCCCGGCAGCTCCTCTTCCCGTCCAGCTCCCTGCTTGTGGCCTGGAAAAGCAGTCAAGGACGACCCAAAGCTTTGGGACCCTGCACCCACATGGGAGACCTGGAGGAAGTTCCTGGCTCCTGGCTTTGGATCAGTGCAGCACCGGCCGTTGCGGTCACTTGGGGAGTGAACCACCGGATGGAAGATCTTCCTCTCTGTCTTTCCTCCTCTCTGTATATCTGACTTTTCAACACAAATAAATAAATCTTTAAAAAAAAAAAAAAAAGCTCCTTTCTACAAAGATAGAGTACTCTCCTCTCTCGCACTCTCCTGCAAGAAGCCCACAGGCTGAGGCCAACACCCCACCCCTAACTTGAAAGAGGAGGAGTTGAACTGATTTCTCTATGGATAAAACTATCTGAATTTAACTGCAGAACTAAATCTTAACTCCTGCAGTCATCATTTTTGTATAAAACATATTAGGCACACAGCCAGGGCTCTGCCACATTGCCGAATGCCTGGAGTAGAGTTCCGTTATAGGAGACCACTTTGGAATCAGGGCAGGAAGAATGTCCCAACTTTCCTCTACAAATACATACATCAAGAAGCTTATGGGAAAACGGGATTAACAGACAACTTCAGCTTGATTCAAAAAGTTTTTGAAAGCCATTCCTAAGAGGATCTTGAAAGAGTTCACGAATACTGCCTCCTAGGAAAAGCTTTGGATGGATTTCCAAAGTTTTGGTACCAACACAAATGCATTTTTTAAAAGATTTATTTATTTTTATTACAAAGTGAGATATACAGAGGAGGAGAGACAGACAGGAAGATTTTCTGTCCACTAATTCACTCCCCAAGTGGCCACAATGCCCAGATCTGGAGCCAGAATCCAAAGCCAGGAGTCAGGAGCTTCCTCCAGGTCTCCCACGCAGGTGCAGGGTCCCAAGGCTTTGGGCCGTCCTCGACTGCTTTCCCAGGCCACAGGCAGGGAGTTGGATGGGAAGCAGGGCCACGGGATTAGAACCGGTGCCCATATGGGATCTCGGCACATTCAAGGCAAGGATTTTAGCCACTAGCCTACGGTGCCAGACTCATAAACGCATTTATTAATTCAACATTTTCCCAAGAAGTCAGAAATATGTTCCTCTGTATTTGTGTCTACAGATGCGTGTGATATCGCTATAAATTATCTGCATTTGCAATATATCTCAGTCCAAGCAATTCCAAAGCAGTTTGACAACAGCAACACTGGAAGTATTTGAGAAGTTGTAGATGTACCAGAGCATAGATGAGTCAACCTGGGGAACCTGCTGCTCTGTGGACCAGTGGCACCCATAGGAGCTGGATGAACAGTAGATTTACCAGGGTGTGTCCTGAGGGGCTTGCGGGGCTACATGGGGCTTGTGACAAAGGACCACACAATAGAGGCTCTGAAAGCAGCTCCATTTCCTCTGGAAAAAAAAAAAAGGAAAAAAAACACTTCAGTGTCTCCCTTGGCTAAATAAAGAAAACTGGGCAGTGGTGCCAGATGCCACAAAGACAGCACATACGGGAAAAGGCAAACCCAGTAACAGAACATGGCCCCACGGGTTGTAGCAGGAGAGACTGTGAGTTGAGGCGGTGTCCAGGGCTCTGTATTTCTCCTGTCCACCCACCCCCAGGCAGCTACAGTGTGCAGCCAGGTTAAGCACTTCCAGCCCAACCCATGCATACTGAAACAAAGATGGTGGTTTTCACTGGGAATACACTTAAACATCCCTAACAAAGCCTTCTGTGCATCCAAAAAGGTCCGATTTTTTCATCATCCATAGGAGAAAATAAAACACAAGCTAACCTGAGTTAGCTATGAGATCCTTTGCTTTCAGATTGTCAGAAGCCCAAAGGGTTGCTCTTCCATGCTAGAGATGGAAAAACAGATACTCTTATGAACAAGGGTGGAAATGTATAAAAACTACAAGCCATGGTGAGAAATCGGGCCTCTTCTAATAATATCTCAAGTGCATTTACTCTTTGAATCAACAATTCTACTTCTGGGAATTTAATCTAACCAGTACCTGTGCATGTTAAAACGTTGTATTTACCAGGTTTGCCATTACTGCCTTGCTTGTCATCACAGAAGCTTATAGACAGTGCAAATCTCCAGCTATAGGAGACTGGTTGAATGGATGATGACGTTTCCACATAATGAAATACTATGCAGCTGTAAAAACAATGAAGGTGCAGAGTGAATACAGAGGTGGAAAGATATCACAAATCTAAACAAAAAAAAAAGGAAAGGTGCAGAGAAGTCATTGGAATTTTGGAAAGAATCGTCTTCCTCATGTTTCGAAACACTGGAATGATATCCAAGAGGCAACAGAGAAGTGGTTACTCACTGAGATCAAGTGATGAGGAGATGAGAGCAGGGTGGATGGGAAGTTGGATGGAGACAGAGTTCTCAGGCCCTAGCTCTCAGAGCGTGGTTTTCTGAATCACGCATCTATATAACCCCTTTTGAGAAGATTTAACTGAAGCCAAAGACCCTGGGCTAAACTACATATGCAGTGACAAGAGGTGATTAAATACAGATATCTCAATGGGATGAGGTTTTTTTGTTTTTTTGTGTTTTTTTTTTTTATGATTACAGTCAAGATTCTGCAGTCCAGACTGTGCAAAACATAAGAAGCCATTAATGTGCTTTCAAACATGTCTTGTGGTTGAAGTGCTATCAGTCAAGAATTTTTTTAAAAAAGTAACAAAATGATTAGGACTCATAAGAAGTTGAAGGATTAGACAAATTCAGAAACCAATTAACCTAATCATGTCTCTTTCAGATGAAGAAACCTAAGTTCATAGAGTGTTGATCACTTGCCCCAAATCAGACAGTCAGAAGCCAGGACAATTCGGGGGTCAAGGTCCTCGGTAAGCACCCTGTGTTCAATCAAGGCCCCCTGACAATATGGTAACTAGTTATTAGGATCACACTCAAAATGCTCCTGGCTCTAGATCAGAAACCCCTGAGGACAGGGGAGGAAGGGACTGCAATGGTTTCCTCCTGGAGGAGAAATTTAATGAAAGTGAATCTTCTACGACATCAAGTCAGTTTACATCTCTGTAACTGCAGAATCTCACCTAAGATGGTCCCTGTCCCCTACGTGCTCATCCCTGGGCTGTGTCTCCACTTTGAGCACTTGGGGGAGCGGCCATTGGCAGGATGCAGCAGTGCCCACCAGGTTTCCGAGAGGCTGCGAGTAGTGCAGCCCACCACGCAGTAGCAAAGAAAGATAAGAAGTTGCAGCATCTGACTCTAATGGCGGCTCTGCCATGGGTAAGTGACTTAGCTGTCTGCCATCTATTAGCTCTCTGCAGAATGGGCGATTATCAAATCCACTATGCTGAGCACAGCACATGCCATAGTGCCAACTCTCAAGAAACACTATCCTTTGCACCAGCCTGCTTATTCATCCAAATGTGACAGGTCCTCAAAGAGTTTGTGGAGGGCCAGGCACGTGGCAAAGTGGGTTATACCGCCTCTTACAACATCATATAGTCCATGTAAGGATGTCTATTCAAGTTCCAGACCTTCTGCTTCCAATCCTGCTTCCTACAAAGGCATCCTGGGGGAAAAAAGGCACTTGACGATGACTCAAATGCTTGGACCCATGCCTCCCACACAGGAGATCCTGATGGGAGCTCCTGGCTCCTGGCCACAGACAGCCTGGACAAGCTCTGACTTTTGCTGGCAATTGGGGGTTGAACCGCTGGAGAGAAGACATCACTGTCACACTTGGTTGTCTGTCTTCCATGTAGGTAAAACAGAAGTAAAACATTTTTCAAAAGTAAATGTTGTTCACATAGAATGCATATTGTAAGAAAAACCATGCACACGGTTTCAGCTTTTTGGCTCCGAGGCAAACTGATCTCTTAATTCCATCTTCCCACGAGGTTTCTGAAGTTCCCTCATGCACCTGCTCCCTTTCATTGGCACTCACTGGGCTCACAGCCTTGCTGTGGCATGGCATTCTTGTCAACTGAGTCCTGACCAAATGGGAAGTGAAAGCAATGTGCAATACTAGGATGCTACACTGGCCCTTTAAGACTTCCTGCACATTCTCCTACATAGTCCCATTGCTGGACTGATTCAGATGAGTGTGGAAACCTCGAAAACCCAAGACTGGAAAACCATGTCTGAATCATTGCTTGGAGCTGAGCAGTTCGCAGCCAGGAAATCCCATTTGGGAGTTTTCAATGAGAGACAAGAAAACTGCCTTTGAAACCGCTGGCATTTCAGCTGTGGAGCTTACAGTGGTGGCGTGTCCCCGTGACTCAGAGAGCACCATCAAGGCCCCGCCACATGTGCATGGCTTCTGTGGTCTTCCCAGGCTCCCGCAGGGTCACCAGAACCACAGGACATTTTCTACATGACATCATGTTCAACAACAGAACATGAGGTACCCCCCCATGCAGCGCAGAAAAAATTAAACTGGTGTAAGTAAATGTTTGTTGAGTGATTTAACGACCTTCGTGCCACTTCTCAGGGACGTGAAAGCTTAGAATTCATGACCACATCTGCGATTCATTCTCCCAGCAGTAATCTATCTTGTTCACTATATATTCGACATGTATTGAACATCCATTTAAATCAGATGGTATTTCTTTCCCTGCGTGCCCTCTCTTGTGGCATAAGATTTCATTATTTAGTTAACATGAAACAATGTTTATTAAATGGACAAAGAGATTGGCACATGAAGCTGACAAATTGGCTTTTCTCTGGAAGCGGACAAGCTCCTGGTCCTCTGAGTTCCCACTGAAGAGGTGGGAATGATTCCTTGGTTGCCACGTGCCATGTGCAGTCCCACGGCAACCCATGCTTGGTCCTTCTCTTTGATGCCCAAGCAACTTACATTATACATCTTCTTCAGTTTCAGCCGTGAGTCAGTTCCTAACTTAATGTTTAACACATGCCGAGCAGTTGTGTCGAATTAGGGACCCTTGGTCCTAATCCCTTGAAGTTCACCTCCTTCAGGAGTGTTATGCTGCTTTTCCTTCTAACTTACTGTAAAACACACTTCTCTACAAATAATGCAAAGACGCCCTCCCATGAACAGTTTCTGTAACTGAGGAGTAAGTGAATAACTGCATGTTGAGATGAATGGTAGGTGGCTATCTGGATGGGCAAGCAGATGGATTCTGGCTTTCCACATCTACTCATTGGAACCTGAGGACGCTCCTTGGAATCCTTGTGGGCTCCAATTCACGTTTTATATCAGGTGGTGCTCAGAGTGGTCCTACCGAGCAATATAAACTCTTTGGGCAAAAGCTAAACCATTTCAACTATTTTCTCATGGAGATCGAACTATTGGGAAAAATTAAAGAACGGCAAATGTCATGCAACGTGCCATTTCTACTTAGAAAGACCTGCAAAATCTAATTTGAAACTTAGTTTCATCGGGTTTTATCAGCATCCCGAGCTTCAGGCATCTACGCACAAGGCCGATTTTTCCCCCTTTGGTATAATCAAGGACATTGCACTCGGCATCTAGCCTATAAATGTTGCCTGCTTCACACCAGTTATGCCTGGCCAAGGACTGCTTCAGAGAGCAATGCTTGGGCTTTCCTAAAAGCAGAAGCAGTGGAGGTTAAAATGATAACATTTGTTCATTCAAGCAACAAGCCAAGCCAATTGGCAATGACCCCTTTGCCATAAACTATTAACATGAAAAAACAGCCTTTTTATCATCTAAGTTACTTGTAGCAGAGTCCCTGAGTAACTTTCTTCACTTGCTTGTTCATTCATACTATGTGGAATGTACTGGATTCCATCTCTGTACAGCCCTGCAGGGAGAAATCATGGTGGCGTTTATCCAGCAAGTCTTGGCAGGCTCTAGCTATACATTGTTATTTGATTAAAGATTTGGCGTATGAGCTAAGGTAAGCCTTTTTATGGCATTATCCACAATGGGCTTCCTAGTAAATGACATACTCCCTAAAGAATGTTTCCAAAGAGGCCATCGTAAAGCTTTTTTTGTGAGTAGAAATTTCACATGTAGCCTGCTTACTTTATTTCATAGACTTGTAGAATATTATTAACTACTCCAGGATTTCTCAAGATGAGACTTGGACCCCCCTAGAAGTGTGAGTGGGAAAATGCAGAGTTCCTCTGACAGCCAGAGAGAGAGTGGGGAGAGCAAGAGAGAGAGATGAAGGGAGCCATATTTTGTGATGCTATTGGTTGACACAGGTTGCACTAGATTGTAGAAATAGAAATTCCGTGTCTTCTGAGCCTTTCTCTTGTTTTTCCAGTCTGCCCTGATTTTAGAATCAGACACAGTGTCAGGCAGCAGAGGGGAGGGACACTGACCAAGACGGCTGATGGGTATCACAAGGCAGCAGAACCCCAGTGCACCTGTGATGCGATATGAGGGGCTGTGGGATGACGAGAGATGGGAAGCCACGGGTTGGTCTTGGAGCACACAATGAGTGTTAAGTACTGTGCGAGTCCACTGGGCTGCTGCCTGGTTCAAGTGGACTGAGTTTGCCCCATAAGGTCAGGCTCTCCATAGGAGCCCTTCTTTCTGGAGCAGGGAACCAGCATAGCGTTTCTGAACCCCAAACCAGAAGAGATGGAACCAGAAGATCCAACTGCAAGTCTGGCTACATTTTTCCTCCAAATCTATCTTCCCTGCACACTTCGAAAAGGACTTGCCATAGTTCAGCAAGACCAGTGCTCCCAGAAATCAGACATCACCAACTATGTTTAGGGTCGGGGATTAGTGAAGTCTTAGTGGAGCTGTTGGGAAGCATTCACCTATAGAGCATTCACAAGCACTTTACATTCTTGGGTTCCCCAGAGGAGCAGGAAGACATGAAAGTCATCACACCATTACCAGAGAACTGACTGCCAGAATACTACTAACTCAACAATAAGCCCAACCCACATTTCACCACCATGTAATTTTTTGAAGATGTATTTATTTGAAAGACAGAGAGAGGGCGAATCTTCCATTCACTTGTTTACTCCCCCAGGGGGTATAACAGCCCGAATCAAAACTAGGAACATTCTTCACAGATGGCGGGGGCCCCAAAGACTTGCGCCATCTTCCACTGCCTTGTCAGCACATCAGCAGGGAGCTAGCTCAGAAGCAGAGCAACTGTGACTCAAACTGGCTCCCCAGTATGGAATACTAGCTTTGTGAGCAGTGACTCAACCCATTGCACTGCAGTACCCCCTAATTTTAAATGTATTTTTCCCTCTGAGCTCCACCTCCTTTGCCTCCTCTTTTATTTTTATTTTTATTTCTTTTATCCCCTCCCCAAATTCCTTCCCCACATTGATTTCCCCTATATTTTTACTATTGTATAGTCCTTCAGTAGCAGTCATAAGTCCATCTTTCTGCTATTTAAGTGTATCCTGACTTTGCAGGTACGGACCACGGCAGAGTTCAGTATCCTATTGTCAAGACATAGTGAACACTTTCACTGGGAGTCCATCTCTGGTTTGCATGTAAAGACTCAACTTTACCTCCTCTCATCCCACACTTTGGCAAAGGGAAACTGAGCGAAAAACAACACATCCTCTGAAATCAGGTTTGTGAACCGACTTCCTTGATCAATGGCATTTTCAAAGTTCTGACAGATAACTTAAGCTTCCAAAAACCCTTACATTCACATCAATCTAACTGTAGGTCCAAACAAAAGTCTCTGGCAGTGAGAAAGAATGCTTGAAGTCAGAGATATTCCAAAGACTCCAGAGAGTTTGGCCTTGCCTAGGGAGTCTCCCCATCCGAGTGGACAGGAACCCAGGGAGAGGGTCCTCCCTCTGTGCTGGGGGCAGCGGGTCTTTGCTTTGTTTATGTTCTTAAGCCAATGATGAGTGAGATGTGACCCAGGTCACGGTGTATCACCAGAGAAAGCTCCAAGCCAGAAAGATGATTCGAAAGCCAGAGAAATAGGTTCGTTCGTCCCCAGCGCACACTCCTTCTGAAATTAGGTGACAGTTTTTAGCTGGGAAAAACCAAAGGAGCAATTCACGCTCCCTCCTTACTGTGCCTACGGCTCCCATCTTGTCAATTTCTTTTCCTGACGGAGTGGCCGAACTGCAGACAGTCGAGTTGGAAGGGCTCATAGCAGCCAGCCCTTATACCATGCAGACAAGTCATATCACTAGAACTTTAGGGACCAAGGGGAGCTGGTATCCACTCCCCAAGGCCTCTCCCTGGCAACCCTGCTGGCTGAGCTCCTTGCCATGCTGTCTGTGATGTTCCCATCATCACAGGGATGCCTGCAAGTCTGTTCCCATAGAGTAAATCCCATGTGTCCTACATGCCGAGGTTCTGTGCACACTGCGGTGCTTAATAAATGCATCTTGGCGGACAGGCACTGTGGCCTGCGGAAAGCACACCCAATGCTTCCGGCAGGTCACACATGTGCTTCCCGCATAACCCTGGCTCCCAGTCATTCAGCGTAGCCTGTGATGCTCCCAGATGTTCAGCGGGAGGGGTGCGGGCAGCAAGTCCTGAGGCAGAGCAAATGCCAGGTGTCAGTCTCAGAGCCACCTCTACAGAGTCTCCCGAAGCCACATGAGAGTTTCTGGAATTAGGACATGAGAAACATGTCCTAATGGAAGGGGGTGCCCACATAATCCAAGGAAACAAGCATTTGAAGGAGAGCAGTGCCAGAGAAGTAAATGAGCCAACAGCAGAGCCAGGGCCACCTGCCATGCTGGCCGGCTTCTTCCCTGGTAAGTGGCTAGCTGACTTCACCGCTCATTAACCAAGAACAAGGCAACGCCTCCCCAATGCCAACTAGCAAAAATGGTCTAGAAGAGACTTGCTTGGGTAACCTTTTATTTATTTATTTTTAAGATTTATTTATTTTTATTGCAAAGTCAGATATATACAGACAGGAGGAGAGACAGAGAGAAATATCTTCCATCCGATGATTCACTCTCCAAGTGAACGTAATGGCTGGTGCTGTGCCGATCTGAAGATAAGAGCCAGGAGCTCTTCCAGGTCTCCCACGTGGGTGCAGGGTCCCAAGGCTTTGTGCCATCCTTGACTGCTTTCTCATTAAATATATATATTTAATATATAAATATAAATATAAATATATAAATAAAATATATATGATTATATTATATATTATATGATATACGAATATATAAATATACAAATATAAATATATAAATACATAAATATAAATATATATAAATATATTATATATATATATTTGAAAGGCAGAGCAAAGGGCAGGGAGGAAAATGAGGGAGAAAGGAGAGAGAAATCTATTCTATCTGCTGATCCACTTCCCAAATGGCCACAATGGCCAGGGCTGATCCAGGCAGAAGCCAAGAGCCTGGAATCCCATCTGAGTCTCCCACACAGATGGCAGGGGCCCAAGCACTTGGACCACTGCCTTCTGAGGTCCATCAGCACAGAGCTGAATGTGACGTGGAGTAGCCAGGGTATAAATAGATCCCTACAAAGATGCTGATGCTGCAGTTGGAGGCACCACAATGCTAAACTCAGGGTAATCTTTAAAAAAAAAAATTGCTCAGACAACAGACATCTCCAACTGAACCGTGAGACATAGCAAACATAGGGGTGTGTGTGTGTGTGTGTGTGTGTGTGTGTGGCAGAGCAGCCTGGGGTGGCCTTGCAGATTCTGAGATGACACCAAAGAGCAACTTCCAGCCCTGAGGTCCCACTGCGGCCAGCTGCAGGCATCCAAGAAGCCGGAATGGAAAACGGGCAAGAGCTTCCCAGCAAACAGACAACACACCTCTGCCAGACCACTGTCAAGGAGCGAACATGAAGCAGGAAACACAGCTCAAGCTCTCCCCTCCCCAGAAAACTCCTGTCGGACACCTCGGCACCAGGAGGGGTGACAATGTAGGCTGAGATTTCTGAGCTCTCTTATGAGAGGAGGATGGGATGGTGGTGGGGAAAACCTATCCTAGGGCACACCTCGCCTTTCTCCCTGTTCCTGTAAGCCTGGTGTTCCGTGGGAGGCTGTGGAAGCTGAACACTGCATTTCCCAGACACTCCAAAGCTAAGATTCATTTTTCTGTTATCAGGAGAGACATTCAGAAACTCCCTGACAAAGCTAGGATTTACTCTGTCATTTCTTAGTCCTCAGCGTCTGTGAATCATCAAGTCACTCATGATTCCGATCCCTTACCTTCTTCTCCCATGCCCTGGGCAAGAAAGCTGTGAGAGAGAGAAAGAGAGAGAGAGAGTTCATGTGTACATGCCTCTGAGTGTGACTATATGGGCATACTTGAATTCTTGCGTCTACGTGTCCTGCGTATAAGTGTACGTGTGCATGCGTGTCCATCTGTGGTTGCAGCTGCCATGTTCACATGTGTGTGAATTTATGTGTATGTACAGGCACTTCAGACCCTTTCCACAGTCTGGCAAAAATTATGAGTCCCATTTCAGCCTAACATTTTTAAGTTCATAAAATTAAACTCTTAAAATTATACAGGAACCCATGATATGAATAACTACATGCCCATCAATTTGATTTCCTGTGTTATCTTCCGTGTTTGGTTTTATGTGTTTCTTTAATGGCACATTAACAAGGTGCTGCAGCAGGTCCAACAACAATTGTAATTTTGAAGTTATGATGAAGGTTAACATTTCGAGACACTTGCAATAACCGACTCGTACTATGAAATTATATTAAGAGAAGCTGGAAGAAGTCACAGGTTTTGCCAACATTACAGTAGGCCAAGAACGAGAGATAGTTCAGACTTCAGTAGAAATTAGTGATAGAAGCTCATGAACTTCCAGAAGGACATAAGCCCAGGCTGAGTTCCTGACATGCACACACGAGCTTGGCTGACCCTCACGCCTTGAGCCCCAGACCTCTGGAGAGGAGGTCAGAAATAGGGACCAAGAAGGTTCCTGTTGGGGAGTGTCCCGCACCTTGCACTTTGACCTGTCCCTTCCTCTCCCTGCCTGTTGACCACATCCACGAGATACTAACAAATGTCTTCTCACTCGGGTGGCTTTAGGCCCAGGGAACCCTCAAGAGACTAATTGCTAGGAGAGCAAATGAAATGATGAACTTTGGGCGATAATTGGCAGTTTCCGCCACACTCGAAAAAGTACAAATGATGAAAGCTCAAATTAGTCGAACACCTTTGAACGTACTTAGGATAATTTGCTTTCTTTGTTGGGAAAATACTGGCTGCTAGCATTTCTCAGACATTCTTCAAACTTACTAATTATTGAAATAGATCTCTGCAGCTCCGGCAGTCAATGCATAAAGCCCTATTGTGGACTGAAGAGAATCTAACAGAGGCTTCCGTTGGTTTCCCAGTCAATGGCCAGCCTCTGAGAGAGGGCAGAGCTGACACCACTGTGGGTTATCCCCGTGCCACTGAAGGATTCTGACATCACAGCTAGTGACCAAGTTTTCAAACATTTTTTTATTCCCCCAGAGAATTCTTTATGTGGATTAATCCACGCATTGGGAAAGTCTGGTGTAAATGACCTGCCCCCCCTTCCCTGTATCTTGAAGCTGTGGACTCATGATCTACTTTGAACAACTTCATATTTTTGATGCTATTGTGTTTTTTTTTAAAGGCTTTATCATTATTGGAAAGCCTGATATACAGAGAGGAGGAGAGACAGAGAGGAAGATCTTCCATCCGATTATTCACTCCCCAAGTGAGCCACAACGGGCCGGTGCGCGCCGATCCGAAGCCGGGAACCAGGAACCTCTTCCAGGTCTCCCACACGGGTGCAGG
The DNA here is from genome assembly GCF_030435755.1 of Ochotona princeps. NCBI lineage: Eukaryota > Metazoa > Chordata > Mammalia > Lagomorpha > Ochotonidae > Ochotona > Ochotona princeps. The sequence goes on from NC_080849.1 coordinate 50,823,630, forward strand.
GTCCCAATGCATTGGGCCATCCTCGACTGCTTTCCCAGGCCACAAGCAGGGAGCTGGATGGGAAGTGGAGCTGCTGGGATTAGAACCAGCGCCCATATGGGATCCTGGCGCGTTCAAGGCGAGGACTTCAGCCTCTAGGCCACGCCGCCGGGCCCGATGCTATTGTGTTTTGATGTGGTTGTCTGTCGGGGCTGCTTAGGTGAAGGCTGCCCAGACCCCTGGGGTGGGAGGAAGTGCTTCCCGACAGGAAGACACTGCCCTTTCCTGAAGTAGTTGGGTGTTGTTCTACACTTTAGCTATACAGACACACAGCAGAGTATCTGCATGTACACACCCTTGCTTGGTGGGCAGACTGGAAAGCTTTTCCTATCCGTTGGATAGCTATCCTATCCAAGTGGCCAAGGCTGGAGCAGGCCAACACCTGGACATAGGAGCTCAGTCGTGGCTTCCCATGTGCGTGGCAGGGACACAACCAGCCGAGCCAGCACTGCAGCTGCCCAGGCTCTGCAGCAGCAGGAAGCCGAAACTGGGCGTGGAGCTGGGACTTGAACCCAGACACTCATTTAGAATGTGGACTTGCTGCTGTAACTGACACCTACTCCTGTTTCCCACTTTTTTATGGTCTACCCTTCAGCTGCTGATCACATCCATTAAATGTTATCAGTGTTCTACCCTCCAACTGTTTATCACATCCATGAAGTGTTACTTACACGTTAATTAGGAAAGGTAAAGGATCTGTACCCACATTTCCTAGGAGGAGTTCAAGCAAGGGTAGCACCCCCTAAGGCTGTGACATAGTGGGAGGGATAGGGATACATGTGTATAGGGGAATCTCAGACAGGAGTCTGTTTTACCAGTGCGCATGCCCTCACAGCCGGCATAGTGAATTGGGAAACACTCAGTGACAATAACCTGAAGGTTTTCCTAAAGGCAGTTTCACCACTATGTTAACATCTCAAACACCGATGACTTTAAGAGGAATGTATGTTCACCGCCATATTCTCATGCTTGACATTAATCCTCTGGATAGAAGTATCTTCCATCATAAGCTCTAAGATTCCACAGACAATGGTGGGTCACTTTGCAAAGTCTAGAGGAAACTGCACTAAGCAGACCTCTTCTGATTCAATTAAAAGAGTTCAGTCTTGGGTCTTGCATTTGCCTTCTCCCCAGTCCCATGTCTCCACTGTGGATTGCCCTGCAGGAAATTCCTCCCATCTTTAATTTTATGAGGTCACTCCTTCAGAGTTTGGGGTCTGAGTTGACTGCTTTGATTCGTAATCCCTCAGCGTAACTTTCTTTGTATTTCCTCTGGGGTGTGCTGCTGAGATGCCCTGTTGATGGGACATCCTCCATCCCACCTGACTCTAAGTCAGCAGCCTTCACTTAGAGTCCCCAATGGACCATCACATCAAAACAAACATCCCTGAGTGTACAAGGTCATCCAACACAATGGTGGGCCCACCTGTGACCATGCCTCGACGATACAGGGAAAGAATCAGTGTTGGGAGGGAGAGAGAGCCCACTCACTCAGCTGTGGCTTTCCAACACCAAGCTTTCCAGGCTGACTGCTCCAGTGATCTCTTACAGTGGAGGTCAAGCATGTTTTCCGAGATGCTGAAAATGAAGGCCTATGATTGGGGCTTACAGAAGGCAACATTCCAGATGACTAATTGGATTCCTTTTTTCGTTTTTAAAGATCGTATTAGAAAAAACTAATAATGTTTCCTAAGAGCAAGGCTTCTAATAACTGCTTATTAGGTATTTACTATTAGCTAATACTTCATTTTGTATTAGAAAAAAAATTTTTAAGGTTTTGTTTATTTCTTTGTGGCATGGACTGAGATAGGGAGAAGATAAAGAAACAGAGAAAGAGAGCGTCCACCATTGGTTCACTCCCCAAACAGCCACAAAAGCCAGGGCTGGGCCAGATACAAGCCACAAACCTAGGACCCCACCCGGATTTTCCATGTGGATGGCAGGAACTCAGGCACCTGGGATGCCAGTGTCACAAGCATTGGCGTAACCCACCAAGCTGCAGTTCTGGCCTCTGAACTAAATATTTCATGTGCTTTATAGCAATTGAGCCTCTCAACTTCCTTGTACATATAGTAATGTCCTTGCATGAAGGCAGAAATTAAGGTTTTAAAAAAAACATATCCAAGACCTCACATCTAAAAAATTGCCAACCCCGCCTCTGCAGACCAGGGTCCTCTCCTTCCAAGGCCCATGCTCTTTTCGCTGCACTTTTAACACATGTGTTGCCACCAACCTTTCTGTGGGCTGCTAGCCTGTAAACCAAGAGGTTCCCCATGTCACTCCTGGCTAAAAACAGCGTGTTGCTTCTCTTCTGCCTGGTTGAGATGTCTAGGAAGATGTCCCTGGAAGTTGGGTGCAAACGAGACAAACCAAGGGCTCTCCCTAACCCAGAACCAAGTTCAAAACAGCAAAACAGAACAAAGTTCTTTGATTATTATTCACGGTGGTATGTCAGTACCTCCCACTTCTCCCCCAAGCCCAACCAATGCCACTTCCAGAAAAGGCCGGTTAGTGGCAAATATCACGTGCCTAATGACATACCCTCCATGTGCCTTTCCAAACTGCCCCTCACAGCTTTCCTAGAGCAAACATTCCCACCTTCCTTGGGCAAGGATAAATTGAAATGGGCTATTAAGAAACTTTCATAATCCTGGGGATATGGAGTTTCTATAAAACACTTTCTGTATTCCCATGTCCCACATCGTGCTGCAATGACATCTTTGGACTGATTCTCCTTGTATTACTCCACTTGATGTTGCTATAACAAAATACCTGAGACCAGGTGTGGCATAAGGAAAAGAGGTTTATTTTGCTTACAGCTTTGGAAACTGTTTAGCCTCTGGTAAGGGCTCCCTGGCTACAACAAAGCACAGCCAAAGTGCATAAAGAGGTCCAATATGGGGTAACCTTGCTTTAAGAAAACTCTCAAAAACTCATTCACATCAATATGAATCCTTTATCCCAATGACTTTCACATGCCCCCATGACCTAATGACCTCCCACTAGGCCCCACGCCTTGAAGATCTCACCAATTGAAGTTTGGGGCACACACCAACACCATATCCATCCCGGAGAAGGGCTGACCATGGGCTTACTAATGTGGGCTCTAAGTCAAGGAGAAAACACTACTAAAACCATTGCAAACTGTCCCTGCAGAGACAATTAAAGCTTGGTTCAAACTTCCAAACTACTTTCTCTGGGAATCAGAAACAGTGGGGAGGAAGAAATACAGAGGGTTCCTTTCAAACCAGCCACTAAATCATTCACCAGGGAAGTATGAGCTGAGCAGTGAAAAAAAGATTCCGATCGGCAGATGTCCAACTCCTCTCTCTCTCTCTCTGTCCAACTTCTCTCTCTCTCTGTCTGTCTCTCTCTCTCTCTGTCTGTCTCTCTCTCTCTCTCTCTCTCTCTCCCTTCCCTTTTCTCCCCTGCAGAAGAGCAGGCAGGAAGGCGCCGGGAAACACAGCCTGTGCACACAGGCACAGCAGAGCGCATCTCACTAGCGCAAAGTCTCCAAGCAGTGAATCAAACACTGTTGACTTAACAGGAACCAACGGTGTCTCTTATAATCATCCCAGATACTTCAGGGCTCCTCAGGAAAAGAGGCCCCAAGACCTTTCCCTGATAACCACATGTGCCTACATGCATGGGTTGGTCCGTAGCAACAAGCATGCCTGCCTGTGACCACTGCTGCCTGCCTCAGAATGCGACGCCGGGATGTGTGTTTGCAGGAAATTGCATCTCTATCTGGACCTGCTTTTTCTGCCTTTGTTCCTCCAGGAAGAGAAGACATACATCACCATTCCTGCATTCTCCAAAAGGTTTTACGAGGTCTAAACTGCAGAAACCAGGCCAGGTGGGTGCCTCATTGTCAGGTGTGGTCCCAGACACACAGTGCCCAGGCCAGGTGGGTGCCTCATTGACAGGTGTGGTCCCAGACACACAGTGCCCAGGCCAGGTGGGTACATCATTGACAGGTGTGGTCCCAGACACACAGTGCCCAGGCCAGGTGGGTACATCATTGTCAGGTGTAGTCCCAGGCACACAGTGCCCACCAGGGCATCACCCCCTGTGCATTCTGATCTCTAAGGACCTCCTGAGCACTGGAGAGGTCTGAGCCTAACAGCAGCCAACAGAGTGCCACATGACCACGTGAGACACAGCTGCGGAATGACTTTTGGGAGGTAGGGGAGGCAGAGAGTGGGACACACAGAGAAGACAGAGGAGGAATCTACAGCAGAAAGACTGAACCTGGAGCACAGGAAATGGTCCGCTCTCCTCTGAGGGCCAGGGAGGGCCTGGTCTCAAAGGGTGGCACCAAAACAGAGCCAGGGCTTGCAGTGGCACACACACACACAGGGAGGAGCCTGAGGTGGAGCCCCTCCCACTGGGAGGCAGGGGCACAGCCCTGCTCTCACCTGGCAGCCTGGGGTGAGGAAGGAGGGAGATGCCCGCATCACATTGCAGGTATCTCCCCTCTTCCCAGACTCAAGTTGCTCTGAAGAATGGACCCAGCTCTACCTGCCGCGGGGCAGCTGGCTGCTTACTAACAATCTGACTGTTGCCAGATGTGGGCACCTGGCCAGCTTGCAGAATACAGGCGGCTCAGGATGGTACAACTTCAAGGTGCCTTAGAAGCTCTGATTTCATCTCCCCTCCCCCTCCTCCTCCACACCTCCTTCCGTTCTTTCCCCCACCCCCAGCAAGGAGCTCTCACCCAAACACGTGGTGTAACTTTATTGTGTATGGTACACATCAGTGCATATGGCTGGAAGTAACAAGCCCTTGCATTCCCCTTATGGTTGCTAAAAATTAAAATAACTCTGGAATCTGCCGGCTGCCTCCTGCTGCCCAGAAATGTCCTCCCCACATCCCCTCCCCCAGGTCTGCAGTTTTGAAATTGCCCCACGGGAAGCTTCTGGCTCAGGAATGCGAGAAGGGAGGATACCTCTGCATCCCAGCATCCCAACACCACAGCCTCAGATCCAATTTATTCTTGTCCTCAAAAGTAATCTTCTATTATTTAAAGCTACTCTGCTGGTGTAAGGAGATCAAAGTGCTGCCCAGGAGCCCTGTTAAATGAACACCCATGCACTTCTGCTTTTAAGTCAGGGCTGAGTGGAGGCTTTCCTGCTGAGAGCTTTTATTCTGGTTTCATTCCTTCATTCGAGGGAGTTGATCATGTGGCCTTGGGAGAGGATTCAAACCATGCCAGTTTTGTTCTTCTGGGCCTCCTCTGAAAGGCTGCTTGCAGAATGGAAACCACAAGTCAGCTTGGGAACAGTGACATTGGCTACAACACACGTGGTAAGAGATATTTGGGGATGGCAGAGAGCTCGCTCTGTCTCCCCACCAACCTCTCTCTCTCTCTTTCCTTCTCTCTCCTTTCTCTCTCTCTCATACACACAGCACATATACTACTGTTGATTCAGGCTCTCTCAGTGAAAATGGTGAGAGTATTTCAACAGTTCATAAAAATTAAAAGGTTATTCAAAAAGCCTTTAGCATAGGGTCTTCAAAACACTCGTGCAAATGCGTATTCTTTTAAAAGTACATGAATTTCAAATTTTTTGCATCCAAATCAGCTCATCCTTCCACAACATTCTTGAAGCACCCTTGCATGTAGAGGTTCAAATGTCACTTCCACTCCCCCCCCTGGCTGACTTCCTCCAACTGGCATGAGCCAGCAGAACTGGCCACCCATACATGGGAACATGCAGGGACCCTTGGGACACTTGGCCTGCACTGGAGCAGCAAGGCTTAGCAGGAAGGGAAGGCTCGGATGTTAGAGCGGACACCAGAGAGGAACTTGAGTCAGCCCCTGCCTCCACCTCCAGCTTACACAACCCCATACCCAGGCCATAACACATGGAGATGAAGGATGTGCCCTCCGAGCTTAAAGCCAGACACACAGTGGACCCAGAGAAGGGCTCAGTCAGAATGGTCCTTCTTGACTCTGCTGATAATTTTGGCCATTTCCCATGGCCCTCCTGTTAGTTATTTAAAACAGTTAACATTTTAGTTTTTATGTTATTGCGCACAGCTAATTCCCGCAGCCTGGTTCTTTACCATGAGCCGAAAACACCAGATGCAATGAGGGATCTTAGGAGGTTATTCCAGTTGGGCAGGAATGGAGTGGAGGTGGTGGGGAGGCGAGGAGGAAGGGGAGGAAGTGGTGGTGGGGAGGTCGGAAGGAGAAGAGACAGAGTCGCACCTGGGGGCCTTTATGCCATTCAGGTGAGCCTGCAAGGTGTTGGGGACGGGGATTGGGAGGGATTGAGGGCAGGCTCCAGGGGATTGGTGCCTGCGACGGTCACAGGCGATTGCCTAAGAATGATTGGTAAGTGGGCAGAGTTGGGGAAGGGGCTGGGAGATTGGAGGTGGGATTCTCAGGTGACATGCCAGGTTACATCTGATTGGTAGATGGCTGGACTGGCGCAAGTTTCGTGAGCTGTGAGGAAGAGGAAATGGTGCCGGGTCCAGGGTGGGATATTTGAATAACTCTTTACACCTCCTATCTCAGCTAATGGTTCTGATAACTTACAGGCATCCTTTAAGCCTTTTCTCTAGAAAATCAGAGCCGAGACCCCAGCTCACCCCACTGTTGTGGGTATGAGGACCTGAAATCTTGGAAGTGCCCCATCAGGACAAGGCGGAGAGAAGTGAACTCACGTCTTCCTACACAGGCCAGTCCCAGGGCCTACCGACCCTTCAAAGGCAGTGTTCACCTAGCCTTCTCCCAGCACCATGTTTTCTTCGTGTTATCCTACTGTTGCTAGCTAATTGAGCCTATGCATAGTCATGACCCTTTCCCTCTGATTAGCCAAGACTCAAATCAGCATTTGACCTTTCCCCTGGACTCACACCACTTCAGGAGGCTGGAAAACACTCAGCCAGAAGTTGGAATGTGTTATCAGAATATGTTTCCTCAACCAGCCTACAAACAGAACCAAGCGACGTCCCTCTGGACTCTCAGGATCACACACTCGTTCTACCGAGGATCAATCCCAAGATCAGGGGTCAGCCTACTTCTCCAGAATTTCAGACTGATTGTACTAGGATGTATTCAAGTCAATATAAGTCCATCAGCTAGGGCAATCAAGCATAGAAAACTAAAGGGGACGGGGCAACATGATGGCTCAATTGTGCCAGGAATTCCATTTGGGTGCTGGTTCATATCTTGGCTGCTCCACTTCCCAACCAGCTCCCTAATTATGGTCTAGGAAAGCAGCAGAGGATGGCCCACAGCCTTGGGCCCCTGCACCCACATGGGAGACCCAGAAAAGCTCCTGGCTTAGGATCAGCTCAGTTCTGGCCATTTGTGTTCATTTGGGAAGTAAGCCAGTGAACAGAAGATCTTTCTCTTTGTCTCTCCTTCTCTCCATAAATCTGCCTTTCCAATAAAAATAAATAAATCTTTTTAAAAAGAGAAAAAACTGAAAAAGGGGAAAAATATGATCTTGTCCAGAGTCTTATCCACCAACCAGCCCTGACAACACCATGCTGAAAAACCAACACGGCCACTCCGCAATGGTCAGAACATTCCCTTCAACTTTAACTGGTTCTCAGGTCCAGAGTCACCTGATTAAAGGTGAGTCACCATAAGCGGACCTTGTGTGAGGCCATTTCACCTGGGATCTGGACCCTTCAAACAGAGGGGGGAAATTGGTGCAGTTGCTTGCCATGTACGGACCAGTTACAGTAGCGCTAGGGAGGGTCGCACTGAAGTCCAGTGCACTTATCTAGCACTTGGGGATCTGTCATTCTTCACCTTCCCAGCCCGCGTGTTGGGGTCTCTGATTTCTGACTCAATCTCTTGTTTCTCCAAAATCATTTTTTAGAGAAGTATGATGATAGCATTTCAAAAAATTCGTGCAAAATGGAATTTAAAGATACATTTATTTGGGTGCAAAAATACAGATATCCATGTTGTTTTGTTTTCTTTTTTGTTTTTGCTATTTTGAAGACCCCACGTACAATGGAAATTCCAAATCAAATCAAATCAGTCTTCTGACTGCGTCCCCACATTGTCTCCTAATTTCCACCCAAGAAAGAATTCAGCTTGGCTTCTTTGAGTAAAGACTGGCTGATCTCAGCCTGATTCTGGGGAGCAAAGCTGAATTGTGACTGCCTTGGAAGAGAACTCAGAATCCAGTGTCCTGCTGAAGTTGAATTTAGGTGAAGAAATGTGTGCCTTTATGAAGAAATCTTGGGGGAAGCTGTGTGGCATGGAGGCAAGATCGCAGGTGCATGTCCTGCATGGGTGGTCTGGCCACTGGTCCCTAGACAGTCACTTGCTGACAGTGCCACCTTGAGTTGCTTTAGTTCCTCAGCACAGTGGAGCCAGCATCCACCCCGCAAAGTATAAAGAATCCAGGTGCAGTGTGTGGCTCATAACCCATTAAAGAATGGTGAGTTTAAAAAAATTTGGAGGCAGTGGTATTTTATAGTTTCTGGGACTTGAGGGGGAGGGGGGTGGACATGCATTCCCACTGCACCTGCAGAATAGAACATGGTTGGGTTTCTCTGCAATGATGGGAGGCCCAGGAGCTTCCTGGAGCCATCCTTCTGAAAGGGAAGGTTCCCACCACTCAACACAGGAGACACACATGGGGAAATGTGTGGACTGGAAGGTGCTGAGCCATAAGTTGGACTGTAGGTCAACTCTATTACTAGAGGGTTTTGTTGGGCTTCACATTTTGTTTTCCCAAGCAGACTGGAGCTGTATGTATGGGATGGCGATGTTCTCGCTGGAGAGTGATCATCCAGGCAGGGAAAATGCTGTGTGCTCTTGTTTTATGATGTCCCTCAGTCTCCCCCAAGGAGAGGGAACAAAGCTTAATGGGATAAGCCCAATGCCAACTGGACACAGCCCAGCCTGGACCTTCACACTGAGGCTGAAGTCAGAACCCCTTAGAGCTGTCGGTCTGCCCAGATGTATCTGTGACCCTGACACTTGAATTATTCTACGCACTAGGGGAGGGCTGGGGAAGACGGAGCCAGCCTCTGTTATTCTCATCGTGGAGCTTAGAGGGGATTTGTCACAGATCTTAGGAAAAAGGGGGCATATGCACTTGGGTCCCAAGACAATCCTTTCTGAGGTTAGATAATGAGGGGAGGAGTCTAGGTTTGGACCAGCCCTCTCCAGGTCTGGTCGTGTGTGGCAGTGTCCCAGGGTCCGGGACTGCCAGGAGCCTCCTCCAGGCAGCCATCACAGCAATGAGGTATGAGTCAGACACACACGGGTTGCATTTCCCTGAGAAAGCGCATGCCTTGAAGACGGAAGGGACAGAGCGCTTGGAGAAGTACGCTGTGCAGGTTGCCAAGGCCAGAAAGGATGTCACCAACAAGCGTGAGCAGGAGGGCACAAACCTCTGAGCTTGGCACAGCCCATCTGTGTGACCTCGGAGGCCTTGACCATGATGGTCCCAAGTTGCCAGAGAGAACACATAGGGAGAAGATAGTAACGCCGACCGCTGTTGCATGTAGGAGGTTGGAAGTGACCGGGCATCCTTTGTCAGAAAGCCACTTCCTTTGTGTTGACAACACTGATTTGAAAAACTTCAAATGTGAAAATTGTTTTTCTGTGTTTTGGCCAGTTGGGAAAAACCAAACGCTTAAAATCATGTGGCTGTAATGGATTTTTGCTTTAGCTGGGCCAGATTTTATCCATTGTACCAAATATTGTAGCCAACATGAATGGATGAGGCCCCTCAAGGGTGCTCTTCGTAGCCTGGCTGCTGAGCAAAGAGGAGAGGACAAGACTGAGACAACTGGCTTGCCCAGGTCTTTCACCCTTTCCCAGACCAAGCCCGGGAGGCCAGGGAAGTCCGGCTCTCAACCCAAGAGCTGCAACCTGGCACAAACCCTTGCTGACCCTCCAAGTGCTGATGGAATGAGCACCCAGGGTGAGGACTCTTGGAGGATGAGTTGGAGGTACCGGGGAGCCTCAGGGACCCTCAGCCAGACTCTCCCGGGCACCTCTGGCCTCCACTTGGCCTTGATCTTGCAATGCTGATGAAATGAGAGCAGCCAGGAGCTGAGTGAGGAGCAGCCCTCCCCGCCCCACACCCTCCCAACCCTCTCTCTGTGGGTGGTCTTGGGGGCTGTGCTGATGGGAAGACCAGAGAGAGGGAACCATCACAGAGTAGCGGGAACCCCAGCCTTTCCATAAAACCACCAGGCAGGGGTTGTCCCAGGCTTTCCTGGTCATCCCGTCCTTGTCACAGCCAGCACGCTCTGCCACCTGAGTTACATGTACTGAGCTTGTTTTTAGAGTTCACTTACATTATCACGCCAGCTAATTCCCGCAGCCTGCTTCTTTTACCGTGAGCGGAAAACAGCAGACGCAAGGAGGCACTTTAGGAGGCTTATTCCAGTGGGGCAGAAACTGGACAGGGTGATGAGAACAGAAACAGGTACAGCTCATTTCCTCCGTATTCCATTCATCCGAGCAATTAGAACTGACCCAAGACGCAAGCAGGGCAGTAGGGTGGAGGAGGAGAAAGTGCAAATTAATTTTGATCACCTCCCATTCACTACTTCGGCCAAAGTGATTTTGCATTTTGATGGACTCCAAAGAGTTCAAACAAGTTAAATGAGTGAAAGAATAACAGAAGCCACTTGTCTGTGGTCGTGGGATCTTGTGCTGTGGGCTGCTGTACGCGCTAAGGACAGCCTGCTGAAGAGGGCAGAAAGGTGAGGAAAGAGAAGCAGATGGCATTTGTGTTTTCAGTGAAGTTACCCGCACAGCACTCGGAGTCATGGTGTCTACATCTTACTGCAAATCAGAATCACGTGGCAGCTTTGGAAAACGCGAATTCCCGGACCTGTGACATACCACAGGTGGAGTTAAGGATCAAGCGGGTTCCGAGATGTCCCCCAGGTGACGGTGAAGCAGCTATGCAGCCAGCGCCTGTTGGCACATGTAGACTGCACACGCTCACAGGACTGCCTGCCTTTGGATGAAATCCCCGGTCCGCCCTTCCCCTCCCGCATTGCAAAGTCTCATGTGACCGTGAGGGGCTGTCCTAAGATCAGATCAAGGGCGGTGGGAAATAGATGGAGATGTCTGCTCCAAGAGCTCTGTGATGGACACTAACCACGCAAGGAGGGAAGAGGTGAGCCCCGGGAAGGGGCCCAGATATGGACTGCAGTTCTTCCCCGCTCTCAGGGCCGGCCTTTGCGTCAGCCAAGAACGGAAATGAGCCCTCAATGGGGTAGCCGCCATTGTGGTGGTTTCTTCCGATGACTTCAACTTTGGCTTCCATTTGCCCCTGCTTTTGCAAACTCAGTCCCAGGGTTCACAGGCCAGTCTCTGCTTCCCGGTGTACTCTGCTCAGTGGCTCCCGTGCCTGCGTCTGCGTGGCAGGGATGAGCAGGCAGGTGTACCCAACAAGGACAGACAGGCCCTAAGCAGAGCAGAGAGAAAACATGGTCCAATCAGGCTTCTATCTCACGAATGTGGAACCAGGAGGCTCCACCGAGGAGACGGGGAAGGCAAGGGCTACACGGGCTCTTCACGGACTGGACTCTTCTTTAGGGCCTTAAACAGATGATGATTAAAGCAGTGCTGCCCCTTAGACAAAAGCATGGAAAGAATGGCACATTTCATGAACAGTTCCTATGCAAATAACATATCAAATTGAGGGTGACGATGAGGAAGGTGTTGACTTAGACACTCAAAGGCAGAAGACACTCAACAGGCTGGGAAAATATTGCAACACCTGTGTCAAGGGGTTAGGTTTCACTGCACTTACACAAATGTATAACTGCTACATACATAGAAGATTTCTGGAAGGGTGTATTTGAAAATTGCTAACGGTGTTTTGCTACCTGCAGAGAGACAACATGAGATGCAGTTGATTTTTGGTTTCAATATATGCCCTTTGGGATTGACTGCTGGTTTTTGCCTGGTTGCGTCTGTATTTTTATATATTTACTTATTTATGTATATTTGCACTGGAAAGCCAGAGTAAAAGAGAGAGGGAGGGAGAGAAAGTTTCCACCTATAGGTCATTCCCAAATAGCCACAGAGGCCCAAGTGGGTTCAAGCCGAGGTTAGGAGTCAGGAATTGCAGCCAAGTCTCCCTCCTGGGTGACAAGGACCCAAGTCCTTGGATCTGCTGCTGACCCAGTTGCGCAAGCAAGGGACTGGATCAGAAGTACAGCAGCTAGAACTGGAACCAGCGCTGTGACATGGGATACCAGTGCTGAAAGTAGCAGCTTAGCCCGTTTAGACCCACTGACATCATTTAAAGAATAACTAGAAACTGTCTCTTCGAAAGTGCTCGGCTGCTGGAGGGAAGGGACTCCAGGGGTCACTGTCTAGGCTGCAGGTGGCTGGGTGGAAAGAACACTTTTACTGCGTGTTTTTTGTGAGCTGCGATGTGATATTTCAATACATGTTTCCAGGAGAAATGACCATACTGCGGAAATTAGTACTTGCATTTCCTTCCGCTTTCAAATTTTTGATTCTTATGTGATAGTTGTACGTATTCCTGGAGTGCATTATGACATTTCAATGTGTGTGTATAATGTATGCTCATCAAATCAGGAAGAACAGCCTTCTGTCTCCTTCTCCTTTTGCATGGAGCCTTTGAACCCACTCAAACTACACAGCAGGTTATTGTGAACTCTAGGCATCCCACCTCCCATGTTGCGGAACTACAGAACTTATTCCTCTTATCTAAGCACATCCCAGTGCCAATACTCAGCCTCCCTGCTCCCTTGCTTACTCTCCTCAGCCTTTGGTACCCAGCATTCGACATTTAAAGGCACTCCAAGGCTGTCTCCCCTGCTCCCAGAAACATGTCTCATAGCACAGTGCGGCGTCTGTGTCTCATGGTGCTGTATTGTATGCTGTGCAAAATGCAGAGCAGGACTGCTAGGCTCCAGACACAAAGATAAGAAAAATGGAAGAGCCGGTTGCCTGGTGTGTATATGTATTGAACTGTTTACCTGGAAGGTGTATGGTATTAGACTTAGTTCAGAACTTGAACTTGATTTTATATTATGTATGTCTGTCACCCTGAAAGTCTGCTAGGGCCCTTTGTCAGCCGTAACTCCTTTCAGTCTCTGTTCTCTGGACATCTCTGATCTGCTTCCTGTCACTATTGATTGGTTAGCATTTTCTAGAAATCTATAAAGACATAAACCTACCATAGATCCTCCCTTGTGTCTGTCTTTTTTCCGGAGCCTAATGATTCTGAAATCTATTCCTGTTGTTCCATGAATTGATAGTTCTCTCTTCAGTTGCCTAGCAACATTGCACCCTGTGAAGAGATAACAACATGATGGTCTGATTGGAGGTGTTTGGGGGAAATAAAACAATTCAACTAATTAAAAGACCACTATGAGCCAGGAAAAAGAAAAAGAAAACACATCTGAGTACTGAGTAAACATTCACAAATCTAAGTGTGTGTAAGATAGCCTGAAAATGAGACATTATGGTTAAAAAATATGTTTATACAATATGGAGCCAAGAAGAAGAAAAAAACAGTAAGCTCTCCTATCTTTGAGAGCTGAAAACGTGCCCCCCAACCCCACCCCAGCCTCCTGCTCACTTTCTTCAGGAGAGCCTAGAGAAAACTCCCGAGCAATACTGATTTGACCGGACCTGGTAAATATGCTTGCAGTGACACACTGGAAATAAGGCACACTCCCACAAGAGCACCACGAGTAGTTCTACTCCAAAGGCTTTAAAAAAACAAAAGACTAAGATTCCATAAGAAAATATTGCAAGATAAGGAAGAAAAAGCGATGGTTATTTCATCCTTTGTGAAAAGAGAGGATAATTTCCATTTACCTTACAATGAACATTTGGCTTATTTCCCATTTGGGACTACTTTCGGCACACTCACCCACGGGCTTCCATCTAGATATACGCATCTAGTTTTCCTGAGTGAAGTTTTAGTTGGGAAAAGTCTGAACTAGGTCCTATGATAGACATAGTTAAAATTCTAAAGAAACTGCCAAAATGCTTTCCAAAGTGTCTAACTTGCATTCCCGTCAGCAGCGCCGACTGCTCCAGCGGTTCCACCGCCTCACCAGCACTTGGCAAGGTTGCTCTTTTTCAATCTCACGGGTGCTTCGTGCTCCCATCATCCACTGCATCGTTTGTTCCCTGTTGTAGATAAGGTTGAGCACCACTGCATGTGCTTACCAGGCATTTGCAAAGATTTTACAAATTTATTGGGTGCACAAATCTTTTGCCTACTATCTACATTGGGTTTCTGTATTATTATCATTGAGTCGTGGAAGTGATTAATACATTGATCAGTTATTCACCTCTGAAACAAAATGCCCAGGGCAGTCCCATTTCATTTTAACAGAATAAAAGAGGATCATAGTTCTGGCAGAAGGAGGTCCAGGGGCCTCAGCAGGCCATGGCCTTGATGGCAGTCCCGGACGGGCAAAGTGTCGTGCGGGAAGAGACAGGGATCATTCGTGTCCATGTGTGCATCTCCTTACAAAGCCATCAGGGCTGTCACAGGCTCTCCAGTAACCGAATCCAATCCAACCACTCCTGGCTGGCCCCATCTCTAAACACCCTAACTCAATTACATTTCCACTCTCAGTACCTTTTAACACAAGACTTTGGGACAAAATTATACGAGCTCAGGGGTGAACTCAGTTTCAAATCAGTGCATATATTCTGCATACAAATTCGTTGATAAGTCCTGTAGTCTCTGGTTTGCTTTCTCAGGTTTTTAATCCTACCTTTGCAATGATTTTAATGAAGTACAATCAATAAAAAGATTCAAATGGATCTGAGACTCTGGCCTATAGAAATATAAATCAATACATTTCTATTAGCATAAGCCATTGAGTCTGTGGCAGTTTTTATAGAACAAAGATGCCTGTTATGCTACTTTTTGTTCCGTCCTTTGCCTGGATAATGTGGGGATTGGGCCATGACTGGTGTAGACAATGCAGCACAACTAAAGGATCTTCCATTGGATTTTTCCCTCTGGGATTAATTTGCATGTTTTCTCATCTGTGCCATCCCTCTTTTCCCCTCTCCTGGCAAGAAATTTCTAAGAACTTGTGGGCCATCTGACAATGGAGCCACTGTGACAAGTCATTTCTGCACATGTAGACAGCTCTGCACTGTTGTCTTACTTCTGTTACCGTTCAGCATCCTCTACCCTTTGCTACATTTCCCTCTGGTAACCGAGTGGGAAGGCATCCTGCGGGCTTCCTTACCTGGGGAAACAGCAGCCACCCTCCCGTCACTGCCAGCCAAGACCAACAAGCTGCACCTTGTTGCAAAGAATTGATGGGGCAAGCCCATCTGGAGAAAACCCTGGAAGGGGAGAAGGGCAAGGGAAGAAAATGTGAGAGTCAACCAATAGAGTCAAAAGGGTAACAGTTAAGTCCTTTGCCATTTGTTCAGTATGCAGTGTACAAAATACGTTCTGCTCACAGAGAACCAGTGAGACAGCACCAGCCCGTTCCGCACTAGCAGGATGACTAGCCTTGGATGATAGTTCCGTTCATTCCACTGAGTCCATTGTGCCCATCCTGGGCAGGGGGCTCATGCTCCAGACTGAGCTGACTTAACACCAGAGCCACCAGCCATGCCAGGCTCATGAAGAGAGGGGGAAAGGGCTTGAATGGACTTTCCCTGCAGGGTAAGAAACGATGAGGATGCACTGCAAGTCAAGAGATGCCCAGCTCCATCCTGCGAAGCATTCCCATCACTCCCAGTATGTGCAGTGGCCTCTCTGATCCTCTGGTCTTTCGGCACATGAGTTGAAGCCAGAAGCTCACTGAGATGCCTTTTTTTTTAAGATTTGTTTTATTGGAAAGACAGATTTTACAGAGAGGAGGGAGATACAGAGAGAAAGATCTTCCATCAGCTGATTCAATCCCCAAGTGACCGCAATGGCCAGAGTTGAGTCAATCTGAAGCCAGGAGCCTCTTCTAGGTCTCCCACACAGGTGCAGGGTCCCAAGGCTTTGGGCCATCCTCTACTGCTTTCCCAGGCCACAAGCAGGGAGCTAGATGGGAAATGGAGCAATCGGGGCACAGACTAGCACCCATACTGGATCCTGGCACTTGCAAGGTGAGGATTTAGCCAGTGAGCCATCATGCTGGGCCCTTACTGAGATGTCTTGGTGATCAGAAACCAGTAGGGTCCTAGAAATGTTTCTATAACTGTTCAGTTACTGTTTATTTGCTAGCAGTTTGTGACTGAAAGATAAAATCAGAGCTCACATGTAACTAAACATTTAAGTTCTATTAACTCTGCAGAAAGATTAACTGTTATGTGAAGTAAATTATTGCCGTATTTGGTTAAACAATTTGACAATGTGTATCAAGGGCCATTAAGACTTTTCCAAACCTGATCATTTCGTTTCTTTGACTCCATCTAGGAAAATAGTTTTATGCACACGACCGTTTCTAAAGCAATGGTTTTGCGCATCAAGACACTTATCACAATCCAGTCGAGAAAAATGGAGCAATAAATGTCAGTAGTATAGGTATTTTTAAATGAATTATATCCATATAATTTGCTACTATACAACACTCAGTTCAGGTTGTAGCATTGTATTTAATAACGTGAAGAACCTTAATATAGTGTTAGCTTCTAAAATCAGAATATAAAACTCAATATCGAAGGTGATCTCAACCATGTAAGAGACATATAAGTGAGAGGTAAGGAACTGAAGCAATTAATGACTACCTCTGGTGATGAGATTTTTTTTAAACTGGTACGTTGAATTTTTCATTTTTTGTTAATAAATATGCATTGCTTTGATAATCATAAAATGTGGGGCAAAGATGATGGGTATTCACTTGTTCTGAATCAATAAAAATAAAGTGGATTCAACTTTTTAGAAGTGAATATAGATGCATGGTCTAGACACAGGTGCAGGTAGATTTGTTACTACGGAGTCTGAAGGAAATCCCAGGGAGTGACAATGGAGCTGAACCATAAAGGATGCTCAGGTCTCCCCAGATGGAACGTGGACCAGGGCTTCCTAGGTAGAGCCTCAGCACACGACAAGACGCACAAGTTAGAGTGGGCTGCCAGCCAACAGCAACCTAGTGCAAGGAGAGCCCAGGGTGAGGCATGAGTGCTCAGATGCTCAGCACGCCCATCTCCTGGTGCCTCGAGGGCCCAGCCAGGGAAAGGACCAGGCATCAGGTCCTTGTAGCTGCCCGGACCAAGTCCACAACAGAGCAGCAGGCTGGCTCCCGATGGGGCAGCACCAGCTGAGATTCCTCCAAGGGAACTTGCCTTCTTTTTCTGGCAGGGAGTGAGCTTGGCCCCATTATGGGAAGAATCCAAAGGGTCTATACACACACACGGGCCCACTGGTGTGTCTTCTGCCTCGCCCTCCCTTTCTCTCTGCCTTTCTCCCTCCTTCACATTTCCCATGCTTCTGCCTGACTTGCCCAGGCAGGTAAAATTGGCAGGGTGGTGACACACGGTGACAAATGTGACAAGCCACCTCAGAGTACAAATGCTTTCCCACAAGAGAGAAATGACCCAAGTGCCAGGGGCTATTTCCAGACACCAGCAGGTACTGATGCCTGGCCACCGTCTGGCACTGGACAGGCTTCCCAGGCAGGCCTGTGCCCTCACCCACCTGGGAGCTGCCCCACCTGGGTCTTCAGTGTGTTTGCAGAGCTAGAGCTCAGGGCTCCAGCAACACGCCTCTCCATGCGCTGACAAACAGGGACTTAGATCTCATGCCAGGTTCATCTGTTGGATCCGCCCACCCACTCCTCCGCCCAAAACAAAAGGATGAAAAAAATGTTATGCTTTTAAGTATAATCTTAATGCTGGTGGTTTCCAACAGGAATAAAAGTTCAAGCCTTGAACCACAGACTCAGAGCCGTTCTGATCTGATGTGAAATCAAATCAAAGAGAAAATTGGTATTGTTGCACTGTTTTCAGCAGGGTGCAGATAGAGGGACTTTTAAAAGTTTTCAAAAGGGGCTGATGTTGTAGCTTAGCAAGTCGAGCCGCTGCCTGTAATGCTGGTGTCCTGTATGTGTCCCAGGTTTGAGTCCCAGCTCCTTGACTTCCTACACGCACAGGGAAGTCCCAGATAAAACTCCTGGAAGGACTTTGGGAAGTGAACCCTTGAAAGGAAGTTCTGTCTCTCCTTCCCTCTTTGTAACTTTGCTTGAAAAGTAGAATTAAAAGGTGAGTTTTTTAAAGATTAAAACATTTTCAATCCATGCTCATTTTTTCTAATCCATGCATTTTCTATGAACTGTCTAGATACCATGAGTGTGCGTGTGTGCGTGTGCGTGTGTGTGTGTGTGTGTGCATGGCGGGAAGGAACAAAGGGAGATTTGGGGGCAAAATAGGTGCAATGAAAAGCTAAATAACATGGTGCTGCATGACCACTGTGTCGCACGTTGGTTACTTCACATTTCCATATTCTTTTAACAAACAGGAATGACATTTTGCAAGACAGTTTTCCTCTCTGTTTCTGAGAACCTGGCCTTTTCTGAAACAAACAGCGTGCTGCCTTGCTTCCTCCCCAGCTTTCATAGCAGGTGATTCCTGTGCGCAGTACAGTGCCAGAGAGCCCATGTTACATGCTTGTGTAGCAGGAGTGAGAAATGGGAGGTAAGCAGCGGGGTTTCAAGCTCCCAGCTGCAGCCGCTCTGCCCTGCAGTTAAGCTGAATAGTGGAACGCCCACATGCCACGTTAGAACATCCATGCATGGCCCTGGCCTCCTGCTCATGGACACCCTGGGAGGCAGAGGTACTGGTTCCAGTTTTCAGGTCCCTGTCAACCACACAGAGACCTGAGTTCCCGGCTCCTGGTTTAGGCCTGGCTCAGTCTTAGCCACTGAGGGCATCTGGGGAGTGAACGAGCAGGCAGGAATTCTCTTTCTGTCCGCCTATCTCCACATCTCCAATAAATAGATAAACACTGTCAGTGCTATGCGAAACACCTGACAGATCTGGCTCTTCACATTAGGATCATTTCACTTTTGATTTTTAAGTCCCCCTGGAGTGCATGTGTGTTTTCTGAGGAATGATATACAAGCTGATTAACGTATTTGAAAATTTGAGAGTGGTTTTGCTTTAGAGCAGCCACACAAAGAATACTCAGTTCAATGATTTCCTGATTTTTTTACAGTCTGTAGTCTTAACTTATTTATGAATGACTACTGAACATGCGGAAAGTAAGAAAGTCAAATTATTCATTACATTTTTTTTAAATCACTACTTCAGAAATCTTCAGGGAGATCTGAAAATAGTAAAAAATAGCCTTTGATGACTGACCATCCATCACAATAAAGTTTTATCTGCATTGATCCTCCATACCAATTATAAACAGAAAAATCGCTGGGCAAGTAAAATCCCCTAAATTCATCCTTTAGTGGTAAAAACACAAGCCTGATCGTGCAAGTTCAGTTCTGAAGGATGGGATTGGAAAGAAGGACATTTTCTATACTTAAATGTGAACTCCAAACATCAGCTAGTACATTCCTTGTCTAGCTGGTCAAGACTTTCACAAATAAGTTGAATGTCCTTTGAGATGACTAACTTTTAACTGGCTGAATACACGAAAATAAATCACGGGAGTAACATGATATAATACTTTTTATTTTAAAAGAGAGACAGGAATGTATACATGTGTATATGTAATGTACATATACATATGATATGCACCCACATACTTACAACGCACGTACACGCACACAGTCATACATGTGGCATGTGCGCTTACATATACGGAATATAAATTCATGCTTCCTCTTAATTAAGAGATGCTCTTACTAGTATTGACAATAGACATTTCCAATTCTAAATTCAATGTATATGAAGAGATCTCCTACACATCATGGAAAATGCATATTATGCGAAGAATATACACACATATTTCAAAATATTTTCCCATGCGTTTTTGAAGTTCCCTGTTAGTGCTTAGAAAACTTAAACGATGTGACGTGTATGTCCTGCGACAGATCGAGGAGGCCTCAAAGGAAATGCTTGAGACTCGAAGCTTTTTGGATTGTGGGGATTTTCAAATGTTTGAATATTTACATCCCTAATTCAAACATCCAAACCCCAAACTGCTCTAACACCTGAAGCTTTTTACGACACACATTCCATCTGCATTTTGTTCTTGCTTAACTTTAACCATGAACTCATAAACTCATTCATTTATTTTCGTTATTCATGAATAATCAATGTCTTGGTTTTATCAGTTAATTCTTAGTTTAGCAAAACCTGTCAAGGAGGTTCTTTTTTAGACTCTGAGGTAAAGAAGGCGTTCTATGACCTTAACACTGAACCTCAGGGTTCTAGGTGGGCAGCACAGAGAGCCAGGACCCTTGACCTAGCAGAAGATTTGTTTCTGATTTGTATTCTGCTGTCTCGTGGGGGCAGGGCTCTGTTGAGGAGAAAGGGAAACAACAGACTTTCAGGAGACACAAGGGCTGGTAAACAAAGTCTAGAAAATACTCTTTGGAGAGAGGAAGGACTATTTCAACATGGCAAAACACTCCCATGTACAGAGGGATCTGACGCAGGAACAGAACACTACCTACAAACACAGCCGGAGTTTTCTGCTTCATTTTCTTCTTAATATGTAGGATGAGAAAAAGAGTTTGAGGCTGAGGACCCAGCTCAGGGTGAAAACTTGTCTCCATAAGGATGCCTGGGAAGGAGACGCCCACGATCGGAATCAACTCCTTCCTCTCTTCAGGACCACTGTTGAATTAAAACCTGGAAAACGCTGAGCTAAGTTGAATTTCATTAAGAAAGAAACAGAGGGTAAAAAAATATGATGCCATCTGGAGTTCATGGTAAATTGTGGCTCTGAAGATAGTTGGAAACTTTTTATTGGTCCCATGCACAAAGATGTTATGGCGTCCTCAGATGGATAATTAAGGAAGACAGGTGCATTACCAAGGGCGAGATGAAAAGCGGTGTGGTCTGAGCGCATCACATCATGTTCTCCCCTCTTCAGCATCTTTTTCCCTGGTGCTGAATTAATCAAAGCAAAACAACATGCTTGGTATATCTCTGCTAAACAAAACGAAATGACTGCTCATGTGTGATGACACATCTCCAAAGATTGTCACATCGGGTCTTTATCAGCAGTAGGTATAAAAGGAAATCTGGTCTGTTCATCTGTTTTAATATTGTTACGTGTCTTACTGAATGCTACTTACTTTTATACGGGCTTTATTTTTTGGCTTCTAAAGAGTATGTGAAATTCTAGAAAGGAATAGTTTTTATAGACAAGAGATTCTGAGCAGAAAAGCAACCATCTGGCCTCTTACATTTCTGTAGCTGTGGCTTCTCGGTGACGCCTGTTGCTGAACTGATAATTAGGCAATTGTGTTGTGACAGCTTGAAGTACAAAGGGTTTTCAGCATGTTTATGGAAAATGTGTATTATAAAAACAACGCATGGGTTTCAAAAAGTTTTGGTCCAAAATAAACTTATCCTTTTAATTCCAGTTTCCATGACCTTGCTCATGTGCCTTTGTAATAAAGCCCCCTCCAACTGACTGAGTGTATTCATCCCTACCAAGTCACCATTCGCCTGTTGGTACGCAACTTACTTCTCCTGCCACCTTAGCTATGCCTCTGGCAGAGAATAGCATCAAATACACTGATCCCAAAGACCTCCAGATGTGTCCGCTGCCCTTTTCTGGGCAAATGCAAAGATGTGGGTGGAGGTAGAAGGTGGCAGAAAGAATTTTGAGACCAAAGCATTGTCACCACTTGAGGGGTCCCGTTTTCTGGAACAGCCCCACACTGACATTCACTTCTTGAAGTGGGAAACAGGTGAGAAAGTCCTCCTGTCAATATGGCTAGCAGATGCTAGAAAGGGGGAGATGAATGAAGTGCAATGTGCACTTTAGACAACGAACATGCACACACATACAAGGGAATCCAGCCAAGATGGAGGCATGAATCAGTAGGGCTGGGGATGAGGGGGAGGCAAGGGATAATTATGGCAGGAAAGAATTGAACCATAACTGATCAGGCAATAATGGTTTTTTTTTTTTTCCAAAAATCCTCTAAATTCAAGACAATCTGAGCAACCAACTGGAAAATTCAGGATAAGCCTTCTGGTACCCACCCAGGCAGAATTAACCCAAGGGTCTTCTCTCACACCTTGTTCTTTTCATTAACTAGAGTCCTATCACATGTAGAAGAGGAAGCTGTCTACCCCACTCTCCACCTCACAGAGCCAAGCTGAGGCTTGATCACTAATGCTTATTGGTATTAAATGAGTATCAAAAGATGAGATGAATAAAGCTGCTACCAGTTTCTCCGGTGTCCCTCTGCCCACGTTGTTCTTGAAGGACCCTGAAAATGTCTTCATCTATTAACGTTATCCTCTTACTTCCATCCCTGCCCTCACTTCCCTTTTGGGGGCTCAAAGCATGGGTCTAAATCTTTCAGACCTATATTTTGTGAGAGCTATTTATTACAATAGTGTCAGGCAAAACCTCTCTGGGATTGCTTTCTTATAAAATTTGGAGACCTGGCTGACAGACTTGGAATACAAATGGAAAATTTATATCGGGAAGAAGTATGAGATATGTGAACATAGATTTTGCTAAACCTGTTTATGGTATACGAGATGTACTAACTGAAGTCCTTTGATGAATCAGGTGGGTTTGTGTTGTTGTTGTTTTGTTTTGTTTTGTTTTTTGAGCTTTTTTTTCCCAAGCACTTCTGCGTTCTCTTTTCTTTTCATCAGGGCATTCGTTTCCCACCTTTAGTGCAAGATTTAAAAGTCCTGGTGGTCCTGCCTTCCCTCTGTATGTACAGAACAGTGACTCATTGTGTGGCCAACGTGTCCAGGCAAAATCTGAACAGAGATCAGTTGTGTGTTGTGAGTGTGTATATGTGTGTGTGTGTGCGCGTGCGCAAGCACTACCCAATCTATATATATATTTATGGGCCAATTCAGACAGTTAACATTCTTTCTCCTTCTGCAGAAAATGAATGTTACTTATATCTTCCAACATTTGCTTCCAAGAGAGGCTAAAGAAAAACAAAATAAACTCTGTTTTCAGGACACTGTTGGTGGGGTAGCACAGTAGGGATAAAAATTATCTTGCCTCACTTCGTCTTTGAGTGGATTTAATGAACAGAAATTGAAATCATTGTGATCAAGGATTTAGCCTTCTGACTTCTTCTGCTATGTGAGCTATAAAAATGGCTCATATTATGTGCATTTGTGGTTATATTCATTGCCATTTGTCTTAAGAAGAGTTTTATTTTGGTAATATTTGGATGTTTCTACAGGCTTTGATTTTTCTTGGCTTGCTGGTTCTAATGACCTATTTAAATGACATTTGTGATGACAGTGATGTTAGTGACAGCAAAGGCTAGGCAAGGTAGCAAGGGTCCGTCACATGGTGTTACACTTGAGCACATGACAGATGGGGACCGAACCTCAGAGAAGTTAAACACACTGCTCACATTTACCAGAACTGGATGCACACGGTTTACCACCTCGGACTGCAAATATCCTTCCACATTTCATGGTCCAACTACAAAAATACCCTAGGGATTTCAATTTGGATACCTCTGCCTGACTCCAGACTTGGGTATCCAGCTTCCAATGGGATTCCACTTACACACTGCAAAAGCGAGCATCAATTCAGATCCACCCTCAATCCGACATCAAGTGTTCCCTGCCCCTACTCTCTCTGAGGGGGTCTCTACCTTCAGTCCGAGGACCAGGATTGTCAGACTGGAGGGTAAAGGGTGAAGAATGATTTCATTGTGTATAATTTTCTTCAAATACCGAATGCGTTACACTTATGATAAATGTATATATTCTTTGTTGTTAAACTAAGATTCAAATTTAGGGACTGGTATGATGGCTCAACTGCCTTGTCACCTGCCTGCAAGTGCCAGCATCCCATATGGGTGCTGGTTCGTGTCCTGGCTGATCCACTTCTCATCCAGATCCCTGATTATGCCTGGGAAAGCAGTGTGGGTTGGGCAAAGCTTTGGGACCCTGCACCCATGTAAGACTCTGAAGGAGTTTGTGGCTCCTGACTTTAGATCAGCTCAGCTCTGGCCATGGTTGAAATCTTAGGAGTGAATCCGTGATTAAAGATCTTTCTCACTCTCTCTCTCTGTCTCTCCTTCTCTCTTTCAATATGACTTTCCAAGAAAAAAAAGTATGCATCTTTTAATTTCAAAAAATTTTTAAAAAGGAATTCAAATTTAACAGAGTAGCTTCCTTCGTGTCCGGTAGTCCTACCATAAACCTAAGCAATAACTGTTAGAATAGACTTCGAACATTCCCTCATGTTCACCAGCCACCCCACCAACTCCTGCTGATTTTAACTCTCCGATAGTTTTCGAAAGCTCCTTCACCTGTGTTTATTCTCCCAACTGCTGCCCTCATTCAGGCCTGCAACATCTCCATTATCAACAACAGTTTCCTAAATGCTTTCCCCAATCGTATTCCAGACTTCACTATGAAAGAACTTTCTACCTTAAGAAGCTGAAGCTGACTGTGTCATGACTGTTTATGAAGGACTATGCTATTGTAAAAATAGCGGGAAATCAGTGAAGGAGAGGGTATTTGAAGAGGGAGTAAGGGAAATCCCAGAGCCAATGGAATTGTATCATAAGATAATTTTAAAACCTTTTAAAAAAAGAAGCTGACTGTGTCATTCCTGTATGGAAAATTCTTCAATCCCACAGCAGAAGTTCTCAGCAGTGAATGCACACTGGTCACCCGAGGAGCTTACAAAATAAAAAATAACACAACTAGGACCAAACCCAGCAAGGTTGGAATCCGAGGCAGGGCTTGAACATGAGTATGTGTTTGAAGTTCCCTGCAGTGATTCCAATGGGCATCCCAAAGCCCAGCGTTCGCTCTGGGGACTCCTTCCCCACCTGGCCCTGGAGACATCGCTGCTCCTTGGCCACATCTTGCACTTTGGGAGCAGAGCCTTATGCACAGTTACTCCTACCCAGGAGCTGTTTTTCATCTTCTTTCCGTTACTCCTGTCTGCAGCACTCCATCCTCTCGTCTTTACTCAGCCTCCCTGTACCTCCAAACCTTCAGTCAAGTCTAAAACTCAGATCAGAGGCCGTTCCTCTAAATCTTCCTCTGTCGTTGATTCCCCCACCTGCCCAGATGTAGGTCTCTGATGACATTCACCAGGTCTTCACAAGCCTCTGTGTGTCCTGAACCAAGACTACTGCTGTTAACACATCTGAATGAATCAATGATGTGAAAGAACTATGATTCTGACTCAGATCATTTAAAATCTAGAGTCTGTGCCTCCTCCTAATACTATACAATAAAAGTTGTCGCATCACCTAAGACATTGGAATTCCACACCACTTTCACAGTGGGGCACAGTGAGCATGTGTGTTCCAGATGATGGGACTAAAATCAGAAGGCACTCACTTCTCGCTTCCACGTTCCTGTACAAGGTGCTCTCAGCTTCTCCACATGCTGAAGTGTCAATCATCCTTCCACACTCAACTAAAGCCTCGTCATCTTGGACAAAGATTGGAATCCTCCTCTCCTCTCCTGACCTCCCTCTTCTCTGTGTCTGGAGCATTGGTTGGGACTCTAGCTGCAGACCTAACTGCTCGGGTCTGAGGCTGTACAAACCTCTCTCCCCACACTGGATTGGAAGCTCTCCAGGGTTTTCTGTGATGTTTATGCAACACACAATGTGGCTACTCGGTGAGTTTTGTGCTTCTGAATAACCATATTCCGTAGAATGTTGTTGAGGATATTTTATATTATTCTAATTCTTCAGGAAAGTGGTTAGATTATCACGTTTCATGATCCTGCTGATTAAGAATTTGTGCAGCTTTGATCACTGCTTTTTCATTTTAAGCAGTTTTAACTATTTGGTCAGGGATTATTTCCCTTCCCCATGAAAGCCACAGAACGCACTTTCAAGAAACCTCTGGAGTTTGTTCACCATCCACTGCCTACCTTCCCTCCCTATCACCAGTTGTAATTGGATTGGGCAAAGCTGGGAAAACAGTTTTTGTCCTATGCAACAAGATTCCCCCAATCCTTTCGCCATGGTTAATTTTATGCAGCCCCCAAAGCATGCAATTGAGGCTGGAGCCAGGAAGCAACAGTGCACACTTCCCTGCTGGTCTTTGATGTGCGCTCTTGGCTTGCAGCCATCTCCACCCCGGGCAGGAGCCACAGCTGCTCACCATGTGCACAGGCAGCGGTGGGGGCAGGGCCAGTGTTCTCCAGAGCCAAATGTGGATTCCACAACCAAAGTGGAAATCCACATCCTTAGCCTGGTTCAGCTTACAGGGCAGACACCAGCTCAGCGAGCCAGTCACGAGCAGTACCTGACGATCCTAGGTCCAATCCCTCGGGCTTTCGCCTGTTCGGCTGCGCTCTTAAGCCATCTCCTTGCCCCTTCTCTCCTGAGCTCCCACTCGTCTCTACCAGGGAGCCCGCTTTTTCAACCTGTAAGAACTGTGACGGGGATACACAATTTGATGACATGGAAAGTTCCTAAACTGCGTCATCCATCATCACAGCAGGAAATTCATAACTGAGTACTACAGTCTGGAAGTGATTTGTCCCCCAAAGATTCCAGCGCTGCCAGTTTGAATGGCAATAGAGCCTCTAGGCAGTGAAGCCTAGTGGGAAGTCCTATGGCCACTGGGGACACTGACCTGGGAAAAATTAAGCTAATGCCTGTGGGATACCTAAGTGCACGTTCTCTCTCTCTCTCTCTCTGTATCTCTCTCTCTCTCTCTCTCTCACACACACACACACACACATTGTTGTGAGAATAAGCCAGCCCCTGAATTCCTTTCTGGCTTTTTGCATTGCGAGGTGCTCACTTCCTCCCACATGTGCCCCCCTGCTCTGATGTCACCTGCCACTTGCCACGTGCCACGAGGCCCTCACCAGAGCTGACTGAGCCAGCGCCAGGGCCTTGCCCCTTCTATCTCCAGAACGTTGAGGGCCTCTTTTCTTTGAAAACTTATCCCACATCCACATAGACGGGGAAACAGACTACTGTGATGGCATATTGTGAAAAATCATTTATGGATTTTAATTTCTTTCAGCCCACAAGCAAACTTACCTTTTAATTCCATTTCTTCACAGATTCTGTGATGTATCCTCCCCTAAAATGGTGCCGTGATTCCTTGCCCTCCAGTAGGAATGTTGAAGGGAGGAAAACAGTCACCCCTCGGGATGGCCAGCACGTAACTTCAGCCTTGGGGAGGGGGGTGGTCACATCAGTCCACCAAGTAGCTTCACCAAGTAGCTCCAACCTTGTGGGGGTGCGGTGTCACAGGGGGCCCCTCAGCATGTGAGACACATGCGTTGATCTCTGAGCAGGAGAGACCCCACTTCTGTCCTCTTCTGCTTGCTGCCAGGACAGAGAGACCATGAGCAAGTGGAAGAAGAAGTCTGGACTTGGGAGCCCCTTCATCCCTCTCATAAAGCCTGGGGCCACCGACAAGGTGGGAGTTACGGGAGCCCTGTCACTCCACACGTCCTTCACACCATGACACCTTTCACCAAGAGGACCGTAGGACTGCTGACACTTCACCAGCCAGCTGCGATGGGGTCGCCCTTTCAGGGTTATAGTTACAGCCTAGGCAACTCATCAGCCCTCAAAGCTGGGCTCCAACCGGTGGTGAGGGGCAATGTTGGGCCTCTTTCCGCTGGACCCCTGGGGCATTACGCTGAGTCCAGGACAGAGCTGATGGCACTGGAGGAGAGCAGCAGAAGGGAGCGTGGCATCGCCACCCTCCCCAGTTCCCGACAGTGGGCTGGCCTGGGTGGCAGCTGCTCCAAGTTTTGGAAACACAGCTCCTTAGAAAATCTTCAAGGTCTCAGGAGAGAGTCAAATCCAGGCCTTTCAACACAGGATACTCAAGTTAATCACACAGCCTAATCCACTTAGAGCAGTGCTTTTAACTCCCATTTGAAGTGACAGAGAGGCGGTCCTAAGGCAGATAAGCCCTTCCCACTTGCTAGGGGCTCAACGATGCTCACACCCCATGATTAACCTTTCTGAGGCTTGTCCCTGGACACCACAGATCTCACTGTGATTGAGTGTGTAACCCTGGTGACCAAGCCCAGAGAACTGCATCTCTGGGGAAGGGTCCTGTGACTTCCTGTCTCCTCTGAGGCGTGTGGAGGTCCTCCATTACAGCCCATCGCTGTTACCCTCTCGAGAGCAACTCAGAGGCTCCACAAGCCCCAGGACCCAAAAAGATCGTCAGAACAACAACGATCTTGCCTCCAAAACAAATAGATGCCTCCGGGCCTCCAGGGCTGGCAGCGGTTTGTGCAGACCCAGAAAGCAAACAACACTCCCCCCCACAACCCGCAGTCCTTCCTGCCAGGCTCTGTCCCGAGTCCCCTCTCTGAACCTGCAGACAGGCGCAGCTGAAAATCAACTTGATAAATAAATAAAATGAAAATAAACCTCTGGAGCTGTTATTGCCATAGACATAATAGAACACACACAACTGGAGACATGAACTCATAGCAAGGAGAGATGGATACTTCAGTCATTTCCTCTTCGGTCCCATCTGACTCTGAAATTGATCTACAAGTGACTGGAAGAAGTTGAGTGATTGGAAGAAAACAGACTTAATTAACAGGTACTTGAAATCAGTGAAGTGCCCGCCTTCCCTTTAAGAACACAGAAGGTAGAAATAGCACTTTCTTTTTCCAATGTCCCTTTCCTTTGCAAAACTGAAAGTACATGTGCACATTTGTGTGTGCACACGTGTGTGCAGGCGTGTGCAGCTACGTGTGCTGGTGGGATGTCTCTGTCCTACCATGGAGTCTGCTAACTGCTGAGCTTGCCGTGGCTCCTGCGACACAGCTGACAAG
Source organism: Ochotona princeps (assembly GCF_030435755.1). Classification (NCBI taxonomy): domain Eukaryota; kingdom Metazoa; phylum Chordata; class Mammalia; order Lagomorpha; family Ochotonidae; genus Ochotona; species Ochotona princeps. Next base: position 50,852,500 of record NC_080849.1, read on the forward strand.
TGCTCCCACAGGTGAGTCGCCAGGTTGGCGGTGGAAGCTGCCTGCTTTCGCCAAAGCCCGCCTGTGACCATGGCAGCCGTGCAGTGTTGAGTGAACCCCCAACCTCTCTGCCTCCCAAAGGGGGGGCAGGCAGAATGTGTTCCGCAGGAAGAGCTTTTCTGGAGCTTGTGTCTCCAACCAGCACTTACACTGACAGATTATTCAACCTGAAACCCATCCCCGCCTTTATGTTCAAGAGAGCGTAGATTGCAGTCAACTTAAAAGAAGAAAACCGTTAAGGATCATGTTAAACACACTAGAAAAAAGTCTTATCAATTATGCGTTTTGAACTGAAATATATAGATAAACACAAGATCCTAACCTCCTCCCAATTCTTCACCATTCTTGACTGTCTCCTTTTCGGTTGGTGTGGTACCTATATCTAACAGCCACTTGGGAGATGCTTTGCGAATTAACTCCAGAACATGACCAGGTCAAATGTGAGGCTCATTTGCCAGCCAACATGATCACACCAAACTTGAGAATGGCTGGTACCCTTTCCTAAGAGTTCATTGCGGCGAATAAAGCATTTTGTATAAATCCTGTTTCTGTTTCCCCAGGAGTGTGTTTAAAGTATTCAGGCACAAGCAAATGTACTTGGCCTCCTAACTTCACTGCAGAAGATAAATGTTTCTCCTTTGGAAGTGATTAAGTGACAGCTCCATCTAGTTTTCCACATTTCTCTGGAAGGGACCTATTGAGTTGAGGGCGCTCGCCATGTGCAAGAGGAGACCGGAGAAGGAAAATCGCAACATCCACCTGTTTTCACCAGAGCCCCTCATCCTTGCCTATTATGGGGTCTGATCCCCACTTTCAGTGCAGAGATGATGGAGAAACGGGACCCTGCTGTCCTGAACCCACAAAGCCCTGGTTATCCTATCTATTTCTCCATGGGTCCAGGCTGCTCCTTGAGTCAGACATGAATTCAACAGAATGAGTCTGCCTGAGATAAAAATGGACTCCTTCTGGGGAAGGAGTGTTGTGGGGGGCGAGGTCAGGTAAGGCTGCCCAAGGTCCAACCCCAAGCTGTTCAGTGAGGCTGACTCTCCTAGTGGCCAGGAGGCCGCTTCTTATTTCTGGGACTCCCCTCTAACCAGCACAGACTCCCCTGCATATGCCTGAAGGTTTACATGCCCACAGTTGGAAACCAACTCATTGATCTTCTTCTCTAGTCATACATTATCGCTGGGATCTGTAAGAAGAATTATCCTGCGATGCAGAGAGGGCTGCCCGGTACCCTGGTCCTGGGGTGTGCTTCAGGAGGGAATTCAGGAGCAAGTTAAATCACGGACAGCAAACAGTCCATGTTTCATTGAGAAGGCAGAGAGAGAAACATCATAGGCAGAGCAGGGCCGTCCTGGAAGGGAGTGGCTCTGTCACTGAGCTGTGTTGAAACTATATGAGCCAGTTAATTAGCAAGGAGGTAAGCTTCAGTAAGGGGGAAGAATAGTTATTTTTCTGGGAAGAAAGTAGAAATTCCCCAGAATCCACCTTTTGCTCTTTTTGACATGCTATTTAGCCCTATTTTTTTCCTGCCATGCAGCTTGCAGGTGTGTCATTTGGCATGAGAATGCATTGCAACGAGCGCAGAATGAGTTGTAGGTCAACCCATGTCAGCCTTGTCTCTCTAACCTCTGTATGAGCCTAACCAGGCAGGTGGTCTGTTTAACTTCAGAGCAAAGGGAACCCATCCCACCTCCTGTAGGTCTTGAAAGAACAAGAGCTATTATTCCAGGTGGCTCAGCTACTTCCTCTGCTTCCTTTTCTCAGGAGGACTCCAGACGTGACCATGTCTACTTTCCCAGCAGGGGAGGAGGACAGAATCACAGGACAGGTTGAATGCGCCAGCAGCAGCTCACCGCTTCTCCAACTTTGCTGCCCCAGAAAGATCATCCAGGATACTTTCCTGAGCCCAGATCCAGGACCCAGATCCAGGACCCAGATGCAGGTCCCAGATCCAGGAACAGATCCAGGACCATGTTCTGTCCGCTCCCTGGGACCAGTTCTGGGGGTGGTTAGGAAAAGCCACAATTCCCAACCTCAGAACAATGAGGCAATTTGTTCTGGAGTTCGGAGGATGCGGTCCTGCAGCCCCTTCTATCCCCTCAGGACACCTGCTCCATCCATGCCTTGTTGGCTCGGCATCCAGGCAGGTGCAGGAGATTCCAGAAGTCTGAAGGTAGAGCAGCATTTTTTTTAAAGATTTATTTAGTTTATTACAAAGTCAGATATACAGAGAGGAAGAGAGACAGAGAGGAAGATCTTCCATCCCATGGTTCACTCCCAAAGTGAGCCTCAACGGGCCGGTGCGCGCCAATCCGAAGCCAGGAACCAGGAACCTCTTCCAGGTCTCCCACGCGGGTGCAGGGTCCCAAAGCTTTGGGCCGTCCTCGACTGCTTTCCCAGGCCACAGGCAGGGAGCTGGATAGGAAGTGGAGCTGCCGGGATTAGAACCGGCGCCCATATGAGATCCCTGGGTGTTCAAGGCGAGGACTTTAGCCACTAGGCCACGTTGCCGGGGCCCAGTATAAGACATTCTGATCCATCACCCATGGGCTATATCCATTATAACCCTAACCCTGTAAATATACTTGGGTCCAGTTCTTATTGCTGTTATAAGGAAGAACATTTTGTCACGGGAATCTTGTGTTTCTACACAAACATAACATCAAGACAAAGGAAATGGGCCTATCTTAATTATTTAAACCATTGGTGAAGACATTGTACCCACTGAGATCACATGATTTCCCCCAAGGTGCAGGGGACTGACTGCGTGCTGTCAGTTCTTCCAATACCTGAGAGCAGAAACCACCTTAAGCTCTCACATTGTGGCTCACTCAACACCCTTTGTTCCTAAAGACTCAATATTTATCAATTCCATCAGTTTTTAGAGCACATTGCCTAATGCAAGTCATTTTTTAAAATTCATGAGAAATGAAATTGATAGTTTTTTTCAAGTGCGACAATGAAGTTCATGCATGGTTTTCCACAAAGCACATCTCTGAACTTTCTGAAGACCACATAAGCCCCTAATCATTCCGTTGTCATTACAGTTTACTGACAAATAAAATAGCTTCCTGGAGGTATTGAGAAATCATGTGCACATGATAGATGTTTGAAAAAAAAAAAACAAGGTCTTAGGACATGTGCAAAACATGTGATGTTTCTTTGCAAATCAAAACAACTCCTCCTTGGAAGAGCACAGGTATCAGTTTTTGCTAAGTGATCTTTTCCTTCGGAACATCAGCAGCAGAAGCTCATCTGGAATTATGGATGGATTTACTGCTGCATGCTTTCTGTGGCCTGAATGTTGGTGTTCCCTCAAATTTCTTATGTCGAAACCATAGTCCCAAGGTGAACAAGTGCAGCCCTCTGGAAGTAGTGTCCTCAGAAGGCAGAGAAGGCTCCCTCCTCCCTCTCACCCATCAAGGCCAAGAAGGCACCATCCACCAGCCAGAAAAGAAGGCCCTCACCAGACCCTGAGTCAGCCAGAGCTCCCATCTCAGGCATCCCCAGGCTCTAGCATGGTAAGAAATAAACTTCATGGGCTGGCGTGATAGCATAGTGGTTAAAGTCCTTGCCTTGCACGCGCCGAGATCCCATATGGGCGCCAGTTCTAATCCCGACCGCCCCGCTTCCCATCCAGCTCCCTGCTTGTGGCCTGGAAAAGCAGTCGAGGACGGCCCAAAGCCTTGGGACCCTATACCAGCATAAGAGACCTGGAAGAGCTCCTGGCTCCTGGCTCCTGACTTCAAACTGGCTCAGCTCCAGCCGTTGCGGCCGCTTGGGGAGTGAAACATCGGACAGAAGATCTTCCTCTCTGTCTCTCCTCCTCTCTGTATATTCGCCTTTCCAATAAAAATAAATAAATCTTTAAAAAAAAATAAACTTCAATTGTTTAGAAGTTTGTGATTTTTTTTTTTTTTTTGACAGCAGCCCAAATAGACAAATAATGTTTTACTCTATGGGAAAAGCAAATGAGGGATCCTGAAGGAAACACGGGGATACCCCAATGTTTTCCTGGATTCACTGAAGTCAAATATCTCAGCCACTTCTTTCAGCTCATCCTTGTGGATATGCAGCAAAACCTTGAAATACTTTTTTCTCTTGCAGTGGACATTTGTCGCAATAGTGAAGGCACTGCTTGAATTATCCCATCCCAGAGCAGAATGCCTGCATTTGCACCCCAACTCTACTCCCAATTCCAACTTCCTGCTCCTATACATTCTGGAGGCAGGAGGTGATGACTCAGGTATTTGGGTTCCTGCTACCCACAAGGCAGTGTTGGATGGGGTTCCTCATCCCTGGCTCCTAGCTCCTAGCTTCAGTCCTCAACCAGGCAGAGTGCATTTGGAGATTGAACCAGGGAATGTGCAACTCTCTTTATGTCTCTCTCTCTCTCCCTCTTTTTCTCTCTTGCCTTCCTTCTCTCTGCCTTTCAAATAAATGAAATAAACAAATAAAAATTTAACAAAGGAAAATAATGTGTTGTTTTTCCTACTCTATACATTTTGCCACTCCACCCTCTTCTGAAAAAAAAAATACTAAAGTACAAATGCAACATTTTAGAGACTTTCTGTTTCCCCCATACATTGCTTGATAGACATGGGGACTCAACAGTGTTTGTTTCTTATCAAGTACCCAGAAATACTGTCTTTGAGGTATCAAGCAACAAGGCAGGAAGGGGGTTTAGAGAGTTTCCATTCGTCATACTCTAGAAATGACAGCAAATTCAGAATGAAAATTATGGCAATCAGAAGATGTGGAAAGGCCATGTGTAAAGACTGATGCTGTGATGATATTCCTCCAGTTCTAACTTCAGACCAGAAATGGTCTCCCCAAGAAACTGTTCAACCCATCTGGACAATAAGTAGCTGGACTCTATGCTTGGTATATGTTTGCAAGAAAAGAATCTTGATTGAATTTGAACTGTAATGCTGCATCAAGGTGGAGGAATCCACCAGGGGGGAGGGAAGGGGAAGGAGTAGGGGGTTCCCAGAGCCTATGAAACTGTCATATAATGCAAAATAATTAATAAAAAAATATATATATATAAAGACTGATGCACTAGTGCAACTCTAATACAAGCAATCATGTCTCTAATTCACCCACACGCATGAACTCCTGCAATCTGAGAAGTGAGTGTGGAGTGTAGCCCACCCACGGGCCAGCTGACTCCAAGGCCAAGGGAAGGGAGGGAACCGGATCTAATGCCCCACAGGGTGTGGGCCGGTAGAGACACCCTCCACTCCTTGGGAGGCCAGGATGGTGATTAGGCACTGGGGCGGGGGAGATGGCAGTCTTATTTTGGATTTCTTCTTCAAGTGCCACTGTCAGGTGTAAGGAAAGCTTGATCAAGAGCCTCGAGGGCCAGGCTCCAGGGGACTGTTGGCTCACCAAATATAGTTGCCTTGCAGCTGGAGGAGAGAGCCTTCCTGTGCAAGGACAGCTGGTCAAGTGGTTCCTGCTGATTCATTTCACCAAAAAAAAAAAAAAAAAAAAAAAAAAACCAAGAGCAAAATAGCTGAGCAAGGCACTGTCCAGGAGGGTGCCATCGTATGTGCAAACCATAGCTCTACCAGTCACTTGTTGAAAATGTGTTTGATAACAACGATGACCAAAGGCTGCTATGAATGAAGCACATGTTAAAAGATTTCTTTCTGTTAATTACCACAGGATTTATATATATTTGAGATGGCACCTGAGGAAGAGCCTCTACGGAGTCTCCAATTGCAACATATTGCAACATTCACCCTGCATACCCAGTGTTCTCCCACACCAAGACATGTCTGGGGGACTGGAGTCCTCTTTGTGACTATGTCCAGTTGCGCCCTGTGCCCAGCCAGGAAGCAGGTACTATGGTTAGCACTGCAACACACAGGCTTGGGTTCATTCCCCAAATGCCCATTTCCCAGGTGGCCCAGTGTTGGAGTTTGCCAGCCGTTTGGAGGGGCAGAAGCCATTTGGATCCCATCCGTTTTCCATTTAGGATCTGGGTTTGGTCACACATTACCATAGGTACACCACGCGTTTAGGGCCACTGCAAGCAGAGCATCTTGTATCCTCCAGCTGTGGAAGGGTACCCAGGACCCTCCCTATGCTTGGAAAAGGCTCCATTTACGCATGGGCAAGGGGCAGGGCTGGAAAAGAGAGAGGAAAGATATTGGAAGAATATGCTAAAAAGAAAAAATGGCTTCCTCTACAGCTCAGCTATGACCAAAAACATTCAAGCAATTGAGTCTACTGGGGACAGAGCTCAGCTGCAATGCTGAGCAACTCTGCTAGCAGGACGGTTTAGTACGGACTCTGCACCATTGTGAGACAGTGAGACTTTATTCCAAGGAGCTGTCACTCTGATATATGGCCTCCCTCTCCTTCCTTTCTTGCAGTGCTCGCTCAGGGAAGGGGTTGGGTTGCCTCAGACATGCCAGAGTGAATGTCCCATTTGGCCAGGCTTGCAACCTGGCACATTCTGTCCCAGGGATCTCTCAGTAGGAAAGAGATTCTGGTTAACAGACAAATGCATCATTTGTCTAATAGAACACTTTTGTTTACCAAGTGCAAATTAAGCAAGGCTGCACATAGTCGTTTTATTGTCTGAAGAAGGAATGAGAGATCATTAGAGGAAAGGAAACTAGAGCTGAAGAGAGAGAGCGAGAATTCCAGCAGTGAGAAAATCTCACATGGCAGCTTTGTCCCCTGCCCCATGCTGCCTCTGTCGCTGCACTCAGTGCTGGCTATGGGAAGGACAGGATAACCTTGACCACCTCAGGCCCTAACAGTCCAGGCCAGGAGTGTAAGCCCCATTGCCATGGAGACCTGACTGCATCCACGCTTCCTGGGGCCACTCTTGTTCTAGAGTCAATTGCGGTTCACACAACCATGGCCAGGTTCCCAAGGAAGAAATGTGGACGCTTGGGATTTGGAGGAAACTGTCCAGAAAACTTAATGCTAATCTGGAATATGCTACCCCTGAAATGTGACAGTCCAGAAAGGCCTGTGGTGGGGGGTTGTGAATAGTGTTCCCCAAAGATACACCCACAGCTTAACCCCTGGAGCCTGGGAACGTGACGTGAGAGCCTTTGTAGATCTAAGTTGAGGGTCTTGGGATGAGATGATTGTAGAGTTAGGATAGGTTCCACACGCAATAACCTGCACCCAGAATAAGACTGGAGACATGGGAAACAGTAAGCCATGTTGAAGCTAAAAGCAGAACCTGGGTGATGACTCCTAAGTCAGGTGGAACGCACTGGCTCAATGGTATTAGTTTGTAGAGGAGGCTGTCAACTCCATGCTTGTTTCTGGTGTTTGCAGCAACAGCAAGAAGAAGCCCTCTAGCTCACTGGGTTGACCAGGGCCTATGGGAATGGCATATGGGTAATGTTGCACCATATACAGTATTTCCAGAGATTGTTTTTCCACGAGCTTGGAATTTTTAAATTGATTCTTTGTGCTGTAGAAAACAAAGATCATGGAATCCTTCAGCAAATTGACAAAAGTTTCCAGAGACTCACAGCATTCTGGGCTCATGTTTTCAGTGAACACAAAGAAAAGGCAAAGACGATGATGGGGGGAATTTCGTGTGGAAAAATGAAGGCACTCACTACAGCTGGAGAGGAAAAGACCAATTAGGTCATTTTATCCAGCGTGAGAGGGCTCCTGGGTGTGTGCACACGTGGTGTCTGGTTCCATTCGAAAGGAGTCAGCGAATGGGGTTTCCATAACTACTTTTGGAGAAGAGTTTCCTGATTAGGAAAAGCTTCTCTGATTTTGACCAGTTTTCTTGTGGCTCTGTGCCATTAGCTGAGCATTCCCTTTCGCTCTGGGCGGCTGGGTCCTCCCAGGAAGACATTCTAAGGCATTTTGATTCATGTCCCACTGATGTTATGGATGGTAGCTGTTCACTGCTTTCAGAATTCCTTTTGGAATCTCACTTGTGCTTGCCTTCCAGAAGGTTTAGATTCAGCATTGCAGGGAAGCCTAACAACGGTTCATGAGCCAGGTTGTCCAGACCCAAGGATACTCTAACTCCTGACCTGTTCTAGTGAGGAAGGGTCTTGAGATCGAAGATCCTGCAGTCTAGCCAGCTCTACCTCTCACGAGATGCAAGACCTAGAGAAAGTTACCTGACTTTTCTGAGTTCACTGTCTTCCTCTGTGTAATAGAAGTGTTTACACCTGCTATTAGGATAAAAGCACCCGAAATTCAGGACTGGGGCCAGCTCAGAGAGTGTTAGCTATTAATGGTACTGGAAATGCAGTTAGAAATCCTTAGACGTTAGGTAGATATTGAACACGGGTTTTCTTAGATTTTGGAGTGGTGACGCAGGGGAAGTTGTCCCTTGCCATGGCCAGCTTGTTCCTGCGCCCTCTCTCTGGGTCCTTCCCTTCTCTGCTGTACACTGCTTTGTTTCTGCTGAAGCGGTTGTTGGTTCAGGCCAGTCAAACGCATCTCAGACAAGACGGGTGTCTCCTTACACAGACTCCACTTCCCAGCTTCAGTTTTGGCTCCTCCCCTCTGTGGCTCACTGACTGCTCACAGGGCTGGTGTGCATGTTTGGGCTACCCTTGAAGGGCGTTCAACGCACCTGCTGCTGTCTCTCAGGACTTAACTTCACCTACGCCCTCTGCAGGGAAAGTACCGGGAGAGCCACCTCTCTCCTCTCTTCACCGCAGCCCTGAGCTCTCATACAGACCTTGCAGCTTTGGATGCCAGGGAATCTATGCCATCTCCCTCCTGGGCTCCTAATTCAGGACTACAGCAGGATCCCGGAAGGGTGGGCAGCATTTGGGGTGCCCAGTGAACTTCCATCTCCAGCTCCAACCCTGTCCTCATGTCCCATGACTTGTCCCATGGTTCTTCTGTGCTCTGTGAATGTGAGAAGGGCAACATTCCATGTTCTTAGATCTGGAGACAAGGCCAGCCTCAGAATATGCAGTTGCTGACTTAAACCTGGGGTTCTGGGGTTGCAAATAGACCTCAGTTGACCTGCCTCGTGGAACCCCAACCACATTTGGACAGGTTCGAATTTGTAGAAAAGCCCCTATGTTGGGCTCACCTGCCCTGCTGCTTTGATCTTAGAAGAGAAAAATCCATTCGAACCCTGCCCCCTGTGGGGCTTTTGTGGCAGGGAGTTGTCTCCTCTGTCTCCTGCAACAGGACTTGGGATCTTCTAAGTTGCCATGAGAGATGAGACAGCCAAGGAATACCTCAACACAGGTGCAGTCACCATCCCTTGTCCCCCCCATCAGAGCATCATAACCACAGGGTCTCACTGTGCCGAGCTACCAGGTGCAAGCTGCTGACTGCATTCTTGGCAATATAGCAGAGTGGGGCCTGCCTCCAGCCGCACCGAGTGGAACTGTCCTTGGCTGCATCTTCCTGTGGAGTCCACCAGTCTGGTTTCAGTTCCATTGTAACCATCACTAATTTGTTTTCACACTTCGATGGTTGACCCAGCCAGTCATCAATTCCTAACAAAAGACCTTGACTCTCAAGAGTATGGTTCTGTAGCAGAAGCAAGCGTCACCATTTCATCCTCATGCCTAAAGGGACAGATACTCCTTTCCAAGATTCAAAGGAGTTTCTGCCTTCACAGTTCCTCTGGTATCAAGGTTAGAGCGCATTCTGTCTGCCAAGGTGACAAAGACGGAGCTGGCGGGCTTGGTGGACCCTCTGCAGACAGGGGCCTGTCCAAGTGTGAAATTATCTTTGAATTTCATCTTGTAAAACCTTTTGAAAATCCCCAGGAACCAGCCTGAAAGCTGAAGATCAGAGAGGCCTAAAACACTCCTGAGCCAGAGCAGTAAGGACCACAGAGCAATGTTAGTGACTCAGATGTGAACGGGTTCCTGACCCGCAAAGGAGCCACCCCAGGCCTCCACACCCTGCGTCTCCAGCTCCTGCTTCAGAATCCAACAATTTCAAATGGGCAAGGAAGAGAAATGTCCTCCTTAAGCTGGAGGAATCCTCTGTCAGAAACTCAAACACAAGGCAGAGCATGCTGAGAAAATACCCCGGATGTAAGGGGAAGCATCCCTGTGTTTGCTAGGATGTGCGCAGGCTCTGCTGATGAGCAAACCTGCGTCACGGGAACACTTTGCCAAGACATTTCTCGAATGCCTCATTACAGCTACAAACGGAATGAGTGACGCAGAAAGCCAGTCACACAAAGGCCTTCTACCCACATGAAGGCAGGTTCCTGTGCTGTGTGGGTGGACAGAAGCCCTCGCCTGCTCTGGGAAAGGATCCCAAAGGTGGTGAGAGACTCTGAACCGACTTAATTCTGTTTCCTTCCTTTTGTTGTGCTGGGTGTTTTGTGTTGTTGTTTTTATTATTATTATTATTTTAATCAGAGACGCAGAGACAAAGCTGTTGTCCTTTGATTCCTCCCTCAAATGCCTCAGACCTTCAGGGCAGGACTGAAGTAGGAACCAGGAGCCACTGTCTTCATCGTGGTCTCCCCTGCGGGTGGCAGGAGCTCGGCTGCTCGGGCCTTCACCACCGCCCTCCATGGCACGCATCAGCAGGAAGCTGGGGTCAGGAAGTAGAGGTGGGCATGGAACGCGGGCACACCCATGGGCATCTTAACTGCTAGGTAAATGGCATGTCACGAAGATGCTGTTTCTAAAAACATCGAAGGCCATCAGCTGCGGCTCCTGGAGATCCCACGGACCCACGGTCTGAGAAAAGAGAGCTACTGGAAGGTGCTGGTGTGACTTCCCCAAGCCCATTTCCTGTCTTCATTTTTGCGCTGATTTCACATGAACATCTTAGCCATAGGTGGGAAAACGTAAAAAGGCACATTGCCTGTTTACCTACTCAGATGTTGAGTCCTGGTGCAGAGTGTAACAGTCCCTGTCATGCACAGGCTAGCCAGCTGAGCCACACCAGGTCAACTGCTACACTCTGTAAATCGTGAGGGTGAGTCCTGACTTTTGAAGGTTGGGGACACCTCTTTACTGAGCACCGTGTGTAGCAAAGGCCAACCATCCATGAGACATACTCTGCTGTCAGAAGTCCATCTCTAGAAGGAGGAGACTAGGAACACTGCAGCAAGTTCTGCGCCAAGGTCACGCAGGGGCACTGCAGTTCTCATAGGAGATGTTTCCAACTCAGCCTTCCTGGGACATCAGGAGCTTCCCCAGGGAACTGAACCCTGGGTACACGCATATTTCAGCACATCCCCACCTATCACACAGGGGCTCTACTGAGCAATTCTTCTTTATCTATCATTTCACCCTCTGTGGTTTCTGCTACCCATGGTCAACGATGGCCCAAAACTCTTCAGCAGAATTTCATTTTTAGAAACGAATTACAGGTAGTGTTCAGTCTCAGTAAGCTGTTAAGTGCTGCCCAGAGTGACATGAAGAAATCTCACATCTCACTGCCTCCTGTCCAGCGTGTTCATCATGCCCACGTGATGGGTATGTGCCCGTTGGCTCGACCACTGAGGCATTACAGCACAGTGCCTGTGTTCAAATGAATCTCCTGCAGTAGCCTAGTGCTCTATCATTCACCTCACGCCATCTCCTCGTTTGGGTACCATATACCCTCTCAGCAACAGAGGAGGGTGAGGACTCTACAATGGACTGTTGTTAGGGTCAAAGAGAAAGAGAGAGAGAGCTCACATTCATATGACCTCTTTGTTAGAATTGTTTATTTTAATGGGTGATTACTGTTAACCCTGCACTATGCCTAATTTATAAATTACATATTGCTATAGTTATACATTCTTACGGAAGAAAATATGACTACAGTCACCAGTCATCACCTTCGGATTCTACATCCAAAGATCCAAGACTATTCAGAAAAGAAATTGCATCTGTACAAAACCACACCTGTATAAAACTGCACATACGCTTCTCCCTGAACAGTACGGTAGGAAAACTATAAAGGTGCAGTTAGATTGTATTAGCATTAGTCAATTTTTTTTTGGGGGGGGGCGGTACTTGAGAGGCAGAGAGAAGACAGAGAGCAGTCTTTCAACTACTGGTTCACTCCTCAAATGCCCACAACACCTACAGCGGGTCCATACCAGAACCTGGAGCCTGGAACTCCAGCTGAGTTTCCCAACCAGGTGACAAGCACCCAAATCTTTGAGCTGTTACCGGCTGTGTCGCAGGATGGACATCAGCAGGACGCTGCGTAAGAAGTGGAACTGCTGGGACTTGAGCTGTTGCAAGCGATGACTCAGCCCTGTGCCAAGAGCCCATCCTGCAGTTATGCATTTTCAGGATAGCATGCTTCATGACATTCAATGTCTTAAGAACATGATGATCGGGCCCGGCGGCGTGGCCTAGCGGCTAAAGTCCTCGCCTTGAAAGCCCCGGGATCCCATATGGGCGCCGGTTCTAATCCCGGCAGCTCCACTTCCCATCCAGCTCCCTGCTTGTGGCCTGGGAAAGCAGTTGAGGACGGCCCAATGCATTGGGACCCTGCACCCGTGTGGGAGACCCGGAAGAGGTTCCAGGTTCCTGGCTTAGGATCGGCGCGCATCAGCCCGTTGCGGCTCACTTGGGGAGTGAATCATCGGATGGAAGATCTTCCTCTCTGTCTCTCCTCCTCTCTGTATATCTGGCTGTAATAAAAAAAAAAAAAAAAGAATAAATCTTAAAAAAAAAAAAAAAAGAACATGATGATCAAGCTACCGTTAGCATGAGGGCTGAGTCCAAGGCCTGTGGCTTCCTAGGCAGAAAAGCAGTTCAGCTTGGAGTGTTTGTTCAGGTTGGGTTAGCCCCTCCATCTGCACAGCATTCTTTGTGCTTCCTGCATTCCCCAGCTTTGGCAGGAGTGCTGTTTGTTTACACAGCTCAGTGTTCGCCGTCTGAGCCAGAAGATGCCATACAAGCCAAGGAAGCTTGCTGTCCAAAGCAACAGCATCACCCAGTTGAACACAAGTCGTCGCTCTTCCTTGAGATTCATGCTAAGTCTTGGGCTGCCGAAGCTGAACCTTCTGAGTCCTGGAACCTCCCTCCATGTTAACCCAACAGGGCTGGTGGTTCACCCTCCAACAGTCCTGGCAGGTCAGACCTTCCATTCTGATCTATCATTTAGCGTTCCATTCTGGCTAAGTTAATGAACTCTTTACCACGTCAAACTCGCCCTTGTGTCATACAAGCAGACAGGAGAGCTAAGAACGATCGTTTTCTACCCCAGCTCCATAGGAGAACCACCCCATATTGCGTTGTTGTTTTCCCACTTGGGTGGCTCACCCTAGACCAAGGAACTATTAAATCACCATCTAACTATTAAACCGCACCTGTTTATTATTTATTATCAAACCATGTCTCTGGAGGATGCTGCCGGCCATCTGTGTTTCAATTACTATTCTAGTCACAGTTGTTTGCCACCCCCGGCTGCGATGCCAACACACAGTTAGCACTGAGAATCCATGCTCATTGGCCTGGCGCATGGGGTGCCCTTGATGGGGCCTGGCGCACAGGGGTGCCCTTGATGGGGCCTGAACCAAATGTTTCCAGACCTTCGTCATCTGCAGGTGCACAGGCACTGGCTCCGGGCTCCTCTCCTTGCACTTGCTGTAATCACTGGCAGGATGTGGCGTGCACTCACACATTATGATTGTTATCACCATATGAAAAGAGTGAACAACAGTGGCTTTTCTCAGCAAGCCGTGTGTTTGTATTACTAACTATGTGGCTAGTGGTAAGCACCAAGCGCATTTTTTTTGAAAAGCCACAGAAGTGCCCAAAGAGAATGAAAGAGCTGGGAAGCGAATGATAGTGCTGCCAAACTGCACGAGGGACTGGGTCTCACTGGCACGCTGCCTTCCCCACCCACTGCCTGCCAGGTGTGAGTGTATGTATAGACGCTGCGGCAGCCTACGCAGCCTATGGGGAGACAAAAGGTTTTTTCCTCCTTTAGAGACGCACTTACTGGGGCGTTCTTAGAGCTTCTTATTATAATGGGTTATGAAACTATGTATGAAAGACAACTGAAGAATAAGGCATTCAAGGAAGAAGACTGACTGTAATTCTTGTCTTGTTTCTCAGTACTGCGTCCCCTCATCACCACGCTGCCATTCAGAGCTCAAGCCTTATGACATTCACAGAGTTCAGCAGGTGCACATGGCTTCAGGCTCTGCACAATGGCAGGGAGTCTCCCAGGGACACCGTCGGCAGCACCATTTGTCGCCTGGTGTCTGCCCCTGAGTGACATCACCCTCTCCAAAGCCTTTCATTGCAGTTGGGAAGATTCCAAACAACTGTGAAATTGATCAAGCTTCTGAGCGGCCAGGTGACCCTGGGAGGGGCTGGTACTGAAGAGGCCTTTGTGTTCCTTGGCAACTGCCTGCCAGTGGGCCGGGGCTATGGCCAGAGCGCATAGCTCTCAGTGTCACCTTGGTTCCCTGAGCAACTTCCTGGTCCCCAGCAGGTGGTCCTCACCCGGTAAACCATTGCCCAGCCTCCACCCTCCCCTGCACCAGGCCTCCCAGAACACCGCTGGAATATCTGGAGTCTGCTGTCCACCCAACAGCAGCTGGCATCCTTTCATCTCCCTGAGACCAGCCTGCTCAGCTCTCCCAGCTCACAGTGATGAGAACAGAACACGCCATGGCTCATTTCTCTCAAGTATGCCTCCTTGTCCAACTAACTTTGTCAGCAAAGCTTAACCTGAACTATCACAACTATCCTATTTAGTATCCTCGTGTTTTCTGGCAGAAATACCAGCCAGTTGGGTCACAGATGTGACCTGAGACCTGTCTGAAATGTGGCATGATCCAGGGCATGTGCCGCATAGTTCCCTTCTGAGATGCAAAGAATTCTGAACTCTAAGGTGTATCTGCCTTCTACAATCCCAGTAAGGAACCCTGAACTGTGCTGACATGTATGAAGCCAATATTGTGGGCCAGGCTGCGTTCTGGCTGCTTTGAGCCTAAAGTTTCCAGCAGTAAATTCTTTGCCATCGAATAAGCAACAAAGCTAGATCAAGAACGTCCCAT
This sequence comes from Ochotona princeps, assembly GCF_030435755.1. Classification (NCBI taxonomy): domain Eukaryota; kingdom Metazoa; phylum Chordata; class Mammalia; order Lagomorpha; family Ochotonidae; genus Ochotona; species Ochotona princeps. The sequence continues at coordinate 50,867,501 of NC_080849.1, forward strand.
TGAAGTCAGACTGCTGAAGTCCTATTTGATTTGTAAGAATTTGAGCTTCATTTGGAGGCACTGGGATTTCCAGGCTAGTGTGGGGCAGGGTTCTGTGTCTCAGTTTGCTCTGTTCTCCAATCCTTCATTTACGCAATACTGTGATAAGGGTGTTGATTTTTAATAGGGTGATAAAAAGGTGGGTTGAAATAGTCAAACAGTCAAAATTGTCTTTGGAAAGGTGGAGCAAGAGGCAGCCTGATAAGGAAACACAATGGGGCTCCACCTTCCCAAAGACAGTGTTGACACTCTGCTTGGCACAGGACTCTGCCATCACCAGAGATGGAACCAGGGGTCCCTCTGATAGGGGACTGGGAATCTCCACAGTCTCCCCCGCAAAAGTTATTCACCTCACACATTTTTGTCACAGCAATGATAACTCAACTAACTTCCTTTCTTCAGTGACTGTCCCTGGGACTCCTCCGCAGGGTCAACACAGACTCACTTTCCGGGTAGGTAGGGACTTCCCATGACCCGCAGCTTAAGCAGAAGAACACGTCATGACTAAGAGCTCAGATGCCCTGGAGTGACAGCTGACCCAAGGCCAGCCCTGCCCTGACATCAAAGTGGACTCCAGGGGTCTCCATAGTGAGCTGAAGACGATGACGACCCGCAGGCTGGGCACTGGACACTGGGTGTAGCTGAGGAGGATGCCCAGGTCACACACACAGCACGGTCTGATATTGATGGGAACCAATGAGTATTTCTTGCTTCTTTCCCTGGAAGGAAAAAGAATTAGATAGGTTTTGAAGACCCCACTGAAAGGTAAAGGAAGCTTTTAAGATAGCAGAAGGGGGGATTCTGATTGTCGGAGCACTTTGGTGTAACTGATTCGCTATTCCTTAGTGACTTCCGCTGCTGAGCTCTGAGACATGGACAGAAAACCTGACTCCGACACGGGCAGCCACCCGGCTTCATGGGCTTGTCGACCCTTTCCTGGCTGCATTATTGACGGGCGCCATCCAAAGATGAGCCCTGCCATGTAGTTGTCCCAGGAGGGAGCCTGTACTGGGGAATGAATGCTTCTGTGCTAGTGGCTGAGCCAGAACAGAGTCAGCTTGGAGAAGCAGGGATGAGTTACACAGCTGAGCTTAGGCGAGAGGCCAATGACTTCCAAGGCCTGGAAGCCAGGATTATTCTTGTAGCCAATTTCAGGTGTTGTCTTCCAGAGAGCAAGTGCCTTCTTGCTTTGTTTAAGGAAAAACACCTTGACTTGCTTAAAATTATGGGGCGAAAAATGCAGGATTTCTAGACATCAAAGAAATGCAAATAAAAAACACAATGGGGCTCCAGCTGACCCCAGTAAGACTAGCTGTCCTTCAAAAATCAAAAAAGAATAAGTATCGAAGCAAACAGAGCAAAACAGTACTCCAGTGCCCTGTTTTTGGAAACGTTAAACCTGTACAGTTATTATGAAAGGTAGTATGGCGAAGCCTCAGAGATCTGAAAACAGATCTACCGTATGACCCAGCCCTCCCACGCCTGGAAATGTACCCAACCTGGGAAACCAGAGTGGGAGATGGAGGCAAGCATAGCACAGCCGAGGCCCTCTGTCGTAGAAGATCTAGCAGGGGCGGGAGCACTGAGGGCCTGAGGCTGCCTGGATGGCTTTGCCCACGTGACTCCTGCTTAGCCATGTCCCATGGAATTTCCAAGCATGGTTACTTAGGCCAGTGGTCTATCTGCCCCCTAAGTCGTGTCAATCATACAGGCATAAGCAGGCTGGAGACGACTGGAGTTGCAGAGCGCAGTGGAGCTCAAGTGCAAATGCACACAGGAACTTCCCCTTCTCACCTCCACTTCTTCCATTCTTCTGTCCAGGAAATTGCCTGTGGACCCATGCCAACAAGCTCTATACACCCCCTGGAAGCGGTCCCTGCCCAGGTGGCCCCTTCCAGACGTGGGGCTGCATACATGTGATGACTGAGCAAGAAAGAGTACACAGAGTAACAGCAACCACAAGGTCTTATAAGAGCATCCAAAGCCAGGAACCAAGCTTATGATACAGGACTCAGGGCAGGCGCAGGTCTCATGAGCATCTAGATCCTTGCCCCGTGAGAGGACCAGTCAGAGGTTAGGCAGAGGAGCCCAGGAGCTGTGAGGCCAACACTTAGAACACCAGTCTTCAGCCTGCAGACATGCTCCAAGGAGCATGATTGATTGCCTCTGCAGACTGCTCAGGCCCTTCCGCGGTGCCAGCTACTTGGAGCTACTTGCCAAGCCCAGTGCCTGCTTTTCAGCGCCCAGTGGCATTTTTTTCTGCCCCTGAGATGTTGGCTGCACCCACCAGGACCTCAGGTTACAAGAATACCCACCCTCTCCAGTATGCAAGAGGATTAGCCTAGCGGTGTGATTGTGGGCCTGGAGCTGCCCTCAGAGACTTGGCGCCTGTGTGTGCATCCTCGGTTAGCTGCCTCCTCCCTTGAAATAGCTTCCCTGCTCCCTTACAGCTTCCCAGAAAAATGATCCTTGCTTAAGGGACAAACCAAGATCCCAGGGTACCAAAATGCAGGACACTTGCAAAGTACCTGCTTTCCTTATTTTACTATCTTATTTTATTTTACTTTATTTTGGTCTGATACCTTATAATAGAGTGGATGTTTCCGTTCATTACTATTATCTGTAATGGGTCTGTGTGCACTACAGTTGATTGTTCCCATCAAATCATTCTCTCCAGGACAGTGGTATGCAGATAGAACTGAGTTTAGGAAGGTTCTATGGGTGCACAGTGGTTAGAATGAATTCTAGCTCATTCCTTGCTTCGTTCATTACAAAACTACCCATGGACCACCTTCTTGGGCCCTGCTCTAGCAAAAAACTGAATCCAGAACCAGACACTGACTTCTCTTTTAACCTTGAATGAAGAGAGCAGCCTTCAGGCCTCAGGGTTGTGCATCCAAACAGCAGAACTGAATGGCAGGATGAGCAAGGAAAAAAACCCACCCTGACCCTCTGTGGCTTCACGGTAATTGCGAACAGTGAGCTGCTGAGCCATTGGTGTGATGGGAACCTCAGATCGGGAGTCAACTGCTCAGATCCTGGAAGTTTAGGGGGGTCACGTCTCAAGTTTGGTTTGTTGCAGAAATTTATTGGAACCTCTGAATTTGCCATAAGGTGCTGATACACTTCAGAAGAGAATAAATTCACTTGGGGTTAGTGACTGCCACATAGACCACCTGTGATGTTCTTGTTCCCCAAGAAGACCACCAACTGTGGCTGTAGGAACTGGCCCTTCCCCAAGAAGGCCACCAACTGTGGCTGTAGGAACCTGCCCTTCCCCAAGAAGGCCACCAACTGTGGCTGTAGGAACTGGCCCTTCCCACACTCACCAATAGGGTTGACCCTCTCACAGAGGCATTGAGTCAGCAATGACATAAAAATTGTTTGAAAGAGAAGTTTTTTTCCTGACAATGATGCCATGAGGATACTTCCAAAAGTTCGTGGGAAAATAGAGTGAAAAGGTAAACTTATCTTGGTGAAAAAAATTTTAAATCTGCATAAGGGGGTCTTCAAAACTTTCATGGAAAATGCATATTATGACAAAACTGCTGAAATTCCAAAAATGCCATGCACTAAAATAAATATATTCTAGTTTCAGCTTTCCACAAATACCTTGAGGCACCCTCATGTATCTATAGAAGTGTGACCCACCAGAAGGATACAGCGGTCATGCACCGACAAGGTTGCCCCTAAACTGAAAAGATCCAGAATTAGAAAGACAAGCTGACAAAATAAGGATCCCAGTGGAGGTTCAGCACAGCTCCCTGAGTTGGCAACCGCTACCTCCGCAAAAGCTAGGCAGGCTACGAATGCATTAAGCAATGAAATTTAATAACTGTTTGACCTAATATTATCAAGAAATATATCATTTGCCCAAGGCAGCAAATACCTTCTTTTTTAGCTACATATGAAGAAGTTGGTAAAAAATGGTCTCACATTAAGCATAAAATAAATGTTAACAAATGTCACAGAATTTCCCCCCCACATACACTTGCAATTATATTAATAGTCCATGATTAAAGGTGTTTATTTTTGGACATGTTAAAAATTGTACTCTTCCATGACTCCAGATTAAGAAAATATGCAATAGAAATTCCAAAATATTTGAAATGGCAATGTGATACTTTAAGACCTGTTATGAGCAGCACCTAGAGGAAATGAATTGCTGCCCCAGGGGAGGACCAGGAGGTCACGTGGCCACCCTTGAGCGCGGCTGCTGGGCAGCCCTGAACCAGGACAGGAGGGTCGCAGAAATGGCACTGCTCCTGTCCCCGGGGTGGGGGGCCACTGGTGGCAGGTGCTGCTGTGGATCTGCCTCCCCTTCAGGGCATAAAGAAAACGAAGGAAAGAGAAGGACTTCAAGTTGGACTGAGGGACCAGAAATTCATACATGGATGCGGGTTGTCTTCCTGGGAATTTCTCAAATGATGGATGATGTTTTAGATTCTTCATCACCGCAATGTTTGACGTATTAGCATGGTTACTGTTTACTGGTCCTTGCAGTGTGTGAATGCCAGATTCATTCAATGCTTAACACGATTTCCCTGACCTACCATTCCTGCTGATATCATAACTATGAAAGGTCTTCAAAAAGTTCAAGAAAAACATGCACTAGGAAGAAACTACACAGAGATTTCAGTATTTTTACAGCAAAATTAACTCATCTAATTCCATTTTCCCAAGGACTTTTAGGAGTTACCCTTGTGTCTGTCTATGTGCCCACCCGCCCTTTGGTTTCTGTTTAAGAAACCAGCTCTATTACTTCTAAATAGTGATGTGTAAAATTTACAATAATAATTTAATTTTTAAAATGCAAGCTACCAATAAGCTTTTCCTGTCTATCATGCACAAGTACCAAACATTTGACGGCCTCTTATCTCAGGTGCTCGACTAGAAGCAAAGGTGACATATGACAATCAATAGATCTGGGATGTTTCCAGGAACCTGGAATGTCCTGACAGAATTCCTTTTGTTATACACGAGTGCCTTTTATCCTTGCCTGAGCACATGTCAGTGTGGTGGCTTTCATAGTTCCAATGCAGAAACTGGCCATACCCGAAGGACAAGGCACATCCCACCCCATGATCTCCGGTGGGAGTGAGGTCTCTAGAGGGAGTGTTGCTTTACACTTGAGAAATGTAACCAGTTATTCACATACACTCATACGTGGTGACACACACATGACATCTATACGGAACACAAAATAGTGTGTGATTCAAAATTCTGAGCATCATGAGCCAGAAGAGCTCATGGCAGGGAAAGGGAGGGGCGAACACATGTGCGTCCAGGGAGAGTGGCATGCCGTAACTCCACAGAGGCACCTGGGTTCGGAACAAGTCCAGGCTTTGCTACCCTGTATAACCCTTCATTCCAGCTGATTTTTGTGTCCAATTACGTTAAAATGACACCTATAAGTATAGCACTTTTCCAAGTCGTGTGGATCATTCTAGCAACTTGTCTAGGCTAAGGGTAATAACAAAGCGTAACTAAAGCTGGGAATTAGGTCTAAATGACCTGGAATTCTTGCCAGCCCTGCCATGTACCATGGTTCCTTCCCTACCCACCATCCCAGGATATGCCTGTCTCTCATCCAGGACCATCATGATGACCACAAGGAATTTATAAAAATCCTAGAAAGTTTGACATGTGCTGGGACCCCAACCTGTTTGCTTATTCCCTCAAGGTAGCATCAGTCTCCTATCTCATGAAAGAGGCAAGGATGGGAAAGGGACCTCTTTTTGCCATTGCCCATGCTTAGAGGAACTATTCAGTCTCTCTCTCTCTCTCTCTCTCTCTCTTTTTCTCTCTCTCCCCTCTCCCCTTCTCTGTTTCTCCTATGAGGAGCATTGACAACACTCTGGCCCACTCATGACAGTCTCTTTCCTTGTGGAACACACATTCATTTGTTTACGTCTCTTCATCCTCTCATTTTTAAATAATTCTTTTGTGCCCTGTTTTATCCCTTTGCCTAGAATGCATATCTCTATGGAAGTCAAGAACCTAGAATACAAATGAAAGTAGCTGGGTGTACCTCAGGGGAACAATTGTGGGAACTCTCCACTTGTAGCCAAGTTGGTGTGAGTACCTGGGGACCCTGCAGCTGGTATCTGAGGTGAGGATATTCTTGCTAATGACATTTGATCTTCAACTTGTGAGATCTGACACCAAGTCTGAGTAGTGAGTGTCAGAACAGAGCTAAGTAGGAGGATCCCGGGGATGTCAGAGAATTCATGCAGAAACAGAAAGAAGAGCGTCAGAAGAGCATGATTAATGCTTCCACTGCAGAGGAGCTTCTAAACCAGTTATGACCATAAAAATAGACAATAGGACTGAACAGTAGACCATGGGGACCAGAGGACTTTCTGAACCACTCCCCTCCTCTCCTCCTTGACGTGAGTTGCATTTTTAGCCAGTGATAACCACTTTTCCTTCCTTAAGCTCCTTGGCTGGTTGAATTCCTGCTGGTTCTCTGAAGGGGCTTAGGCTTCTTGTTGAGTACATGGTAACACCTACTTTCTCCATATACTTTTTGGAAAATGCCTGCCACACTCACAAGCCTGCTTAGACTTTGCTGTCTAAGCAGAGGGTTGCCTGAGAGTGGTGAGCATACAGCATTGGTACCCACACCTAGGCAGTGTGGCAAAAACCTGGGTCTCTAAAAGCAGAAACACCACCTCCACCCCCAGCGAGCGGCATGCAGACACTGCAGAATAGCATCCTGGCTCTCCGGTACCTGTACCTGACTTCTTCCATTGTAGTAGAGTTTTAGCTCTTGAAGGTGTCCTGAAATAAAGATTATATTTCCCAGACTTCTTGGCACTAAGGTAGAATCATGTAACCAATGCCACGCAACCCAGAGGAATAAAGAGAAAGTGCCTCGTGGAAGCTTTGAGGAAGTTTTTGGAAGAGATTCCTGGACCATGCCGTTAGCTGTCTTGGGCTCAGTTTGGTTCCCTGGAATGTGAACTTGATGATACTACCTTGAACCCTGAGGCCAAGGGCCTGGGACAGGCAGCACAGTGAAAGAAGATGTCTGGGTGCCTGAGGTCTTTATTCCAGTCCTCTGAGGCTGCCCAGAACCCTCAAGTTGAAGCCACTCCTGTAACAAATGTTTGGCCTAATGTTAAGGTGCCCGTTGGGGTGCCCACAATTCCATATCAGCACCTGCCTTCAGCTCTTGATTCCAGCTCCCTGACAATGCAAACCCTGAGAGCCACCAGAGGATGGCTCAAGGTCACTGCCACCACGTGGGAGAGCTGGACTGAGTTCTTGACCCCCAGCTTCAGCCTGGCCTGCCTCCAGCACTGTGGGAGTGAACCAACAGACAGGACTGATTTCCACATCACCCCTCAAGCAAATTAATTAAAATGTTAACAATAAATAAGCCACTTCTCTGGGGTCTCTGTCACCCACGTGCAAACTAATCTCTACTAAAAACATTCCAGAATGGCTTAAGGTGCTCATAATGAGGAAAGATTAGCAGTAGAAATGGCTATTTCTCAGTTTTTCCAATGGTGGGGGCTGTCAGAAGACTTTCCACTATCTCAGTGTTGAAACCCATGCTCATTCCAGCTGCAGGTAAAAAGCAAATTAAGAAACAATTGGCCAACCATCTTCTCCAGCAGAATTAAAAAGTGAATTAATAAAAAAGACAACTAACAGACCATAATCTCCAGCAGGATGACTTGCAGCACATTCACACATCAAAGATCTCCTTCCCGCTCACCGGCCCAGGACCCCCAAGTTCCCAGTGTCACTTCAATTGGGTGTTCTTAATGCTTTAAAAAAATTATTAGCATGTATATATTACCACGTTACTGAGGCGGATGAATAGCTTTATTGTCCTCATCTATTTGCTCCCATACGAGGGGATCATGCATCCAGGTGCACGGCATGGAGCTGGGGGTTGTGTTTTGAATAGGTCCCTCACACCCCATGTGGTGGAAACTTAATCCCCAATGCAGGAGTGTTGAAAGACGGGAACTTTAAGAGGTCAAGAGTGATCAGCCCGTAAATGGATTCATGCCATTACTGAAGGTATAGGCTGTTATCAAAAGAGTGTATTGCTTATAAAACAGCAAGCTGAGCCCCCTTTTGCTCTCCCTCGTCCACGCTGTGCCTTCTGCCATATGAAGTTAGCGCAACAAGATCCTTTGAAGAGCTCAGTCCCTCCCTCTTGGCCTTCCTAGCCCCCAGATCATAAGAAAATCCATTTATATAGTTTTGACATCAGCTTTTTTGTCAATGCTCTAGGATGGCAATATGAAAGGGGATTAAGACGTTTAATTGGTGATCAGGGACATTTAAGCCTGTGACACTTGCTTTGGCCAATGTCAAGTGAATGCATGAGCTATACACTGTAAAAGCCTTAGGATCGTGATTAGATGGCTCAGCCATTGCTTTATCCTTCCACCCAGCCCGTCATGAGACCTGCTCAGGGCTGACCCCTCGTCTCCGTGGGGAAGGTGTGGCACAGAGCACAGAGCCCAGTCAATCACTGGACATCCCTGAGAGGTGTGCAGTCGGTTAGCACAGCCTTGTTTTGGGGGGAGTTGGCAGATGTAGACCCCTTAGCTCCAATGAGCACACCAGGGTTCTGGTTCCAAGAAGGACCCTTAGGCAAGGGAGTGCAGATTATAAACCTGGAATTAGTGACAGCAGTTGGCTTCAGCCTAGAGTTTCACTTAGCAAAGTAGGTGGCAAAGTTAGGATCCTGGGGCTCCAGCAGGGTGGGAGCTTAGAGGACATTCCAAAAATTGTAGTTCCTGTGAGGTGAGCATTGCAGCATCCCACCTCAGCACAACATTGTACATATTCTAATCACCCACATTGCTATTATTCCATAATCATTAGCCACCATAATTATGAGAATCCTATGACACTGGAAATCTTGTTGATAAATCTGAAGAAACATTTTTATTTTCAAAATCCTCTGAGAATAAATTGATATGTAAACCCATACCAGAAAGAAACATGACAGCATTTAAAAGACATAAGAAATTCAATATGCTTTTGCTAATTTAAATTTACACTTCTTGCAAGACACAAACAACATTAACCCGGAAAACCAACTCAAATTGTTCCAAAATGTGCAGAATTTTAAAATTAGGGTTGAAAGATTTACAGTTACTTTTAACTATTGCTGCATTTTTACTGGGAGTCTGACACTTTCTTGGTATCCTTTTCATGAAATGTCACACTGACCATGCCTGGTGATTGGAAAGCCCCTCCTGAATACCCATCAGACAATTGAACTGACTTGCCTAGGCGTTCAGGAACACAGAACTTTTGTCTTGAAAGGAGCCTCAATCAAACCTTGGGTTTACGCAGTGTTTCAGTCCTCCCGTCATCAGAAGCTGCCAACTGAAATCCTTGCTGCTCCAAGACAACAAAAGCTTTTGGTTTTCAGACTTTATTGATTTGAAAGGAAAAGACACAGGGAGAATGGTAGGGAGGGAGGAGAAACAGAGTTTTCCCTCTGCTGGCTTGTGCCCCCAAATGGCCACAACGGCCAAGGCTGGGCCGGGCCAAAGCCACAACCGTAGATGCAAGCAAGCGCTTGGGCTGTTTGCTGCTGCTTTTGCAGGTGTGCTAGTAGGGAGCTGGATCAGAAATAGAGCAGCAGGGATTCAAGCGCATGCACATATGGGATGCCACCTGTAACAGAAAGCAGTGTGGCATGTGATACCACAATGCTGGCCCCAAACCAGTGAAAATTTTGATGTCTTCATTTTATAGACACCTCAGCACATACATACAAAGATATGTCCTGAGCAGACAGGGAATGCCAAGGTGCCCAGGGTCTACACCCTATCCATTTTTCTGCTCTGCTCTGCTTGGCACTGGTCTAGGATAGAGGCTGGAATACAACAGCCCTTGAGCCAAGTTTGACCCACAGTTCATTTCTGTAAATAAAATTCTATAGTCCAACAAGCATGCTTATTTTCCTAAGGGTTACACAGGGCTGGTCCCTCACTCAGATAGTAGGGTGAGCCTGCAGCAAACTGCAAAACCTACAGAAAAATCCTTTTTGAGATTTTTATTTATTTTTATTGGAAAGTCAGATATACAGAGAGGAGGAGAGACAGAGAGGAAGATCTTCAGCCCGATGATTCACTCCCCAAGTGGTCACAACAGCCGGAGCTGCGCCGATCCACAGCCAGGAACCCATAGCCCTATCTGGGTCTCCCACGTGGGTGCAGGGTCCCAAGTCTTTGGGCCGTCCTTGACTGCTTTCCCAGGTCACAAGCAGGGAGCTGGATGGGAAGCAGGGCTGTCGGGATTAGAACTGGTGTCCACATGGGATCCTGGTGCGTGCAAGATTAGGATTTTAGCTGCTAGGTCACCGGTGGACCCAAAGCTAACAGATCATAAGGCAGTTACTCCTCATCCTTTTACAGTAGAATTTTTTCCGACTCAGATCCCACATATTACCTAAAAATGGTCCACAGTAGCAAAAGAATCTTATTCTTGGGAGTCACATCCTATCAAATATCGTTCCATTACTCAATGTGACTCAGAACTAAATGGTCAGGTGCCTGGGGTATCTAGGGGTCCCAGACACAGGCAACTGGGGCCCATACAACACACTTTCTGGCTGTGTGCAGGCAAGTCACTGGAGTAGGACGGCAGAACCCCTGACACAGTAGAGGAATATCAGCATGTCAATCAGTCAGGAGGTGACTGGGTCCTGCCCGAACTCAGGGGATGGAGAACCGGGTAGCTCATTACCGCAAAAAAACAGACAGGAGCCCCATGCTGGAGACAGGAATAAATAGGACTCAAGAGAGACTAGAAACGCAGAGAAAATGAGGACCTATTTGAGCCAAAAGTGCCAAAAAAAGGAAGTCTTTCCCTGTGCTAAGAGCCCTGGGTCACAGTGTTGGAGCCAGGCATGTATGTGTCCAATAGTCGAGGGGAAAAAAAGTCCAGAAAGGAGCGTGGTGCCAAGTTTAGAATCCACATAGTCATGGATGTGATTGAAATCAGTGCTAATCACAAATGGACCCCTTTGGGTTGACCTGATGTCTTCAAAAATCCAACCTTGATTCTTATTGTCCTGACTGTAAATGTGACCATGATGACCATGTGCGTGAGCGCCGTATGGTCCTGCTGCCCACCCAGTCCCACCCTGGGCCCCTGCAGCTGTCATGTGTCTTGCCTAGAAACCAAGTGTGCATAGGTGGATCTGAGCAGGCACGGGCACTCATGGCAGCAGGGGGATACCTAGCAAGGGCCAGGGGTGTTGGAGGACAGGGGTAAGGAGGAGCAGCAGGTGCACAGGTGACTGTTCGCGGAGGCCCAGGAGGCCCAGGCAGGCATCTGAGCTTGCTGAAAAGCATAGATTGGTGACAAGCCTTACTCCAGTTACTCCCAGGACAGCCCAGCCTGGGTATAAATAAAAGTGTGCTGAAGAGGGAAAGACAGACAACAACAAAGGACGGTGTTGCCAAGTCAGACGGACACTGAGACCAGAAAGGGGACCCAGACTCCCCACAGATGGCATTGGAGGACTGAGGGGAATGAAATCTTTGGAACAGCAGAGAATGATGACCAATGCAGAAGACAGGTACATCTCTGTCCCATCAGTGACATGAGTATCTGCAGTACATGCACAGGTGATCCACAGCTCCTGTTGGCTGCTGGCACCCAGCCAGGAGATGGGGAAGGACTGTTGACTCAGCAGAACCATGGGAACAAAGCCAGGCTGGTAGAGAAGCGAGAGATGGTGGAGTGATATTCCTGGTCATTTGTACCCTATACATTTGTATCCAAGACAATACTCAGAAACCGCACCAAGAACTAAGCAACTCCACACCCCACACGCGTGCAGATCAGGGACCCAGTGCCTTGCGGGGTGTCCCCAGGAATCACCTGCAGTGCAGAAGAGCTTCTGGTCTGTGAATCCACAAGCTCTGGTGTCAGAAATGCCCAGAAAGGAGCAGGGACCATGCCTAAAACTAATAAGGCAGTTAGGAAATATGGCCATCACTGTGTCTGTTTCTTAGGAAAGCTCAACTGGAAAAAAGATACACCACCAGCCCTGTGTTGGAAAGTCTGTGATCCCAGCCACCTCACATGGAAATAATTTCTTGGGCTACGTCTATGGAATATTTTCTGTCTTGGGCATCTCACAAATTCCAGGTAATTTAGAGGCAATGAACAGAGTCTTCTCTCTGATTCCTGTCCAGATCGAGAAGCTTGTCTCATCCAATATCCGAAACAGAACTTTCAGAATCCACTTCTCAGAAGTTTCCATGTGGGTAACAACAGCAAATCAAGGCAACCTTTGGAAACTTTGGGAAGATGTTAAGTGTTGCATTTCTGCCAGCCAGCCTGGTGATGCACTTGGGGAAGGCAGGCGCCAAGGACCACAGGCCTCTGTCCCTTTGAAGTGGTGTAGCCCCCTGCAGGTGCCCGTGGAAGACTGCGCCTTGCTGCTTAGATGTGGCTCCGTTCATTCAGACATTTCTTCAGCTGCCCTGAGGGCCCATAAGGCCACAAAATGAGATTCCGGAAGTGGTCAGTGGAGGAAGGAATCCCATTTTGTTCTCTCCTCTTCCACAGAACTAGCACTGACTAAGCCAAACACAGTAAGGGACATACTCCTTGTCTGCACCCCAGCAGTTCTCAACCAGGGGGACTTCAGCTCTCCATGGGACATTGGCAACCTCTGGGGACATTTCTAATCATCATTCCTAAAGAGAAGCAACCGGCATCCAGTGGATAGCATTGCTCCAAATGAGCCACCAGAGGAGCATTTTATTTCTCATGTTCATGATACTGGCCTCCACCAGTACAAGGTCAAGGTCCCCAAAATGGCACCTTTCCCTAGGGACCCTGGCAAGACGTTCATTGAGCCAGAGGCTCGGCAGCCTCCTGGGCACTCCTGCGGGGGTTGCCCCACAGTCAAAAAGAGGCATCCTCCCCCTAACTCGTTGAGAAGGACTGGGCTGCACCGTGGTGGCAGGAATCCAAGGGAACTTGAACTGCCACCTGCTTGCATGTGCCTCCCTAATCATCACTGTAAAACTGGCAGCAACATCCAACCCAGCTCTGGAAGAAGTGCACAGTGCCCAAGACTGTGGACTCCTCAGGAGTGAGGTGCTAAGTCCCCACCCCCGGCAGCACACCAAGCCTGCAGCTGAGACTGGCGGGCAGCTATCCCAGGAGGGGACTCCTGCCCAAGAAGTTCACACATGGTCCTGAGCCCCACTGCAGCCGTCGGGGCTACAATGTGTTCTGAAGATCTCCCTCCCCTGAGACTCTCCCAGGAAAGGAGGAACACCTGGCTGTACAGCTCAGGTCACCCTTCAAGGACAGACTTGCTGTCTGAGGCTGGAGTGTGTGGAGGTGAGCAGTCTGCCTGAGTTAGCATCTCCAGGGATGCAGAGACCTGCCTCACCCTGGGATGCAATCCAGGCAGCACTGGCTCCAGTATCCTCCACCAGCGTGGCTGAGGCCTTCTCAGGTCTACATTGCAAAACCTTTTCTTCAGTCCAATCTTGTTTCCATAGGAGCGAATCTTATACCTCCAAGTGCCTTCTCAGTACCTGCCCAGAGAGCTCACCTGCAGCTCACAGCACTACATTTTGTATGATTAAGTTGTCCCCCAGTATCAGGAATGCGAGAAGTGGGGTTAAGGACAATATCCACCACTTCCATTGGGTCTCAAACTGAGGTTTATGCAAAGTCAAGGACAAGAGATGATGAGAGAAGTACCACAGAGAGGCGGCATGTCACCTGACATATGTTGGCTGGGGAATGTCAGGCCACATGCTGAAGCACTCAAGGGGTTTGCACATTCCTCCAAAGAGCCACCTGGCAAAGATAGGCAGCTCTGTGGGCGACAGGGACACTGCTGTCACCCTTTTCTAGGAGGGCAGCCGCACATGATCAGCAAGGTGGCAGATTTAGCTGGGTCCCAAGAAGCTTCCTACATGAAAATGATCACACCCGTGCACCCTAGCTGACAGACTCCTCTCACCGTCAGTGCTTGGCTGAAGGAAGCAGTATCAGAGTCACTGCCTGCCCGGCCGTGAACACCTGTCTTCTGCAATGTCTATGCATACATGCATGCAGGTAAGCAATTAAAATGCAGAGAGAGAGAGGAAGACAGAGAGATCTCCCACCTGCTGGCTCACTCCATATACCGTCACCAGGGCTGGGGCTGGGCCAAGCCACAACCAGGAACTAAGAACTCCATCCAGGTCTCTAACATGGATGGCAGAGGCCCAGGCACTTGGACCATCCTCTGCTGCTTTCCCAAGCTGGCCTGGATATGGCCCAGACCGATGCTTGACACACTGTGCCACAATGGCATCCCCGACAAATGGGTTTTGAAATCATTTGTTTGTTTAACCAAAAGCCACAGAAGGAAGCACATTTTACTTTGAAATCCAGGATGCTTCAAAACCTGTAATGAAGGTTTCAGAGTATGAGTGAGCAATGAAATGTCATTGAAACCACTGAAATGCTAACACATGCATGACGATATCTCAGTGAATTCAGGAGGACTAAATAGGAAGCAGATAACAGAAAATATTCCAAAGTGCAGTGGACAGAAAGGACCAGTCCTGTTTCATTTTTTGTTGAGGTTGTGTGTTTTATGCTTCTGTGTGTGATACCAAGAGACCAAGGGAAAGTTTACTTAGGGTAAGCCATCATCAGGTGCGGAAACAGCTCATCCTAATCACGCTGATTTGCCTTACCCCAAGGGTGACACTGACTCTAAGCACACACAGGCCCAGGGAGTGTCCATGGCCAACCAGGCTTATCAAGACACCTTTTCCAAACCGCTTCCCTTCCAGCCCCTTCCTGCCTCTTCACAGGGGCTGAGCCCTCTCTTCCAGCCCCTCCTCACCATGTGTTCATGTCTTCCCCTTCCAATGGAGAGTCCAGGGATATGGGCAAAGTCTGCTGCTACATCATTCACATCTAAGGACTTCAAGCACCTGCTCTAGGTGTTTCCTGAGCCTTGGCCTGTGTCTCTAAGCTCTGACCACAGGCCTTGCAGAGCCCTTTGCATCATGGTCCAGATGGATACGCCTCACTCTGACCTCAGAGTCTCTGCACCCCAGCCCCGTCAGCCAGGTCTGTGTCTGAGCAAGTGACAATTTGACAAGGACGTGACTGTCACCCCTGGACTCCAGAGGTATCTCTGTGCGACTGCTGGCCGTGCACATTCAGAACTCTATGAGACTTGAGGTCCTTCCATCGTTGCCTAAGCAAGGTCCTAACAATAAACAAGATGCTGTGATTGCAGCACAGTTATAGCCTGCAAAGCCGGCAACACACATCTGAGTGCTGGGTTCAAGTCCCTGCTGCTCCGCTTCCATCCAGCTCCCTGCTGATGCAACTGAAGAGGCGCCAGAACACAGTACACATCCTTGGACTCCTGCCACTCATGTGGGAGATCAGGATGGCACTCCTGGCATCTGGCTCCAGCCTCACCCAGTCCCAGCTACTGCAGACTTCCGGGGAGTAAGGCAACAGATGAAAGATTTCTCTCTATCTCTCTTTGTCACTCCGCCTTTCAGATAACACACATCTTTAAAATAATTAAATGAAAATAAACAGGAGCCCAATACATCCATGCATGTGGTTGAGATGAGATAACTACCAAGTATCAGAAAAAGTTAGCTACAGAAATTTAAATGAGCCCCAAATTGGCCTAAGGACTAGAGAATGAATGACTTTGGCGAGACAGCGAGGTTCTCAAGCTGCCTCCCACCAGGGTAACTGACAGAGAGCTGCTGTGGCCTGGGTGTAAGTGATCACATTTCATTTGTATGTGGTTAGTGTCCTTAAGACAATGGCTCCTTGTGGTGGCAATGGGCCTGAAACATCCAATGCCATACACAACTGTGGTAAGCCTCTCCCAATACTAGAGAGATGGAGGGACCCCCAACAGCCTGACACGACCGAAGCTCTTAATTCTAATGAAGTAGTCCTTCCTCACACACACGCCCAAACTGTGGTTTCTGTTATCCCTATCAGCCAGTCCAAAAACACTAACTGCAAGATTCAAGAAACAAGACATTCTTGAGCCTTAAAATGATGTACTGCTCTAAGCAACGTGATGAAATCTCCCACTCGGTAGCTCCGTCTCATCCAGGGTGCTAGGCACCCTTTTGTCCAGCGTTTCCACCCTGTATACACCACCTGCCCGTGAGTCACTGAGCAGCCATCTGTTACAGTGACTGCTGTGTTATCTCAGTGCTTATGTTCAGGTCACTCTCATTTTACCTCATTAAACTCCACAGCACATGAGCAGGGAAGTGAAGGGGCACAGGACAGCCCAATATGGAGGAACAGGTGACCCAGTACTAAGAGCAAGACTACAGGGCATCATAGAAATGGGGTTATGCACAACATATACTTCCAGGCATTACACAGGCTCTTGGAACACACTCCCTGTGGACAAGGAGTGAGCAGGGTGCCACTCAACAGTTAGGCACTGGCATTGAATGAAGTGAATGATTATTATTCACATAGACGAATGCAACCTTTTCCCAGTCTCTGAATCCAGGCACAAACAACCCACCAGGCTCAGAACAGCAGGGATGAACATTTTGTTTGCCTCACACCACAGCCCCTGTGTAGAACAGCACACTTCCCAAGCTCAGAACCAAGGGTTGTGCCCATGGAAGTGAATGCTTGTCCCTGGGCACTCTCAGATGGTCTCCAAGCTGGGAGTTGCAACACAGGAGACAACCTGGAATTGGCACCTCAAGATCTCTCCTTGGTGTTGGCAGTCAAGCGTTCCACATACCCACGTGGCCTGGCTTTGGAGTCACCCATTTTGCGGTTCTGCGGTAGAGTCTGGGTTCTGTTCCTAGGAATGCAGAAGTGCTTGGCTTCTAGCTTTTTCCCTGTTCATCTTCCTGAGGGAGGTTACAGTGCTAATCCAGGGACATCAACAAGACCTGGCAACACTCTGTCCACCGGGTCTGGCTGTGGAGCCACACTGCAGAGGAAGGAGAATTCACAGGTGCTGAAAGTAGCCCTGGAGCTGTGCGACACCTGTCCCAAAGAGGTCAGGGGGACAGCTGCTTAGCCACCTGATGTCTGACACTACAGGGAGCTGGGAGACCAAGCCAAAGCGAGCCTGCAGGGATGCAATCAGAGCACCCCCAGCCAGAAGCCCAAGGGCCCCCCCTGGCTGCACAATCACTTGGGTACACACCTGTCCTCAGCTCTGGTTCTCAAAGCACCGGGGCTCCCTGGCTGGTTAGCTCACACAGCAGAACCACGGGATTGCTCACAGCTGAGTGCAGAGGGCAGCAGCCATAGCATCAACTTCCTGACTTTGCTGGGAGCTTGGAACCTGTGAAGCCTTGGTGAGGTCCTCTGAAGACGACAACAGTACTGCCCTGTGTGCCTCACTGTGAACCTGCCTGCTGAAGGATAGCCCTCATTCACAGGAGGGTCTGTACCAAGACCAGGGCTCAGAGTCTGCAGGGCCAGCTACAGGTGGCAGGAGGGCAGAGCGACTTGAATGGGAGTGGAAGGTGAACTCCATTTATCAGAAATCCTGTCATATGCTGATGAGTGGGGTTGGGGAGGGAGCGGGCTTCAGAGGCTGCATAATAGGAACAGGATGTGGGCAACCAGGTTCCACCATTGACTTGGACCCAGGAGAAGACCCTGGGATTATACAGGGGCAAGGGTGTCAACCTGCATAAATCTACAGAGGTCAGGAACAGAAAGCCCAAGTAAAGTGTGACTCCAAGGCCTGGACCAAGCTGGGGGCCAGAGCAAGGGTCGGGGACCCCGGAGCAAGGGCTGTGGGCCAAGGAGAGTTTAGAATGTCAGACTTAGAAAACGTAGAGCTGGAGCGTACTCCACATGTCACACAGCTCAGCTGTCATGGCTTGAGTTACAAGACACCAACACCAAGGGTTGACCAACTAGTGCCACCACACCAGGAAATGTCAGCATTCCAAGTCATCATTTCCATTTGAACCCCACAACCCAGGGTATGTGCATGAATGAATGAATGGCGAAGTACATGATGTTTGAAAATACAATGATTGTGGGGAAAAAAAAAACTTGTGACAAATTATTTCAAACATTCAGTTATACTGTCAAAAACTCAATGTGCTTGATAGTGACATTCCTGACTGTGTCGGATGTGAGGAAGGGGCTCCCAGCCCAGGAAGCCTGCGTGGCTCATTTCCATTCCATCATCTGAAATACTTCTGCTCATCCTTGTCCTGACTCTACTTTTCACTTTGTTCGTTCATTTAGATAATCAGCTACTTTCTCATCACAAGTGAGGAATTCTTGTGAACATGACAGGGACGTAAGAACTCAGCAGGCGATGGTGTCTGTCAACACTGTGTTTATCAATCGAGCCCTCCTGGTGTCAGTGAAGCATCAGAAACTACAGAAAGCAAATAACAGGGAAGAGAAGCACACTGCACAGAAAGTCGGCCATTTCCTTTAGGAGGCTCAAAGAGGTGAGAATGCGGATACCTCTTGCATCATCGGCTAGAAAGACTTAATCAAGTGACCTCTCCAGGGACCGAGTAGAACAAGACCAGGCACAAGGTCCAGGTCTTCAGAGAACCCAGGTATGAGCCGAGGATCTCTTTGCATGTATTTACTGGTTTCCCAGAAGCATGGGATTGACTGTCCCATTGCATTTGTTCCCAACAGTGGCCCCAGTGATGTCGCCTCCGCAGTGGGAGTTTCTTCTGTTAAGGCTAAGAGGTGTGTGCCCTCTGACTCGTCTGTGATTTCAGCCAAACCCCCTGAGCTGCCCTTGCACAGAGCGACCCTCTCAGCTGTGTGAGCAGCAACACGCACCGGACAGCCACAGTCGGGAAGTTCGCTCCGCCTTGTCCTCCAGCGTGCTCGGCTACAGCACTCCAGGGTGAGTGTCCTTTCTCCTGCAGCGTCCTGTTAGCCTCAGGAACTCAGGGCACAGAAACAAGTGAGAAAAGTTCCCATTGAGGCAGCCTGTTTCTCTGCTTCTGATTTCTGAAAGTCAATGGTCACTTTCCAGGGCCAGTAGGACACTGCACGAGCACCCACAGTCATCGGATGCCACGGGAGCTCAGATCAGTGTCTATTTAATGCGAGCCCTGCTGAGCCTACCCATGGACCTTCTTTTTTGTTTTCTTGATATACTTACTTCTTAAGAGCTGAAAACTAAAGAGAAATGATTTGCAAAATGAAGGGGCCCAAGTGGACAGCTCTCGCAGCAGGGGGTGAGGGCCCTGCCAAGCCGGAAGTAGGTTTGCCAATTTGGCCCAGGCAGAGTTCTCTGACCTGCAGTGTCAACACCTTGCCACCTTCGGCTCAAATTCAATACCCAACCTGCAGAACTAGTCCAAAGTGAGGGCTCTCCCAATCCCCAATCTCTTCTGGACACTCTGCGTTCCCAGTCAGCCTCTGACCTGCCCTTGCTGTTACTGTCCTCTTAAAAACAGGGCGCTGCAGGGGCGGGGAGGGAAGATTGGAGAAAGAATGAAACGATTTTTTTCTACTGTGTCGGGGTTTATAAAGTGACCCTTGAATAAGTCTTCAGAACTAGGCAGAGTTATCCAGAGCAAAGGCAGCCAAACAGAAGCATTTCACAGCAGATTTTGTAACACATCTTCATGCTGAGTCAGGAGGGCTGGTGTCTGGCCTGAGACTAGGCCCTGCAGGCCCAGCGGCCTCATGGGCACCTCCATGTCCCCTCGACGAGCACAGAGCCCATCAGCCACCTGCCTTTCCTGGGCACCTCTGGCTTCTTCTCTCTGCCTCCACCATTACTGTTTTAGACGGAGCTAGGTTGGCTCCCTCCTGTGCCAGCGGATCAATTCTCAGAAACTGATAGCTAATTGTCATCAGGAAAACCATGGAGGGTAAAAAACAGTACAACAGAATCTGCAAAAGACAGAAGAAAATCAAGCATGTAGCTTGTACACATTAAGCATCCCTAGCTCCAGAATCTCAAATCTGAAAAGGTCCAACGTCCCAAACTTTCTCAGCATGGCACCACAGATCAAAAATGTCACAACACAAAATTTTGCATCACAGAAAGCTATAAAAAACAATACAGACAACTTCCTTCAGGTTATGTACCTAAGATGTATATAAAATATAAACACATTTCCTGTTTAGACTGGAATCTCGTCCCCATGACATCTTGTTATGTATATACAAAATATTCCAACATCTGAAAATATCTGAAACACTTCTAATCCCAACCATGGGATAAGGGACACTCAACATGCAGCCCTCTGTACATGGTGAATGTGTTCTCCAAGAGTGAAAGAGAAAGACATTTTTGCACCAACACAAGCTGGAGTATGCAAGCTGCAAGGGGCACTTTTTCAGGTGGAAGGAAATACTGTCAGATACAAGGCCAAGCACAGCAAACAGCAAGCCTTTGGGTTCACGCAAATGAGCATTGGCTGCAAGGAACAATACTTCTGTGTCCAGGCACGAGGAAAGGGAAGGAGCTCTCCTGGGTCAGAACACAAAAGCATTCGTTACCAAACCTGGAAAAAAAAAAAAAAGGAGAAAGACAAGGCATAGTTGTTGAGAAAATGCTGTTTTCCAGATTTTTCTACTACCTGATCACTATTATTCTGAAAGAAAAGAACTTCCGTTTCTCAGCAGCCACACCCTAAGTTCACAAGACCAGTGCTTACGAAGTCCCAACCCCTTACTTCTGCACCCGAGGAAACTCGCCCCGACACCTCCCCTTCCTTGCCCCAGCATGGGCGGAAGACCCTCAGCAGGGCAGTTGGGAGCTGAGAGGATCTGGCCACGGGTTCCACTCTTTCCCCAACATCAGCATTCACAAAGTCACTCAGCCCTTGGGTGCTGATATGAGCAAGGAGACTGCGGGGGTGGTGGGAGACCTTCTGGAAACTAGCAGCGATACAGGCACCCATAAACTCAGTGTCAGGGTTAGACAGACAAGAGCTCCCATGTGCTGACAATGATGCGCTGCACTGATGCGTGTCCAAGACACTTTCTCTCCTCTGTCTCCACCTTCTTCCCACCGTGCAAGCAGGCCGGTGGAACCATGCCAGAAATGCTCTCACGCAATCGCAATGGCTTAGCACACCCCGTGTGTCTGCTACTCGTGTGAAGTCCTCTGCAAGCCTTGGTGTCCCTCCATGGCTGCTGCCCTCCATATACTGTCATCACTCCTGGGGCATGGGATGAGCAAAGTGCAGACACGTGCACCAGTTTCATGGTCAGCCAGAGAAGTCATAAGCCCACGTGTGCTTCAAGAGTGAGAGAAAAGGGGTTTGCCATCCCGGGATGATCGAAGGTTTGTCCGTGCTCTATTCATCCCAGTCTTCAGCTTTCTGTAGGTACTGCCTCTGAACTATCTGTTCCACCATCAAAACAGAACCGAAATGTCAAATGGGACCAGCACCGTGGCACAGTGAGCTCAGCAACTGAATCCAGTACCTGCATACCACGTGGGCACCAGTTAGCACGTCTGCTGCCTTCCTTCCAATCCAGCTCTCTCACAATACACCTGGGAAGGCAACGGAACACGGCCCAAGGGCTGAGACCTTTGCACTCACATGGGAGACCTGGAAGAAGCTCCTGGCTCCTGGCTTCAGCCTGGCCCAGCCATGGCTGTTACAGCCATTTGGGAGTAAACCTGTGAACAAGAGTTCTCTCTGTCGCTAGCGCTCGCTCTCTCTCTCTTTTCCTTTCTCTCTTCCTCTCTTTCCCCTTCACCACTCAAATCTTAATCACTGAGACTCAGCGTCCTCATCTTCTAGGTATCTCTTGCGTTTGTCGCCAGGAGCACCTGCCTGGAGCATCCCTCTCTGCTGCTGACTCCTCACCACTCTCCCTTGCTCCCTGCCTCATCTCCTTCTCCTAAGCCCACACTGACTCCACACTGGCCATTCGGAATGGTGAACATGAGCACCCTGTCTCTGCCTAATGCCCACCCCCCGCCGCCCCCCCAGAAGCCAACGCCATGCAGGGCGAAACGCCCCAGGAGCTGGCCGTTCCCTCCTCCACCCTCACCACCACCTCACGCCTCTGGACACCCTGTGCTTGTGCCACACCAATCAGCCTTCTGCAAACCTGGTCTACAGCAAATACTCACCCAGTCATATCTGAAGCCTGAGTCCTGGTCAGCCCTTCACTTGCAGAGTGTAACAGAAGTATCTAACAGAGTGTGCATTCCAGAATGTTTACTGGTAGATTTGCAAATGAATACCAACTCTTCCACTCAAAGTTCAGGGGCCATGTCTCCCAGAACTTGAGTCCTCTTAATAAGCAAAATTGTAGAGGCAGCTGGCATATACATGGTACTGTCTATATGCCAGGAACTAGCCTAAGTGCTTTTACTGTACCAACTCCTTTCATCTTCATAATTGCCCTGGGAGGAAAGCACCTTTTATTGGCCTGTTTTTCTGATGAGGAAATCGGAACACTGATTGGTGAAGGGACTTGCCCTCAGGAACCAAGGGGAGACACAAACCCATGCCTTTCACCTTAACTAGCTCCAAGAAGAGCCCAGGGCTGTGGTCAGAAGGCCTGGCAGAAGACCCTGTGGTGCAGGCCCTGCAGATTCCAAATCTACCCAGCCTGGAGTATGCCTGCCTCCTGGAAGCAAGGGCACACACAGGCTCCCTGGCTCACATGTCACTCCATGCAGAGCCAGCAGGGACAGTCCATGTCCGACTAGAGCAGGGGCAGCCCCCACATCGGGCACAAGGCTTCAGCCTCCATTCAGCTAAGGGACTAATCCGTATGGATCGTGGTGTTGTGGTATCCCCATACCTGTGTTAATTAAAACTTGCAGGGAATTCCATGCAAACGATGATAACAGCCTCATTTCTTGCCTCACAGGGAAGAACTTTCATGCGGACAATTTCAGCGTGCAAAGCGAGATTTAGTCAAGAGAGAGAGAGAAATCTCCTGCCATAGTGACAGGAGAGGGCTCCAAGAGAGGAAAGACCCACATTCATGAAAGTTTTTAAACATCATGATCAGGAAGGGGCCGCGGGAAGGGACAAGTGAATCAACCAAAGAGTAGAAAAGAAAAAAGGAGAGATTCATTCCAAATGGATCATAATGTCTAGCACTTGTTCGGAACAAGAAGGACATCAAAATGGAGTCACTGGTGCCTTCCTTCTCCCATTCTGATGCTCTGATGACTAATCAGGCCCCACCTCAACAGTAACTCAGACAGGCAGTTGGTGTAGGTTATGTCTCCTTGTCATGATGGGAACTGATATTCTGAAGTTGTCCCTTCACTCTCCTTTACGGGGAGTGAGGGACAAAGCCAGGAGTAGCACATTCTTGAAAGGGTGAAAACTGGGGAGAAGCTTTTGTACTGGGAACCAGAGACCCTATCTATTAGCCCATCAGACTCCTCACAACCCCCACCATAGAGTGGCTGCTACTTCTCGTCCCACTTTCCCAGTAAGGGAGAAGCCCACTTGGATTTTCAAGGGCCTTGTCCTTGGCCACCCGCCTCCTAACTGGCAGGACCAGCCTTCCAGCCCAGACATCTGACAGCAGAGGTGCAGATGGGACCTGGCCTATCCAGATCACTGGACTGAGTTCCTATAGGTCTCCTGGCAGCTACTTGTCAAATCCACCCAGGCCACTCTCACCGGCTCACCTCCTTAGCTTTGGTCCTATGCCTTCTCCAGCCAATTCTAGCCTGGCCGCTCCGGGGACACCTTCACACGCAGCCGGTTCCCTCTGTCGTAGGAGAAGCTCAAGTTTGCATCATGCAGTTGTTTCTATGGAGCCCGTTTGGCTCATTTGGTCATTCCAGCAGCTCCCCATCAAAGTGCCTGATTGCCTTCCTAGGGTCGTTAGAAACGAGGCTGAAGATTGGGGCGTCTTATCACCCCTTGTCCTTTCATGCCTGACTGTGGAGCTCTGAGAGCATCTGCCAGGACACACAGTTGTGGTTTTCATTAACCTGCTCTCTAGCATGGAGAAGGGAGCCAGGGAGAAATCCTGTACCAGGCACCTGGAACAGCCAGACTTCCTCTAGCTAGGAAGAATGACAGCTAGAAGGGGTCCATCCCTTGTTTTAGTCTAATACTTGAGGTCTCCTTACAGGCCCTAGAGAGGCAGCAAGATGCCTGGTGGCTTTCAGACCCATCACGGAGTCCTGAGCCATTTTGTACCCATAGTAACAACATAGTGTCCTAGCCCTTGGGAGAGCTGACAACTACATCAACTTCCACTAAGTCTTACCACTGTTTTCTGGGATTTGTGAAGTTTATGCATCTTGGTCACATTTTCTCCTTGCTTTCGAGGGATCAAATAGCTGGAAACCAAGTTAAGGTCAAATAGCCCTAAGGTTTACAATGACACGTTGAAGAAAGCTGAGTGACTTTCCTTGGACTTGAAAGAGATGAAGCCAGGATGGCCTGAACTCCCGGGATAGACAGACTCAGGGAGCCACAGCCTCTCAGAGTTGCGCCTGAAGTCAGCAGCAGCTCCGAGTTCTCACCCATCACAGTGAATCATACAGCAGAAACAACCTGAATGTGTGGATAATTCTTATCATAGTCACGGAAAAAAAGAAGTGGAACACAGGGTCAATTTCCATAAAGCTTCCCTTTTGCATGAAAAACAAAACTTCCATGTTCGGACTGTTTTGTTCACATTTGTTTTGGAAACAAGTGGAGGAGAATTGTCCCCCCCCCCCATTGAGTGACACCCCAACATCCTCTGGCTGGGCACTGCATGCAAGCATTCCATATGGGTACTGTTTTGTATTCTGGCTACCTCACTTCCAATCAAGTTTCCTGTTAATGCACTTAGGAAGAGTTTGGGCCCCTGCAACTCACACGGGAGACCCAAAAGGAGTTCCAGGCTCCTGACTTCAGCATGGCATGTTGTATTGTTGCTAAAGTCTATAAACAAGTGTGCTGAGGTAGTCCACCTCAGAGAGTCGGAGCCACACACACACAATTGTTACCCAGAAAACATGACTGTTTCTGACCTCCACCAATAATAGGAACATGTTTTGGAATTGGCGATTAGACTTTGAATGCTGGAATGGGGGTCAGTTGGTCCTTGCCCCCAGTTCTCTACACAGAGCTCCTAAAGCCCTTGGGATTCCCTAAACATTTTGTCACCTACCACAGGTCCTTATCCATCACATCTGAGTTTATACTAGCGAAGAAATACAGGGCAGATCCCTTCAACAGACTCTGGATGCAGATGGTCAATAGAAGAACCACCTGCTAGGAGAGCTGGAACCTTCAACCCTGTCTACACACCTCCCACCCAGAAGGGGGCAGGAGCTGAGGAGTGAGCTCTATGGACAGCCTCAGCCACCCACCCTTGCCAAGCTTCTGGACTGGTGAACACATAGAGGTGCTGAAAGGGTAATCCCCCAGAGAAGGCAGGGAAGCCCCACCCACCTCCATCCCTGACCCCCTGTGCCCAGTCACCCAGCCTTGATGAGACCTTTTACAATCAGCAGGCACCAGCAGACCACATATGTCTTCGAGTTCTGTGCACCTTTATCAGCCCTGAAGGAGTGGCGACAACTGCCCATTGGAGGATAAGTCAAACAGAAACAGGGGCAGTCTGGGAGCCAGGACTGGTAAACTGGCACCAGAAAGGGGAGGAGGGGTTCTTCTTGGCCTGAGCCTTTGACTTGCACCACTAACTACATGCTGTTAGTGCCCGAGCTGAATTCAGATTCAGTTCTAGACTCTCAGTTGGTGCCTGGAGCCATGGAGCGCTAACCGCTGTACAGATAAGACCCACACCTAGACATCCGAGCCCTCTGAGTGGGAAAGACGGCTTCCTGTATGAGACGCCACCTTCGTTTGCTTCCCACCTTCTATCCACATATCCTCTCAATAAGTAAATTTTAAAGTATTTCTAAATCTGAAACTACCATGTCTTCAGCTTGACAGAGCACATTATTCATAGATCACAGCCAATTTATAAGTTGTAGTATCATCATCCCCAGCATGAGGAGGTTAGTTCCTTGGAAAGAACAGAACAGATTCTACGTTTAAACACACACAGTACTGACTACTCCTGTCATCTGCATCATGCTAGAGAGACAGAGATCAGTGAAGAGAAATTTAATATCTAAAATCTTATTGGACCCAGAAGATGCCTGTACTCCCTAGAAAGACTGTGCTAGAAAACTCAGCATCAGGTCTGGAACATTATTTAAAAATACTAGCAGTGTGGTAAGTTTCCATTTCAAGGTCAGGAAACAGACTGATGAGGTTTAATCTGTAGGGCAGTCAAGGCACCATGATGTCACACACACACACACACACACACACACACACACACACAGAGAGAGAAAACCCTTCCCATAAAGCATCTACCACTGACACTCTAGCTCACAGGGAACTCTCTGACTCCCTGATTAAATGTTATCCTCTATTTTAGCTCCAAGGCAAGGATCACCAAAAGCGACCAGTTTCTATGAAGATGTTTACCTTTAGACACAAGGGCTGGCAACGTGGTATAGTAGGCTATGCCTCCACCTGCACTGCTGGCATCCCATGTGGACACCGCTTCTGTCCCAGCTGCTTCACTTCTGATCCGGCTCTCTGCCATGGCCTGGGAAGGCAAGTGCTTGGGCTCCTGCTCCCATGTGGGGACCAAGAAGCAACTCCTGGCTCCTAGCTTTGGGACAGCTCAAATTTGGCTGCTGGGCCCATTAGAGGAGTGAACCAGTAGATGGAAAATCACTCTCAGTGTCTCCTCGTTGTAACTCTGCCTTTCAAATAAAAATAAAATCTTTACGATAATCTCCTACCCTCAGTATCTCACTGATGAGATGTTTTCCGTGATCCTAGCAGCCCTTGTTTCAAAAGAAGCCCAGCTGGTGCCAATGACCACAGCCCTTCCTCAGCAGAGGCCCAGGCACACAAGATGGGAGCTACTGATCAGGAGTCATCAGCGGGTGACTCAACGAAAGAGAGTGGATTCCACCTCCCAACCAGCAAACCTGGAGAATGGGTCAACAGCTACTGCCTCGCGGATGACGGGTGCTTTTAATGCAGCGTTGGCGTGTGTTCGGTACAAAGTTCGTGCTTTCTCCTGCTTCCTCCCCCAGGGGTGAGTCCTCCACCGCATATACCAGCTCTGAAGTCAGGATGGGGGCCACCCAGCCAAGAAACAACTGCCTCCTTCACATGAGGAAAAAAATGCATTCCGATCTTGCCTGTGAAAATGGTATATGTCCCAGCCTGTCTTAGAATTCTAACTTCCTGAGCAGCTTCTTCATGCTTTGCGTCTTTCTTGAATGCCCTGAAGACAGCTTTTTTTAAAAAAAAAATAGTGTCAAAATTGTACTTTAAAAATAAAAAAAAACTAGTGGAAGACCGCCTTGGAGAGAACCTGCAAGAACCTCACAGAATTCCTCTGAGCATCCTGAAACTGAGCCGGGCTCTGCTGGTGGCAACGGTTGTTGTCAGCCCCTGAAAGGGGTCCAAATGACAGCTTACAGGACAGGCCAGCTTACAGGACAGGCCAGTGCTGACAAGAATGTGCCTCTTGCAGAAGTAGGGGATCTCTAAATAGCCCTTAATAATGCTCCTGCCCCAGCGGGGATGAAAGCGCCCGAGGATGAGCTGGCCTCTGTCCGCACAGCAGGACAGTCTGCGCGGGTTTGCACTGCCTGGGCCAGCAGGTGACTGCACCCAGCGTGGCTCCAGCCTTTCAACTTTCTCATTAAAGAAGCCATTTTTCACCAAGACATCTACAAGGGCAGAGGACAAGAAGGCCGATTCTTCCAAGTTGCCAAGGGAACGATGCGTTGCGGAGCGCAGGCACGCGGAACAGTGGGCAGGCACGCAGCAGCTGTCTGCGGGGGCGCAGATGCGCCCCTGTCTAGGCAGGTGTGCTCAGGCGCGGCTCCTCCAGACCCCACCCCTTGGGCACAAGGGCGAGCCAGGGATGTTTCAAATCTGTGGGACAGGAATGGGGGTACTCTAAGGGGGCGGCGTGGGAGGCGCTCCTGCGGCAGGTGCACCCCAGACAGGGCTTCCCCCCCACAGTAAATTCCTTAATTACAGGTCACCGAGTGAGCACTCCTTTGAAGTGAAGAGCTTTCTAGTTGTTCCCGCAGCGGATACAATTTGGCTGAGATATCAAATGCAGATAGTAAAAATTTAATTAACAAAGCCAAGCCTTTATCTGC
The DNA here is from genome assembly GCF_030435755.1 of Ochotona princeps. Lineage (NCBI taxonomy): Eukaryota > Metazoa > Chordata > Mammalia > Lagomorpha > Ochotonidae > Ochotona > Ochotona princeps. Next base: position 50,895,675 of record NC_080849.1, read on the forward strand.
AGTTTTTAGAACTGTGGCCAACAGTTCTCTTCCATCTCATGAACTGGCGAGAAGAAAGCACTGCCTTGTAGTGCATAAAAGGAACTTTTCCCCGTGATCGCCCTCCTGATAAAGCTCAGGTCCCTAGGAGAGGCTCTGAACCCCTCAACCCCCACCACCAGAGTTGCCAAATTAACCCTTCCCCTTCAGAGCTCAGCATGGTTCTGCAGCAAACCAAAACCGCGGGGGAATGCAGCCAGACAACAACCCCTGGACCAGCAACACAATCAACCCAGACCTCCCGGCCAGGCATCCACAGGGGACTCAACCTCGCCAATGATGTAAAGACAAATAGTAATTACAGACGGCCACCATCCAACAGAAACTGGGATATAGAAGGGTTAAGCATAACTTGACTCCAGACCAGACCAAATTCTTGTGAAGGAAGAAAGAGGAAATGATGTCAAGCAGTACATTATTAATGTGGAATTGAAATACTAGAAGCCAAAGAGCTGGGCCCATGTGATCGACACACACCTGCCTTGACTGCAAGTGATCAAGGTGCCATCATGGAGTGTGGTTTTCAAGTGGCTTTTTTTTTTATGATACAGTTTCATGGGCTCTGGGATTCCCTTAGCCCCTCCCCAAGCCCTCCTCCCCGTATTGATTTCCTCTATATTACTACAATAGTAGCAATTCCATCATTGCGGGGATGGACCATGCAGAGAGCCCAGCATTCTATTGGCAAGATAAATTTCACAGTTTCATTGGGAGTCGATCTTTGATCTGCAAGTAGAGATGGCAGAGTATCCTCACATCTAGATATGATAGTCTCCAATAAACAGTTGCTATACATCCCCTTAAATGAAAAGCCGCGATACAAAATCAACAACAGAAAGAACAATGGCAATTTACGTCCTCATGAAGTTAAATAGCATGCTATTGAATGACTAACATGTTAGAAAGTGCAAGTTCTTAACCAAGTCCTGTAACCACCTCTTTGACGGCTCAATTTTAGTTTAACCGCTGTAAACCTTGAAATGGTTGTACAGGTAGCTTCTTGTCTGTGCTGTTGGTCTGGCTTTTGGGTTCCAACTTTCTAACAAATGACAGCAAGAGCTAACCGAGTTCTGGAAGGCAAAGACTGGATCTTTGCGTGTTTTGGGATTTGTTAGATCAGAACTAGATGTGACAGAAAGAATGAAGTGCCTTCAAGGGCTAAGCCTTCTCCCGCATTGCCGGCACACCTTGTCAGCACACTGGTTGGAGCCAGGGCTGCTCTGCTTCGAATCCAGCTCCCTGCTGATGCACCTGGGAAACAACACAGGGTAGTTACAGGTAGCTGGGGAGTGTAGCTGATAAAAGAACTCTGTGTGTATGTGTGTGCGTGTGTGTGTGTTTCAAATAATAATAATCAAGATGGCTACTTGGAACATAAAGGCCTCAAGGAGGGGTGAGTATAAGAAACAGGAACTTATTATTACTATTATTATTATTAGAAAGTCAGATATATAGAGAGGAGGAGAGACAGAGAGGAAGATCTTCTGTCCAATGATTCACTCCCCAAGTGGCCGTAACAGTCAGAGCTGGGTTGATCTGAAGCCAGGAGCCAGAAGCTTCTTCCAGGTCTCCCACGTGGGTGCAGGGTCCCAAGGCTTTCCTAGGCCACAGGCAGGGAGCTAGATGGGAAGCGGGGCCACCGAGTTCAAAGCTGGTGCCCAAATGGGATCCTGGGCAGTACAAGGTGAGAACTTTAGTCGCTAAGCTTCCATGCTGGGCCCAACAGGGTTTATTTCTAAAGCCCAGGTCTATAAGCACTCAAGGCAAGAATGAAGGCAGTCAAGAAGAAAGGTAGGAATTTGGCCTCCCCTCCCTCTTTTTTCCTGTACCTCAGGCAATGTGCCTAGCTGGAAGGTTCTAACTGTTCCTGCTGCCTGGGTCTGCTGTGTTGCTGCATAGGTCCTATGACCTGGACCAGGATAGACAGGGGAAGGAGTGGAGGCTCCTGATACCTGAACTGTGAAAGCAAAGCAGACCTGCTCGTCCAGAAGTAGCATGGTGTAGTGTGTGGCTCTCCTCTCCCGGTTGCAGCCTACAAGGAACTGAGAATGTAAGATGCAGAGAGCAAAAGCCTGAGTTCTACAAAGCAGAATGTCCTCAAAGTGAAGGGAGGGAACTTGCTGCCCCATAGGTCACTCGGGCATTCACAGTGGAAAGTAGGGAGAAGGATGAGCAAGGCATGGGACCAAGGGTGTTCTGCCTGTATCTGGTCTTGGGAAATGCAGCTGCTGCTGGGGCAGCTCCCAGCACTGCAGGGCCATTGCATGCACCTTGTCCTTTGTAGCAATGTGCTGGCTACCTGAGAACACCATGCTGCAGCCACCAGATGGACCTGGCTGGGGAAAGATCAGAAGCAGTTGGGCAAAGGATTCTTCTCCTAGCTCCGTCCCGCCATCCAATGCCTTATGTAACACCAAATCCACCAGTGCAGCGCCCCATTTCTAAGCACAACTATGGTCCAAGTTTCTTTTGACAATCAGGGCTACTTACCATTATCATGATTCACTTTTAGGGAGCCATCTTATTGCAAAACCAAAAGCTCATGCCTGTGATGCTATCAGGATGGTACAAGGTATTGGAGCAACTTCGAGAAGAAGAGCCTCATGGCTAATCCATCACTTAGGTTTTTTAAAATGTCTTCCCCCAGAGGTTAAAAGAGAAAGAATTTTTAAGGACTTCAAAAAAAAAAGAGGCGGCATTATGTGCTTTGATTTATTTTTCCAGTTCACTGGGTCTGCAATGTATTAAATATGAGAGGCTCCTCTTTTTAGGTCTGTTTTTAATAAGTGTACCTTGCTAATTCATTTGCACTTGTTTACCCGAAGTGAGAGAAGCGGGAAAGAGCTGGGAGTGTGGTGTTCTTGAGCTGCACCCAGTGAAGCACATACTGGAAGGTGCTAGAAGAGTGTGAAGCTGGCTTTTAGCCTGCAAACCCTGAGGAGAGATGTGCAAGATCTCAGGTGTCCCTGGATTCATGTCATGGATGATTCAGTAGTGAGTAGCATTAGTACCTACCAGTTATCACACTGTGTCACATTAATCTCTACAATTAAAAAGGAACACTGAACTCAAGAAGACCAAGATACGAAGAAAATGTTATGGCATCTGGTAGGGAGTGTGATCCTGTCCTGGAATTACCCAGGAAATTTCCCAAGAGTTTGGTATTGAAGCATAAATCCCAAGTGGGTTTCAAATGGAGATGAGCCAATCTAATAATACCTTTATATGTCCCTACAATATCTGGGCAGAAAAGACTCCTGGGGGGGGTGGAGCTTAGAGGAGCCAGCCCATGAGAACACTGCTAGCATGCCATCCCACGCAGCAGCTGGTGCGTGCCTAGCATCTATACCACACGCTGGGGCAACTCTTTAGAAGTTACATCCCATTTGCCAGTCCTGGATTCCTATATTTCCATCATTTCCATGTTTAGCAGATGAGGAAACTAGGACCTTTCAAGGTAGGTAAGTTATTCATGTTTGCACCACGATTAGATGGTGGAGTTAGAAGAGAGCCATCTCTGATACTGGGATGTGTCCTGCAGCTCTTGGCTACATTTGCTTTTCAAGGCTCTACTGTAGTGATCATATTGAGTCTAAAAGAAGATTCATGAAAGGTGGTCGACGGAAGCCAAGAGGAAGGTTGCACTGTGAGCAATGGAGACATAAAGAAGCCCACAAGTGCATCACTCACAAGAATAAACTATTCTTTTCCTTGTTTCTGCCACGAGATGCTCATCCGCTCAATAATGCCTATGCCAAGGACTTGACTGGAGATGCGAGTGAGTGTTTGTAGGGCCCAGCTGGGAGACTGGTGACACACACAACTGTATCCATACTGGGCTGGCCTGCAGTACTAGCATTCCATGTGCAATACTGACTCGATGGGTATTTCACGGCATTTCCTCTGTGGAAGATAAATGTAAATTAAGTGAACTGTGGCCTCAGGACACTTCTTAGTAGCAAGTAGAGGTGAAAACGCCACAAGAGAATCTCACTTTGGCCCACAACCTGCTTTTTGTTTGGCTACACTACAAAGACTGAACCAGGTTTGGCACCTGCTGGCCAAGTAGTCACTGCACAGAGTGCAATGTCTCAGAATCAGTCATACTCAAGAGGCTCCCAAGCGTCCTCTTCTTCAGTTTCTGCTCCTGCAGTCCCCACATCTATTCTCTGGCCCTTCAGAGCATCTTCCCTTCCCTCAGTTCTGTAAAGCTACCCTCAGAAGTGACTCAAAAAGAATGACCTTGGGGCAGGGCCAGGTCTTACAGTTAAGATCCCCAAAGTCCAGCCTCAACATTGCTCAGAAGCAGCCAGCATGATCCTGGGGAAATTACCCGTATAAAAACCTGCTCGAAGGCCAGCAGTGGCTGCCACAACACTGGGAACTTGCGTGTCCAAGAGAAGGGGAAACGAATAAAGAGGAGCCATGGATCTGGGGGCCACTCTTTCCCCCAGGACAAGTGTTAATTTCAAATGCCATGGCGATGACCAGAACATTAGCCAAGCTTTCAGCAAACATTTGATGCTGGCAGGGGCAGAACCTAGAGTCCAAGAACGCTAAGGAAAGAGGAGAGGTAAAATTCCCCACACTTTGGCAAGTGGGATAACCAAAAATGGACCCGCTAGGTTGGAAGCCCAGCATCAGCCATTGAGTTCTCTCGATCCTAGCCTGGATTAAAATGACCAATGTTTCCCAACAAGTGCAGTCACGCACTAGCAAACTTTCAATCAATAGCAGACGATGGATGTGAAGGTGAACCTGTAAGATCACAACAGAGCTAAAACATTCCTGTTGTCCAGGACCACCTAGTGCCGTAGTACAATACACTCCTCACATGATGTGATGTTCTATGTTGGGCATGTAAACATCTGGCAATGCAATTATGTAAACCATACACATTTTGCATAATGCTTCATAATATTAATGAATAATTTAATGATTTATGTACTTACTATAACATATTTTCATCCCCTTTTTAGAATGCACTCCTACTTAGCTTGCGGCTCTACTTCCAATCCAGCACCCAGGTAAGGTACAGTGCATGATGACCCAAGTACCTGGACCCTGCCACCCACATGGGAGATTTAGCTGCAGTTCCTGGTTCCTGGCCTCAGCCTGGCCCAGTCAAAACCATTTAGGGAGTAAACCAGCAAAAGAACAGTCTCCCCACCTCTCTCTGAAACAGATAAATCTTTTTGAAACGTTCCCTGTAAAAGAACTTCAGCAGATCTTCAGGCGGGAGCTAGAACTAGGAAAGAGATACTCTCCGAGAAGACATACTGGCATTCTATTTTAAAAGACATACAAATGACTGTTAGACTTGTTTTTTAAAAGGCGCTCAATTTGGTTAGTCACCTTGGAAATCTACATTAAGCCACAATGGATGCAGGTGCACACCACACATACTGTATCAAATTTACAGGCTGACAATACCAAGTGTTCAAAGGGACGTGTCACAAGTGGAGCTCCCCTACCTGCTGAGTGAGCGTACTTATTGGTGCACACTCTTCAAAAGCAGTTTGATAGCATGTTCCCCAAGTAAACAGATACATACCCTGGACCAAGCAACTGCCCCCCTATGTACACAGCCAACAGAAATGTGTGCATGTGTGTGCCATAGACATGTCCATAGGCAACAATCAAAATGCCCAGAAACTTCAGCATGGGTAATATGGTGTCTATAGTGTCCATCTATCCACACAACAGATCTCAAAAGGAAATAACAAAGCGGAAATGAAGACATTTCCACAACAGACAGCAACCCTGCCGAGTTCAGCAACAGCAAAATGGCAACATCACACAAATGCCATGCTGCATGAACAACCCAGATGCAAAAGAACACATTCTGGGTGGTTTCTTGGAGAGCATATTTACAGTGTTTATATCATTCTATAAACTAGTCTATGGTGATACAAGACAAGATAGTGGCTACCTTGTGTGAAGGGCATAACGACTGAAAAGGGACTCCAGGGGGCTTCTGGAATGTTCTGTTTCTTGATCCAAGAGTTGTTTACATTTTGCATGAAGACATTTAGCTGTACGCATGGCAGCTGGGCGCGTTTCTCTGTAGATACTATTGGCAAAAGTTGTTTGAATAAGTCTAACAGGAGGGGGGGAATCCCAGTACCTATAAAACTGTGTCACATGATACAATGTAATTAATAAATAAATTAAAACAAGGGACAGACTCTCTGGAGTCTTCCTCACAATCTGTGTGGCAACAGATGAACAGAAATTCATGGCATGAGACATAACTGATAATATATCCTAGGACACATCAGGCAATGACTCAAGTGCCTGGGGGCCTGGCTTCAGCTCTGGTTGTTTGCAGGCATTTGGAAATATAAGCAGTAGATGAAAGATCTCTCTCGTCTCTTTCACTCTCTTTTTCTCTCTCTCTCCCTCCTTCTTTTCCTCTCCCTCTCGTGCTCTTTCTTTTCAAATAAACAAGTAAAACAAGTAACCTTTTTTTCTTTTTTACAAATTCTACTCCAAGTGGATATTTGGCCACAAGGTTAGGATGCCACTTGGGATGGTAACATTTCCATCTCCCAATTCTGCATCCAATTATGGTTTCCTATGGATGCACATCCTGGGGAGCCAAAGGTAATAACTTGAGTGCTTGGGTCCCTGCCACCAATGTGCGAGACCTAGAGTGAGCTTCTAGCTTCTGGTTCTATTGTAAGCACATGGGACGTGAACTAGAGGTTGAGAGTGGTATGTGTGTGTGTGCACAAATTCATTAGAGAGAGAGCAAGCATACCATACTTGGGACACTTGCCCGACTCCTTTTCTCGGTGGCATTCGTGATGAACCCGTTTCTCTGTAGCCAACACCCAGGCTACACAGTTTCCTAGGGGAGCAAAGTCATCCCAAGCTAAAGGCAGTTCAACAGGTAATGGCAAAAGTCCCAGGGCTTTAGGGAGTAGCCCCACCTGCTTGTATTGCAAAATCAGTTTCTAATAAATGAAGCGCCAGCTGGATTAAATGGCAACAGACACAGATTAGAAAGACATAACAAGATGGGTGGGTATACCTGTTGGTGTGTTGATCCATTCCCATCACTTTTTGGCATCTGTTTCCGGGTCACAGAGATGAACTTCACTGTAATTTGTTTTGGATCTCTGACTGCCCTGTATGTGGTGCTTGGGTTGGGAGATCATGTGGTTCCCTGAAACCAAATGGGCTGATATCCAGCTTAGGGCTTGAGGTGCTGAAGCTACAGGTGCCCCGCATGCCTCCCCAACATCTTGCACTTTTCACTGCGCAGCTCCAGCAAGCTCCCTCGTGATGAGCAGGAATCAGGAGACCAGCCCGCCACCCCCTGTAGGCAAAGGAGTCAGGATCCTCAGTCACATGGACCCTGACCCTTGGTTTTGGTAGCAGGACTGGTTGGAGTGAAATGACTCTTCCTAATCAAGAGAGGCAGGAAGTTGATGAAGGAGGCAGCAAAAGGCAAAACTGAGAGAAAGAGAGAGAGCCAGAGAGAGTATGCTAAACCCCATATGGTAGAACACTTAGCCTTAGCTGGCAAAAGCAGCAAAACTTAAAACTCTGCTGGTTCATTCATTCCAGTGTAGTGAGCACTTGGCACCATCTTCTGCAGGATCTACAGATCTGTGAAAAAAAAAAAAGTCTGTTTCACACGGTTCCCTGTATCAGCAGGGTCTGGGTGTAAGGAGCTCAGTCTGGGCTGAGTGGATGAGGAGATAAAGAAACAGCCTAGAGCAGGGCCTTTGGCCAAGAGGTTAATGTGCCCACAACCCACCTAGGAGCATCTGGGCCCAATTCCTGCTCCAGCTCTCTGCTAATGTAACCGAGGAGGCAGCAGCGAGGGCTCCTGTGATTGGGCTTCTGTCTCCTACATGGAGTTTCTGGTGTCAAACATCCATTCAGGTACTGTTGCAAAGGAGTGGACCAGTGAATGGAAGTCTCTCTCTCTCTCTCTCTCTCTCTCTCTCTCTCTCTCTTTCGCTCTCTCCCTTCCCTCCCTCTCTCCCTTCTTTTCTTCCTCCCTTCCTCCATCCCCCCAAATGAAAAATAATGGAATAAAAAGGAATAGTCTCACAGGCAGGGTATAGAAAGAGAACTCTAGCAGAGCAGGGCTGAGCCATAAGAAAGTGGGACCTGCAGGGCGCCTGCGCTGGCGGAGCAGACATTAAGATGCTCAGAGCTGCCCGGGCCATTGTGCAAAGCCACGGAATCTTTATACAGGCTGTGGCCACATTCAGTGAGAAAACGGATAAAACGTCTCCACAGTGGCTGACACCTGGCCAATGAGAGGAAATAGCCTCCCTGGAATAGCCTCCTTTCTTTTCCCTCCTTGTTGCTAAGCCCCAAATGGTTGCAGAACCATCTTTCCTCCTTTGCCTGTGGGCAAGGCCCCACCTCTTTAGCTGGCCCCCATCCTTGATGCCTTGGTGGAACCCTGCGAGTGTTTCTGTCCTCTGTATTCATACCCAGACAAATTCCACCTTCCCCGCTTCATCTAAGGCCCTACAACCAAAAGAGATTCGGCTGTGAGGTGTGCTTACAGAACTGATATTGTCCCAGGGCGCTGGAGCAAGAAGAGGGTGCAGTTCCGGAGCAGGATGTGCGACCAGGCAGCAGGCAAGAGAGACGCTGTCTTTGCCAACACAGCATCCTCAAGCCTTCAACATTCAGGGGCTTTTATTCCTCACTTCTATTTCAACAGAGTTCACCCAAGCATGGTCGTTCTGGTTTTATGCTTTCCAGGATGGAGACTTGAAACCAGCTCTGTTCCCTAGATCAGTACTTTATTAGGTTGGAATCTGCAGATGAAAGCCCTTGGTGAGATTGTGCTGTTGCCTGCCAGGAAACCTGTGAAAGTGATTTTCATCTCTGCTTAGAAGTCAAATATTTATGTCTTTAATAAGCATGGTGACTGGGACATGATTGTGCTTATGAAAGCAGCCCCCACAAACCCATGTGTGTGTACTGAGTAAATGAAGGGACTTGGGCCTTGTAAGCGTCAGTCTGCGCTCTCCCCGCCAGCCAAGGACACCAGGGCAACAGTGTGTGTGACCGTCAAACACAGAGCAGCCTGGCCTCTCTCCCAGGCCAGCAGGTCTGAGGACACACCTTCTTCCAGTGTCCTGAGATAGTTTTGGCTGTTCCAGACCGACTGATAGCCCAATCTCCAGGGATCTGGGCCATTGCATCTCAGGCAGGGGACCAGGGGCATGTCGAGCACAAAGCAGCTGGCATGAGGCACTCCAACGGCCAGGTGTCTTGCCGAATGCCACAATCCTTCCTCTGCTGTCCCGAACAGCTCAAACTCAGCTCAAACACGAACATCCAGACACAATGGCTCAGCTGAGAGCCTGGGCTAAAACAGCCATTTGACCATAACTACTAAACCACTCCACTTAGAGAGCTCACGTTACAGGGACCATGAAATCGGAGTAAACCCTGAAGAACCCAGGACACTCTCCCCAGCCAGTATCCCATCTTTCCAACAGAGGTTACAGCAATATGAACAAAAACGTGAGCTGGCACCAGAAACCAAGATAGGACCAAATGCCACTGGCCCCAGCTTTGCAGTCCACAGCCGGGGAACACGGAAGGCTCAGGACAGAGGGCGGGCAGGGTATTAGAGGTGTTAAAAGAGAGATTGTGCTGCGTGGCATGGCAAACAAACACAGTTTATTTATTAAAGAGTACGTAGATGTCTGAAATTCTACAGGAGGTGGCAAAACCACAAAGCACTTCAGTGAGCATTTTTGGCGTCCGACGTGTGTTCCCAATGCGAGCAGGCATAGTGTCTCTGAAAGTGTCCTGGGTAAATATGATCCATCACTCCAGTTCCGCATTTAGAGGTGATGTTGGCCTTTGGCCAGAGCCAGATATTAAACTGTGACTTCATTGGCAACTGGGTGGAATGAAGGCGATACATGCTAAACCCAGGCCAATACATACTCATTCCCTGACCGTAAGAGCGATCCTTCTGTAAGTGAGTCTTTACTTGACATTGGAATAGCAATGGTCAGTGTTTTGCATACACGTACGGGAACTGGTGTGCAGAATGTTGATTGAAAATGGTTAGTGAAAATCTTCACCATGTAAGACATTACTAAAATATTCTCAAACCTTACTTAAGTCCTAAACTGAAAGTTGGAAATTTGATCATCCCTCATTTTTGGCTTTTAATTGATTTTATTGATTGTTCTTTAAATGGCAAGGATTGAGCGTATTTGTGGGACACATGTGGTTTTATGGCATCTATGCTTACCATTTCCTTATTCAAAAGGACAACTTCTGAAACCTACTGGTTTTCGCAGTTGTGAAATATGCACACTGAGCAGTCGCAATAGTCACCATGCTGTGTAATAAACTGACTCCTCCCAGCGAGAGTGTTGTGGCACAGTGAGTTAATCTGCTTCCTGGGACACCTGTGGCCCAGACTGAAGCACCAATTAAACTCCCAACTTCTCTTCTTCCAATGCAGCTCCCAGAAGGCAGGTAATAACAGCTCAAGTGCTTGGGTACCTGTCTTCGACATTGGAGACCCAAAGGGAATTCCTGATGCTGGCTTTAGCCTGGCCCAGCACTGGCTAGTTCAAGCATGTGTAGGATGAACCAATGAACAGGAAATCAATTGCTTGCTCTCCCATTCTTTCTTTGTCTTTCAAGTAGATGAAAATAAACATTAAAAAACGAACTTATTCCTCTTATCTGAATTTTGTGCTCTTAGGTCAACATCTGCGCTTTCCCATGCCAGCCTCTGCTAGCTTGCATTCTACTCTCTACTTCTTTGAACTTGATTTCATAACATTACATATGTGAGTTCATATAATATTTGTTTTTCTGTACCTGTCTTCTTTCACTTAGCATTACATCTAAAAGAATTTCATTCTTTTTAAAGATTGCATAATGTTTCAATCCTTGACCCATTCATGCATACGTGGACACTTATTGCTTCCAGACGTCTTGTGACCCAGAGTTGAAATGACCAATGTAGAGAAATGGATATCGCTTCAAGATTCTTTCAATTCCCGAAAGTGGGAATTGCTGAATCACATGCTAATTCTGGATTTTTGGAGGAAGCTCTACACTGTTTTCCATAAGAACTGTACTACTTTGCATCTCCAACTAGAATAAGCAAGCGTCGCTCCCTCCTCTCCACATCCTCACCGACAATGATTGGCTTTTCACAATCTGCTGGAAAGGAGTTGGTATTACAGTGAGGTCTTGAATTGTGCTTCTCTGATGACTAGTGATAGTACCTGTTGGCTATTGTGTATCTTTGTTTATTTTTCCGTAGAGCCTCTTGATTATTTTAATCAGGTTGGGGTTTTTTTCTCCTATTACTAAGTTGCATTCTTGATATATTTTGCAAATTTTAACATATGTCACTCTTGTATCAATGAGAATTCTATAACTCAGAAGATTGGGTATCTGGTCTTTGTTTTCTGAGACAACTGAATCTAATTTGACCCTGTGTAACTTCAGCTACAATTTAGCAGTTCTTATTTTCTTTCTTTTTTTAAGATTTATTCTATTTTTATTGCAAAGTCAGATATACAGAGAGGAGGAGAGACAGAGAGGAAGATCTTCTGTCCAATGATTTACTCTCCAAGTGATGGCAACAGCCGGGGCTGTGCCGATCCAAAGCCAGGAGCCAGGAACCTCCTCCAGGTCTCCCACACGGGTGCAGGGTCCCAAGGTTTTGGGCCATCCTCGACTGCTTTCCTATGCCACAAGCAAGGAACTGGATTAGAGCTGGAGCCACTGGGATTAGAACCAGCACCCATATGGAATCTGGGCGGGCTCAAGACAAGGACTTTAGCCGCTAGGCCACCGCACCAGGCCCAGTTCGTCTCTTCTTAATACAGGTACATCATTGAATTTGTCTTGTGCTTGCCCACAAATTTAAGTCACAGAGAAATTCTCCTATTCCAAGTAATTGAAAAATAATTAGAAAAGGTCAAGAAAAATAATTGTGTGTGTTCTAGAAAGAAGGTTTCTTAACATAAAAGGTGTTGAGCTGTGAGTCAGACATTGGGTGCAGGGGATAATGTACTACGTGGAACATGTACATTCCACATCAGAGAGCGTGAGTTTGAGTTCCAATTCTGTTTCTTTTTTTACAAACAAACAAAAAGATTATTTATATTTATTTGAAAGGGAGAATGACAAAGAGAATCCACTGATTCACTCCCTAAATTGTCACAATAGCCAGGGCTCAGTCAGGTCAAATCTCTCAGCCCACAGCTCCATCCAGGCCTAATTTTCATAACAATGCTATGAATATTAGAGCAGATTTGGGGGCCACATTGTGGTATGGTGAGTTAAACCTCCACCCGTGATGTCAGCGTGCCATACATAGGGTCAGTACACTTGCGATCCAGCTCCCTGCTCATGCCTCCGGGAAAGCAGCAGAACAGAGACGAAGTGCTTGGGGCCCTGCCACCCACTCAGAAGATCCAGATGGAGCCCCTGGGCACCGGCTTCAGCCTGGAGCCTTTGAGGAGTGAACCGGCAGCTAGTAGACCAACCTCTTCTCTGTCTCTCCCTCTCTATAACAAGGCCTTTCAAAGAGACAAATCTTTTTAAAAATTAATGAAAGTCGTTTTGATGACTTTCCTCGCCATGAGGGAGCAAAGAGAGGGTCGCAGTAGACAAGCATTTGTTTCGATGTCCCCAACGAAAGGGGCTCAGGTATCATTTCAATCCAACTATTAGTCAATGTTTGGGTCAACTTTCTTCAGCAACCATCTGTGTCAAGAATCCAGGCACAGGAACTAACCACAAGACAGGAAGTTCAATTCCAATGCAGGAACACAGTGGTCAAAGACAGACAGTTCTTTATAGAGAGCAGGGCTTTGTCTCTGAAACGCTAGCTGCTCCTCCGTGGCAATAGCTCACTCCCCGCCCCCTCCAAAGTGTCACAACTATTGCAAGGTAAATATCTCACAGCCCCTCAGTCTTCTCCAGATAAAATATACCAGTCCTCCCAGAAGTTTGTGGGAAAATGGGATTAAAAGATAAGTGTATTTCTGTGCAAAAAAAAAAAAAAAATTGAGATTTATGCATAGTGTTTTCATAACACGCATTTTCCATGAGAGAACTTCTGGAAACTGATATATTAACTCTTTCTTATTTGAAACTATTCCACACCCCTCACTTGCTCTTTTGGTGATCTTGGTTTCATGCTCTCTGCTGGAACTGAACACAATTTGGATCCACCTGCATCTTTGATCCCATGATCCACTCACAGACTGAATATGTAGGAGGTTAGTAAGTGCCCTGCTTACAATTCCGGAGTTGCCTTTCGTTTGCTAAAGTCCTTTGCATAAATGACGTTGACTTCAGCTCTTCCTGCAACACCTGTTAGCACAGAACCCACCTTACTCCCCATCAGAATCATTAACACCTTTATTTCCAAAGTAATCAGTAATCCCTTTTACTCCAATGCGATTGCAAAACTCCTGCTGTCTTTGTGTATATTAACAAATTATATTTATATTAAGAAATTGGCTCTAATGATTAAAAACATATTAAGCTATCTGTTTGATTTAATATTCCTTGGTCAGGCGATCCAAGCATGTGATTAAGAATTTGTTGTGACACTGTAAGCCAACATGCAAACGGTGTTTATGCCTATCTTCATATTCATTTAGGGATGGTGGCGATAACCTGAACACTTCTGGTAGTTTATCAGCCAAAATGCCAGCCATTGGGGTGGGGGTAGGGAAGGAATCAGCCTGTATGGTGATGATGCGAATCCTACAACTCCCTGAGCTGCTAACAGCAGCAGATTAACCCAAGGGAAAAGATAACCCCAAGACCTCTAGCCTGTAATTACGGTCATCAGCTACCCCTTCCAAGGTTCCCCATCTTCTAGCCCCTCCCTGGCTGGCCAGGGCAGCCTGGAAGCCTAACCTATAATCAGGCCATGACAACACTGAGCTACAGGAACCAAGGCCAATGCTTCCTCCACCAGCTGTCTCTCGCCCGGCCAAGTTGCAAACCCTAGAAAGCTCTGAATTTCCAGTCTTTCCTGGCTGTTTCCAGAAAATGTGTCTGTGGTCCCTCCCTGATGGCTGAGAGCCCCATGGTACCTTCATATTTTAGCTTTTGTTAACAGCACATAAGAGGCACTCAACGTCCTACCATAGTGTTGGGGAAAAAGCAAAATAGCCCCCAATTCATTGATCTTCATGCTACCCAAATATTGACTTCGTTTATAGCAGTGATTACAAGAAAGGACATCCTGGTACCCTGAGTCTCAGTTCTTCAGCACAAGGGTATTGCTCATCACATCCATTCTTCAAGACAGATCAAGGTCTTTTGATACTGTATCAGCATTAAAATTGCAGGAAAAGAGACACCCAAAGGGTACACAATAGGCCAAAGGTCACTAGCAAGGTCAAGGATGAAATCAAATTTAAAAGCAAACGTACCCCCCAATCGAGCTTCTGGACTCAGAACCCTAAACATCAAAAGACAGAGGACAGACCAAGTCAATCAACCACCTCAGCAATATGTTGGCAATGAAAATATGGGGCAAACAGAGACTCTATGATGGACTATGTCCGTCAGTGGATTCTCCAACGACCTCATCGTGCTTGGAGTGGAGAGAGTGGCAACAATTCAGAACTGGTGAACTATCAAAACCACTTGAGCAAGACCCTCGGAGCACGCCCCACATCTGGGACCTGGGGTGGGTGTGAGACTGGGTGGGGCTTCTCCCTTAAAATCCTCTTTTACATCAGATATATTAAGGAAACAATACGGAACTAACTGTCTTGCCCATCTTCCTGTAGTGCTTGAACCTTTTTACCCTAATTATGTCAAGATTGTCAAGAAAATAAATTAAAAAAACTACAAAAAAAAAAAAAAGAGCAAACGTGGTAACCCCAGTAGTCATGATTCCTCCAGAGAGAGCCCAGAACATCCTGTTAGATTTTGTTACAGCCACGCTCAAAGTGATTTTTAGAGCACTACCAATGAAGAAAATCATTTGGGAAACATCACAGAATTAGATTATCTAATTCGATTATTTGACTGGGGAATGGTGGGCAGATTTTCCAGTGTCGAGTTAACACCTTCAGTGTCTCCCCTCAGCCGTATGGGGAACTCCTTACATCTAAAGTGAAACCCAGTTAAGGGATTTCCTTGCCTTGGGAGTTCCTGAGGCAAGAGCCAGCAATTAAATGCTGAGAGCCCCTAAGCCTGCTGTTTCAGAGTGAATAGCGGGGGCCAGTGCCAGTCAGCTCCTGTCCTGAAAACTAGTTGCCAGGCCGTCCTGGGTGGACAATAAGGATTTCATCTGAACGGGATATCAAACTTGCACCACTTTATGCAACAATGTAGCAATAGCGCAGAGCAACCACTTGGCTGTTCCAACTCCCAAGAAAGGGAAACATGTGAGAGATGTGCAGGAGATTTCCACAGAGCAGACACAGCCCCAGCCCACAGACAGGGCCCAAGAACATGGAGATAGCTCCTGGGGGACCAAGCTGTTTTCCGAAGAGTGTTGGCCAGCAGCTCACAAGAGGCAAAGACCCTGGCAGACAGAACAAACAAGTCCCTGTTGCTTCAAGCAACTTGCGAAAGAGGCTCCAGGGTAGGGCACCAGGGAAAGCAGAACAAGCCCTTTGCTGGAGCAGGTTGTGTCCCAGCCGCTCAGATCAAAGATGGGTTTGGGGCAAACAGAAGACGTAAATCATGCAGAGTTTTCCTAGATACGTTCAAAGCAGGAATGACAGCACAGGCCAGCAGCAAGACGTTTTCATGCACACAGCTCTCCAAGGCTGGACTCATGGAGGCGAATCCAGGCTCCCAGGTGGTGCTGCCTTAAAGAAAACTCACAAAGAAGGTGACTGGCCCCGGGGGGCAGTACCCGAGCAGCTTGCGGTGAAGGTTAGAAGGAGAGGGAGGGAGAAGGGCAGACAGATTAAAGTAAGCAGTGGGTTCCTTGACATGCACCTTATGAGTTCTGACACTTTGATAGGAAGAGTCTGTTACAGGGCTTAGGAGTTCCAAGCCTCATCCCTCAGGGTATGGGGCAAAGGAGCAGGCAGTTCAAAGTGAATAATTACCTGTTATTGATGTATTATATTTAAAGACCCTGGCTAAGGATTAAAGACCGTCTCAGGGATGTTAACAGCCTGCAGTAAACAAGTCAAGTATCAGAGAGCCAGGGAGAAGTTCAGGGTTTCCCTCATGATTCTGGAACCCTTTATTGGGAAGGCAAAGGGGTGTGAGTATGTATCTGCGTGCGCAGAAGCACAAGGCAGAGACCGGAAGAGTCACTCGAGGGGACTTTGTCTCCAGCGCCAGGGTCCCCTCCTGTGGGCATCACCCTCGTCAGAGACCTTTCTTTACTGGATTAGCAGTTTGTATGTGCATGGTGAACTGGATTGGTGATTTGGTTGGTTGCTTGGTTGGTTGAATTGTTGGCTGCTTGACTAGTTGACCCCCAATTTTTTCTATCTCGATTTTTTAAAAAAGATTTTTCCCTCAATGGAACTCAGGGCATGCTTTTAGGAGAACAGCCTAGAGAAAAGGACCATTTTCCCCATTAATGATCCACCCCCAGCCCAGCCATCACAGCAGGTCTCCCCTAAAGGATGGGCTTGATGAGCCCCGTGCTGTGTGGCTGCTGCCACGGTATCTGATACTGTGATCTGTCAGCTGAGGACTATTATTCTAATGAAAAACACTTCCAGGAAATCAGTCCAAGGCAGATTTAATTTGATGTGGAAAAGCATTTCAAACGCACATTACATCCATCGGAAATCAGCATCAGCTTTAGCTTTCAAGTCACCCAGATCTGAGGATGCCACAGTGCTTTGAAGGAAGTGGGGAGGAGTGCTCTGTTGGATTGTTTTTGTTTTTTTTTTTTTTTAATGTCTTTGGAGGAAAAAAGAAGAGCTGTCCCTCCCCTGGGGGAGAGAGAGTTCTGATTAACATAATTACAGTCGTAATGGCAGTGCCCAGCTGCAGTGGGAGGCCAGTCCTGGGCATGCATGATCGCCTCCTGCAGGCGGCCTGGGAGGAATAAGAGGGAGGAGGGCTAGGTGGTCCTCCGAGAGGACACGGAGGTGGGCCAGGGGTCCAGGTCTGTCGTCCTCACATTGTGCTCCCCTCATGGCACTCCCCACCCACTCCATTTCAAAGTGCAGAGCTAAGAACCAACTCCTCTCCAACCTGACCTCATTCTCTAGTCCAACTCCCCCGTGAGGGTTCAGCTCACAGCTGGCCTACAGTTCACATGCAGAAAACCCTGTGCTCACCCCAAAAGGTGACAGGGGCCCAGACCTCTGGAGCGCAGAGGCACTTCGCCACGTATGCACCTGAAGCCCAGAGTTCTGAAAATATCTCTGCCTCCCTTTCTGAAAAAGTCTCTGGGCTTTTCAGAACCCAGCTGTAAACTCCTTATTTTTCTTTCCACTGTGCTAGACCTCAGTGCTACACAGTTCATCAGCATGGCTTCTGGCCTGGGAACTCTGCTCTGTAGGTCCACAAATCTGCTAAGAGCCATCATGGAAAATATGATCTATCCATTTGTGTGTGGTTTTTTTTTTTAATTGTGGTGCAATACATATGACAAAATCGACCATTTTAGGCATTTGAAGTGTACAGTTGAATGGCATGCCTTGTATTCATAATTGTGCAACCATTACCACCCCGACACAAACTCGGTCACCGTTGAGCAATAACTCTCCACCCTCTTTGCCACTCCCCTCAGGAACCTCTAACCAACTTTCTGATTGTGAGTATGCCTATACTATATAGGTCGCACAAGTGAAATCATTCCATGTTAGTACTTCCTGTCTTTCCTATTTTCTTGGTCATCTGTGTGGTATGTGTTGAATGTGTTTGTGGCTGCATCATCCTCCATTGTGTGTGCATATCATGTTTGTTTTGTCTGTTTATCTGCTCATGGCCACTGGGGTAGCTCCGTCTGTTGTCAACCATGAACCAGGTTATAGCGAACAATAGTGTACATGTATGTGCTCAGGTTCCAGGTCTCAGGAATGTGGATCATACACCTGTGGGAAGGATTGCATTGTTTAATGAATAAATGAGAATTTCCAGAAGGTACCAGTTTGTGCAAAGGCATCCAGATGGGCACAGCCTGTACAGCTCTGTTTTACATTTTGACTTTTTTTTTTTTTATTTTTAACATCCCTGTTACTCACGTCCCAATCAATCTTAACACACATGGGATCGGTGTCGTGGCTCAGTGGAAGAAAGCCACCATCTGAGACACCAACATCCCACGTTGGAGTGACAGTCTGAGTCCTGACTAATCTGTTCCAATCCAGCTTCCTGCTAACACGCCTAGAAGAGTAGCAGATAACGATCCAAGGGTTTGGGTTCCTACCAATGAGTTGGGATACCAGGACGGAGTTACTGGTTCCTGGCTTCAGCCAGGCGCACACCTGGCTTTTGTGGCAGCTGGGGAGTGAATCAACAAATGGAAGCGCACTCTCTCTCTTTGTCTCTCTCTTTCTAAATAAACAAACACTTTTTTAAAGCATGGGAAGGGAGATAGTAAAGAGTTTGCACAATCTGTCTCTTGCAGGTGAGCCTCATAGTGGAGGAGTTAACTTTGGTGACTGTCATTCCCCATGGCAGAAAATCAGAGTAGTGTAGGTTGTTGGAGAGGATGACAACTTCACTTGAGAGATAGGCTGAGAGGTGGACTGGGGCTGGGGAGCCAGGAAAGATCAGCTGTGGGAGCCATGTGGAAATTATCAACAGGAAGAGCTTGCCCAGCAAGGGGCACAGCAGGGACAAAGCTTGCCCAGCAGGGGCCACCACCAGAAACCAAGAAAACCAACATGGGAATTCTGAGGAACTGTTACACTGTAGAGATAAGCTGTCAGAGGGTTAGAAAACCACCAAAGCACTTGAAGCAGAGGAAGTCATCAGTGTCCAGCTCCATCAAGTCCTGGCACAACTTGGGTTTTCTGTGCCTCTGACTGTCAAGGGCACCAAGCAGTCTGAGCATGTCTGAGCAAAGCAGAACAGAACATTCACACCTGAGAAGCGAAAGGGACGTAGTGAGGTTGATCGGAAGGCGGCTCCACACTTGCTAACAGACGCAACCTACAGAAGACGCTCTAAAGTTTATTGAATGAGAAAATAGATTACAAGGTGGAAAGAGGCATGCAGAATTATCTGCCGCTGTTGGACACCTGACTGTATTGAGACTTGGGGATATTAACTGTTGCTAACACGCTGCCCAAAGTCGTTTTAAAAGGCCTGAGCACTCTTTGATGAAGTTATCTGTAGTGATGCTCACATTTGTCATGAAGTCAATCAATCAGATCCATGGACACGCTAGGAGGAGGAGCCCGGTGTCCTTGGAAAGGAGAGCCTGTCCTGCCTGGCACAGAGGTCTTCCTCACCAAGTGCTGAAAGCAAAGCCAACAATGTGAATACTTCTGGGTTATGTTAAATGGCTAAGAACATGAATCATAATGTTCAGAAAGACAATCATGATAAAGAGATCAACTCGGATAATCAACTGCTGTATGGGCTGGTTTAGTGCAGGATATTAAACTCTGTCTCTCTGAGTGAGCTGCACAGGACAAGGAATTCCATGCACTTGAGGGAGGCATAAATAAAATAAGACAAAAGGAAATCCCCCTACATAACAAGAGACCAATCTTCACATCTTTATATCTTGCTTCAGTTCAAAGAAAGCCTCTTCCTGGTATTACTAGGGAGTATGAGGTTGCTTCGAAAACCTCGTGGAAAAATAGAATCATAGGATAATCCCATTTGGGGACAGAGAGAGAGAGAAGTTAAAACCCAGGCATGATTTTTTTTTCAATCTACACATTATTAATGAACATTTGGAAGACTCCTTGTACTGCTGGAAGCATGGGAGTTGCAACACAAGAAATCACAATGAACTCTTGAAATCCCACGTGCCTTTGTCACTCAAAAAGGAGTGAGACATGTGCCAGCTTTGTGGTACAGTGGGTTAAACCAGCGCTTAACTACCCCATACTGGAGCATGGTTTGATTCCTGACTACTCTACTTCCAATTCAGCTGCCTTCTAAGTGGCTAAGGAGGCAGCAAAAACCTCCCCAAGGTGGTGGGTTCTTGGCCCTGAAGTGGGAGACAGGATGGCATTTCTGGAGGAGACAGATGAGGCTACCGCCTGCAGTGCCATCATCTCATGTCACAAACAGCACATAAAGGCCCTAGTGTTTACCTGTCGCCCACGCGGGAGATGAGATGGAGTGCCTGGCTGCCACTTCAGGCTGGTCCAGACCTGACTACTGCAGTGATTGAAGGCGTGAACGTCTCTCCCTCTCCCTCCGATTTTCAAATAAATAAGTCTTTTTAAAAAAAAAAAAAAAATATTCTTGGGTCTTGGCTTCAACCTGGCCCCTATTTAATTGCTGCAGCCATTTAGGGCAAGAGCCAGAAAAGAAAAAATTCTCTCCCTCTCTCTCTTCGTCTCCTAACTTTCTCTCTCTCTCTCTCTCCATATATATATATGTCTTCCTTTCTGTCTGCTGCTCTGCCTTTCAAGTAAATAATCTTTAAATAACAAAAGGGGGCCCGGCAGCATGGCCTAGCGGCTAAAGTCCTCGCCTTGAAAGCCCCGGGATCACATATGGGTGCCGGTTCTAATCCCAGCAGCTCCACTTCCCATCCAGCTCCCTGATTATGGCCTGGGAAAGCAATCGAGGACGGCCCAATGCTTTGGGACCCTGCACCCGCATGGGAGACCCGGAATAGGTTCCTGGTTCCCGGCTTCGGATCGGCACGTATCGGCCCATTGCAGCTCACTTGGGGAGTGACTCATTGGACAGAAGATCTTCCTCTCTGTCTCTCCTCCTCTGTGTATATCTGGCTGTAATAAAATGAATAAATCTTTTAAAAATAAATAAATAAATAAATAACAAAAGGGATTAATGAAGTACATAAGGCAGTGCCCAGAGGCATGGCCTAGTGGCTAAAGTCCTTGCCAGATGGGTTCTAATCCCAGCAGCTCCACTTCCCATCCAGCTCCCTGCTTGTGGCCTGGAAAAGCAGTTGAGGACGGCCCAAAGCCTTGGGACCCTGCACCCATGTGGGAGACCTGGAAGAAGTTCCAGGCTCCTGGTTTCAGATCAGCCCATCACCAGCCATTGCAGTCACTTAGGGAGTGAGTCATCGGACAGAAGATCTTCCTGTCTGTCTCGCCTCCTCTATGTATGTCTGACCTTCCAATAAAAATAAATAAATCTTTTTTAAAAAGTACATAAGGCAACTTCCAAACCAGTACCTTAGTTCCAAAGCTCTATCAGTTTATTTTTCCTAAAATACTATCTGTATTCTGTCGCTCTGCAACTCAAAAACAATCAAATTTCTATTTCCTTTTTTCCTCGGGTCATCTTGTAAGACTTTCTCCTCTTTACAATGGACTTCAATTTTCTTGAGACTGCAGGTTGAGAATTTGATGCCATTGTGTTCTCTACACTGGGCAGCACAGTGCACCTCACACAGGGACCCCGTGAAAATGAACAGCAAGAACGAATGAACGGAAGAGTAGGTGAATAAAGCAAAGTCAAATCCTAAGTTGCAATGATCTTGGAGAACTTTTAGTTGTCGTCATTTGGATGCTATCAACCTGCCTTACACAATCAGTAAATACAAAATTCCTTAATCCCCCGTGCAACCAGAAGCCCAGGAGAAGGATACAACTCAGAGCTGAGCAAGAAGGAACTAAGAAAGGCCTTCGAAAGTGCAGAATCTTCCCACCTCCCTGTTCACGTCCTTGCTGGCTTCACCCTCAGCAGCTGGCCCTGTGGCTGTCCATGACTGCAGCCACCTAGTCTTGCTCGCATCTCCTGGGACATGGCATGCCTGCCTCCATGCAACCCATCTTGGCTCACCCGGAGGAGTCAGTGTGTTCACAGGCTTAGCCGTAAGCTGGGGCGGAGTTGGCACTCTTTGAAGCAGGTGAACAGTGTTGAACAGGGGAGCGGTGGTATCTGAACCAAACAAGTTTGATTTGGAAGAAGGATGGTGGTAGGAGTAGAACCACCCACATGGGAGGCTAAGACGAAGTTTCTGGCTCCTGGGTTTGGCCTGCTCACATCCTGGCTGCTGTAGCCAAATGGAGACTAAACTGGTGGGTAGAAGATTCTCTCTCTCTCCCCCCTCTCCCCACCTTTCCTCCTTCTCTGTCCTCTCCCTCCCTCCTCCACCTTGTGTGTGTACATGTACGTGTATGCGTGTGTATGTCATTTTCAAAGAAATAAATAAATATGTAAATCTTTTACAAAACCATATTTAAAGGATTCAGTGTTTGGGCTTGTAATAATTCATTTGGTTAAAGTGTCAATAGTTTCCAGGCTACAGCAGAAGGCCGGCCCCAGCATCCTTCTGAGGGTTACCAGCCCCGAGAGTTAGGAATTCTTCCATGAATTGACTGTTCTGGACACAATGGACATCATCACTGCAGCCACCCATCAAGTCAGATTAGTACTGTTGGTATCAAAATGAATAAGTTAAAAATTCAAATGAAAACTAACTAGATCCCTGGTATCATCCTAAGAACTTTTGTTTGTGTCTTTTTTTTTTTTTTTTTTTTTGAAGGATGCATTTATTTGGAAGATAGAATAATGATAAGAGAGAGGTGGAGTCAGAGATAGATTTATCCGCTGGTTCATTCTCTGAAGGTCTGTGCCACACAGACGGGGCTACTCCACAGCCAGGTCGGCCGGCCGTACGATTGACAAAGACTCGAGTTCAGGCATCATCTGCCGCCTTCCAGGGTGCTCTTAGAGGGAGCTGGGTCGGAAGCACCAAAGCTGGAGCTTAGCACTGGGATGCGAGATGCCGGCAGCCTGAGTGAGGCCGTTACACTGTCGTTACACTGTCACAGTCACTAAATACAAAAACAACGAATGAAGCAATATCATCTCCAACTTTTGAGAAAGTAAAGCCCAGGAAGGGTAAGTAACTGGATGAAGGTCACGCAGTCGAGCACTGGCATTAACTCTTGCTCTTGAAACCTACCCAGTGTCAGGCTAGGTCTCAACCCCAACTGAGCCATGTATGAGCTATATGTGGGTATGGACGAGCTGTGGCTGGGCTGAAATATCCAACAGCAAGCACCAGAATGGGTTGAAGTCCAGTAAGGAAAAGCCACTGTTCCTGCTAGGACAGGAGGTGAACTGAGTAGTGCTGGCTCATGGACCCCCTGGTACGTGCAAAATCTGGCACTCAGAGGGGTTCTGATGGAGGAGCCTGGGCAACTCCTCTGGCGGGACACAGACCCGGCGGGTAAGCGCAAGAAGCATGGAAGGATACAGCCAAGAGGTCATGGAAAGTGCCCCACTGGCATACATTTGGCATGGGTCGGGGGCAGTCCAGGCTGGATCAGTTCACGTCACCCACTGGCAAATCCGAACGCCGGAACAGAGTGTGGGTCGAGCCAGGTTCGGTCGCGACAAAAGCAATGCACAACACAGAATGCCAAGGTGAGGTTGCCTGTGCCAGATGTGACCACAGCACCCAACCAGCACATGTGAGAATCAGGAAGGGAGGGGGCAGAGTCGGCAGGGGAATAAGGGGTGGTTCCCTTGCTGGATAGCCTCTCTCACTGGAGAGCATGAGCTGGGATGGGGACAGTCCAGACTAGGCAGGCTACAACACCTGTGGGCCTCATGTGGACCAGATCAGGGAAAAACCAGGCTGGGCTGATTATTCCTACTGGTGCAATCTACAATTAGAGTGGGTGAGGGTTGTTTGGGCTTAGCCGCAGCATCAGCTGGCGTAAGTTGGCACTGGGGGCTAGTTCTGTCAAGTTAAACCACAGAACCACCTGGGGAGTGCATAATCCGGGAGTGGGAGTGGTCTGGGAGGGAAATAGTGGGCTCCTCCCTCTTGGGTTACCACCCACCACAGAAGGGCACGAAAACTAGGGCAGGGGCTGGGGTGGCTAGACAGACACCCAAGAACATCTGTGAAGGCTGGATAGCTGAACTGGTTAGATGGAACAAGGTTTTAATACCCATTGACATGTATGAGAGCAGAAGGGGATGTGGGACACATAGGACTAGTCTGCTACACATACTGGCAAACCAGCATAGGGGGCGGGCCTGGTGGGAGTTATTATGGGTCGCTCTGACTAGGCTGCAACTCCCACTGGTTTATGTGAGGGCTGAGTATGTGATGGGCAGAATCAGGCTGGACTGCAAACACCCATTGGTTCCAGTGGAAGTCGAGGCTGAAAACAGAACCAACCCAGCAATTGCAACCACCAGCTGATCGGGGCGATGGACTGTGCCAGGCCCTATGCTTACTAGTACGTACAAGAATCTGGCCTGGGAACACCTCAGACAAAGTTTCTTTGGGGATTCCCTCAATCAAGCTTCCGGACTCAGAACCCTAACCATCAAATGACAGAGGACAGAACAAGTCAATCAACCACCTCAGCTACGTGTTGGCAATGAAAATACGGGGCAAACGGAGACTCTATGATGGACTATATCAATCAGTGGATTCTCCAACGACCTCATCGTGCTTGGAGTGGTGAGAGTGGCAGCAATTCAGAACTGTTGAACTATCAAAACCGCTTGAGCAAGACCCTCGGAGCATCTGGGACCTGTGGTGGGTGGGAGACTGGGTGGCGCTTCTCCCTTAAAATCCTCTTTTACATCAGATATATTAAGGAAACAATACAGAACTAATAATAACAAAAAAAAACCCACCCAGTGTCACCTCCATACATCAACAATCCTTGCATCGTTTGTCTTGATTTGAAGCTGGGAGACCCACTCCCAGCTTGCTTGGAATCACTGGGAACAACGAAGCCAGTCCCTTCTCCCACCCCAAAGCTGGAGAACTGAATCTTGAGTTCCGCTCTCCCAGCAGAGCCAAAGAAAGTGAGGCACTGCTTGCTCTCGAAAAGGTCAAGGACATCCCCTGGAATCCAAGCAGATCTGCCTGAAAGCTAAGCTGGATCTCCAAAGCACACGTCCTCAGCAGGGGGGACTCACTCCCAAGGGAAGAAAGCTGATTGTTGTGGGGACAAAAAGCTCCTATCCTCCCGCCCCCGTGGATTTTAGCCCTTCAAAGCACAGTGTTCCTCAGCAAGAAGTGTATCTCTTAGCATTCCCATCAGGAAGAATTTAAATTTAATTTTGTTCTTCTTCTTCGAGAGGTGGTGATGAATAAAAGGCCAGGAAACACTGGAAGTGCAAATCCAACCCAAACGAAAACGCTTTTGTGAGTGCCCTTGGCCCATCTTCCCGCCTCCTCCCTCTCTGATGGACAGGCTGTTAACTATTCACCTGCTGCGGCCGCACATGCCAGAGTGACCCGAACATGGTCTTTGCATGCAGGAGTTACGGGCAGGAGATAAGGTTGGGAGACTCATTGTAAGCCAAAAGGAATTTGTTCTCTCTGCCGTTGGACTCTCCTGTCTTTAGTACCTCACAAGACAACAAGGTTTGGCAAGCAATGACCCGGAGTGCCTGCCGGAGCACTGTGTCTTGGAGCACATTTAGGCAAAATGCTGCTTCAGCCCACAGCCATCCTGCACCAGGCACAGCCCAGCCCTCAGGGTGTGGGAGCAGCATTACACCTTTTTGTGGATGATATTCGTTTGATTTCTCTCCGAACCCGGAATGTTCCGATGCCCTAATCGGCTGGCTGGCTGCAGCCAGGCTTATCCTCAGAGAAAAAATACAAACGGCAGCAGAAACGGGAAGGAAAAAAAATAAACTAGTTACGCATTTGCATTCATGACACAACCCACCTAGGCAGCGTTCTCCCTCCACCCTCTCTTCACAACACACACGCAGCTCCCATGACGTTTGGGAGATCTTGGGCAAGTGTTGAGACGTGTGTGCTAAGCCCCCGAGGCAGAAGGAGCAAGCGGAGCTCATGGCAGCAAGAGCTGAGAGCATGGCTCTGCAGCAAGCTCCTCTTACAAAGGGAATCTGCACAAGCAGGGAAGGAGGATGGATACCAAGGTCTCCCGGGCAACCCGCAGCTGCCCACGGGCCCAGCCCCGCAAGCCGCAAGCCGAGCCCTACTGCCTCCAACCTCCAGCAGGTGTGTGACTGGCACACGCTGTGATTAAAAGTGGCAGAACAATGCAAGTGCCTGAGGGCCAGCAGCCTCTTTGGGGACCTCTGGGCACACATTTTCATTTCCTGGATGTGGCAGGACCACCTGGTTTGTTCAAATGTCACCCACCGACCCTAATCCAGGCTGTTAAGATGAGCCCTGCCTTCCAAGAGTCACCTGGCAAAGTTGGACACTGGCCAACCACAAAGTGTTTCCAACCTGGAGTGTTGGAGGAGGCCTGTGCGCTCCCTGAACTGCTGCAAGCATTGGTTGTGGCCCCTGCCTTGCACCCCCAGGCGTGCCTGACTGATGGAATAGACATGTGGCCTGCATGAAAATAAACGTTTGTTTTGTGGCCTCACACAGCTCCCTGCTGGGCTCTTAAAGTCTTGATCCTGTTTCCAAGCAATGTCCAAGGCCGCAATAGTATCTTGCTCTACGCAGTGATCCCCATGGACATCTGTAAAAACCAAGCCCCAAATCCAGCTTCCAACCCTGGGACCAGGGTTTCAGTTAGGTTTTGGTTTTCGTTGGGGTTTTTTGTTCGTTTGTTTGTCTTTATTGAGGGACAGTTAACTTGGTGCTTTGTTTGAAAACTGAAATTTCTCAATGTGTGCCGTGCAGGGGCAAGGCTTGAATGACGGTTCCTATGATTACCCCACTTAATCAGTCGCACCACAGCATCTGACACGTTGCTAAGCCATGTGTTTGCAATCGGCAGTTGTTCTTTGAGCCTGGCCTGCATGTGTTTTTGGCTTTTGAATTCAACAACCTTGAGAAGGCACAAGACAGGCTGGGAAAGGAATTTGAATGGTATTAGCTTAATTTGAATTCTGTAGCAGCCTGAAAACTGCCCACCCATCTGTGTGCTCTGGCTGCGTACATGCACGTGTGCAACAATCACACACTTTGCCCTGAGCCTCGGAAATCCACATGGATAAACCGGAAGGGATGAAGAGAGCTCTGTTTAACGGAAGGACTGTTGGACAGAGTGTGTCTGCCTGGAAAGACCAGAACCCAGCACGGGTCTGCCAGCACTGGGTTTGAGAAATCGCTCACCCCTGGGGCTGTATCTCCACATCTCCAAACATCTGGAGGGAAATACTCTGCTCCTCCCCTAGAAGCAGATGTGCGCAGTCACAAGGAAGGAACGTCCAAGGTCGGTTGTCCCCACTGCTGAGTTCTATCTAGGATTGTTTGGAAAGCTGGATCCAGGACTTCTGATTGAGGCTTACTTGGTTTGGTACACAGGATTTTCTGTCACTTGAAATCCTTTGTGAAAAGCTAAGGGCACAAATGAGCAAATAAACTCAGGAGATTGTGGGACTAAGGAAAATCTGCTTCGAATGCTGATCCTATGTGAGTAAGCTTCCTGTATCAAAGTATTCAGAGCAAAACATGAGTGTGACTGCCACTGAGCACATGGGTGTGTGTGTTGCTTAAGAGCAGGCATTTCAAAACAAGCTACAAATCATTATTGTCTGAAGAACTTTCTAGAAATATGGATCTGTTTCCAAATAGGGTCCACTGAACCAAACACTCCACTTTGCAAATCCAAGTGTTTAGCGGTTGCAAAACACATCTGGGGCAGGGTGAGTTTGGGAGGGGTTCGGGCCTTGGGATTCGGGGGCAAGTGCCGCTCCTCACAGTGTGGCGGCTATGGGGGGTGCCCCTGCCAGGTCGGACCCAATGCTGGGGGCTCACGCCAAAGACACTGCTGCAAGGCAGTGAACGAGTCCTCGGCCTCCCCCAGGGCGGCCAGGGCACCATGTGGTGCCAGGCTCTGCCTGCTGGCCGCCCGGCCAGGGAGCTCTGGGGTATTGATTGTCTGAATCGCTGCTTAGGTAGCTCCTTGAGTCAAGGACGCTAAGGCACACTGTCTAAGGCAGAGGCCAGGACAAGTGAGGGACTGAGACTCAGAACTCTAATCAAGAAAAGACAGAAGACAGAGCAGATCAATCATTCATCTCAGCTATATGTTGGCAGCGAAATATGGGGCACCATATCAATCAGTGGACGACTTCATCGAGCAAAACTGGCAGTGATTCATAACCGGAGAACTATTAACACCACTCGAGCACGTATCTCAGAGCATGCCCCACATCTGGGACTCGGGGTGGGCGGGAAACCGGGTGGGGCGTCTCCCTCGATATCCCCCTTTACCTCAGATACATGATGGAAACAATATGGACATAATAGTATTACCCACTTCCCTATCCCCCTGAACCTTTTTTTTTCTTCTTTTTCTTTCTTTAACGGTAATTAACTATGTAAAGATTGTCAACAACAATACAATAAAATAAATTAAAAAAAAAAAAAACACATCTGGCTGGTGCTGCCATTAGAGCACAGGGTAGGGAGTACGTCACATATGGCTCCTTCTCATGGAACATCTACCAGGTGCCAGTATCTGCTGGATGTCTGAGTTAGCCCCTACAAGCACCACACCATGTAGCACCAGGTAACCCCTGTGAGCCCATGTCATGTATCTCCATTTTACAGTGGAGGCCTTGGGGTTCCTACATGAAACTAATAACTAGGAAAACCACATATCCACGAGCCTCATACACAGAGTTGGTCCCTGTGTGGTTGTGCGTTCCTGTTTGTACACGGTGCACTTCATTTACACCACCCTACACCTGAGCCCCCAGCTCTCCAGCTGGTTAAGTCGGACTAGGGAGATTTGTCTGTTCTCACCCAGTGGTGTCACTTTATAGGTAAGGGAACTTGGGCCTAGAGGGGATGATGAGTCTCCTTGGCAACCCCAAGTTCAAATGCAGAGAACTGAATGTCCTCAGGGTTGCAAAAACACCTCCCTGGGTCAGTTACAAGTCTAATTCCAGGACCTAAACATCACTTAGTGCCCATGTTCTACAGAGAATGACCTGACACTTGAAGTTTAAGGACACTTGGAGGTAAGACCACAGAGAAGCCTAGTGCACCCTTATAGGAACCTGGGTTTGTAGGTTTTGTTTGTATGCTTGCTTGCTTTTTGCGTCTCTTTGTTAGGCCAGATAAGAACTATTTCCAAATTCTGTGAAGCCTGCTTTTACTCTCCCAGAACCACGAACTTTCAGCTAGGGAGTAAAAGTCAAGCATGATTACCTCATAACATTTGGAGTCACCAGATGTAGGGTTTCAACAGCCTTGCCTGAGGCTCTCAGCTCATGTGTGGCTCATTGCTAGGTTTTCAGTTAACAAGGGTTGGAATTCTGGAATCTTCCTCTCTCCACCCCACATCCAGATTTTATCATTGGTGTTGCCATGTAACTTTCCTCAAATTGAGATCGCCAGTTTTGATAGTAGGGCTCATCCCGAAGGGAGAGTCTAACTGGATTAAAAATTTGCTTTTCACCTAAAAGTGAATGTTGAACATCTGATTTCACTGGAAACTCAGGCTTCTCCACAGGTAAGCACAGAAGCCACCTGTCAATCGGCAGGAGTGAAAAAGACAGAAAAAAGCAGGGGTCTTGTTCCTTCTGTTTTCCAATTAATAAAAGACCCAAATTTCATTAGGGATTCTGTGCATTTTTCCTTCCTTCCCAGGCTCAAGATACCAATTCTTTATTTATTACAGAAATAAATTATTCAGCAATTGTGAGAAAGGTAGGGAAACAGAGACCCAAAAGGGACAGTCACTAACTTCACTGTTCTTCATTTTCATTTATCTATTTGAAAGGCAGTAAGAGAGAAAGAAGGTCTTCCATCTGTTTCTCTTTCATTCTCCCAAATTCTTGCAGCAGC
This sequence comes from Ochotona princeps, assembly GCF_030435755.1. Classification (NCBI taxonomy): domain Eukaryota; kingdom Metazoa; phylum Chordata; class Mammalia; order Lagomorpha; family Ochotonidae; genus Ochotona; species Ochotona princeps. The sequence goes on from NC_080849.1 coordinate 50,925,523, forward strand.
CAGAGAGAGGCCATGCCACAGCCAGGAAATAGAAACTCCACCTGGGCTTCCCACCTGGGCTTCCCACCTGCGCAGCAGGTAGTATGACAGCCATCGTGCACTGCCTCTCTGGCACACCAGCAGGAGGCTGGATTCCAAGTGGAGGCAGGACTTGATCCCCATCACTCTGATATGCATGGGACCACCCAAGACTTGCTTAACCTGCTGCAACAAAAAACACCTGTCCCGCTAACTCATCTCTCTGATTATCCTGATGAGTGAGTCAGCGCTTGCCAGAGTAGCTGAGAAAAGGCACGTGGCTCCACCAGGAGAGGACAGCATAGAATAGTGAACGGAGAAGTCCATGGAATGGGGGCCCGAGGACAGCAGCAGGAGCAGCGGTCAAGGAGATGAGCGGGACACAGAATGGACCAAGCAAGGCCAAGGGGGACCCCATCAGCAGCTCTCTATCACCCTTAAGAAGCAGAGAACATGATGAAAATAACTAGTGTCTGCAACCCTCTCACACCATATCTGTTGTGATTGGTCCTCCAGCTCAGCGTTTGACTGCTGCCGTGACAGCTTTGGCAGGCGGGGCCTGCGGGGAGGTGTTTGGGTCGTGGACCCCTTGTGGGTGAGTGTTCTTATGGTGTGAATGCTTCTGTCCTGAGGTCAGCCCTCTGCCTCTCTTCTGTGTGCGCGTGCCTGCTCTGCCGTGTTCTCCCCTGAGTTTAAACTCAGCAGATGCCAGCGCTGCATCCTGGACTACCCAGTCCAGAGATCTGTAACCAAAATGAGTCTATTTACCTTACATAGTGCCCTGTCTCAGAAATTCTACAGCTACAGACAATGGAGTGAGACAATGTTTGACCAACAACCATGTCGCTGGAATAGCATCTGCTGATGTCCTTCCACCTTCCAAACATCCCAACGTTCTCCTTTGGCCAACTGTAGCTCAGGCCCACACGAAGGGTTTGGAGGAAACCCTGATCAGCTTAGACACGTCAGCACAGTACAAAGCCCTTTAAAAATTCCAAACAAGAGGAAGTGTAAGATAATGATTTCATACGACATCATTTAGCCTGCCTTTTAGCCAAAGACATCTTAAGCTTGTCTCTCAAACAGGAAACAGAGTCACAGGTTCAGCTGTCTTTGGGTGGACATGTCATGAAAAAAAAACAATTGGAAAGTAAAATTGAAGCTGTTTTTTTCCCAGGCAACTGAGCACAAGGAATTCCAAGTGAAGCCTCCAGTGGAGGCTGGGAAAGAAGAGGCATCATAGAAGAGCTAGGAGCCATGACGATCCGAGTGCTGGCTTGCACAGTCTGATTGAATTTATACACGTTTCCAGCCCCACAGTACATGTGAAAATCCAATGAGGCTGCTCTGCTGTCTACACCCTCCTTTACAGCTTGGTCAGAAAACATTCAGGTGGCGATAGGCGGTCTAATGACAAAGGGGGCTGAGGGGAAATGGTCCTTCCACATGGTGCAAACTATTTCTCCAAAGGGAAACAGTTGTCTGCAGAGAACAGCATATCCATGCTGCAAAATCCTGGAGACCTGCTCATGACTGATTCGTAGGGTCCTGCCTGTCAGGGACACATCACAGGTCCTCGAAGCTGCTGCATTGCACAGCCAAAACGACAGAGACACCTGCACTGCAGTCAGGTGCAGAGACTTCCGGCCCTTGAAGCCGGCAACCTTTGGGGTTCCACAACCAATGACTCAGAGTAGCACGACCAAGTGAGTGATTTGTTGCCTTCGAGATCCAAGAAGACCCATCAGATTACATTTATGTCTTCGTGGAGAAGGGGAAAGACACAAAAGCTCACCTTGCCCTTGGAAAGGGTATTTTAACATGCCTTAGAGCGTTGGACCCCAGAACTGTCCTCTGAAACCAAAGGCACCTGAATACATGTGGGAAGTACTTCCACTCTCTGTTATACATGTTTTATCAAATGTCCAGGGCAGGTGCTCCCTGACTTGCCCGCCACTGACAGCTCTGATGGCAGACTACAGAACAGAGAAGCAATGATCTCTAAGGATTAGATTATAACAGAGACCCAGAGAGAAGATGTAGGGTTAGCCCCGCCAGTTAGAGGTCGCAGAAAGACTTAGAAATGAATCCACAAGCTTGGTTAGCACACACCTAGTACTAATTATGTGCAAAAAAAAAAAAAACAAAAACCACATACCTAGAACAGCATCTGTAATTGGAGTCACCGTGTGATCAAGTTTGCAGCAATCCGCCTTCCACGTGTCAAGCAAACTTCTAACCTCGGGTTCCAACTCAATAGTTAGTCACATGTTTAGTCCAGAGAGAGACCTTGCAGACATGCAGTCATTATCCAAACTGCTTGCAAAAAGCACGAGACCGTGCGCAGGTGGGGCAGGAATTGACTGCAGAGATGGCAGACAAAGGAAACAAAATGTCACTGAAATTAGAGGCATAGGGGCTAGCGTTGTTGCATTTCAGGTTAAGCCCCTCTTTGTTATCCCAACAGCCTATGTCAGAATGTCCATTCAAGTCCCAGTGACTCTGCTTCCAGTGCGGCTCCCTGCTACTGTGCCTGGGAAAACAGCTGGAAGATGTCTGAAGTTCTTGGGCCCCTAACGCCGAAATGGGAAATCTGAATGACGTCATGGCTGCTGGCTTCCTCCTGCACCTTTACCAGCCATTGCAGGCACTGGCAGAGTGAGCCAAAGGATGAAAGATCTTTGTGTGTGTGTGTGTGTGTGTGTGTGTGTGTGTGTCTGTGTGTGTGTGTGTGTCTCTGTGTGTGTCTGTGTACGCTGGCTCATGTCCCACAGATGCTCCACTGTCCATCCAGCTCTCTACTTGTGATTTGGAAAAGCAGAAGAGGATGACTCGAGTCCTTGGACCCCCACACTGATGCAGTTAAGTCAGGAAGAAGTTCCCGGTTATTATATAAAGACTAGACAGTAGAAGAATAGGTAGAAGTAGAGACCTGTGAACGTGACCCTGCAGGAGCCTAGGTGAGAGCTGATGTGGCTTCTGTAGCCTGTTATAGAGTTTACCAGTTTCTCTTGGGGTTGAGAACGGGTACTACAATGAGGCAGAACCTTCCTGGAAGGTCACCATAACAAGGGTATCTGACTTGGCCACAGACTGCTAACCTGATTTTGGGATGGTCATAGCCTTCCTTTCCCAGCCTTCAGCTCATCCACTTCAGGCTGCTAAGCTAGTCAACTAGTGCTGGGTAACAAACCAGATCATCTGGGGAGGTTCTGCTGTACATGTGCTCAGGCAGGGCGCAGGCCCACTGGTGGCTTGTATCTCTGCTCCCGGTGCAGGATGCTGAAGGTCTCTAAGGAATCAGCAAGAAACAATGTGTCTTAAAGCCCACGCTTGCCACTAGCACATTTAATTAGACAATCATGGTCCTCCATACAGTACAAGCCCAGCATCATCAGGCAGCTTCAAATGCAACCGACAGAGGATGGGCAATTGGATGAACAATTCCACCTGCCACAGCAACTCATGAGGAAGTGACTCAGTGACCTTCCGCCAGTGGGACAGGCATGACGAGAGCAGGTGTAAAGATAGCCTCAAGGGATTGTCCCCTCCTCCTGGAATCACAGATTCTGGTCCAGTAGGTCTGAGGATTGACATTTCTAGGATTGAATTTCTAGAATTGACATTTCTAACAAGCTCCCAGGCAACATTGATGCTGCCAGTCTACAAGTCACCTTTTCAGTAGCAATGACCCCCTGCACAGTCCTCAAAACCAACTGTCACATTCAGGGGCCAGCAGGTGAAAGCATTGTGATCCTCCAGAGAGGGTCTCAGAATATGAATGGTAACCGTGGAGACAGACGCCTGCTAAACAGATCCAAGATCCAGGGAGCCACCACCCTCGTCACGCTTCAGTAATTGCAGGTGCATAACCTGCTCTGCACCCTCTACTGCCAAAGGATGAAGATCACTTCTAGAACACATTGTGCACCCCCACCCTACCCTCACCCCTCCCAGAATCTCTATTACAGTCCTTCTGTTGTAGGGTTTTTGAACCCCGAATACTGCAGCAACCTCAAATTCTTGTCTCGCAGGAAAGAAGAATTTTCATGCGGACACAGTTTAGTTTTAAAGTAAGATTTATTAGAAATAGTTGAGAAAGTAGACTCCCATCCTAGTGATGGGAGGGGGCCTCGAGATCCTCTGCCATAGTGGCAGGGGCAAAGGCAAGAGAGAAAAACCCTTACCTCCTGCCATAGTGGCAGGAGGAAAAGCTAAGAGAGAGAAAAACCCATATTAATGGTGGGGAAAGCATCTTTTAAAGGTTCCCCTCAAAGATGTTTCTCCATAAACAAAGGAAATTCCTGGTTTCCATGGTACCTGGCCTTGGGACAAAAGGCCAGAAAGGTGTCACTGGCCAACTTCCTTGGTCCCTTTCTAATGATAAAGAGGCCAGTCTGAAGTCCACCCCCTTGGCAATGGCTGGAGACAGAATTGGGTGGAGGCTTCAGGTGGGGAATAGATATGTTAATGTCACCCTTGTCTCCTGGGGGAAACACTCCTGATAAGATATGTATTTGTCTTGGGAGAGACGTGTTCTGGTGAATCCAAGACATGGTGGGGAAAATACCCCTTTATATTTGGGAAGAAAAATGACTTGGGGACCCAGAAAACCCTAACTGCCTACCACCCAGTCTAACTCCTCTCACACTTCCAGTGGAACGCTGACCTGTTTGGGAGCCCACCTCCCCTTGCTAGCCTGCCAGCTTCCGGAAAGCAGTCCCTGCCACCTTTGCAAGGATCCCCAAGTGCCTGGCTAAATTAGGATCTCAACTTGCATTTGCTTAGTAAATGCATGTGAGAATAAGAGAGGGGGAAATAGATGGCAAAAGGGAGTAGAGGGAGAAAGAAATAGGAGGAATCCCTTGGGGAAGCAGGACCCAAGGGAAAGCTTCTGAGAATCCTGCAGATCAAAGGCATCTGGTCCTCCCCTCCAGCCCCAGGCCTGGCCCTCCTCCGGCTCCTCTCTTGGCTAATTTCATTTATCAGAGCCTGAATTTCTGCAAAGTTGCAGAGGAGAAGAGCCAAGAGTTTTTAAACATCTTGAGCCAAGTCAGTTACCTTGGAGGATCAGCCTCCTACCCTGTAATGGTGAGAGCCCTACAGCAACTGCACCGGAAACAGCCAGTGCTGAGGACCACCGCAGGTGGGAGGCCACCAGCTCTGCCAGGGTCCTGGAAGGGACTGCTTAGCCTCTACAAGCAACTGGGGCAACAAGAAAGGCATTCCTCCTGTGTTATGCAAACAAGGGATTTGGTGTTATCTTGCAAGCGCTTGGGGCTTCCCTAATCCTCGCAGAGTCCGTTTGATCACCAGTTACCCAGAGGTGACTGGTCCTTGGAAAGACCTCTTGGCTGCTGATAGATCTGTCCGCAGGCTGCAAGAGGACCTGGCAGGCCCTGGCATCCCAGAGGGTTGCACAGCACAAGATCTGCCCAGGGGAGGAGAAACAGCTCATAGAAGTCATGAGCCAGCAAAGTGAGAGAAGGGAGAAGAGGAGGTGGAAGAGAGGCGCAGATGAGCAGGGGGGAGAAAGGTAGAAAGGGAAGGGCGGTCACCACTGGACCCTAGGCCCCCTCCAGCAGCCCGTCTGTCTACATGCTAGCATTAGACTGTCCACTGGCACAGACCTTCCTCCACCCTCCTCCTCCACACAGCTGCTGCATCTGTTTCTTTAAAAAATAAATAAAACTGGGCCCGGCAACGTGGCCTAGCGGCTAAAGTCCTCGCCTTCAACGCCCCGGGATCACATATGGATGCCAGTTCTAATCCCGGCAGCTCCGCTTCCCATCCAGCTCCCTGCTTGTGGCCTGGGAAAGCAGTCGAGGATGGCCCAAAGCTTTGGGACCCTGCACCTGTGTGGGAGACCCGGAAGAGGTTCCAGGTTCCTGGCATCAGATTGGCGCGCACCGGCCTGTTGCGGCTCACTTGGGGAGTGAGACATCGGACGGAAGATCTTCCTCTCTGTCTCTCCTCCTCTCTGTATATCCGGCTTTCCAATAATAATAAAATCTTTTAAAAATAAATAAATAAAACTTTATTTGAAAGGTGGAGTTGCAGAGAGGGAGAGACAGAGAGAGAAAGAGAGATCTTCCATCTGCTTATTCACTCACTAAATGGCTGCAATGGACAGGACCGGACCAGGTTGAAACCAAGAGCCTCATCTGGGTCTCCCATGTGGGTCCAGAGACCCAAGTCCTTGGGCCGTCCTCCACTGCTTTCCCAGGCACATCAGCAGGGAGCTGGATGGGAAGTGGAGAAGCCAGGACTTCAACCGGCATCCCTACGTACTACTGGGGCTGCAGACCTGCTACACCACAGCACTGACCCTCCTGCTGTATTTCTGGACGCAGTATCTCTGAGGTTGACATAGCACCGGTGTATTAACTTTCATTCCAGGCTCTTGCCTTGCACGTAAATGGGCACCCTAAGTGCAAACATGTACAAGAAACACAAAGTAATAACCAATTTTACTCCAAAGTGAAGACATACACACAAACTTGGGTTGCCCCACACCTGTATTAAGTGGGTACTGAGCCAGAAGATGAACTGATGAGCAAAGGGGTGGAGGGAGGGCGGCACCCTCCAGCTAGGGTCTGTGGCAGGAGAGAGAGACCCTCCTAGCCATCGGCCTTCTTGAAGATGTGGCGGGCAGTGCCTCTCCAGGTCCATATTTTCATGGCGTCCCCCTCCATAGATGGAGATACATGCTGGGAAAGGGGGTGTCTTGATTGACAGGTCCAAGGATAGAATGACCAATGAGGGCTATGATTTCCATCTCTGCAGAGCTAAACAAACAACCTGGCTATCACCCCACAAGGTCAAGTTCCCTGAGCAGGGGAACACGTGCAACTCCCACTACAGTACAATGTCCCTAAACTGCGGTGCCAGTTTTGGCCACAGGAAGGCCAAGGTCATGGCTCTGGACACGCCCACCTAAAGGCCCGGGTTGGATTCTTATCACCCACAGGGATAAGTACGGACTTTGTAAAGTCATAAACCCCCTTCAAATCAGCCCCCACCAGGCAGCAACCTGCCTTGATGCTATCAGAATCCTCCCAGCTGAACACAGCAGTTAATGAAGTCCAGCAGGAAAATGATCTGCAAATTCAGCAGGAAGCCAGGCCTTTGGAGACTCCTGGTGCCTCTAATTAGCTCCACGTGCAGGGTCCCCGAGGAGGGAAGTGCGGCATGATGCGCACAGGTTTGCAGCCTGCGTTGTATCCTCCAGAAAACACAGCATGACCCATCCCAGCTGTTCCTTGGACCATGAGAACTGTTGCTGTCACTGTGGCAGATCACAGCACACAGGAGGACCAAAGAAAGTGCCTCCCCTTGTCCCCCAAGTCTAGGGACGGAAAAAAATAATAATAAAAGTAGAAATCAAAAGAGGTTTAAGAGCCCTGGTCTCTGGTCTCCGGTTTTGCTGGAGTGGAGGAGGAATGCTGCTTTGCTACGACACACCCACAGAGCCTACTCAATTACTGAGTGCCGTAGGACAGTATTGGTCAAGGGTTCCACCAAACGCACAACCTGACACTTTGTCCCCCTGGCCTGGGCTGCTGTCATGTTTCGCTTTGTTTACTGCAAGAGTTATGTGTCCTGAGCAGTACTGGAATTCTGCCATCCCAGTATGCACCTGCCCATTCATACTGGCCACACCGGTAAGCAGGATAATGAGGTCGATCTCGGATCCCTTTGAACTGCACATGGAATGCCAAGGAACTCAATGGGAAGGAGCACGTGGGTATCTGCCCGGCGTCTAGTGAGGGCTGCAGGACTGTGCGCGCCTTTGCATGTCCTC